>NC_136785.1:13157729-14416729 GCF_947034865.1 Barbatula barbatula
GGAATCTGAGGGTGCAAAAGAATCCATATATTGAGAAAATGGCCTTTGAAGTTGTAAATGAGAGGCACTGTAGCAGGCCATCCACTCACAAAAATTTGGTTTCGATATATATTTAGGGTAGTAAATTTACAAAATATCTTCAAGGAACATGATATTTACTTAATATCCTGATGATTTTCTGGCATAAAAGAAAACTCGATCATTTTGACCCATTCTACGTATTTTTGGCTTTTACTAAAAACTTTCCTGTGCTACTTAAGACTGTTTTGTGATCCAACACCAACTTACCCTCCTTGAGTCGATCACCCTCTGCCTTTGTTTTCTTCTGTCTCTCAGATCCAGCAAGATCCACTAGGTGGAGTTTGGAGACCATCACATCGCTCCTTTACAAACACAAAGGTGATAAGATGGTTAACAACCGTACTCACAAGATTAAAGGGCTAGTGTAGAGATTTTTGGAAGATCTATTGACATAAATGCAATATAATATACATAACCATGTATTCAGAGTTGCGTACAGACTTTTTATTATCATTTAGATTTCACTTTTTCTATCGATATAAACCCCGGATCCCCTTAAATGGAATTTCCCATGTTGTTTCTACAGTAGCCCTAAACAAACAAACTGCAATGTTTCACACAGGATTTTAAGAGACTGCGGTGCTGATGATGTCAGCTAAGTAACTAATAATAAGCAAATTTGTAACGTCATCACATCACGTGCATGTGTAGATTAAGGGGCGGTAAAATTACAGTGAGATCCTCTTTTTTGGTCACAAAAGGAGCGAAGTCTGAACAGCTCGATTTCTCACATGCTTGCAGGGAAAGACATAGCAAAACAGATTTACTGGGCTCTTGTTTTTCACGTTTTCTGGTTTGGAAGATGCACCGGGGACTTAAACACAGAAACATTGGGGGTTTCATCCAATTAATTCTTTTAAATACAATATAATGTGATAGATCAGGGAGAAGAAGCAGGAGAACTGCAGGCGTTCAGGAAATATAATTAAGCTAAACCATTGCCATGGCAGTACTACGCGTTGGTTGCGTTGACAAGCTGGAAGGAAGAGGGGATGGGGTGCGCTGTAACTCATTATCATTTAAAGCGACATGCACCAAAACGGTTGCTGTGAGCATAGCGGTTTTTAACGAGGCAAACTTTTTTTGTTTACACAGCCATTGAGTGCTACATATTCCAGAAAATGTGTTCCAGACATTTCATGAAGAGTCAATGTGGATACCTCTCTTAAACAAACACATCGATTCCCCTCAGAAGACCTTTGTTAAGACCACAGGGCTATGTCAAACAGTTCTTTGATGGGTGGATGCATTTTTTGGAGTGACAACTGTATTTGGCTGCAGTGTGAATGTGGTTTCATTAAATGCGCTGTTAGTTTACGTACTTGTCTCCATTACGGCGTTGCTCCAGTGATACGGTAAAGATGGCATGCGAGCGGGAAGAGGCCGCGTTCATGGCTGTCGAACCCACAGTTCGTGCAGAGTTCCCTAACTCCAGACAGCCCACCATCTCATGTGCAGTGGACACCTCCTTTTCGATCAGGCCCACAATCTACACCATAGAGAGAACCGGAACCAAACGACACTCAGAACATCTGGACAAACTCAACTTTTCGAAGTATTAAATTCATTCAAAACTATTGCAATGCGAATGTCACTATATGCAAATTTCAATATTTTTCATCACTTCAATACATTTTGCAGGCCTACTAAAGAACAATTACTATACAGACAACGGTAAAGTCTAAGTTTTAACAATCCACCAAATCAAAATCCATTTAAAATATAAAAACTGCAGAACTTGAGATTAGAATAAACAACATCCGTATTGATGTTGTTAATTTATATGGATGTGGACATAAAAAGCTGTTTTGTAGCACTTCACGTTGATTTGAATACATATTTGTGATCTTCAGGGTTATAGAGCTCACTTTGATGCCTTCTTTAGGATCCTCTCTGATACTGATGACAGGTTTATCCTTTGATGTGCACAGCAGGTCCAGAATCTCTTCATTGTAAATCTAAGATCAAACACAGTAACAACATCCTTGAGCCAAACACAGAAAATGGACTTCAATTCATGAGGAAAAACAACATGGCACGATATACGATAGTCTGTACCTCGAGATAGGACACGGCCAGCACAAATTCACAGTCGGCACATTTAGCTTTTTCCTGAAAGATTCTTCTGATGACTCGTGGGATGACCCCAACCGTTGGCTCGTTCTCTTGTTCTGACGTGTAGGTGCCGCCCATGGAGAAGGTCTTGCCGGAGCCCGTCTGTCCATAGGCCAGAACGGTAGCGTGATATCCTGCCATTTCAAATAGTGAACAATGTGACATCACAATATTCGCAATCTAGAAGATATAAAGTGAACCTTACGCTGACAGTCACAACTCAAACCGCCTTTCTACAAACCTTTAAAAAGCCCAGACAACAATGGGGACACAGCAGTGTCGAACACTTCCTCCTGTTCGCTCGATGGGTCAAACACGTAATCGTAAGTGAACGCCTTGTCATTGCCAACAATCACCTGGAGAGAACACAAACATTTGTGTGACTATTTGACAAAACCTGATAACGTATTTACATACATTCATGAAATGGAATAGGTCCAACAACACACACCTGAGGTTCACCAGGCACGAAAGTAAGACAGCACTGGCATCCTTCATTGATCTCCTTGGGAACCAAAGGCCGGCATCTCAGACCAACCCTCACGGGAATGGCCTTTACGTCGTCCTTAGTCATTCTAGATGAGCAAATGAGATTAATTCGCAAAGTTATTTCACGTAACCAGACAAGCTTAGGCCTGAAGTGCGCCGAAAGCCAATCGCAATGTCATCTAGTTAAGCCGTTGAAAACACATGTACAAACGCACGCTTGGGTTAAACGCTCATATAAACATGCTATTGAACTGATAAAGCGAAACAAACGCCAGTTATGCCGTTACCTTACCCGCTGCGGTCCGCTATTATCCCGATCGAGCAGTAAATAACAGCAAACTTTCCTTTTTCACACAAGATCGAAAACAATTTCAAACAGGACGAAACATCATCTAAACCGCGCACGCACAGTATCGTTACTTCACTTTAAGACGTTATTATGTGTCGCTGATAGACGCATCCGGGAATAGTTGTTTCCCTAAAGAAAGTCGCGGCCCGCCACTTTCAAACGATCAGTCCCTCCTCCTGCGTCAATGCGTCATTGCGTCATTACTCCGCCCATTGCCATTTTCTCACCGCCGGGATTTCGCCTCCAGGTGGCGCGCGGAGCCGAATTCACATTTGATTTACAATTGACAAATGTGACCAAATCGTTGTTTGGATCGACACTGTTAGGACAAGGGGGTTGAAAAACAATTGCATTTAATATTATTTTGCCCTGGCTTTTTAAAATGGGTTATTTTAAGAGAACCCTCGGTCCGTCTTGACCAGAAAAGAAACACGCACCACGTGACGAGGTCACTCGATATATTGGTGGATTATTCTGTATTCCGCTAAATGATGACGTCAAGAAAGCCACCGGACTGTAAATACACAGTTTAGACCTCTCAAGGTTTATTTATGCTGCTCAATCTGAGCATTTGGAGTCAAAGCCCTGTAAATTATTGACCAGATAGGCTACTCTTTAAGTTTTTTTGGAAAACCTCAATCCATTATATAAAGAAATCTGTTGTAATGAATATTAGTGAAAGGGGTGGTCTTAATATTTTGGATTTTAGTACTTTGAATTATACATTTAAAATGAATTGGTTGAAACGATTTAGAAAGAACCCAGTGTCTTTATGGAACTTTATTCCTATTATGTTTTTTCTCAGCTTGGTGGTCTGGATTTTCTTCTGTTATGTAACTACAAAATTGAAACATTGCCAGCAATATTATCTGCTTTTCACAGGCAATCTCTCTTGGCATGGTCTTTGATATTCAAGCACAACTTGTCACCCCATATAACTGTAATATTTTATACAAGAATAAGTCTATATTTTTTCAGAATTGGTTTGATAAAAATATCTTATTGGTTAGTCAATTAATCAATTCTCAAGGGTGCTGTTGGTAATATTTGTTGGAAAAAAGTTTGGATGCTTCTACGTCTCTTTTTTTTAACCAACGAAGTAAAAGAGATTTCTTTTAAAATAATTCATAAATTCCACCCTGCAAATCAGTACCTCAAAAAGTTCAAAAAGGATATTTCCTCCAGTTGTTCTTTCTGTGACAACTCTGATGAAACTGTAGTTCATCTTTCTTGGTACTGTCCATTTACCAAGATGTTTTACGTTTTATTAGGTCTGAAATGTATAATGAATGTGTGTTGTATTGGAAGGATGTGGTCCTAGGCTTTATAGATTATAATCAATCTAAAAAAGGTCATTTTTATGTAATTAATATGATCTTGTTACAAGCAAAGTATAATATTCATAAATCTAAATATTTAATTTTTTTGAAAGAACTTGAAAAATACCTCTTTTCTATTAAGTTGTCTGAGAACAAAAAGGCCTTAAAAACATTATCTGTTTGTAATTCTTTTCCTTTTTTCAGTGTCATGTAATTGTCATAATTTATCAACATGTTTAAGTTACATGATTCCCCCTTTGTGATTTTTGTTTTGTTTAGTCTTGTCTGTTCTTGTTCTGTTTTTGACTGTTATTATTTGTATATTGTTTTTAGCAATAAAACACACAGCTTAGACTTGAAATGCAAGATTTGTTGTTTAGTTCTTGTCAGTAATACATTGCTGACAAAAGGGGTCGTGGTCTGGCGGCGACCCCCGTCATTCTACGGCAAGTTTGGGGGTATTTTATGAGCTCAACCGTCCACACGTGCTTCTGTTGGTTGTTCGCCGAATATATGCTGCAGAGTTGTTGCCTGGCAACCAAACATCAGGTGATCTGATCGCAGGAAGTAAAACTGTTTCCGGGTCCAAAGCCTCCACTCATTTTCGAGGACTTTTTATTCATATCAAACCTTTTAACTGCCGGTGTAGCCCACACGACAGTCTCGCGGGATCTCCGACATCAACATTTGAATAAATTGTACAAATGAACCGCTGTGTGGAATTTTGTATGGAGACGTGTTTTTATAGGTTTACGGCAGACGACCAGTGACAGCTTTTTGTTGTTGTTGTTTGCCTATGACGTCAGAGAGCGTTCATTTGGACGATGTACGCTCTTCCATATACGGTGGTGCGTGACGTCATGCTTAACAAGCAGATAGTGCTTGACGTAAGAATCATTATAATAAACTGTTGGACTGTATTTATTATGCTGTTGCCACCATTTTATGAAAAAAGGTCCAGAAACTGACACACACAATAAATACAATGATTGGGCTTTCTTCCACTTTTCAAACACCCAGGCTATTCGTTTATATGAAAACGTCATACTTTTATAATATTAAAATGTATGAACAGTTGAAGTTGAATATTGTTCTAATGTATTAAACAACCACACTTACATTGCCATATTTATTTAACATTTTTTGTTTATTAACCGCAGTACACATTCAGAGTTACAAAAATAACAACAACATATAAAAGTCAAAACATCTGGTCTAAATGACAACTTTTGTAATAAATATGGTTTAATACTAACAAGAAAGCTACACACAAACAAACAGCCTTCATTTCTGCAAACGGTGTTTTAAATTCTGTTCAATTCCCCAAGTGTCAATGCTGCTTAGTTGATTCTACAGTGAATTTTCTCCATCTTATGCACCTTATTTTAAACCTCCTTTGCATTGGCTTGATAAGAAAAGTGGAAAGATTATGTTAAAAAAAATTTTTTTAGATTATACTTAAACATCATGAGAGAGAATCTCACCTGGTTTCCTCTAATAATTTGTGTATCCATCCCAGCAGGATTCGTGGCTACACAAGTAAAGCTGTTTTCCCTCATGTCTTTAGCCGACTGAAAGATCAGATCACTCTTGATCAATTTCTCGCTTTCAATTCTGCACGACAAAGAAAGTACATATTAGCAAACTAGCAAAATAATTATATCTTTCAGCATTTGTCATATGGGTGGGTGAGCGTTCTTACGTGGACATTTGCACTTTTCCGTTTGGAAATGCCGCTTCGACAAAGGAGTTGTTGACCAACCAGTACACGAGAGTTTCATCTCGCAGAAATCCAGGATCCACTTGGCAGGAGAGTTTTAAGCATCCTCCTGGAAATGAGATTACTTTTGTGTTCAAATATGGCTTTTAAGTCATCTGAGGTCAAACATCACATGGATTGCATGTTTAAAACATGATGTTTTCCTGAAATATTCAACTCATAAAATCATATTCGAAATCATATTAAATGGTTAAAATGATTTAAATAAAATCTGCATTTAAAACATGTATATATCAAATACAATTTACACATATGAAAAGTATATACCCGTATCTCACTTGATATACGTTCAATCTTCGGACCCGCCACCGGTACCAGACCTTAAAAGAAAAGCAATAACATTTGTGTTAACAGACTTCATCAGAACAGGCTCTGTGGACTCTAAACTGTGATGTGTTCCAACTCAGCAAAAAGTGGAAGTATTAAACACACCTGCATCGGCAAAGCCAGGTAAACAACACAGAAACATCACTGCATGTACAGTGAAGAGAGATCCTACAGAAAGAACACATCACATTTAGAGACTCACATTGCATCTGACAAAAACAACCACAAACATGCAGTATTTACGATAAGGTTGTATTTGTTTTCATTTGTTAATGCATACACAAACAACAGTATTTTTAGTTAATACAAATAAAAGCTGTCAAAATATATTATTCACTGTTCGTGTTAACCAATATAAACAAAAACAACATTACTGTAGTGTTCCACAATATTTAAGCTTTACCTGTGTGTGGTTTTGTCCATTTCATGACTGCCATTAATGCTTCTCTGTCCGTTTCAAAGTAACTTTGAGAATGTGTGTGAAATTCTTTGTTGTTGGCTTTAAATACGTGTTTTAAGAGGAAGTTCTATCTATGTGCGGTGCTTTCCTACCGTTAACTACGTGTTTTGTAGTAGACAGTGTTGTCAGAAACAATGAGTCAGCAGGTCACAATGCTAACGGTCATATTTCTTGACGTAACAGTTGATGCTCCTTCAGGTTCACGGTTCTGGATTCATTCAAAATGTTTGTATTTGTTGGACTACAGCCCAAGAAATTCTTTCACCATTTACTCCCCCTAATGTTATTGCAAACTTATTTGACTTTCTTTCTTTTGCAGAACGCAAAAGATGTTCTGAAAAAAAGTTGATAATCAAACAAGAATTGACCCCATTTAGTTCTACTGTATGGAAACATATCCACCGAGACCAAACCAAAACATCTTATTTTGCTTTCCACGCAAGAAAAGTCATACACAGGTTTTAAACGACATGATAAAGGGTGAACGAATTGTTCTTTTTGGGTGAATTTATTTGTTTTTGGTCTTGCTATGTACTGCCCAAGGTTTTCTAAAGGATTTGCAGGTATTGTGAATGGTGGCCATGGTGGTGCTTTGCTGTTCCGATTGACCTAGCAGCCGTTTCTAATAAAGAGCCAACTTGAGTGAAGTAATTCAACATCATGTTATTTATCCAACATGCAGTCTTTTCCAGTACCTTTGTCTCTTTTCGGGATTCAACGCACAGACTGCAAGTGAACATTGTGGAGAACAGGTGAACAAATACAAGGAGAACAATTTGAAATGAATGAAACACTAACATCATCTGAGGCTGAAGCTGTCTCTCATACTGCTCATTTACTTGTTAGAAGACATCTCATCTCGCATACACATACACACACACACGCACAAACGGTTTCCCCGTCCTTAGAATAACCAGAGCATCGGACGTGCAAAATGAAAATAAAACACTGAAAAACAGTGTGGGGAAACAATTATATGGATGTTGGTTAACAAACAAAAAACGTATGGACAAATATTTGATTTAAAAATACACTAAATCGATTTTTCTTTACAAAAAAGAAGACCAGGTGATTCCACAACAAGGTCCAAACTTCATGTAGTCCATACACGGAGATAATCAAACAAAAACATCTGAGGTCAGACTGCTAGTAAAATTTCACGTGAAGACATATTAGCATGCCGTGTGTCTATACACAGTACGTAACGCATCAGACACACGGTCCATAAAAAGTCCCAGCGTCCTTGGAATCAAACCGTAGATTTCGCCGTAGTTTGAATCAGGTATGCTAGTCCCTTTGCACAGGCCGCTGTAGTTACTCCAAACCCAGGATGTAATTGATGCCCTGTACCAGTCCGATGATGACAGGCTGCCACGCCACGAGGTAGCGGAGCCAGTCCAGCAGCTGCCCGTACATGACGTGTGGTCTCTCCCATCTGACATACCCAGGTTAAGGTTACAAACCATCATGAAAACAAAATGTGTGAAAACTTGCTAGCAGGTTTGTTACAATATCAGAATTTCAGCACACATTTTTTGTGACCAAAAAATTATTCACATTGCAATGTCTATGGTAATACTAACATAGCGAAAAAATTTACATTTATTGTAATTTTTTTTAATTTTGTGTTTTGTTTGTTAAGTTTATTTATTATTGTTTTTATTTTATTTATATATTTTATGTTTTTTTATGTTGTGATCATGTTTTTTATTGTGCATTCCAAATAACAATCCAACTGCAGTTGTTTTGATCAAGTAATAATAACTCAAAACTAAAATAATACGGCTACCTAATTGTTATAAAAATGTTTTTGAAAATTTGTCAGTTTTTGCACATAAACTGATACTGGAGTTATTAAACTCAATATATGATGTTCTCAATATGAAGCTGAAGTCAACCAGATACCGTCGCTGTATTAATATACGATACTATTACCAGAATCAAAATCAAACTCGTATTAAAACGATATAAATAATACTGGTTTATAAAATACCACTATTGTTGTCTATACGGATATACTGCAACACTCCTCCATATTTAAATGTCTTTTCATCTTCCGAAAACATAGTTTGTGTCTGAAAATACGGCATACGTACATACCAAAAACGTATTTCCATGAAGTTCTAGCCAAAATAAACCTTATCGGTCATCGGCATGATGACGCATAACAGTCTACATTATACTGCTAATTCCACAGCCACCCAAAACAGAAATAAATGGACAAGGAGTTAATGATCAACGATCATAAACAGGAATATCTAACAGCCAGATGAAGGCAAGCGGAAGTATGATTGCATAATTACAGCAGCACGTAATGCAGTTACAGCACGTAACAACAGCATGCAATGGCTTATGCAGTAGTTCCTCCCTAAACTAGGATCTCCCATGTGGAGACATTTCGAAACATTGTCACGCTTATGGTCAAGTTTACACATGTTCTAAAAATAGATTTAATAACCCAGTGACATTCTTAATGGTGTTGACGAATGTTCTAAATGGAATGCTATGACGTGTTTAAGATATTTTAAACCGATATGAGAAGGCTCTGTCTTTAACAGGAAATAGGAAACACTATCAGTTCAAGTGAGTAAATGCTTTGATAAAGAATTCTTAGTTATTTCTTGGAAGAAGCGTGGCCCATAATCCTGCAGTGTGGGGAAATACACTGAATAGTTCCTGGCAAAGGGCAGCTTGTGAAAACAGTGGGAAATCCAATACATCACTGTGAGTTTTGGCACATATGGTAATTTTCAAATATCTAAAGCGGTAAATGGACACGAGGCTTAACCCACTGGACATCAACCTGGAACTAAAACCAAAAGCAAGCATTGGTTTTCCTGCTCTACCCTAATGAACGCTTCCTGATAATGGCTGTAATTTCTTTTTTCCCCATGTGATGGGAATACCATGAGATGTTTTGGTACAATCTTACCTTTCATGTAAAAGCTGTTCTAACCAGAAGACATAGTGAGTGGTGTGCGCCGTACAAAACTCATCATCCCAGCTTGTTCCAAGGCCACATACACACCGTACAGATCCAGTAGAGACAATTCACCACAATAAATATTCACTCTCATGACAAAAAAGGTTATATTTAATAAAAGTCTTGGTGGTTTTGTTTCTATAAAATGAAAGTCTACGGAGTTCAATGTTGTTTGGTTTGGTCAGCAAATCAAACAACATAGTAATGATGATTACTAACTCTTCTCCCCCTCATCTCTTTCAACTCGGAGCTCTTCAAAGCTCACCCATGAACTGGATTTGTCAAATACCATATCTTTCATGAACAAAGATTTCTACAATGGTCTCATTTCCACAGCAGTAGAGCAGATCATAACATAGGTTTGAGGGTTTAAAGATATTCTACTCACTGTTGAGGGTATGTCTTCATGTAAATGCCCAATGTTGCCTTATCAAATCTAGGACAGAGTACTTTACAATGTAAATGGTTGCTGTGTGTAGGAAGAGTTTTTTGGTCCGGCAAAATGTTCTGGGGAATTCTTACAAAGATGAACCCCATGATTCCGTGTGTGCCTTCAGAACTATGTTTTTTCCAATCGCATCTTTTTCTTTTGTCAGGTATGCATCTTAGACTCGTAGACTAATCTCTGTGGATTTGATGTTTTGTTTTCGTATTCTCCGAATTGAATTGACATGTTTCGGGCATGTTTATAACGAAAAATTATGATACAGTAGTGCCGAGGCATAGAAGGATGCATTCGCCATGCCACTTGGACTCCGCCATTGGGCCAGTGGGTGGTTCTGACATGATATTTTTTTAACCCGTCTGGGATCACCGTACAAAGAGTTGATCCCATCGACGTGACCTCCAGCAAGTCAGTAACGTCTTTCGAAATGCAACACTGTAAGTTGCACGCAGCAAGGTTTAACTTCCTCTATTTCTTTAGCTGCTTTGGTAAATACATTTGTCAAAACTTAGCAGCAGACAAGTAACAAATACAGTTGTTCTGTAAATGAAAGATCATTTTGTGGTCCACACAGCAAACGTGATTTAAAATTGGTGTAACATCGTTCAAATTTTATTCTGGTTCTCAGCTAAGGGTTAAAATGCTACTTGCTGTTGCCTGTGTAGTCACAATAAATGTGCAACGGATAAAGAGACTATTTCCATTGCGGACAAGCACCAACAGTTGGACAATTTTAAAATGGCAACAAGTGAATGTATTCGCATAACCAAACTGGTGTGACAAACGTACAAATAATAAGCTCAATTTGAGGCTATTGTTAACATCATGACATTATACAATGCAGTCAACACTGTTTTAAGAGTTATAGGCCTGATTTCTATGAGCCTGTGGTAATTATATGGTAATTAAACTATTTTGTCCAGTTGCCTAGAGATGGTGGAAGTGAAGTCTTGACCATTCTTTATGAGTCTGTGAGAACTGTTAACAAAACAACATTTTTTTGTCTGATTGTCTAGTGATTATGAACGCCATAAAAATGGAGCTCAGCGCCTCATCCTGAAATTACCATAAGAATGTAGTTTCCCTAGAAGTGCAAATCAGTGGAAATATTTGTGCTTCATACCAGTCTGACCAGTTCCTGTCATATTCACAAGCTGTGTAAAATAAATAAGTGTGAATATTTTTCAATTTAAATGTACTTTTCAATTACATCTTCTCCAAGCCCACGGAGTGAAAAAAGGGAAGTGTAGTGAGGAAAACCTCACTGTACCAATTTTGGATTCTGGCGAGCTTGCATGTAGCAAGAAAGAGAAAAATCGCTTAAAAAAAACTTTTAACCTGTTGCTTTCTCTTTTCATTTTTCTAAGATTTTCTGGGGACCCCCTAGGACCTCTGGGGGTCCATGACGCCGGTTTGAAACCCCCTGGTCTAAATCTTTGTTCTGTACGTCTAAGGAACACAACTTGTTTCTAAAAGTGTGATGACTGACAGTGGTACCCAAAGCAACATTCCTGCGTGTTTAGCATCAGCCATAACAATATAACCACATCAAGACTTTATGTGCTTATTTAACAAAACCACAGTCTGCAGAGGCGTACTGCGTTTTATATTTGTAAGACTGTTCTGGTGTTGCCAGAACAAAATATTTTTAAGACCATTTTTGCGCTTTGTTCATAAACGATCGAGTTTATAAAGTTATTTAAATGGACAGGTGTGGGTTGCAATATTTCAACCTTATTTTTAAGGAACTGGTTTGCTTATCTTGGTTTGCTTGTGTGTAGATGCCATGGCCAATAAGGAACAGGCAGTTGCCAGGTAGTTTCTATGATGTGGTTTCTATGAGCATTCTGGATGGTTATTAGGGCATTTCCAAGCAGTAACCTCTCTTTTAGATCAAACAAACTTTTTTCTATATAAATGTAACAGTCTGCCAGTTACAGCAACAAAACCCCTCAAGCTACAAATATGAATAACAGTGACGGTTACCAAAGCAAACAGAGATTCACGGAGATCTGACTCCATGTTTATCAAGCTAAATGATTTAATGTTCATCAATGACACCTACTGTTTTTGAGTGATCGAGGGCAATAAAGGATACGGGTTACTGAACATCCTTTTGAGGTCAACCTTTTCTTTGCAGTATGGACACGTCTGCTTCTTACCCACAATGCACCAGCCTCGTATGCAAAACTCATGAAATCTGAAGAAAAACAGGTTAAGGAAGCAAACACGACTTCAGTGCAAAGCAAACGGGCAGATATAGAGGTGCAGTTCATGCTTTTTTGTTTTTCATTTTGCTGACGCATAGCAGAACTTAGCAGAAGACATTACGCTGCTCCGAACCTGTGCGTATAAACCAATAACAAGGGAAAATACTACCTTTCCCATTACAGAAAAGGAAGCCTTGACTAGCAATAATTGGTACACTCAAACCACTTCTCTACATAAAGGTCAAAGCTCTCACATGTTAACAACACACTCATGCTTAGTAAATGAGACATGACAAATCATCACATCCAGCCATTGGAAATCGAGTGTAAAAACTGTAAAGGATACACATGGTTGCAGGAGAGTCTGTAGGTGTTCTCGATGATTCCTTCTTCACTCACATCCACGAGGATCTGCTGACCGCACACGGCACAGATGCTGTCTGACAGATGCTTGGTGGGCATTCCTGATGCACTGTAATACTGAAACACAAAACAGCCGTGTTGGCATCTCCTGGGTGAGGACCTAGCTGTGGTAATAAACCTCACATCATGTTTTGGAGCCAAATAATACTATGTGTGGAAATAAGACCAAATTCAGAATATGTCTATGTTGTTAATGTGGTTATGGCTGGAAATCTTGCAATGTGATGTGTGTAATTTAGACACTCACTCCGACTGTGGATGCCATAAAATCTGCACACATCTCTGCGAAATCCCTACCCAACACACCATAGTAAAGGCCGTAAAAGAGGAGAGATACACCAAAATCCATGGCATCTTCTGGCTTTATCCTAAAAGAGCACATTGGAAATAGAAGACATAAGTGCATTTGTCTTAAAGTGACAGTTCACCCAAAAATGTCTCACCCTCGTCATTTCGAACCTGTATGACTTTCTTCCGCAGAACACAAAAGAAGATGTTTTGAAAAATGGTGTTCACTGAACAGTGATGGCAGCCGATCACTTGCATTGGTTTTGTGTCCATGCAATAGAAGTCGAAAGAAGAAGATGGCTGCCACCGCTGTTCGGTTATCAACATTCTTCAAAACATCATCTTTTGTGTTCTGCGGAAGAAAGTCATACAGGTTCGAAATGACAATAGGGCAAGATATTTTTTTCTCTATAGAGAAGAATACATTTTCATCTATGTCATTACGGTTCTCTCAAATGATGTGTTCAATATTTTTAAGTAAATACACTGTTTAGTAATTTGGGGAGAATTATAATCTGTTTTCTTCCAAATATGAACCCAAAGGCACTTCTAAATCCATCTAAAAATGACTAAAAACGAGCAATATTAAACCAGCAACTATTTATAACTTCCTTGTCATTGTTTTTGCATGTTAATGTACTTGCAGAGAGGACAAAGAAATATTTCAAAAAGGGAAGCATGCCTTTGACCTTAAAGGATTACGTTGTTAATTCACATGACCGATCATTTACATGATAATGTATCTGTTGTGTTTGAAGTTGCTATAGATATGCATGTTTTGCTGTGTTCTAGTTTACTTTAGTTCTTTAGTAAACCCACATGAAAATAAGGAAATATACAGTACCAACAGTACTGTAAAATAGAAACAACACAAACTTTTTTTAGATTCATGAATATCAGCATGAATGTACTGCTGGTGTTTTAGAAACAAGGCAGTAAAATAATATTTGACCGTGAAACATACTGAAATTGCTGTTCAATTGACAGACATTATGAAAGTGTCATTGTCATGCAGTGTGATCTACTCTTTGTTTCAACATTACTGTAAACTCAATATATTTCAAAGGCTTTTAAATCTTTAAGAAATTAATTGAGACAAAGAAACACTTTACTATACAGGTTTCTTTACATAAAATATTCGTTTTGATTTTAAAAAGTCAACCGTTTATAAATCAGTGCTTACCTGAATATGAGATTAATGCCAAAAAGAGTGAACATAACAACAGCATAGCCCACAATGCCAGTGGTGTAGCTGATCTTATATAAAAGGAGAAACCACTTATACACCAGCCTGTAAGGAGACAAATGACAACAAGTTATATGATCGAACCGAGCCCCACAACATCCCACTATCTAGATCATGTCTGGTTTGTTATTTCACAGCAAAATGAAGACTTAAAGACCGTGTATTGTTTTTGTCACGATTACTTACAATATTTTCAATGAATTAAACACATTTTCCATGCAATGCCTTTGGTCACCACAGTGCAAAAGAAATTCATTCTTATTACTGTACCATAATAAGCACTTATTCCAATTGTAAAATACTGTGTTTGTTCAAATTAAGTCAATAAATAAAGGGTTAGAAATCATTTTATTTTGTCGTTTACTCTCCTTCTGTCAAAAGTCTTTGTTCTGATGAACACAGAGAAAGAGAATCCTTATAACCGGATTTTGCTTTAAAATGATTTTTGTTCTGTTGTACATCAGAACAAAGACTTTTATACAGATTTGGAACTCGAGGTGGGTAAATGACAACAGAATTTTCATTTTTGGGTGAAGTATCCCTTTAATGTACAACAAACATGCTATTAAAAATGTTTTGAAAATAAATTATTTGTATTTAATAAAATATTCAAAATATTGTGATACAGTTGTAATTGTGAAACCTGCATTGTGTATTGTATCAAAAAACCTTTATGTAAAACAATTTCTTATTTTTCAAGAAAATGGTCAGAACGGAAGAAATAAAAAGGCCTCATGTATACACATTGATTAAATGCATTGTTGTTTTGTTTTGATCCGGATGCTAAATGTTTTGCGAGATTCACCCCAACAGAAATCATATCACGCACACATACTTAAGAAAAAAAGCAGAAGGATACATATTTGAAAAGTTCTCGGAGATCTGTTAAGGTTACAGTGTAAAAGCAATGACTGTTGGGTGGGTGATGTGTGGGTGTTTATTCCACGGTTAAAAATGCCCAAAACTGATGCTTATAACGAACTCGGAAACCTCTATGACACAGAAAGCACAGCCTTAAAACAGGGTCAATGTCTCACGTCCTCATATTTTAATGTTACCTTGGTGTGGTGCAGTCCAGTGGTTTACGGGTAGCACGAAAACTAATGAAGGCCGTGACCACAGAGAAGATGAACCATGTCACAAGAAACCTCCACCAGTGTAGCTTGGTGGTGAAATACAGAGGAACCACCCACATCTGGAAGAGGGTTACCAACTAAAAACAAAAAAAAACAAAAATATATATATATATGAAGAGTTAGTTTCAAAAAATATTTCCAATCAATTTCAATCAAACCGCAGATGGTTTGTTTGATTGGAGCCATAATAACTCAAGAAATACAGATAACAAACACAATAAAAACATGTTAACATAATAATAAACTAAAACATTATTTTATGAGTTATCTCATTTTGCCACCAAACTCTTCATGTACATTCCCAATATTAGCTAACCAATACACAAATATGTCGTATATTCAAGTCCTACATATATACTTGAGTAGAAAGGGAAAAATGAATCGAGGCAGGTTAGGCGGGTCTTTCTCTGCGAGCACAACTAGAAAATGTATCCTTTTCAACAATGTTAAATCCCTTTTTTCGACTTGTCCATTAGACTTAATCAATGAATCAGAAATCTCTCTATTTTGATGCATACCTAAATAACTAATTATATTAAAAGGCCTCCATTTTCTTTGATCTAAATATAATTTTGACGGAGAACATTTTCTACTGTCAGTCTACTCTTCAGGCTAAGAATAGGAACCTTTGTCTCTGTCACAATTGAATGTGCAATCTCTCCACCTAGTGGTGCAGAATAGAAACTCAACTTGGATTTAGAAAATAAATCAAAGGGAATACTTCGCTGTCCCCAATACTAAATCACGTGACCGGATCTCTTAACCAAGACTGTAATTAAAACCTAATAAATAAACCAAATCTTTAAAAGTAGGCTTGAACATCTTAGCAGTCATTACTACAAGCCTACTAAAGTTCTGAGAAAAAGGAATTTTTCTGTGTGTGTACAATGGGGCTCACATTGTACGATTTGGGGTGTCTCTGTTTCCATTGAACCAGGACAAGTTGAGCAACAACGAGTGTGACGATGAGTATGAGAACCATCTCTGCATGCATGGCCTCGTGCCCCTTGTGTTTGGCATGCATCTTAGCATGTTCCAATCTGCAAGCAGAAAAACAAAACGTTTATTATCAAGCCACGTAAATCCAAAAGTCGCTCTACCAGGGGTTTGTGTAGCACATAACAATTATGCAAATTAGAAGCAATTCTCTAATAATGTGGGATGAATGAACCAATGAATGAATCGATTTGATTTAAAAATAAATCCAATGTTTGATCTGTGATGGTGGCAGTAAAAGACAAACAAGCTCAGATGTCTTCTTAAACAGAGAGGATAATATCTTTCAGTGTCAAATCGAGTTCTTAATAACGGTGTTAATAAAACGCAAAATTATATCTTGTTTATTGTTGATGAATAAATAATAAATCTGTACAGATTTAGGAGAGTTTAAAGGGCCGATTTCAAGTGAAAGCGCAAAACAATTTATGCGATTTGGCTGTCCGTTTACACGAAAACAGCATTTTAGGGGACTGATAACGCAAACGTTTGAAAACGGGTTTCAAAGTGCAAGTTTTTGAAAACCATGGCGTTCTCATTTCAGTGTAAACACTGAAGAACGCAAGAATGAGAAAACGACATTGTGCGCATTAGGTGTGGGGGTGTGGTTTGCGCGTGTACACCCAAACACAACAGAGAAGAAACAAATACAACAATGGCAGATTACATGGGTTTTTTTTGTGCCGCGCAATAGTTTGTCAACGCTTCTCAAGCAAGGTGTAGATTTACTACACCAGTGCTAGAACCACCAGCGGAGACTCATTGTTTATCTACAGCAAAATCTTAACACTCATTCACGGCGACGAAGGGTTTTTAAATGGCGCTTTTGGATCAGACCCGGGAGGACGAGTAGATGGAAGGCCATCTTGTTTGCTTGTTTGTATATGTGGCACGCTTCTCTTCACTATGAATGAGGAGAAATGCAGCGCTCTGTATTGTATGGTCTCTATAGCGACGGAAGTCCGCCTTCCAATAGACCGTCAATCAATCGTCAGGGTATTTTTTCTTTACAAAGTGATGTCGCCAACTACTGGCGCGGCATGCGTAATACAGCGTTTTGGTCGTATTTGCGGATCGGTGTAAACGCGGATTGTTTTGATAACGTTGTCGTGTGTACGTGAAACGCAAAAGAAAGACTTTTCCGCTTTTCATCGTGCAAACATGGCCTAACATCGCACTAAAATGAACAGCCCACAAGCTTACAGCAGCTCACGTCCTAAAAGAACACGACCCTGTTGTTCACAATATCAACTAATGCACACACAAAACAACATGAATGATTCAAATGTTACATTATCACATGAGACATAATAATGTGAATAGCAATAAGAAACAAACCTCCACTTCTCCTCCGGTGACAGCTTGGACAAATCAATCTGTGGAAATATGAGTCACATTTAGGGGTGGGTTCAAGCAATATTTGCTAAACAGAAGCAAACTACAATGCAAACACACCACAGTCAAGGCTTCATTTTGATCCTATTATCTATAGCATAGGCGAGCTGTCGTGTTTACATCAAGGTATTTTCCTGGAATCCATTATCAGACGACAGAAACCCAACAACCTCAAAATACACCTGACAGTTTACACGGACATGAAAAACAGTTCGTGCCGTCGCACAACCACAAGGGCAAAACGCAGAACGACAACGATCTTTAGATCAAAGTGCCTCAGATCATCTTGAGCATTGAGCGCTTATAGCGGCTTGAATTCAATCGACAGCCGAACATCTGCGGGCTTTGTTCAGATATCGTGCGTTTCACAGCTTCATCTACAAATGTGTCGTGCTCTTGCCCGACCTGAGCGGCGTCGTCGCGATGCCCATGTCCATGTCCGTGGTCGTGCTCTACACCGTCAACCTCCACCTCAAACACCCCTGCCATCTTCCTGAGCACTGGCAACGACACTTCCGGGTTACGTGCCGTTCACACCAATCACAAGCGAGCGTCTGTTACGTGCTTCCGTTTCCTTAACTGATTTTTTTTTATTTTTTTATCATGCTTCAGAAATACAAATACAATAAGGCAAAATGAACAATTCAGAAAAAAGAAGTTGTAAGGAAAACAGTACAAGGAGTACAAAAACTTACGTCAAGTCAGCTTTATTGATATAGCGCTTTTGACCATTTTCATTGTTACAAAGCAGCTGTACAAGAAAACATTGACTATAAGCAAAACATGTAAGGTTATGAAAGTCAAAACAGACTGACTATAAATTCCTATATGCAGTGAGAATTAAATAAAACTACAAAATTATTTATAAATGAAGAACAAATCAAAAAAATAAATAGAACAACGATAAGAAAACAACCATTAACATGAGAGTCTTCTAATAGCTCCAATTCTTCAAATAATTTAAAAACATTTCGTCAAAGGATTTCACTTAAACATTCTCCTAGAAAAATAAAAAACAAAGGTTTTGTTTTAAGGCACTTACACTTGTGAAAATACAATTTCCCCAAAATAAAGATATTATTACTAAAATCCAACGTGTAACTCTTTCATATTTTTAGAAAAAGCCAACAGATCAATTTATATTTTTAGCCGCTCATACAAATCAGACCAAAAAGCATAATTGGCAGGTCAAAAAATAAATGTTTCAATTTCTGAATCACAAAACGTACAACAATTATGATCATATTAAACCTATATCTAAGAAATTATGAGACAGGATAAATATCATTAAAAACATTATAGTACACTTCCTTGGCTTTGGGAGGTATAATGGAAAGATACATGGTTCTTAATTTAATAATAAAGCTCTTTGAAAAAAATTGAATCAGATTATTTTGATTTACACTGAGCTGGACATTTGTGGGTTAGTAAAGTTCGTATAAGTTTGTTTGGAAAACTTCCTAATACAATCCTTCTCGTGTATTTGTAAAGATGGGAAATGAAGGATACAATGGGCAACGTATTTTTAGCCATCATAAAAGCCTCAGGAATACTATTTAACGCATAGCATCACAAAGCATAATTTTCAAAAAACATATTTTTTGTGACCATTCTAGAAGACGAAGAACAGACCAGATACCTCTTTCCCACCATTTTTTTTAAGAAGAGTGATTTGTTTCTGAATAAAATATACAGATTATTCCAATTTGGAGAATTATGAGGGGTAACATTTTGTTAATCTGACAATTTAAGGGGTATTTTTTTAAAACGACAATATAACAAGCATTTAATTCCACCAACATTTGACCAAAAATCATTATTATTTAATAGAAAATACAACATTTAAGCCATTTATGCAGTCCAAATCTATGGTCTTTAAGCCTCCATATCATCTTTCACCAAAGTTAGTTTTTTAATATAATGAGCTTTTCTTTTCCAAATGTGGTTGAAATGAATCATCCTATAATCTTTCCATCAGAAACAAACATGGAACCTGCAGGGTAAACACATTTAGATATATTTTAGACTCATAGATATAGACCAATATAAAAATACAGTATGTCACAGAAGTGAATACACCCCTCGCATTTAAGTAAATATTTTATGATATCTTTTCATGTGACAACACTGAAGAAATGACACTTTGCTACAATGTAAAGCTTGTATAACAGTGTAAATTTGCCGTCCGCTCAAAATAGCTCAACACAAAACCAGTAATGTCTAAACCGCTGGCAACAAAAGTGAGTACACACTTAAGTCAAATGTCCAGTTGTCCAATGTTCAGCAGTGCGGTGTGCACCTGTGTTGATCATATTCACACATGTACTATCCTATTCCCTTTTTTATTGAACTTCAACATAGAAATACAAGATGAAATGTTCACATTCAATGTATAACTTAAGTAAACATTTTCATATGCATACAATGCACAGGGTAAATAGTCTGTTCAATATCATCAGCATGGAGCATGTAGAAATAGATTGAATAGGACTAAAGTAAAAAAGAAAGAGAAAAGAAATAAAAATCAGGAAAAAACAACAACCAAACATGAGGGTAAGAAATTTAATTATACATCAGGTACAGTACATACATGAAAGTGCGTACAATCTGAAATCATCTTCATTGCTTTCTTATTTAATGAAAGTGAAATAGAATCCAGGTACATCTTAAAATATTTTCGGAAGACCTGAAATATTGGTTCGTTATCAGAAAATGTACACTAATGTATGTAAAATTAAACTTTTTTTTAAATTAACAATAAAACAAAGTCATTTTCATGAACCCTATTTGTGTGTGCGTGAATTTGCTGTCCCTAGGTCACAACCACAATGCAAGATCAGCTGAGGTAGAGCGTGTTGCAGACTCTTTCATGGGACGAGGCATCTGATTTGGTCTTAAAAGATGTTTTTTTTATTCAACCCGTATAGATGAAATATTAATTTTGTAAATTAAAAGTTCTTACTGTAACTGAAGCTCCTATGAACCGATTTAGGAATGCTGAGAGATGCTTTGGAAAATGTAGTCTCTAACATCAGTTCAGAAGAAACCGTTGCCAGACAAGATAATGCTGTTGTTGTGGAACCCACTTCAGACCACATGCAGGGCAACTACAGCAAAGGTGAACCCGCTTCAGACCACATGCAGGGCAACTACAGCAAAGGTGAACCCGCTTCAGACCACATGCAGGCAACTACAGCAAAGGTGAACCCGCTTCAGACCACATGCAGGCAACTACAGCAAAGGTGAACCCGCTTCAGACCACATGCAGGGCAACTACAGCAAAGGTGAACCCGCTTCAGACCACATGCAGGGCAACTACAGCAAAGGTGAACCCGCTTCAGACCACATGCAGGGCAACTACAGCAAAGGTGAACCCGCTTCAGACCACATGCAGGGCAACTACAGCAAAGGTGAACCCGCTTCAGACCACATGCAGGGCAACTACAGCAAAGGTGAACCCGCTTCAGACCACATGCAGGGCAACTACAGCAAAGGTGAACCCGCTTCAGACCACATGCAGGCAACTACAGCAAAGGTGAACCCGCTTCAGACCACATGCAGGCAACTACAGCAAAGGTGAACCCGCTTCAGACCACATGCAGGCAACTACAGCAAAGGTGAACCCGCTTCAGACCACATGCAGGCAACTACAGCAAAGGTGAACCCGCTTCAGACCACATGCAGGGCAACTACAGCAAAGGTGAACCCGCTTCAGACCACATGCAGGGCAACTACAGCAAAGGTGAACCCGCTTCAGACCACATGCAGGGCAACTACAGCAAAGGTGAACCCGCTTCAGACCACATGCAGGCAACTACAGCAAAGGTGAACCCGCTTCAGACCACATGCAGGCAACTACAGCAAAGGTGAACCCGCTTCAGACCACATGCAGGCAACTACAGCAAAGGTGAACCCGCTTCAGACCACATGCAGGCAACTACAGCAAAGGTGAACCCGCTTCAGACCACATGCAGGCAACTACAGCAAAGGTGAACCCGCTTCAGACCACATGCAGGCAACTACAGCAAAGGTGAACCCGCTTCAGACCACATGCAGGCAACTACAGCAAAGGTGAACCCGCTTCAGACCACATGCAGGTCAACGACAGCAAAGGTGAACCCGCTTCAGACCACATGCAGGTCAACGACAGCAAAGGTGAACCCGCTTCAGACCACATGCAGGCAACTACAGCAAAGGTGAACCTGCACTGGAACCCGCTTCAGACTACATGCAGGCCAACTACAGCAAAGGTGAACCCGCTTCAGACCACATGCAGGTCAACGACAGCAAAGGTGAACCCGCTTCAGACCACATGCAGGTCAACGACAGCAAAGGTGAACCTGCACTGGAACCCGCTTCAGACTACATGCATGGCAACTACAGCCAACATGCTAATTCTAGCCATGGCATTATATGGTAACCGAAATCTGGATGACATTGCAACTGCTGTGTTTCTTTCCAATGCCTCTGAATTGAGTTCATTTACCATAACAAATCTAAAGAGTAGTTCACCCAAAAGTGACAATTGTTTACTTGCCCTCAGGTTGTTTCGAACTGGAATGTATTTGGCCAAATTCTTCCAAATATCTTATTGTATATTTTGTTGAACAAAAAATTTGCTGTTTTGGAGACTTTAGTATAACAAACAGTTGTGGGGTGCCTACCATTTCCTATGGCGTCAATGTCCAAAGTGAAACTTCCTAACAATCGTCGTAATATCTTTGTTTTCGTCAGAACAAAGAACTTTCTGCAGGTTTGAAATGACATGGAGTGTAAATGATGACATTTTCAATTTTGGGTGCACTATCCCTTCAAATTCTTTTGAATGCTTATCCATCTTGTTTCTTTGTACTTCTCCAAATGGCACACAAATGCAATTAACTTTGATGCATTGAAATATTTTGCTTGTGTTAGGGTTCTAGCTGGTTTAGCCATGTTTTGGGTCTGTGTTCATCCTAACAAAGAAACTGTAGGAATTTCTGCTCTGTTGCACTTAACAAAAACTAGTGACCGTGTAGGCTGCCATATGGCATTGATGCAGCCTATATAAAATTTAATCTGGTCAAATTGCCTTTTCATTACGCAATGTTAAAAATGTTTTTCTAACCATTGATTAAGTTAAAATGGGTTTGCTTGGTATGGAACTGTATGTGGTGTTGATTTGCATTTTGAATAGTCGTGTTGTGGTAGACTTGACATGTTCAAAGAACAAGAAAAACAAGCATTTTAATAGGGGAAACCTCAACTATGAAACGTTTGCTTCACTTCTCTGTACTGAAACGCCTTCAGAAGTTTTTGGGCTTATAGGCATGGGTTTTCATGTTCCTGCTCTCTCTGCGCCACGCATTACTTTCATGAAATGAAGTCAACACTGGCTGATTTGTTTATTAGGACTATAAAGTTGTTACTTTACATGGCAATTGGTCAAACAGTTTTGCCTGATAAATTAACCCCCAAAAGATCACTAGAAGTCTTAGACTTATTACTTTAGAATGGAATATGATGCTATTTGACTAACCAGACATAATTTTTTTATGATTATTTGTCCACAAACTTCACTTGGCCTATAAAAGGCCATAACATTTATGCAGTTGCACCTGAAGTGACAAATCCATAAATTATCCTAATAATGCATATAATTATTTCTGACTGTTAAAATACAAAATGTGTTTTGATGTAAATTATATTCGCCAAAATGTAAAAAATAGCCCATAAAGTATTTTTGTTAGCTGTATGGTTGCCAGTCCCCCTCTGTTAAATTGTTTTCTCATTCTAACACTACTAATACTATGACCTTTATGAAAACATGAAAATAAAACATTAAAGTTAAGACGGGGTTAACTACATTAAAATACAGACCGAAGCTAGTTAACCTTTTTTCTATTTAGAACAGTGAAAAAGTTATTAAGCAAGATACAAACTCAACGTTTGTGTTAATTAAATCTTAAACAATTAAATCTTCATTTACATTCAGTACTTATGCTTTGTCGTTTTCTCTTCTTAAAAGAAAGTTGAGGGGGTGAAATAATTAAGCCCTATACTTACTAACTTTTTCACTGTTCTAAATAGAAAAAAGCTTCGGTCTGTATTTTAATGTAGTTAACCCCGTCTTTACTTTAATGTTTTATTTTCATGTTTTCATAAAGGTCATTATAAGTTTGTTAAATTTCTTAATTACCTCTTCGAGTTTAAATATCCCACTTCCGACCTCACAGCGTTCCAGTGAAATACTTTCCATTTTCGCATAAATTAGATCCGCGCTAATGTCAATTCATTTTGGATGCATTATCATTTGGAAATGCAAGCATTTTGGATGCATTATCATTTGGAAATGCAAGCATTTTGGATGCATTATATTTTGGAAATGCAAGCATTTTGGATGCATTATTATTTGGAAAGGCAAGCATTTTGGAAGCATTATATTTTGGAAATGCAAGCATTTTGGATGCATTATAATTTGGAAATGCAAGCATTTTGGATGCATTATTATTTGGAAAGGCAAGCATTTTGGATGCATTATAATTTGGAAATGCAAGCATTTTGAATGCATTATAATTTGGAAATGCAAGCATTTTGGATGCATTTTAATTTGGAAATGCAAGCATTTTGGATGCATTATAATTTGGAAAGGCAAGCATTTTGGATGCATTATAATTTGGAAAGGCAAGCATTTTGAATGCATTATAATTTGGAAATGCAAGCATTTTGGATGCATTTTAATTTGGAAATGCAAGCATTTTGGATGCATTATAATTTGGAAATGCAAGCATTTTGGATGCATTATAATTTGGAAATGCAAGCATTTTGGATGCATTATAATTTGGAAATGCAAGCATTTTGGATGCATTATAATTTGGAAATGCAAGCATTTTGGATGCATTATTATTTGAAAAGGCAAGCATTTTGAATACATTATAATTTGGCAATGCACACATTTTGGATGTGACGCGTCTCCCAGTGCTCTGCCCTGAATTGTCGTATGTCCGACTATGAGTGCAGTCTCTGATGTTATTTCCAAGTAGTACTCTGAATAAAATCAATAGGATTAACATGACTAAATATGTACATCAGTTGCACATTATAAGGTTATGTTTACTCAGCATAATTTCATTATGTTCAAGTTGATTTTTAAAACATGATTTTATATGTAAGTGTTTAAAATTTTCATTTCAACGTTCCCAACATAAGTGTAATCAATTAACGTGACATTTACAAGAATGACGTTTCTTACAAGATATTAAGTTTACAAAGATGAACAAAATATTTTATTTCTAAAAAAATTACTCACTATAAGCAAAGGCAACGCTTTTCTAAATAATGGTAGCCACAAAACTTAATAATATAACAAACTCCTCTAAATCTCTGTAAACCCTAACAAGTCTTTCTCTTTACTGACAACACTTAATTTACATTTACATTTAGTCATTTAGCAGACGCTTTTATCCAAAGCGACTTACACAGAGTTTGAGGAGCAATAAGTGATATGTCATACAAAGAGCAATAGGTGCTTATACAAGGTTTCTAGTTTCAACGAAAGCTAGACCACTAGCTGTTGAGAGAAGAGGGTTAGTGTACGTTATTTTAATTTTTTATTTATTGTATTTTTTTCCTTTGTCTCTCAGGTATTCACTGAAGAGGTGTCTTTTAAGTAGTTTTTTGAAGGTTGAGAGAGATGTGGTTGACCGGACCACGTCAGGAAGAATGTTCCACCAGGAAGGAGTTGTGAAGGAGAATGAGCAGGAAAGGGATTTAGTGCCCTTATGAGAAGGCAATACAAGGCACCGCTTGTTTGCTGAACGCAGGGTTCTTGATGAGTGTAGGAGTGTAGTAGGGTGTGAAAGTATGCGCAGATCCAGTTATAGTCCTGTATGCAAACATCAGTGACTTGAATCTGATCCGGGCTTCAACCGGTAGCTAGTGGAGAGAGTTGAAAAGGGGTGTCACATGAGCCTTTTTGGGCTGTTGGAAGACGAGGCGTGCTGCTGCGTTTTGAACCAGCTGAAGTGGTTTGATAGCCTTTGCAGGAAGACCAGCAAAGAGAGCATTGCAGTAGTCCAACCTTGAGATTATCAGGGGCTGGACAAGGAGTTGTGCCGCATGCTCAGTGAGGTAGGGTCTAACCTTGCGAATGTTAAATAAGGCATGTCGGCATGATCGCTTATTCTTTGCTATGTGATCATTGAAGGACAGCTGTTCATCAAATATGACTCCGAGGTTCCTGGCTGATTCGGAGGGAATGATAGTGGAATTGCCAAGCTGGATGGTGAGATCGTGTTGGACCGTGGGGTGTGCCGGAAACACGAGAAGTTTTGTGTTGGCCGGGTTCAGCTGGAGGTGAAGCTCTTTCATCCAAGCTGAGATGTCATCTAGGCAGGATGTTATGCGAGCTGCTACATTGGTATCGTCTGGGTGAATGAGATTTAGATCTGGGTGTCATCAGCATAACAATCATACGAGAAGCCGTGTGCCTGTATGATGGGTCCTAAGGATGTCATGTAGATGGCAAAAAGCAGCGGTCCAAGCGCCGATCCCTGAGGGACCCCAGTGATCATATGGTGAGCAGTGGACAGTGAGCTCCTCCATATTTATTTTCTACTATAGATCACGATGAACTATCGAAAATCATTAGATCATCTAAATCGACTACATGCATGCTAGACCCTATACCTACAAATCTTCTGAAAGAGATGCTCCCAGAAATTATAGATCCTCTACTTAGCATTATTAACTCATCTCTGACATTAGGACATA
This sequence comes from Barbatula barbatula, assembly GCF_947034865.1. NCBI lineage: Eukaryota > Metazoa > Chordata > Actinopteri > Cypriniformes > Nemacheilidae > Barbatula > Barbatula barbatula. The sequence goes on from NC_136785.1 coordinate 13,184,523, forward strand.
TGCCTAAAGCATATAAAATGGCTGTTATAAGGCCCCTTGTCAAAAAACCCCATCTGGACCCTGGAGAACTAGTTAACTATAGACCTATTTCGAATCTACCTTTCTTATCTAAAGTTCTGGAAAAAGTAGTCTCAACTCAAATATGTTCCTTCCTCCAAAGGAATGAGATTAATGAAGATTTCCAGTCTGGATTTAGAGCACATCACAGTACAGAGACTGCTCTGATTAGAGTTAAAAATGATCTGCTTATGGCGTCTGACCGAGGTTGTATCTCCTTATTGGTGCTGCTAGATCTTAGTGCTGCATTCGACACCATTGACCACAGCATGCTCCTACATAGACTTGAAAATGATGTCGGTATGAAGGAAATAGCTTTGAAATGGCTTAGATCTTATTTATGCGACCGTTTCCAATATGTAAAAATAAACAATGAGGTATCACGCAAATCGCAAGTCCAGTACGGTGTACCACAGGGCTCAGTACTAGGGCCTATACTCTTCGCATTATACATGTTACCCCTAGGAGATATAATAAAGCGACACAGAGTAAGCTTTCACTGCTATGCTGATGATATGCAACTTTATATTTCTTCGAAGCCTCACGAAACACAGCAATTCCATCGAATAGTGGAATGCATAGTCGATATAAAAAAGTGGATGAGTAGCAATTTTTTATTACTGAACTCGGACAAAACTGAAGTGCTACTTATCGGACCGAAAACCGCCCTACATAACAACCAAGAATACTGCTTAACTATTGATGGATGTTCCATAAAACCCTCATCTTCAGCTAAGAATCTTGGCTTTATATTCGATAGTACTCTGTCATTTGAGAACCAGGTCGCCAACACCTGTAAGATTGCGTTTTTCCATCTTAAAAATATATCTAAATTACGTCATATGCTGTCATCATCAGATGCGGAGAAGCTTATACATGCCTTTATGACATCAAGACTAGATTACTGTAATGCACTATTAGGTGGTTGCCCTGCAGGCCTATTACAAAAACTCCAACTGGTCCAAAATGCGGCAGCTCGAGTTCTTACGCGTACAAAAAAGTATGAGCATATTAGCCCGGTTCTGTCAACATTGCACTGGTTACCTGTAAAGCATCGCATAAATTTTAAAATCTTGCTTATTACCTATAAAGCCTTGCATGGTTTAGCTCCTCACTACTTGAGAGAACTTCTAACGTATTATAGTCCATTACGTGCACTTCGCTCTCAGGCGTCAGGTCAGTAGGTAATACCTAGAATTTCAAAATCAAGTGCAGGCGGCAGATCCTTTTCTTATCTAGCGCCTAAACTTTGGAACAGTCTTCCCAGCACTGTCCGGGAGGCAGACACACTCTGTCAGTTTAAATCTAGACTAAAGACGCATCTTTTTAATCTTGCATACACTACACTATCATAATATATATATTTCAAAGATCTAGACTGCACTAGTTAGATCAACCGGAACCAGGGACACTTCCAATAACAACTGATGCATTTGTTGCATCAAAGAGTGCAGAACAGTACTCTACTCTCAGCCAGTCTTGTCTCATTGTTCCAAGGTTACCAGAGCGGAGCGGGCAGGGCGCAATCCATTCCTAGACCTGACAAATGCTGGACGAAGGAAGTGACGTCCCTACAAAACTTCAGCAACTATTAGATTATTAATGATAATTTTAAATCTAACTTTTTTTATTTTGCCTTGTTGTTCAAGCACTGTCGAGCTTGTGCAGAGGCTGCAGTTTTTGCCAGAGGGGAACTGGAATCCCCTGGTTAGGCCTGGTTTCCCTCCGAGGTTTTTTTTTCTCCTCCAATGGAGTTTTGGGTTCCTCGCCACCGTTTGCATACTGTTTTGCACTGTTTTGCCTGGCCGGGGGGGCTGCTAGAATTTGATAGTCATATTTAATTAACACTGCATATAGGAATTTATTGTGTGTCTGATATTTGACCTGTGTTTTGAATTCCATAACCTATGATGTTTTACTTATAGTCATTTTTTCTTGTACAGCTGCTTTGTAACAATGAAAATTGTAAAAAGCGCTATATCAATAAAGCTGACTTGACATATGACACCTTGAATCATCTGCCGGAAAGGTAGGATTGGAACCAGCAGAGAGGGGAGCTGACAGGGTTGCTAGCAGTATCTGGTGATTGACTGTGTCAAACGCTGCAGAAACGCTTAATGAAGAAAATAACTCTCAAATTGCAGTCTTATGCAAAGCAGGAAATATAAATCATCTGCCTATTTGTAACAATTATATGTTAACACAACAAAAATCATTTGTGTAGTGCCAACATAAATGGATTAAGAAACATAACTGAACATGGAAAAAAAGGACAAAATTGTACAAAAATTATGCGGCTGTAACTTATTTAAATTTATCAAATTGGACAAAGCAAAAATAATTTTTTCTGTGTATATCGGAAGCATTCCGAGTTTGGTTAAAGTAGCGATGGCTCTGGAAATCACATGTCTATGTCATTTAAGATGTTTGAAATGAGTAAAAATTGATATATAACTAATTATGATATATAACTACTGTTAATGTGGGCAAAAACTATGATGAGAACATTTTATTAATAAGAATTATTATAACAACAACAAAACAGCAAAATCTTCTCCATTAAGTCCCAGCAAATCTTGCTAATGCTAATCTGTTAAATAGCATAACAGGAACAGTTTGATAATAGTGTAGTTAAGTTTGGGATTTAAATGGCCTATTTTCTTCACATCAAAGGATTAAACGTCATAATTGAATTGACATATGTTTATTATTTTCATGCTACTAATAATGTATTTTATATATTTTTACAAGTGAGCTCGAGCACCTGTCTCGAGCTTGGTTGACAGGGACGCCATGGCAACAGATGTAACGGTTTCCACAGCACAAGATGTGAAGGGTCGCTTACACAGCATGTAAAGTTAGAGAAAACTGCGCATAAAAATGATAAATATTATGTCTAATTGTGAAAGTTTGTAAACTAGTAGCCTGTTTGTTAAATTTGTCGAATTGAACTGACTGTGGCAGAAACGAGTAGGTATATACTTATCGCGTAATGTCTTTTTTGCGTCTTATTGTGTCTCAGAGATCTTAAATCATTTTGATTTATCGGGAATTGGAAAAAATGGACGACACAGACGCCAACAAGCTGGACGATGAGGTGTCTGGAGTATATTCTCCGAAGCAGCACATTGTCCGAGTGTGGGATGCGTTCACTTCTTTAACGTGTTTGGCAGCTGTAACGCTGTGTTTGTATGAGGTGAGTTGTTTGGCTAAAATCCTCCGATGTGTTTGAATATTGTAACGTTTCACTCCACAAAGATGAGAAAAGTATATAACATAAGTTTTCGTGGCACGGGTTGGTTAGGACGTGATGTTAAAACAGTACCTGATCCGGCCAGCAGGTGTCACTGTTTAACAAACGTCATTCATGAGAGAGCGCACGAGCTTATCCTGCTGACCAGAGACGGTCCGTCCATTGCGCAGACTACGGGGATTGCGTAGTGCCTCTAAACCATGTGGTTTTGTATTATTTTAAGCTCTTATTATGTTTTTGCCAAATTATGTAAGAACGTAGCTACTTACACATGAAGTATTTGGACACTAAAGTTGCTTGACGTTTGATATTTGTGAATTTAGGGACAGTCTCCAAAGTTACATGCACATTAATACACGTTTCTAACTGCCATAGCATTTAAAGGGGATAACTTGGACCACTAAACCACCTCTACAGTGTTCATGTGGGTTTCAGCTATAATGCACACCTTTTGATTTTTCATATTTATTACAGTAACAGGTCAAGTCAAATGTGAATATTGCTATGTGTTTTGCTGTGTACCGTATATTATACCCATTTACTATACGGGTTCCTTCAAAAGATTTAGGATTATTTACAGCTCAATAACATTTAGAGGGAATGATTTACACGACTATAACAAGTACAGAAAGTGAGTTTCAGCTATGCACACCACGGACAATATGTCATTTTTAGTTTGTGGCATGAAATTGAGAGAATTATTGATATTGATATAGCCAACAGGTACCAAAATGAGCGATGTAAGAAACGAGTTTGCTCATACATTTTATTTATTTAATTTTACAGCTGTTTTTTAACTCGACCGTCCAAGGGATCATCTTCATGAGATACTGTCTTGATGTGAGCTTCATATTAAACATCATCTCGCGCTTCTATATTGGACACGAAGATCATGGGGTGGTCATAACAGACCCGAAGAGGGTCCGCAAAAAATACCTTCAGACTTGGTTTTTGTTGGACTTCTTGTCTGTTTTGCCACTCGAAACACTAAAAATGGCCTTCTCTGACCTGACGTTCATTCAAGCAAACAGATGTCTGAGAGTGTTCAGGTTGTTTGGTTTAATATGTAAGTCTTGCTTTCTTCATAAAGATTCTCAAATATATACTTTGATAATATTTATTCAGTGTATGTATACTTATGAAGTTGTCAAAGAGTTTTTTTGTTCGTAGCCTCATTCAACAGGGAGCCAGACATCAACAAAGTTTATGTTACAGCTCTTCAATGTGTCTCCATTGGCATCTTGTGTTTTCAAACATCTGCATGTATTTGGTGAGTCTCTGCACGCTCTAAACGGGTCTGTTCATAAGAAAACGTCTTCTTATCACAAACGTGAAGCTACGTCACGCCGTGTCTAATGTTGCGCCATCTTGGGAGGATCGCTGCTAGTGCGTTCAATGCTGTTTTTTTCTTTTTGTTTGATTAGAAAATATAACTATGGTAGGTCGGTCTTGCTGTTCAGGAAAAATCCCATGGTTAATTCACGTTCCATTCCTTCATATATCAAACAAAACAAATAATATCAAAACAATAATAGTAGCGGAGTATGATCCTACCAAGATGGCGGCAACATGCAACACAGTGGGACATCAGCTTCACATTCTCTATAGAGTATTTAATTTTCAGTGCAAAAAGACAACACAATACTTTAAGTGGTTTGTCCAAATAAACACAAAGTAAATGGGATCTTGTGACTTGTCAGGTTTCGACAAGCATGTATTGGAACTTCCGAAGGTCATCCAAGGCATTGCTTCAAAAAGAGTTGGTTGAAGCTGCTACCAGACTGTAAGTTTTCCATAACGAAAAAAAAACTATTGCACTTAAGAGACAGAATCAAAGCTTGTTTGTTTTAGCACGCATTAGTTACCCTCTGCCTAGAATTAGTAAAAAGTTTGTTTATGTAAAGTACACTTTCTCTCTTGTGATGGTTAGTAATAAATACGGTTTACTCTTACAGTTTCTATCAATGTGACAGCAATCTCAGATGTGGAGTACTATACTGCATCATTGTACTGGTCAGCTATCACAATTTGTGCCGTAGGGTGAGTGAAGTAAAAGCATGTTGAAGTTATTTCATTTTCAGCATATATCATAACCGTGATAATAACGTGAAACACTGCGATTTCAGTCTGTAAAAAATAGTTGAGTATTGAGTAAGCACGTTTTCAACAAACAGAGACTGAAGTCCACCCAACTTAAATAATTATTTTTAGGTCATGAGTTTTCAAGTTTACCTAATAAACAACCTAAAAGACCACTTGACAAAATATGTTTTGTTGCCTGGACATAAATAGAGAATATAGATTGGTTAAAATATATTTGTCTTTTACGACAATCGTAAGTGCCTCTGCCACAAACATAAAATAAGTTTGATCAAGTAACTGTATAAACGACTTGTGTTGAGTGTAGTTATTCTGATTTTGTGGTTGTGTCATGCACTTAAACTTACACCTGCACATTGAACACACAAACCTCAACCGTGGATAACAATCAAAACCCATCATTCATTAAAAAAATTCAACATAACTAACAATAACAGCGACATTAAAGCATAAATTAAGCCAGCAAGAACTAAAAATCAAATAAGAAACACAGTTTTGAACATGCTGCAATGCATCTTGGGAATTTTGCAATATTGTTTGTTCAGAATTCACTTTTTTGAGAGTTGGGCAAACAGTCAACAAAATAATCTTTGTTAGAAGCATGTTTAGGCTAATTTTGTTTAATAAATGTGAAACAATAATTTAACTTCTAAAAGTTATTTATTTATCTTTGTGGTTGTGTACAGTGTAGTGTTATGGTGATCTGTGTTTGGATCGGGGCTAGTTGTGAAAGTGTGCCTTAAAGTTAACAAATCCCATGAATTTTCAGACATGTCATTACATTAGTTAAATATTTGATGCTTATCGTAAAACGATTCAGTTCATAGTTGCTGTTCGCTCATTCGTTTCGTGCCTTATTGAACAGATTTGGGGATGTACATGCTACATATTTAGAAGAGGTCACTGCTGCATCTTTTGTGATGGTTTTTGGACTGCTTTCCTTTGGAATCATCATGACCAATATAAGCTCATTGATAAGCAACATGGATGCACAAAGAGGAAAATTCTACCACAGAATGGAAACTGTTCATCATTATGTGGTGTGTAACACAAGATTGTAAGATGTTAGCTCAACGGCCGTCATTCCTGCTAATAGTTGTCTTCCCTTCCTATTGAAGAAACATATGGGATTACCAGAGGACATCCAGACATGGGTTCACACGTATTATTACGGTCTATGGACGCATCAGAAGGGCCGAGTCATTGCAGGACTGATGGATGATCTCCCGTTTGTGCTGCATTCGGATGTTATGAGTTGTTATTACAAACCTCTGATAGAAAGAGTAAGTCAACTTATAATTTCTTAAAACTTAAGAAGCGTTTAGCCAAGTAATAAAAAATAATTGTTATTGATCTTTCAAGGCAAAGTTATTCAGAGAAACTGAAAGTGGGTTTAAAAGGGCATTGTCGTTGAAATGTAACACCTACACATACAGCCCTGGACAGATTCTAGCTGAAATTGGAGAAGTTCATCCAAATCTGTATTACATTAAACATGGACTTGTGCAGGTATGTCTGACATAAGTTACCAACACAAACTAAAGCACATTTATGAGTAACTTTGTATTGCATTAGCTATCAAATTCATAATATCGACGGCTTGAATGTAATTTCAATGGTTTCATTTGAGGTTTATGGAGAAAATCCTGATGAAGAGATTGCCACTCTCATGCCTCGCTCATTGTTTGGAGAGGTAACGTACGACCTTAAAATGATTAACTTGATAGTATACTGTAGATGCCGTTTCCTCATATACATCACTTACTGCACAGTTTAACCTCATTCATTTGTTGTTTTAGGCACATTTGCTGTACAGCATTGCCAGAAATGCTTCCATTTGTGCAATGACATTGTGTGAAATCTCTGTTTTGGAACGAAAAGATTTGCTTTTGCTCTTTGCTGACTACCCTGAAAGTAGGAATAATTAGATTTTGACCTTTTATTACCGATCACAAGTTTGTCGCCAATAGAGTTTCACATCTTTTTTTTTAAGCTGGTGTTAAGATTTGCAAAGCTGCAAAGGAGCGTCTTGAAAATTTCACGTATCCGCTACAAGATATGTTTGCATTTGGATTTGCTTTCTATCCACAAAATGTTCTATTTCAAAAAGACATGAGTGCCAACCTTCAGGTAAGTCGCTAATAGTTTGATTTGATTCTTTTGGGAATGGAACCTTGTTTTAGCTTGTTTAGAAACAGCCAAAGGATAAAGTAACAGACAATAGTGGTCCTTTGATCACTTTCAGTATTCAAAGTCAAACGTGACCCTTTCTAGGCATGATTGTAGACCTGTGTTCTAGGCAAAGGATAAGAGGATTTTCAGATCGTTCTTCCTGAACAGTACTTTAAACCATTGTCATCGGATTAAATCATACATAAAAAGCAAAAATACCATGGTGAGAAAAAGCATCACATTGATACTAAAACCCAGTTTTGTAAGCTTGACATATGTAATGTATATCTCAGCATTTATTTCTATTGTAATGCCGTTGAATGTTTGGCTGTGTTTGTTTCATTAGTCTTTTTGGAAGAGAACTACTCAACCCGATCAGGCTTTTGCAAAGAAGTGGGAGAATTTCTTTTGCTTCTGCATCACTGTTTCGGTTTTTCTGGAGACCTGGGTGCTGTTTTTCACCAACAATGCACACACAGTGGGTATGTAACTGTTCATTGTTCACTACCAGTTAGTACCCCTAGCAGTTAAATTTTTTATCAATCATCGAAAACAATCATAAAATCACAAAATGAAGTGATTTCTTATTTGCTGGAAATATGGGTAGAGCACCATTTTCTACAGTATGTAAAATATAAACTAATTTGTATCACAGGCTCACATTCCTAAGCAATAAGACCCATAAGCTGTTACAAATCAGGTATTTTATTATGGCTTTGAGCACGGCTCAAGCAATCCGAATCAAAGACCAAAACTGAGCGTTTTATAATGGTGTTTTTTGTCATCGTCTATGCAGGACTTCACAGTGAAAGCTGGGGTGCTCTTTACCTGGCAGTGGGTGCTCTGATTGATATTGCTGCTGCGTTTGACATACTCGTGACCCTTCGGACTGAAGTTCTGACTGAAGATGGTAATGTGACAGATGTCTGGCTTTGTTGTGTCTCTGACAGACTTCCTAATAGAATAACTACTCGATTTGATAGAAGTGAACCCTAAACTTCCTTTGACTTTTCTTCTAGGATATTCAAGCAGTTTAACAGTGATATTCAAAAGATATCAAAGATCTTGGAACATGTATTATGATGTCCTTGCTATTTTACCCCTGGATTTCATTTCTTTTGCCTACACTGGTGCTAAACATTGGACAATGTTAGGCCCATTAAGAGCCAATAGACTTATTTGGCTTCGTAAGGTATGTTAGACATTTAGCTGTTTTTGCCGCATGCTAAACTTTATACACAATTGTTGGTCCTTTTTAAAGTTTTTATAGTTGGGTATGTGGATTCAGTTGATTTAAAATGACTTCCTGATGTCTGACCACAACAGTAACATTACGGTTTCAGATTTATCTGTATTTCTGCAAAAAGGAATCTGACATATATAAGAACCTGTTTGTACAAAGAACAGCGAAGTGCATCTTTCTCCTCACTTTCTTTGTGCACTTTTGTGCTGGGGTCTTGTACATCTCAGCATGCTCGGAAGTAAGGTGAGTTTAGTTTCTCTTTTATCTTAGATATCAAAGAAGGGAATAGCTCTATATTTTGTAGATTGTGTTTTACAGATTTCGTTGACTTGTTATTTTTTAAGGTGTCTTGAGGATTCATGGGCAGGGAACGCTGGACTTAATTCTAGTCAAACCCACTTGTATCACTATATATATGCAGCATATTGGACAATTTCAATAATGACAAGTGTCGGTAAGTTCTTGATAAAGCTATTTATGGGATTCTGTATCTATTTGCCTATAACCTTCTGTCTGTTTTTACATAGAAATGATGTGCAATGAGAAAAAGATACATAATCGATCATAATGACTGTAACAATAATTGAAATAACAATAAGATTTCAGGATGTGTATAAAACAGAATAAGTCAGAAATGAAAGAAGACTTGAATAAAGTGCAGTCAGTGTGAAGGTGAAAGTATTAGATATTCAAAAAACATTTTTAATTCAAGTGTTATGCTGTGTTTACACCAAACACCCAACAAATGAGCTCTTCACAGGAACTTTTTCAACGGGCATCATTTACGGTGCCCGGCGCGAGTTTGCATCTATTTGCGTCTTCCTATTGACTTTAGGTCATTTATTTACGCAAATCGTTTAATTTGTGTTTGGCCCGAACAAAGCATAAGGGTCATTAATGTAAATACGTTGCATTTGTGATGGTTCTAAAGTACAGCCTGATCTCATTGTTGTAGGTAGTACAGTATAGTAACACTCTTTTTCTTCTTTTCAGGATATGGTGACATTTTGCCTAGTTCTCCATTAGAACAAATACTGGCTGCAATTGTCGGCCTTACTGGCTTACTGATCTTTAACTACATTATTAGCCAGATTATTGCCACTATATCTGGTGAAAATGCTAAGAGGTGATTTTTTGACCACATATATTAACTTAGAAAAGGTTCAGTGCTCACTACAACCGGTTTCAGTAACATTTGTTCACATGCACTTCTCTAGCAATCTGTTTCAGTAACTGAGATGAATTCACAAACGTTTTTATTCCCCAGGGTAAGTTTCCAGAATCTTCTTTCGGTAATGCGTCACTTCATGGAACGTCACGACCTTACTGTATCCCAAGAAAACCGAGTGATGGAATATATGAAACATCTGTGGTCTAAATACCAGTAGGCTATGTTTAACGTGTTCCTTTTCTCCAGCAAATGTATATTATGTCACGGTTGTGGCTTCAATTTCTCTTATGAGGTGTCTTCTGGAGATACATTCCCAGCCAGACACATTGCAAATATTGAATGGGTGTATTTACACATCCTTTAAGTGAGAGGCATGATACTTAATACCTCCTACAATCCATGCCTTATCAATGCAACGTATCTCCGTGCAAAGACCTTACTTGATTTCACATCTTACCAGGACACTTGAGAAAACATATTGGTTTTATTTTTTTCAGAGGTGAGGCGTACCCAAGAGGTCCCTTTATTATGCGGGACTTGCCAGCTGAACTTAAGAGCACTGTTCTCATGGCAGAAAGAGGGGAACTTCTATCAAAGGTTCCTTTATGACTTAAAAAGCAATCTCCTTTAACTCCATTTTAATGAAAAAGACATATTGTTTTTATAAGCGAAGGCCTATATCACAGCACTTTGAACACATGGGGAAAGTAGCTGACCTAAAATATCGATCTTGATTTTTTTTAATATTGAGAGTTGATTCAAAAGAAACAAAAGATTCATTTTCTTTCCTACAGATTCCTTACTTTGTAGAAGCGGGACAGTCATTCATACAGGAACTTGCTTCAATCTCAGCTATGTACTTCTTTCCTAAAGGAGAAATAGTTCAGTACAGTAACACTATCACGAGAGAGCTCTTTTGTATTCGGAGAGGAACGTGTCAGGTCTGCACGTGAAAAAGTTCACGTTAAATATTGTATAATCTCCAGTCCAGTACCATTTCAGAACACATTTAAAAGCATGACCACTACTACTGTCGATCAGTTCAGAATTGTAAATTAAGAAATGACATCATTTGCATACCAATTCATAAACAATGATGTTTAACCAAATCTCTAAATATTTTTGTAGATTTTGAGTGACGACCTTTCAGAAATTGTTGGTCGATATCGGAAGAGGATGTATTTTGGAGAGGTACAGGAAATGTTTGAATGTATTGTTTATTTGTAGTTCACATGTTTTCATTTAAAAATTTTTTTTGTTCCGGCAGGCAGGATTTCTATTCGGAAAGCCCGCCATGTTAACAGTGCGCACGAGGACATGCTGTGAAATTTTATCTCTCGATTTTGAAAAGGTCAGAGCAGTTCTTGAGAAGTATCCTGTGATGAAACGGTACGTTTTCTAAACCGAGTAAGGGCGAATGTTCAAATCGGAGACCATTTTCATGAGAAAACGTTCTCTCCTCTAGGCAAATGGAAGAACTTCAAGCGAATTCTGAGTACTACATGACCTTGGAAATGACTGTGGAGAACAAATTGAAGAGGCAAATGAGAACCGAAGAAGATGAAGCTGATGTTCTACACAAGACAAAGAAAGTCCTGTTGACATTTCATGGCCGTAGATATTGCAAGAAGTCAAAATGCTGTGAGTTATTTTAAAAGCTTTAGAGGTCGAGCAAGGAAATGTGTCTCTACTACGGTCCGTATATATCTGAATATTTGTTCTCTTTTTCTGCTAAGCTCACTTTGCTTTTTAGAAATAAAATATGACAAATCTTTCTAGATGTTGAGGACTTTGGAAACATTCCAATCTATGCTGGATCAGAGGAAGAAACAGCTGCTGAAAAATACCAGAAACTTCAGAACAAACGATTAGGACCACGGAGGCCAAAGTAAGCCACCAGTTTTCTTGAAGGCACATGGAAGAGATTAAAATGAAATGTGCCACTGTTATTGACCTCTGACGGTCATCAAAAGTACAATTGGTCATTTTAGCTGTTGTTCTTCTGCACAACACCACAATGAAGGAGTTTAATAAACATTTGCAACAATTTAGGAGGATCCAAATCACAGAGGAATCCCTTCACCCACAAAAACATATTGAAAAGGTGTTTCAGTCAATTGACTGTTTGATCGATGACGTGCTTTTGTGTGTTTGTGTCTCTACAGAACTTTAAAGGAAAACATTCTTCATTTTATCTTATGGTCTCTCCCATCAGTTTTCTTAATGAAGTAAGTTTACTGATACTGTGCTTTTAAAATTGCTCATGTTACATTAGGAGAAAACCCTTTAGTTCAAAGTGGTTAAATAAGTATTATACCATAAATACTTCATTTCAAATTAAAAGTGTTATTCTTAAACGTTTGTAATTGGAAAACTAGAACGACCCCATCCTATTTTTCTCTCTAAAACCAAAGCGATTCTTCTCCCGTTTTGTTTCAGGAATGCCATAGTGCCCAGCAATACACTTTATGTAAGATGGGAGATTTTTCGGATCGTATTAGCCATCGCAGTGAGCATCATGTCCTCTTTGCTTTTTGCGTTTTTACACTACAAAATAGAGCTGTGGATCGCTTGTTACGCACTCGGAGTGCTTTGTTGGATAGACATATACATCCGCATGCATGTTGCTTTCTACCAAGACAACGATCTTCAAGTCGACCCGCTGGAAATAGCGCATCACTACGTCAGAACCGGCTTTCTTGTGGATTTCATAACCTGCTTTCCCTGGGAAATCGTGGGTTGGCTGGTGGTTTCACCCTACAGTGAAAATGGCTTTTATGCCAATAATGAAGCATTGCATCTTTACGCATACCTGAGGATCCCTCACATTTTCCAATTATACTGCGTGCCTCTTGCGTTTGCATACCTGCAGGAAGATATTACTAGAGAAAAGAACATCATCACTTTCCTGAAGTTGTTGTTATACTGTGTTCTTTTTATACACTTCAGCACTTGCATTATGTTTGCAAGCGTTTGCCCTGCACAAGATCTTCACGGCGATGTGCGAGGTTATTTTTTACCGATGATAAAGCACAACTGTACACCGTCGTCTTGGGTGTTACACTTGAACAGCTCATTTGATGTTGACTATGGTATGTTTTTCTCTTCAGAACCTTGAACAGTGCCAGTTTTTGGATTGAATTGCTGTTTGTTTTATTTGTACACTGTTTTTCATATTGCAAATATAGGTATACGGGTTTTAATATACAAGCATGTTAAAATGGCAATAACATAACATTGTATTTCTTTCTTTCTTTCTTTCTTTCTTTCAGACACTATAACTTTCCCACAGTTGTATTTAGTGAGCTTTTACTTCGCCACCACAACAATGTGTGCCATTGGATTTGGAGACATCTATCCTCGTGAAACTTTTTCGGTAAGGACCGCAGTAGCAGATTATTCAAATGATGAGTGAATCTCACACATCTAGTAAAATACTAGAATGAACTATTTATTAAATGTAAGCACCTTACCTCAGTTCTCATTGTACTGCATACTTTCCAATACAATACCTGCTTGGGAAGTATTACTGAATATTGTAATATAATACTTCTAATGCTCTCCAACATTTATTTATTTACAATTAAGCCTTCATGTCGTTAATGTAAACAACAACAAGAAGTTGTAATATGCTACAGTAAAACTCGTAACTGGTTTAACATACATTGAATAGCCATGACATATACAGTACAAATATGTAAAAGATTTTATGAGATATAACATTTAGAAATAATGTTAAATATTCGGTTTGGAAAGTATAGAATTTGAATTACAATACATCTTTTGAAAAGTAAAATCTACATTCAGCAAGATGATACTTTTACAGTAAAATATGGTAAACATTCAGTTTTTATTATTACAATAAACATAATGTTTTATGTTTTAATAGTTATATTATCAAATATAGTTTTTATTCTAAAAGTAAATAGACAGGGGTCTATTTTTATTTAACTTTCTTTTTTTCCCTACTGATCTTTCTTTGCTCATTAAACTTTCAGAAAACCATCACGATCTTTGTCATTATTGCTGCAATGCTGTTTTGGGGCTGGTTATCCGGCACTATCACCGCTATGCTGGCCAACAAAGATGCTGTCAGATCTGCTTACACAAAGAGAACCGACAGCATGAAATTATTCTTAAAGGTACTTTATATCATAAACATGCATTTCTGTCGTATTAACTTCATACAAAACTTTTTGAACTTTCATGATTTTTTTTCTTTTATCAAGAGCCATAATATCACTGGGCCTTTATATGAGAGTATCGCTCGATTTTACACTTTCCGATGGATACGCACAAAAGGAATTGATCAGGACAAACTGTTTGAGTATTTGCCCACTTCACTAGTTGGTGATATATCAACAATTCTTTATGCAGATTTTATAGCAAAGGTAAAATATATTCTTGCTTTTATTAATGTATAGTGTGCTGAAGTTCTGTAATTGTATGGTCTCTTTACTTACCGCAGGTGTTCGGTCTGAATATCCAGAGGGAGGAAAGACAAGAATCTGAGACACATGTGTTGTCTTCTCTCAACATCAAAAGAGCAGGAAAACTCAAAGTAATCGCTTCTATTAAATCAAACCTTCATTTGCTTCTTAAAGTCCTTTTCATTTACGGAAGTCACTTAAATGTATTAGGTCTGAATAAACTGTCAGTCTAATAATGACGAGGTGTTGTTGCAGAAGCCATTTTTTGAGATGATGTTGACAAAGGATTGCAGGGAGCACTTAGAAACTGATGGATGCTTCATTCGCCTGTTAGCCAGAAAGATTTACCCGTCCCTTTACAGAGCCAACGATTACATATTCAAGAAAAATGACTTTGGAGAAGAGGTATATTTTGGATAAAATTATTATTGTCTAATAATAATAATATTGTATAAGCCACCTTATTAAGATTCGTTCAAATTAGCAAATGCAAATGATATATCCACCATTTCACCTGAAAGCAGTTTGTTTTTCAAAATATGTTTTTCATAGATGTACTACATCGAAAAGGGAGAGGTGGATGTGTTGTCGAACAATGACTGTGGGGTTGTCAAATTAAAAGCTGGACAGTATTTTGGGGAGAGAAATTTGCTGTTGGGAGAACCAAGAGCTGCCTCACTAAGGTTCATATTCCTTTTCTTACTCTCTCTCTTGTGGTACATCAAACATGTTGGTATATTGGGAATGATGGTGAGGCTTGAACTGTGTTTCTTTTAAACAAGAAAGCACTCGGAAGAGGAATGATTGGTGAGATTTACATGCAGAGTTAACAAAGTTAAAGGGCTAGTTCACCCAAAAATAAACATTCTGTCGTCATCTTCTCACCCTCAAGTTGGTCCAAACCTGAATGGATTTCTTTGTTCTGTTGAACACAGGAAGGTATTTGTAAAAATGTAAGTAACCAAACAGATCTCATCTCCAATTGACTCCCAAAGTATTTCTCATCCTGCTATGGCAGTAAACGGGGATGAATCTGTTTGGTGTCATTCTTCCAAATATCTTTAGTAGACCAAAACAATTCATACAGATTTGAAACAATCATGTTACAGTAAATAATGACAGAATAAAAAAAATTTGGGTGAACTGTCCCTTTAAGTGTTCGTTCAATTTTTTACCCTCGACTTTCTTTACAGAGCTGCAACAAACTGCGATTTATATGTTTTATCAAAGAAAAGTCTTGATGAAACATTTCAGTATTACCCAGCCATTTACAAGCAATTACAAAGAGCATGTGCGATAATGAAAGAGCAGTTATACAAGGAGGATCATCGCATAAACCTGAAAATATCCAAAAAACCTGAATCTGCAGCAGTGGTTTTCCTCGGACAGACTGGATGTAAGTGTTTTTTTACATGTGCTGGGTCCCAATTCGCCTACTTATACTGTGCACTAAACGTAAGTACTGTTTTTGTAATTGAAAAGTAGTGTGTTGCAAAACAATATGCACGCACTGGGACATACTAACAGGAAGCTATTATTACACGGCTCGTTGGAATGCTTGATTCTGATTGGCCAGTCGCGACATTTGCAGGTTCGTTATTCCCAGATAACAACCTCTCAAAACTAATAACACACGCTAACCCGGATGCAGCACATCATTTTGACATTTTCTTTGGCGAATTAAATATAAAAATGTCTTTTAATAACATATATGACATTATATTCACAAACGATTAACCAAATTGCCTGTCCGTGACATTTGAACGTCGTTTCTTACCTTAAAGCCGAAAGTAAACGAAAGGTCTGCATTCGGTAAAAATGTTAATTTAGTGACACATCAGTTATATCATTTATTAATTCAGTGGAGCATTACTAAACCCCGCCTACTCACTGTGAGTTGTGGAAGTAGTAGACCTTCCGGAAATCCTTGGAATACTCTTTTCAACATACTACGATTTGGGACGTTCTTATTCTACTATTTAGTACGGATAGTGTGCGGATTGGGACACAGCAACTGATTTATACTGCATTAGCCTGGTCACACACACTGTGTAGCATGTATCCAAAATGTTCAGCTCACTGTAACCCTGACCAACAGCGACATTTTAATTTTCACCAATTCTAAACAAAATGAAGAACAAAACACATAGGTTTGATACGAGGAGCCTCATCTAGCTCGACTTGTAAAGCAAATCTATCGAAGTCTAGATCTCCGTCAGATGAACACATGTACTGTGACGCTTGTTTTTCTTACAGATTTTAAACAGTATAAGGAGTGTATGTCTGAGGCAGAGCACACGAATCTGTACAGCGCTGGGTGGACAGCAGTCAAAGAAATCTTCATGAGTCTTTTCATCCTCTCGAAAAGAATACAAAATAAAACCATTGACCCCGAGAACACTTTACGACTGGCCTATCAGTATATTTCATGTCTCCTGATCACCGTCCTTTTCTGGGCAACAACATACATGGTGTGTATTCTGCACAGTGACAATTTACTTGTCATAAGGATGGTTCCTCATACAAAGGACTACGGTCTCCTCTCTCATTCTTTCCACAGCACTCTGTGTCTGACGTTGACTGGTATATCTTCTTGCTAACACTGATTATTGAATCCATTATGATGATCGAGGTAAGTTGCATTAGGGATGGAGGTCTTCATTCAGCTCTTTTGCAACACTTTGACTTATTTCGTGCCTCCTTTCGTTCAGGTCATCGTGAAGTTTCACATGTGTTATTATGATGATAGCGGAGCATACATTTCAGACTACGTATTGACATCCCAGAGCTACTTGAAGAGCAAAGTGGGATTTGTGTTGGACGTGGTCTGCTCACTTCCATACAGTATGCTATTTTTGCACCCAATGTTCAGCAAAGAGCTTTCGACGTTCCTCTCCGTGATTGTTTATGCTCGCATGGCTCACTTACCTCGGCTCATTACACTGTTAGTGTTCATGTGGAAGGAGGAAAAATTAATAACGTCCAAGTATGTGATACTGATATTGATCCGTGAAGTGTTCATTTTTCACATCAGTATAGCAAATACTGCATTGTTGTTGTACAGAAAAGGCATTTCAATTGTTTTTCTTGTTTTGTTTTCAGTCTGTTGTGGATTAGAATCATCAAGTACTTTGTACATGCAGTTCTCTTTGTGCACTGCGGGGCAGTGTTGTGCATTTTATTTGTTAGGATGTATGGCATGCTGTCGTGGGTGGGTGCGACAGGTATAGGATTTTTATCAACTTTAAGAAACATGTGTATGACTTTTTATCACCCCAAATTTAATATTTAATGTTGTTGCTTTGTTTTTCTTCACAGAAATTTTCTTCTTCCCTGAAATGTATAGATATGCTTCCTACTGGGTGATCCAAATCTACACAACGACGGGTTACGGTGATATAGTCGCAAAAACCTTCGGGGAAATGATCATGTGTATTATGGTAATGATCCTGTCAAAAATGCAAGTCGTTTTTATCATGGGACATCTCACATCTACTCAAACAAACAAGAGGGTTCTCCAGGAAGCCTATGAAGAAAAACTAGAGGTAATTCAAAACCAGTTCAGTTCCTGACACCTGTACTTGCTATTCGGGATTTGGAGAGGAAAAAGTGTGCGTTTTACCTTCAGTCCTGTTGTTCTGTACTTAACAATGACTTGAGTTTGGTAGTGATACTTCATCCAAAAATGAAATTTCTGTTATCATTTACTCACCTTCCAGTTGTTCCAGAGAAGGATATTTGGAAGAATGCTTATAACCGGACAGATTTTGCCCCCCATTGACTCCCACAGTTGGAAAAAATACAATGGCAGTCAAAAGTGTCCCAGAACTACATTATTCAAAATGTCTTTTTTTTCTTTTGTCTTTTGTGTTCAACGGAACAAAATAAAATGATAAAGTAGTATTTTTCCTACTATGGGCAGGGGCATAAATCTCATTTACCAGTAGGGGGGACAATAAACATAACATTTCTCAAGCGCAATTTTTGAAGGGCACACTAATACAGTCAAAATTGTACTTACTATGTCACAATCTGATTTATGTGTAGCGAGGGAGGGGATATCAACTGTTTCTAAATTTACAACGTAAATTTGTATTGTTTTCTAATTAAACAATTAGTTTAGGTAGACATACATATACCAAGCACAACAGACAGTGCTGACTATGGGAGTCAATGGGGGGCAAAATCTGTCTGGTTATAAGCATTCTTCCAAATATCTTTCTCTGCGTTCATCAGAACAAAGAAATGTATCCAGATTTGGATCAACTCGAAGGTGAGTAAATGATGACAGAATTTTCATTTTTGGGTGAAGTATCCCTTTAAATAAGCATGATATCTGTTTTAGACCATTAAGACATACATGAAGCAGGAGAGAATCCCGACCGTCATACAAAAGCGTGTCAAGGAGTTCTATAGTTATCGATGGAATCGCATCAGCGGGACAGACGCAGAAGACTTGTTCAAAGACATCCACACCTGTTTGAAAATGGAGATTTTGTCAAGGTAAAACAAGATATACCTGGGATTATGTCAGTATCAGCCACATTTCAAATTTTAACTGTACTTGAAAATATTTGAATGCTTTTGAATGATGTGATGATTTGAATGATTTTGCTTGTCTGCAATCCCTTGCATGTGGTTACACTATGCAGCATCTGTAAGGAGAATTTGAAAGCGCATCAGCTGTTCTGCAGCTGCCCTGTTCCATTTCTGAAAGAACTTTGCACCCGTATGATCATCAGATGTTTTCCTATTGGTGAGCAGCATTTTGGGGATATTTAAACTGAACGGCTTCCTCTTTATTTGTGAGAGCAACCGAATACTTTTCTCGTTTCAGGGGAATTCATTTACAGAAAGGGAGACGTTGGGACCGGAATGTATTTAATATTAATTGGCAACGTGAAGATGTGCGCAGACTCGAGAGGATCAAAGATCATTCAGCGTCACTGTGTGGGAACAACTTTTGGGCATCAGTTTTTAATCAAACGCACCCTTTTCAAAGACACTGCCATAGCAGAAAACTATGTCGATGTCGCCATACTGTCCAAAGAATCTTTTGAAGCTGTGGGTTTGTTATATCCAAGTGTTATGAGGAAGCTCCTAAAGAAATCTTTGAACGTTCTAAAACAGTTGTGAAGCGATTTATAGCGTCCAGCAGTTGCTTAGTGACTTTATTGTAAGTGATGATTGTTAAATTTGATGAGAAATACTTCACACAGTAGTTTAGAAGTATAAGATGTATACGTTTAGCTTAAAAAAATTCAATAGATAACTAGGTTTTTTTAATATGTATTGTGACTTCAAAGTGTTTATATATATTTGTTTATATTTTGTTCTGTCTTTTAATTGAAATGTTTGAGAAACCACATTCTTCCTTGTAGACCTGTGCATTAGTGTCCTGCTGCATGAATATAAGAATTCAACTTTCTGCTGATAATTGATGTAAGAAAATACTCTTGACCCTAACATTGCAACAAGGAAACTGGGTGTATATTTGTGTGCTAGTTTAAATCGAATCGCATTTAGCTGAATAAAAGTATTTTAAATGGAAGTTTGTAAACCTGTTTTATTTGTAACGTATGTATCTGGCCACTAGATGCCACTCAATTCCTCCCTCGAGTTTGACAGTTTTTTACAATCGCTATGACAGTTTTTTTATTACATTTAACAAGTTTCCTAAACTCTTAACACGGTTAGCATAACATCTGTCTTTGTAGGCTATAGATTTAACACATTTCTTGTTGCTATGACACAAAATGCATACAGTTAACACAAATTTAAAATGCTTGAACTTCTTTTACACACAAGCTCAACCAACAACAAAACAATGTAATTTTACAGCCAAATTTACAAATGCTTTCACACTGTATGTCAGAACAGATAACACCATGTTCTAAACATAACTTATATAGGCTAAAGTCAAAGTGAACAGCTGTTCATATTGTAAATTGAAATACAAATATATTCCCTGTATTTTATTCCATTGCTAATGAGAAAAAGCTTATTGAAGTTATGCAAATATATAAATCACAGCTGATTCCCATCTAGATAGCACACTCAGGTGTTGAGTTTCTTTCAATCGCATGACCATATGTTATAAAAGAGGACTCTTTGGGCTGATCTTGTGTGGAAAAGGATCAATATAGAGCAACACAAAGAGAGAAAGAGAGAAAGAAAATGCCTGCACGAGGGAGAGGAAGACGAGTACCAGGACAAGGGAGAGGAGTGGGGCAAGGGCAAGGGAGAGGAGTGGGGCAAGGTCAAGGGAGAGGAGTGGGGCAAGGTCAAGGGAGAGGAATGGGGCAAGGGCAAGGGAGAGGAGTGGGGCAAGGTCAAGGGAGAGGAGTGGGGCAAGGGCAAGGGCAAGGGAGAGGAGTGGGGCAAGGGCAAGGGAGAGGAGTGGGGCAAGGTCAAGGGAGAGGAATGGGGCAAGGGCAAGGGAGAGGAGTGGGGCAAGGGCAAGGGAGAGGAGTGGGGCAAGGGCAAGGGAGAGGAGTGGGGCAAGGGCAAGGGAGAGGAGTGGGGCAAGGTCAAGGGAGAGGAGTGGGGCAAGGTCAAGGGAGAGGAATGGGGCAAGGGCAAGGGAGAGGAGTGGGGCAAGGTCAAGGGAGAGGAGTGGGGCAAGGGCAAGGGCAAGGGAGAGGAGTGGGGCAAGGGCAAGGGAGAGGAGTGGGGCAAGGTCAAGGGAGAGGAATGGGGCAAGGGCAAGGGAGAGGAGTGGGGCAAGGGCAAGGGAGAGGAGTGGGGCAAGGGCAAGGGAGAGGAATGGGGCAAGGGCAAGGGAGAGGAGTGGGGCAAGGGCAAGGGAGAGGAATGGGGCAAGGGCAAGGGAGAGGAGTGGGGCAAGGGCAAGGGAGAGGAGTGGGGCAAGGTCAAGGGAGAGGAATGGGGCAAGGGCAAGGGAGAGGAGTGGGGCAAGGGCAAGGGCAAGGGAGAGGAGTGGGGCAAGGGCAAGGGCAAGGGAGAGGAGTGGGGCAAGGGCAAGGGAGAGGAGTGGGGCAAGGTCAAGGGAGAGGAATGGGGCAAGGTCAAGGGAGAGGAATGGGGCAAGGGCAAGGGAGAGGAGTGGGGCAAGGGCAAGGGAGAGGAATGGGGCAAGGGCAAGGGAGAGGAGTGGGGCAAGGGCAAGGGCAAGGGAGAGGAGTGGGGCAAGGGCAAGGTCAAGGGAGAGGAGTGGGGCAAGGGCAAGGGAGAGGAGTGGGGCAAGGTCAAGGGAGAGGAGTGGGGCAAGGTCAAGGTAGAGGAGTGGGGCAAGGGCAAGGGAGAGGAGTGAACATTATATATGTTGACGAGGCTGGCTTCAACTTGGCGAAAAGGCGTCGCCGTGGGAGAAACATAATTGGCAAAAGGGCCACAGTCACCGTGCCGGGCCAGAGAGGAGCAAACATCACCATGTGCGCCGCAATCTCCAACAACGGTACACTCCTGCATAAATGTGAGATTGGCCCCTACAACACTGACCACCTTCTCCTGTTTTTAGAAGACCTTCACGAAAGACTGGTGCCAGAGGTAGAAAGGGGACAGGTGGGAGACCACTTGCCAATATATGTGATCACATGGGACAATGTGGCATTCCACCATTCTCGTGCAGTCACAGCCTGGTTTGACGCCCAACCAAGGATGATGTCCCATTTCCTTGCTCCTTACTCCCATTTCCTCAAACCCATTGAGGAGTTTTTCTCAGCCTGGAGATGGAAGGTTTTTGACCATCGTCCACATGACCAAATGTCCCTCCTGGATGCAATGGATGCTGCATGCCAAGACATCACAGCTGAACACTGCCAGGGGTGGATAAGGCATGCCAAAAGATTCTTCCCAAGATGCCTTGCCAGAGAAGATATCAGGTGTGATGCGGATGAGAACATGTGGCCAAATGCCGAGCAGATTAGAAGATTACTTTTTTTATCATTATTATTATTACGGTGCTTTTTCTGTTTGTATATCTTGCAGTAATGTCCTTTTTCAAATAAAGTCTTTACTGCAGCGATTCTGTCTCTGTCTTTTTTTTCATAAACTGTGCATTCTATAAAGCTACGCTGAGATGGTCATTCATTTTTGTATTATATTTCTGCAGCAAAAGAAACAAAACGCATGCATTTACTAAACCCAACAAAACTAAAATGTAGAGACGCCTCAAAAGAAACTACAGTGCAAAACGCAATCTATGATCAATACAATAAACTGTCTATTGTATAAGGGCAGACCTGACACATAAAATAATGCAGTTTCTGTAAATTCAGCTGATGTTAGTGTTTTCTTTTGTCATTGTGTTATGATTGACTAAATGTTCCTGTTGGAAGAGAACGTGTGTTAGTGTTTTGAATAATTATTTGATTTTGAAACATGTTTGCAGTGTTTTGTTAGACATAGTGTATTGTTAGTGCATTATTGTATTTTGAAAATTTGTTTTGGAGTTTAGTTTACAATGCGTGATTTTGAGCATGAAATTAACCATTTTGCCAATTGTGTGTTTTAGGCGTGTTGGTGCGTTAAGAGTTTAGGAAACTTGTTAAATATATTGAAAAAACTGTCATAGCGATTGTAAAAAACTGTATTCACTCATGAGTTAACTATTCGTGAAGCGCCTTCTTTGACAGACATGTGTTTCTCGTTGTAGTGGAAATTCGCTTTTCTTTTTAACAGTTAAAATGCGAATGCCTCGGAGGAAGATGCTTGGTATGTGTTGTTCTCGTTTGTATTTTGAATCGCGGTTTGATGGGCAGGTACTGTTGGCATGCGCTCGTATGTGGTAGACTTGACACATGTTCGAACGAACAAGGATAACAAACATTTTATAAAGAGAATACATGTCGCCAGAAACAAACAAACAAAAACCGGTACGACTAAAAAACAGCCCACGAGAAGAAATGTGGGTTTGCTGTTAAACTGGTTTATTTCATCTAAACACAATTTAGATTATACGCTTATGCAGTAAGAGCCTATCGATGGACAAATAATATATGTTTATCGACTGCGCATTATTATGGTACATTTTTAATCGGTCTTTGGCATCTTTCCGTCTCTTTAAATGACGTTCAGATCGATCCAGACGTAACCTGCTTTCTCTTTTTTACGAAGCCACGCCTGACGTCGTTGGCTCGTCACGCACATTGGTTGGCACTTTGCTCTTAAGATGCTGATTGGCCGCGATGCCACGGGACGCGACCAATCAGCGGTCAGCTTTCGTCACCGGACGTGTGTTTTGAATTCGGCTCCCGTCGCGAGTGACAATGAAGGCGGTCTTAAGAGCGTCGCCCGTGTTTGTTTACCGATGCTAGTCGCTAACGATCGTAAAGAACCGGGCAGACCGGTCATATCTTGGGGCGGAAATTACCAAAGAAGATACTTCGTTTCGCCGGAGGCTGAACGAAAAACCGGTGATTCTTCTCATTCTTTGTCGCGGGGTTTAAATCTGTCAGTGATCGAGGATTCCAGCGAAACAGGCCATGCCGCGTCCAAGTAGTAAAACAAACGCGTGTGACATCAAACACAAGGTGAGGATGTCAGTGTACTGCTGTGATGTGTGTTCAAGACTCTCGTTATGTTTTCATGTCAATAAATGAATGAAGACGACTTTGACAGCTGTTTCAGATACACGATAAACCGATGTGTTTGTTTGTTTGTTTCAGGAGGATGTTTATAATGTCAAGAGGACGCCCTCCTCTCCTCGGGGAGGCCCTAAGAAAAGATCCGCCTTTGTTGATCTGACCAATGTGAGCTAAGCACTAAAGAATGTCTTTTTATTACATTTATTAACATCACCATGTTTTGCCTTTCCTATTATGTTAAGTTAAAATATAATTCTAGAAAGGCCCTCGAAGAGAATTTGGATGTTGCCATCTACTGATGAATGGATGCGGTGACAGCAATGTCATTTGCTTCGGAAGGAATGTGTCTGATGCATAAATGCAATTGAAGTTTAAAGTCACTGACACAAAGACGTTTGATATGTTTTCCACTGTGAGACACTGTTTAAAATGAAGACATCTGCAAGCGTACGATCCCACTTTTCTCGAAACAACGTTATGAAGTGAGCCACTGCTGCTGTGACTTGAACTTTTTTACTGTACTGTCTCAACAGACTTCTAAGGGGGTCTCAAGTCTTTTGTCTTAAAAAATAAGACAAAACCATCGAGATGAACTAAAACATTAAGTTTTGGCTTGTTTTTAAGATGAATATACATCTTTCTAGTTATGCCAAGGTAGAGAATATAGTATTGTGAAGAAGTTGTGCGTAATGGGCCTTTGAATATTCTGTACAATGGAGTGGACCTTGAGGTCGAAGTCTGGGATTTCACTGCATAACAAAATGTAAAGAAGTTTAACTGTTCCGATCACTGTTTATTTCCACAGACGACTAAAACCCAGACGGGCATCCAAGGAAAAAGTGGCAAAACAGTCAATAAGGCGCCAAATCGCAAAGTGATCGCCAAGACTCGTGGCATCCAGAAAGAGTAATTCAATAATTTAATGTAAATGTACTGATTCAGACGTTTACAGGTCTTTAACTTGTCTTTCATTTCTGCAGTTGTAAGGATTCCTCTTCTGAAGAACAGCCCAAGAAAGCTGAATTTAAAGCAGAGGATTTGCCAGAAGATTGCATCAGTGTGTGTCAGCCTGATGAGCAGTCTACAGTCGGACAGAAAAAGGTTAAACTCACATAAACTTGTTTACTTGAAGGTGTTTTGCTGCTGATCGGTCTCTTTACAGTGCGTACTATGTTAAATCAGCAGAATGTTTCTTTGTACCTCCAGCAAACCCCAAAGCATTTTTGTTTGTTTGGTTAGAAATCAAAGCAGATTTGAAGTGTTAGATTGAACTGACTACATTCTCTTCATTTGATCTCATACATCTTAATGTATCGACTGTACTGTAAATTTTTTCCTCTGTAAAGTTTTCTCGTGCTGTCTGTGTTTACTAGGTTTGTGTTGCCCGGGTGCCTGAGGAGTTTGACATTGATAAGGAACACATCGGCGACTGTTTATTGAGCCCCGAGTATGCCAAAGACATCTTTGACTACCTCAAGAACAGAGAGGTGGGAGTTGTTGCTTGAAAGTGATATTGCATGATATACGTCACGCATTCAGATGGAAATGCTACAGTTGGTAATACATTGGACGACCCTGTTAAAGCTGTTACATGGGATGAAAATGGCCGAGACTCACTAGCTGGGGGACGTTTACATTTTTTTCCTTCAATAGATTATATGGATGAAATGTGCATTGCATTTGGGGGATATATTCCATGAAGAGTTTTTTCCAAAATTAGTAACTTTTTTTAGTTAATGTGGCTTAAATCAAAACTAACAAATGGCAACTTTTCGTGCTCCATCTATCAGTTTCACGATCTCCAAATCCAGCGTTATATCCACCGTTTATATAAAATCCATCACTGAAAAGCATTAAACGCACAAACACAGCTGAACTTCCCGAACGCAGTGCTCTCTCTCTCTCTTGCTTGCGTTCTTTCACGTCTCTCTACCTGGTTGATTTTCCCTGGAATTACATGTTTGAAAAAAACCTTTCCGTAACCTATACGAACGCGGGGGGGGGGGGGGGGGAAGTACTATGTAATCCGTCCAACTCGTTTTTTGACAAGCTGACCTTGTCGAGCATGAAAAGACGGCATGTCCTGTTAAAGGTTTCACCTCCTGTTAAAAAATAACTGTTCAACTGTAGTAAATAAACTGTTTTCCCGCACAGGAGAGTTTTGTATTAAATGATTATATGCAGAATCAGCCAGACCTTACACAAGACATGAGGGGTGTTCTGGTTGACTGGATGGTGGAGGTGCAGGTGAGTGATGTTATCTACTTAGGGTGGGAACCAGCAGGGTCCTTGCGATACAAGTTAATATTGTTTAGCTAATCTAATGTGTTATATAGTGATACAGTTTATATAAACTATCGCTACTGTTTTACACAGAGATGACTACGTAGTGGTTAACTTTCACCGCGGTAAGTTATTGCTAGTCTTTGTGATGTGTCTACTTGTCTCCCTGTGCATGTAGGAAAACTTTGAGTTGAACCACGAGACACTTTATTTGGCAGTAAAGATCACAGATCATTACCTGTCGGTGGCTGTTGTTGTGAGGGAGTCGTTGCAGCTCATCGGCTCCACCGCCATGCTCATCGCTGCCAAGTTTGAGGTGAAGGACCAAAACACTTGGCTTTCAATCCACAATTGAACCCTAACCCAAAAATAAACATTTGTTTAGAACTCACACCAATGCCCTCCCATATGTACATAATTTCTTTCTTACTACTGTGAATAAAGAGCCTACACATACTGACAGAATAGCCGTTATGGAAACAAAACAAATGAAGTGGTAATAACCAATACAGCTGTGGCACCTACTTCACATCGAGTGCTCACACAATAATGAAAATGTGTCGTCTTGTCACCAGGAACGCTGTCCTCCGTGTGTCGATGACTTCCTTTACATTTGTGATGATGCCTACAAAAGACGGGAGCTACTGTCTATGGAAGTGAACATTTTGCAGGCACTTAACTTTGAAATAAACATTCCCGTGCCTTACCGGTTCCTTAGACGCTACGCAAAGGTCAGAGTTTGAGGACAGTTGTCACCATAACATTTGTTGTACGGTGGAAAAATGTATTTCCTTGTTACTAAATGTTGTGTTCTTCCGTCAATGGAAATAAATGAACGTCACAGGTAGCCGGTGTGAATATGGAGACGCTAACGCTAGCACGTTACATCTGTGAGTTAAGCCTGCTGGAGGTTGAGCTCGTGTCGGAGAGAGCGTCTCGACTGGCCTGCGCCTGCCTTCTGTTAGCTCTCATCACCAAAGACCTAGGAGGATGGGTAAGACATGTTTAGGTCCATGGTGAATTGGTTGATGTATTGAGACGGGATGCATAACAAATTCCCTTTTCAGTGTTACCACTGACTTAAAGAACCATCCAATGCTGTCATTTGTGTACATAGTCATTCAAAACCTGTATGAGTCTTTCTTCTGTCAAACACTAAGAAGATATTTGAGTAAGTTCAGAGGTACAATGGAAGTCAATGGAGCCAATGTTGCTCTTCAAAATATCTTCTTTTGTTCACAAAAGCGCTCCATGCCATAATCACTTCCTGATGAATTCATGAACTCCTGCTCAAGATGGTTTTACTCACTGAAAATACTCGCATTACGGAAGTAACATGGGTTGTGAATGACATATCATGTGTTTTCAGTGGAACTGAGGTTTAGTTCCACCACTGGGAAATAGCAAAGTGTGACTTTGTTTTTAAAATCATCTGAATGTTTGTTGTGAATCTACAGTAGTTTGTAACCGTTGCAGATGTTGTCTTTCACAGACACCAATTTTGCAGTATCATACTGGCTATGCGTCGGCTGACTTGAGTTGTTTGGTCAGGAGGTTGTATGCAATGCTGGCAAGCCCTTCAAATGACAAACTTAAAGCTGTGGACAACAAATACTCTCACAGGTAATTCTAGACAAATCACCAAGGTCAGATTACGTGGAATCTTCTATTGTTTTATTTTCTCTTTAATTCATAATCCGTGGGCGTGTGTGTCCACAGAGTCTTTTTTGAGGTGGCAAACATTCCCTTGGTTCATATCGATACGCTGGAAGAGGCACTAACAGTGGATTGAGAATCATCACTTGAGATTGTCACACATTATTCCTGCATTGTAAATACGTTATTTATTCATTTGTATAAAGACATGTAATAATGCTTAGAGTGCTGTTGTAGTTCTTTTTATACTTGTTAACGTGCCATTTTGGCACACATTAGACATAATATCTTAAACTTGTTCATTTTAGCAATTGTATATATAAAATGTAATATTATGCCTTAATTCTAATTCAAATGTTTTTGCATTGTTATATGCGCATTTAAACACGAGAGAATGGATTTTATGTAAAAAATTGTCTTTTACAATGTTATTTATCATGATATTTCTTAACAGAACCATTTCGTTTCCATATTGCTATTTTTAAATGGCGCCGCTTTAAAAAAATAAAGAAGATTGTCCCTCTTGTTCTTTTCTACATGTGTTTTTTATACCTCATTTGATCACAGCTGTACTTATATCATGCACCCTGTTGAATACATTTAGCATATTATTATTATAATAGTTTTAAGAGTAGTGTTTTAAGTAGTGGAATGGATTTGTTTACTACAGTGAGGCGTTTGTTTTGTTTATGCTGCATAAGGAAAGCAACAGCTTCAAGTGAGTCAAAGTGTCAAACCTCTTTTTTTTGGAGTGCACTTCGTGGCTGCGGTTTACCATGTAAATGCCCTATTTACAACTATTTATACGACAAAATGTTATTTAAGGGAACAGAGTAGCTGCTTTCTGTACTTTAGATTGTGGAATATAGTATTCCTTTTTTTAAAGTGGGATATTTCTATTTAATTGAATGAAAAAAATGTCAGATGGAAGATTAATTTTCTCCATTGGATGAAAAGTGGTGTCTGTCTGTCAGACTGTGGGAGGGGCTTAGATTATCAAAGCAAACATTTGGAATTTGTAAGAATTCACAAATGCGTATTTTGCAGATGGAATTTACAGATATCTAAAACAATCTGCTGTTGAAAGGTGCCTCGCATTCATTTTCTTTATGTACGTTATTATGAGTCACCTGTCACAAAAACAAATACCTGTTTAATTTGTGCTGTTAAAACGTGTCGTAGCTGTTATTTCTGTCTGACTGGACTCTTAAGCGTGTTCACCAGAGTTTCTGTGAAAATATCAAATAAAAGGTTGCATCTGTTAACATTAGTTTATGCACAAAGAAATAACACAAACAACTGTTTGTATCAACTAATAAAGATAAATAAACTCTGTAAACATATATTATTGCTCATTCTTGCTTTACATTAACAAATGCACAATTTAATGTAAATAAATGAGAGTATTATTGAGAAGGGATGCATTCGAAAACAGACATTTCAATAGAAACTAGTCAAAAATTGTTTCACAAATATATAAATTTTTTATAAAATTGCACAGTTTTCCTCACCTCCACAGGTTGAGACGTACCAATGTACAATTCTATTTTCAGGATTTACATTTTTCTAAAATTCCTGATTTATTATGAGTAATGAATGACATCTGTGCCAACCAATCCCCATAATTCACTTGAGGAGTAAAACCATCGCATCGTGTTTCCCATTTGGTAACACCTTTCCTTTGTTCAGCAGTGACAAATGTCAGCTGCACAGTCACTGCTGAAATAAACGCTCAGCGGCGTGAAACCTTAAGGATCTGATAGACAGACGCATTATGACTTCACATAAATCATCAGGGTAAGAATCTTCACGCTTGCTTCTCTTGAATTGGTGTCTTAAAATATCAATGTCAACTTTTTAGAGACAGAATTCTGTTATATAACTTATTACATATAACGTTAACATATAAAACCACTGCTAGGGAAAAAAGTGGACATAGATTGTCAAAAATAAACATTTTCCTCGGCAGATGTATCATACTTAATAATAATAATAATATATACCGTACACTTGACAAACCATTTACTACTTAATTTTTAAATTCTTTTCATCTGTAACTTTCTATAACAACATTCTTCTTTATCAGAAAGTTGTTTGCAAATATTTGTTTAATGATCTTGTTGCGTTTCCTTGAGGCCAAGTGCTGCTTTGCATTCTTGTTGACTCTTGTGTGAGCTGACAAATCGCCTGTGGCATTCTTGAAAGAATGCATTCGTGCTCGGAGAATACAACTTGCATTAGTACAAAATACACAGTACATGTGCATGTAAGATTAATTTTTTAAGGAAATTTTAAAGCTGACCTGTGCATTATTGTAACAACATGTCCATATTTCTCACAATGGAAATGAATGTTCTGTTGTGAATGAGGAAATGGATTTGAATGAAAAAGTAGTAGTTTCTTGGAAACTGTTTCAAATTGTAAATAACAAATATTGTGCATAGCGATAAGGCACGAGATGCTGTGCATGTTATCAGAGGTCAGAGGAGTTCGTATAGCCCGGCATAAAGCAGAGGACTTAAACAACTGAACTCTTTGAAAATGAAAGTAATCCATATGGGAACATACAGTGTGTTCCAATAATATTGCCTAATACACTGTAAAATATGCTGGGTTTCAACCCAGATGTTGGTTAAATGAAGCCAGAAAGTAGATTGTACCGGAATGGGTTAAAGCAAACTCAACATGCACTGTAAAATACAGCTTTGTTACACTTTTAAGTAAAATAAAATTAGCATTATGAGTCAAATAAACTTAAATTATATTGAACTGACTTTTAAAATCTAGTTGTATGCTCAAGTCAGTTCTATATACAGAAAATACGTTCAAATGACTCATAAAGCTTATGCTATTTGACTTAAAAAGGCAGTTAAAATTGCTGACATTTCTTTACAGTGCTGGATTGAAAACCCAGCAAGAGTGTACATGGCATGAAGCAGAAACTAATGCTGAATCCTTTAACATGACGCTTTCATCTCCGATGTGTGAAAAGTGTGATAGGACATGCTGAGTTTAGACAAATGCTGAGTTTGCATGGGTCAATATTTGTTAACAAAGGCTCAAAACAACCAGTCAGGCTGTTCACATGCTAGAAACCATCAAACAAACTGAGCTGACGGGAATTTTGATCTTCCTTTCTTTCCTTGCACGAATGATGTAGATCTGAGTGCCCGTTTATTTTGACAAGAGAGAGATGCATCAGACCCAGCAGAAGAACAAACGGATGTGAAATGATGAAGGACTGTTTCTCTGGTTTTTGACAGGTTCTAGGTTTTAGGTTTCAGGACCCATAGTGTAATTATTTTGTGCCACTTTATATTTTCTATTAAACAAATACAATTACATAAAGGCACAAGTTCCATGACCATGCGGAAAATGTCATTCTCATTACTGTAATGCAAAAATTGGTTTAGTAATATACATGTTTCCATATTTCTCACCGACTAATATGCATTACAATTGACGTCTTTGAGACAAGGCATCACCCTGGGATACATTTCAAAAGCAGATTTTAAGCTACAGCCACAATACACCAATCTGGTGTGAAAGAATCATTTATAATAATTAATATTTTATGCAAACTTCTTTTATCTTATTTATCTATGCTGGTTGTGTAATGTTTATATTTATTACATTGACGGAGCACTTTTCTAAAGACAGGTGTGCTATTACTTCTCTGAATGATGTATTATTGGTGTCTGGAGGATGACACGACAGGCAAATAAAGTTACAATGTACCTTTCTACTTTATAGAAATATGGCACATAGTCTTAATGCTAAAACTTGACTCACTGGGGCCCAGGTCAGGGAGCAGACTGAATGGCTTAACCACCGGTCTGCTTGCCGTCTCACGTTGCAGAACACACTCAAAACACAACATGCGATAATACTTTCTCCCAAACATTTGATCAGCAAACATTTTTAGCTCTTTTTTGTGATTAGCAAACATAAAATAATGCGTAAACCTCTCAAAGGTAATTTAATTAACGTTAAACTAAACATGAACAAAATACAGATAATCAACTGTTACGACTCTGATTGCTAAATATTAGATCTCTCTCTAATAAAGCACATTTTGTTTACGATATGATAACAGATCGTAAAATAGACATGCTCTGTCTAACAGAAACATGGCTAAAGCCAGATGATTATATTGCTTTAAATGAGTCTGTCCCCCAAGATTATTATTATATACACGAGCCTCGCCTAAAAGGCAGAGGGGGAGGTGTTGCTGCACTTTACCGTAACTCTTTTAGCATTTCTCAGAAGTCTAATCCTAAATACAATTCTTTTGAAGTCATGGTACTTGATGCATCAATACCTAATACTAAGGACAAAACATCTTTCAAATTTATTCTGGCTATTGTATATAGGCCTCCAGGGCACCACACTGATTTTATTAAAGAATTTGGTGGGTTCTTATCAGAACTAGTGCTGGCTGCAGACAGAGTCCTTGTTGTTGGTGACTTTAACATTCATGTAGATAATGATGCAGATGCTTTAGGAATGGCTTTTAAAGACTCTCTTAACTCCATGGGCGTTAGTCAACATGTGTCGGGACCTACTCACCTTCGTAATCATACTTTAGATTTAATATTGTCTTACGGTATAAACGTGGGCGACGTAAAAATTCTTCAGCAGAGCGAAGACATTTCGGATCATTATCTGGTATCATGCTTGCTTCACTACCCAATGGTGGCAAATCAAACTCCTTGTTACAAATATGGTAGAACAATAACTTTAACTACCAAAGGTGCGTTTCTTGATAATTTGCCTGAATTGTCTCAAATCTCTAGCATGAGTAATAACGTTGAAGTTCTTGACTTTACAATTGAAAATATTAATGCCACCTTCTCGAAACGCAAGACATAGTTGCTCCTCTGCGCTTAAAGAAGATTAAAAATGACAGCCCCACACCGTGGAATAATGAACTCACTCAGGCTCTAAAGAAAGCGGCACGAAAAATGGAGCGCAACTTTAAGAAAACTAAATTAGAGGTATTTCGTACTGCCTGGAAGGATAGTATTAAAAAATACAGGAAAGCCCTAAAAACGTCTAGATCTGTCTACCTTTCATCACTAATAGAAGAAAACCAGCATGACCCTAGGTTTTATTTGATACAGTGGCTAAATTAACCAAAAATAAATCTTCAGCGACTACTGATTCTGTATACCAGCATAGCAGTGATGATTTTATGAACTATTTCACAAATAAAATCCAAGATATTACAGAAAAAATCATAACTATGCAACCAGAAGTGAATCCCGCTGAACAAACGACTAACTACATACAGCGCCTCTAAGGAGAAATTACGTTTATTTCTTATTACCTATAAAGCCTTGCATGGTTTAGCTCCTCACTACTTGAGAGAACTTCTAACGTATTATAGTCCATCACGTGCACTACGCTCTCAGGCGTCAGGTCAGTTGGTAATACCTAGAATTTCAAAATCAAGTGCAGGCGGCAGATCCTTTTCCTATCTAGTGGAACAGTCTTCCCTGCAATGTCCGGGAGGAAGACACACTCTGTCAGTTTAAATCTAGACTAAAGACGCATCTTTTTATTCTTGCATACACTACACTATCATAATATATATATTTCAAAGATCTAGGCTGCACTAGTTAGATCAACCGGAACCAGGGACACTTCCAATAACAACTGATGCATTTGTTGCATCAAAGAGTGCAGAACAGTACTCTACTCTCAGCCAGTCTTGTCTCATTGTTCCAAGGTTACCAGAGCGGGCAGGATGCAGTCCAAGGCTACCGGAGCGGGCAGGGCGCAATCCATTCCTAGACCTGACAAATGCTGGACGAAGGACGTGGCGACTCTACAAAACTTCAGTCGCTATTAGATTATTAATGATAATTTTAAATCTAACTTTTTTTATTTTGCCTTGTTGTTCAAGCACTGTTGAGCTTGTGCAGAGGCTGCAGTTTTTGCCAGAGGGGAACTGGAATCCCCTGGTTAGGCCTGGTTTCCCTCTGAGGTTTTTTTTTCTCCTCCAATGGAGTTTTGGGTTCCTCGCCACCGTTGGCATACTGTTTTGCACTGTTTGCCTGGCCGGGGGGGCTGCTGGAATTTGATAGTCTTATTTAATTAACACTGCATATAGGAATTTATTGTGTGTCTGATATTTGACCTGTGTTTTGACTTCCATAACCTTTTATGTTTTACTTATAGTCAATGTTTTCTTGTACAGCTGCTTTATAACAATGAAAATTGTAAAAAGCGCTATATCAATAAAGCTGACTTGATTTGACTAGACTAGATCGAAGGAAAATATCAAGAGATTAGAATACCACAGCATAACCTCTTCTTAATGTAAATGGGATTTTGTCTTGTGATTGATTCTATAAACACTTGAACTTCATTTTAAATTTAGAAATGTAGGAGATGCTTATATCTAAATATATTTGTATGCTACATTCTGTGATGTATACTAATACTGCAGTTAGGGATGCACGATTGTATTTTTTAAAGGCAATATACGAGTACCGATATTTTTTTCCTGGTACTCATCGATGCCGATTCCTTTACTGATGCCTGTACCGATACCTGTTCATTTTCACAACACAGTGCGACCGATAAAAATAGAATAGCTCATAAATTACGAACAACTCCACCTTGAGCACATTATAAAAAAATTGAAATAAAATTTCAAAGCAAATTTCACAACAAATTTCGGTTAGTTCTGTCTGTTGTGTCACAAGAGGTATTGATCTTTGGTATCGGTGCGTTTTTACGAGTAAGTGTACGAGTGCGAGTACATGAGATTAGTATCGGGCATCCCTATTAATAGGGGTATTTAATATATACTAAGATTATTGTTGCTGGATGTGCTTTTCACAAATGTATAATGTAGTTTGTTCTAATTCTGACTTTATCTAACCTTACTGTCATTATTAGGTGTGATACAACCAAGCTCAGCAGATCTGATGAAGAGCCGACGTCACTTGACATCTGAAACCGCTTACATATTATTGTGCACACAATCATAAAAAAGTGACAGCTTCAGAAGGCCCTCTCAGACTTTTTAGCACGATGGCCACATTAAACGATACCTTTCTGTGGAATGACTCCTTGAACATCAACCACAGCTTTTTCAAATCCAACCTGTCTGGGTTTGAGGTCGCACCAGCCGCAGAGAAAAACTGGCCAGCCCTGTTCATTCTGGTGATTATATTCTTCACCATCGCTGGGAATATACTGGTCATTATGGCAGTGTCCCTCGAAAGCAAACTGCACAATGCCACCAACTTCTTTCTATGCTCACTGGCCGTGGCGGACATGCTGGTGGGCTTCTTAGTTATGTCAGCCTCACTCATCAGTGTTCTATACAGTAAGCAGACTTCTTTCAAACCACCTTCATAAATGATCCGACATCTTTTTGTTTATTTACTTAATTGTCAAGGACAATGCACACATCTTAAAGGTCCTGGAAATCATTATGAAATCCACTTGAGAAACTTATAGTTCACCGAAACCAAAATATTCTATTATCTGTGTTCACCCTTATGTCATTCAATAATTTATGACTAGCAAAGGAAGATATTTTTTTTATAGATATTTATTTGTGTCCACACAATAAGAGTTAATGGGTGTCAATGTTTGTTTTTCAACATTCTTAAAAATATCTGTTTGGAATTATGTGAATAAACGATGAAAGAATTTTCATTTTTGGGTGAACTATCGCCTTTATATCATTACATTGCTGTGTGAAACCTCAATGATGTTTTTTTGTTATTCTCTGCACTGTGCCTGTGTCTCTAGACTACACCTGGCCTCTCCCTGAATGCCTGTGTCCCGTGTGGATCTTCCTGGATGTGCTTTTCTCCACAGCCTCTATCATGCACCTGTGCGCCATCTCTGTCGACCGATATATTGGCATTCATAATCCGATCCTATACAGCCGCAGCAACTCTTTCTTAAAGGCCAAGCTCAAAATCATCACTGTTTGGACCATATCTATAGGTGAGAATGAAGCATCCACTGGTAAGAGCTACAGAATAACCTCTTTGCCATTACCTAAATCCCTTTAGAAAAGAACACCGCATTCAGGTAGCTCCAATCCTTCTCTTCAGACACATGTTCAATATTGCTGCATTACAGCATCACCTTAAGCCTACATGACTTTTGAAAAGTTGAAACTGGGCATCACACATCACACAATTCATGCACACTGCAAAAACACTGCAAAAACTGACTTTCTTACTTAGTCTTTTTTTCTTGTATTCCAGTAAAAATGTCTAAAAATGATTGAATCAAGAATTATTTTAGTGATGAGCAAACTGATTTGGGGTAAGAAAAATAATCTTGAATTGAGTGACAAAGAAAAAGGTAAACATTAATTCAAGATTATTTTTCTTACCCCATTGGCAGATTTATTTGCTTGTTTTAAGCACAAATTCACAGAAATGTCATATTTCTTGACTAAAAACAAGACTTATTTTCTGTAGTCAGTTTGCTCATCAAGAAAATAAGTCTTGATTCAAGAATTTTTAGACTGTTTTACTGGGAAACAAGAAAAAAAGACTAAGTAAGAAAGTAATTTTTTGCACTGGACAAACCCACACCCTCTTGTAAGTCTTGGCCTACAAGACCACCACTGGTTCGGCACCCCCATATCTTTGCTCGCTTATACAGACTTATGTCTCTGCAATGAAAGACGTCTTGCAATGCCATCCCGAAAAGGGGAAAAATCACCCTCACCTTCTCTGGATCTGTTCCACATCTGTAGAATGATCGAATTTAGTAAATCTCTGAGCGTCACTATAAGTGCTTGTTCCCCGTCTCCATTTTTTAACTTTGTGACGTTGAGGTCGTTTGTCTAATGTCTGTAGGATTTTAATGTGTCTGTTATATTTATAACTCTATTACAGTAGGAGTGCAAGTTTGTAACATATACCTCTCCACATAAGCTGAATATTATGCAATTAAAAATATCCTCTTCTGTTCATCTTCCAAGGTTGAGTTTAGGATCGGGAGCATGCCACAGCCAATTGCAAATATGAGCTATAAATAAGAAATCACATTCTCACTTTTTTGTTTTTTTATTTTATCTTAGTGAATAGTACAGTTATTATATTTTTGATTTGAGTTTTATTTAGTTTTCTTAATATTTTAAATGAGCTTTTATTTTTATACTTTTATGTTTTTGGTGTATGCTTTTGTCACCTTTGCTTAAAACTTGTTTCAGTTTATTTATGAGACAGTATTTTTTTATTTAGTTGAAGTTTTTCCAATATTTTTAGGTCAATATTTTATTTTATTTGAATGAACAGAAATGTTTACAAAATTGTTATTTCAGTAAACTAAAATAATCTTGAAGCAGTCAGTCAAGGCAAGTTAAGTGAAGAACATGGGTTAAAAAACACAACTAAAAAAGAAGTGAAGGTGTCTTTATTTACATAACTCTTTTAAAAATTGTCATTGTTACAAAGCAGCTGTAAATGAAACATATTGACTATAGGCAAAACATATAAAGTTAAAACAAAAAAAGGCGAAAACACATAAGACACACAAAATGCAGACGCACTAACACACATAGACACAAACTCTAACTCTAAATGTGCTTGTTGCCTGCCTGCCGGTAGATGCTCCCCCCAAGCAAAACATTAAAGGTATAACATATTGATGTTTATTTCAAGCGTGACACTTTCTAATGATCCTTAATTTTTGTCTCCTTGTGTCTCTCTGTCGTTCTCCACCCTCAGTGCTATCACTTCCCATTCCAGTGATGGGCTTCCAGGATAAGGAGAAGGTGTTTGTGAACGGCATTTGTGTTTTGAATGAGCCTTACTTTGTTCTTGTCGGCTCGTTCATTGCCTTCTTCGTTCCTCTGGTCATCATGGTGGCCTGCTACTTCCTCACCCTCCGTGTTCTCCATCAACAAAGCAGCGTCTTCTCTAAAGAGACCAAGGGGTACTCCAAATGTTCCTCAGCTGAGACAAGTGCCACACGTTTGTTTAACAAGAACACCTCCTTCCAGATGCCCACAGTTTCGAATAAAATGCACCAGCAAGCTCAAGGTAGACTAGGAGTGATGAAAGCTATTAGAAATGAACAACGGGCCTGTAAAGTCCTGGGCATTGTGTTTTTCCTCTTTCTGGTGATGTGGTGCCCGTTCTTCATCACCAATGTGTTGATCGCTGTCTGCCAGGACAACTGTGAGCATCTTGAGCAGCTCATGAATGTTTTTGTGTGGGTGGGATATGTCTCCTCTGGAGTGAACCCTCTGATCTACACACTCTTCAACAAGACCTATCGGCATGCCTTCAGTCGCTACCTGCAATGCAAATATCACTGAAACGTTGCAAAGGGACGAGAAAAAGCACAACTCGAAAATGCCCACAAGTATGTGAAACGGTTTGGCTGCTGTGGAGGTTATCATGCCCAAACAGAATGTATTCTCTTGACACTATAGAGTTCTTCAGTTTATAAACAGTTACGTGCAAGTCTGGTGACAGTCCTAAAACTCAGAAGTCATGGTGCCACAATGGAAAAATCTCCGTGGTCTTACATTGGGAATTGTTATAAGTTTTGCTTTCAGACCTGTAGTGAGAGTGCTTAAAAGAGGATAAACAAAAACAACTTTTCTGAGAGACAATTATTAGCCGAGCTTTACCATAAGTATACTTCTTTAAGTTCTTTTAAACTGCTTTTTGAACTTTTTGGTTTAGTAATATGCTTAAAGTACTTCTTAGAAGACTTTAGGGTTAGGGTTAGGGTTAGTTAACGTAGGCTACACCTTATAAAATGATACATTTATAAACTTAAATAATTTACTATACTCACAAGTATATTAGTAATATGTAGTATACTTAAAATGAGGGCTTGGTCTGGGGGGATTTAGCGAGGTATTGCCCCCACAGATTTTTCTTGAGACTGTATAAAAATACAATTAAACTAAAATGAAAATACTTTGTTTCAGTACCCTTAATAAAATTAAAGTATGTTTATTTTCGATAAGTGAATATTATGTTAATGACCATTTTGGGGTTTGTCTGGATGAAAAGCACAATAATGTTTACAAATGGTTAAGGATCTACATGAAGTATGAAAAAAGATTCCCTATTTATATTACCAGAAAAGAAATGTGTCATGAGGACTCTCATGCTGGGGGAAATCCTAGGAGGGATGTTTTTACAAAACTGTGACCTGTAAACTTTATTTGCTATAAAAAACATGTTTGTAATGTTATTTCAGCACTGGTTAAAAAGCACATTAGGGTTCATCGCTCATAAAAAAAAACATTAAACACTTCCGATCTTGTTTCTGGTTGAATTGGTTAATAAGACAGAACTGCATTTCATGTCGCTCTCCACCCTGTGATGTTTTCATAGATCACACAACCTGATTTAACAGCACAGCACAGATACTTCTGTGGACTTCAGTTAGAATCAATAATGTTTGTTTTACGCGTAAGTTGTTGAACACTGTACTGTAGATGTCCAGCACTTACGGTATTACCAAAACCTTTTTTAGTTGGACAGCGTCATCAAGCGGTGGCATCCATTTAATGTAATGTAAAGTTACAATGATGATGCTTAAAACCACAACAAAATGCAAATCTTGTCCAGGGGCGATTTTAGGGTCAGAGCTTTAGGGGTGCTGAGCACCCAATGAGCCCCACTGCCACCACCCACCCTCTTTTCACACAAAAACAAAAAATGTGTCTGTTGAAAAATAACTTAATAATTTTAACATTGATTCAACTAACTCCAAAATCCAGATTCTTGTAAAAGACGATTTTTTTAAATAACAACATTTCTTACTCCAAGTTTTAGGAGTGCTGAGCTTCTTTTTAGGGGTGCTGAAGCACCCCTAAAAAGGGGCTAGCTACGCCCATGATATTGTCATTATGTTTTTTGATCTTTTAGAAAAAAGGATATTACATATCCGTTCAGTAATGTAAAGTTTTGTCATTTCTACCAAATGAACAATTTAGTTCACACGATCATGAGGAAAACCAGGATCACTCTTATTATGAAAACCATGGTTTACTTGTATTTCCAGTGAAACCATCTCAAATACGTCAAACAAGCATGGTTACTACACTTTTACTAAATCAAAGCCACGGTTATTTTCTAAGAACACTATTTCAAGGCGAAATGTTTAACTTTTACAGGGGAGTAACATTCTGCTGTTCATTAAAAATCTGTTTATGGTGCATTGTAATTTATTCCGGAAACAAGAAGCTATGAAAAGAGAGTGATGGGTGAGCGTCGAAAGAGGTGTGTGACAGCAGCACCTCCAGAGAGCTGTGGGGTGATGTTGTCCTCCAGCACCATGAATGGGGCTTTTTTACACACACTCATGGTCCAACAATAGCTCTCCCACTATTCGGTTTCTTTCCCACAGTGGCCACAAGAGGATCCTCGTTGTTCTAAGCCTGACAAAAAGTTTAGGAGGAAGTCTTGTCGTGACTGAATTGGATCATTTGCATAATGTATAGGACAGG
Organism: Barbatula barbatula; assembly: GCF_947034865.1. NCBI lineage: Eukaryota > Metazoa > Chordata > Actinopteri > Cypriniformes > Nemacheilidae > Barbatula > Barbatula barbatula. Next base: position 13,224,899 of record NC_136785.1, read on the forward strand.
TCCCAAACAGAGAGGGTGTGATAGAATACGAAGTGTGAAGAATGTCTTTTAACGGGGTTATAATGGTGACATCGAATACGGGCCGCTTTATTTTCGATTCTCATATTTTGACTCATCGTGCCTCGGTGTTTCCTTGATGCACATGCAGGGTGGTGGTCCGTGAATCACTCGCACGCATGCGCGGTGGCGTCTCCTCTGCAGCGCGTACAGCCAGAAGCGACGCTTCCAAGGCAACGCGCGCGTGCATACAGCAAGATTTCAGCACCACCTCCGCCGTCCATCGCTCGATACGCCATCGATAACGATGACACCTAGAAATAACGACATGCTTCCCTGAATAAAGCCCGGACAACGACATCGGGGATAGGATAAGACCGGGAGGCATCTGCGTTCATTCGTAAGTAAATGACAAGTGGAGAGATACGCGAACATTTTGGCTTATCCGGAAGGTTTTCATTTGCCTCGTTTGTGATTATGTCACTTACCATCTAAAATCATGACAGACATTTGAGATTTGACCTCCGATGTGGGATTAAGTCTATTAAGTAAGATCAATTTTCAAGAAATGCATTGTTTTTCTCTCGAATGCTGCCGAAACCATCGTTTCGTCCATTTGAACCATATCCCGAAAGCGTACACCTGTTATCACATCGCATGCCAGCATAGTGCCGTGAGTGACGTCATGTCAATACATTGGTATGGGTGAGTGACGTCGTGGTTATCAACAAGCAGTTTAAGGGTCAAGAGCTATACATTTTAGTCTGCTTGACTAAATGGAGATCTTAACGCTTTGGAGACAACCTACGTTACTACATTGGCATTACTATTATTTAATATGAGAATATGTAACTTCACAAGCCTTCACTCTTTTTTGTTGATGTGCAAAATGACAACAGTAAAACTGCGCACGCCAGTCCTGCCTCGCAGCTGTTCAAAATGCATTTTATTTTACAGCAATTATGTTTTATTTATATGAGGAGTATTGTAGGTTCACATTCGTGGGTTATTTTGATCGTGTCGTGTGATACTGTGCCACGCTTCCCCAAACTGGTGGAAATGCCAGTGACTCAAATCCTCCAATTTAAAGCAAATGCATGTGAGAGAATGAGGATGTTATTCACATTCCAGGGTGTGGAGCTGGCAAGCGATTACGTAAATGTGTTTTTGGCGAAGGAACCCTGCGTGCCTTGCCACCAGCAAATCTGAGGCGTTGCCATGGTTTCCTCTCATGAATCAGTACTGGGCCTCTGACTGTGGAGGCAGACTACGCATCTCACAGAAGTGAGAGATCCTTTAGCTGAGCCGACAAATGGTGTTAATGTTTTTTGTCTGTGGCAAATTGCAAATGATTTGATGCAGAAGTGATGCAATAATGCAACACATAACATGTGAAATAGAAAGACATTGTAAATGTAGCCTATAATCATTTAAAATAAATCGAAATCTTGTTTTCGTTCCCAGAGGATATTGTTCTTGTGAAGCTCAATACATTTAATCAAGTTGTTGATCTTCATCTAAGGCGCAAGGGTGCACAAACACAACCTGACTAATGCAATAATTGGATCATTTCATCTTTTTTAGCTTCATGGATCTCTGTGTGAATGTTGTTGAGATAGGGCATGCTTCACACTAACCAGTGTTGTAAGTGAAGAACAGATTTGTCAGTAACCAGGATTTATGGGCCTTTGTTTGAAAAGCAGGTCACCTGTCCAACCTACAGATTCGATATGTTGTCTAATTTCATTAACATTTAAATGTGAACTTGTTCTGATACAAAAACAAATCGCTCAGAATTGATGGATTCCCTCGTGTGCTTCTTTGCTGAGTATTGAGTCATTAGTTCCTGTTTTACAGTGTGTCATTTTTCTTAAGTGAATATTCTTAATTCTTAAACAACTACTTGCATAACAGTAAGCATCAGGCTAATTGTAAAGTATACATAAAGTAATGCATAATGTGTATAGAGCGATTCATTCATGATGTCACAGCAACGCAGTTCTTGTTCTTGATGAAGTCCCAAATTTGAATCAACCTCAACATTCTGAAAGTGACTTTAATCACCATGTGCACGATGCATAGCGTCGCCTTGGAATAATACGGTTCTATCTATTCTGAGAAGTATTTAGCTTCAAAGTTTTAGCATTCTTTTAGTTTTCTATAAAAGTCACAAAATGTAAAATGTAAAAAAACACCACATCATGTAAATAACTACATTTTGATAAAAAATGTCAGATAGAACCTTAACATTTCAAGGCGACGGTGTGTCACCAACAGGTTTCCTATAAGTGTGTTTATTTGCATTTGTATATTCAGCTGGCAAAAGAGTTCATCGCCTCAGGGGCACTGCGGCCTATTTTTTATAAACTAAAAAATTTAACAAACTCTCTTTTTGTTGCAACTAGCATTGTTCTGCTAGAGACGATCAAACAAACAGTAACACAAGTCTGTAAATGGAGCCCGTGTTAAAAGTAGCCTTTCAGAGGGCCATAGTCTCTGAATAAAGGACTTCAGCTCGCATCAGTGTTGACTCTAGCAGGGCTAATATGCAGCAGAGCATGAGAGAGGGCATTGGGTGGTTGTCATGGAAACGGCAGTGGCCTTGAAGGCAAATGAAATGGAGTGTCTGTCTGTCTGAATGAACCTATATGACTAATGAACCATAAATAAACATATATTTTTGATATGCTTTGTAATTTGTATTTCAAAATAAACAATTATATTGATAATATATATTTAATAATTTTTTATAATATCATGTATTTTGTTTTTCCATCTGCAGAAATGGGAGGAGGGATTAGGTGATTAGGTTTTCTTTATTTGGCAGCTGCACACAGTACTTTTCAATAGGTGTGTGTTCATGAGTCTTTTGTGACACTTTAAAAAAAGAAAACTCTCTATCTTGAAAATAGTATATTAAGATAGTATGTCAAAGTAATAAATACCTTTTATTTTCAATAATATATTTGAAAAGAAAATGTGACTATTTGCAACAGATAGTTACGTGAAAAATTAGGGTAAAACTGATGAGAAATATTCATTGAAATCTCCAATAATATTGACTTTAATTGCAGACTTGCCAAACTTGAGAAATTGAGAAAAAAGAGATCTCATCTGTGATTTTATGTTTCAGTTTATATTTTAGTTTCACATGTCTATTTGACTCTAAAGAATCTGCGATATGACAAGCATATATTATCTTATTTTTTATTTATAAATTTTTGACCATGATTATCCACTAAAGTTGCACTTTAGATGCTTCATGTGTCAGTTTTAAATTTCTATACATGATTGGAGAGAGAGAGAGAGAGAGAGAGAGAGAGCTTGCTGTTGTGGAAAAATGCACTTTTTTGAAAATGTAAAATGTGGTGGTATGTACTGTGTATGTACTTTATTAAAGGCAAGGGCATGTCATAAATTCTCTTTTTCACGCTGTTATAAAAACACTTGCTGTACTGTTACAGTCATTGTTAAAAGGGTGCTTTAGGAACGTTCTCGATACCATTGGATTATAATTAGTTAGAACCATATCAGTTAATAAAGCGTTGTGTAAAACACCCTTCTGTCTCCTCACAGGTGAGTGTGTTTGTAGCTACGGTCAGTCATGCCGCTTGTGAAGAGAACCATCGAGCCCAGGCACCTGTGTCGGGGAGCCCTGCCGGACGGAGTGACCAATGAGCTGGAGTGTGTCACAAATAGCACGCTGGCAGCTATCATCAAACAGCTGGGAGGACTCAGTAAGCGCAGTTAAACTTGATCGTATTGATCGCAAGTCCTGAAGCATGCAACCCTTTTAATACCGGCTTCTGTTACTGCTTCAGCTTGCAACTGATTCCTTCAGACGCACGTGGAGGTCTCAGTGACTGTACAAAGCACATAAATATAGTGAAAGAAGTAGGGGTGCACCATGATTATTTGTTTACATAATATATGTGTGTGTGCTGTGTATAATAATCTACAGTTTATATTAATACACACACATGCATGTATCACTTTAAGGAAAAATGCGTTTACTGTATATTCCATTTCTTAAATGCATAAATGCGAATTCAAGTAGACAAAGAATGTTTGAAGACGATCAGTTTGTTCTTGATTTAAACTCTTGTTTATTGCTTCAGGTCGACATGCGGAGGACATCTTTGGGGAACTGTTTAATGAGGCCAACAGCTTCTACATACGCATGAATAGTTTACAAGAGCGCGTCGACCTGCTGGCGGTGAAGGTCACACAGCTAGACTCCACGGTGGAAGAGGGTGTGTAAAAATGAGCATGCATATACAAGCACACGCCCACTGATGACCGCATCTTGCCTGAACGTACAACAGAATATAGACACAGGGATATACACAGTGATGTACACAATGTACATACACAATGATAATCGGTGCAAGAACTCAATATTGAGAGCGTGTATAATGCAAGACGGCAGGTTTTGACACACACAGATACGCTGCAGTAATGAGTAAAGTAGATGAGGATTCACTAGAACATCGTGTCTAGATGTTAGCTGGGTTATTAAAGAGTGCAGTAGAGATGTTTGGTTGAAGAAAAGGTGTTGAGCTAAACTCTTGGTGGGGTGGCAAAGTCATTCTGCCTTGATGGGATTTTGGCTAAATATTATTATTAACGCGTTATAACATTTCATATTTCCATATCGTAAGACACAAATGTAAAGTACAATGCAATGTAAGTGGCTTTGAATTAAAGTAATGTAAATGTTAATGTCATATGCATTCAGTCATTCCTGCAGCTGCAGAGAATGATGAAAAATGTCTTCTGCCAAACCAGCCTGTCGCTTAATAAACCGGCAAAATTAATTTTTTCTGGCAAGCTTTATGGCTATTCCTTATCAACAAAACGTAAGATTAAAACCCCTTAACGGGATATGTCACCCCCAAAAATAAATTTCCCAATGTTTTACTCACTCACTGCAGTTGCACCATGTATACTGGGTTTCCCAGCTGTAGAATATAGTGAATTGTGGATGAGATTTTTAAGCTCCAAAAAGTTTATCCATCAATCAAAAAACTGCTCCACGTGGCTCTATGGGGTTAAAAAAGGCCTTCTGATGCGAATCAGAAATAAACATATTGGCAACTTTAATGTCTAACTTGTGTTCTCCGTAAGCTGCGCGTGAATGAGAGGATTGTCGTTCCGGCAAATGGCGGAGGCATGTCATAAGTTCCAGTGACGATTGCTTTTTCGTTTTGTTTATGTAGTACGGTCAAAATTCACAATTGTTTATTAACACCAATTAGAATCTCATTTCTAAATAACAGTTCCACCAGTCGTGACACACTCCAAACATTTTCCTATTGTGGTGCTGTGCCAGTGCCCTTATATTTGAAATATGAACATTTATGCAATGAATGACGTTTTTCTTGATCTGTGTGCTTGTGCTACAGTCTCTCTACAGGACATCAACATGAGAAAGGCCTTCAAGAGTTCCACCATCCAGGATCAACAGGTGGTGTCCAGAAACTCTATTCCCAATCCTGTCATGGAGATGTACCACCGCTGTGACAAACCACCTCCTCTGAACATCCTCACGCCCTACAGGTGAATAAAGCAAACAGAAACTGATTGAGTCATATTTCACCTTGAAAACCAAAAATAAATGATGTGCCTAAGAATACAATGAAATTATTTTGAAGATGAAAGCCATCCCTGTTTGAAACATAAATTGTGTAAGGTAGTCATTGCAAAGTTTGATTAGTAAACAGCTTTATGTACGTACAATATTGTAGTTACACATTTCAGCTTTAAAATGAAGTTATAAAGATAATTTTTTAAGCTTGTGGCATTTTAAGTTTGCACAAGCGTAGCACAATTCGACGGAAGCTTACTGAAATGTCAAAAATACAGTCAAATGAATACATACTTTCTTTACAACTTTCATGTGGCTTGGCATTCTCTCTTTCACATTGCTGTTGGGTGACTTTATCATCCCTGAGGTTTGTTTCTGTTGAAATTAAACAGACACTGAACTGGAATTGCCACCTTGAGTAGTCTCCTAATTTTTACATAACAATGTTCTTACAATGTTTTAGTATATGCATAGGCGTAATTGCGTGTGGGACAGGGGTGACATGCTCCTCACCACTTCAGTGCATCCAGTGTCCAAGCACAAAAAAGTGTAAACCAATAAACAAGTAACATGTGATCAGTTTTTAAGTGTTATGCACCGCAACAGCCAAGTGACCTTCCCCAAATGACAGTTTGGGAACCACATACTGTGAGAGCTGGAAACGGACAAGTTATATATGATAAATATTCCCAACGAGTTATCACAGAAACAATTTATTAAAGTATTGTTTTTGTCGTCTTTGTCCCCACCACTTTTCAAAACAAAGTTAGGCCATTGAGTACATGCATGTCTTATTTCATCTCCTAACACATGCTAGACAAATGCGGTCTGTACTAAGACAATATTTTACTATTTTACAGGGATGACAAGAAGGATGGGTTAAAATTCTACACAGATCCATCCTACTTCTTCATCCTTTGGAAGGAAAAGATGCTGCAGGCCACAGAAAACAAGAGGAAGGAGAAACGAAGACAGAAGGTGAGTGTGTTCGTGTGTGTCTATGGCCAGAAACATCTTACACAAGCACATACTGTATATACGCAGATATAAATCCTTTCCTGCTGCATTGGAGAGTGTTTGTCCTGTTGAAGGGAGCGATAGCTAGAATTACCAAATATTTTGACTCTTCAGCTTATTTTAACGTGTTCAGGTTACAGCGCCCCCTGTGCGTAGCATGTTGGCTACTTGCACTGCCTTAAGAATAAACAGAGAATTAAATCAAGAATGAGTAGCAAGTATGTTTCAGACGTACTGTATGTGTGAGTGACCTTCCCCTCGATCTGTCTTTTTGTATTCTCCTCCCACCCTCTTCCTCCGTTGGACATTCATCATTAGCCACATCATCTTTACCGCATGACTCATTTAGACAGGCTGAGCACAAGCCCCTTAATCCTATTGGCCTTTGAGTGTCTGTTTTGACAGCAGGCAGCAAAACAGAGGAGCTGAAGTATTAATGAGAAGAAATGATGGGTGGCTGTGTATTAAGCAGAGGAAAGTGAAGTCACTCTACAAGAGTGAAATACAGCAGGCCGTTTCTCAATATGCGTTCTTCAGCGGTCTTCGTGCTCTCAGTGTCCTCGTGTTCTCTCTCTACGTCATCAATAACAGTCATAGTCCGTTCCAATACTCAAGAACACAAGATATGTGTTCTCGCTATCAAGGATGCATCGAATGCAGCCTAGCGTGCATACGGAACCTGCCCGATGTCCCAGAAGTCCAATTCACAAGACCTGTCTCCATGAGAGCAAAAGTCCATTCTTTGCGTTCTTGGAATCGAGAAACGGCTATAGATAAGTTGGCATGTTGATCAGACTTGCGCTTTAGCATTCTATGCCAGTGCTCTCAAACTGTGGGCCACGTCCCCCCCTGGTGAGCCCTAGCGGTATTGCACGGGGGCCATGGTACGGTTCTAAATTCTAAATGTTTAAATATTCAACTTAAAACAGTTGAATTTTATTGTAATAGATTTGTTATTATATCATGTAGCTTCTGTTAAATGTAAATACTATGCAGTGTTAAAGATTTACAATACATTTGTAAAAAGAAAGTTACTCCTTCGTGGTATGTTTTTGCTCAAAGTCTCAATTAAGACCTAGGTAGGCAGATTTTGTTATCAATTAAATTATTTGATTGGTTACCTTACTTTTTATAACATTAAATACAATAACTACGGTTTCAAACAAAGGTGTATTCAGATGGGCTTCTTATCTTCAGCTGGGCTTCTAGCGTGGGGGGAAAAACTGATGGTCTGCAGTAGCCGAGGTGGCTGTCAGTTCTTCTGTCTTTTATACCTTGTGGTGTCCTTGAACCAATTTAACCCAACCACGACCCTTTCTCGTGCCTGTTTGCTTGCTGACCGAAAGCAAAACATAAATTAATAACAATCAAGTAACCAGTCCATTACATGTGATACACTGGTTAAGAAATAAGCAAAAATAACAACAAGTAGGCAAAGTAATTGCACCATCTTGACATTATATAACAAAACGTTCATAAGTAGTTTTAAAAATGTACAGTTTTTTTTACATTCACAAACTCAGATTATCTTCCTAGCCCACTTCCACTTACCTGTTTCCTCTAAAATGTGAGAAAAAAAGTTTTCTCTGTTTCCTTCCTTAGCAAGAGCAAAAACATGTGGAAGATCCCACTCGTGAGGTGAAGAAAGTTCGTAAAGCTCGTAACCGCCGCCAGGAATGGAATATGATGGCTTATGATAAGGAGTTCCGTCCGGACACTCGGTTGACACCCTCTCCTTACCACGGCATGTCCTCTGAGGGCTCATTGTCACCTGACAGGTGGGTGACAGATGTGTTTTGTATAAAGCCACAGCAGTGTGTGTGATAAGAAATCAAATCTAATGGCCGAAAAATTGATTTAGTTTTTATGAACTAAAAAATTAACTAATGAATTACATTCATTTTGCACTTGCACTTTTTGCATCAGACATAAGCTTGTAATATTGTAGTGATCTCTTCTGAAATAGAGGATACTTAATACTTAACCAAATTTTTCTTATTGGTTTCTCTAGGAGACAACAAAAAACAATCTTATGGGTAATTTTTTTTAAATTTAGATTTTTACATAATCTGAAAGCTGAATAATAAAGCTTTTTACTGAAGTATGGGTTGTCATGAAATGCCAATAAATGATAAACAACTGTTTAAAACTCAGAGAGTGTGAAAAGAAATCACAATATTAATTAAATTGACTTTGAAGTTGTTAGTTAGAGACACTGTAGCAGACCAATCACTCACAAAAATAACGTTTTTAAATGTTTACGGTAGGAAATTCACAAAATATCTTCATGGGACATGATCTTCACTTAATATTATAATGATTTTTGGCATAAATTAAAAAGCAATAATTTTGACCAATACAATGTATTTTTGGCTTTTACAGAAAATATTCCCATGCTACTTAAGAATGGTTTTCTGATTCAGGATCACATATGCTATTTCATTGGTGGAACATAAGAGAATTCAAAATACAAACTACCAACTTATGTTGACATGTCCCATTTCCTCTTTTCAAGCAATGTGAATAGTGACTGGGGCTGCCCGCTTTAGGATCTCTCGATTGTGTGTTACACTGCCCTCTTCTGCGAATGAAACATAATTTGGAAAGGTTTTCATTTGTACATTTTCTGTCTTCACTATCTGTGTTTTTTGATGGAATTCAGATCTTGTATGTCAGATGAGCACTCGTACCCGGCTAGTCCTAACCACCCGCAGGACGTTGGTGGAGCAGGGGCTGATGGGAAAGACACAGGCGTCGCACAGACTCAGTCACTGGACCGCGCGTGCCGGCCCCCAGCCTCAGCTCGACAGCATTCTCTAGGTCGCATGCAGGCACACCTCGGACCCCCGCCAGACTCCTCCCTCAACGGACCACGGCCAACAGCTGCCAAAGAATACAGGCATGTGCCATTTACTACTGTATACACGATCAGTTCTACAGATCAACTGATAACTAGTTTAATTTTTACCAATAATAAATCTTGGGTAGTGAGAGAATACAAAAGATTTTTTGACGGTTGTGCAATGTTTTGCTTAAAAATCTTTCCACTAAAATTACTTTACAGCGGCCATCCAATACACGAGCATTTTGTCCCACCGGCTCCTCCTCCGCCCCCTCCCCTCATTCCCTCATCTCAGACCGCATTCGACAGCACATCTGGACCTCCGTCGCTGGCCCCGGGCACCGTCGCTACCCTCACGCGTGCCTACAGCCCATCTCCTCCTCCAGCTGCTGCCTCTGCCTACGCCCCATCCCCTTCTCATCCTGTGATGGGTGGCCCACCAGTGGCCCCACCTCCTCCCCCGCCAGGGCCCCCCACCCATACACCGTCCCCAGCCAGAGTCACACATCCATCTGGAGAGACCATTCTACCAAGAAAGGGCCAGGTGCCACTTATCCCCATGAGTGACGCTCGCAGCGATCTTCTGGCTGCCATCCGCAGAGGTTAGTATTGCGAAACAAAATTGCGTTTGCACTGATTGCTTTGAGGATGGAGTCTAGAGAAAGTGTTCTACTCTTCCAGGTATCCAGCTGCGTAAAGTGCAGGAACAGAGAGAGCAGGAGGCCAAGAAAGAGCCAGTTGGTAATGACGTGGCCACCATTCTGTCGCGACGCATCGCAGTGGAGTACAGCGAGTCTGACGAGGATTCTGAGCCTGAGGAGAACGAGTGGTCGGATTGAGACAGCGAGGATACGCCCACTCACCGTCATAATGCTGCTATTACCCATTACTGCACATATACACCGCTCATAGAGTCAGACGTCCTCTGGGGCTACAGCGGAGATGCTTAAGGGGTCACGACACACTCAGAGAAAGAAGGAAGGAGAATTTGTGCAATATAAGGTGAAGTACACAGGTCAGTTGCAGAAACAGACGGATGATGAGTATCGAATGGACATTATAATGTTATAGGTGGGCGAGGAAACACATGAACTTTCAGAATACAGTGTATAATTACACTACGTGTTAGCATTTATTTCAGAGTTGCCAAGAAAAAATCCTGTGGAAAAAGTATTTGTGTGATTTTCATTATATTTTTGTAGTTGTCCGGATTATAAATATAGAGAAATACGTATACATCTTTTGTGGTACACCAGGTGGACAGTGGTATATAGCTTGTATTAGCTTTGTTAAATCAATGCTATAGTATTGTAACTAATACAGATTTATTTGCCGTATTTCTGGTTTGCGTTAGATGACCTTAAAACGGTACGGACCATCAAATCATTGGTATTTTACATATTGAAAGTCAATCCATTTTCAAACAATGTTGTCACTTTGTTCAATTGTGGACAGTGTTGTGATGAATATGTATACCCCAGTATAGCTGTGAGTAAACCTCTTGATGTTTTCAATATTTGCTTTTTTCCCTTAATGAACACATCCCGGCCATTACTTTGTTACAGCTTGCAGTTAACAGTGTGTGTTTGTGTGACTAAATGTGTCAGAAAGAGCGCAAGACGTTATATTTTTATTTCGCGTTATGTTGACCGCACAAACTGCTCTCTAGAAAATTCTAGATGTTGACACAGTGTTTCATGACTAAAAGTGCACTGCTGCCAGGAACAGAATATTATCATTGTTCAGTACTGTCATTTACAGATGTATTTCCAGCGTTTTGAAGTTACTGTTGTATATGTTTTTGTACCACTGCTTGAAAGAATATTTTGACAATTTTGTGTATTAATGTCTGTCACAATGTAGGATTACTGATTAATATGCATGTAAGGGTAACAAATAAAACAAAAGAGACCTCCTGTGTCATATAATTATAATTTGTGTTCATTTATCAATATTCAAACAATAAAATAAAAATTGGTTTTGTTTCATAGATTTAAATGTTTGAGCTTGTTTGTGAAGAGATGAAGAACCTAATAGCGTAAGTGAATATATATAATAAAATGTTTAGTTTATTTTTTATTATCAGGAAACTTGGCCAGTTGGGTACGAATTGTGTGTGTTGTCTTCATTCATGTACATGCATACAGTACAAATGTAAATACAGGTACATCTAAAAGTCCAAAGACAACGCAGCCATCTACCAGGAAATTTTCAAGCACTTTATGCTTCCTTCTGCTGACAAGCTTCATGGAGATGCTGTATTTCATTTCATTCACTGCTTCAATGACCATGGTGGTACTGTGCTTGATCGGCCAGCAAACCCGCCTGACCTGAACCCCATAATCTTATTGTCAAGAGAAAGATGAGAGACACCAGACCCAACAATACAGAAGAAATGAAGGCCGCTATCAACCTGGGCAACATTACACCTGAGCAGTGCCACAGACTGATTGCCTCCATGCCACGAGCATTGATGCAGTAATTCATGCAGAAGGAGGCCCAACCAAATATTGAGTGCATAGAAATAGTATACTTTTCAGAAGCCTGACATTTCTGTTTAAAATATCCTTTTTTAATTGATCTAATGTAATATTACTATTTTCTTAGACACTGAATTGGGGTTTTCATTATCTGTAAACCATAATCCAAATTTGGAGAAATTAAGGCTTGAAATATTTCACACTATGTGTAATGAATCTATAGTATATGGGTTTCACTTTCTGAAATGACTGACAAAAAATATTGACCTTTTTGACGATATTCGAGTTTTTTTAGATGTACCTGTACCTGTCACGATTATTGAGGGGAAGAACCCAGATGCAGGCAGCAGTTCACACAAACTAAACTTTTATTTAAATGAACAAAACCCCACTATGGGGAGAAAAAAGAACAAGACTAATCTAAAACTTGAAAACAAAGACTTCCCACGAGGGGGCAAAACAAGAAAACATGGTGACTAGACTAATTAATGATTCAGGGAGACATGACATTCTAACATACATGACATCATCACATGGCAAGTCATCCAATAGGCAAGGGTTATCCAACAAAGTACACTACAATGACCAGCGCAAGGGTAGAACAAACAAAACGAATCTGCTCAAGGGTAGAACAAACAAAACGAATCCGCGCAAGGGTAGGACAAACAAAACGAATCCGCAAGGGTAGAACAAACAAAACGAATCGGCGCAAGGGCAGAACAAACAAAACGAATCCGCGCAAGGGTAGGACAAACAAAACGACTCCGCGCAAGGGTAGAACAAACAAAACGACTCCGCGCAAGGGTAGAACAAACAAAACGAATCCGCGCAAGGGCAGAACAAACAAAACGAATCCGCGCAAGGGTAGAACAAACAAAACGACTCCGCGCAAGGGTAGAACAAACCAAACAAAACGACTCCGCGCAAGGGCAGAACAAACAAAACGACTCCGCGCAAGGGCAGAACAAACAAAACGAATCCGCGCAAGGGCAGAACAAACAAAACGACTCCGCGCAAGGGTAGAACAAACAAAACGACTCCGCGCAAGGGTAGAACAAACAAAACGACTCCGCGCAAGGGTAGAACAAACAAAACGACTCCGCGCAAGGGTAGAACAAAAACAAAACGACTCCGCGCAAGGGTAGAACAAAAACAAAACGACTCCGCGCAAGGGTAGAACAAACAAAACGACTCCGCGCAAGGGTAGAACAAACAAAACGACTCCGCGCAAGGGTAGAACAAACAAAACGACTCCGCGCAAGGGTAGAACAAACAAAACGACTCCGCGCAAGGGTAGAACAAACAAAACGAATCCGCGCAAGGGTAAAACAAACAAAACGACTCCGCGCAAGGGTAGAACAAACAAAACGACTCCGCGCAAGGGTAGAACAAACAAAACGAATCCGCGCAAGGGTAGAACAAACAAAACGAATCCGCGCACGGGCAGAACAAACAAAACGAATCCGCGCAAGGGTAGAACAAACAAAACGACTCCGCGCAAGGGTAGAACAAACAAAACGACTCCGCGCAAGGGTAGAACAAACAAAACGAATCCGCGCAAGGGCAGAACAAACAAAACGAATCCGCGCAAGGGCAGAACAAACAAAACGAATCCGCGCAAGGGTAGAACAAACAAAACGACTCCGCGCAAGGGTAGAACAAACAAAACGAATCCGCGCAAGGGTAGAACAAACAAAACGAATCCGCGCAAGGGCAGAACAAACTAAACGAATCCGCGCAAGGGTAGAACAAACAAAACGACTCCGCGCAAGGGTAGAACAAACAAAACGAATCCGCGCAAGGGTAGAACAAACAAAACGAATCCGCGCAAGGGTAGAACAAACAAAACGAATCCGCGCAAGGGCAGAACAAACAAAACGAATCCGCGCACGGGTAGAACAAACAAAACGACTCCGGCCAAGGGTAGAACAAACAAAACGAATCCGCGCAAGGGCAGAACAAACAAAACGAATCCGCGCAAGGGTAGAACAAACAAAACGACTCCGCGCAAGGGTAGAACAAACCAAACAAAACGACTCCGCGCAAGGGCAGAACAAATAAAACGACTCCGCGCAAGGGCAGAACAAACAAAACGAATCCGCGCAAGGGCAGAACAAACAAAACGACTCCGCGCAAGGGTAGAACAAACAAAACGACTCCGCGCAAGGGCAGAACAAACAAAACGAATCCGCGCAAGGGCAGAACAAACAAAACGACTCCGCGCAAGGGTAGAACAAACAAAACGACTCCGCGCAAGGGTAGAACAAACAAAACGAATCCGCGCAAGGGTAGAACAAACAAAACGACTCCGCGCAAGGGTAGAACAAACAAAACGACTCCGCGCAAGGGTAGAACAAACAAAACGAATCCGCGCAAGGGTAGAACAAACAAAACGAATCCGCGCAAGGGCAGAACAAACAAAACGACTCCGCGCAAGGGTAGAACAAACAAAACGACTCCGCGCAAGGGTAGAACAAACAAAACGAATCCGCGCAAGGGCAGAACAAACAAAACGAATCCGCGCAAGGGTAGAACAAACAAAACGACTCCGCGCAAGGGTAGAACAAACCAAACAAAACGACTCCGCGCAAGGGCAGAACAAACAAAACGACTCCGCGCAAGGGCAGAACAAACAAAACGAATCCGCGCAAGGGCAGAACAAACAAAACGACTCCGCGCAAGGGTAGAACAAACAAAACGACTCCGCGCAAGGGTAGAACAAACAAAACGACTCCGCGCAAGGGTAGAACAAACAAAACGACTCCGCGCAAGGGTAGAACAAAAACAAAACGACTCCGCGCAAGGGTAGAACAAAAACAAAACGACTCCGCGCAAGGGTAGAACAAACAAAACGACTCCGCGCAAGGGTAGAACAAACAAAACGACTCCGCGCAAGGGTAGAACAAACAAAACGACTCCGCGCAAGGGTAGAACAAACAAAACGACTCCGCGCAAGGGTAGAACAAACAAAACGAATCCGCGCAAGGGTAAAACAAACAAAACGACTCCGCGCAAGGGTAGAACAAACAAAACGACTCCGCGCAAGGGTAGAACAAACAAAACGAATCCGCGCAAGGGTAGAACAAACAAAACGAATCCGCGCACGGGCAGAACAAACAAAACGAATCCGCGCAAGGGTAGAACAAACAAAACGACTCCGCGCAAGGGTAGAACAAACAAAACGACTCCGCGCAAGGGTAGAACAAACAAAACGAATCCGCGCAAGGGCAGAACAAACAAAACGAATCCGCGCAAGGGCAGAACAAACAAAACGAATCCGCGCAAGGGTAGAACAAACAAAACGACTCCGCGCAAGGGTAGAACAAACAAAACGAATCCGCGCAAGGGTAGAACAAACAAAGCGAATCCGCGCAAGGGCAGAACAAACTAAACGAATCCGCGCAAGGGTAGAACAAACAAAACGACTCCGCGCAAGGGTAGAACAAACAAAACGAATCCGCGCAAGGGTAGAACAAACAAAACGAATCCGCGCAAGGGCAGAACAAACAAAACGAATCCGCGCACGGGTAGAACAAACAAAACGACTCCGGCCAAGGGTAGAACAAACAAAACGAATCCGCGCAAGGGCAGAACAAACAAAACGAATCCGCGCAAGGGTAGAACAAACAAAACGACTCCGCGCAAGGGTAGAACAAACCAAACAAAACGACTCCGCGCAAGGGCAGAACAAATAAAACGACTCCGCGCAAGGGCAGAACAAACAAAACGAATCCGCGCAAGGGCAGAACAAACAAAACGACTCCGCGCAAGGGTAGAACAAACAAAACGACTCCGCGCAAGGGCAGAACAAACAAAACGAATCCGCGCAAGGGCAGAACAAACAAAACGACTCCGCGCAAGGGTAGAACAAACAAAACGACTCCGCGCAAGGGTAGAACAAACAAAACGAATCCGCGCAAGGGTAGAACAAACAAAACGACTCCGCGCAAGGGTAGAACAAACAAAACGACTCCGCGCAAGGGTAGAACAAACAAAACGAATCCGCGCAAGGGTAGAACAAACAAAACGACTCCGCGCAAGGGTAGAACAAACAAAACGAATCCGCGCAAGGGTAGAACAAACAAAACGACTCCGCGCAAGGGTAGAACAAACAAAACGACTCCGCGCAAGGGTAGAACAAACAAAACGACTCCGCGCAAGGGTAGAACAAACAAAACGACTCCGCGCAAGGGTAGAACAAACAAAACGACTCCGCGCAAGGGTAGAACAAACAAAACGACTCCGCGCAAGGGTAGAACAAACAAAACGACTCCGCGCAATGGTAGAACAAACAAAACGAATCCGCACAAGGGTAGAAAACACAAGGGCATTAAATAGGGAGGCTGACAAAAGGAGATAACAATGGGCAGGCTTGGGTAATGAAACATTGATGGGAAGCTAACTAGGAAACGAGAGGGGCAGGGCCAGAGACGAGACCGGTAAAAAAGCATATTGACATGACTGACAATACGTTTCTCTCCACAAAAAACACGATTCATGATTCTGTCATGATTCTGCCACTAGACTAGAAAATCAAGACAAAAGAGGGCAGAACCATGACACATACCTGTATTTACAACCAGTCAAACCATTTACCAAATATAAGCCAATAATATCTGTGGCCGTAGCCCATTATATGTGTTAGCCAATGTACATATATTTGTCTAGTGTGGCCTATTAATATGCATATACCCCATGTACCGAGAAGTTCAAGTTTAGAAAACTTTTCATATTACTCTGAGGTAGCACGCACGTTTCATTTCTGATTTTCTTTACCGATGAAAGGGAGCAAACAGCGATTTATAAATCATCAACTATTTCAGCTCACAGACAAAGGCTGTAGTTCATCTACAAGAGGGAGTTACAGTTTTTTGTGTTGTCGGGCAAGGCTAGTTGGTGTTTTTCAGGGGGGCGGACTAACACTGATGGTGTGATTTCAGTATGTGTGAAATGTTGGGGCAGTGTGAACAAGGCTTTACCAACACAGTCCCCTGACAATAATGCCAAAGCCACTTCTTCAGTTGAAATGTTTGTCCGCTGTGCTTTATCTATCCCTGCACATCAACTGAAGAAAGTATAGTTTCTTTTTAAACCTAATTTACTCTATTGATTTCAATGACGGTCTTATAATTTTAAACATTTAAATCACAATGAGTCTATCTGAGTCTGTGTAAGAATCTATTTTCTCATTGCTGAGAAATGTTACGTCATTGTTGGAGAATATTTTGCTAAACAAAAGCAAGGGTCATTGTCATGATACAGTTCCTTTTTTATTTTAAATGTAAGTTCATACAAGAGAAACTAAGTTGTGTTTTGTTCTTTTTTTAAAGCACTTTGGCTTCCTGTTGATCCACAATTGTCACGAGGTGAAGAAACAAAAGATCATCATGCAGGCTGAAAAATAAGCAAAATTCTATAGTAAGTGCTTAATTTATTTATTTATTTGTTCATTTGATTTACATTCATTTGTTTTACGTCTCATGTGATGCTCTATTGGTTCACCACTGTACGTAAAAGTCAGCGTGTTTACCTGAGGAGTACTGACACGATAACATCGGCACCACCCATCAGAAAACCACAAATCCAGCCCGAGTGAACATTCCAGCTGCAGTCCTCACTTCCTCAGGAAGCAAAACTCACTTCCTGGAAAAAGAGGAGTTCAAAAGCTGTGTGAAGTGATAACCAAGCCGAGGTGAAGCCCCGCATATGCAGCTCCTTCCTTCAGCCTCACAACATTTTGTCGCACAGTGAGACGCACACTGAGTTTTGTGCGCAGTCATGCAGGTGAAGATCCAGCCCTATCTAAGGATGGGCACCTTCCTCCTCTTGTTCCTCATCACCTGTAAGGACACACCTTTGACTTCTAGTTACTCAATGCTGCTTCATGTCGATAGTGAGGTTGTGTTGGATTTTTCTTGATTTGTGCCTCTTTTCTTTTCAAACAAATCATCATCGTCAATAACATCAGCAGAGGAAGCCCGCGCAGGTCTGTATGCTCCTCAATTTACGGTTTACAAAGTCATTTAGTTAAACAGCACATCAGGCCACAGCTGTATATTAATGTGTTTGACCGCTTATGTAATTAAAAGAGAAATTCTGGACATTTTGATATTATGTATTAACCAGAAATCCTTATTTAAAAATTATATTTATGAATTTATATTTATGTGTTATATTGTTACACTTTGGGGGATGTGGGATGCAGTTTGTTTTTAACAACATGTCACATGTTCTTATAACACACGTTATGTGAGTAATACTTTATGGTCAGTCGTGTGACATTGTTCTCTTTTGACACGATACTCTTACTGGCCATCTGGCAGGCAGAAGATAGAAAACCTTGCTTTTGTCTTATGCATGCATGAGTTAGTTTAGCTTTTTTGTAGTTTTATTATTAATTTCAATTAGCTTCTATTTGAATAGTTCTTAGTTTTCATGTTCAA
The DNA here is from genome assembly GCF_947034865.1 of Barbatula barbatula. NCBI lineage: Eukaryota > Metazoa > Chordata > Actinopteri > Cypriniformes > Nemacheilidae > Barbatula > Barbatula barbatula. Next base: position 13,243,265 of record NC_136785.1, read on the forward strand.
TTTCATTTTAGTCCATTTATTTTTTAGCAGTTTTGGTATGTGTTTTTGTCATTTTATTATTTATGTTTATTTTTGATATTGCTGATATTTTAATGTGGTTTTATTGTCAGCGCATCAACATTTGTAATTTTCATGATTTTCCAATTCTTATAAAATTCACATAAATATCTGTATAGTTTTTGTTACACTAGTAGTGCACATGTGTGGTATCTATAATGTAGCACTGGCAGTGTTATTTTATGGATGTGTTGCAGTATACATATGGCTTATTTCTCTAAAGAGGAATTAGTTTACAATAGAAACTGTGGCAGTTCTGCACAACAACATTTATATTGTCAGTTTGGATTTGATGATGATAAAATATTCGTGTCATAGTTAACAACATAGTTTTGAACCAATTTTTAAACCTCATCAAAATCATTTAAGGCTATGCTTCATGTACAATACTCTACATTTAACTTCACACTTTACAACACTTTTAGGTTAAGTCTAGCATATTGTCTCTCAGACAATGTGTGTTTTGCTAGTATATTGAACCATCTGTTTATATTTTACTAATCCCCTACTAACAGAGTCCAGCCATCAGAAAAATGTATGTCTATGTCACATTTTCTATTTTAGAGAGGGAAATCTTAGAGCGTTATGGATGTGAAAAGAAAATGGAATTACTCCTCAAGTTGTTCCAATCAATTTCTTGGTTTGGTTAAACACAAAGAAAGAAAACAAACTGAGGCACCTTTAACTACCATTTTTTGACTGGCCCACAAATCTCAATTGCTAACATTCTTCTAAATATCTTTCTTTGTGTTCAAGTTATACAGCTTTGGAACAACTTGAGGTTGAGTGATTCACGACAGAAATCTTTGGGTGGAGTATCCCTTTAAGAGATGACATACTTTTGTAGGATCTCTGTGAATTCAAATGTGTAAACCAGAAGCCCAACAAATGGAGACGGGATGGCTCCCAGTCCTTATAGAACGTCACATTTTCTATTTTCATGCGCCCATTTATGAGTTCCTTTATGGAAGTGACAATTCACTTTCTGACTATGGAAAACTATTCTCTAAAAGACAAGAAAACGCTTTAAGAATGTTCAGTATGGTGAAATACTTTGGTAAAAACCTTGATTTTTGACATTACGGTTGACATATGCATGGAATTGCTCTGCTGTCACTTGGGGCGTTGAGTAAATGGGTGTGAACAGGCTGCCCTGCCTGTTTGCTTTCTATCAATGAAAAGTGATGTATAAAGTACCTAAAAGTAATACTTGAGTAAAAGTACAAATATCTTGCCAGAGAAAGTAACCTTTTAGAATATGACTTGAGTAAATGTCTGAAAGTAACAGATAAATATTGTACTTAAGTATCAAACGTACTTTTTATATTAAATATTCCTAGGTATTTAAAGTCAAGTTCAACCAAACGTTGTTTTATCTGGAACAACATGTGTTGAGGCGCTGTTGCTTTATGCCGTCTCTGTTGAAACTCTACCAGCCATTTTGACTGATAACTTTTTATTTTCCACCAGACTTCATCATAAAAAATGTAGAACTCCGTATCGATCCTAGTAGTGAAGTTCACAGAGGTACAAATGTTACACTCACATGCCTGGCAGAGGTCAGCTACAGCCAAGGATCTCACCCCAACTACACATACATGTTCTACAAAGATTACAAGCCATTAAAACCCTATTCGACCAGTGCTATGGATCACCTCTACTTCATAAAAGACGCCAGAGTGGGTCACTCTGGGAGGTACAGATGTGCCGTGGTCATTGAGAAGCAAACCAAGGAGAGCAGTATTAAAGATCTAACAGTCCAAGGTAAGATACACCTTTCTCAGCTTGTACTGGTTTCTGAGAAAACATCTCCAAATCCTAATTCTAATTGATGTGCCTGCAGGTCTACAGACACCAGTACTAACTGTGGATAAAACAAGGCTAACAGAAGGAGAAGATGTTACTGCTAACTGTTCGGCAGAAGGTGAAATCGGTTCGCTGACATTCTTCTTTAAAAATGCATCTGAGGAACTTTACAGCAAGGCCACTCATGAGCACCACATTGAGCAGAAGCTGTCTCTTACTGGGGGAGCTGGGAATTTGTCCTGCCTGTATTCTATCAACCTAGGTAGCATGATTGCATTTTCTAACAACAGCAATTTGATCAAGGTTAACATTCAAGGTATGTCGAAGGTTCTTTCGTCATAAGTGTTTTGCTCCTCGAGGATGCTCATTCAATTTTGTTCCTATTCAGAGTTGGACATCAAACCCGTCATCACAGTACATCCATCAACAGCTGTTATTGAGGGCGACACTATAAGCTTCAGCTGCACTGTGGATGTGTTACAGCAGCAAAATTCAGAACTCAGAATCATTCTCGTTCGTGGATCAACCACACTCAGAAACATGACGAAAAACCATTACAGCATAGATGCTAAGGCTAATGACTCTGGGGAATATGAGTGCATTTCACAAATTGGTGCTATTCATAAGTCTTCCTCTGTGAACATAACCGTACAAGGTGAGAGATTTGGAAATGTTTATCAGTGTGTGTGTGTGTGTAAGGGTTTTAAAAAAGGGATAATGTACATGCAGACGGTTGTAATCGCAAATAATGTCTCACAGGGGACACACAGGGAGGGTTTCCGGGACGGGGTTTGATAAAAGCCAGGACCAGGACTTTGTAAATATATAAAAGTCGCTTTAACATATTCGGCTGACAAAAATAAACCATTACTTGTGTGCTTTTGTGTGCTGACATAACAATGGCACTGAAGTATTTTAAGATGTGTCAGAGCAAGGGGTTTAGTGTTTAGGAAGCTTTAAGATTTATTTTAGTGTAGGACTAGTCTTAAAGGTGCTGTGTGCCATTATATGTTATGTTTTTTGTTACTTTAGAATGAGATATTTCTATCTGCATACACCAAGCATGTTGTTTCTCCAGTAGGCCTAAACGGATAAGCTGCAGAGCGCGTTTTGTAAATATGTTATCTCGATCAGAAAAGACAGGAAACGCGATGACATCTTAGTTGTGCTTCGAAAAGGGAGGGGTGGAGGGAGCCTTTGTTTGCAATAGTGATCCGGACAGATTTTCAGCATATAAAATGTCATCTAAAAACTAGTTTAAAAAACACTTTTATCTCTCATTGTATGACAAAGAGAAGTGGGAACTTGGAAACATCTTTCGTGTTGCACGTCATTTGCATGCAGGTTTGCAATGGCATGAATCATTTAGAACAGATTTTTCCTATTTATGTAACTCCTGATGCATCACATTGTTAAAGCACCTGAAAGTTTATGAGTTTGTTTGATAATTGATAACTTTTTGTATTTTTGTCTCAGAACTTTTCTCAGTGCCAGTTCTGAGCATAAGCTCAGCTCAGGTGTTTGAGGGAGAACACTTTAATGTCACCTGTCAAGTCAACAGCTTTGCCTCAGAAAGAATCCAAATAGATGAAATAAAGTACTCAATTTTCAGAGACGATGCACTTCTTATCAGTGAGGGCAGTTACAGTGTCACGGCAAGCAAAGAAACCAATGGAAAATACACTTGCAAGGCTGAAGCGAAAAAGATTAGTAAGAAAAGTTGGATTTTGGCGTTGGAAGCAAAAGGTGGGCAATGTTTTTTTATCCACTCTGTCTACGGCTGTCTTTGCACATCCGGATTTAAACATTAATGTCATAAAACTTTCTGATATTGCAACTCCTGTATAAATTAATTTATGCAGTTTGTGTAAAAGCATGTTTTAACAGTCCACATTCCATCTAAGATAGGGCTTTTGCACTGAATAAGAAAACACATGTTGAGTGTAAAATTGGAAGCTAAAGAGAATCATTTTATTTAAATGAATATCATTACATTTATTTCACAGTTTTTGTATCCAAACCTGAGATCACAGTAACTGGTCCTGTCATTGTGGGTAAGCCTTTTAGGATCAATTGCCATTCTGAGCATGGAAGTCTGCCCATCATTTACACCCTAAAGAAGAACACCTTCAATCTGAGCTGGACCCAGGTGTCCAATCATCACGATGAGGTTTCCTTTTTGGCCACGGTATCAACTCCTGCAGATATCAGTAACTACTGGTGTGAAGCAAAGAATAACGGCCCACCCAAAAGGAGTGAAAAGCTTTATGCATCTGTAATAGGTGAGATGATTATAAAGGCGCTCACTGTAACATTTTAGATATATACATTTGATTTTTAGGGTTCAAAAACAATCTGATTTTATGACTTTCATTTGTTTCCTCATGATTTAATTGTTGGCTTGTTCTCTTATGTTCAGTTCCAGTAGGGAAGCCCTTACTCACAGTTCTTCCAGTACCAGGGAACATCAAAGAGGGTGATAACGTTACTTTGATATGTGGCATTGCGAAAGGCTCTCCACCCATAAGTTTTGGGTTTTATAACAGCAGTAGCTCACATCTTCATACGGCCACAGTTGCAAGTAATTTTTCCGCATACATGCTAACTGAAGTGAACAGACAGCACACTGGAACATACTACTGCGAGGCATTTAACCAAGCCGAAGAAAGAAGCCAGAGTGACCCCATCACTTTTGAAGGTCAGCTCCAGCTTTCTTCAAAACTCTCAAAATAATACTAAAACTGGCTTTTCAAGATGTCCATTCATTCTATAAATTGGATCATTCTAGCTAAATTAAATGATTATGGATGTCCAACATTGTTACATGATATATTAAATCTTATTGACAAGAATTAGCATAAACATTTTCGAAACAATGTTACAGCTACTGTATTTGTAAATATTGTGCGAGGGCCCTAACTCGCATTAGTTGGTAGGATCTCAGTTTTAGTTCAATCTGCTTTAGCTTCACATCGAATCATCCACCTTGTAATGTAGGTAGGAATTCCTTTGAGATCAGGATCGCATTTTCGTAGTTCATTATTAAATTGACAGTTTATTAGCTTATACTGTATTATTACAGACTTTTGTTTTATTGTGATGAAAAATATTCTAAACAAGGTAAATTTACTTTTTTGTTTATAGCTTGATGTACTTTAGTTTTCTGTCTAGGTATGCATATAAAACAAATTTCTTCATAAGTTTCCCTTTATGAGGACTCCATTTGTAGTGTTTTTACTACACTAAAACTATATTTTGTTCTACAGTGCATTTTCTGTACAGCGTCTTTGCAACAAGGGGAAATTCTCAAAAAGCGATATATAAAGTGTAAATGAGTTTGCATTGAAATCGAATGTTTGAATATTTAATATGATTTTTATTATCATTTTATTACACTAGTGAGCCTGGCAATGTGGAAAAAGGCCTTGATTGCGGCATTCTGCATGCTGTTAGTAGCCCTGCTGGTCCTTTTCTTCATGATGCGCTACAAGGCCAAGAAAGGTAGAGAGACCTACAGTCCCCCTGCATCACAAGTTGCACACGGGCTTGACCTGTGAACTCTTCATCTTTTCTCTCTGTGACAGGTAAAAGAGAGATGGCTGCCAAACTATCAGTGTGAGTTTGTTGCTTAATTTGGTTTTGAGATCAAGTCCTAAGCGAGTTTCTGTTATTAGTGAGGACTACACTTGTCTGACCGTGCCTGTAGAAGTTATTTGGTGGTCCCTAAACAGAAAATCCATTCTGAATTAATCAGAGTTTATTATACTTATAGACAAGCAAAAGACCATCAGAATCTGTAATAAATACACTAATAGGATCGAACAAACAGAATCTTTTTTCCACTTGATGATTTTTCTCTTGCCATTTCTCAGAAAGCCTGCAAGCACTAAGTCAGATGAGATGTTAACCCTGAATCTCACCAATGTTACTCATTATAACGCTGACACAGGTAGTCATACTTTTGTTTATCTGTTTGTCTAGTCGCCATTCACAGCATTTATACTTTCAATAAATCCGTTCTGGCACCTGCAGATTCTACAGTCTGAACACATCACTCAATGGGAGACTGCTGACATTAGTTTATATGGTATAGGTAGACAGTACGACTACAATCTTATAGACTGTTTCATTATATTTCAGTAATGCTAATGTGGCCTACATATCACCTACATTCCTGTTTTGGTATTATTGCAAATGATGTACATAAAAAATGTCCCTGTTTTTATATTTTTACATCACCATTATTTGGTCCATTAGTCCATGGTTCACATAAAGCCCTGAGAAAGGCACAAGGTTTCGGATGAAACGACAGGTATTTCATTATTTGAAATGGTTTAAATTTGATGTCGTATCAATTTCGATTCAGAAACCGATCTTTTTAACAGCTAATATATGTTATGAAGAGATTATACACACACTTCATAGTACTATGAATAAAACAGCTTGATTTACAAACCTAAACAGACAATTATTATAATTTGGTTTTGTCAATGTACACCTTACTGAAAAATTTGCAATAAAACCAAGTATTATTATTTCCTGTTTTTTTTTATATTTCTATAATTTTTCCCTTATGTCTCTGTTGTCTGTACTAATATGTACGTACTGTAAAGCTTTCTCGTCATAATGGCTAAATCATCTGTTTACCGCTGTTACTTATTCTCCGCTGGTTTGCCCGCATAGTATTTATGCTTTTGCTTCCATTGCTATGTGTTTGCTAATTCATGTCCTTTGTTTGTTGGATTGTAAACTAAAGGCATCTGTGTTGAAGCTTCATGTACTCTAAAATACAATGATCCATAAGATAATGTGTGTATATATTCTGGTTGGCAAAAAAATACATTTAATCGGCACTTAAAGGCTAATAAAATGCTTTTTGAAACATATCCTTTCGTAATTTGTTTGTTGAACTTTATTTAAATGTCTTCCTATTTTTGTGTATTTTAACACGTTTGGACTATGTATTAACTTAAATATTCATGTTTCTGACCCCTTAATATGCAGTTGTTTTCTTTGAATTGAAATGAGTAGATAGTAATATAGTTTCCTCAGTCGGAAAAGGGTGGCTTGCCCACTTCAGGTTGGTGGAGAGTTCCTTCCTCAAGTGGAGGAGTTTAAGTATCTCGGGGTCTTGTTCACGAGTGAGGGAAGGATGGAACGGGAGATTGACAGACGGATCGGTGCAGCTTCTGCAGTAATGCGGTCGATGTACCGGTCCGTCGTGGTGAAGAAAGAGCTGAGCCGCAAGGCGAAGCTCTCAATTTACCAGTCAATCTACGTTCCTACTCTCACCTATGGTCATGAGCTTTGGGTCATGACCGAAAGGACAAGATCCCGGATACAGGCGGCTGAAATGAGCTTCCTCCGCAGGGTGGCTGGGCGATCCCTTAGAGATAGGGTGAGAAGCTCGGTCACCCGGGAGGAGCTCGGAGTAGAGCCGCTGCTCCTCCACATCGAGAGGGGTCAGCTGAGGTGGCTTGGGCATCTGTTACGGATGCCTACTGGACGCCTTCCCCGGAAGGTGCTCTGGGCCCGTCCGACCGGGAGGAGACCCCGGGGAAGACCTAGGACACGCTGGTGGGACTATGTCTCCCGGCTGGCCTGGGAACGCCTCGGTGTCCCCCCGGAAGAGCTGGAGGAAGTGTCTAGGGTGAGGGATGTCTGGGCATCTCTGCTTAGACTGCTGCCCCCGCGACCCGGCCCCGGATAAGCGGTAGAAAATGAATGAAAAAAAAAAAGATAGTAATATCATGGCTAAACTATTTACTTGCGATCCAATGTCCAATGAATAGACCCCATGGATTCAGGAATTGCTATTAAAGAAAACAAAAACGGACACAATATAACGTGTCACTAAACTGACTAATCTAAAAGTGTGTATTTAACATAGTGACTATCTATAGATTTGATAAGCAATCACAATATTTAGCTATACCTTCAATGGTTCGAGATGAGTCTATGTATTTTGAATTCAGGCGAGTTTGTTGGCTGACACATTGTTTTTGCTCTGTTTTAGTGAGGGTCAAAGACAAAGAGAGTGTTTGGACTGAAAGACCATTATGTGAGTCATTACTTGAATGAAAGTTCCCAAGTGTTCCCAATTATATAATATAATCAAAATGATTGTATTAAACGAATACAATAAAATCATGTAATCGTTGTCTTTACAAGATGTTGCTGACCAAGAAAGTGCAGGGCCACTGAATGAAGGTGATGTGGAGTACACAGAGGTGGTTCATCCCGAGCATCTAGATCCTATACGAAGTAGGTTCTCTTTCTCTCTCATCCCTTTTAAGTAAAAGATAATGATTTCCTGCCATGCATGAGCTGGTTCAAGAAAAGTCACTTTTGGGTGGGGTCAAATCAGCAGAATTATCAAATGCCTTGGGTTTTAATTACAGAGGTTATTTTCTACAGAGACATTTTATAAACAGGAAGGGCCGAGCTTATTGCATTTCTCCAGAAGACATTAACAGCAATTACATTGTGCATTTAAGACTGTACATCATATTTTCTTGGGAATTACCTCCCTTTGAAATGCTGCGATTTTATACACTGTTTTAAAATCCTTTTTATTTAGTTCCTCTGAGAAAAGGCACAGACACTGTGTACAGTGAGCTTCAGACTTCTCAAGGTATTAACAACGTAGTATCTCATTCAACAAAATACGTAGAGCAGCATGTTACATTGTGATGCCACTCTTATTATATTTTTGACTGTTTTAAATAGGGGCTCCTGAGCACTTAAACCATGTAAGTAACATTGCAACATCCACTCATATCTATACTTTTAGCATTCTGTCCATCCTTGCTGGGTCTTGGCATGCCAAAACATAATATAAAATATAATAGTAGCATATACACATGTGTGACTGTTTAGCAGGACTTGCGGCAAGCAGTTTAGCTACTTAAATTGTATGAATGTTATAAAAGATTTAAAGTAATAAGGAATACTGTTGAATGCATGGTGCACTTCACACGCAGAGAGGTAGAGGGAGACCGAACGTGAGCTGTGTGCTGAATATGGCTGCAGTAAGGGAAAAGGGAAACACTAGTCAGACTTTCCTGATGGAAAAAATAGCAGGGGGTTGCCGTTTGCGTCTAAATAAACACAGTGACCTCATAAACCTGGAAAAAGCCAATTTATGCCAAACTACAAGACTGAATGACTTCGAAACTAAATATCTCAAATTGCATGACTACACTGTAAAAAGCACTTTCGAGTTTTGTTAATGTAAACAATCAAGTTTGGTCAAAAATTATCGGCCATATTAGCATGTCATGAAATGTCCCAAATGTCACAAGTCCAAAGGCTTATGGGAAATGTAGTGTATTGGCAGTCCGTGTGATGGGGTGTGCCCTCTAGTGGACCTGAGAGGGCAGTGCAGCTGTTGACCTTGACAGCCGTTAAATTGTCATTTTTAATGACATATGTACATTACATTTAGTCATTTAGCAGATGCTTTTATCCAAAGCTACTTACAAAGAGATCAAGGAGCAATAAGCGATATGTCACACCAGAGGTGCTAATACAAAGTTACTAGTTTTAACAAAACCAGACCACTTCCTGTTGAGAGAAAGAGAGAGGGTTAGTGTTCATAAAAGTTTTTTTATTTGTCTGTCAAGTATTCACAGAAGATAATCCCCATGACTATGGTAGTGGCCCCATGATAAAACCAGGCTGATATATTAAAGTCACCATGAAACAAACGGGAGTTGCGATCGACTTCTCTTCTGCATCGTGACGTATAGCCGAGTGAAACGGCTTCTGAAATTAGAAAAAATGTAGGGAGCGGCTTTATTTTGCCCTTCCCTTTTTGATTGGTTTGTTGTATGTTGGGCCAGCAGGGGAAGGCTAAAAATGCCTGGCCATTGGACAGTTAGTATAGTCGTGCCCTTTTTGTGTTGCTGACGTCATGTGGTGAAGAGTTGTTGTTGAGAGGGGGAGAGGAGCTTAATGTTTTTGATTATTGATTACAAGTGAAAAATGAATATGAAAAAATGGCCTACCTGTTTTGATTTCATGGTGACTTTAAAGCTTCAAAATAATAAATCATTACCTCTGGTTAAATCACATCAGGTGCATGCTGCTGACTGTTAAAATACAATACATTACTGTCTTTTCATGGTGTTTATGAATGTCCAAATTTAAACAAAACATACAATTATTTAAAAATATAATTTGATTTAGAGTAACGTACTGAACTAATAAGTATGATGGGCTGAGTGAGAAATGAACCAGAAAACATTTTCACATCAACGTTAACTATTTATTATGTTAGTATATTATATTGTATTATATCATATTGTATTATTGGTATTATATTATGTGTTTAACAGCCAGTACTAAGCTTTACTGAGAGTAAATTACTAAAACTAAACGGAGATGAATGAATGCCAGTCATAACATGTAAATTGTGTACATTTCTCTCATTTTGTAGCAAGACATTGGAGAATATGTTAAAATCAACCTTGACCAACTTCCTGAACCTATGGATTAGCAGATTTCAGTCCCCTCGAAACCTTTTTTGGGGATTGCTGTTGGATATGCACCACGACCCTATTATCCTCCACCCTCACACTCTGTACAGTCTGTACTAAACACAACATGCTTTCACAAGTTTAAGTAAAAACGTATTATTATAATTTTAAGCTATTACAGTTTTATTAAAGTTGATTGAATTTGTTTGATTTATTCTGTGTTGTGTGTTTAATATTTTGTTCCATAACTTTAACTCAATATTCCAGCTAATAAGTGAAGTGAATAAGTGAATGCACTCTGGCATTCTATATCTTTTTGTTTCATAAACTAAGCGATATATTGGCTGCACTCAGTGTCATGATTCTGCGGCATCATGTCATGTTTCTCTTGGTCTAGTGGCAGGATCATGACAGAACCTCATGTTTAATGTGGAGAGAGGGGACTATTGTTTATTTGGCTTGCCATACGCTCTCTCCGGTCTCATCTCTGTTTCCATCCTTTCGTTTCCTCTTTATTGATTCATGCCCTACACCTGTCCTCCTCTTGATTTGGTCCCTTACTTAATGCCCTTGTGTCTTCCGTCTTGTGCTGGTTCATTGTGGTTATTGGTTGAGTTCCTGTGTCTAGTCTAGTGTAGTCTAGTCTAGTCTAGTCTTAGTCCTGTCTTGTTATTGTTTCCCTCTGTTTTGTTATGTTACCCCCTCGTGGGTGTTTGTTTTGTATTATTAAAGTCTTCTGTTAATGAAAGTGGGAAACTTGATATACAGTATGGTTATAATAGGGGTCTACAGACTTCTGCAGAGTTCAGCTCCAACCCTGAATTAACTGATATAATAATTATAACTGAACAATGACAACCTTGTTCAGGTTTGTTTAGATCTTAAGTCTGCAGTAGTCCGTTCACATTGAAAGTTTGCAAAAAAGAAGTGTACTCTAAGAACCCGGATGATGCACTTGTTCCACCGAAAACCTCAGCCACCACTATGGGCACTAGGGGGCGTCAAATGCTGCTTTAAAATGCTCTAAAAATAACCGGTCAAGTCCGGGATGAGCACTACATACACACACACAGATCGAATGTACCAAAGAAAATGACTTTTATTACAATAATAGCAGCTCTGCAGCATTTGTCATAATTTACTTCTCAATAACACACACAGTTATCCCCAATAATGAAGCACACAGTAGACAGTAGAAATTCACAGCGAACAAATCCTAGTGCAAATGATCAGCACACGTCATGAATACAAGTTATCACGGCACACATTTTAAATAATCTTAATTAGAGGTCGACCGTTATGCGTTTTTCAGGGCCGATGTTGATAACTATAATTACAGATTGAGTAGACCGATAACCGATATTTTGAACCGATATATTTATCTGGTGTAATACAACAAATAGAGCAGGGAGCACTCAGCAGGATTATTTGAACATTTTGTAAACAACAAGCAACACAGTAAACAACAACAAGCAACAAATAAATGTAATAGCTCCCCAAAGTGTTACATGATTAAAAAATTCAGCAACACCAGGTTGATGTGCAGGAAGCAGAGCTGCTTGGCGTGCTCTCCATTGTACTTGCTTCGTCTCATTTCGTAAATTGCATACACTTCACTGAAAACACGCTCACTCGTTGTCACTTGGGCCTCACTCCGTTCTTCCAGCATGACACTCGTGGCTGACGAGGGTGGTGAGCAAAGACATTTTCTTATTTTTGGGCAAGTACCACTGGAGTGGATCCTCCTTATGCCTGTCAATCACTGGCTCTTTGAGATACTGATGTAACTGATCCTCAATGCTGCCCTTAGCCGACTGATCATCAGTGTGGGGGCCAAGAAGAGAATCAAAGATCTTGTCTATTCGGCCATGGCAGGGTGTCTCTTCTCTCCTTTGCATTCAGCATGCTGCTTTTGATTGTCTCTCTCTGATTTTCAAGCCATTTCTGGAATATCAGCGAGCCCCAAGCCCTTCACTAGGTTCGGTCCATTATCTCGCAGGACAAAAGCTACTCGGTCTTTGTTCATTTTTCATTTCTCCAGCATTTGCAATGTGTCTTCAATGTAGTCCCCAGTATGGGATCGGTGCATTACTCTTGTATTTAAAACAACCTGCCTTCTGTTTCATTCATTGTCAATGAAATGGCATGTTAGGCTCATCGTTGACTCTGTTGATCATGACCAGCAGTCCGTTGTAAAGGAGAGTGAGAATCCAGCATTCTCTGGCTGGATCAGGGTTTTTATCTTGCTTACAACCATTTCATAGATTTCTGGCAGCTTCTCAGTGCGGTAAGACTTCTCACTTTTGAGTTACTACCATTTCTGTGATAAATTTCTTTGGTCTCTGATACATTACATGTATTGTAGGCTGACATGTTGTGGATGTTGCCCCCTGGTCAGATTCAAGTTTGTTTGTGCAGATATAAACAAGTCATGGTGATGTGTCTGAAGATGGGACCACAGGTTTGAAGTATTGGCACCTTTGATCATTGTACCACCCATACTGATAACATCTTTACACGTATTGCACACTGCCTTCCCTGGGGTTGGTTGAGTGTAGTAGTAGTCCCATGGACCGCGGAACGCATCTGAACAAGGGGGGGCCATAATTTCAAGTCACGCGGAGGGGGTGGGGCGCAAATGCATTGAAACAGACAATATTACTGATATTAAATAATGTTGCGGAGCACTTTATTTTATTCCGACACCACACAGTCACATCTACAGTACACACATGATGAACACGCACACATGTTTCCTCAGATTAACCCCTCTGATCCCACTTACATTCACACACAACAGGCCAAGCCTATTTACACATAAACGCACAGATGAAACTATAGCAAACACATAAAGTACATCCAGTCCACAACCACAACTCATCTTGCTGCCTTGAATCTAAATCAACATCATAGTCATTATCATCACAAGTCAAGACATTATCATCAGATTGATGTGCAGAGCCGCACAGACACACACTCACACCCACAAAACAAGTAAAGTTTTCCGCTCGTGTCACAAAATGTCAGCCAGTTAAAATCTTTGAACCACTGATATTGAACTGATCTTGCTTGTTGTGAAGACCCAGTCCCCTGTACCTTTTTGGTCTTCATAAGAACAGCAGGGTTTTGTGAGATCCCCCGCAGCACTCACTTGTACAGTGGCTGTCGGTGGCTTATGGCTTGAAGCCGGAGGAGAGCAGCTAGCGGGCTCGTCTGAGTCTGTGGTGGAGATGGACGCTCCGGGTCTGTTGTTGAGGCGACAGTGGAAGCTGGAGTAGTTTGCTCATTTTGTTTTGCCAGTTTATTTGTTAAAAATCTGACATTGACTTCTGTCCCTTCATTGTCGCAGCCTGGTAATGCCGCCAGCGGTTAAACAGGTGCCCGCTGTTAGCTCGCGACGATGCTCTCACATGACAGACCTAGTAACTACGTCAACGTAACGTCGTAGTTGATAAACAATGCACACTAATTTCAAATCAAAATGCAGCAGTCAGTGTGAGTTTTTTTTATCGCAGCAGTTGGTGAGAGTGAGTGAAGCTGTGTGGTGACTAGTATTGTTTGGCTCGTAAAAACACGGATACAACTTAGGCTTTTATTCATATCAGATAGTTTGTCAGAGTACAAAAGTTGCCCGGGCCGTGGCCCCCCTGGCCCCCCCAGTTCCGCGGTCTATGAGTAGTCCCACACTGCACTTCTAAGCTTGTCTTCCTTTGTGCATCCATCTGCAATGAGGGGAAAATAAAGAATGTTAAAATGGGGCCACAGACTCTATGCTTTATGATTAATCCAATGGATACTGTACTGTACTACAGTTAAACAGTTTGCGGACTGGTAGGTATTTGGCTTCAAATTATTTCCATGTTTAGTATGTGTAATTACATCTTTCATAATTATTTTTTATATTAGTTTATGGTTTCCAAAAATTCATGGCATAATATAGGCACGCTTAGTTAGTTCCGTAAGTGTATAGTCACCAAAACAGGCATTTAAACATACCTGTGTGTGTATCTGAATGTTTATGTATTGTGTAATAAATAAGTCACGAAAAATAACTCTGTCTGACACTTGTTGCGAGCAGCTAGAGATTCGGCTGTGTGCATGGGAGCGCACTGACTTAAAACCGAAGTGCTCAAGTTCTTATGCCTTAAAATGTCTGTTTTTTTTAAATGGCATGACTTAAAATTATGTCAACTACCTAGCTCCGTGAACTCTCACTAAATCCTTGGCTGCATCAGAGCCAAATAGCGCATTTCAAAGTTAAATTATTTTATCGGCAAATTGGCTTTTAAAATGACAGACATCGATAATGGAAAAAATGCTTAATATCAATGTTGATAATCGGCCAGGTTGATAATCAGTCGACCCCTACGCTTAATACACGACCCATGCACAAACGTGAAGTGAACCATCATAAATAACCAGCATATGGCATTGGGAAAAAATTATTACAGACACAACGGAGCACAAGAACATTAACAAACACATGTATAAAGAAATAAAAAAATACTTCCCTGCCCGTATCTGAAGACACCCTGACTTCACGTTCAGAAGGCAGCCTTCTCTTGGCTGGAATGATAAAGGAGAGTCATTCAAGCAGTCCTCTGGTGTCCACCTATAGTCCCTTTCCTCTCTATCTAACTTTTCCCCATATCTACCTCCAGGCTAATAAGTGGAAAAAAGTTTCTTCGGCGCTTGTGCAGCTAGCCAGCCACTAACATCACAATTCAATCCCCGTTTCCCTGTGAGTGCAAAGTGGTGTCATAGCAACGTGGTACAGTACTTCCTTTTTCCTTTTCTGCCAGCATGTCCTACGTAGAGATTTAATGATATGAAAGTTTCACTGTAGTGAGGTAGGACCGTCAGTGAGAGAGGACCAGGCCTGGCTTTTAGATGTGGTTTGTGTGTGTCGACGGCAGTCGCCCGTGGGGGGGATGCTGGCTGTCTAGCAAGCAGTCTCGGGGTACGTAGTCAGGTAGGCGGGACGAGAGCCAGGATTCGAGGCCGGTGCGTGAGTGATAACAAGCGTCAGCAGTACGCATCTCATATCACGGAGGTTGGGAGCATAAGAGGATGAGCGACCCGACCATCAGTGAGAGAGGTTCAGGCCTGGCTTTTAGTTGTGGTTTGTGTGTGTCGCCGGCAGTCGCCCGTTAGGGAGGTTGTCTATTTACGTTTTTATTTGTTGTTTTATGTTAGCCGGTTCCCCCTCCTTCCTTCCTTTTATTGATCTTGTTACATTCACATCATGGTTATAGTGACCAACATTACCACAGTTGTAAATATTATCATGTTTTTGTTCAAATGAGCAAAGATTTTTCATAAAGAACTGATACACACAGTTCTATATTGAAAAACATAAACAAACAACAATTACATGTGCAATGTTTTAGAATCAGAATCTTTAAAGAAAGATCTTTAATGCCTAAATTAAGGAATTTGTCCTTAAGTTGATTGATGCAATTGTGCTATTACAAATTATGCAAATGTAGCTTAAACATTAGTATAAACCCCTGAGAGTTTTAAGTTTGCATTGAGGTCTTGAGCATTTTTTATGTGGGTGCATAAGCAGCCTGCCTTTTCAATGCTTGTTCCAGTGTCTGTGTCACAAGTGTAGACGAGGAGGAAGTAGAGGGACCAGAAGCATCACTGGGTTTGCCTTCTGCATGCCCACTCTGTAAACAAGGGAATAGTAAATATAATGTATATTATCATTAATAACAATACGATTGCATGTGTCACCCGGTGACAGGGCCGAGGGTTATTTACCACACTCCGGAGGAGCAGACACCAGAGAACACCAAGAGGCGGACAACAAGGATGAGTTTAAAAAGGTAAGTTTCTTTATTAATCTAAAAAGGGATAAAAGCAGGGGTGGGGATGCTCGTGGCTGTAGCGTGGACGCAATGAAGAAGCGGGGGCTGGTAGGTACTTCTCCGTCCTTCAGGTAGGGATTTTCCTCTCTTGGTGGGCCTGTGGCTGTAGCGTGGACGCAATGAAGCGGGGGCTGGTAGGTACTTCTCCGTCCTTCAGGTAAGGATATTCCTCTCTTGGTGGGCCTGTGGCTGTAGCGTGGATGAAGTGAGGAAGGGGGGTGCCGGTAGGTACTTTTCCGTTCTCCAGGTGAGTATACTCCTCTCTAAGCAGGCTCGTGGGACCGATCGGGACTTTCCTCGTCGTCAGACTCGTGGAATTACTCGTGGGGCAGGCAGCTTCTGGACTTGGATTTGTCAACGTGCTCACAAAGCCACCATCCAACTCATCACAGTAGCTCCCTCTTTACTCCCTGTAAGGGACGGACAATTCGATAGTGAGGCAGGCAGTAGTAGGTGAGACAAAAACCGGGTACTTTACCAGCCTCCACTCTCGTTCTGGATATACTGGAACGGCATCATCGGAAGAATTGGCAAGGCTGGGTTTTCGCTGAGGCGGGATACAGTGCTCGTGATTCGTGGCAACAACGGAGCATTGAGTTCTCCTTCCTCCTCTACGCCATGCACACGATCGTTAGGGTCCTGGAAACAACTACGGGGACAGTTCAATTCAAATACATCTTCAAGGTTATAGACCAGTTTCATCCATCAGAGACTCAGAGAAAACAGTTGTTCGATCTCACCACACTCGTGCATAAATCACTCTGGTAAATCCTCACACGTGTTGGTTTCACTCTATCAGACACTGCAAACTCACTCTCTCTTTACAGCGATTAATCAACTCGTTTCTCTCCTCTTCATAGGGTGAATGATCCAAAGGTTAGTAGTTCCAAACGATAAAACCCGTACTCGATGGCCTCCCCAGCTGGTGCAGTTTCTGTTCCTCACTCACCACTCACTGCCACTACGATGATCCTCGGGTATTCCTACAGCGCTTCACAACTGCACGACACTCTCTTCCCCCTTCCTCTTCTCCTCCCTACCATGCTTTCAGCCTCTCTCTTTATACTGAAGCACATGCTTCAATGAAGCGCTAATCATTAGCTTCAGCTGGCGCTCGTTATGGTGTCGCACCGGCATTTCTTCCCCCTAACAACGAGTCGCAGTCTCTCTTCGGTTCCTGGTTCGTTCACCCGGTGACACATGTATGCATGTTTTATGACAGAATATAATTATTATATCAATAATGATATCAAATTATGACTTTCTCACACACACACACACTTTAAATGAACAAAAAATGTTGTTCTGGATGACTAAACTACTGGGGCCCGTCTCTATAAGGAGGTTCAACCCCCTGTAGGTTTTACCTGGAAGAGTTGATTTACTTAGAATTTAAAAAGTTTGAGATTTTAGTTTCAGAACAGCTGATTTGAGTCAGAGTTAGTTCTATCAACTCCGGGTAGGCTTACCTTGAGTTAAGCACTTGAGCCACAACTACGACGAGAAATTATCAATGGAGCTCCGATATTACATTTCACTATGGCAATGGCACCAAAAAAGCAAAATGGCGGCAGAAAGCACTTCGAGAGCGAGGCACATTTTCTACTCTGCACACAGTGGATTTACTAATGTGCTGAAAATGACTTAAGGTTAAATTAATTAATAGATAAATGTACCAATTAACAAACACATAACTCAGTAAATGAATTAGTAAATGAATGAAACAACAGAAATAATAAAGAAATTATCATGCTCTCACTCACCATCATTGCTCTAGTGGTGAGTATGAGAAATCATGGAATATATATGTGGCAGCTTTGATTTGAGGACACTAAAGATTTAGGAAAATTACCGACTACGCCACCCCGGGACCTCTTTCCGGGGAAACGCACTGAATACAAAGAGCAAGGCTCAGAGGTTCATTTATATCAGGGTCAGGTATCAGACATGGGTTGGGTATAAAACAATAGAAACTTTATTTTCTCATTAATAAAAGTATATCAAATGTTATTTAGGACGACAACACAGATAAATCAAAGAAAAAGGATCTATACACAAAATGATCCACAAACGCTCACTTCAGAATGGGGCATTCACACTCCTTGCCAGAAAGGATCAGCGATCATACGTGCACACTCACTGCACACTCACACCTCACCGTGAGCACAGCATTCAGGCAAAAGCACCCACCATCACAATCGGGACGAGACGCTAATCTTCCGCAACTGGCTGCCCCAATTCTGAAGAGAGAAGAAAGTAAATAATAAAACACGCACGCAATTCCAATTATCACAAAAACATTAAACAGAACAACAGACATCTAAGAGACATTTTTAAAAGAGTTCACCACATCAATTTGGCTCATCGACTCGAGGTGCCTCATCCGGTCACCAGACAATGCCAGGATGGACAGAAATGGGTAAAACAGCAAACAAAATTACAAAAACAAGAGAAACACCTTCCGAAGGCTACTCTTTAGTCGCCCAAACGAAAAAAAGAAATAAAACAAAAGACTTGAATCACACACACAAAATATATATAATGGATAATATACTTAGCACAACTCAAGTCAAATAAGGAAAAATATATAAACCACACAACGACAATCAACTCACATGAAAATCAAACAATGTTTAAAGAAAACTGCATGGTGACCGCTAGGTGGCTGATCTGACTACTATTGGTTACTCAATACATAATCGAGACTGAAAGCTTTCCGCCAAAGGCCGGTAATTGTCGGTCCAGCTGATGGAGCGTGTTCAACACCGTGAACGCAACAGATAGACGAGGGACCAAGCACAGCACGGGTACGCGCAAAATGGAGGGGTGGTTATTTTTTTTTTTTATTGAATAAAAAATTATACATACAACCAAGGCAATTGTATTCATTCACAGTTCACAACACAGTTAAATCAAAAAGTTACTTAAAAGGACAGAGAAAAGAAATAAATACAAATTACTAACATGAACTTAGGGTAAAAAAATAAATAAAAAATAATACAATAAAAAGGCCAATTAAATTAAAGGACAATATCACATCAAGTCATATGAAATCAAAAGATCAAGCAGCTTTATCGCACTTCCACTTCTCATTCTCTTAAGGGGTCTAGAAAAACATTTTAAATCAATCTTGAACACAACAAGTAGTGGGAGGGATTTAAAAAACGTCTCGGTTACATCTGTAACGTTGTGAGAGACTGACTGGGGTTTGATCTTGAGAACCTACCTTCTCCGAGATAATTAATTATAAAACGCCAATGGCCTTGGCGAATGGCACGCGCACGCCAGTCTCCGCCCCGTACATACGGGTATAAAGGAAGATGGCGGCGGTCATTCACTCACCCTTTGTACTGAGGAACCTGAGAGGGCACTCCCGTTCACTGCAGTGATTCGGTGCAGCGTTGTGGCATGAAGTCACAACGTCTCGTTCCCTCCATCAGGGAACGGAGGTTACAGACGTAACCGAGACTTTCCCCTTCAGTCGTCCCCCTCGACGTTGTGAGAGACTGACTGGGGATCTATCTTAAACACCACAGCGCTTGCACCGACATCACGACCTCTAGCGGGGCGACCCTGACTGGGCTAGCGAGTCAC
Organism: Barbatula barbatula; assembly: GCF_947034865.1. Lineage (NCBI taxonomy): Eukaryota > Metazoa > Chordata > Actinopteri > Cypriniformes > Nemacheilidae > Barbatula > Barbatula barbatula. The sequence continues at coordinate 13,263,075 of NC_136785.1, forward strand.
AAGAGTGCTACCGCGAGACGTAATCTTCCAGCCACATAGTATTGGTCATACTGAGAAGCCTGTACTGACGGCCTCACGGACAGTGGCGTACGCCTCTAGTAACGAGGAGCTGTCCGGAGCCGAACACTGGGGAAACACTGCTCTCCTCTTAGAAGAGTGTGTTACGGAGGCCACATCCTACCCGGAGGGGAGGTTACATGTGGAGACACTAACATGGTCTCCCCGGCGGGGAGAACAACATGAGGAAAGGTGTTAGCCCGAATAGGGGGACAATCCAGGTGGGATTACCACCGGCGGGGAGGTCACAGATTTACCAATCAGGAAATCCTGAGTGAGGAATTCAACACACGGGACGACCCAGAGGGGAGTCACTACGTATGGGGCACTAGTCCAAATATAGGGGTCTACCTGAGCAGGGATGACTCTACCTATAATGGACCTGGTTCTAACAGACGGCTCCGCTCAGTCTGTTACCAAGTGCCATGCTTAGTGATGGATGGAATGCCTATACTTCACGCAAAAGGGGAAAGTAGGGAGGCTACAATAGCGCACTAGTCTCACCTGGTGAGGGGAGAAGGCGCTTTCGCAGGCGTACGCCCAAAATAGGAGTCCGTCCTACACGCCGGGGGCGTTGAGGACATGGGCTGCAACTGGTTCCACGCGAAGATTGTAAAACCTTGCGAAGGTACTGGGCGTAGCCCAACCCGCAGCACTGCAGATGTCTGCCAGAGAGGCGCCTTGTGCCAGTGCCCACGAGGAGGCCACACTCCGAGTGGAGTGGGCCCTCACTGCAAGCGGGCACGGGCGATCTTGGGACTGGTATGCCACCGTGATGGCATCCACAATCCAGTGCGCCAATCTCTGTTTGGAGACAGCCCCCCCCCCGTGTGCTGTCCTCCGTAACAGACAAAGAGCGCAGATAGAGGCGCAGCGCGCGTACTGGACACAACACATTAGAGGTTGGGTCTTCCTCCCCTGAGGGGAGCGCCTGCAGGTTCACCACCTGGTCCCGGAAGGGAGTAACTGGGGCGGGGTCTCAAGACAACGTGAGTATCGCCGGGCCCGAACTCTAGGCACCCTTGGGACACGGAAAATGCCTGTAGGTCCCCCACCCTCTTGATGGAGGCGAGCGCCGTCAGGAGTGCAGCTTTCATCGACAGATGAGGGAGACTGGCAACTCCGAGGGGCTCAAACGGGGCCGTACCAAGGCCCTGTAGGACCACGTTAAGGTCCCAAGAGGGTACAGAGCGCGGTCGAGGTGGATTCACCCTTCTCGCGCCCTTGAGGAACCTGGTGACCAAGTCGTGCTGACCGAGAGACTTACCCTCCACGAGATCGTGATGTGCGGCAATGGCAGCAACATACACTCTTAGATTGGAAGGGGAGAGATTACTCTCAAGTCTCTGCTGTAAAAAGGCCAGCACCGACCCGATCAGGCAATTCCGTGGATTCTCCTCCCGGGGAGAACACCAGGACGAGAAGAGGCGCCACTTATAAGCGTAAGAACCGCCCAGTGGCAGGGGCTCTAGCCTGCAGAACAGTCTCCTGGACCGCTACCGACAAGCCCCTTAGGGTCTCTTCGTCCCGTCCAGGGGCCAGGCATGGAGATTCCAGAGGCCCGGGTTGGGGTGCCAAACTGTGCCCTTCCCCTGCGACAACAGGTCCTTCGTCAGGGGGAATGGGCCAGGGGGGGGCCGTCGTCAGATCTACCAGATCCGAGAGCCAGGTCTGGTTGGGCCAGTATGGCGCCACTACCAGAACCTGATGCCCCTCTTCCCTGACCTTGCACAGGACCCACAGGACCGTTGCACACCGCACCCCACCCTTGCAGGGAGGCGTCTGTCGTTACCACGACACACCTCGAAACCTGTCCGAGCGGAACCCCCCCGCTCGGAGAAAGGTCAAGTCTGACCAGGGTAAGAGAGTGCGAAGGCACTGAGGCGTTACCGTAATCCGCCTGGTGCCGGCGTGCCACGGCGTGCCGGCATCCTCCCTGACAGGAGCTAAGGCAGCCTCCAATAGTTTGGAAAAAACCCGTGGAGACAGGGCCAGACCGAATGGCAGGACCCTGTACTGATAAGCCCTTCCCTCGAACGCGAACCGTAGGAACGGCCGGTGTCGGGGGAGAATAGAGACGTGAAAGTACGCGTCCTTCAGGTCCGATCCATCCTAGACACCGTCTGGACGAGAGTGCTGTGGAGGAAAACCCAAGGGAAATTTCTCTCTTTGTGAGTATGTGGGTGCCGGGCCCTGAAAAGGATACACGCCGAAAAGGGCGCATTCCAGGACTTGGAGAGCTCTTCATGCACCTCCGGGAAGAACGGCACCGGGGCAGGGCGCAGTTTTTGGCCACGCCCTGATCCCAGAAACCATGCATCCAGCCGCGAGCGTTTCGGGGAGGGTGGAGCCACACACTGCAACCCGATGCACGCGGCTGCCCGAGAGAGCATAGCCGACATCTCAGCGTCAGTCTCCTCCGGCACTCGACTGCCTGACGACAGGAGATCAGAGGAGTCTTCCGCATCAGATGCCAGCAGGCAGCTGTCCGATGCAGCGACAGAAATGGAGTCATCATCCCTATACAAAGTCTTTGCACTATGAGACGGACGTCTGCCACTCGTAGGGGACGAACCAGGTGAGCGTGCAGGGGTATGGACGGTCCGCGAGCATGAAGCTGACGGAGCGACATCCATAGGAGTCCCTGAATCACCCCCGCCGCTCGCCAAAGCGATCAACCGCGCCGAAACAGCGGCTGAAGATGCCTGGGAAGCAGACGGGGTGGTGGCATCGCTCGAAAAGAACGTAGCCAACCGTGACCGCAACACCCTGATTGCCATGTCCGCACACACGGGACATGCCGAATCAGTGAAACCTGCCTCAGCATGTTTGAGCCCCAAGCAAGTGACGCAGGTATCATGGCCGTCAGACTCCGGGATGAGTCTGTCGCATCCGAGGACACAGCTACGAGACATGCTCGTAGCCGGAGAGACTTACCTCTTAAGGTCTGTAGCCTTCTGCCGAAACGCCCAGGGGAAGTCCACCGAAAGGAGAAGTCCGCTGCTCCGCGTCGTAAATCCAGCAGGTAAAAATCAGTCTCGAAGTCGAGTATCGTGTGTAGCATGTAGCAAACACACAGGTTCCGAAGAACAAAGGATGAGTGAATGACCGCCGCCATCTTCCTTTATACCCGTATGTACGGGGCGGAGACTGGCGTGCGCGTGCCATTTGCCAAGCCCATTGGCGTTTTATAATTAATTATCTCGGAGAAGGTAGGTTCTCAAGATCAAACCCCAGTCAGTCTCTCACAACGTCGAGAGACCGACTGAAGGGGAATCTACATTTGTGAATGAAATATTTTGCCATTATTATCATGTTATTGATCAAATAATAATTAACACAACAGTCTTTGGGAATTCCAAATAAAATATGTTGTAAAGTGAAAACAAAACCATCAACAATCACCTCCTTTTCTATCAATCAGTCCTGAACTGAAATCCAGAAGATTTTGGAAAAATTGCACATAAAGAAGATATGGTCAGTATCTGGGACAATATCTATATTCAATTTTTGATTTAAGAGTTTGTTAGAAGGATAAATTTCATTTAAGATTTTGAAATGCGTTTCTTTTGCTTTAGGAATAGGAAAACTTAAATAAGCTGTCCTAAGATATTTTACAGTAATCTTATAAAACATGTGGTCTAACTTATTTCTATTTGACAGGGATAACAAGTTGATAAGACAAGATGTCTTGTACAATTAGTCAAGTCAAGTCAAGGCAGCTTTATTTATATAGCGCTTTTTACAATTTTCATTGTTACAAAGCAGCTGTACAAGAAAACATTGACTATAAGTAAAACATAAAAGGTTATGGAAGTCAAAACACAGGTCAAATATCAGACACACAATAAATTCCTATATGCAGTGTTAATTAAATAAGACTATTAAATTAAATAACCAGGCCTAACCAGGGGATTCCAGTTCCCCTCTGGCAAAAACTGCTGCCTCTTCACAAGCTCGACAGTGCTTGCACAACAAGGCAAAATAAAATAAGTTAGATTTAAAATTATCATTAATAATCTAATAGCGACTGAAGTTTTGTAGAGTCGCCACGTCCTTCGTCCAGCATTTGTCAGGTCTGGGAATGGATTGCGCCCTGCACGCTCCGGTAGCCTTGGAACAATGAGACAAGACTGGCTGAGAGTAGAGTACTGTTCTGCACTCTTTGATGCAACAAATGCATCAGTTGTTATTGGAAGTGTCCCTGGTTCCGGTTGATCTAACTAGTGCAGCCTAGATCTTTGAAATATATATATTATGATAGTGTGGTGTATGCAAGATTAAAAAGATGCGTCTTTAGTCTAGATTTAAACTGACAGAGTGTGTCTGCCTCCCGGACAGTGCAGGGAAGACTGTTCCAAAGTTTAGGCGCTAGATAGGAAAAGGATCTGCCGCCTGCACTTGATTTTGAAATTCTAGGTATTACCAACTGACCTGACACCTGAGAGCGTAGTGCACGTGATGGACTATAATACATTAGAAGTTCTCTCAAGTAGTGAGGAGCTAAACCATGCAAGGCTTTATAGGTAATAAGCAAGATTTTAAAGTTTATGCGATGCTTTATACACTGAAAACCCTAATAAGTTGACTGAACTAAATTGATTGAGTAAACTCGTTGCCTCAATTTAATTGAGTAATGGAGTCTCCTAAAACTAGCATATTTAATTTCATTAAACTTGGCAGTTTTGTAGACTATACTCAAATCATTGCGTTCACCAAACTTGGTGCTTATATAATGTACTTAAATTATTTAGTTCACTTAACTTGGTAATAATTTCAAGTGTAGTTATATATTTAAGTTAACTCAACTCAACATGCAAATGTTGTTCTTATTTTTGAACCTTTGTGCATAGCGAACTGAAATAAAACAATGAACAGCATATTTAATCTTTGAATTTTTATTGACAAAATGTCTATATTAATGAAAATACAGTAAAATACTACTGTAATGGAAACGGGTCACACCAACACTGCAAAGGTGGTGACAACAAAATTAGCAGTACATCAACTGTACAACACTTTTTACATCTAACAATTTTTTATGTACTGAACATGTAGGCTAAACATAACAACTACATTTCACCATTAAATATTTGTGCAAACAAGGCACATTGTCACAGAACATTGTCTTAAGCCCTTATGTCACAATATTACAGTACAAACTATACTGTAATATAAATATTACTGGGTCGTAACCACACTAAAGATCTGTACAATTGTAACAATATCCCAAGTTGTACTGAACTCAAATTGTAGAACTCAAGGGGGAAAAAAACAAAATAAAGGGTGGTGTTTCACAGTGACGTTTCTTAAGAAAAAGCTGGTTTGCCAGAGACTGCACTCTAGGCTTGAGAGCATTTTGTCCCATTGACATTAGAACACGCTGGATGAAATCAAACATGTTGTGGAGTGATTCGGGGTAATTCAGGTCTAGAGCGTAAATCCGACCGAAGAGCAGACAGATTGCCTGTGGGAGGTCCTGCATTTTGTCCATCACCACTTGGCCTTCAAGAATTATTCCAATCGAAGAAGTCAGAAGCAAGGAGTTGGGGGGCTGATGATCAGTGTCCTCGAATAAGATCCCCACTGGCACATCAAGGATAGTATTGCGATGATCAGACACCTAATAAAAAACAGGTATAAATATAGTATCGTGATCAGGAATCAAAGGTTTATCATCAAATGTAATTAATGTAAATGTTTTAAATGTAAGCGGTGCTATTTCCCGATCGAGTCCCCATCGTGTTTTTGTATGAATTTTTGCCAGATGAACTTTTAAACTACTGATGGAGTTGAACATACAAAGACAGTCATTGTGTAGGCATGGAAAAGGTACAGTGTTTTGATGACCACCATGTTTCAAACGATAATGTTTAAGAAGTTCCTCTCTTTTTGCTGTGTGAAAAATGCAATACTTACATTTCCACATGTCCTTGTCTCATGTTACCTGTAACAGCAAAAGTTGAAAATATTAAGTTTAACTAAGTCTGTGCAAAAAAAAGTAAATTACATTATAATTCAGATGGCAATTCTTACAATGTTATTCAAAATAAAACTTAACATCATACCTTGAGAACATTATCCTGTAAATATTGCTAATTAACTGGGACACTGACAAAGATTGCCCTTGTAAAGCTAACGTTAACCCACGTGGTCTTAAGTTAAGAAGCAAGGAGCTGCCATGGGCTTTCTCTCAAAGAAAACCGATTAGGCTACTTCTTCGAATATGTATACCTCACTGGTAAAATAAGAAATAAGTTGCCTTTTCAATAATGATCACAGAAGTGGCTGCCATGTACTTTACCTGAAGGATTTGTATTGTGGTTTAAACATGCCTTTACATTTAATATGCTTTATGATTTCATTATTGATTACTAACCGTGCATAATATGTTGAAAATATAACCAGTGTGTGAGTTGAGTTAACCAAGAGTTAGGGGGTTGAAATTGAGTGTATTTTCCACAGGAAGTAGTATGTGTGTGTGTAAAGCTCAGATTACACACGGAGCCCCATGGAATTTGGTGAGGTGTGGGGTGTTTTCCGCATGATGTGTTGCAGAAGGTCCGAAAGTAAAGGAGTGTGAGCTGGTTGGCTGAGGCAGAACAAAGGAGAGAAAGCGGATTGGACGAGTCCCAGGTTTCCCCAACCCCCATCTGAAACCAGAGACACGTCATGAAATATTATAAAAAGGCTGTGAATTTGTTTTTCTGGGTCGGTCCTTTGTGAGACGTTTGCGTCTGAGGACCCACCCAGCAGCTGTATTGTTTGAGACTTCTGATCAATAAACTTCAACATTTTCTTAACTGGCCTCTCTCCAATTTTGAACACGCAGAACATAGCACGAATGTTCAACAGATGGTGACATCCGACGTGATTGGAGAAAAGGGGCATTTATAAGAATTGTAAAAGTCGGAGATTGACTGAGAACTGGGACGAGACAACTTTGACTTCAACACACGCGCGACAATATAAGAAAAGGTAAGCAGAAACCTGTTTAAACGAACTTCTGCAGATTGAATATTCCAAATTTATGTGTTGAGTTTGAAGTATATCCGTACCATTGATTATAAATTAAAAATCGTTGGTATTTGTTGATCAGAACAAATTGTGAAATCCTTTTAAAACACCTGTACGTATAAAGTCGTACGGCATGATAAAAGTGAGATAATTGTGAAATCCTTTTAAAACACCTGTACGTATAAAGTCGTACGGCATGATAAAAGTGAGAAGTCAATTAAACTGTATATATTAAGAGTGTATTGTGTATTGAATATTATTTTAAAAGTATAGTGAAAGATAATTACATTGTATATATTGATTTTGTATTGTGGACTGAATATCAGTTTGTAAAATGTCTGAATTTGAGAGGAAGTGTGCGGAGTATGGGTGTTCCCCGGTAGCTATGCAGTGGGAAAAAATAGTGGATATGTCAATGGCTCAGTCGGAGCCGAAAAATCATAAAAAGGAAAGAAAGATTTGGGAAAGTAAATGGAGTCAGATATGCATGGAAAATGTATGGAAGGAATCAGAGAAGGTATTGATTAAGATAACGCCAAAAATCAGGGAAATGGAGAAAAAAGCGCATGCAAGCTTAAACAAACATGTAGAAGGAGGAAAAGATGTGAAGTGGTTGGAGAAGAATAAGCATAAAAAGGAGGAAGAGAAATTGCGAGAAGAATTACGACTGTGGACACGCATTGCGCTGACTGCCACTGCCTTGAGTCCCCCTAAGAAGAGCACAGAACATGTGCAGTCGGATAAGTCAGAGAAAGAGCTGATGTTAGACAGGAAGTGCACCATACACTTCACCAAAATCGACTCTCAGCAAACAGGTTATGGTTGAGTTAATTAACGGCCTTGAGTCATGGTACTGTTCTGGCTTTGGGTGACATAAGGTGTCTGTTGGTTCAGATTTTGACAGCCTCTCAGATGGGGAGTTTTGAACTCGAAGCCCAAACCCTTAAAGTGCCAAATGACACACCTTTGTCGAAAGTAAGCACAATGGTGGGCAGGGCACTCGGTCGATTGTACCCATTGCCACCCACTGTATACCAAAACATCAAGTTTCGCATAAAACCAGGTGAGACAGCTGCAGCATATTATTTCAGCTGCGCGGCTGAGTGGGAACAGATGGTGGAAGAAAATAGTTTAAACAACCCAATTACACGAGACATATTCAGAGCAGCAGTCATGGCAGGTGCACCCAATGGTGTTAAACAAATAATGGAAAATAACCCTGACATTCCAATTGCTAGTAACGAAGTATGGGAAAGGCATTTAGTTCACCACACAGATAGGGCTGTAGAGAAAGCAGGAAAAGATGAAGAACAATTAGAAAAGATAAAAACAGAGTTGCTAAAATTACAGTTAGAACAAGCAAAGAATGAGGGAGGAACAAAAAAGAGTAAGCAGATGCCACAACAATCCCATCAGCCACCCCCTTACCAATATGATGGCCCACCCTATGAAGAAGGTCATTTTGAGGGACCCTGGGAAGCACCCAAAAGGTATACACAAGCTCATGCAGCAGGGGGGAGGGGAAATAGACAAAGGGGCAATTGGAGGGGTAATAATAGAGGGGAGGTCTTATGGAGGGAGGCAGCAGGGCGGGGGAAATTGTTTCTTGTGTGGTGAGGCAGGCCACTGGATGAGAGAGTGTCCACAGATTCTAGGTCAAAATAACGGACCACCTGCGGGGGTATGGGGTCCTTGAGGAGGTGGTGCCGGTTGTGCAGGTCGTGGCAGGGAACCACAAACCCCATACAACCCGGGGCAACACCCTCCACCAACCTCCAGGCGCCAATGCACCCAACATGGGGCCCGGGGGGTGGCGCGGGGGATTGTTGAAGGGGCCCACAGAGAACTGACAAAACGGTGGGGGTTGTCACATTCTCTGGGGGGGGTCGAAAAATGGCCTAGGACAAAACCATTTAAAGTAGAAGTGGCAAATCAATGCTTATCACACTCGTTCCTTTTCTCCAGCAATGCTACCATTCCTCTTTTGGGGAGAGATTTATTAATAAAATTAGGGGCTAGCATTCTGTGCTCAGCAGAAGGGGTTATAGTTACATTTCCAGATGGTACAACCACTAACTGTTCCCTATCAGATAATATGACAGACAGCCAGTGGATGCTGACCTCGTGTGGTGAGGAGGAGGCAGCTGATCTTTACTGGGAATGACATAACCACTTATGAAGAAATGTTTCAGGAAGTGGAGGGGGACAGATGGGTGTTGGAGGGTGCCGGAATTTTTGTAAGTAAAGAAGGAGTGATGGCTCCAGTGAAGCTGACAGAAGAGCAGTTGAAATGGTATGAGATGGCAGACACAGCGGCACCTCACATATCGTTAGCCTTACACCCAAGCCATGAAGCCAGGGAGCTAGGTAAGATTATAAAAACACTGTTGGCCACCCAGGATTGGGAGCCCACGGAGAAGACAGATGTTAAATATTCACCTAAACACAAAGCCTATTGGATAGAAGGTGCCACACGAGACACTGGAGCTCTAGAGCATGTGCAGGTTTCTAGATTCCATGACAGGGAGCTGTCAGATAGTGTGGAAGCACCAGATGTCATAAAACATTTACCTGAGGATCTTCGGTCTCAGGGCCCAACAGATATAGGTTTTTGTAATATGTCTCCAGTTTACTTTCAGCTGAAAACACCTGACCCCATCTGGATTCCACAGTACCGCAACAAACCTGAGGCGGACGAGGGTGTGGCCGCAACAGTAAAAGGTCTCCTAGAGAGAGGTGTTATTACACCATACAAGTCTAGGTGGAACACACCTATTTTTCCGGTGCCCAAACCAGGCACAAGCAAGTACAGGTTGGTACATGATTTGAGAGCATTCAATGCTGTTGTGGCTACACCATCGTACCTAAGTACCTAACCCATACACTGCACTTTCTGTGATAACACCTGAACACAATTGGTTTACATGTATTGACTTGGCTAATGCATTTTTCTGTATCCCTTTAGCGGAGGAATGCAAGGCTTGCGTGGCTTTCACTTACAGGGGTTGTCAATACTCTTACAACAGGTTACCCCAGATGGGATCCAGTGGGCAGGTGGTAGGGTGGTTGGAACCAATGACCTTGGAAACATCTTCTTCAGACCGAGGAGAAAAGGCGGGGAGCACACACGTGTCAGGGTTTTGGGAAGGTTCAACGCGTGGTGGTGGTGTAGAAAATTGGCTGTTCATGGCGGTAGTTTTCTTTACGAAGAACGATGCAAAATCATCAGCCGTTAACTCCGATGTAGGTGTTGGAGCAGGCGGACAGAGGAGAGCAGAGAAGGTTTTTAAGAGTGTGCCAGAGTCAGGAGAGTTGCTGATCTTCGAGTGGTTATATTCAGTTTTTGCAGAGGTGACATCAACGGAGAAAGTAGAGAGAAGAGACTGGTATAGAGAGAGGTCAGTATGGTATTTTGACCTGTGCCATTTTCTCTTATCTGACCGAAGGCTGGTGCGATGCTCACGTGGTACATCCGATAACCAGGGGGCAGACAGGGATGCATGGGCTGGTCCAGATGTGAGAGGGCATAGGTGTCCAAGCAGGATGTAAGCGTGGAACACAGAGTGTCTGTGGCACTGTTGGTATTCAAAAGAGAGAGGTCCTCAGAGGGGGGGAGTGCAGACAAGACAGCAGAGGAAAAGCAGGAGGGAGGGACCGCATGTTGCGCCGGAAAGTGACCAGCGGTAAGACATCTGCGTTGTCTGGAGCGGTGAGGTCGAGGGTGACGAAGAAGTGATCAGACGTGTTCAGCGGAGTGACCTGAGAGTGATGAGTGGAACATTTCTCAAATCATCCTTGATATTTGCAAAACAATAAGTGCATTTCTGATTTGGATTGTTTGATTCATGTTAACGCTTTTACTGTTTGTACACATCACTCTGTAGAGAGTGTCAAAAGACTGTTTAGGTGTGAAAAGGGGCCGTCTGCAACCCAGTTAAGTTGTCTTGCAGTCCAATGTGAGAGAGAGAGAGAGAGAGAGAGAGAGAGAGAGAGAGAGAGAGAGAGAGAGCGAGAGAGAGCGAGAGAGAGCGAGAGAGAGCGAGAGAGAGCGAGAGAGAGAGCGAGAGAGAGCGAGAGAGAGCGAGAGAGAGCGAGAGAGAGCGAGAGAGAGAGCGAGAGAGAGCGAGAGAGAGCGAGAGAGCGAGAGAGAGCGAGAGAGAGCGAGAGAGAGCGAGAGAGAGCGAGAGAGCGAGAGAGCGAGAGAGACAGAATCACAGGACAGAGAGAGAGAAAGATAGAAAGAAAGAATCACAGGACAGAGAGAGAGAGAGAAAGACAGAATCACAGGACAGAGAGAGAGGGAGAGAGAGAGAGAGAGAGAGAGAGAGAGAGAAAGACAGAATCACAGGACAGAGAGAGAGAGAGACAGAGAGAGAAAGAAAGACAGAATCACAGGACAGAGAGAGAGAAAGACAGAATCACAGGACAGAGAGAGAGAGAGAAAGAAAGACAGACAGACTCACAGGACAGAGAGAGAGAGAGAAAGAAAGAAAGAAAGAAAGAAAGACAGAATCACAGGACAGAGAGAGAGAAAGAGAGAATCACAGGACAAAGAAAGACAGACTCACAGTACAGACAGAGAGAAAGAAAGACAGAATCACAGGACAGAGAGAGAGAGAGAGAGAGAGAGAGAGAGAGAGAAAGAAAGACAGACAGACTCACAGGACAGAGAGAGAGAAAGAAAGAAAGAAAGACAGAATCACAGGACAGAGAGAGAGAGAGAAAGAAAGAAAGACAGAATCACAGGACAGAGAGAGAGAGAGAGAGAGAGAGAAAGAAAGAAAGAAAGAAAGAAAGACAGAATTACAGGACAGAGAGAGAGAGAGAGAGAGAGAGAGAGAGAGAGAAAGAAAGAAAGAAAGACAGAATCACAGGAGAAAGAAAGACAGACTCACAGTACAGACAGAGAGAAAGAAAGACAGAATCACAGGACAGAGAGAGAGAAAGAAAGAAAGAAAGAAAGATAGAATCACAGGACAGAGAGAGAGAGAAAGAAAGACAGAATCACAGGACAGAGAGAGAGAGAGAAAGAGAAAGAAAGAAAGAAAGACAGAATCACAGGACAGAGAGAGAGAAAGAGAAAGAAAGAAAGAAAGAAAGACAGAATCACAGGACAGAGAGAGAGAGAGAAAGAGAAAGAAAGAAAGAAAGACAGAATCACAGGACAGAGAGAGAGAAAGAGAGAAAGAAAGAAAGACAGACAGACAGAGAGAGAGAAAGAAAGAAGCACAGGACAGAGAGAGAGAGAGAGAGAGAGAGAGAGAGAGAGAGAGAAAGAAAGACAGACAGACAGACTCACAGTACAGAGAGAGAGAGAGAGAGAGCGAGAGAGAGAGAGAGAGAGAGCGAGCGCGAGCGCGAGAGAGAGAGAGAGAATCACAGGAGAGAGAAAGAGAGAAAGAAAGAAAGAAAGAAAGACAGAAAGACAGACAGACACTCACAGTACAGACAGAGAGAGAGAAAGAGAGAAAGAAAGAAAGAAAGACAGACAGACAGACAGACAGACAGACTCACAGTACAGACAGAGAGAAAGAAATAAAGAAAGACAGACAGACAGACAGACAGACTCACAGTACAGACAGAGAGAGAGAAAGAAAGAAAGAAAGACAGAATCAGGATCAGCTCGTACAAATGTCAATAATCATATGAATCTCTGATCTACAGTTCGCTCTGAATAAACCTGTGAGTTGAGACAAATTGATGTTTGTGTTTATAAGGCACCTGCAACGACACTTTGACGACTGTCGACAGAACCGCATCCACCTGTTCGTGTTTATGTCGAGGCCCAGCGACACTGAGCAACAATGTTACAGCTCCTGAACCTCACACATCTTATACACGTTTCCATAGGAACTTCGCGTCATCGTTTTTAAACCTAAAGTCGCGCCAAAAGACAGTGATGCGCTTCAATCAGTCTTCATCTGCAGCAGCTGTTCCGCCATCCAACCCGAAAGGAAACTTTCGACCGTCGCTGAGTTTTTCGCTTTCAGGCGAAAAGCCGTGACGCTTCTGCATACGTGTTGTTTTATATTCGTCACTTCTTTAAGATGCACAAAGCCTTGAAGAAGTATTTTGTAAACATGGACGAGTATCTGGCCAGCATCGGACTTTACCGAAAGATGATGGCGAGAGACGCGTCCTGTCTGTTTCGAGCTGTTTCTGAACAGGTAAAGTGACGACATCAGCCCACGCTTGAAAATAACGCCGCACTTTGTTTTGTTTCATTGTTTTGTTTCATAAAACGTCAAAATACGTATCGGAGAGGATGGCTGGTGATGTAGCATAGGCTACGTTAAAATACGCCATGAGTAACATGTCTCCAGCTCTGTGCCGCCTCACGTGTGTGTCGTGTTTTGACAGTATTGTGTTTTAATGATGTTTTTGTGTTGTCGCAAGCTTTATTATTCCCAAAACTACCATCCGAGAATACGAAAAGAGTGCGTCAGGTTCATGAGTGCGAACAGATGCAACTTCGAGCCTGTGAGTGACTTCAGACCTCTACAGAAGCATGCGAGCGTCGTGTCATTTTGTCTTCGACTTTGTTTTATTTGATGTCTGCTGTGTTACTGTGTGTTGCAGTTTGTTGAAGGCTCTTTTGAGAAGTATTTGGAGCGTTTGGAGGATCCCAAGGTTTGTGTTCATGCTCTTACTGGATAACAGAAGCTTACAAGAGGTGTCTTGGATTGAATGGACTTTAAAAGTTGACTTGTTGTTTTTTAGGAAACTGCAGGTCAAGTGGAGATCAATGCTTTGTCGTTACTGTACAGGTATGCACACAAACATCTGTTAACTTTCAGGTTGGACCATTTCAACATCCTCTTCAATATGGTTACAAACTGGAAAAAGGCACAAAATATGTCATGGATTGTCACCAATGATGGACGTACAATTGTGGTACTACTATATATATACTAACACGAAGACATTTTGAAGAATGTAGGACAGCAAACAGTTCTGGAGCACTTTTGACTACCGTTGTATTTTTTCCTACTATGGGAGTCAATGGGGGTCGAGAGTTGTTTGGGTATAAGCATTCTTCCAAATATCTTTCTCTGTGTTAACCAGAACAAAGCAATGTGTACAGGTTTGGAACCACTCGAGGGTGAATAAATGATAGAATCCAAATTTTGGGTGAAGTATCCCTTTAAAGTGAACTTTTTGATAGGGTACAGCCCCAGTGATCGCTTTCGTACCGTTTTTCTGACGGTGTACAGTCAATAACTCCACATTACACGATTTTAGTCCAATTTTGCCGGATTTGCATGTCGTAAGACATCGTAGATGTCAAGATTCAATCGTGTCATCTCGTATAGTTCGCCATAGTATACGACAACCAAAACCGCTCCGGCGAGGTTGCACGACAAAGACAAGCATGTTTAATATTTTCCCATGTCGCTCACGACAGACCAATAGACGCACAGCACAGAAGCGCGAAGCTCTTCTGTACACAACATTCAAACATGTTATGTTTATAAAGATGGTTTTTAAACAGTCTTTTGTAATTGTGGAGGCGAGCTATCTGTTACATTTTTCTCATGACTAAACATAACTTTACCTCAAGTTCTCTCTGTAGAATGGACAACTGTACCAGTATGGGTTGCAATCCAGGAACGTGTCCACTGTTGGGATTTCTTTCTTTTTGTGCGCTTTCCGGAGGCTAAAACAGCCAGTACAAAACGTGCTGCCTCAATTCCCATATCTATGGATTATTTTTATACTGCACCCGCTTCTTTACGAAAGTCACTCACTATAGTGACGCCTACTCATTGACATCACATATGCAGTCAACGTCACCCATGTCCTCAAAGACGAGAACCCGTTCTTGTCGAGAGGACACGCATAGTCTGCCACTGTTTTTTGCAAAGTCAAATTTCAAAATCTGACACCTTGACATCGTAACAGATGAAATCGTGTCATCTGGAGAGGCCATTACTGTAAAGACCCACTGATGGGCCTTGAAATGTGCGTCTTTCTTTGATGTGTTAGGGTGGGATATATTGAGTGACTCCTCCCCCTTTTATTATACACAAGTGTTTAGGCTGCATCCCTTCAAAGGCCAGTGACATCACCACGGCACGACAAACTCGGTCCTGAAATCTCCTTCAAATGCGTCCTTGTGAAATGCAGGATCCATCAGATGGATCCTTCACGGCCTCTGCCATTTCAGCATTCAGTTATAAGCACAATGAAAATTTGTGTCTTAATTCTAGTGTAGTTCTTTCACATTATACGGAGTGATTTCGATATACACCACACTTTGTACAGGGGCATTGTCATGCTGGAACAAAAGACTTAGTTTGTATTCTCCATGTTTGGAGGATAAACCGTTCAAATATTATTGCAGTTATTTTTTTACAAGACTTTTGAACCCATGTCTCCTGTCTTTTGGGCCAGGCGGTGCTTTGTCATTTATAGGTATCCAGGTAAGCCACCGACAGAGATCGCAGAGGAAGAAAACTTGGCTAAGGTATGAATGTCAACTCCACATTTCACATTCAAAGTGTATCATGATCCAGTTCAAACTGTGAATAAAATCAAAATATTGGTGAGCAAAACCAGATGGATAAGTGCCGAGGCCTCACCAAAATATTTTTTTAATCTTATAAGAGTTTCAAACTGTGAGAGACCAAAAACGTGAGGACAAAATAATCCTTGTTCCTATAATGTGTGGTACGCAGCCACGAACAGATTTTCATGCAGAGTCCTTACTGTAAACACATGACATCTTGCAAATTATCTCCATTTTTGGAATAAGTTATTTATTTCACTGTAGGCTTTGTTATATAGGTGCACATCTATTAAACAAATGTGTACATATAACCTTTTATGTGATTTTATTTAACGTTGAGAAATTGCTCAAGCAGCATCGTCTAAAGCATTTAAGGTGGCACAGCACTAGATAATATTTGAGTTGCAATAAAATTGTTGTATTTATGTCTTCACAGTAATTAAAAAAAGAATATTAACACAGTTTTGTGAAAGATAGCTGCTGTCATTACGGCTCTAAAGATGATCTTATCAGATTTTCACCCTCTGACTCCAACCACTACATCACTTGCACATAGCCTGTTTTTTATTGCAATTATTTGTAATTTCAATGATAGTGTTTGTAATGCTTTTGACAGAAAATTGACAGAACAAAGAAAAGGGTTTGTTGAAGTGATAACTACAGTTGTAATACTTCTGTCAGCTGGCTTTCTAACAGGGTATTGTTTTGTTCCACGTGACGATCAACAGCGTTCTTGTGTTTGTCCTCTGGGTTTCCCCACACATCAGGATTTATGATCTTAAATATTCAACGTGTTGAATATTTATGATTTGCGTTTGCGGCGTCTCCGAGGTTTTTCCGATTAGCTTCATTCGCTTCAAACACACATCACACCACAGAGAAATCTGATAAAATCATCTTCAGAGCCCTTTAAGATCATCTGGACTTAACCTAGGACTGTAGGAAGTGCAGAAATCCGTCTTGCCTTGTGGTGAGGCCCCGGCATCAGGCAAGATGTCTGACTGATGTATACAGTCATCAACCTCAAATGATTTTTTTCGCATGTGGGAATGTGGCATTTTTCTAACTTAATGCCAAAACTTACAAGTTCTGTTATTAGCATGTAGTCTTTCATTTTTGGTGCCTTTAAGCTTAATTGACATGTTATGCAAACTAGGGCTTCACTAATCGTAATTTAATCGTGATCGCGATTTATGCTTCCCACAAATTAACAGAACATAATCAAAATAAAGTTGACATAATCGTTGTGATGATGTTTTAAAAGCACAAAACTTCCTCCGATGAGGTCAGAAAATAATCGCAAAGCTTGTATCCTGCCGTTCTAAAGAAAATAAAAAAGCACAACAGTTTTTCACTGCGTTTGTGCTATTTTATTACTTTTTGCAAAAGACACAGACGAACATTCATCACTGTGAAATGGGAGTTGCAATTGACTCTGTATCGTCATGATGTATATTCGAGTGAAACGGCTTCTTAAATTAGGAAAGTGTATGTCGGGGCTTTATTTTGCCCTTCATGTTCTGAATTTCGCCCCACAGATTCTGCTGTGTTGCTCAAATAATGGTCACTACGACATTGTTTATCCTAAGAACTATCCAGTGGATGCTGCAGTATGTCAGGGTGAGTTAAGCAAGCTTTGTGAAGTGCAGTCGTATACATTTTGTCCTGTTGTTGGACTGTAGCGTGTTGTACCTGTTATGTTTCTCAGCTCTGCTGTATGAGCTGTTATACACTCATGTTCTGGGTGTTGAGGAGGAAGAGCTGCAGGTGGCTCTGGAGGGATTCAGATTAGGAGGCCGGCGATACAGAAACAGCCAGTCTATGTGCAGTGAGGACGCTTGCTATGATGCTCCAGAGGATCGTACTCCGAGGTCTCCTGCGTTCTGTCCTCTACCTTATGATCCTATAGCTGAAAATATCAATTTATGTGTTTTAAATGACTGTTTTATTTTAGAGAGGAATGGGAGCCGAGTGGTCCGAACCGATTGGAGGACAAAGCCAAAGCCGGAGCTGAGGACCAGAAGGTATTTGGAGGCGAAATTCATGTGATTTGGTCAAAACTGTAAATGGATATTTGATTGACAGGTCTGTCTGCCTCAGGCTGCAGAGGGGTCGGGCAAACTGGCTCTGCCGTACAAGGTGCTGAAAGCTTTAGAGCCCGAGCTGTACCGTAACGTTGAGTTTGACGTGTGGCAAGACAGTCGCAAAGGTGTGTTAACTCAGTTTTCTTCAGTTTTATCTGTTTTTATTTTCATTTTTTGGATGACTGCAGGACACTGTACTAATACTCGCTCTGAACTGATTTCAAGGGTCATATTAGGACCATTTCAAAGCTTTGGCACTTGGACATTGTTAAAAATGATTCCACATTTAAAACACCACCTACAATGTGAAAAGTCTTGTATCTATTACTGTAAGTGTGAATGTGTTTGTCATATACAGCCGTACAGACAGTTCTAAAATTCTCTTCAGGTTTTCTGAGTTTACGATTTATAGATGTGAGTTTAGGTAAAATAAAAAACTTAATTCTGGGAACAACTAAAAATGTTTCTACCAAATTTCAAATCAAATATGAAGTAATATTTGCATTTATTTGCTGAAAATGAAAACATGTGAAAATAACAGAAAAAGCTCTGTATTTTTTCAGACCTCAAATTCTGAGTTTACGTTCACTTAAGCAATACAACAATCTTATTATGCATTTAGGAAAAGTTCAAAAATCACTTTCACATTGCTGTTGGTCGACTTTACATCACTCCCAAGTTTTGATTTAGTTGAAATTCAACCGATACTGGACTGGTATGACCAAAATGCATCTAATCATGCTGATTTGGAACGGCCCATTTTTACCTGGGCTGTATATCAGTGTTTCTCCAGCAGGGGGCCTCAACAAACTTGCACTTACATTTAGTAATTTAGCAGACGCTTTTATCCTAAGTTAACTTCCAAACTGATGTCAAGATGACTTAAAATTTTAAAAAAAGAAGATATTTTCTACTGTCGCTTATAACTGGGATACAGCTTTCTTGTCATGCCAAGCTCTACCTTGTAAAAAGTAATGTTGTGTTACAGAGTTACAGAAGACTGACTATATGGTGTTTGCTGGGAGGCAGTACTTTTTGGGAGATAAGTGTCAGGTAAAAGACTTTGATGAGATGTGTTCATGCTGTTACAGATTATGGTGTAGCTTCTCTTGTTACACCTCATTGGATAAGGCTTATAACGTAACTTTTCAATGGGAATGATTCCTGTTTTTACGCACCTGACGTGTCTGCGTCTTTATCTTTCAGGTCCGTTTGGATCCGAAAGGAAAGTATTACAATGCTTTCATTCAGGAAGTGGGGACCCACACTACTGCTGTGACGGTATTCATTGAGGAGCTTGGGGAAAAGTGAGCTGTGCAAATCCACACTCGCACAAACACGTCTCTGAGCATCTTTAAACACTTTTAAACTCTTTTCCAGACATCTGGTTCCTTTGACCAATCTGAAGCCAGTCAATCCAGTGCCAGCCTGGAACATCACACCAAGCAGAAAAGGAGGCTCCTACAACCATCCAGAAGAGCTAGGTCTTCTAATTTTGATCTATCAGTAGCAGACACACAAAATTATCCACAGGGAACAGCTCTGATAATGTGTTATTGCTGGTCACCCGTGCTATTCATTTTAATGCAGACCCTGAGCTTCGTGGGCGGCGGCGGTTCTTCAAGAAGGCTCGTGGTAAGGAGATGTTGATGGCCGTGTCCTACAGCCGTCCTCAACCTGGGCTGCCCCCCCGACTGCAGCCCGGGCCAGGTAACAATTATCCTATGCGGTCTCCTGGGATGCACGGGCCTGCTCCGCCTCCAGCAGGTCTGGCTTATGAACATTACAGACCCCACCCACAACCCAGACCACCACGAGGATACGGACCACCCAGGTTAGACCTTTGGTTTCTTGATGTCTGTAATGCATTTCTCGAGGATAAATATGCATTATTTTACGTTTATGTGTTCTTGTTTTGTTTTTTTCGCTCTCGTCATGCCACCTCTGTTGTTGTCAGAAGTTCGGCCCGATTCCTGAACAGGCACCACTTTATCGGACCAGAGATGGCATATTACCCCAGTCCAAGCAAGCGCTGCTACCAGAGTTTTGATAACTATTCGTTCAGGTCTCGGTATGAAATTGCGTTTCGTATTGTTCAGCTGAAAATGTAATTTTTCAGCAGATGGAAACAATATAAGAAACACACTTTGTGTGAGACTTATGGCGTCTAATACAAAGCAAAGAAAGTAAGAAGAGATGCCTATGTGCAGGAGAAGCCGACGGCAGATGCACTCGCTGAATAAAGAGTGCATGAGGTGTGTTCCTGAGCCGGGTGAGGACAGCCAGGATATGGAGGGAAGCATCACTTTCTATGAGATCGAGGAGACCGATGAGAGTGCCTATACACCAATACCAGTGAGACATTCAGTGCTCCACCAGTAACGTCTGAGAATATTTGGGCTTCGTATTGGAATCATCTTGTTTTTTTTCCAAAGGGCCAAGCGGTCCCCAGTCGCATGGTTCCAGGGGCCACTGCTTACTGGGTACCAAGAGTCCCAAGTCCTATCCCTCCCTCAGGCAAACAGCCCATGACATCATCAGAGGAGGACCCTGATGAAAGGAACACAGCTGGTGATCAAGGTAACCAACTGACACAACAGCGGTGTCCAAATAATACCACAATAACATCGCATCTTTACAGTAGATGGTGCCCACGCTCCTTCCAACGCACTTGCGGTCAGATTTCTTTCAGTTGTTTTTCATTCACACCTTCATGTGGACTTGTTAGTGCATTAATGTAGCTAATAGGGGTGATTTGTCTCTCGATGGTTCTCATAATTCTTATGTAGACTTGAAATAATCTTACGACAGGGTTATTCACAAAACATGCATGCAGCCAATTTCAACGTATCCATGATTGCCACTTAATGATCATGCTTTTATACATGTACTGTATGGTTTAGAAACCTTGCCCCAGAGTGTACAACCTGGAGAAGATTAACCCAGGTCAAGAAGAGAAACTTCATCATGGAGATTGTTACTTTGCAAGGCTAACACACTAACTTGTGTGTAAAAATTCAATTTGGAGAGATCCCAAGTGGATCTTAAAAGAAAAAACAGTCAATCAGTCATGCATTGACCACTTTGGATCAGAGCCATTGAGAGAGAGAGAGAGAGAGAGAGAGAGATGCGCCAATGGAAGTTCACATTTTTTGCATGTCGGCTGATTCATGAAGCCTTCAGATAGTTCTCGGAAGTTATGTTTTCTGTTTAAATGGGTTAAAGGTTTACCTCAA
The DNA here is from genome assembly GCF_947034865.1 of Barbatula barbatula. Classification (NCBI taxonomy): domain Eukaryota; kingdom Metazoa; phylum Chordata; class Actinopteri; order Cypriniformes; family Nemacheilidae; genus Barbatula; species Barbatula barbatula. The sequence continues at coordinate 13,283,978 of NC_136785.1, forward strand.
TTGGTCTGTTAAGTCCCAGCTCCATGCGTCACTAGTGCCTTCCGGGAACTATTTAGAGGCTCCATGAACTCCCATTGCTCTGTCTCTCCAACTGTTTCGTTTGAGTCAACCCGACGATCTCTCTCGATGGCTCTGCTCTGGAAGACGTAAACAACTCCGCTCCAAAAGAACTTTGCATTATGTTCAACCATTGTGTAGTGTTAAAAAAATAAAACGCAACTAACAGAACATTTTCAAACGAATCAAAATGATAAAGGAATTTCTTAGTATAAATTATAGATGTGAAATGTAAAAAACAAATAAAATTGTAACCGGAAGTGTTTCTGGAACTACATCTCGTCTACATCTTGTCTAGTTTTAGGTTGATGCAGATGATAGAGAGATTTGTGTGGAAGATAATCGATGATCAGAAATAATGTAAAATATGCATGTTGGTTATATAATGTTCAGTTTGTTAATATAAAAACTTGAACCATTATTTTTCATCGCGTTTCCTTTAATATCATGCAGCCCTATTGGTTATATAATTTCCAATACATTTTAAAAGGATTTAAATTGATTTTAGAAAACGAATACAGTCTTGAATATCGCACTATTTAGCATGCTATCGCATTTTTCTTTAATGTCGCACAGCCCTATTTTAATGTAATACTTAAGTAAAATATCCACATGAAAAAACAGGATACTGAAGTATTTGTTGTAATGAACGTCCAAAAAACTGTATTTTAAAACTTTCCCAAGAGTAAATATTTGTGAACACCACAGTATTACTAGGCTTTTAATCCCACTGGGATTTCAGACACATTTTATGTATCAAAAATAGTGAATTATTCCTAGGAATACGTATGTTTGCCTGAAAATAAAGGCTTTTTGAATATGAAGATGTTACAGTATGTAAGTGCCAGGATGTGCTGACTTTAATGCTTTCTTTTAGGAAATTAATTTTGAATTGGCATTTACCCATAGTTATAATATAAATATAACAATAATAATGGAATACCAGAATGTTTAAAAAAAATAACCTTCATGTATGGTGGATGTTAATTGTAACCATTTGTTTATACGGTTTAGGTGATTACTCCGAGGAGTACATCTACTCCACCTCAGGTTAGTTCAGTAACTGCTGCCGTATCAGAGATATTTTAGCATTACGCTTTTGTCACTGTCTTGTGTGTATTGATATACGGACGAGATTCATTGTAATGTTGTTTTTCAGAGGCTGGATTTCAGAGCCCATCAGTATATGCTGCTGCAGCGGAGTCTACAACCAATTTGGTACTGAATGTTTCATCATTTGCTAAGCATGTCCTCCAGGATACTTGTACTGCCACTGACAGAAGAAAAATAGTCGTCTTCGATATAACATATCTGGCATGAAAGGATTATTAAAATGTCATGTATCTTGCAGACCATTCAAGAAGGAGGATCTCGTGCTGGTTCGCCACCAGAGGGCGTCGCTACCTACAGTTACTCTCAACAGGCACGACGTTCACACCGCTCCACGGCAGTTTGACAGTCAACAGATTTGTGTTGTTTAGCCTACTAGTTCTTTATACAAACTAATGGGATGTCTCATTCAATCCTCTTAGGTGGTCCTGAAGTCATCAGTCATCTCTTCCTCTCAGCCAATCAACTCAGCCCCAGCTGCAGTCTTCACCTCAAACTCCTCCCCTTCTTCTACTGGGAGCTCCCAGACCCCACCGAATCCCCTGCAGTCGGACGGCATCCTAACTACTGGACAGCCACCACCCCAGAATGTCATGGGCAGGCCTGGTATACAAAACAATCTGAAACCAATGAATTCCATTTACAAAGCGGCTCAGTAGTGTTGCTTGCTACTTCATTACTTTTGCAATGCCCAGACATACTCATTCTTGGGACTTATTTGCTAAAATAAGAATTTAATCAAGTGTTTATTTTAATAAAGAATACGCACTTTCCTCTTATTTTGCCTGCAGTTCCGTGGTTTGTGAATGAGCTGGGGGAGCCTGTTGCCATGGCACCACCTCCACCCTATTCATATGACCCCAATGGCAGTGATCTTCCAAGAGGTCAGACAAAACACACAGATTTTTCTAGTTGTCGTAATGTTTGTCATCTTTAATAACTTAGATTTTTGTTTTTCTCAGACTGCAAAGTGCTCCAATACTATTATAACCTGGGGGTTCAGGTAAGTTGCATGGAGATCCACCAAAAATGAAATTTCTAAAAATATATATTTAGCTGTAGAGGATAACCGAAATAACCTTGCTTTATCAAAAGGACATGTTCAAAACCTGTTCACGATTGTTTCTTCTGTGTAACACAAATAAGATATTTTGAGAAAAGCGCGAGTGGTTTTGTCCAAACAATTTAAGTTATATATAAATTCGTTTTTTGCGTCCGTGGTTTAAATCTATACAGTTAAACGCATTCTCAGCTGTAAATGAAGTCTTTTTCTGTTGCAGTGGTATCAGCAGACGTACTGGAACTCTATGGTGCACATGCAGCAGGTCTATCCACAGCCGGCCACGGACGTTCCATACCAGACGTACCAGAGCACCATCCCCATGGCCGACCATACCGTCCCCCAGGCCTACCCTGAGCCCGTCCGCTCGTGTCCGCAAGGAGACCCATCTAGCAATGGTCAGCAACCTTCCTCTTGTCTCACCACTAGCACCACAAACCTCCACACTGTCAACTGGCACATCCACCTTGAGTTAGTCAAACAGTCTGCCTCTGCTGTACACTCATACGCTCCTCTCCTCAGGCACCCCTCTGGTGATGGAGCCCCCTCCCACGGTGGTCCCCGGCACGGTGTTCTACCCCATGGTGCAGGAGCAGTGCGGCCAGCCACCCCTTCACCCCACCTACGAGCCATACGTGCCCATGCTTTCTACAACATACCACTACCTCACGCCCTGGACACCCGGTGCGGGCTCGCATCCGCGCGTCCACCACTCTACTTACTGCCCTTCCTCTTCTCACCCACCTGTTAATTACATCACCGCCCCAACCCACCCCACTCATTTGGCACACTCACAGTTCGTCTAGTCTTATTTAACTACTTGAACATGTTCTAGTTAGTGTTGTTCAGTTGTATCTGTACTGTTTTCAAGTTAGTGTTGTTCAGTTGTATCTGTATTGTTTTCAGAGAAAAATGGTTATTTAGGGTCCTGCAGTGTTAGTCATAACGTAAACCGAAAGGACGGATGTGCTTTTACCATCGCGCACATGATCTCAATCACAATCTCACTGTAGTGTAATAAGCATATATTGGTCTTTCCCCATTATTTGTGGATTTTAAAAGGTCGATTCTAAATTCTCTTCTCATTTGTTTTTACAAATGTATGTTCACAACATTTTCAGCATGCGGTAGTTTAGCAACACGCCCAGCAGTTCAAACCTTAGGAAACCATTGTTTGTTTATTTTCTTCTATGTAATAAAATCACCATTATAGCTGCACAAATAAAAGAGAAAACCACGTGAAATTTTTCAGACCCATTTTAAAGATGTGAAAGTCGTTTACAAAAACACCCACAGCATTATTTGAGTAACATGATGTAAAGCAGAATGAGGCAAACGTATTGCTTTGATCAAAGAATAAACAGTGGTTGAATTTTGCTTGCGTACTATTTGTGGTGCAATAGCGTGCAAGCAAATGTTACGTTTCGCTGAATGTTTGGAAGGAGAGTGACAAATTTGTAATCGCTTCACTCTGCCAAGTGCTAATAGTGGTTTAACAATAACATTGCTCTTATATGCATAATCGGATATTTAAAGTCGACCAAAAAAACTTTTGCAATTTCTGGTTAAGTTGACTGGTTTTTATGTAATTGTACATGTAGTTTGACACACTTCATAAGTGCAAACTTTCAGAAAATGGTAACTGAAATTCATTACCCAATTGTTTACTACGAAAACTATATGCAAATGCAAAATCTGTGTTCATCCAACATGAATGAAGGTGTATTCATGAATTCATGGATGAAATTTTATCCCTAAACAGATTTAAAAATGTGTCTGTAAACAAACTATAAAAAATATCCCACACCATATATTAAGTGCACCAAAACCTGCCCCTCTGCCAAAAATATAGAAAACATTTGTTGCAAAATAAATATTAAAAAAAGTTCTTGACAAGAAATTAAAATGTACTGTTGACACTTAACTGACAGCATCAATTGTTTGTCAAATTATACAAGTTAAGAGATTGCACGTGTTATTTGTGATGGATGTAGTCTTGCAGCCAGATGAAGACCAAGCATGAGGTACAGTTGTCTATACTTAGTGATTTTCTATACAAATTGTTTTAAAACTAAAACAAATCGTCTGCAAAGTAAACAAGTAAATATAACATGTCAATATATGTCTGCATTTGATTTCTTTAGCATATTTTAAGCATGTTTTGCCCTTAATAAACAATTAGAAGTAAGGGTATAATAGGATGCATATATTTTTGTTCATGTCGTGTTGCATGCCCACAATAACCAGACAGAATAGAGTCTAATGCGATGATGCTATATTGCACATTTCAAATGGACCGTTCACCTAAAAATATAATTTATAAACCCCCATGTTGTTTAGAAATTGTAACCTATATATATATATATATTATACTTTGAGAAGTGTTAGTTTGTGTCCATATCTTTAGGTACCATGTTGTTGGTTATACAACAATCTATGGGGTTTGGAATGATACATTTCATTGTTGGGTGAACTTTCAAATTAGCATTTATCTTAATTCCAATTCTGAAAATACTTGAACTCCAATGATTAAAAAACTTTAGGTTAAGAGGTGCAGTTATATATTTCTCCACAAACTAAGTCATTGTGTATTTTTCTCTTTGCACATTATCCATGACTGTCGATGAGAGCACAAATTAAAGGTGATGCGTGCTATTTTTCCCTCTTAGCCCAGTTTGACATGCAGACACAACGGGCAGGTCAGTTGTAGGACGAGTTGCCCAACAAGTGTAAACCAAAGATTTTCCATCAACCATCACAACACGGCAACCGATGACTTGAGATTAGTTCAGGACTATCTGTTTGTCCAAACAACGGTTGTGTGTTCGAGAATGTTTGGTGCTGCTAATAGTGCATATTACACAATTCACCTTTAAATGCAAGTTGCTAGTTGCTTGGATTGAATACAAAATGTAAAATCACAAAAGACAGTTTTTTGGGTAAATGTTTGTTGAGTGTTACAGGCGATTGCTAAAACTGCAGTATTGAATCTGCCGACAGTACTTGCCGTTCCACCTCTACAGCTGGGTTGTAATAGACTCCTCTTGTTCCCAGCTTGAAGAACCCAAACTGTCACAGGTTCCCATCCAGCCCCGGCACAGGTCATCACTGGAGACGAGGAGCCGGGTGCTGGAGGCGGTCAAGCTTGAAGCACAGTGCAGGGGGGGCAGTGAGTGAGTCCCGAGGAGAAGACAGTCCTTTCCGTTAGCCTGTTGAGAAGCGGACTGCATCTGGTTCTGTCCGGTCTCTGTGGATCTCAGGCCCAGCGCGTGCAGATGCAGTTCGCTCCTTGTTAACTCGGACAGCACCGGGGTGCCGTGCCAGTCCGCTTGCGGTACCCTGTCTGAGATGCTGTACGCAGACTGCTGCGGCATGTGTCCGTTCATTCTCGTCATCAGTGTTCCCAAACGTTGCAGTGAGTCTTTCTTGGAACGTGAAAACCGATGCAGTCGGTTGCTGGTGTGGACGAACGAAGGCGGCGTGTTCTTTCCCAAGCCGTTGCTTTCAGGTCCGCCCTTAGCACTCTTCTCCAAACCCGACATGGACTTGAAGAATGAAGATACGCTGAACTGAGACTCTTTGCTTCTTCTGTTAGATTGGGTGAAGGAGGTTGATGCTTTGGAACGGCATGACCTTCCCCAATTGCTGCAACTGTTATCTGCACCTTTACTGCCGCCCTCTTCTTTGTGTTCGTCAGTCTCGGGTGGTTCATCTTGAGTGGCCTCGCTGCTGGAGGAGGAAGTGCGGTGAGGAGGTTTACGGTTGCCCAGCAGGTCAAGGACCTCATAACGGAAGCTGGAGATGTCCTGCTTCAGTTCCTGAATGTGCCACGGAGAAATGCAGTTAGTGGAGACTAAACCTTAATGTAATTACAGGAAAATTTGGTTTGAGAATTTGGTAATGATGATTATCAGAAGAGCACTTAAAATTTAACATTTGTACATAAAGAATAAAAAAAAACGATATTTTGAGGAATGTGGAGTTTTGGCATGAGCCAGTTGGGTGGAAATATTTGGTCAAAGTTATGTTACAACAATTTTATAATTAAAAGGGATTTGGTTTAATAGTCCATTTCTACAGTGCTTCACAATTTTGCATTGCTGCAAAGCACCTTTACCTTAAATACATGATGTATTAATACAGAAAATAGTGACAAAAAACGAAATGATGAAATCTATAATACAGATTAATAATACAGATTAATATTGTATGAAACTAATTTCACATTGTTGTCTGAAAGTTTGACCGTAAGCAAGTGTGAATCAAATGTTGTAGATGTAGTGATCTTAAACTGTAAAATAATTTTCTTTATGCAGTAACGTTACACATTTTACTGCACATGAAATAATTCCTATATGAATGCTTAATGTTCATAAATGGACCACAAAGAATTTATCCAGATTTCTTCCAGACAGTCATCAACTAAAATGCGTGTGCATATTTCACATACATTAAGTACCTGTGAGTGCAATCACCCTGACTCGAGTGCAGCTAAAAGGTTTAAGATGAAAAAACCTCACACCTTAAAATTCTCCTCCGTCAGGCCTTCATCTGTTTTGGTGCTGCGGATCATGGATGCAACATATCGCTTTACCAAGTTTCTGATAACCTCCTAAAAACAGCCACAAACGGGATAAACGTCACATACTGTACACATCCTTGATCTTAAAATAACTCTAAAAGCCCAATGGGTGATTTTTGAAAGGATCTATATTGACAGAAATGCAATATAATATACACTGCATGTGTTCAGAGGAGTATAAAGACCTATACATAAAGTAATGTTGTTTTTTATTATCTTCCATCCATCCATTTTCTTCCGCTTATCCGGGGCCGGGTCGCGGGGGCAGCAGTCTAAGCAGAGATGCCCAGACATCCCTCACTCTAGACACTTCCTCTAGCTCTTCCGGGGGGACACCGAGGCGTTCCCAGGCCAGCCGGGAGACATAGTCCCACCAGCGTGTCCTAGGTCTTCCCCGGGGTCTCCTCCCGGTCGGACGGGCCTGGAATACCTTCCGGGGAAGGCGTCCGGTAGGCATCCGGAACAGATGCCCAAGCCACCTCAACTGACCCCTCTCAATGTGGAGAAGCACCGGCTCTATCTGAGCTCCTCCCGGGTGACCGAGCTTCTCACCCTAACTCTAAGGGATCGCCCAGCCACCCTGCGGAGGAAGCTCATTTCAGCCGCCTGTATCTGGGATCTTGTCCTTTCGGTCATGACCCAAAGCTCATGGCCATATGTGAGAGTAGGAACGTAGATTGACCGGTAAATTGAGAGCTTCGCCTTGCAGCTCTTTCTTCACCACGACAGACCGGTACATCGACCGCATTACTGCAGAAGCTGCACCGATCCGTCTGTCAATCTCCCGTTCCATCCTTCCCTCACTCGTGAACAAGACCCCAAGATACTTAAACTCCTCCATTTGAGGCAGGAACTCTCCACCAACCTGAAGTGGGCAAGCCACCCTTTTCCGACTGAGGACCATGGCCTCCTATTTGGAGGTACTGATTTTCATTCCAGCCGCTTCACACTCGGCTGTAAACCGTCCAAGTGCATGCTGATGGTCCTGGTTTGAAGGGGCCAACACGACAACATCATCCGCAAATAGCAGAGACGAGATCGTGTGGTCCTCAAACCTGACACCCTCCGGCCCCTGGCCGCGCCTAGATATTCTGTCCGTAAAAATTACGAACAGAACCGGTGACAAAGGGCAGCCCTGCCGGAGTCCAACATGCACTGGGAACAAGCCCGACTTACTGCCGGCAATGCGAACCAAGCTCCTGCTTCGGTCGTACAGACACCTGACAGCCCTTAGCAAAGGACCACAGACCCCATACTCCCGAAGCACCCTCCACAGGATGCTGCGAGGGACACAGTCGAATGCCTTCTCCAAATCCACAAAACACATGTGGATTGGTTGGGCAAACTCCCATGAACCCTCCAGCACTCTATAGAGGGTATAGAGCTGGTCCAGCATTCCACGGCCCGGACGAAAACCACACTGTTCCTCCTGAATCCGAGGTTCTACTATCCGCCATATTCTCCTTTCCAGTACACTGGCATAGACTTTCCCGGGAAGGCTGATATTATCTTTCAATGAGCGATTTTTATCTACATACACACTACAAAAACGTTGTAAAACAGGGAATTGAGCAGGACCAAAAACAGCAGCTAGGAATCAATTCTTGGAATCAATTCTTTCGATTCCCAAACCAGGAATCGGAATCGATTCCAAAAGATTCACAATCGAGCAGCCCTAGAAAACGTGACAACATCTTAGTCCTGTGTCAGCCCCTGTAGTGCTTCGAAAGGGAGCTGGGAGGATGGATGGAAAAAGCAGCTGGTTGCAATTCACAACCTCACCGCTAGATGCCGCTAAGTTTCATACACTGGACCTTTAAATAAGATTCACAAAGACTTTCTGTATCCCCAAAGAAAATTCTGATATATTCCTAGATGGGGTGTAATAAGGTGACAAGCTTCGAATTCTGGCAACCGCATATTTAGCGATTCCGGTTTAATAAGAGTGTAAATCAGTTTGGGGCATATTCCTGAAATACGTATGTATCAGCTTGAAGTGAAAATCTGGACGTGCATTCATTAACATTAATTTGCATATCCAATAAAGGACGAGTCTGCGGTAGCTCTCAAACATCAGGGATTTGCTGTTTTCAATTACATTCAACTGCGTGCTCGCAAAAACCATCGCCTTTGTCATACGTGGTTGCGAAATCCCTGTTTTTTTGTAACCGAGCATGACAGCTGTGTTCTTTGATAATGTGTGTTCATTAAAGCGTGGTGACTTGCAGCAGGTGGAGGTTACAGGAGTCTGACTCGCTCTGTATTAATACATTATAAATCAGCAGGGATGCTGCAGTTACACAAACTATGAGCTACAAGGTGTGACACGATTAGAGCGAACGCTGAATATACACACGTCGTTCCACGCATATCAGGATTCATTTCCAGTGCGATCGTGTATACGGCTTCAGTTCATTTGAACATCCCATCTACATAATTGAAGTCTGTTTATAAGCAATGCTCTGGTAACTCATTAATATGCATGACACCCATAGGCTGATGATTGTCTTCTCATTTGAATAAACTAGCGTTTGTTAACGTTAACACGAGGATCTAAAGATGATCTATAATCGGATGCGTCCAGCACGCTGAGATCGAAATGCATGACATAATATGACGGGTACAGACAAGTTGCGTCACCTGGTAGTGCTGGTTCTGAATGAGGTTATCTGCATGCCTTTCCTGAAACAAAGAAGAGATTTTATTTCATCAAACGATTCATTAAAATTACTAATGGTTTGTGATGTTGATCATTTAAAGCAACGTTGATGTTAAAGCCTTAGAGGACATGCATATGGCCAAAAACATAAAACCAGAACACCCAAATGTGCTTTTTGAATAGGGTATTACTGGGGAACTGGGGCTCTCATTACAGTAGCGGAGCACCGATATATCGGCCAATAATCGGTATCGGTCAATACAAGCAATTTATCACACTCTCAGTTGACGGGGCCAACATATCCTGGCTATCAAAAGAAGGGTTTAGAAAATGTTAAGAAACATCAGCAGTTTCATGTTCAATATTAATAGTCAATATATGAATCAATAACATTCAGAAAGTAAACAAATATAAATGTAATCTTCAGAATCAGTAGGGTTATATCATCAGAAACTACTCTGTATAATCGATATCGGTGCTTCTGGTAAAACCTTCAGATATGAATTAATCCTGTATCTTAAAACACCCTGTACAAAGGGCCTCCTCCAGAAAATCATGGGTGATTGATGATTGGTTCTTTTTACCGGAAGGCGGGATCATTGCACTTTCCCCCATTCATAGAAAAAGAACTAACCCCATCAAGCTTTGGTTAAAGGAGTAGTTCACCTTCACAAATAAAAATTCTGTCATCATTTACATGCCCTCTTGTCATTTCAAACCTGTATGACTTTCTTTCTTCTGCAGAAAACAAAAGAAGATATTTTGAAAAAAGTTGGTAACAGAACAGCGCGGCCCCTCGTTCACTTCTATTGTTACCCATGCAAGATGGTCGGCGATGACAGAATTTCATTTTGTAGGTGAACTACTCCTTTAAAGGTACTGTATAGCTGAATGAGTCACACTTGTTGATTCGATAATAATGTTAATGATAATGTTATATGCTGTATATTGTTACTATAAGCATTTAAAGGGGAAGTGCATCATTTATGCATCTTCACATCATTCAAAACCTGCATATGACTCTTTTTTTTTCCTGTGGAACACAAAAGAAGATATTTTGAGAAATTGTGTTTTTGTTCATGCAATGGAAATCAACGGCCCAATGTTGTTTGGTTACCAACATTCTTCAATATATCTTCTTTTGTGTTCTGCAGAAGAAAGAAAGTCATACAGGTTTGAAATGAAATGAAGGGTCAGTAAATGATTAAAACATATTTTTAGGAGAACTATCTCTTTAATATGAAGGGCTACAGCCCTATGAGTAACAATGGTCAACAAATGAATTACAGGACGCATTTCAAACATTTTTAAAGACCACTTTTGCAAACCAACAATGCATCCCTCATAACTCCCCCCTAATAAACGCAGCTCATTGGCTGTGAATAGGAAAAATAAATGATGGCAGGCTTACATAATCATTTTCGAAGCCCAAAACTGTTAATTTTGTGTATTGTGTGTGGGAGAATGCGGGTGAGTTTACAGAAACAGTAGAGCCACAACACAGAGGACAGAAGTTCAACTGATGGAAGGATGTCAGGGGAATCAGAATGGATGCAGAGAGGTTGCCTAGCAACTACCATCGGTCTAAGCTAGGGAACTCTAGTCTGGTCAGTCAACAGACAAGCTCTTTCAGTTTAATCCCAAATATTTGTTGCATCTGCACATCCTTAAAGCTATTTAATAGGTGTATATAATAATTCTGAATGTTTATTTTCATCCTTGAGCTTGGTTTAGCGTTTGTTTTGAACCTCTAAAAGTACTTTAAGGCCCGATTCACACTTTCTCTCTTCAACTGAAACCGCAGGGTGCGTGCGGAACTCTGAAAATTGGAATTATTTCCATCTAGAAAACTGTGCGTGCCGCACTGTATGCGGGTCGCATCCGCGTCGCTCCCAATTCGCGGGAAAGACGGGAAATGTGAATCAGGCCTTATGTTGTTTTGTTGTAGGTTTCTGTCAGATTGTGTCAGTGTAAGCTACAAAACACCACCAACGCTGCTTACAGTATGAAAGTGCTCAGCTCGTTCACTCAATATCATACCGTGAACTCTCTGAAGTTCTCACGTTTACACTCGTCCTCGTGTCTGGATTCTTCGTGTCCACACAGACGTGAGTGCAGCCACACAAACAGGTACCACACAGACTTTGGGCTGGGTATGATGTTGAAAGGTGGAGGTAACGTTCCACCTTCATCGAAGTAGCTCATCCACAGCTTGGTACGTGCGAACTTCCACTCGATGTCTGCATGATCCTACAGCAGAACAACAGAAGGCCGGTTGGACAGAAGACAGCTTTTTGAATAGCCAAATGGGACAGTGTCCCAGACTCTGGCTTTGGATGCTGTGAAACTCAGAATTGTGTTTACTTGGATAACAGTACTCATGTTAGACACATGCAGGGTTGGAAAAGACTCTGAGTGTACCTTATGTAAGCTTATCTAACATGCTGAAATATGGATATAATTCCATTGGACTATGAAAAAAAGTCACAATGCTGTAAAAATAAGCTGTGGCCTAATGGTTAGAGAGTTGGGCTTGTGGTCAGAAGGTTGCCGGTTCTAACTATTGACAGAAATGCAATATAATATACATAACTATGTCTTCAGAGGTGTATAAAGACCTTACATAATGAAGCGTTATGTTTTTATTACCTTAGAATGAGCTATTTCTATCTAAATACACCGACGGTGCTCTTGCATGGAAAGCACCATGTTGTTTCTACAGTAGCCAGGGCCGGCACCAGGACGTTTTTCTTGGGGGTGCTAAGGGGCGGCTTAACAGTTTAGAGGGTGGGCTAATAAAATTATTGAATTAATAAATGCTTTAGCTAGACAACATGCAATTGTGACGTTTAAATACATAACAGCTTCTTAAAAATATTGTTGGAGTGCATTAGCCTACACTTCTCCCATGGGTGCATTTAGTTATATAGCGTTTTTCCACCACTGGGCCGAACCGTTCTAAGCACAGTCTGAAATGGTTACAGTTATGTTTCCACGTGAGCCTGGTTCGACACGGTACGATTACAAACTGTTCTCAGCTTGGAATTTCCGGCACAATTGTCTCTGGCCCGATTCACATTCTGCGTCTAAAACCGCAGGGAAATCCAAGCTGCGCCACTTTCTCTCTTCAAATTACCGGTGGTGCGCATTCGGCACTCCGAAAAGTATCATATTTTTCATCTTCATGTGACGGTAAGCAAATGTGCGCGACCCACCGCATGCGCATTGCGACCGCGTCGCCCCCTATTTGCACACGCCTGCCGCGCGTCTACATTTAAAACTAACGATTACGGAAGCGGAAAAGACATGAAATGTGAATCGGGCCTAACCGTCCTGAAACATGCTAACGAATGCGCACAGAGCTTATAGCTTATATGTTTACATTATATGCTGTGCTTTTTTGTTGAAAACATTATGCAATGTGTAAAGTAGCCTACGAAACAAACGTTTTTAAGAACTAAACAAAAAAAAACTGAAAAAGCAAATGAAGCAGAATACAGCAATGAACATACAGAACGTGCTGTAACGTACAGTCGGCGTATGGTTTGGCTGTTACTTCACAAGTTTCTGTTAAGACAAAATAACATGTCCACAAGCACAAGGTTTGAGTCCTTTCACCAAGGGTCCTTCGCTTGCCTTATTATTCCTTCTATTACATAAATTGATCTAATAGCCCCAGGAAGCCCCCCCAGCACCGCCACTGACAGTAGCTATAAATGGAGCTTATTTCGTAAATGTGTTAACTCCTTCAGCAAGGAAGCAAAAACGCAACGACATCTTTGTTATGTGAGAGCCGCTGTAGTGCTTTGAAAGGGAGCGGTGGAGTGAGCCGTTGGTTGCAATCCGCAACGTCACCACTAGATGCTGCTAAAAACTCCAGATTGCTCCTTTAAAATTACATTATCTCAAAATACTCATATAGTATTTTGTAATTAAGTCATAGTAGGCCTAATATAGTTTGTAATAAATTGTTAATGAATATGTTATAATATAATACAATTTTCAAAATCATCAGTTGTAAATTTCAATAGATTTGCGTTTGTTTTGGTTGTCACTCACAGCGATGAGCTGATAGGAGTTGTTCATCATGGCGATGAGCATGTTCAGCAGCACCACCAGTGAGATGACGTTATAGGTGCCGAACATCGTGGCACCTACAAACTCTGTGAACTCATGCCGAGCCTTCACATTGGTAACGTACAGATTCAACAAGCCAAACACAGACCAGAAGAGAGACTGAAGGGTCTCAAACAGCCTGACGGAGAGAAAAAGGCAAAGCAGAAAGACATGTACACAGTTAAATGTGTAAAATATGTCCTGCATGAAGAAAACATACAATTTAAACACTCTATGTTATTATATAACAGGTTTGCAGAATAGCAACTGACAGGTTTAAAATCACATGAGGATGAGCAAATTTGTTTTTATTTTCCCTTTTACTATAAATTAAATTTGTAATGTTTATGTGTTTATTTATTCATGCGGTATAAGATTGAGAATGAGCCAAGTTAAAGCTTCACTTGTCTGTATGCATGTGACATGTAAGACTAACTTTTGCAAAATGAAATACTAAACTTTGAAATGTGCAGATTTAAAGTCATTTCAACCTAATACAATCAAAAAGTGGTTCAAATGTAAGAAAGGTCAACAATTGCACCATCCAAAATCAATTGATCTTACAAATACATTATGAAAATAGTATCAAAAGGTTCGGACACTGCCGTATAGACAGACTTAAACCAGTATGAATTTTGTTGAATAACATCATATACAGTACGTGTTATTTCACAAATATATAGTTAATGTGATGAAATACACCTTGAAACAATTGGTTAAAAATGGAAGTCAGTTGTGAATAAAGCATCCTTTCCTCAAAGATGTGTGATATGTTATATTAATATATGAAGTGTGGCTTTGGTGTCCAAATACATCCACTATAAATACTGTATACAACAGAGAGAATATACCCTCGGTATGAATAATACCCTTCTTCCTTGAAAACTACACTTTTGTGAAATGCAGAAAGCTTTTTTTACAGTTTTTACTAGTTATTAGTTTTGATTCTAGTTTTATGTCGATTTTATTCATATTTTTAAATGAGCTTTTATTTTTAGATTTGTATCTTAGTTTTAGTTAAATATTTATCAACTTTGCTATATTCTTTTGTCATTTTATTACATAATTGTTTATTTTTTTATGTTGCTATATAAGATTCATTATTTTTTATTTTAGTTTTGTTTACTTTTATAAATGTAGTACATTAAACTTATTTCTGTTTACTTCTGAGGGAACATTAAAATTTTTTGCTTAGTTAATTCTTTCCAATCTTTTTTACACCAACATTTGATTTGGTTTCAATAAAAAGAAACGCTTTCAAAGTTTTACTTTTAGTCAACCTAAAATAAACTCGTTGCTGCGAGTCAATAATGACAATATTACACGAAACAGATAATGTACTTGTTTTCATTCGGTGAAGCATTGCTTATTAAATATCATTAAGGCAACTAAACTCCTATCACAGTGAGTTGTGGGTAATATCAGCCGTTTGAGTGTTGCTCCGGAAAATCTCCAAATTTGTATTATTCCATTTACGATGTTACTGAGGAAAAGAAAGGCTTCTGTTACACAGCCACCAGATGCTGTCACAAGATCAGATGACTTCTTTTAAGATGCCAAATCTTACAAAGCTCATGAGCATTTGCACTTTTCATTTCGACCTCTGTGGGAAGTGAGCATCAAACTGCGTGTGGAATCTCTGCCATATCATTTTCATTGATCCAATGAACTGCATGAGCTTTATAATGTACGCATCACATTCCATTTGATTTCAGTTATCAAGAAAGCTGAGCAACGTCTGCAACTACTGAAATGAGCCATGAAACAACTAAAGGGATAGTTCACCAAAGTCTATATCTATGTATCATTATATGACATATCTGTCATGATTCTGTCGCATCATGTCATGTTTCTCTTGGTTTAGTGGCAGGATCATGACAGAGTCCCATGTTTTGTGTGGAGAGAGGTATTTATGGCCCGTATGGCCTTCCATACACTCTCCGGTCTCGTCTCTGTTCCCATCCTCTCGTTTCTTCATTATTGATTCATGCCCTACACCTGTTCCCCTCTTGGTTTGGTCCCTTATTTAATGCCCTTGTGTCTTCTTTCGTGTGCTGGTTCATTGTGGTTTGTGTGGTGAGTTCATGTGTCTTGTTAGTTTTGTTATTTGTAGTTCATGTCCAGAGTTTATTTAAGTCTTGTTTAAGTGTAGTTAGTTTTATTCCTGCCTTGTCACGTTATTATATTCCCCTGTTCTATTCTGTTACCCCCTTCTGGGTTTTGCTTTGTCATCTTATATTAAAGTCTTCTGTTAACCCCATACCTGCTCTCTGCACCTGGGTCCTCTGTCCGTGTCTCACCCCCGTGATCATGACAATATCAGATGCTAAATCGTTTTTTTCATTACAAATGTATTGTTTCACTTCATCAGATGTCTGAACATGACTCACGTAGAGAAGGCGTTGTTCTGCCTCTCACAGCGGATCCCTTTACAGTTGTTGGGCTCGTCTGACGCTTGCGTCTCGTAGTAAAAGTAAAGCTGGTTGAGGCCGTTGGCAAAGGCCAGAAGCACCAGGCAGTAGATGAAGAGGAACTTGAGGATATCCAGCAGCATCCGGCCGAGAGAGATCTGCAGAGGACCCAGATGAGAGTTGGCGGTGAAGAGCGAGATGAGACGCAGAGAGCTGAAGATGTTTGCGATGGCGAAGAGAGCCTCGGCGATGAGGGTGGGGTGCCACATCTCCCAATCCACACGAGGACGAGAACTGTTGTACTGATGGAGAGAGATGCAGGATTTTTCTTATAATCGTGGTGAAAAGAGAATTCATTCGATTGTTGATTAAACTTTATTTCAGTTGTTGAAGGATTAAGGAGTGTTCGTTCACGCTAACATGAATTCGTTTTTGGCCCCATATTTTTATTCAGTGTTGTCAATCGCGAATCGACATAAATAATCATTTTTATTTAACTCCCTGTGTGGAGATTTATTTACATAAAGCTATTGTATGGTTTCAAATTAATATAAAGTTTATTTTTGTACTTTTTGGAGCACATAGGTGAAAATGTAATAAAACAGCAAACTGGTTTCGAGTTCCAAGTATGACAAAAGTATGACAGAAAACATTTTTAAAAACCTGTAATTTTAAACAATTTTACAGTTTTTTTTATTCTGATTTTTTAAATTCTGATTTTTTTTATTCTGATTTTTTAAATTCTGTAAAAAAATTCAAATTACATGCAAAACATGTTCTTTTACAACTGACTATTTTATTATATATTTTATTATATTAAGTTATATAATATTTTACAAATTCAAAATATATTATTTATTTTTGGAGTCCATCTGCTGGAATGTATTTTTCACAGTGAATTTCTGATCATTGATATTTGTCTCATACCTTAAAGTAAGCCACCATTTTAAGAGAAATAGTGGCCAGATAGAGAGAGTTCATGGCAAAATCCATCAGATTCCACCAGTCATGGATGTACTCGGTGAAACCTCCGTCCCACATCTCCTTAATCTCTGCCCAGATGAAACCTGCAAAACATTAAAAACTAAATATAACAGTGCTCGCATTCAATATAGCGCAAAGTCAAAAGTCCTACATTTTTTACCATGTTATTGTTTTTCTGTGGTAACACAAAACACACAAAGACATCTTCAGTTGCTTAAGAGGTTTTTTTTATAACCTTGTCATAACCGATTCCAGTGAAACGTGAGTAAAAGGTAAAAATGTATAATGCAAAGTAACAAAACTGATGCTGATTGTTTTGATGTTGTTTGTGTTTTGAGGTTTTAACCCCCTAGGGTGTTTTGGGACCCCCTTAGAAGTTTTGACAAACACATTAATGGCTAAAGTCTTATTTCGCTGTATGTGCTACAAAAATCATCAATAAAGTTTGAAAAATAAAGTTTTTACTTAAGAAAAGACTTAAAAAAACTATTTAAAAAGAATCGATATAGAACATATACATTCTTTGTCAGCAATTTTATGACAATTTGCCACATTTGTTACGCATAACTATTATTATGAGGTGGCCTATACATACGCAAGTTTGACGTTTTGGTACGATCAGAGATTAGGTACGGAGGCTGGGTTTATAATCATATGGTTTTGTGGGATTCACATGCAAAATGGCAACCTCCTGAAATAGTGAAATTGGGTTTGAAAATGATTCAAAATAGATATGTATGCATCAAAGTCCACCGAGCAGCCAGATTGGCATTTTGGTTTCATACTGGCAAGAATAAAGCAAACTTCATCTTCTCTGATGTCACCTGTTCCTTCACACAACCGGCAGAATTGACTTCAGGTGTCCACTTGTGGCTTCTTCTGGTCTTATGAGAAAAAACGTCAAGCCATTATGATTGAGCCTTGATGTAATCAATCGTGAACTGCAGCTTGAGATATGATTTCCTCGGCTTTTGCCTTGAGGATAATAAATGATCGTATCAATTATTCATGAGGTTTCCATCATTTAACCACAGGCCTAAGACGGCAGCTCTATCCGTGCATTAGGCCGCTTTCATTGCTTGAGAAATAAGCCGACTAAATGAAAATCACACAGTGACGTTTCTCCATTATTCCAGCTAAATGAATATTTGAAGCATTTTTACAATTTGCATCACAGCACAATCATTTCTCCGTATGGATTTCAATGTAATTTCTTCACTTAAAGAGCTCCGAGATGACAACAGACACACTTCCTTTGTGTGTAAAGTCATACAGGACTGAAATGACAAGAGGGTGAGTAAACAATGACAGAATTGTCATTTTTGGGTGAACTGCCCCTTTAATGCAGTCAAGTAATTTTTTAATAAGAATAGTTTTACTAAAGAAATGTTACGTTTACGTTCAGCTGTGCCAGTCTTACCCAGAACCCATGGTAGGATCATCCACTCCACAATGGTTGGCGGAGGGCCCTGCACATGCAGATCGGTTTGCACGATATGCTGCGAGGCGAGGAGGAGGAGGAAGAGGAAAGTCAGGTAGGAAGCGGTGTGGCAGATGAACTTGATGAAAGGTTTCTTGATGAAGAGACCCAGAGTGCTCTTCGGAGCCAGGAGGTATACGAGGGAGAAGACGGGGAAGAGCAGGCCGATGATGAAACAGGTGACAAGCTTGACCGCCCAGTGACGTCGCCTCCAGCCTGGGAAACCATCGTACCACAGTGTGGCCAACAGCTGCTGACAGTTGGGCTGAGATACAAACTGCAACGAGCAAAAACAGAAATATTTGATATCAGTACAAATTCAGGACAAGAACTGAAAACCGAGGTGTCTGGGTAAATAATAAAAAGTAATAAAAGTAGTGGTAATAATATTAATAGTAATTTTAACTTCATTGTAGTGACATGTAAAGAAACTGCAGTTTAGTGTTTTATAATAGAATTCATGATTGAATTTGTATAACGCAGCCCAAAATGTATAAAAAATATATATATTATCAGTCATTCATTGACATTAGTCAATGTATACCTACAAGATCTTTGTTAAAGTTAGTTCTTACAAATAGAATTGCACTAAAATACGTAATGGCATAAAAAATCTATAAAATCTGTGTTTAAATCATACGTATTTCCTTCTATAATCACGGTCCTTCTGAAACCTTGTATCTCCATATTTTGCCATTTTTTGTCATAAATCTTTATTATTAGTCACTGTTTATGTTTTTTTACTGGGGTTTGCAAAAATCTAACTATTAAAAAGTGCTCAAGTCAATTTAGTCAACACAAATCATTTCAAAAGTACAGTGTTTCCTGAAAAACTATGCATTTGGACATGCAAGGTTTTGGAAGGCCAGCGATGATGTTATGTAATGTAATAATGTTATTTATTACATTTTCCTTTTCATCATACACTCTTAAAAATAAATATGCTTGAACGGTTCTCCACAGCGATGCTACAGAAGAACCATTTTTGCCAAAGATCTCTTTCTGTTTTTATAATCCGAAGTTGAAGTTATGTTAAGGGTTCTTTACGGAAAAAAGGTTCTTCTATGGCATCAAAGAACCTTGTGAAGCACCTTTTCTTTAATATTTCTGTATTTGGCAGTTTTATAGTGTAAGTCAGATAGTGGCAGATCAAATACAAATGCATTTAGAACATGTATTCAAGATATCAGTGATAGAAATGTTTGTTGCAATACTATTCGGTCAAATGACTGATTTCCTCAGTGGTGTACTTCTCTGTATTTTTACTCTTCCTATCATTCCCATTTCAAATCGAATTTTGCATCCGATGGAGACCACGGAGTGATTCAAGCGCTGTGAAAAGTGGCACGTGTTGCAAATCAGTCATCCATGCTCCAAAACCACTTAACTGAATTGAGTTTAAGATTAAATTTGAATTTGAAGGTTTGACATTGAAAGCTAAACGTATTACAAACACAAATGACATGAAACAACGGCGTGTTAAAATGCTTCTTTAGTATGTAACCTTTTGTTTGGCATATGACGTGTAAAAATGATTTAGCATATACTTTTGCCCCAAAACGTACCTGCTGGTTTCGAATCCAATGAATCACAACTCATTTCTAAATAAATATGAGGGCCGGCTCTGTCCTGCAAAAGATGAGTCTGTGTCTTAAACGTTCAGTGAGAAATACAATTTCCCTCTCAGATAAATCCTGGCACTACTCAGAAATGTTTCCTTTGAACACAATGCATGTGTAAAAGGATGTGCCTACCCGTAACAACTGTCTAAATAACATCTCATTTTCTTACATTGCCTGACCTACATTGCTATGCGGCTTCATTATGTTTTATGAAAGGAGCCAATTCTGCTGTTTCTATTAAACACAATGATTCATAATCGCTGCAATAGCACACTTGACTGTCATCTCGTGATGAGTTTATTCCATCAGGGTTAGAAAACAACCGTTCCTTTAACCACAGACAAACAGTTTCAGTTTACTTTCAGAAAACTTTTTAATCTCTTGGTTCAGTAAATCTGTCCTTTTCTCCGCTCAGCATGCCGGAGATGTGTTGATGATGAACGAAAAATTCATCAAAAAGTCTAATGCGGTGGTTCCGAACCCTTTACTGACCTTAGTTCTATCAAAACATTGTAGTTTAATCAGATTTCTATCATAAGCTGCTTATAAAATGCTGAAGGGGAAATATGAGCTCGTGGTAAACCAGGATTAATCCTTCGTTGTGATGCTATGGTGAGTTTTTTAGTTATCGTACCCCTGACCTTGATCTGAGAGAGAATGAAATTCGGGCATCAGGACCATGACAAAGGCACAGGAACAATCATTCGCGCCTTTAGAAATGTATTAGTTCATATATTACACTATATATGTAAAAATCTTAAATCCTCGCCTCTTTCTGGTGGTACTTGATGGCTAGTTTGAGTTTGGCCAGGTCTCTGCACTCGCGTGGGTCCAGCTCATCGCTGTGGTCATCGCTGTGGTTCAGTATGGTCTCCAGCTCACGAGAACTGCGCGCCTGATCCAACAGTTCCTTGGCAAAAAGTTTGCACTGTTGCGAGAGCTCGTCGTACTCCTGACGAAACTCGTTCTCCACCTTGCTGAGCTCCTTCAGCTCCCAGCCCAGCCTGAAGGCCGTGAGGATGGGGTCCTCGCTGGACAGGGCGATGAGAGAGGGGCTGGCCAGGGTCTTGTAGATGTTCAAACGCGAGCGGGAATGCCTCAGGCTGTCCACTTCCGAGCTGGACACGCACTCGACGCAGTCACAGCGGATCTGGTGAGGTCGAGGGATAGTGACCTTGCGTTGGACCAAGAGCTTGATTATCTGGTAGTTGTTGGTGTGGGCGGCCAACATGATGGGCGTAATGTCAGGTGTAAACTCGGAAAACTGCGTGTCCATCATGAGAGAAGGTACCTGTATGAGAGAAAACAAAAGGAGCAATAATGTATGAACAAAATTGTGCTATAATTGTCAAATGGATTACATCTTTGTCATTGATTTGAATTCTGATGCTTTTAAAAAAAAAATGTTTTGTCTCAGTTCAAAATCCATCGTGGCGTTTCATTATAATGAACTGTTTATATTTGTCATGTTTAAAATGTTATGACCATTATATCAGGGAAAAAGTGTCTTCAGTTTAGACATTTATTTTTAAGTTTTGTTACTATTAAATTAACGTTTTGTTTTTGCTACAGAGGTCTCTAGAATGCTTGATTGTGATTGGTCGGCTCGTGACATTAATGTGTCAAGTTCCTGATAACAACTGATAAAACTGATACTGCAACACAGACTCATCTAGATACTGTAAGTCAATTTGATTTCTGCATTTTTATACTACGATATCCATTAAACACAAACAAGCTTAATAAAAAAAACGATGTCAGCTAGCTACAGCCAGATCCTATTCAACAGAATGACTTGTTTTTGAAGCACGGATGCTCCTTTATTGGCTAGAGAGAACATGTTGAGTTACTGTATGTTTTCATAATCCATAGTACAAATAGTACTCCGGTCTTTTGGACCTCCTCCGAGTCCACACTTGGTGACGTCAGGAAGTGCAGACCTATAGGTCACTAGGCACGAGTCCACAAGGGTGCATGGGAGTGCATTTTGAGGGACAGACTTGAGGTCATCACGCCAGAAAGAGCAAGCGGTGCTTTCTAATCAGTCTTGCGGTACTTTGTTGTCATACGCTGATTCTGCGCAGCAGCACGTGAAGTCGACCACCGGTTTTTGTAATTCTGTATTTCATATGTTGACATGCCATCCGAGCATTATGCAATAGTTACTTATGTTTGTTATGCAACTGCTTATGTATATTTTTTTATTTGTATACACAATACTCATTCTTAATATGCATATATGTTGTTTTTTAACATTTCTCTATAATACAGAAGCTGTGTTGTTCAGCTTTACAGAGCCCAGAGACAACTAGATATAAATCTACAACAAAACATGGCTTATTACCTAGAGTAAGTAAGTTTTTATTCTTGAATAGCTGGCTTAATAGAACATAAATAAGCATGAATTTGAATAAAAAATGAATAAATTTTCATGAATTAATTTAGAATTTTATCCAAACATGCATTTAAAATGTGTCAGTCATGTTTGTGTATACAGGTGTGTATGACATCCACTAAGATTCCTTGTTAGGTAGCTTCATAGGAATCGAGGGCACGAACGAGGCGCTCGCGAGCAGACTTCTGAGCGCTAAAAAGACAAATGGGACACACAACCGACTCGTAGACTTGGCGAGAATGAGCAATTTATTTTAGAGACCGCAAGTCCACATGAAGTGCGCCATTTGGGACAGGGCCTAACTCATGAAAACCTTCATCTTCGTGGAAAACACCATCACGCACCTGTTTCTCGCCCGTCAGCTTCCTGTAGGACAGCAGTAACTCCACAGCTCCCACCACCTCCTTGCGGATGGCGTAGAGGAGCGCGTCACCCATGTGCACATCATGGCTCAACAGAAGCTCCATCACCTCCAGGTTTTCATTCTCGATAGCAATGAGCAGAGTGCTGCGGCCCAGCGGGTCCAAGCAGTTGATGTTGATGTTGTAATAGATTGCGGCCTCCTCAAGGGCCTGTTTAACTCCAGCATAGTCACCCTTCTCCACCGCCGTCAGGTAAGCACGTTCCTTCACTGACAGCTCGAACTCGGCCCGGACGATCTGCAGTGGAATGCGGTCGCGGTAGGGCGAATTGTCGGCCCTCTTGTAGTACAGCTGCGCCATGGGTTTCATAAAGACGTGCCGACACAGGCTGACACAAGTCCAAAGCAAGCTAAGCAAAGATGAACATACAGTCAGTTAAAGTTTCAGAATATCATTGCATGGCCACACAGTGAAATAAAAAGTTCAGAGCCAAACTTGACATTTTACAGGGACCGGTTTTTCAACTTTGTCAGTTTCATAAATGTTTCATTTTTGGCCAGTTGCATTATAAGAGGGGGGGAAAGGGATACAGAGTACATAGGGCCCCCGGAACAAGGTTGTGTATGGCCGGAGGGGGACCTGAGATTTTGTCGAGGGGTCCCAAAAAGTCAGGGTGTCTTTCAAAATGATTAAGTTCAATACTTGATAATAACTTTATAAAACATTAACGTGTGTGTGAGAGAGATATTTTGTTTTCCTGTTTGTGACCAAACCAATATCTGACATTTCTAGGAAATTTTCCTGGGGGTTCATGTAAGATATGTTTGAAAAATACCATCTACCGTCTGTAGCTCTGTACTCATTCGGATGTACGTCAGAACTCAAGCTGTCTTGTTTTCTCATCCAAAATATGTATTGTTGTTGAAATGCCTTATGGGACTGTTCATTAACTCTCAAAGGTTTTTTATTTGTTGATTTGAAAAAAGTCTTATAAGTCATTCAAAAAAGACCACAATCCAACAACATAGATACAGATGGTTAAATCTTAATAAAATATGCTCCTGTAGACTGTGTGCCAAGATGTTGTGGAGCAGCACTTCGGGGGACCCGAGTTCAAGTCTTGGCTCTTTTTCCACAGTCAGGTGGGTCAGGTGTGAAGCTAAGATGAGCTGAGCGTTTAGCCGGCTGTGGATGTCTAACTGTGTGGTAAAACGTGTTTTTTAGGCTTGATTATAGCCTGATTGTACACCTTAAGTGATTGGAACTCCAGATTTGTCCATCAGACGTGATTTCACTTAACAACAGGGGTCAATATCCACTACTCCCTACTACTTCAAGATAAGTGTGATGCCCTTCTGAAAATATCTGTGTATTTAGTCATGTAGAGGTTTTGAATGAAAAGCTTCTACAGCACAGCATCCCAACTCAATGCCTCTAAGGTGTCTCTCTTTTCCTTTTCTTTACTACACTTCTGGTGTGTCACGAAAGTAAACATCAAATGTGAACACACCAATATCAATCCACACACTTTGATTTGGCATTAACCTTTGTGAAGGAATAATTGCAATGAACGGCCCATGTTGCTATGCCTCACCAATGCTTCTCTAATCGATACTCTATTAAGAAGTCATTGATTGAATTGTCTAGTTGTGTTGTAAATAGCAGGTGGGTCGTGTATTAAGGATCAACAGCCTTGTTGTTCACAGTTCCCTCTGAGATTGAATGTTATATTATGTTAAAGCATCAGGTTTTTGTCATGATGATTTGGTATGTTCATGTGTCTTGTCAAGTGCTTTCAGTCTTTCACATTGCTGTTGGATGACCTTTATGTCGCTCCTGATGCTTGATTTTGTTGAAATTCAACAGACTCTGGACTGAAAGGAACACAATAAATCTGTAAATGATGAGTAAATGGAAATTTTAAATGCTCTCTTAATTTTTTCCATGGCTCAATGTTAGCCATCAGTGTTTCCTTGGTGATATTGTTATACAGCAGAAATGAAATATTGGGTACCAAATGTACAAAATCTACTCATGATCAATTCATGTAAGATGTAATGATGACATTTCCTTACATTGAGCCTTCAAAGCTTGACCTGTAATGATATGTCTGGCACTCTAAATCCAATTTCATATTTCACCTCCTTGCACTGTATGCGGTAGACTTTGACAAAAGCAAAATGGCTGCCAGCTTTCACCATGACCAAGTCAACTTGAACATCATCAAGTTTTATTTGATGCACTTTACACTCATGTGTGTGAAAGTTTCCTAATGTACGACAGGAGAGGGTCTGTTTTTCCAGTTTGCTGTGTTGTTCTTCACGCCTCGCTGCTTCGTAAAGGCTAAACAAGTTTTCCACAGGGAATCATGCCCATGTTTTATTCAGAGTGTTTGTAGAAGTGCTCCGACACCTTTAGTTCATTAGTGCGGCCTGGCAGTGAATACATAGTACAGAACTGCTTTTTCAAATACGTGCACACTGAAATACTTCACTTGATAAACTAGCATGCGGTCTAAACTACCAAGCTACCAAATTATGGAAACCAGACTTTCTTTTTTTTCTATTTGCTTGTTATTAATGTGTATCTAAAGGGATAGTTCAACGAAATTCAAGGTTCAAAACCTCAATGCCAACCTCGAAACCAAAATGACTGAGATATGAGATATTTTGAGAAATGTCTCAGTAGTTTTATGTCTATACAATGGAATTCAATTGGGGCCAATGTTGTTTGGTTATAGACATTCTTCAGAAATATGTGTTCCACTATCACTCCCTCCGAATCAGCCAGGAACCTCGGTGTCATATTTAATAAACAGCTTATCCTTCAATGAGCACATTGCTAAGACAACGCGATCATGCCGATATGCCTTATTTAGCATTCGCAAGGTTAGACCCTACCTCACTGAGCATGCGGCACAACTCCTTGTCCAGGTCCTGGTCATCTCAAGGTTGGACTACTGTAATGCTCTCCTTGCTGGTCTTCCTGCAAAGGCTATCACACCACTTCAGCTGGTTCAAAACGCAGTAGCACGCCTCGTCTTCCAACAGCCCAAAAGGTCTCATGTGACACCGCTTTTTATTTCTCTCCACTGGCTACCGGTTGAAGCCCGGATCAGATTCAAGGCACTGATGTTTGCCTACAGGACTATCACTGGATCTGCACCGGCATACTTTCACACCCTACTACTCTCCTACACCCCATCAAGAACCCTGCGTTCAGCAAACCAGCGGCGACTTGTAATGCCTTCTCATAGGGCACTAAAATGCTATCCAGCTCATTCTACTTCACAACTTCTTCCTGGTGGAACATTCTTTCTAATCCAGTCCAGTCAACCACATCTCTCACAACCTTCAAAAAACTACTTAAAACACACCTCTTCAGCGAATACCTGAGAGACAAATGAAAAATTTAAATTTACACTAACCCTCTTCTCTCAACAGGTCGTGGTCTAGCTTTCATTGAAACTAGTAACTGTGTATTAGCACATATTGTACTATTGCTCTTTTATGACATATCGCTTATTGCTCCCTGAACTCTTAGTAAGTCGCTTTGGATAAAAGCATCTGCTAAATGACTAAATGTAAATGTGTTCTGTAGAAGAAAGTAGGTCTTGAGGGGAGTAAGAAACGGACAAATAGAGAATTGTTCAACATAAAAAATTACTAATTTTAAACCAAAAAGCAAAAGTCAAATCTTCTGTGAATCATGGCTTTTGCCTCGAGTCATTTTTAAAGAGGAACTAGCCTAACGCTATGATTCTGATATAATGATGGAACTACAGATCGCTGTTCTCTTCACAAGCTTGTCAAAATATCCCTGGATTCATTTTACCGTCTTCCATGAATATCTGCCGGCATTTAGTGTGAATACATATTTGCGATTGACTCTGTATTCCCACAGCAGCTGTTTGTTTTTCCCACTTTCTCACCCCTCTGTGTTTGAACACAGTTGGATTTTCGACTTTTCGAACATTTATCCGAGGTCCTGGGTTTGGGATATAAATGGATTTACATGGCTAATTTTAGAGTATGGAAATATGTCCACAGGGTACAAGATACCCAGCTGTTTCATGTAGGATGCATGTTAATGTTGTGAAATAGAAAGCTTTTGATAGTGTCTGTATAATTGTCCATAATAAAGCATGTAAAAGCTTTTAAAATGATATAATTGCCAGGACTTACTGAAACTGACGCCAGAGCTTTTCGGGGTGATTATTTAGAAGTGTATGTTTACATAATGTATGTTAAGGTAGTTTTACAGCAAAGATAGATGCTTTAACATTGCAAGGTGTTTTGGTTTGGTCATGTTGGGTGGTTGCTTTTACACAACAAGATCCACTGGAAATGTACAGTATAATGTAAAACAATCTGTATAAATTCAGGTCATCATAGGTTGGTACATTGTTCATTGCACTAAATCATGATAAGCTTACATTTTTGATGAAGATATCACGACAGAAAGATAGAAAAAACGTTTCTTCAAAATAATTCTTTGTTTTTGGATTTTGGGGAGCGTATAAACAAAAAAACGTATTTCCAAAGGTCTCACCCGAATTATTATGACGGCTTTTGTTAGTGTTGTGTTGGGTGGCTTCGAAAAAAAGACAGAGGTAGACACGACCATGCAAACAGTGTAAGGTTTGAGTTTTATCAGGCGTTCACATTCACTTCAAGACGATAATTGGGGACAGACAGCTGTTTACTAGAGCGTAGAGGAGCCGGTTATCAATTCCACTCTCTCTCTCTCTCTCTCTCTCTCTCTCTCTCTCTCTCTCTCTCTCTCTCTCTCTCTCTCTCTCTCTCTCTCTCTCTCTCTCTCTCTCTCACTCTTCCTCTCTCTGTCTGTCCTGATGGCTGTTAACCCCACAGAGCCATCCTGCATCACAATCCCTGCGCTGTCGTTTTTCACAAAGCATCAATGATGGAAGAAAAAAGGTACTGGCGAGCTGTCGTTTATGTTAACCTGCTTTTGCTTTGTTAAGTTGCTCATACAGGTATAAACATCCAGTATGTGTTGCTCATAGAACAGGGTCATCAATGCCAGACCGGCCTCATCCGATCGATGCTTTAGGATGTTTTGACATCCTGATGTCACACACGGCTGGTTGGATTATTAGATTCGGAATAAGAACACAAACAGGTAATAGGATGATTTCGTATCTCTCATAAGCTGAACGTGATCATTTTCGATGCAAAATAATAAGGTGGAATAACACATTGGCAAACTACTATTTGCAGTATGTATGAATATTTTATAAATGCATAGAATATACAATTGTGCAATATACAAACAGAATGCAGCTGGTGGAACACGGTATCCCACAATGCAATGCGCCTAAATGTATCATTTGTTTTCATTGATGAATGAAAAGGAACTGTAATGAACCTTTTTTTTCGCATCGCACATTATTATTTACATAAACATAATAAAAAGTGCAAAATATTTAACTGAATTAATCCTACAATGCACTGCTGATAAATATTGTTTTCATACTATTATTGAAATGTATACAGTGTTGTGCAGTATGTAGCATGAATATTGAAATTATTATCCATGTTCAGGGCATGTCACTTTTCAGGCATCAGGTCAAAATAGGCGGATCATAAGTGAGGGATGCTTACAGATATGGCCCATAATTTGTCTTGCATAACCAAACAGTTTTTAACCGTTTCACAATGAAACTTCTTTTGACCACTTTATAGAATGCACAACATTAATGATGAGAGTTTTAATGCATGCTATTAAGCAACATGCATGCAGTAATGATTCTATTATCAAGCACGAGCGATAAATGAATGTTTAAATCTCACTCCGTTGCTGTGTTACAGCTTTTACGCTTGCGAGACATTCCCGGAAAGCTTTAAATGAAAACCAAATATCAGCATATTTAAAATGTCAATGGTGATGATCCACACACAGTGTTTTATTAAATAATCCGGGGAAATTGCTAAAGCAACCTTAAATAATCATGTTATTTACAGTACACCGATTAATCTGAGCATGAACGCACACCTGCGTCCATCAGCAAAACCTTCATTCAACCTCTCCGGTCACATCTATATTGTTGTGTTTTATGTGGACACAATTAATCTGTTCTGGAGTCAAATCTGGATATTATTGTTTTACTTGGTTTTTACTTGCTTATTTTTTTTTCATTTGAAGGTGCTCACAGTTCTAAATATGAGGTTACTGTTACAGTGACGCATTATTTCAACCCTATATATAAGTGTTAGCATACATTTCTGCAGCATATAGAGGTCGGGCAGAAAAGGATGACGATTTCTTTTCTCAGAAAAAAATGCATTTAAAGGCACAATTTGGTCATTTTCGCCACTA
The DNA here is from genome assembly GCF_947034865.1 of Barbatula barbatula. Classification (NCBI taxonomy): domain Eukaryota; kingdom Metazoa; phylum Chordata; class Actinopteri; order Cypriniformes; family Nemacheilidae; genus Barbatula; species Barbatula barbatula. The sequence goes on from NC_136785.1 coordinate 13,313,155, forward strand.
GAAAATGACAAAGGTGTAACTTGACGATGCTGAGAAAGAATGTGGAGAAAGAATGCGGTCTTCAGCTTGACGCGACAATAGTGCTTTCAAATCGCAATAGTTTGATGTCATATGCAGATTGATCTAGCTCTGCATGAAGTCAAAGGCATCTACTATATGATTTCTGTGTCAAGCAGAAATGGAAGATAACGCAGACGTGACATTGACATCATCACCGACAGATGACACAATGGAGAGGGACGTTACACTGGTTAAAACTGCAAATTCCTCTGGATTCGAACATTTTTGGAAAGATTTGGTTAACGTCAGCACACAAGTGAACAAAATATGTAGTTGCTGAAAAAAACTATAGAAAATCTCAGAAATTCAAACGGTTTCCATTATAATACCCATCTCAGCTCCCGTAGTCCTGTTCTACTCATCACCCCGACCCTAAATTCTGTCTTGTGCTTGTGTTTCATCGTCTGGTTTTTATGTTGAACTATGTTGAGTGTTTAAGGTTTACCTGTTTCTTGCTGTTGGATTATTAAACAACTTTTAACCATCCTCATTTTAGTACGTGTTTAACATTACAGTACCATTATGAACCAGCTTGTTCTATTAAAACCTTTACAAAATGTATGTAGTGTGTTTTGGGCATTATTCCAATAGGGTTAATCTGCCAGATTACCCCCCCTACCGACAGAATCCATCACACGCCATTATAATTTCCATTAAAACCAATACAATTCCCATTATATCCATTAAATCTAGTAGGTTTTCTGTTGTATTTTGGGCAGGGATATATTGTTTTTTTCAGCAGAGAAGTGGATTTCAGATATTCTAATGTAAAAATCATAGATATAGTGCCGTTACAAAAACAATGTCTTTGAAGGTATGGAATTTTAAGTTTGAAATTCAGCATTATATATTTTTTCATTCATACTGTAGAACAATACTGTAAATCTATATTAACCAGTGGTACTCAACGGGAGAGCCATGGCCCACAAGAGGACCCCAGCTGACTTTCACAATACATTACACAACTAAAAACCTTGATATTTCTCATCACTTGTCCATTCTTATAATAAATAAACACTTTTCGGGTTAATATCAAGCTCTGAAATACTCAACTGCGTCGAAATGTTGAGTTTTTGAGAGGGGCGGGGATGGGGGGGTGGACGGAGAATATTGTTGAATAAAGTGACATTCAAAAAGGTCAAATCAGTAATAGTCCAGTATCCTGAGGGTCAATAGTTAAGTGATGGATACACACATGGTTTTCTGAGCCACAAACGTCAATGAGAGAGCTTCGTAGGACTCGTAATGACCTGTTGAAAGACACGCTTTGCTACATGGCTGTGGACAAAAGATCATTTAACTGTATCGCCAATGAATTGACCTGAGCTTAAATGACATGGTTATTTGAAGCTCTCCTTCACCCATGTTTATTTGCAACAAAAAAAGTGGATAATTGTCTTTCGTGCAGAGGAACGAATTGTTTAAAACTGTACTTAAAGCATATATAATGCAGTATTAAAGAAGTTTTAATGTAATGCACCTTAAAATGCATTATAACGTCTTATGAATAAAGTTGATACATTATAACACTACACTTTGCATTTTTTATTTGGTTATAATTCTCCACAACAACATTTAATGTGTTACAAAACGCATTATGAAGAATTATAACGCACTATACGCTTTAATAACCCTTTATAATGCATTATACTCTAAGCAAAGTGTTGCCATTCATCTTGATATACATTCTGTTAGCTATATCCTCCAGTTAACATGACAGTAGTAAAAATATGTATTAGTTTCCTCAAAGAAACAGTACGACACTCTTTTTTGCATGACTGTGATACATGATTAAAACAAGTACGCATGCAAAGAAAGGAAAGTGTTCTCACCTGTCGTCATCTGCCTCACATGGTTTGTCTCCCCCGAAGATCACCAGCGAATTTCGAGATCATTTCGTCCTCAAGCTGCGCAACTGCTCGCTCTCTCGCTCCGGCGAGTGACCGTCGAGGGGAATTAAGCCCACCTCAGTTGCTACATCGACAGGTCACAGCGAAAGATCTCCGGCGTGTGCTTACAGCTGTTCCCACCCTTGCAGGAGAGCCCTGTGTTCAACCCCCCATCTCTTCAGATGAAAAGGTGGGGGAAAACAAGCCCCCTAAAAAACTAGGGGTGTCAAAAGCTATAAAATCAGTCCAATTATTCCTTTCACGCGGAGAGAGCTTCTCACTGTGTTGTTTAAATGTGTCTTACAATCTTCCCCTCTGTCTGTCTAGGTTCATATCCCCATTAATGGTGCCCTGAGGGTACGGGGACTTGGCTCGCGCTTGTCTCCGTTGTCATGGTTGGAGTGCGTCGTCTCCCTGCTTTACCTCTGACCGTCTCCATGCCGCTCTGGCTGTCTGTTCTCTCTCGTGTTTTTCTTGTCTTTTTCACCTCACCCGCTTCTCTGCGTTTCTCTGTCTCTATCACTCCCACCCTCATGCAGCATCCCCCAGTCCCCCTCTCCATCCTCTCACCCCTCCTCTTCAGCACACAGGTTGTTTTCTTGTTTGTTGTCATCGTGTTTTTGCTCTTGTTCTGTCTTAAATCTTGCTGAATGTGACAGCGGCTGTTCTTTGCTTCAAGTATAGTTTGCCTGAAAATGAAAATCCAACACCTAAGAAAGGGTCGTTTTATTGTTTTTTATACAACCGTGCCGTTTCAAATACGCACGTATGTCTTTCTTTTGAGGAATACTAAAGGTTTTTGAAGAATGTGTTTTTTTCTATACAATGGGAGAGGATGGGGGACTGGAGCTGTCACTGTTCAAAAAGCTGAGAAAAGCACCCTTTGAAGCATAAAACGACTTTAACTGCTTTTCATTTACATGGAGTCATTTAGCAGACGCTTTTATCCAAAGCGACTAACAAATGGGGTAAACAATGGGAGCAACTAAAAAGCATAAGCGCAGTACAACTAGTATCATACAGCCCACCACAGTAAACAAAACTAAGGTGTTTTATTTTTCGTACGATACCTTTAGGCTGTATACAATAATCATGTCCTGAAATAGTCATCGTGTAAACAAAAGCATCTTCTTTCAAGCTTCATTTTTATTTATGGATGAGCTATTCCCTTAAGAAACTATAAGCGTTGCCCTTTCTCTCCTGAGAGCGTCGTGTGATGGAAGTCATTATAGTGCTGGTTGTAAGGTGCTTTTCTTTTGAGCATTCACTTTCTGTCGGCTCACAGGGAATGGAAGGAGGAGTGCAGGTGCGACGCACACTGGAGAGCCAGACAAGCGTACAGAGCTTAGTGCCGTGATATGCTCAGTTGCCACATTGTTCATTTGTCTGTGTATGTGTGTGTGTGCCTGTGTGTGTGTGTGTACATGTACACACAGTGCATGCCAACATCACATAAGCTTAAGAGATGACTCTTTATATCTGATTTGCTAACTTGTCAATATATTGAAATATATTGCCGGCTACTCCTCCACCAAAATCCGCATCCACACATTAAGTCAGAAAAATGATTTTGATGATTGGATCAGAATAATTGTGAATGATTAGATTCATCTGTCATGTGACGGCGCTTGCATTATAATGCCAAGCTATGAACATTTCAGAATGCCGTGACAGTGATTTCTCGGCACAGGGTTGTAAATCTATGGTGGATTATTCATCTTGTGCGGCATGTATAATAAATGGCTCCAGGGGTCCTGAAAGTTGTCGTCAGTGTTTGGATGGCATGGTACCGATATTCCTCGAGCACATTTGACTTCTACAGCGTTTTCTACAGAATTTGTTTGAATTACTTTCGTCTTCATTGGACTGAGTTTAGATGCCAGCACAGATCACGTTAGGATGGATCACATACGATATTGTGGTGAGGAAACCTTCCCTAAGACGTTTAACACAGATCTACAGCTTTTTAATAAAAAAAATGTGTAATGTAGTTCCTGTGAAGTGTTTACTGCTCCCTACACAGACAACAAACAAGTATAAGAATAAATACGGCAAACTGTGACCCAATAAGTTAAGATAACCTCAAAACTTTAAAGTTTAACTCTATTCTTTTGAGTAAAGAACACAAACACATGAGGACAGTCCGCTCAAAAGAATTCATTTTGAGTAAACATTTTTTCATGATTCCATTTTACATTTACTTGAGTTTTACTTTGAACACGTTTGAACAAAAATGTTGTCTTGAAAGAACAACAGTCAATATTCTGCTGAAGCTTTACCAATCTATTGTCTTCAGATCTAACATTTGAGAAATCTGTTTTCCTCCTAAGGAAATGCTCTACTCGTCTGTACAATGATAACCTTTTAAAGTCACTGATGTTACAAAACTCTTTATATAACAATAGAACAGAATACTGAACATTTATAAGCTTCCTCCAGTTGTAATCTTGATATAAATACTGTACATCAAATAACACTTTATTTTTAGATTTACTTCTATAATCCAGTCCACACAAAGTATGCTGGAAATCACTCTGACGTCATTGTACAGTTACAATTTTTGAGTCGAGTGACAACTTATTTTTGGAACTCAAAATATCAAAATCGTGAAGTTTTGACAGTTCGCTTATAATGAGTAGATTATACTGTTCGGGAATACAGTAGTCTGCCCTATTTTAGGATTGGTGGAATCAAATAGCAATGAAAACTAATGTTGTTATTAAACTATAAGACGCAGCCAACATTTAGTGTTGACATCCATTAGGAAGCCTGATGCCTAAAGAATTCACATAGTCATGTTCACCAATGTAATTGCAGATAAATTGTAGATTTACACAATTTGTAGTCCAACAAAATCTAACGGCAAAAATGTAACTATTTTACAATGCGGCTAATTCACGTGGATTCGTACGATCTCGTTCGTACATTTTGGTGCGATTTGCTTTCGCGCCAGTGACATTAGATGAAGTGGGTTTAGGGGCGGGGCTTCTGTGTTGCTTTTTTTCTAGCAATCATACGTTTTGCACGATTCGCAACGTACAAATGCATACCAATAAGCCACCTTGTAAAATACACATGCAGTCCTGAGAGATCTCACGTTTTGGATGTCTGATACTGTGTGAACACATAAAATATGTAACTGTATTAAATTAAAAACGTTCATTTTCTACGCGTTTTAGCTGTTAACTTAACAGTGGTATGGTGGCTAGAAAATTTAAACCTTTAAAAATGCGTTATCGTGTAAAATACTAAAACGGCGGCAACGGCATGTGTATTACCATGAGAATCTTCTTTTGTGTTCTGCATAATAAAGAAAGTCCTACATGTTTGAAATGACACAAGGGTGTGTAAATGATGACAGAATTGTGAACTGTTGCTTTAATATCTCTCATCTTTGGTAATAGTGTGAACAGCATTTTCTGCACATGCAGATGAATTGGGAAAATGAAGCAGGAGATAAAGGTAGCGGTAAAGGTAAATGTATTTATCTGTCGTAACAGAGAGTCAAGCTTAAGTTTTCTCTTCAGAATGGGTGCAGGAACGCATCGCCTCATTAGCTTCAATTGATCTCCAGTAGTGGCGAGGCGTCATGTGTGAGAGACATATCTACAGAAGAACTGCAGCTCAATGGTTGGTTAATAATTCAGTAAAATACCCATAATGAAAAATAATTATTCAGTACAATCCATATATTTGATCAAACAATAGTGTGTGAGACAGGAAATGCATTAATGAAGAGATCCCAAAGAATAAGCAGGGACTGAAAACAAAACGTTACCTGTGCCCTAACTCGCCTGAAACGTGTTTCTTTCTCCAAATAATTATTCATAATTTCTGGTTACCTTGGTGTGTGTGTGTGTTTTCGATGGATGGTGCCCGAGACAATCACACGAGGTGATGACAGCGCCCCGGCTACAAACAGGGTCCAGCGGTCAATAAAGCTATTACCCACCCAGTGAGAGACGCTGACCGATCCCCCTCACAGATATCTCAGCTACACAAGGCGATATGAAAGAACAATCTTCTGCGTAAGATACAGAAACATAAATGACACTTTCTCCCAACAGATATCACCAACGGTCTCTTTCTAACAGTAGGCTGTTTAACTTGATGAACACATTGGTCTCTTAAGTCATACATTTTTAAACACAGTCATCAGGGTATTTGATCAATCCAAGCATGAGCCCGCTGGTCAATAATGCAGTGGAAATTAGTCTTTGTTCAAAAATTGGTCATCTGCTAGCGTACTGGCAGTTTAACGTTGTGATGCATCTATTATAAATTCAGGCTACAGTGTATTGAATAAGGCTTATGCGTACTTCAAGGTCAGTGGCCTCTAGAGGAGGAGCTCCTATGGTGATAGATCCATTGTACTTGGTCTCACTTGATCTCTCTTCGTCATGAAAATGACTTTTTTTCCTTTACCCAAAGTCATTTTACTTGTGGCGAGTTCACACTTGTACTCAAGCGTAAGGCAGATACAGAGATGGATGGGAAGGACAGCAGGCACAAGATGAAGCGATGATGGAAAAAGGTGAAAATGGTTTATTGAATAATCTTAGTTGCGCTCCCGTGCTCAGTCTGACTTTGTCGGAGTAGAAACATACTGTATTTGAGTGTGTTATGTGTTGTCTCATGATGTTATTGAAACCTTGAGACACCCATTTATCTACTTATGAAAACAAACAAAAAGGTTAGTTAATTCACATTTGGATAAGAAGTAATAATGGAATTTACAATCAATAAAATACAGCAATGTATCACATAATTTAAATAGAATACATGAATGAAAAACCACAAACGTGAATTTTAGTCACAGCTCAGATAACACGCAGGTTGTTTTTCAAAAACTCACATCTCACATGTTTTATGCCAAAATACATTTTAATGTTTGGTTTTCGACGTTCTTTCAAATATTTTCTTTGGTGTTCTGCAAAAGGAAGTCATAGGGGTTTAGAATGACATAAATAAATTACAAAAGAGTTTTTGGTGAACTAAAAAAACGCCATTTTTACAGAATGTTACTGGGTTTTTTTCAACAAAAAAATAATTACAGAAAAAGACCCCGAAATTCACAGGTCATTTTAGACGGGTGAAAACATAATTTTGCAGTTTATCTCTGTCGCCAGGCTGCCAGAACATTTTCATTTTATTTTGTAACAAGATTTTATCTTTTACAGTTTATTTTTGAAATACGGTAAAAACTGTAAATGAATGAAAAGAATTTACAGGAAAACTGGAAAAACTATTTACTATATGTCCTTATATCCTGTAATTTAACAGGATTTTTTTATTGTTATTATTTTACATTATATTTCTGTCAATCCAGCTGAAAGAAAATTAAATTTTTTGGTAAAAGTAAACATTTTGTTTGCTTCGAAACACAATTGGAAATGCATTTGGATGTGATGCTGCATTTTCCTTTTAGGTTTTATAAACAAATGACCGTTTTAAATGCCAAACCATTCGGGGTATCTAACATCAAGTAGGGCTTCGTTTTCAACTCATTTAAATGCAGAGGTGTCAAGTACTTGTCGCATTTTACTTGAATTGTTATTTTGGGGGATTTGTACTTTACTTGAGTACAATTAAACTTTTAGTACTTTTACTTAATTACATTTTTAAAGAAAAAAAGTTATTTTATTTCATTTTTGGAGTCTCTTCTTCCCTTACTACTAATGAAACTAACTGAATTGCGCTGATAACCAGTTAAACTTAAATGTTATTTATTCAGCTGATGAGATTCGTTTTAACATTCAATGAAATTTGCCAGACAAATTCATTGGTCATTTCGAAGTGACGTCATGTCACATCCATAACCACAATGCACTGCACCTTGCTCGACCTGGACCTGAGAGAAATAATCAGTGGAAGAAAATGGAGGAACACGATTCATCTGCTAATACAGTTCAAAATCCGCCACCGGATCAAGAGCACCCGTGACCTTCTTGTAGTGGAATGAATAAGGATTCGTATAAGATGAAGTGTGTTCTTTGTCTCCCGCTCACCAAGGAAATATCTGGACTAACAATTTTGAAAATCAGCTTCTGCTGAAGTTAAACCAGAGGTTTTACAACCTTGAGCAGCATGTTGCATATTAGAATTGGCGTGAGTTAAATACAATTAAATACAATCAGTTCTAAAGCAGGATTAGACATTGCATGGTTTCATTCACTTCATATCGTAAATTGTGAAAGATTAATGCATGAACAAGAATCTCTAGTTTATTTACATTTACTTTTACTCAAGTACAATTTCAATGTGGTACTTTTTTACTTTTACTCAAGTATGTTTCTGGCCAGATACTTGTATTTGAGTAAAATGTTCACTCAGTACTTGTACTTTCTCTTGAGTAACATTTTTGAGCACTTTTTACATCGCACTATAGCTCGCTCAGCACTGTTCATTAAATCAGCTGCATAGATAACTGGTCTCGTGAGGTTCACTTATGCAGTTATTTCCAATAACTGGGGCTATTAAGGGACTAGCCAAAGGTATTTACTTGAAGACCATTGCGATATAAAATATTTATATCTTCTGGCTGATACAAGCAGGTACTTGTAAATATTAGAATATATACGTGTGATGTAGCCGACAGTGCCGGCTTCTTACTTCAAATATAAATACTTTGGACAAATATTAATGAATTATTATTCACTATTATCTTATTTTAAATTGGTGATTTAAGTATGACAGAGCAACTTTTTCCGATACAGAAAGAACAGAATAATTCATGGTTAAAGTCTCTAATGAATGCTTGGGCTCTCTTCTCCTTCTAGGTCAGTTACTGTGAAAAGCGATCTTCTTATCAACATATTCGAAAACATGGAGGAGTTTGTGTATGTGTGATTGTATTGTTTCAGGAAAGTGAGAGTGGAAAATCATGAGACAGAAATAAAGTATTTTTAAATACTTATTATAGTACATATGCATGTCATCTTTGATAATCTATAGGACTATATGTCCTGTCTCATGACTTCAGAAGTGTTTGAGAGCTTTGTGCTCTTGTGTGATTATCCATTGATAACAAATCATGTGTGCTTGATTTACCCAAGTAATGGAGTTAGTCTCCGTTAGCTTTAATACTACTGCATTTTGGATGTAAGGCAGGACGGCCTGTGGAACTCCTTTGGAGTGCTGAAGACGACTTCTGCTGGCAAAACTACTTCTCTTTAGTGAATTTTCATCTATTAAAGGCATTCATGACTCGTTTTCCTTCATCATAACGGATCTTTTATTGTAAATCCCCTACATCACTATGGATCATATATATCCTGATACAGAGCTCTAATATTAGAATTCATTTCTGACAGACGCAACTTGAATAAAGACTGAAAGATTAAAGTGTTTGAGAAGTATTACTAAATGCATTTACAGCAGAGAAATAAGAAAATACTGACTAACAAGATTGCAATATTGAAACTCAAATTATTGGTATAATGCGTTTTGTCGGGGCAACTAAAAAGAGGAATGCTGTCTAAACCGGACTCATTTTTACGGTAATGCATTACATACAGCAGGAGATGAAATTGCTACAATTTCGTTACACAGAGGTCTAAAAGTAACCATTTTCACTCGAGACGTGTTTGATACAGATGGGCATTATCACTGTTGCTGTATTGTTTCTCACTGCTCTTATAGTTGCCAATATTTATTTACGGTGTAAAACAAACAGCAAAGGTGAAACTACATAAAATATTTATAGTGTAGCTTTAGAGCTCAGGAGATTCCTAAAGTGCTTTTCACACCCCCTTATTCAAGGGAAGGATATGTCAGCTTTAAAGGTGATACTGAAGCATGTGCTACTGACTGCGTTCCACAGAAGAAAATTAGGTTATTTACATCTTAAGAAACATTTTCATTTTGTTTACCTTAAACTAAACAAGTTCACACGTGACAAAAAAAATCCAAGTATTAACACATTGTCACACAATGTTCCTGCACACAACAAAGACGCTCATCTTATTTGGAGATCTAAAAATGCCATGTTTATTTGAAATCACAGTGTCACCTATACATAAAAAAAAGTAACAAATTGAAGGTGCAAATAAGAGCTTTCCCCAGCTAAAGTATTGAGCACTTGCCTCTGGTTAAAGCAGAAATCTTCCCCAGACTCTCTAGTACACATAAAATGATCAAATATAATATTTTAACACAAATAATAAATCATCACACATTACAAACATCCTCTCGACGATGCATGAAACCTAAGGAGCCAATTATGGAAAAAAGCTTATCCACAATTTGTGCATTTTGAAAGCTGGGAGAGTCCAAAAAAAGTCAACAGCCATACAGAAACACACCACCTTAAATAGTTTTAAAAGAGTATGTACTGCTACCACTGTTATGAATCTTGTTGAACGGTGTGGATATATTTTGCTTTTATCATTACAGTAACAGCAAGCTTTAAGTGGACCGCAGCAAACCAAACATTAAGAGTTTGGTTGTCTGAAGCCAGAGCTTGCATGCATTGGGCATCTCTGTGTATAGCAGCCTTGACACCAAGACCTGTCAGAACCAGACTCAACTGAAACCAAATGACAGTGAACAAACATAACTCTTACTGCCAAATTAAAAGATAAAGTTCTTTAGTCATCCTCGTCTTCATCATCCTCGTCATCTTCCTCCTCATCGTCATCATCATCATCATCGTCGTCGTCATCCACCTTGGGTTTAGGTTTGGATTTGGCAGATGATGCCCCTCCACTTCCTTTGCCCTTTTCTTTGTATTCAGCCACGTCCTAAGCAGAAAGGCCAAACAGTAGAAATTAAAATAAATAATTTAGCATCACTTGATTTAAACAAAAATGGTTTTTCCAGTTCATTTGCCCAACAAATGGGCTGCACCCAACTTCGGGTAAACATTCACAAACAATAGAGTACCTGTAGATTATGTCTGATAACAAGCAAAAGAAACGGAGAACCGTAAATTTGGCTCTTCAATATTTGGAATTTAGACGGATCCCAAGCTCATAAGGTTTCTTTAAATGTGACCAAACAACAGGTCCAACAAATAGTTTAATAAAAATAACATCCAAAATTCTTCCAATAGCTTATTTAACTCCAAAAATATAAACTAATAATATAAATCCTTGTATATTTAATTTGACACCAGCCAAACACACACCTTCTGATACTTGTCCTTCAGTTTGGTGGCTTTTGACAGGAAGGGCTGCTTTTCAGAATCGGACAGATTGTTCCACATTTCACCAAGTCTCTTGGCTACATCTCCAATGCCCAGGCTCGGATGCTGGGCCTTAATACTAGGCCTCTTCTCCGCACAGAACAGGAAAAACCCTGAACTGAAACCGCAAAGACAATTGACAGTTTAACACCACTTGTAACTTCTCAAAAGATCTGCACCCTTTAAAGAGCTCAGAAACACATACGCTGGCCGCCTCGGAGCATTGGGGTCCTTTTTCTGCTTCTGACCCTTCTTTCCTGGATTGTAGGTCATCATTTCCTGATCATAACGGACCTTGTCCTGTTTGGCAAAGTCATCAAATTTTGTCTTTTCTTTGGGTGACATGGTCTGAAAGAAAACAAATTTAAGACACCACGGTTAGTCTTCTCTCCAGACGAATTTGGAAATCTCAGGACAAGCCCCTCTACTTACTTTCCATCGCTCTGAGCACTTCTTGGAAAACTCTGAGAAGCTGACATTGACGCCAGGGTTCTTCTTGTTGTGTTCCTCGCGACACGTCTTCACAAAATAAGCATAGGCAGACATCTTGCCTTTGGGCTTTCCAGGCTCACCTTTCGCCATTGTTGCTGTACCACTCAAATATCACCACACCTGGAAAAGACAGATTACGAACCATGAGTGGAATAAATTAAAAGCAAATTGCCATTTACGCTGACTTAAGATAAAGCCACCGGCAAGGTGATGCGTTCTAAATTCACTGCAAACCACAGTGTCAACAAAACTGATATTTCATAGTGTCATAAACTGCAACATGTACTTATATTATAAATTCATCTTCCGCCAAACAACGTCGTTCCTGGCAACACAGCGGCTAATACTAATGCGATGACGTCACGGGTGCGTTTACGTCGAATTACTTCGAGCCAATCGCTGGACCAGAATTATAATAAAGAAATTATGCAGGAAATAATTTATCTCGAACTATAATGTCTTTAAGATTTTGCTTAAGCAACAATTTAATAGCATATGCAGGTCATGTTTTCGCGCTTATGTTGCGCCTGCTTAAATAAGGTCCACGTCGGCAGATTTATTAAACTTCCATTTTGTTAAGCGCAGTCATGAGAGAAAGTACGCTTTATTTTGGACGGCGAAGCTGTACATTGCTGATAGTTTCGTCAATACGCGGTCTTTCATCCTCGCGAGTAGTTTTGCGGACGGTTGCGTGTCGCATACAGTGCGTCGAGAGAGGCCGCCCTGGTCCGCAATCAGGCTTCATCTATTAAAATGGCCCCCATCCGTGGCGTGGAACAATGACTTGCATGCGTTCATCTGTGGACTCTCAGAAGACACAGTTTAGTCGGTTTTATATGCGCGAATTTAATGAAACTCGTTTAAACGGGAAGAGTTGTGAACGGCGTCCCCCCCTTTGCAAAGTTTTACCTCAGCATTCGAACGCTTGCGAATCCTACTATAGCGAAAGATCGGCTCATGAATATTAAATTACGTACTGTGGCGTTTACTCGGCGCGCTTTAACGATTGGCTAAACATCACAAGGGTGGGGGAGGCGTCAAAAATCCCTACTATGGCGTAGGCTCGTATTCGTGCGTTGCGTGACTGGACACTGAAAGGGAACGTAACGAACGCCGTCCCCGGGAGACATTAATATTTATGAGCGAACCCTTTGCCATAGTAGGATTTGCAAATGAGTGCCCGGCACAAACCCGTTTGTAACAAAGGCAGAGTCAAACCAGTCATGACTGGCACTGGCTGTCAACAGCGCTTTAACGCATCAATCCTTTCCACGACTAGCAAACACACAACCGTGTAAAACTTGAACTACGTTTAAACGTTAAAGAGCAAACGCAGCGAAGCGTCGCGACGAACTCCACGGCACCTTTTCAGGGCATTTAACAGCTCGTGGTTTATTTGAGACCGATTTTAACATCGCCATTTTAAAAGCACGCTCGTCACTAAACTTCGGCTTAACCGACACATATGACGATAATCGCTGGACGACGTAGTACCGACAAGCAAACTAGCACCGAAAGAATGAATTGCGCTCTACCATAATCATTTCACGATAAAATAAAAAAGGTACATAAGAGAAACGGGCATAGTTATATATAAATGCTACACAATCACCCCAAATAAGCATTTTCTAAATTACAATAACGTTGAAACACGGACACGCGGCTCAAATAAAGAGTTTAAAATAGCGCGTCTCACAGATACCTTCTGATAACGCTTGTCCCTTCGTCTGTCCTCCTCAGTCACACTAAACGGCCTCGCGCTTCCTCTCTTTAGAAGACCACACAGCCTCGCGCTAGCTCACTAGTACGAGACCTGCCTGATTGGTCAGTCGCGGCGTACGTTTAAAACAGCCTCCACAACTGCGGATTGGATGAGAGAGTTTGCATATTCATACGCCGTGTGCCGCAATTGGTCGAAGGCGTGGGCCGAGCCTCATTATTCAAAAGAAAGGCGGGAATGGCTATCAAAACAACAGTTTTAAAGGTCTGCGGAGAACCACGTGTGAGCGTTGACTAGAGATATTATACATGGCACCGCTGACCGAATGCTGACAAATGTTAAGAATTTCTCAAAAGTCGCACATGGTGTTGTCTGGACAATAGTCCAGATGCTAAAATACAGCAGAACTGTTTTGATCAAGTTAAGACTCTTGGACTGGACAATGCAAAACACGTAATAATTGAACTTCAGATGGAAAAGTGCGGGTTTCTTCTTGAATTAGCTCCTTTGTTTGTCATCTTTGCAATTCAGGTGAAATACTTTTTAATGCAAACATCTGAGCCTGAAAAAAATCATTATAGAAGAAAAGTGTTAGAAGCTTTTCCATCTGAAGTCTTCAATTGTGATTTTATTTACAGGAATAACTGTGTCTACACAAGTGATGAGGATATTTATACATGTTTATTATAAATACACAGTTCAAATATGACGTGTTTTCGGGAAAGAAACAAGCTTTGTGTAATTAAAAGCGGATGTGCAGAACATTGCAGCATACATACATTTTTAGTAACAAAACTCAATGTTTAACAAATGTTTTTATACAAAACTGATAAAATAGTCAGTTAAAGCATTTGGGGGTATACAAATCAGACAAATATGTTGTACAAAACGTAAGACATACTTCTTAAAAACCTTTCATTTCTATAGTAAAACGTAATAATTTTACAAATTAGAAAACCGTTGGAATAAAAAACGTATGTATACATGATAGTGTGTGTTAATCCTAAAAAATCGAAATACTTTTTTTTGTTTTAAGTAAAACTTGGTGCTGGCAATACAAGAGTTAAAAAAAAATTAGTAGCAAAACAATAACAATCTGTACATGCTTCATGGACTGCATTTATTATCAAAACCGTGGCAAAATACTTTTGTGCTTCGGAAAGAGACTGTCTGGAAACACAGGCTTTGGTGTTGAAATGTCTGACAATGAAAGCTGATGAATTCCGATGACCATGCAGGCTTCTGCAAAGAAATACTGTAATTACAATATATCTATATTGAACTGTATATATGCCCTTTAGGCAGTGGTTCTGTGGCCTTTGGGGGGCACCATTGACCATAGTAGTATATATTACAAGATTAGACAGGGATTTTATCATACAGATATAAACACACTTTATTTCTCTGTAACAACAGATAACAAGACCACTGAGATCAACACTCAGACAGTAGTCTGCATTGGCATCCCCTCATGCTCGGAGGAAGAGGAAAGAGATTGAGAAGAAGCTGCGTCTTGTTTCAGCTCTTCCACCCTCTTCTGCAGCTCTGATCTCAAAACCAACAACTCTTTTAGACTCTGATGAACAGGAACCTGACAGAAAAAGAATTTTAATGAGACCTACAAAGTTAAGACCAGACTGAACATGAATCATCCTCTTGATATCGTGCTCACCTGTGGTCTCATGTGTGGGTTCCAGCGTACGTAATAACTGACCCAAAGCTCTAGATTTCTCAGACTGGCTACTGGGTACAAAACGTGGTGCTCATAGTTCACATACAGAGGATTTGTAAAGTCCTCAACCTGACTGTTAACGTATGACCACAGGGACACAGTCCTGCTGTGAACCTCCTGCAAAAAAAGTAACAGCAAGTTTATGAAAACACCTTCATTTACGTTTTAGTGACTGTTGATTAATAACATCTGATAATAAACTGGTTAATGTTTAAACGGGCCGTATATAGACACACTGACGTCAATAGACTCGAATCTCTCATGGAAACTCAGGTGACTAAAATGTAAATCCCTTAAGCACTAAAAATACTTTTTTAATACAAAGTGAAACAAAAAACATGTCTAAAATAAAAACTAAACTAGTGTCAACACCAATGCACTATATCACTACGTTTATTTACTTTTGCCTGAAGTAAATGTGCGGTCCCTTTAAATTTGGATGGATTCTGATTGGCTGTCCTCGTTTCATCATTCCTCTGAATAGAATAGCCATAACTATGAAGATACAATTTAAAGTGATTTATAAAACTTATTCTTTATTAAAGAGCAATAACTAAATATACAAGATAAAGACAGGTCTCTTACAATGAGTAAAAACAACCAATTTGTTTCCTTTTTAGAATATTAAAAAAATGTGTTGCTGAAATTGCATACATTAATATCTGTGAAAACTAAACCCATTTAGTACATTCCATTGCCATATATAAGAAACATGAAAAAGAAAACGACTAACTTCAGCTTATGCATGATATATTTAGTTTATATAAATTCGTTTTAGTGTTTCTTTACTATTATAGCAATATATTTGTCCACATAAAAATACTGTAGTCAATCAGACTTTTATTTTGGCAAGATGTCGGAAGATGCTTATTTGTTACTGTGTGTTCACACCAAGCGCGAATGAAGCGTTAAGCGTGAGTGATTTACATGTTAAGTGAATGCATTGCACTGTAGTTAAATGGATTCAAAAAAGCTA
Source organism: Barbatula barbatula (assembly GCF_947034865.1). NCBI lineage: Eukaryota > Metazoa > Chordata > Actinopteri > Cypriniformes > Nemacheilidae > Barbatula > Barbatula barbatula. The sequence goes on from NC_136785.1 coordinate 13,329,208, forward strand.
AGGCAACAAAAATTGCCTCGGATGATTTTTTTTGTATTCGAGTTACTCGAGGAATCGTTTCAGCCCTACTTTGTGCGAAGTGCTGTTGTGCTTGCCTTTGAGACTCGCTCTTGCTCGCTGTTATAGAGGAACGTCCCAAACAGGCAGCTGTACAGATGATCGAGGACAGTGATGAGAAACAACTCGTTGAATTCAAAGGCAGAAGGAAACTACAAAGAAAACAAATGACTGGATGGCACATGGTGCTACATATAAACACTTGAACAAATGAAATGTAACAATTCGACCACCCGTCTGGTCAGTATATTCAATTAAACAAAGCAATGCTTTTAAAGAGCCACAGTTTATACTTGTCGGGGGAATCAACATACAAGTGACTAAAAGTGGGCGTCTTACCTGTCGGGTCATTTGCCAAACACAGTCTATGAACTGCGCAAAGAGAGGAGAACGCTCAGAGTTGGCATGATTCCCGTCTCCATGTCCCACACGCTAAAAGACACAAAACATTTGAAATGCATCCGAATTTGTTGTATCTACTGCAGTAACATACTTGCATACACTTAGTGCCAAGCCCGGATTGGCTAAACGGGAGGGCCTGGAAGATTCTCGGTAGGCCGGTCTGTTTTTTGGGTGCGAGGGCCGGTGTTGTTATGCCACAGCAGGGGGGGGGGGGCTGGCCATGTTGCATACTGGGCCGAAACGCAAAGACATGGGCCGAAACGCAAATGCGGACAGATTACAAATGCAAATCGGAATGGCCACATCTAACCCCACTGTCGACGGAATGGGTGGAGGGATGCCAGGGCAAATTTTACGTCCCAATCCGCCCCTGCTTAGTGCGAAGTATCAAAATACATGCACGCATGGACCTGAACTTTTCTGGTTATGGAAGCTAGTTTTTTTTGGGTAGCATTCTCATATCAACGATATGATTTAGTCCGTGTCGCTGTGAACCAGAATCAGCATTTACTGACCGAGGCAAAGCGGTGTCCAAAGCTCAGCCACTCCTTTTCCAGCAGCACCTGGAAGCCCCGGAGCGAACGGTAGTGGGCATCTAGCATGAGCATGGCCAGAGAGGTCAACTGAGCCGTACGGTCCCAGCCGTCACTACAATGGACCACCACCGACGTCTTTCCAGACTCGATTCGGTCTGCGATACGAACCGCACCTGCCAGCAGGAGCTACAAAGACAACATTGGATCATTTTCTAAGCATTAAAGAACATCTATTTATACAGTGCATATTTATTTAATAGCATAAAATGCCAAATTGGCAAGTGTATTTGCACACATAAGCTAAATTAACACAGCATATTGTCCAGTAGTGCGACCCGAGTTCAAGTCCTGGCTTGAGGTCCTTTATAGGCTCCTCCCCTTTCTGTCATTCCATGTCGTTTCTACACTACAGCCAAAAATAAAGCTGTGAAGTCCAAAAATATTACTTAAAAAGTATAGTTTAGCCTTCTAAACAAGCACCATGTGAGGTGCATTTGTGTTTGAAGTAAATCCGTTTGTTGTTAGGAGAAACAAAGTTCCGTTATTAGTTTAGCCAGGTGTTGACATATCAAACCGGTCAAATGTTTTGTAAGCACCACAGAGTAAACAATGTAAAAAGAAAACTGTGCTTCGTCATAAATAAGCCATTTGTAAGCGGTTGTATCTTTTTTGAAGCACCGTACAAGGAAAATTTCATAAAAAAATCATTCACCTGTACGACCCTTATGAAACGAAAATATATGGGCATATACAGGAAAATAAAATGCAATATATTCAATAATACATTTATATCATATATTGGAACCTAGTGATTATATTTGTCCATATATAAACAGCAGCAATTCCTTTTGTATTATTTAATATATTGTAATATAGCAACATGGTGTTATTCAATATATTTTCAAATGTATATTAAATGATGTAATATATTAAAATATAACATACAGCAAAATATATTTTCTTTGCATAAGGGGGGATTACTTTAAAATTGAAAAAAGATTACTTACATCAACAGAAGACAGACAGCAATGAAACTTTGTGAGTACACATGAAAGTCACATGTTTTCTGAAACCGGTACTAATGACCATCTCATGTGACCAAGAATTGGGTTTTAATCCAGGCATGACTTTAAAATGTTTACCAGATTCTTACCCTGATGTATTCCAGCCAGTGTGTGGAGTCCACCGATGAGAACCAGTGTTGTTGGTCGATTGCAGGATACACCACCTCCTTAAGTTTTCGAAGTGATTCTCTCATGACATGAATGTTGGGGATCTCCAGAAAGTTCAGCTCCACATTGATGTAGAAACTCTCATTCTCGTATCCTCCGTCTTTGGCCTTTAAAAGAGGAGCCGGTGAGTATTTGTGTATAAGACAACTTATACCTGTTCGAAGATTCAGTTTAAGATTGTACCCGTCCTCTCTGTTCTGCTTTTTTTATAGAGGAAACAATCACTTTTTTATATTTAAAAAATATTGTTGATAGACATAAAAATCTTCCTCCGAGGTCACCGTGTGCTAGCCTGTTGTTTACCATATGATTACAAACGGTTGAGTTTAGAATAAATCGACACTCTGTTTTTGTCCAACCTGTTACGTTGTGTCCACCCTGTTTCTCCTTTGTCCACCCTGTTCACTTGTATAATGTATGTTAATTTTATTTAATGAATACATTTACTTGCAAGGAATGAATTGGCAAAATGAGGTCTCTTATAGGACTATATAGCATTAAAGAGTCTTTTTATACTAAACGAAATGGATTAAAATTGTGGCGAAAACATAGCAAGGCTTTTTTTTAAAGATAATACTCAGTTTCTTTTTGGCCCTTAGAAAATATTATATTGCATTTTTTTATGGAACGTTACTGCTCTGAAATGGCACCAAATAGTAGAAATGATCCCATTTTCTTACTTTGTTGGTGTCGGCCACAGTGCTCTGTCTTGCATCAAAGATACAGAGTTTGTGGGACTGAGCATTGGCGTCGAGTATCGTCTGTAGGTAGCGCTCGTCCTCTCGGCAGCGGCGGTCTGATGGGCCCACCTGAGGCTGACCGCAGCGAACTATAGCCGCCTGGCTTTCAGGGTGAATCCAGGACAGCACCTGAGAGAAATATCACAATAGTTATTATAACGTCACGCAGGGCTGGCCATGGGGATTGCTGTTATTGCATGTGAGAATGACAAAGTAACATGGAGAATAAAATACAGAGCATCTGAAAATACAGAGCATGGTGTTTGCCAAACAAATTTAAAGCCAAAATGTAAAGTAGTGTTAGTTGTTTATATCTGCCTCACAGCACTGTTGCTTAACATTGAGTCAGTAAGGAGTTAAGAAGAAAATATTTTCATGTAGTCGCTCAATAACAGATTTTTGTTTATTTCTAGCCAAAGTGATAGTATGACATTTAGGCGTGCCTGACCCCCAGTTAACTTCCGGTTTGTGTTTGGCTAGTGTCTAATAATATACGATTTATATTTCATTTAATTTGTTGATATCAATTTGTATTATTATATTACTGTATAATAACTGTGTAATTGATTTGTTGAATGTTTATTATAAATTAACAATTTGTTGAATGGGTCCTGTAGTTTGGATCACATTTAAGGAAACCGAAAGGGACGCTGACATCTAGCGGTTGAGCTTGGTATATTCAACTCGGTTTCTTTTGTATGATATCAGAAATGATCTACAGGCACTCTATTGCTTGTGAATGCGTACTAGAGGTTAAGATGGGGTTACAAAAGTGCGCATGCACAGTAACCGTCTATACAATTCTAAATGAAAACATCAAATAAATGTTTTGATTGGTCAAAGAAATATTTTTAAATACCTTACACTAAAAATACAATTTAGTCTTAAATGACATGTTATAAACTAAATATTTTAATTAAAGTTAAGGCAGACCGGATTCCTAAATGTTTGTCAGACACCAACACGCACGCATCCACACACACGCATCCACACGCACGCATCAACACACACGCACGCATCAACACACACGCACGCATCCTCACACACGCACGCATCCACACACACGCATCCACACGCACGCACGCATCAACACACACGCACGCATCCTCACACACGCACGCATCCACACACACGCACGCATCCACACACACGCATCCACACGCACGCACTCATCAACACACACGCACGCATCCTCACACACGCACGCATCCCCACACACGCACGCATCCACACACACGCACGCATCCACACACACGCACGCATCCACACACGCACACATCCACACACACGCACGCATCCACACGCTCGCACCCATCCGCACGCACACATCCACACACACGCATCCACACGCATCAACACACACGCACGCATCCACACACACGCACGCATCCACACACACGCACGCATCCACACACACACGCATGCATCCTCACACACGCACGCATCCACACACACGCACGCATCCACACACACGCATCCACACGCACGCACGCATCCACACGCTCGCACCCATCCGCACGCACACATCCACACACACGCATCCACACGCATGCACGCATCAACACACATGCACGCATCCTCACACACGCACGCATCCACACACACGCACGCATCCACACACACGCACGCATCCACACACACACACGCATCCACACACACGCACACATCCACACACACGCACGCATCCTCACACACGCAAGTATCCACACACACGCACGCATCCACACACACTCACGCACGCATCCACACACACGCACACATACACACACACGCACACATCCACACACACGCATCCACACGCAAGTATCCACACACACACACGCACACATCCACGCACACATCCACACACACGCACGCATCCACATACACGCACGCATCCACACACACACGCATGCATCCTCACACACGCACGCATCCACACACACGCACGCATCCACACACACGCATCCACACGCACGCACGCATCCACACGCACGCACGCATCCACACGCTCGCACCCATCCGCACGCACACATCCACACACACGCATCCACACGCATGCACGCATGAACACACATGCACGCATCCTCACACACGCACGCATCCACACACACGCACGCATCCACACACACGCACGCATCCACACACACACACGCATCCACACACACGCACACATCCACACACACGCACGCATCCTCACACACGCAAGTATCCACACACACGCACGCATCCAAACACACTCACGCACGCATCCACACACACGCACACATAAACACACAGGCACACATCCACACACACGCATCCACACGCAAGTATCCACACACACACACGCACACATCCACACACACGCACACATCCACACACACGCACGCATCCACATACACGCACACATCCACACACACGCACGCATCCTCACACACGCAAGTATCCACACACACGCACGCATCCAAACACACTCACGCACGCATCCAAACACACTCACGCACGCATCCACACACACGCACCCATACACACACACGCACGCATCCACACACACGCATCCACACGCAAGTATCCACACACACGCACGCATCCACACGCACGCATCCACACGCATGCACACATCAACACACACGCACGCGTCCACACGCACGCATCCACACATGCGCATTCACACACACGCTTCCACAAACACGCAGGCACACAGGAGAGGCTCACAGGGAAGCGGCGTTTGGATCTGAAAGCTGCCACTCTCTTCAGCTCATCTTCTGTGACGTTTGAAGGCATGACCAGCAGGGCTGGGTACGTCTCACACACTTCATAACCACTGTTCACTTTACTGATGATCCAGCTCTCATTTGGCAGACCCTGTTATAACAAACATAAAGCATAAAGCCATATAAGCTGAGAAAATTACATTACTTAACATTTTTGATATTTTTGGCAATATATTTTAACTCCTTGTCTATGTGCGTATATGCACATTCAAAATTCATAGTTCTTTTATATAACCATTATTTCGCTACAATCATTGAACAATTTTATCTGTGAGGAGTTACTTGTATACCTGTCTCTTGTACTCAGCGACTGGGTCATAGATCTTCCAGCCATCTTCTGGAAACTTCTCTCGACACTTATAGGCAAACAGAGGCTGAGCGCAAAGAGGATTTATACAATTAAACATGTCACGGTGCTATGAAATAAAGTGTGTCAGATGAGTGTCTTGTCCTACCAGGTTGTGGGATAAAGGGAAAGCATACTTTGACAGTATTTCAAACACCTCCACATTACTCTGTCCTTCCTTTCTGTAAGCAAACCTGGCGTTCCTGATGTCCTGTAAAAAAACGAAAATGGCAGGGATGAGGAAGAGACAGTGACAGGGTGAAGACAGCTGATGAGATGAAGAGATTCTTTGCCTTGCAGACTATTTCAAGTCCCTGATTGTTCTCTCCATGGCTGTGAACAGCGATCGACTCCAGCCTGCTTACTGCTCCAAGATTAACGTCCAACACGAAGGGAGGATCCTACACATCACAAAAAGAAACGGCATTAATAACAAAGCAAAACACCAAGGTTATGGGATAGAAAAGCTGTGACCACCCTTTGCCTCACGCAGTTCGACACATCTCCTTCGCATCGAGTTGAATAGGTTTTTGATTGTGGCCTGTGGAATGTTGGTCTGCTCCTCTTTGCTGTGCAAAGTTCAATTTTGGCAGGAACTGGAACACGCTGTCGTATACTCCCATCCAGAGCATCCCTAACATGCTCAATGGGTTACATGTCCGGTGATTATGTTGGCCATGCAAGAACTGGGATGTTTTTAGCTTCCAGGAATTGTGCACAGATCCTTGCAGTATGGGGCGATACATTATCATGCTGCAACATGAGGTGATGGCCGTGGATCGATGTCACAACAATGGGCCTCAGGATCTCATCACGGTATCTCTGTGCACTCAAAATGCCATCAATAAAATGCACCCGTGTTCGTTGCCCGTTACCTACGCATGCCCATACCACAACCCCACCGCCACCACGGGCCACTCAATCCACAACGTTGACCTCAGCAAACCGCTCACCCTCACATTTACATTTAAGCATTTGGCAGATGCTTATAATCCAAAGCGATTTACATTGCATTATACTATACATTTGTATGTGCAATCCCTGGGATCGAACCTATTGCATTGGCATTGCTAGTGCCATGCTCTTACCACTAAACTACAGGAATCCCACACAACGCCATACATGGGATTAATCCGTGAAGGGAACACCTCTCCAAAGTGCTAGGGCCCATCGGATGTGAGCATTTGCCCACTCAAGTCAGTTGCGAAGAGGAACTGCAGTCAGGTTGAGCCCCCGAAGAGGACGACAAGCATGCAGATGAGCTTCCCTGAGACGGTTCATGACAGTTTGTGCAAATCTTCTTTGGTTGTGCAAACCGATTGTTGCAGCAGTTGTCCGGGTGGCTGGTCTCAGACGATCTCGGAGGTGAAGATGCTGGATGTGGAGGTCCTGGGGTTGTGTGGTTACACGTGGTCTGCGGTTGTGAGGCCGGTTGGATGTACCTTTGGAGAACGACTCAAGGTAGAGAAATGAACATTCAATTCACGGGCAACAGCTCTGGTGGACATTCCTGCAGTCATCGTGCCAATTGCACGCCCCCTCAAAACATGCGATATCCGTGGCATTGTGCTGTGTCACAAAACTGCACATTTTACCGTGGCCAGCCTAAGGCACACCTGTGCAAGAATCATACTGTCTAATCTGCATCTTGATATGCCACACCAGCAATAGAAAAACCCTGGGATCCTACATAATCTCAAAAATAAGCATTGCATGGATAGTTTGTGAATTAAACAAGAAAAGTGTGTTACCCGAGTCAAACTCTTGAAGTACAGCTTGTAGTCAGTGATGGTTAAAGTGCCCTTCACAACACCAGAGAACGGGCAGATATACATCACGTCTTTGACTATAAAAACACACAAGGTCTTATATGAATGATCTTTCGAATATGCACACAAGATCAAATAAAGGCATTTGAAAAAAACACTAACTAGAGCAGCTCTTGATTATAATCTTACAACTTTTATTATGACTTGAGTATGAATCAAACTCAAGCTGAAGAAGTTGTATTAGGACACATTAAGATGCTGAAGATGTCTTTTACCGATAGCTTTGATAGATTCTCCTGGTACACGTGGAGCTTCCTCCATCTGAGCCTGCTTATTTCCTTCTCTCAATGCCTGAAAGATAACACAACACACACAGACGAGAACACATATATAAATAGATTGATGTAATATTAGAAAATAGATTGTTTTTAAACCATCGGACGATATCCCACTGTGAACATTTTATTTTATCAACCGATACCGATTATTTGCCGATATATATCGGTGCATCTCTACAAACAAGTATGGTTTTAGGTTGGTTTTATTTGCATTGTGTGGTTGGAAAACGCCAGAACCAAAAATGCCCTGATCTGGTAAGTGCAAACAGATTCAATGGTGAGACTTCGCATGAAGTCACCATTCCCAAAGCAACCGGTCTGATGCTTTGTAAATGTATGAGCGAGTCTAAAGAAATGTTAGACTCCACCGGATGAGACTTTATGGATTTACTGGGCCAGAAGCCAACCCCCTAGCAACCACTCAGCTCACCCTAGCAACCGCACTGCAACACCCTGACAGTTTATATGTCTCTTTCAATGCATCTTTCTCTGAGCCCTTGTTCACTGAAGACCTGCAATGAGCAGAAGGGAATGAGCCAGATGAGAAGGGGTGGGGTTGGTAGGCCTGACAGAGCTGTTTGGCAGCCTCACAGACACTGAGGAATAAATGAATTCAGTCTCTCAGTTAAGACAACAGCTACAGAACAACGACAGCACTGTTCGACCTTCAACCAAACAAAAGATCTGTTCTGAATTATGGTAATGAAGCCCTGACACAGAGTGGTGACATTTCATAGAGACGTACGAGTCCAAAACATCTGTACAATCTGAAGATAAGAGAATGTGACATAGATATGAAGAGAGACATTTTGCCATCATTTATTTACTCTCATGACAGTACAAACATGTATGTCTTTCTTTCTTCTGCAGAACATAAAAGAAGATATTTTGAACAATGCCAGTATCCAAACGGTATTGACCCAATTGACTTCCATTCTATGGAGACAAGACCACTTCTCGAAATATCTTCCATTGTGTTCCTCAGAAGAAAGAGTCATATACAGGTTTTAAAGACACATGGGTGAATAAATGAACAAAACGTGAGCACTTATGCGCTTACAGTGATAACCTAGCAATGCAAAGTATGCAACTGTGCAATAATTGTTCAAAACATGCAAGACTCGTGTCACGACCAGATAAAGAAAAGAATAGGAAAAAAGAAGCTCCTTTCACCAGGTACCTGCCAGAAGGAGCCAGGAAGGATGTGGTTTAATTTTCCGTACATTACTTGGAACCAAGATCGCCCAAACTCCACCCAATAACAACCAGATTTTGCAAAAACAACTGAAAAAACGTAGGCCTATGCATGAAGAATGTTCGAAAACTTTAGAAAAATGTGACATTGGCACGCTGGACTGCAAGTACATTGTATACACGGTTTTGCTTGACTTGTACAAACTGACAATTTCCAATGTATTTACACAAGATACACAAATGATTGGCTTTAATTATTCATCTATGCACTGTACACGTTGTTATGAAATCAACACACACACACAGAAAGAGAGACTTGCCGAAGAGGGGGCAGTCTGCTGAGGGTCAATGTCCAAGAGAAATCCTTTAACTTCCACATCACAGTCCTGTGTCAGAAAACACCACAACACCACAGAAAGAAAGAATGAGAAGGAAAACAAAGCAGAAACATGTCACCATATCAGAGAAAACGAGAACGAGACTCATGCAGAAGTAATAAAATAAAAGTGTAGTCTAATAAAGGGGTTATATATGTTTTATTACTTGAGGTCAACTTGTTGTTGAGGTGTTTTTTTTTCTAACTTATAAAATTTATAAATGCTTCTTTGTAAACGACATCACTTTACTGCTTCGCAAAGAACTCCGGAAATAGTTGTTTTCTGAGTTTTACTAGATGATCTGCATGTGCATAGTACAATGAACTCTTTTATTTAAAAAGATTAAGGAACACGAGTTTCCTGATCTGAAACTCATGATATGAGCCCCTTCAAAACCAGAAACAGTCAGAAATTCGAAATGTCAATGTCATTAAAAAAGGAACTGTTTCTTAAATTCCTTGCCGGAAATGACCAGACACTTACTTTCATATTTCATATGGAGTTCTCTATGAAAAAAATGAATCCAACCAGTTTTGGAGGAGTATATAAATAGCAACCGAAGACTAATATGACACAGTTTATAAGCATGGTTCAGATCCACTGTGGTTTTGTGATAAAAACAGCGGTTGCGTGAAGTGTGCAAGACAGTTGTCCCATAAAAAATGCGACGGGTGGAGATCCCTTGCAATTTAAAACCTGTTTTGAATTAGTGAGCATTTGCCGTTTTTTGGTTTGTCTCTGTATACTGTGTCTATTACCACTTCTGTGTTCTTCTTACTGTAGTAAATAAAAGGGAAAAAACAGGAAACGCTACAGGTGTGTCATCAAACACACAAGTAGTTCTGCACCTTATGATCCTCTTCCTGCACAAACAGGGATCTGTGATGTATATATAGCAAACACGTCCGTACCTTGTACTCTCTAGAGATTATCTCTGAGCTGATGGGTCCTGAGAATTGACTTGACATTGTGGCTGCAATCAGTTGTTTACACCATTCAACATGAGCTCCTGTGGGACTGTGATACACAAGAAGTCTTAGTGAGTGTAAACATCAATAAAAGTACTCTTAAGAAGTGTGGGGTCGCGTACTCACAATATGACAACGTTACATTCAAATTTGAGTTTTCTAAATGAAGGAAATGAAGAGGTTGGGCATAATTATATGTTTGTCTATAAAGTTATTTTAAGATTATGAATTCTAAGTGACACAAACATTTTGACGGCCCTTAAAAGATGAACCATGACAGCGTTAAAAGTGTAGTAAGGTTTTTGGGGTTTATCTAGGCCAAACCTTGCAAATAAAACCAAAAACGCTGGTTGCTTGCAGTGCATTAGATATTCTACATATAATCAAAGTTCGTTGGATGCATCGTTACCTTTTTCTGGGGTTAAATTGACAGATGATTATTATTTGATACGTAATACAAATAAGCATTTAGTAAGTTTCTAGTAATGAGTATTACATTTTAATTGTCAGCTGGATATCTATGGAGGGGCCCAAGAAGAATATGGAGGGGCAATGCCCCCAGACCCTATTTCCCCAGACATTATTATAGTTAACAGTTGCTGTATTATTCTAAAAATAAGACATTTAACAAAAACAATATCAAAACAGTGGTTGCTATAAGCGAATCATATGACTGTTCTCAAGCGGTCACTCTGATGTGTGGATTTCTCAGAGGTTATCAGCGGGGGTGTGCTGTTATGCGCTTTGGATGTGCTGTTGTGTTGTGTTGTGCGCTTCGGATGTGTGTTATGCGCTTTGGATGCGTGTTGTGCGCTTTGGATGTGCTGTTGTGAGCTTCGGCCGTGCTGTTGTGCGCTTTGGATGTGCTGTTGTGCGCTTTGGCTGTGCTGTTGTGCGCTTTGGAAGTGCTGTTGTGCGCTCTGGATGCGTGTTGTGCGCTTTGGATGTGCTGTTGTGAGCTTCGGCTGTGCTGTTGTGCGCTTTGGCTGTGCTGTTGTGCGCTTTGGATGTGCTGTTGTGCGCTTTGGCTGTGCTGTTGTGCGCTTTGGAAGTGCTGTTGTGCGCTTTGGATGTGCTGTTGTGCGCTTTGGATGTGCTGTTGTGCGCCTCGGCTGTGCTGTTGTGCGCTTTGGATGTGCTGTTGTGCGCTTTGGCTGTGCTGTTGTGCGCTTTGGAAGTGCTGTTGTGCGCTTTGGATGTGCTGTTGTGCGCTTTGGATGTGCTGTTGTGTTATGCGCTTTGGCTGTGCTGTTGTGCACTTTGGCTGTGCTGTTGTGCGCTTTGGCTGTGCTGTTGTGCGCTTTGGATGTGTGTTGTGCGCTTTGGCTGTGCTGTTGTGCACTTTGGATGTGCTGTTGTGCGCTTTGGATGTGCTGTTGTGTTATGCGCTTTGGCTGTGCTGTTGTGCACTTTGGCTGTGCTGTTGTGCGCTTTGGCTGTGCTGTTGTGCGCTTTGGATGTGTGTTGTGCGCTTTGGCTGTGCTGTTGTGCACTTTGGATGTGCTGTTGTGCGCCTCGGCTGTGCTGTTGTGCGCTTTGGATGTGCTGTTGTGCGCTTTGGGTGTGCTGTTGTGCGCTTTGGGTGTGCTGTTGTGCGCTTTGGGTGTGCTGTTGTGCGCTTTGGCTGTGCTGTTGTGCGCTTTGTATGTGCTGTTGTGTTATGCGCTTTGGGTGTGCTGCGATGCGCTTTGGCTGTGCTGTTGTGCGCTTTGGATGTGCCGTTGTGTTATGTGCTTTGGATGTGCTGTTGTGCGTTTTGGATGTGCCGTTGTGTTATGCGCTTTGGATGTGCTGTTGTGAGCTTTGGATGTGCTGTTGTGCGCTTTGGCTGTGCTGTGCTGTTGTGCGCTTCGGCTGTGCTGTTGTGCGCTTTGGCTGTGCTGTTGTGCGCTTTGGCTGTGCTGTTGTGCGCTTTGGATGTGCTGTTGTGTTATGCGCTTTGGGTGTGCTGCGGTGCGCTTTGGGTGTGCTGTTGTGCGCTTTGGATGTGCTGTTGTGTTATGCGCTTTGGGTGCGCTGCGGTGCGCTTTGGATGTGCTGTTGTGCGCTTTGGCTGTGCTGTTGTGCGCTTTGGATGTGTGTTGTGCGCTTTGGCTGTGCTGTTGTGCGCTTTGGATGTGTGTTGTGCGCTTTGGATGTGTGTTGTGCGCTTTGGCTGTGCTGTTGTGCGCTTTGGATGTGCTGTTGTGCGCTTTGGATGTGCTGTTGTGCGCTTTGGATGTGCCGTTGTGTTATGCGCTTTGGGTGTGCTGCGGTGCGCTTTGGATGTGTGCTGTTATGCGCTTTGGCTGTGCTGTTGTGCGCTTTGGATGTGCTGATGTGTTATGCGCTTTGGATGTGTGTTGTGCGCTTTGGCTGTGCTGTTGTGCGCTTTGGCTGTGCTGTTGTGCGCTTTGGATGTGTGTTGTGCGCTTTGGCTGTGCTGTTGTGCGCTTTGGCTGTGCTGTTGTGCGCTTTGGCTGTGCTGTTGTGTGCTTTGGCTGTGCTGTTGTGCGCTTTGGATGTGCTGATGTGTTATGCGCTTTGGGTGTGCTGCGGTGCGCTTTGGATGTGTGTTGTGCGCTTTGGCTGTGCTGTTGTGCACTTTGGATGTGTGTTGTGCGCTTTGGATGTGCTGTTGTGCGCTTTGGCTGTGCTGTTGTGCGCTTTGGCTGTGCTGTTGTGTGCTTTGGCTGTGCTGTTGTGCGCTTTGGATGTGCTGATGTGTTATGCGCTTTGGGTGTGCTGCGGTGCGCTTTGGATGTGTGTTGTGCGCTTTGGATGTGCCGTTGTGCACCTCGGCTGTGCTGTTGTGCGCTTCGGCTGTGCTGTTGTGCGCTTTGGCTGTGCTGTTGTGCGCTTGGGATGTGTGTTATGCGCTTTGGATGTGTGTTATGCGCCTTGGATGTGCTGTTATTTATTTGCACTGACCTGTCTGGAGTTTCAGCGCTTAACTGTGTTGAACTCGATCGCTTGTCCATCCTCCACCGTGAGCGATATCGCATCCGTCGCGACTACGTCTCATATCCAACGATCATATGTGTCCGATGCTCGTCTTTGCTCTCCTTCAAACTTTGTGACCCTCCCACACTCACTCAAAAGTATAAATCCCACTATTAAGGCTTGCTCGTGAATACCAATTAAGTTTGAGCTTTCCAACCGTCCAATGGAAATGTCCTGTTTATGAATGTTAATAAGCTAGAGCTGACGTCGCTTTGGAATTATCCAATGGCAAAGTCCGCTTCATGAATAGTAAAACGGAGAAATCAATCTCCTCCTTCAACAGCACCGCCACGCCAGCACCGATAAAGACCTACAAACTACGCTACCCATAATGCAACACTAGAACATGAGAACACGTTTAAAAGATATGAAGAGGATTTTACTTTCGATGAAACCTTTGTATTGTACCGTACAGCATTGTATTTTATTGAGTATAATTTTGTTTTTATAAATAGATTTTTTTGTGTTGTGTTTTTTTAATACTTTGATCATCGTCTTTCTGGTGTTTTTAAAATGTTTTATATAAATAAAATTGTATTTTATTGTATAAAATTATGTTTGTTTATTGTGCATTGAGATAAATATAAATCAATCAGCAGTTAGTTTGTATTTATTTAAGCCATAATAACTCAAGACATAATAACACAATAAAATCCTGATTTTTTTAGTAATCTCAATTTGGAACCAAACTCTTCATATTTGCGAGGCCATGTTTCATTGAATTATTACAAGTTATATTCCTTTATAGTTAATAAGAAAACTTGAATGAATAACAACATTGATGCATTTCATTTATTGATATAATAAAAACACTTCCACCAAATATGCATTTTGAACATGATTTCAAAAGAAAAAATGAACTACCCAAGTGTTTCCGTCGACTCCAAACTTTATTGTTATGCATAGATACAAAATACACTTCTGTGAAGTAAACACACTTCAGCGTTTACTAAGGATAAGAAGGAGCAGAGGGCATTAGATGAATGGGAATGTGTACTGTCCACACGTCTTTATGCCCCCTAGAAAACAAAGGTTCAACGAGCCAGCGTGGGTTTGAGAGTCTTGTAAGATATTTCTGATCGAGTCCAGTCAAGCAGGCTGCTTTCTCTAGCTCTCTCATCTCTTCACGTGGCACATTCTCAGGACAGAGCCACGTCTCGCCAACATCCACAAGACCTGCACACATACAAATCATACAGGTTATAAACTACAGTGACAAGTACACTATAACAGAGATATGAGACACTGTACAGACATTTCTACGAGTAAATGTAGTTATTCTAACTAGTAATATGTAAATATATGACTTTATATTTTAATTCAAATACATACTATACACTCAACTAAAGGATTATTAGGAACACCTGTTCAATTTCTCATTAATGCAATTATCTAATCAACCAATCACATGGCAGTTGCTTCAATTCATTTAGGGGTGTGGTCCTGGTCAAGACAATCTCCTGAACTCCAAACTGAATGTCAGATTGGGAAAGAAAGGTGATTTAAGCAATTTTGAGCGTGGCATGGTTGTTGGTGCCAGACGGGCCTGTCTGAGTATTTCACAATCTGCTCAGTTACTGGGATTTACACGCATAACCATTTCTAGGGTTTACAAAGAATGGTGTGAAAAGGGAAAAACATCCAGTATGCGGCAGTCCTGTGGGCGAAAATGCCTTGTTGATGCTAGAGGTCAGAGGAGAATGGACCGACTGATTCAAGCTGATAGAAGAGCAACTTTGACTGAAATATCCACTCGTTACAACCGAGGTAAGCAGCAAAGCATTTGTGAAGCCACAACACGCACAACCTTGAGGCGGATGGGCTACAACAGCAGAAGACCCCGCCGGATACCACTCATCTCCACTACAAATAGGAAAAAGAGGCTACAATTTGCACGAGCTCACCAAAATTGGACAGTTGAAGACTGGAAAAATGTTGCCTGGTCTGATGAGTCTCGATTTCTGTTGAGACATTCAGAACTTGGCGTAAACAGAATGAGAACATGGATCCATCGTGCCTTGTTTCCACTCTGCAGGCTGGTGGTGGTGGTGTAATGGTGTGGGGGATGGTTTCTTGGCACACTTTAGGCCCCTTAGTGCCATTTGGGCATCGTTTAAATGCCATGTCCATCCCTTTATGACCACCATGTACCCATCCTCTGATGGCTACTTCCAGCAGGATAATGCACCATGTCACAAAGCACGAATCATTTCAAATTGACAATTTCACTATACTAAAATGGCCCAAATCTCCATCAACTGCAAGATGCTATCCTATCGATATGGGCCAACATTTCTAAAGAATGCTTTCAGCAACTTGTTGGATCAATGCCACGTAGAATTAAGGCAGTTCTGAAGGCGAAAGGGGGTCAAACACAGTATTAGTATGCTGTTCCTAATCATCCTTTAGGTGAGTGTACAGTGTTTGTGCAAAGGAAACCCTTTATTATCCGTGGTAAAATACTCTAATAGAAAGCTTTCATAAAATGTCGGCAATAGCAAATACATCACAAGCAGCACAAAGCAGAATATTCCTTTTTATACATGTGTTATTACAAAGATGTATTCAGTTTAACATTATAATTTCAATTGAATTATTCAATAAATACCTGCAATAACACCACGCCCAAACCTTTCTCCCGACTTCAGAAGTTGATCAATTTGTATGGGTGTCATTCCCAGTCCATCTGTCAGGATCTGTCTCCAGTCTTCCCCTTCCCAGTTCCTCTGTGCGATGTGCACCGCTAGAGTGCAGTTCCGCGTCTCCGCCAGCAGGGGTCTCCAGCGGGTCTCTATTGTTTTAACACCATTCAACACAATAGAAGCGTACGGCTGCCGAAATGATAAACAAGACACTTCTAAACTCATTCTTAGACGGCATTTATCATCACTATCTACACGCTCAAATAAGACGCTACATCCAACCGCAACTTGCCCACCGGTTTGTGGTTTGTTCAATGGGTCACGGCTGCCGTTTTTAAAATAGGAACCGTGAAAGTCCGTCCATATGTGAGATAAACATGTCACGTTTAAACACAGAACAACACCTCGGTGGCGCGACTGGATCCTACGCTTCCTGTTTTTAAACCGCTGCTCATAAAAGACGAGACACTTCTATGAAATAAAGGACAAATTATAGAAAGAGCGCCCCCTAGAGCAGCTAAACGCAAGTGAACTGGAAGACCGGGGCTAGTTGTCACACGGGAAAGGTGACTCACAAGATCTGAATTTGTGTTCTTTTCTAGGAGTGATGACCTCTGGGAAATATTTTTGAGACTAAAACGTGCCCAACCAATTTGGCTACAATTGTATACACTGTGGATTATTGAGAAGATACTCAAAGGTGTATGTAAATCATTCTTTCAGATATAAAAAAGAAATAAAGTGGCAGTTTTCAGACTTGACATCAGATGTAAAGTCTTTGTATGAAACCTTGGCTTTCTACAACATGCCAACCATAGTTAACATGTATGGAGGACCAAACCTGCAGAATAAACATATATATATATATATATATATATATATATACATGAATAAATAGAGAAACAGATGAATAAATGTGGTTTATAGGAAAAAATGAATAAACTACTTGATAAAATAAATATCATTCATTGTTAAAATATATTTTATATATTTAAAACATTAATATAATTTTATTAAAAATGAATCATATTTATTTTATCAAGTCGTTCATTCCTTTTTTTATTTTCCTATCAATCAAATGTATTCATCTATTTATTCATTTATATATTTATAATTTTTATATAAAAAATGTATTTCTGCAGGTTTGGTCCTCCATACACTTGTTCAGTTGGATCTAAGTAATTGTTAAACAATATTATTATCTATCGATATATTTTCCATGGCTGAAGTGTCCAAATGTTTGCCTCTGCATGTCATTTAGAAATAGCGCCGTGTAGCCTATTTGAACAAAAGCACTGTAATACAATAACAAAGCTGTTTTCAGAAACCATGTCATTAACATTTATTTATTTACTTTAATGTAATATTCTTGTGGGTTTTACAGAATTCGATCTTCTCAAATTCTACGTTTAGATTAGTCCTGTCAACATGTTAAAAATGATGTCATCAATACGTCAATATATTATACCTCAACCTTTTTAACTTTTTATTCGTTACAGCAATTCAAGACACGATTTAAATTACTAGTCAAAATTTAAAATAGTACGTTTTAAAATTATGTACAGCCAATTGAACTACACTTAAAAATGTACAGCAGCAACATGTTTCTACAATGTATCGACATCTTCTGTTCAGTACAAGATGATTCACAGTACCCAAACAAAGTCAAGAGTGAACTTGAGATTTCCCAAAATAAGCAACGAAGCCGCTCCACGATATAGTGTGTCTCTCATTGTAGGTCTCCAGACCGCTTACTCTCTCTCATCCTCTCAGCCTCCAGACAAGCTATGGTCCTTATGACCATTTCTGTTTTCTATAGTTGAAACGGTTGGACGTTTCTGGATCTTCCTCTGTGATCTGAGCTTATCGAGCCCGGTGGCTCTCCCCTTTTAGTGGTCAAAGGAAGGATATCGACCTTTGTAGTGTTTCCAGCTGTGGCTGAACATTCAAAGCATCTCAGTCCCATCAGTAGCTGCTTTCATGCCCTGTGAGGATGTACAGATTGCTCACGGCAGATGGATCGTCCGTTGGGGTACTTTGCAAGATTATATCCCTGGAAATGCATATAACAGCTATGTAATTAAAGTTACAATCAGTAATGATATGTTATTAAAAACTACGGCACCTGTTTGTTCCCAAAACTTGAAAAACTCGACTTCTGTCTGTAATCTCCTGAGTAACCTGCGACAAACAGCGAAACGTTTCATATTTTCTTTCTTCTTCATGAATACAGTATTTAGTTAGTAGACAGTACGTTTACCTCATTCGTTTGTAGACTCCTTCCTTTCAGACCGTGTTTCCAGAAGGCAAGAACACTGTCCTGTAAACACACTATATAAAAAAATAGATGACTGGTTTTGAAACACCAGGGGTCTTTATCCTGAAACACAAAATGGCTTACCAAGCGTCTGAATAGGAAAATCCAAAATCAGTTCAGAAGTCCTCTGATCGCTCGGACATCCCTGCAGATTCACAACCTTCACTGTGTCTGTAACGGAGATGAAGGATGTTTGTAGTTTCATTCAAAGCTCTAGCGCTTCTATTCTATTATGGAAACACTTTTATTTAAAAATGAAAAGCAAACCAATGTTATGAACATTATGATCAAATCGGAGACACAATATCATGGATTACACTGGAATGACATGGATTTGAGACACACAGTATCGCCTCCTGAAAGTCTAGTGTGACCACGGATGCAAAGTACAAAAACATGCATTTAAAAATGTCTTACTCTCCAGAGCGATAAGAACAGTGTCCCGGTCCAGTTGTATAACTTGCTTGACCTCCAGAGACTCTCCCTCTGTGAAACCACAAAACTTCACTCAGTTCAACAAAACACCACGGATCGCTTGATCATCACGTAGCTCACTTGAAAGATCATATACAGCCAGGTCATATACAGGTTAAAGTCATTTTCAAACCTTTCCTAAATACATGTAGAAATATGACTGTTGTGGTGCTTAAAAGTGAACATGAACTTGTTTTGTATGGCGTATTTGAGAGCAAGAATTGCAGAGCGTTATTTTGACCAGTTTTCGTTTGCAAATAGAAACAATTGCCCATTTCACATACTATCCATTCTAACTAGTATTCGAAAAAAGAATGAGTATGATCCCAAATCCTAGTATGCTGAAAAGAGTATTCTCAAAGTACCCAGATGGTCTACTGTTTCCAGTGAAAACTCGAAGTGTGAATCCATGTCAGGGGCGGTCTGGCCATCTGGGTCTTTTCCTGGTGGGCCGCATCTAAACATGGCCCAAAACGCGAATGAACATGACGCACTATTAGTGCATGGTATAACTAGGCAAATTGGGACAAAGCCATGATTTTGATTTCAAATTTGGTCGAAATATCGTTAGTAGCTCACAGAACGAAATAAAAACGATCATTTTATCCAAAACATCAGAAAAACTGATTTTGAAATGGTCCTTTTAATTTTTCCCGCGGCTGTATATAACGCGCAAGTAAAAGCAACAAGAAGAGACGCTTCTTTTAAAGTATTGTAAACACAACAGTGTTTGTCAACAACATGAAGAGGTTATAGATTGTAAATATTAACTGTAAAATATAATTGTGGATCTATCCACTTTAATAACACCTGGCGGACTGTACGGCGTGTCATCTAGATGCATGATGTCGAAGTGCATCTTTCCACTGTTGTCTCTTTTGTTGGGTGGGGTCCACACACCCACACAGACCTGTGGCAGCTCCTCAGTTTCCTGTACAAACAGCTCAAAGATGGGCAGAGACTCTGGCAGACTCAGAGAAATGTGCTGAGCAAAAATAAGAGAAGGGAGAAGCAACGTAAGATATAATAAATATTTCTGTCTATTTCTATTTGAATATCACTTATCTCTCCTTTCTCACCTTGAGCTGCATGAACTTCTCCAAAGGCTCGTACCACATGAGAAGAACCAAACCAGTGGGAACAGCGGCGCACAGGAACACGCTGTCAGTGTACGGGTTTCGCACTAAAAGCAGAAAAACAAACGTCGCTGAGTGCACACAAAGTGATTTATAAGATGCAAACTGTCATTGGTCCTCACCTACACTGCATCGTCTGCAGCCCTTGGTGTCTGGGATCTTCACCGATATGGCATATTTTCTGCAGAAAGATGAGAATTATGGCTATTTTGCGAAGTCTCTAGATCTTCCGGCCATTGTGTTCAAGGGTGTGTTATCACCACATAACCGCAAGATCTCGTTACGCTGTGGTTAACAAAGTGTTAGCCAAACCTTTGCACGTTTTAAATGCTTCAAACCTCGAGTTGATCCTCGTGCTCAGGCGATGGGCGTTGATGGCGAGATGGCCCTGTCGACGCTGCGTGTTCCTGCGATGCTCGAAAAGTGCCGGCAGACTGTGAGATATCAACTGCGAAGACTTCCCTGCGCACATCACGGATAAATGAAGATTTGCACGTCGTCCTTATATTATTAAATATCCGTGTTGACATACCTGAGATGGTCATGAGGACGTTGTTCATGGCAAACAACCAAGTGCATCTCTGAGGAAGCAACTGCAAAAGACAAATCTCAAATATTGGTTGTGTGCCGTGGGAAATCGTATCGAAGGTGACGCGTCATGTGTACCTTCTCTATGGTGTCCTCGTGAAGTTCATTAACGTTGAGGGTGTATATACCCTCCTCCGCACCCAGCATAAGGTATTGATCTGTAGGGTGCAAGAAGCAAAACTTGAATAGACGTACTGTATGCACGGCTCGAGAAAGATTTAGGGTAGACATGGTATTATGGCGGTTAACATTACCTCTGGTCTTTGGTAGGACCCATGTAACAGCACAGTAAGTCTTTAAAGGACAGCCATTGAACACTTTGGAGAAGCAAGCTCCCATCTTGAATGCGTGGAATAATGGGTGTTACATCAAAGAAAGCGTTCACAATTGCATTAAGACTTTGACTTGGCACTCACGTGCACTTGGGGTGTAGGTGGCAGTCCATGGACAACAGATTTCTGCAATTAAAAACAGTTTATTCTACTTTAAACAGTAGATAAGACAAACAAAAAGGAAAAGGTGAATCATAGGGCGATGTCAACTGATAGAAATGACATAAAATGTCTACTTATACACAATTTATTGCACATATCCTTATGTGAAATCCAGGCAAAAGTCAACAAAGCATTTGAAAGCATTATTTTCACTATCATTTCAATCCCTGGTCTTACTCAGTCAATATCAAATATATCAAAGTTATATCTTCACATAATGTACTGTACGTTATGTACTATGATTTTAGAAAGAAAACAGCGAGTCACAATAAAATGACTTTCACATCTTTGCACAAAATGTCTCCAAAAAGATTGTAAGTGACGTTATTGTGGCAGAGAAACTGTGTTGTTTTTAAAACACTGCGTCAGAAATCAATGAAACATACCGTCATTATCAATTACATTAAATTGACTTGGTGGCTTTACTTTTGTTATAAGCGCCCACTCACCGAGTCCTCCGTTTTTCTCCTGAGGGTGCTCCATTCCGGCGAGAGCGGACGCTCGAGCGCAGGGAAATTATTCCTGTTTCCTCCTGGATCTGGAGCGACAGAGCTCTCTGAAGCGTCACAGATGCATTATTAACTACTTATAAACATACAGCAAATCCTCAATTGCTACATTACATTTCACGGTTAGTGTAGCACGTATGCTGATGCGGTTTGTCTGCTGTCCATACATGCAATTGTTGTTTATCTTTAAAAGGAATTGTTTTTTATCACTACCACAGTGGGAATATGTAAATGGTAGTTAAAAGTGCCCGAGAACGGTTTGCTTTCCAAAGTAACGCATTTTGAAAAAAAGATACAATAATGTTTCCAATATGGTGGTCAATGACGTCCCGGAAGTGTCAGATGCTGACATTCTTCCAAATATATTTCTCTGTGTTCATCACAACGAAGAAATGTCTACAGGTCTTGATGGGCGAGTAAACCATGACAGACCATTTTTGGTTGGAGTACCCCTTTAAAAAGCGGCACTTATTTAATACTAAAGCAGGCTGGTTAGTTTGTCATAAGTATGCAAATAACTGTTCTTCTCACTGTAAAAGGCGAGATGAAGAAATAAGACAATTTTCTTTTCTCACGGTTCACTGCTGTAATCCCGAGTTTCAATGTCACTAAATAATGTAATGGCGTTAGATCGGTCAGAACTTTGTGACTAGATCAAATGTAAGGACAGATTTCTTATGACATCATAACCCCATACTGGTTCAAACGGTCACATCATAGCTTTTCTCATGCATATGCGTGATATGGTATTATGATTATGACATTTATTTTTGGCCATATCATTTTTCTCATTTTCATTAGAATGTAATCTGCAGGTCCACAAGATAATTTTGTAGTGCATTTTCAAAGTCAGACTTAAGGTCTTCGTGATGCACTGCAAGCATACCAATAAAATATCAGATATATCTTAGATATATCATATAGATATTTCTATATATATCTATTTGAAGATTTGAAAAACAGAGGTATTTGTATTAAATGTGTGGCATGTTCATCTGACCTTCAGTTGGTGTTGAGCAGAGAGACCCCAAACTGGTGGAATTACTGAGAATAGTGGAGTCTGTGAAAAGGCACGAGTTCGTCAGGATGGACATGTCGGAAAGTGTTGAACCCATCAGCAAAGATGAGTCACTGAGTAGGGCGTAGTTAGTGTCAGGGGCGGAGTCTTTTAGAGGGGTGGCGCCGATGAGAGGCGAGGGAGCTTGGATAGGGGGGCAGTGGGATGTTGAGACCACTCTCTTCACGGTGCCGTATTTATCCTCATCGTCCGGCGAGTGCTGTGGATTTAACATACAGGATTCGTGTTATTCCATAAAACCGCCCACTTGTTTTTGCTTCTGCTTTTGTATTGAACCGTTCCTCACCTCAGTCGATGAGCCCCTTTTTATAGTCAAACTCCTACGACAGAGGAAACCAAACGTAAGACATAACTTCACTAATGGTCCTGTATATTAGTAGATTGCAATATATCTTTTCTATCTTGTTTAACGGATAGTCGGTGTGTAGAAACACGCTATGAAAGTTATTTCACCTCTCCATCAGAGCCTCCTCTACACACTCTAACAGACTCCTGCAAAAATATCCAAAGACACAAACGTCAGAACTCACAGTTGGGAATCTAAAATCTTATTTTGCTGATATAATTTTGCCTTGCTTTTCCTTTCAATTCAAATGTAGAATGACATCATTTTTGTACATTACTATTTGGAAAGTGACATAAGCTGTCATAAGTGATTGGAGGATGCCACATGGCCAATCAAATCTCTTATTGTAGTATAGAATAGAATGGGGAATATAGAGATTAGAATACAGAAATAAATGATAACTCACTGTGAGTCCTTGTCCCCACCAATGGAGCTCCAGTCATCACACGCACCCTAAAGCAGAACAGAAAACTCTTTAAAATGTGTTTAAAAGTGTGAGGTGAGGTGCATTTAAAGGGACAAGTTATCCAAAGATGAAAGAATTTTCATTAATGGATGAACTGTCCCTTTAAGGGAGTTAAAGCAGTAGTTCGCCCCAAAAATAGATTCTGTCATTATTCGCTCTCCCTCATGTCGAACTGTATAACTTTCTTTCTTTCTTAACAAATCATATTGAAATTTCAAGAATGTGCCAGTCAGTCGTTTTCATGCAATTACAATGACTAGCGAGTGGAGAATAAAAACAAATATTGTTTGGCCCATACGATTTTATTACACAACTATCATCCGATTCGGACAATATTAGCTTTACTTGAATTTTACTGAACTGGATCCATTTAACATTTTAAGAGACGCACAAGTTAAGATAAAATACAACAAGACAGCATGACAATCTTTAAAGGTGATTTTTGCTATCCGACGCTAACATTAATTCATATTTGACTTAACGTTGAACATTCCTTCAATAAACCAAAAAAGTCTGTATTTTGCTCAAACGTTGGATTATTCAGACATGCGACTCATTGCCTCCATGCAGTTCATAAATAAACCATCTGTGCCATTTTCATGCTATTGCCGATATGGCGATGGTGTTAAATTCATCCAGCATCGGTGTATCCCTTATTCCTTAATATATCTAGATTTGCGATACGTCAAACTGCATTATTTTATTCGTGTGTGTGGTTGATTCAAACATTCCATCTCACCAGATCAGGACAGGGATCCGTCACTTTTCTCATGGGGGGTCCAAACTTCACATGATCAACTGCGAGAGAGAAGAGAAGCAAAAGTCAACAGCCCTTGAGCCAAAACAAACCAATTTTTTCTTTCATGTTCAACTGTATAGTAAAAGCGTGACGATCTACTTTCTGTAGTGTCTTATCTGCGTGATATTTCAAACACATATGAAACCAAACACACCTAAATGAACACATAGATTTGAGATCACCTGTTCGCACTTTAACAAACTGTGCACATTAAAATGTAATGAGATGATAGATTGTCGTTTATCAATGAATTATATTTACAGCACAACGGTAAAATATCCCTCTTTCTTTCCGGACAAACTTTTTACATGGACGAGCGAATGTCCAATTTTCTTGTCTAAAGGACATTAGGCACATGACGATGCTGAATGTCGAGCCCTGTGTGGGCGCTCAAATACAATAGCAGCTCTTGTCCAGCTACCCTTGGCTTGTGACCGTGCTGTAATCCCACAAAGTCACAACAATCGCTTCTCACTCACTTATGTCACGGTCTTCAGATGAGATAAGTGACCATTGTTGCTTTACAGTACTTCTACAATTCTTTGATATGTAAGATTGTCATGTCTGTCTTACCACAGTTCCCATCTGTAAGCTTGTAATAATATTTTCATCTCCAGGTACAATTTAGTAAGAAACGTCAAATTGACATCATCTGGTTTCATCCCGAGGCAAAGTATGTAAAATAACCTTACATATATGAAACAGATGCCGATAGCGAGGCAAAAGATACAGATTGATTCTTTGAATATAGAAATGAGCAACTGTGTGGCATTAAAAAGTAAAGTCAACACATAACCGCCCATATTTACACATCATCAGCACTTAGTGGCTGATGTTAATGTTTAACAGGGTTTGTGATCACTAGTCCTGTGTATTATAATATGAACAGGACTCACATTGTTCTTCAGACAGGGTTCTCTGACCTGGAAGATGTTTCACTAGAGAATGAATCTTATCGGGAAGAATACTGCATGTCTGTAAACACACACACGCACACACACAGACAGCAGAAACACAAAACGACATTTGATCATACAAACAATAATGTACAAAGTCATATCCAACTTAGTTTCATTTAGACTAACTAAACCGTCATAGCATCTGGCCCACAATGCAGCTCGTTGACAATTTATAATAGACCATCTCGGACATATACTTGATCACTTGACATATAAATGTTTCATGTTGTTTGTGTTGAAATAGATCATATCACAACCGACCGGTGTACAGCCTGAATGAATAGCTGCACAACAACCAAAATATCTCGAACAACTAAATAATATTTATCACACGTTTAAAAAAATGATGTATGAGGGATTTGTTTGTTTCTACATTATATTTGTTAAGCATTTAAACATTAAAACATCATAAGTGTCGGAAGCAAAAAATCTTTTCATGTATGCAATGAAAATGTTTTAATGGAACTAGTCATCCGAAAATGAACATCATGCCATTTCAAACTCTGAAATCATTTATCATATATATATATATATATATATATATATATATATATATATATACATATATAAATATATATGAAAAAATTAACATGTTTATTGTGTCTGTTTATCAAATAAAAATAATTGAATTATCACAGGGATTACTTTTACATGTATATTTTAATTTCCAAATTTTGTTCCATGTCTTGTTTGTTTATTGTATGGAAAAGTATTTAAAGAGATACTTCAATTCTGTCATCATTTGTTGACCTTCGAGTAATTTTTCATACTATGGGAGTCAATGGGGGGCAATTGCTGTGTTCATCAGAGCAAAGGAATGAATAAAGGTCAAATGTGAGTAAATGATGACAGAATTTTCATTTTGGGTGAAGTATCCCTGTAAGTATCAACATTTACTTTGAGTTCTGCAGAAGAAAGTCATATGAGTTAGGCATGAGGATGAGCAAGTGATGAGAATATTTATTTTGGGGTGAACTATATCTATAAAGAAATCTACTAAAATCATGATTTTCATCCGTTCACCTCCAGGTCGCTCTCATCCATAGTGTGTGTCTGCTGCAGATCAGGATTATTGACGGTGTCCAGCAGCTCTATGGCCAGGTTACGGGTGAGCAGCTGTGTTACAAATGCATGCTGAAAACACACAAGATAAGTCCTTTAAGTCAGTTTATTAAGCCCTTTATTAAAGATAAACCATCACACTATACATCACAGAGGTAAGACGTATTTTCCAGACATGCACCTGTAAGAGTTTTTCAGCTGTTGGTCTTTTGCGAGGGTTCTTTGTCAGCGCCATTTTGGTGAAATTGTGGAATTCAGTGGACCTAGTATTGCAAAAAAAAATTAATTTTGCTGACTAAATAATATTTGCTTTCAGTGCAAAAATGAAAAGTAAATCATGCTAAATTGTCACCATTTGCTCTTGTCCTTTAGCTTGGGAGGCTGAAAACTGCTCTTGGACATCAGCATCAGAGCTCTAAAAGAAATGAAAAACTTCAAGTTGAAACACGATTACTTTTTATCTGCATTTTCATGTTGTTTTGTCAAATGTAACATCACAAACCCACAGGAGAATATTGAATATTGTATCTACATCATAAACTATTACAGTATTGTATTGTATTGTGTTACAGTATATCATATAAATATAGTAACTATTATTATATGTTTGTTTACGTTTGGAGAAACACTGTTGCAAAGACTCAAAATAGCGTTATAAAGCATAGATGTGGTTTTAGAATTTGGCATACATATAAAATGTGCTAGTTGTAGAAGTGGTGCGGTCAGTTTGCACTTAGCTCGAGAAGCTTTAATAAACTACTACACCGTTGTTTTGCTTGTCACGTACTTGCACATACTGTATGACATCACCATTTTCACAAATTCACATTTTTGTTGTTAAAACGTGCATTTTGAATTGCCATGGTTTTTTAAAGGTCCAGTGTGTGAAATTTAGCGGCATCACGGGGTGAGGTTGAAAACTGCAACCAACAGCTCACTACACCGCTCACTCCCCCCTTTTGATGCACTATGGTGGCTAACACAGAACGAAAGTGCGATTTATTGTTCTGCGTCAGATCTACGAGGTAGCCTACGCAGAGCACCATCAATTACGGCCTAGTCTGACTTGCACCTCTCCAAAAATATAACAACCTGTCAACTCGACGCGGACCGCAAGCACTGTGATTGGTCTGCTTGAACACCTACCTCAGATCAAAAAACTCTACGATAGCGTTGTGTTTTACTCGTATGCATTTCCGAATTAGTTAGGTTTGTTCTGTATTTAACAATTCAAGCTGCAACAAAAAACACAGTTTATTTACATATATTACTGGTTAATGCTTACATCCGAGAGCGTATACAACAAGCCGTGTCTTCTTTGTCGCTTGCCTTGATACTGCCTGCAACATGCCCACGGACACTGCCTGCTAGCGGTCGCCATGTGCACATTGGCACGGACAACAACGCACAAGTATAAATAAAAACCCAAGCGTTGCCTATGCCGTAGCTCTGATGCAGAACCATAAAGCACGCTTAAGATGAAGGTGATAACGTATCAACGGAAATCAGTTTAGGTCTACTGTAGAAACAACATGACAAATACCATGTAAGGGGCCCTGCGGTGTATATAGATAGAAATGACTCATTCTAAGGTAATTAAAACATAACGCTTCATTATGTCCAGTATATTCCATTTCTGTCAATAAACCTCCAAAAAACACAGCACTTTTAAATCAATGGCAGAATGCATTAAAAGTTTTCAGTTTTGAGTTTAGTTAGTAGACATGTTAACACTCTCTTACACGCTGATGTCCCCACCATGCGACTTATAAACACTTTCTCGTTCGGCCAGCTTTACCAGAAAGCACAAGCAGGCTAAAACAGCATTTTTACAAGTGAATAACATAACAAATCATCACCACTAGCCAACCAAACCTCAACAAGGCTCTGTGGTTATGCACCTCATAGGATGGAGATCAAACATCGGTGGCTGCAGTTCTGCCAGTTCAATGCCTGTGATGCCCACCGCCCAGATATCACAAAGCTGGTTATAACCGCCTTTTCTTTCCACCGCCGCGACCTCTGGAGCCATCCTGAGGGAGAACCATAGAAAAAACTATATTAGATAACATTTCAGTATAGGGGCCAATTCTCAATATTAACTAGTTGTTATTAGCATGCCTATTATTGGCATATTGGCTGTTTATTAGTACTTATAAAGTACTTATTCTGCATGTCCGTACTCCACATCACTAATCCTACCCAATACCTAAACCTAACAACTAGCTTACTAACTATTAATAAGCAACAAATTAAGAGTTTATTTGGGGGAAAGTCGTAGTTAATGGTTTGTTAATAGCCCCCTATACTGAAGTGTGACCCAATATTACATTCCAAGATATCAAAACATCATATTATAAAAACGATATACACTAATAAAACAACCAGACGGAAAAGGAAAGAAAAAAAATGGTTGATAAAGCTTTAAGGCACCCAAAAATAAATAAATAACAATAGATAATATAAATAGAATTGTGTCACACAAAATACTGTATGGGTAACACATTAGAGGAGAGATCTTTGGGGGGTTTGGGGGGTGGGCTATACCTTTAAATCAGGTTCTTCTCTCTGATCACGTTCATCACGAACAGTGTAAAAACGAACTGAAGGAAATGAGTGTTTGTGTGTTTGAGTGACAGCTCGCATCTGTTTAAAGCGACTCACCAGTACGGCGTCCCGATGAAAGACTTCCTCTTAGCAACAGATGCGTTGATCTCAGCCGCCACTCCAAAATCCGCTGAGACGGAGGGGAGACAAATGACAAAATCAGATTTAAAAGAAGAGTTTTAGGGAATATACGTGTGTGTTGGACTTGTTTTCAGGGTAAACCCAGACTGACCTAGTTTGACATCTCCTCTCTCTGTCAAAAGAATGTTGGCACCCTGTGGACAACCGAGAATGACACAATAAGAACATCCACCACACTAACGTCACACACACACACACACACACACAAAGTGCACATCTCTCGACAGATAAGGAAGTCTATTAATATGACAATATATCAAACACATCTAATGCTCACAATAATAGCTTAAAAACCAATATTTACTTTTATGTCTCTATGCATTTTTCCAGCCTGATGGAGATGATGCAGACCCTGTAAATAAACAAACAAACAAACTCTAAACAAGTAAACAATAGGCTTCATAACATAATCCTGTGTTATTTTGCTTGTGAAAAGACGAAAAGATTGGTTTTACAGGTTCGCTGACCTGTAAAACCAATGTATGGTGTAAAGATTATAAGTAAATGTGTCCTCACCTGAAGAGTCTCTCTGCATACGTAAGCTATCTGTCTTTCTTTCAGAGGGCCGGTGACTGCAGAAAAACAATGACCTCATTTAGACCAAACATTAATCCTCTTACAGACAATAATCACTTTCTACAGAAACACTGTAAGTGCACATGACCCTTCATATGAATATGAAAACAACATATGGGAAGGCATGGTTTCAAAACCATAAAACTAACTTTGTTGGATCACACGCTACTTATATCTTAAAAGTGTGTTATCAAATCAAATGATTCATAAATAAAAAGTATTATGCAGCCCTAATAATGTTAAGGAACATACAAATTATTACATGCATTAATGGTAAATATATCATCTCAGTGAAATACAGATCTTGTACTGTACTGTACTGTACCATGGTAAATGTCCTGCAACGACCCTCCTCCACAGAATTCCATACAGATCCATAACTTGTTATTTCTGTGGAATACGGAGGTTACGTTGTTAGTTTCACTTCATTATACGGTGTGAGCTTCTACAAACTGCATTCAAAGGTTTATTTTCTGTTTCTTAAAGAGCTGACCTGAGGTAGCTGCCGAAATAGGCGACAATGTTTTTGTGAGTGCAGTCTTTCATCATGGTTATCTCATGTTGAATGCTTGAAATATCGTCACCTGACAGAACAAAAGAGATGTAAATCAGGGTTTGCTTTGTTCGTGGATTATAAACAGCATGGATTTGCAAGGATTAAGAGACTGGTGTGAAATAAATTCAGACCCAGATGTAAACAATTCAACAGCAAATATTTCAAAGCATGATATTAAGGGTCTCTTAAAGGTCCAATGTATGAATTTTAGCGGCATTAAGTGGTGAGGTTGCAAATTTCAAACCAATGGTGATGATTCCCTTCCCCTTCAAAGCACTACGGTGCCTGACACAGAACTAAAATGTTGTTACGTTTTTGCTTCTTTGCTTAGGGAGATAACGTATTTGCCAGTAATATCTCCTTCTAATATTCATTTATAAAAGATGACAGAACGTAACAATGTGATGATGTGATATCTTAAGTATCGATTCGTTTGTTTCTATAATTAAATATTTTCAATTTTATTTTGTAAAATGTAAATGATCATTTATTTGCTTTGTTTACATTTTATAACATTTGTTATACCTATGGCGTTATCGTTCATTTCTGCTCTTTAGATATCCATAAAAAACATATCAGTTTACAATATTACACATATTCATTAAAATCTTGCTAAAAAAATAAAAACAATACAGTTTATGTCTTACCAGGGTCCAGTTTGACCACTTTGATAGCTGCAATGACTGACGTCTTAATGCTACGGGTCTAAAAAGACAAAGAACAAACTGAATATAGTTTACACAACGGATAGATTACAGCATGTTCATATGTAGGTTTGCAACAGATGTTGCATCAATTGGCAACGTCTATTCTGGTTTTTAGTGTGTCCCATTCAACTTTCACAGCACTAAAGTTTCCACTTATAACCGTAATGTTAATACACATGATTATGTGATCATATTGCAACTGTTTAACACTTGATAAAGATTCACAATGGTTACAATCTCGCTGTCTCCCTACACTTTATTTTGAAAAAAAGAGACTTAAAGTTTGATTTATAGGTTTATTATATTGCTATCACATTAATATCATTACTTGACTTCATATCATTTTTGGCCAAGGTAATCGTAACGTGAAAATCTGATAAAGTGACGGCCATAGTTTCCTCATTCCTTTATATTAACGCATTTCTAGTGTAGTCTAAAGTCAAAATACTCTACACATATTTAGAAATATAATTTCTATAATAATACAAATGTGACCCGTCTCATCCACATCCAAGTTTTGACACAACACCACAGAGTGGATCCCCTCAAAATCTCTTAAATTGAATCTTCGACCAAAAACGCAACCATACAATTTCACGAACTACACTCTGTGTCAGTTTGGTCGACGCATGCCACAGAAAAAAAAATGAAGCCGTCTGCTTGTAACCATGGCAACCAGCACCCAATAGACACTGGAAAGGTGAAGTAGAGATGAAAAAAGTGGCAGCGCTCATTTCCTGTTTTCTTTCCTGCTGTACCGAAACACATCCTGCAATGTGTCTATCTCTGTTATCGAGGCCAATGATTCATGTTTGTTCAGGCGGATTGATATAAACGGCCAATCCACCCCAGCAGGGCACAAGGTCACTGCGTGAACATTTCAGAATGACAAAAATGCTGCAATGTAGTGTAAACCGAACATTTTATCTTTTGCTTCCTTATATGCACAAATACGGCACAGTTTTTGCACTGGGTTGTGAAGTTGGCACATCCATCCATTCTATGTATGTGTGTAAAATGCAAATCTGCTTTTGTTCATAATCGCATAAAGTGTTCAAAAAGAGATGGCCAGAAGGAGGTAAAACCGGTCTATGCATGCAGGAATGCACTTCTTTTAATGATGTCAAACATGCACGGTCTGACTGTCATCACAGGCACATGGGTGTTACTGAACATCAATGAGGTGTGAAAGTTGAAGTCATACAGTACATGGAAGACCAGTTGATACGCACCAATTCCATACTGGGAATATTGTGCCTAAAAATATTTTTATACACGTTAAAGCAGAGCAAAATGATGGGTAACCAAATTTGTTGTGTGTATTAAATCATAGTAACCACATAACCTACCATGGTCTCTCACTATAGAAACCACCACGGTATTTGTAGTAAAACTATGGTAATACACATTTTCATCAACCTGGCAAAAGAAACGTGGTTAGTACACCATCACTGTAATAAAACAGTGTTTTATTTGCTCAGGGAAGACGTTAAAGGTGCAAGACTAAGAATGAAGATGGTGTTTATTATACTGCACGACTACAATTAAATTGAAGATGAATCACATCGTTGGCACCTGTTATCTTACCTTAAACACATCGCCGTAAGTCCCGCTGCCTATGCGATGTATCAGCTCATAGTCCTCGAGCGGATCCGTGTGCGACACGCCGATCGCGTCCATAGCGGCGCGGCATTGATCGCTTTCTCACGGTGCGATAAACTCACCACTTCCTCAACATCCGACAAACAAGTGCACTACACTACACTACACACTACAGCAGAGACAGACTGAGGGCGTTCACTCAGGAAGCTTAATGAAAGAGTACGGGACAGAACACAATGCACGACGCGACGTATGATGTCAAGTTTCTGGATGAAGTTACTATCAAGGCTTGAATTAAAACGGATTAAAGGACACTTCTGCAGGTTTGATCTCTGCATTGGCACTTCACACATCTATAGAGACACACGTTGTTTCGATGGAAAATAAGGAATGGTTTACCATAATAGACAAATATATGTTTTTTTAACTAATTAAAACGAATTATTTGACAGTTGATTTTCTGTGGCCATTTGCTTTTCTTTGTCATTTGACCGAGTGCTTTTCTTCAGTACATTTGTTGTCTTTTTCTGGGAAAGAAATCTAGATCTTAACAAATGTAATATCGATTCTGCATTTTATTATGTAATATTAAGGTGAACTTTGGCACCGGTATTGCTTGAGTACATTTACAGTACTTATTAAAAATTGTTCATTTCTTTTTAAATGATCTTATTAATAATCGTGTGTGTGTGTGTGTGTGTGTGATCTGAAAACGTGTACGAGCGCCACCTAAAGGCCCGTGCGCGTCGGGAGACGAGACCGCAACATTGTTCCTACACACAGCATTTGGTTACGCTTGGATTACGGCAGACAGTCGGTCATGCACAAAAACTGAACACATCATTGCCTCTTATGATAATAAAACCGCTCTTAATATCCACACTCTTATTTATGGGTACATTGTGATTACAAAATGTAGTGTATGTTCACGCAAAGACACTTGTATAACATCTGCAAGTAAAATATAAAAACCCCATTAGTTGTCAGGAACGTGGTAGGGAAGAACCCAAGCGCAGGCAGCAATACGGGGTAACACGAAGTCTTTTAATGAAAACAAAAACCCACAATGGGGGAATAACAGGGACCACGACTAACTACAAACACTACTCACGTGGGAGCAAAAACTGGAGAAAACAAACGAACGAGCACAGGACAATGAACACGAGGATGTTTTAAAGGGAGACAGGCAAAGGATAATTAACAAGGGTCAAGTGCGGGTACTGAAACACTCAGGGAAGGTTAACGAGGAAACGAGATGGCGGAAACAAACACACGGACCAGAGAGAGAGCAAGAAAGCCGATCGAACCAACATCTCTCTCTCACATAAAACATAAGACTTTGTCATGAATCTGCCTCAAGACCAAGAATAGACATGACATGAAGGCAGATTCATGACATTAGTTTTTATAATAGAGTATAAATAGAATTAAATCTTTTTTAATTCCTGACTTCTTTATTTCCTAAACTTTGCATATTGTTTCCCTTAGATATTTACTGTAAATGTGCATCATTGTTAAAATTAGTTAAGTACACTTAATTATGCGGTAAATTGCAGTAATCTAAAGCGTTACCCAAAATTGCGAATACTTTATATCTCACTATTTATCACAAAATATCGAAATACAGTTCAGCGCAAAATAACATTAAAAGATTCAGAGAATCCAACAACTTGTCTCCTTAGTTATTCAAGTAAAATATATGTAGATATCAAATTATATATTTAAAAGACTAGAAATACGTCACATTACGATGCGCTGTTAATAAGTATTTCCAATAGATGGCGCTGTTACCAAGGTGGAGTCTTTGACGGAAACAAGAGGAGTTTCCGTATGTTACATCAAAATACGTCCCGACAGTCGTTTACGTTTATAAAAGCGATTCGTCACGCAAATAAAGTGACACAAATAAACAAGAGATATCTTTTTATTGAAACGCATTACACGTGGATATTGTTCATTTGGGAAATGAACGCATTGAACGCATCGCTTTGAACGTCGCTGTCAGTAATGCGGAAGTAAACTTTTCAAAGCCCAAGTCTTCATTCTCCCAGGTAAATAACATTTCGTTCATATTTGTTTTTCTAATGAATAAATTTGATTGCTTGTAATAATACGTGTTAGAAATTGCGTGGAGAGTCTCTAAATACAACCATGGTTTTATTATAAAGGGTAACCATGTTGTTTTTGTAATGTTAGATTGCTCATCGGTTGTTATTACTATAGTTTTACTGAAATAGCATGGATAATCTACATTTGCTATAGAGTGACCATGGTAAATTTGTGCTATTGTTGAACCATGGTTAAATTTCATAAGTGGTAGGCAAATCTTGTTAGAGAAGTTAGCTTGATGTTTGAGGTTTGTCAGATTGCCTCCTTCTTAATATATAAAACATTATATATTATTTAACATAGAAACGTTTATTTAACGGGGGCGTTATAGGGATCTGTTATGTTTAATCTAATAAGTTTTGATATGCACAGGTATATCTCTTTTGAATTCAAGTACACAGTGAACTATGTTGCCTTGAAACTCATATTGGGGCCATTCATTTTATATTCGCCCGTGGCTGTCCTTGCTTGCCAGGATGGCGGTGTTAACAGAATAGGTCACGTGACTGCCGGAGCTCTATACCAACTCAATACCTGCGATAAAGATTCATGTCAATAACATTTCTCATGATGTCCTAGTAAGTCATACTCTTTGGGTTTAAGTATTTATGTATTTTAACTTTTTTATTTGATTCTCATAGATGTCCTCTGCAATGATGGAAGGTTCTTCAAAAAGCGATGCCACAACACAGACCTCTGTTGCCGTACAAGTTCCCTTCATTAACCTCTGCACAGTTCTGGAGAAAATCCAAAAGACCAAACTCCGACCAGATAAATCCACGATCCTGAAAGACTTCATAGATTCTTGGAGGAAGTTCCATGCGGCTCTTCACAAGGACAATGCAAGCACTACAGACTCTTTCTACCCAGCCATGCGTCTCATTGTGCCTACATTTGAGCGAGAGCGAATGGCTTACGGCATAAAAGAGAACATGCTGGCCAAACTTTACATTGAGGTCTTGGGTCTTCCTAAAAATGGGCCTGAAGCAAACAAACTTCTCAATTACAGAGCCCCGACTACATCCCAAGGGGAAACAGGTGACTTTGCCCTCACAGCATACTTTGTCCTCAAAAACAGATGCACTAGCAAGGGAAATTTAAGCATCAAAGAAGTCAATGACTTTTTGGATTCAGTAGCGTTCAACAATGCCAGCAAACAGAAGGATCAGGTGAAGAAAAGCCTTTTACAAGTGATAACCCAGAGCTCAGCTTTAGAGCAAAAGTGGCTTATTAGGATGATCCTTAAGGATATGAAACTCGGCATTAGCAAAGAAACGATACTTAAGGTTTTTCACCCAGATGCACCGGAATTTTACAACGTCTCTACAGATCTGGATAAAGTGTGCAGGCAACTTCACGACCCATCCGTGTCGCTAAGTGAGGTGTCCATTAATCTGTTTTCTGCTTTTAAACCAATGCTGGCTGCCGTTGCCAACATCGGACAAATTGAGAAGCAAATGGGCAACCGCCCGTTCTATGTTGAGACGAAGCTTGATGGCGAACGCATTCAGATGCACAAAGATGGAGATGTGTACAAATACTACACCAGGAACTCTTTCGAGTACACGCAACAGTTCGGAGCCTCTCCACTGGAGGGCTCTCTCACTCCGTACATTCACAACACCTTCAAACCTCACGTGGTGAACTGCATTCTGGATGGAGAGATGATGGCCTATAACCCCACGACTGAGACCTTCATGCAGAAAGGCAGTAAGTTTGATATTAAAAGGTTGGTGGACGACTCGGATTTGCAAACTTGTTTTTGTGTGTTCGATGTGCTGTTGTTAAACAATGAGAAATTTGCAAACGAACTCCTCAAGAAGCGTTCCGAAATTCTTCACACCATCTTCACTCCCATCAAAGGCCGTTTCCAGCTGGTTTCTAAAGCCGAAGGGCGAACAACGCAAGAAGTGGTGAACGCTCTCAACGAAGCCATTGACAATCGGGAGGAGGGGATTATGGTTAAGGACCCCATGTCCATCTACAAACCCGATAAACGTGGTAAAGAATGGCTAAAGATTAAACCGGAATATGTCGATGGTCTAATGGATGAACTCGATCTGCTCATAGTGGGAGGCTACTGGGGGAAAGGCAGGAGAAGTGGAATGTTGTCGCATTTTCTTTGCGCCGTGGCCGAGGAGCCGAGTCCCGGGGAGAAGCCCACAGCGTTCCACACGCTTTGTCGCATTGGATCGGGCTACACTTTGAAAGAACTTTACGATCTTGGACTGAAGTTGGCCAAACATTGGAAGATTTACAATAAAAACAATCCTCCAGCGTCCATCTTGTGCGGAATAGAGAAGCCGGAGGTCTACATAGAACCGCGAAATTCCGTCATCCTGCAAGTCAAGGCGGCAGAGATCGTTTCCAGCGAAATGTACAAGACCAGCTGCACCTTACGCTTCCCCAGAATAGAACGAATCCGAGAGGATAAGGAATGGCACCAATGCATGAACTTGACCGAACTCGGTCAGTACCGTTCCAAGGCTTCTGGAAAACTTGCGTCCCGACATCTACACATCCAAGCAGATCAACCTGAAAAGAAGAAGCGTAAAGTTGCGGCCAAGCCCAAGAAGACCATCGGTATCATCGACCACTTCCGATCTCAGGATTTATCAGCCATCGCCAAAGAGACCGATATGTTCGAAGGGGTGGAGTTTTGCGTCATCAACGGAAACGAAGAACGCTCCAAGGTGGAGCTGGAGAAGTATGTGGCACGCGCTGGAGGTATCGTTGTTCAGAACCCTGGAAGGGACACGTACTGCGTGATCGCCGCATTGCAGAACATGAGGGTGAAGAACCTCATCTCTTCAAACCAGCACGATGTTGTGTGGGCTGCCTGGCTCGTGGAGTGTCTGGAAAAGAAACAGGTGGTACCGTGGCAGCCCCGTCACATGATCCACATGTCATCCCCCACGAAGGAACACTTCGCCAAGGAGTACGATAAGTACGGTGACAGTTATTACGTCGACACAAATGAACAGCTGCTCAGGGATGTGTTTGGAAGAATCAGACAAGTAAATGCTGAGGTTTCGTCTGTGGCACAGGTGGAAGCGAAGTACACTTGGGATGACTTGCACACTAGCATTTTTAGGCCTTATAGTGCATACTTTGACCGGTGTGCTGACTTAGGAGATCCGCATACGTTTATCAAGGGTACGTGTCTGGACACACGAGCCTTAGAATTTAGATTTCATGGTGGTTCCGTTGTGGAGAAACTGACGGAGGGAATCTCGCATGTCATAATAGATGATGAGGGAAGGATTTTGGACTTGAAGACGATAAGACGTCTTTATAGGAAGAAGTTCAAAATCATTCGGGAATCATGGGTGACCGATTCTATCAAATCAAGCCATGTGGTGGAGGAGATTGACTACCTCGTATAACAATGAAGGCTACTACACAAAGTTTTAAAACACTGATTTTTTTAAATAGCTATTTTAAAGACTAATAAAGAAAATATTGTTGTCAGAATTTTAATGAAGAAGATAAGGGTGTTGACTTTGCTTACAGTGTAAAAATGCTGTTTAAACAATGCTGACATCATATCCATCTAAAGGTGCATGGTTAGTTTTGCTCTGTTCTAAACGAAAATGGCCATTCAAAATCAGACATACTACAAAAAAGATTGACACTTTTCAACATTTAGAAATACTGATTAAATTGAAAATTTGAAATGGTCTTTTATGTTTTCCGTGGCTTTATGTAACTGCCAATCTGCTATAAACAAAACAGATTTCATCAGCTATTGCTAAACATTCTGGTCTTTCTCTTTTAACGCTTACTGACACCTAGATCAAGTCAAAGGGCAGTTCCCCAGTGGCTGCCCTCTCCAATAGATCGTATCTACACAAGCTACTGCTCCACTCATCATTCTCAGGTCACCCCGCTGCACATGTCTCATCATTTCCTAATCACTCTTGATCTCGACCTAACTTCTCCAGACACTACACATGCTTCCGTACAGATCACATTCCGGTGCAACCTACGAACATGCTCTCCCTCCCACTTATCCTCTGCGGGTATCTTGGATACTAACAGTGTCACCGACACTATTTGCTCCACAATAACTTCCTGCTTAGACAGCTTATGCCCTCTTACATCTAGGCCAGCCTGTGCATCCTCTTCTGACCCTTGTTTTTTTGATGTTCTCCGTGAGCATCGTGCCGCAATCTGCTGAGAGAAAGTAGCACAAATCAAAAGATCCTACTGACCTCTGACTCTATCAGTATCTCCTCTCTTCTTTCTCTGCTGATGTCTCCTCTGCAAAAACTTAGTACTTCCACACTAGAATCAACAACTCCAACCTGACTCTCGTGCTCTCATCATAACGCTCAGCAGATACCCATGACTTAAGGCTACCGAAATACAAACAGCTTTGGAAAGGGCTTGAACCCAGCTTTTCTTTGGTGTCAAAACCTGTAATATGTACATTTTCACCATGTGTTGGGTTTGCCCAGATTGCATCACAATGATTAATTCTTTTATGTTAATTTTCTTTTCATGTAAAATGTTATTTTCCTGTAAAGGAAGCGTCACTAATCTTTCAGCTGTCTAGTCTGAAATATCCATTATATCCACCCTGGCCTACAACACAGAATCAGAAGATCAGAAGAATCAGAATCACATGGAAAACTGGCATTTTTAGACATCTAGTCATACTGTTTTTTTTTATCTTGCTATATCAAAAGTTTTTGTTTATTATTATAATTTTAGTGCTTTAAACCTATTATAATTTATTTCTGAGGCAACATTTCGATTTTTGGATTAGTTTTTAGGCCAGTATTTAATTTTTATAAACAGAAACGTTTTAAAAGTTTAAATTTTAGTAAAGTAAAATAACCTTGGTTTATATTGATGTAGACAATATCTTCATCAAGTATTATAATTTTTCACTTTAACAAATGAATGCACGTTCATATAGTGTGTTACGTCATGTTAACAATCCCTGCAAAGAATAAGAGTTATTTTTATTTTCAATATCTTATAGGCCAGTCAACTCAAGCTCAAATGCAAACCCATCCACTCCAACAGGTAATGTGGCATTAGATTTTCACACCTAAACACGAGGCCAGGAATCAGAAGCTGATTGGCTACTCTTTGCTGGGACTTCCAGGAGGGGGAACGGTTTTAATCCGTATCAGCATCAACGAAAATCACTTCTCCATTCTTACTCTCATCCGTCACAAGAGTAAGAAAGGCCTTGGCGACATCATCAGTCCTGAAAAACATGATTATGAATTAGACGTGTGAAGTAAACAAACAAAACAAGAAACAATGAAGGACTGAAAATAGTAGCTTTGGCATGTTATTCGTCATTGAGGCACTATAGGTAGTTAACTCACTCAAGAATGCCACGTTTTGCCAATAATTTCTCTGTCACATCCTTAAAATTAGTGAAATCCCCAATCTGCTCCTCTGAATTCAGAAACGGCATCAAGCTTGTGTCCGCAAACCACGGGCACAGAACATTGACTCTCACCCTGGAGCCTGCTGTCTTGAGAGCAGCCTGTTGACACATGCAAATAGAAAAGTAATATCTGCTTATTTGGCAAAGATGTTTATCGTTCAAAATAACTCAAGTAAATTGAGAAAATGTCGCTGCCAGAAAAACGTTACTTAGACTGAGTCGAAGACTGTAATGCATTACATATTTTCTTTCACCAAAACTGAAAACAAAATTCATTCTACATGGAACGGCTGAATCCCACCACTCCATGTTCTGCCCCTGCGTAGACGGGTGGCGTTATCATTGGCCCTAGACCTGGCAAAATGCAAAACTTAACAAAATGTACGTACTTGATTTTTCATTCTGTGTGTTACCACTGGTGTATTCGTTTATTTTTTCTCATGTTATTTTTCCACATAATTCCAAATAATTTGAGATTTCGAAGAAAACTGCAAGAGATGAAATGTTGACAATGACTTTATTAGTTGTGTCATCCTTTTGTGTCCTCATTTCTTCTAGAGCCAGATAGGTGCCCCTGATCACTTCACCCTGTATTGATAAAATACACAAAATGTGGATAGATGGAAAGATGGATGGCTGGATCAAGTAGAAACATTAAAGAATCCTACCAGGACTCTTTATAAACTCATTTTATTGCTAAAAAAACATCTTTAGTAATTCACCTGTGCACCATTTTTCAGGAGTATTTCAACAAAGCTTCTGCCCAAACCCCGAGCTCCTCCTGTCACTATGGCCACTTTATCTCTTAAATACATCATCAGCTACACACCTGCAAACAAAACACGCAATCACAAATAACCTATCTTTTCAACTCTTTAAAATCACATCATTTCAATCTCACAAGTATAACTGTACCTGGACAACCCCAAACATGTTCATCTCAAGCGGATGAGAGTCAGGAGTAACTGCCTTGTTGAAAACCTCTTTTTATAGGGGATCTTATAGGGGAAAAATGAATTTGTTTTGTGCTTTCCATCTATTTTGTTTATTCCATTTATTCAATCGTATTTTACCATTACATGCAAAGAGGATCCCATATATTTAGGTTTATAGCCAGCAGGGTGATGACAGAATTTGTCATTTTGAAGGTGAACTTTTCCTTTACATAATCGAGACCAGAGAGATAAACAAGAAGACAAAACTAATTTTAATAACTAATATTAAATGTTGCAAAAAGTATTTGCGTTCTAACCCCCAACTTAACTAAACAATCATGTATAACGCCTCTAAAATATATAATTAATAATACCCCCCCCCCCCCGTTTTCAAATAATACATACAATTTACATATATTTATATAAACAATAAACTTTTATTGAAACTTGCATAGAAATTACAGAGACTGAAATCGTAAATTGTGAGCCAGTCATCCGGCCAATCAGCGTTGCGCTCGGGTGTTACGTATATATGAAAAATGGCGGCTACCCACAGCAGTGAGGTTGGCGACTTGGTTCAAATAAAGAAACAACTTATTTCCATTATAGCACAATGCAAGGAGAGAGGGCTCGTCCACAGCGTGAAATGGTAACATATATGTATTATTTTGGTATTTTACCCCAGGGTTACGAGAACACTCTTTAGGGGCGGCGTTTCCTTGGGTGACAGTCTGCTAGCATGACAGCTAACGGTAACAAAATGAAGAAAACAGAAAAAATATAGCGTTCTCTCAGAGCCCAACTTAGTTGTAGGGATTATGAACAGCTTTGGCATTTAAACGCTCCTATTAAATGACAATTTTAGTGGTGTAAGCACAAACTAGCATAGAAAGTTACTGCTCATATTCCACATCCAATGTTGAATGCAGGTGTTACACCTTTCATTTCAAATGTATTTCTCTTTAGTGTGTTAAGAAGAGTTTTGACATTTTGTGACACAGGGCATCCGAACTGGCGTTTTCTCTGGAGACTCTTCCTCTGCATGAGATCCCCCCACAACCTGAACTAACCGAGGTCAGTCTGAAGCCCTTCATGTTTAATTCATTTGTGTGGCACAGTTTATCTGACCGCACTTGATTCTGTCTCCAAGGAGGATGCCCAGGATTTGGATGCTCTTTGTTTGGCCAAGTCATATTTTGACCTGAAGGAATACGACCGAGCTGCATATTTCCTCTGTGGCTGCCGGAGTCAAAAGGCATATTTTCTGTATATGTATTCACGATATCTGGTGAGAGGGAGAACGTCTTTGTTGCTTTATTGTTTAATACGAAGGTAGGTGGAAACGGACAAATGTAAATCCTGTTGTTTGTCCTCTTAGTCGGGTGAAAAGAAGAAAGATGACGAAACGGTCGATAGTCTTGGTAAGCTTTGACTCTCTTTTTACACGGCGTTTCCGACACCACGTCTGACGCTCCTGAAACGAGCGTGTGTCTGGTTGCAGGTCCTTTGGAAAAGGGTCAGGTCCGAAACGAAGCCTTGCGAGAGCTGCGAGTGGAGTTGAGCAAAAAACACGGTGCAGGCGAGCTGGATGGATTTGCACTTTATCTGTATGTATCATTTAGAGAAGTGATTCTTAAATGGTACTTTATGACTCTGAAATAGTAAGAAATAAAATATCGAATGCACTTGGGAACAGTCTTTACAATTTATGAGACCATTGAAACCATAAACATTTAGAATAATAATTCAAATAAATGTTACAGATCCACTTGGCATTCTGGTAGTGTTCGTAAAAGACTTTTAGTTAATGTGCACTTTTTATTTCTCACCAGCTATGGGGTAGTCCTACGGAAACTAGATTTGCTTAAGGAGGCGGTGGAGATCTTCGTAGCCGCAACACACGCTCTCCCTCTGCACTGGGGCTCATGGCTGGAGCTGTGCAACCTCATCACCAACATTGAAATGGTAGGTCTTTATCAAGCCCATCATGCACGCTATTGGAGACCGATTTTCATCATCTCCTCCTCTGTCTTTCTCAGCTCAAGTCGTTGTCTCTGCCGGACTGTTGGGTGAGGGATTTCTTCATGGCACACATGTACACAGAACTTCAGATGATCAAAGAGGCACTTCAGAAATATCAGAGTCTAATGGAAGCTGGGTTTGCCAAGAGCACCTACATCATTTCGCAGATGGCCGTGGCTTACCACAACATACGAGGTGACAGAGAGACTGTCATGTCAAGCTTGAGATGATTTTGTGATGATTTTATGCTCACAATATCTTTTGGTATATCCACCTCAGATATTGATCAAGCGTTGAATCTGTTTAATGAACTGCGGGAAAGAGATCCATTCCGCATCGAGAACATGGACACTTTCTCCAACCTGCTCTATGTTAGGGTGAGATCGCCGAATGAGTTTGTGTACGCGTACATGCATGGAATGTTGTGGATGACCGGTAACTGCCATTTTATAAAACATCTGTTGTGTTTTTATCTTCAGTGTATGAAGCCCGAGCTCAGCTACTTGGCACATAATCTGGTGGAGATAGATAAATATAGAGTAGAGACGTGCTGTGTTATAGGTCAGTATTTAACCCTGATGCACACATTAAAACTTGACGTAAAAACTTCTAAGTGTATTTGCTTCCACAGGAAACTACTACAGCCTGCGCTCTCAACATGAGAAAGCTGCTCTGTATTTTCAGCGAGCGCTGAAGCTTAATCCACGCTGTCTGGGCGCCTGGACTCTCATGGGTCACGAGTATATGGAGATGAAAAACACATCCGCTGCCATTCAGGCCTACAGGTACATTTATGTTCAACATGTACACTTAATGTGTCACTTAACTGGCCTTATCAATGCATGACCTCTGTGTGTCTTTAGACACGCGATTGAAGTAAACAAAAGGGACTACCGTGCCTGGTATGGACTAGGACAGACCTACGAGATCCTAAAAATGCCTTTCTACTCACTTTATTACTACAGGAAAGCCCATCAACTCAGGTGAGGACAGCATTGTGTGAACTGGTCCGTCTGTGTTTTCATATAAAAGTATTTTATATTCATAAAATGTTTTTTACGCTCAGGCCGAATGACTCCCGAATGCTTGTAGCTCTTGGTGAATGTTACGAAAAGCTATCTCAACAGGTCGAGGCTAAGAAGGTAACTCGTGATTCAGTACTGTATATATAGATTGTAATATAAACACTTTTTAATGGAAGCTTGGATTTTCTCCACCATTTTGTTTTTGTGGGCGCAGTGTTACTGGAGAGCGTATTCTGTTGGAGATGTGGAAAGAATGGCTCTTTTAAAGCTGGCAAAGTGAGTTAATGTTCGTTTCTAGGGCTGGGTATCGATTTTAATTTCGATTCAAGTCAACAAATATAGATTTAATACAGATTCTATAGTTTTCAAAAGAAGATCAGTAAATATCACATTACACCGGTGAATTACAGAATGAAATGAAGAGCCACAAACCTGTATATTAAACTTTTGTATATACACTTTGGTATATTGAAACGGAACAGGTTATTTCACATTTAAGATTCAGTATAACAAACAAAATTAGCTGTAAAAAGGGGCTGCAATCATATAAATATTTTTTTCGTCTATTTATTCGATTTG
Source organism: Barbatula barbatula (assembly GCF_947034865.1). Lineage (NCBI taxonomy): Eukaryota > Metazoa > Chordata > Actinopteri > Cypriniformes > Nemacheilidae > Barbatula > Barbatula barbatula. The sequence goes on from NC_136785.1 coordinate 13,374,023, forward strand.
TATTTGTTTCCTTATGTCAACGTTGAAAATGTGTTCGTGTGAATATTGATAATAGTTTTAATTTAGTGTTGATCTCTTGTTTGCTTGTTTTTAGGCTTCATGAGCAACTGAATGAATCTGATGATGCTGCACAGTGCTACATAATATACATTCAGGATATTTTCTCATGTGGTGTAAGTCGTCTTGAAGTAGATTCTGCATAACACACAAACACACATTTTATCTTGGAATACTAAAAACTTTATAGACAATTAAAATGGTGTTTTGTACCATAAAAAGGAATTATATTACTGGTCTCGGTTATATAAGAAGAAAAGAAACACTGTTAAACCCATGTGTGGTGTTTGGGAACATGAACCCATATCGTATTTATTTCTTTTTTACTATGTCAACAGGTAAGTTATAAATATTAAACGTAGAAGCTTTCTGTGTTCCTTGTAAGTGGGATAAAGTAAAGAGCTGTTAAGTATTTTTACTTAATATATTTAAGTACTGTTTTATTTAACATGCACGATTAGAGCATATATTTGTTAAAGAATGTGAATTGTCATTGTTCATTTCAATATTAAACTAAAAGTAAATGTACCTATTGTGATGAATACTAATCCTGAATGAATCCTGTGTCGCAGGAGCAGTTGGTGCACGCTGAAGTGAGCACCGCTCTGAGATATCTCGGTCAATACTACTTCAAGAACAAACTCTATGATGAAGCGTCTCTTTGCGCTCAGCGCTGCTGTGACTACAATGACGTATGTTTCTTTTGATCTCTCAAAATAATGTAGTCAACACTGATTTTAACTGGCTTCCAGTTGATAAGAACATGCAGAGATCATGTCAATGTTATTTCAGTTGTCAAATTTGTTGCCTTTTCTCAGGCTCGTGAGGAAGGCAAGGCTTTGTTGCGACAGATCTCCGCCGTGCGAGAACAGGGAGAGCATTCTTCTACAGACATAACTTTACCCTGCGTCTTCAACCCCCTGTCCAACAACACAACTCCAGTGAGGAGAGTTTCTCCATTAGATTTATCATCCGTTACACCGTAGCCCACGTTTATCATTTTTCCAGTTTGATGCCTTTGCCAATACTGTACAATTTAAGTTGAAGTTTTTTAATCATCAATCAATTTGGACATTCAGATATGAAAAAGATCTTCAAGGGATACATGTAAATAACTTTGTATAAACAGACACCGTGTTCATTATACCAAATAAAGAATTAGACAAAGCATTGAACTTATGTTTTATTGCAGATATCACACAAGTAGTACGGGTTTGATAATACTATCGAGAGAGAGACATTGAAAAGTGACAAACTATCAGACATAAACAAGGTCAACCATGCAACAAACCTCATGCAAATGTGCAAAAGAGCAGCCAAAGCAATAATGTAGTGCTTCAACCTATGTATCAGAAAACCGTGCATGTTTATTTGGCGCCTGGCAAGATCTTCCAGAATTACACTTAATAACATTGTGTATATATATTGTGTATACATATTAGAGATACGCATGAAACTGCTTTTTCCTCAATTTTGTATGTACAGTTGATTCTGGTTTGCATAGTACGTATAATAGATGTGAGAACTCAAATGAGCTATACAAAACCAGTCTGCATATACATTTTAACATTCAAATCACATCCAGACTACAGTAGTGTCCTACCGTAACATTCTGCTTTCGAATGCAAATGATAAAAGCCATAAGAAATATTAAAACCAGGCCCTTACAAGACCAGCAGATTCATTCTTATCAAAATAAATCCCACTAATGAGTGAGCAAAGCCACCTGATTATATTATAAAGCTTAAAAAACAAAACTTGATCCTCTGACCAAATTAATATTTAACCCTGCGCTGGAGGGGAGTGGACGGAGGTGAGGGCTGTCGCGAGCGCAGTATGCGTGTGTAAGGCGTGGTGACCTCTGCCCGCTGACAATTCTGCCTCGCGGGGGTCTTGGAAGGCGTGCGTGAGGGGAACAGGGAGCGGAAGAAGGGGCGTTTCTCTGGAGGTTGGTTCTCGGCGTAAGATGCCGCTGCTGCTCCACATCCTCTCTTCTTGCAGGACCCGGGTGTCATGGGGCGCTGGGGCGGCATTGTGCCCTGCAGCTGCACCAGTGTCTCTTCTTTCTTGCGCAGGTCTGCTTTAACCAGCTGCAGGCTGGTGTGCAGCTCCACCAACATTTGGTCCTGGCCGACAGAGACGAGAAGGAAAGGGGAGCGGACAGGGTTAGAGAGGCCAGAGGGTAAAGTGAGGCTGGAAAGTGGAGTTATACGAGCAGCGTGGGTGTTTTAATTCATTCACAGATTAGATTATATGAGAACATCACCGAGAGGAGAAAGAAGAACGAGAAACGGCATTTCTGAATCATGCGAATCAGTAAGCTCTGAATCATTTCCATGTTATAGTGTGCATTTCTTTCTTGGTATGAACTTCCACAATCTAATCCAGGATAACAGGGTTAAAGAGAGAGTACAGAAAGAAAGAAAAGGTGTTGGTGCAGTAGAGACTATGAAGCATTTATAGTTTAACCTCAAACTAAATTAAAATGGCTGTGTGTGGTGTTAACATGATACCTGTTTGGCGAGTTTGCTGTCTGCAGATGAGAGCGCGTGGCGCAGCTTCTCGCCGTCTGTGTTGCGGCAGCACGCTCTCTCTCCGGACTGCAGTTTAACACCCAACATCTGTAACTCCATCCTCAACTGCTTCAGGTTCTGAATGCAAAACACACAACCACAGTATTTTAACATCTTGAATTCCTGACTAGAATCGTACACTGGATTGATAAAATGCTATGCTGGACTACTATTGAAATATACACACACACACACACAGTGTTGGGTAAATTTCTCTGGTTATGTAACTAGTAATTCATTACTTTCTAAATCCTGATAAGTTAAGTGATTCAAGGTTAGACATGAACCGGCTCTTTTCATTCACTCAAATAAATAATATAAAACTACATTAAGTGCACAGCAAAATCACCAGTGTTAAAAAAAGGTCAAATTAACTGTGTATCACAGTGTGCACTTTGAGAGTGTGGATTAAATATACACTGCGAGTGTTAATTCGACATTTTTTTAACACTGGAGTTTTTACTTTGTAGTAATATTAACTGACCAAAGTATAACAAATGTGAGAATTATACATTAAAGCACGGATTGTAAAGTTAGACTATGTAATATGTGTGCGCGCAATAGTGTAATAGACATCTAAATTCACAGTATTTAGTTTAGTACTTAAAACAAAGACCAAGAGTAATCCCTTACTTTACTTTTCCAAGGGGAAAGTAATTAAATACCCAGTAACTAGTTACACCCAGCACTGTATATATGTATATATTAGAAATTCATTCAGTACTGTATACAATATATGTATTGTGGTCATTCCAGTCCAGCGTCTGTTGAATTTCAACAAAATCAAACCTCAGGAGTGATAAAGTCATCCAACAGCAATGTGAAAGACTGACAGCATGACAAGACACATAAAAACTGTGATAAAATCAAGGTCATCTCATGAAACATTTTTTTTGAACTTTTCCTAAATACATGTAGAAATATGACTGATGTATTGCTTAAAAGTGAATATGAACTTTACTTTTGCAGTGTTATATATATATATATAGAGGCAAGGCTCAACACTTAATAAGAAACAAAGACTGCATATTCCTCACCCTCTGACCCTCCTCTAGTTTCCTCTCAGCTGTAATAGTCTCTGTATTTGTTGTGCCAGAGAAAGGAGGATTCTCTTGGAAGCGCTTCAGTTCTACAAACAGACCAAAATGTATATATGTTATTTTCCATAGAATACTTTTTCTTTGGTCGGAAAACAGATGTCACATGCAGAAGTTACCAAGTGTTTTCAGCCGCAGTTCAGTTTGCTTGAGGTCCAGCTCGGCTTTACACTGGTCCAGCTCGGCTTTACACTGCATGAGCTCTGTGCACTCGTGTTCTGTGTTCTGTCTGTGTGTTGAAGCCACGCGGCGTGAGCGGCGGGGAGCGTTAGCGTCCTTCACAGGCGGGAACATGGGAGTTGGGGCTATACCGCCCTCTTCCCTCTCTTTGAGAGCGGAGGTAAGTTCTCTGATCTCCTCGTCTCGTTCCTTCAAGAAATCAAACCAAGCATCGAGATCTTTTCATGTTCCCATTAACCTGCATTTTAAAGTGACCAGAGACCACCGAAGGTACTATCATTCTCTTGAGTTCAGTGTGTTAAAACTGCCTCTCTCTCGCAGGACGCACCTCTAATTCTTGGCTGTAATATTTTTTCAAGCTGCTCTTCAGGTTGTTGATCTTGTTCTCGCACCTCTTCTCCATCAGATCCCTCTCGTTCTCCAGCGTCTCACTGTAGAACAAGGGAGAAATTTTAAACTACCAACGATACAAACACATCTTCATACTGACACTGCGTTGTTCGTTGGTTACCTGAAGTCATCTTGCATGCGGCTGATGACCTCCATCATTTCAGCACACACCTCCTCTCGAACCTTGGCCTCCAGTTCATCTTTCTCCTGCCGCTGACGTATCACCTCGCGCTTCAAAACGTCGATGGCCTTTAGGAGGGCCTGCCCAAGACAAATACATCCATTTGAAACAACCGAACACCTCTGAGAATGAAATCCCAGAGACTAGAATGAATCTAACGGTGTGGATTTACCTCCGGGTCAAACATGGTGATGTCTCCTTCCTCATCGCTCACCTCCTCTTCCTCTTCTAGCAGTGTGGAGTCGTTTAGAGGAGCTTGCTGATCACGGAGCAGCGACAAGATGTACGCCACACGTGTCTTGCTGCACGGGCCGTGCACCAGCTGAAGGACATTTGCTTGGTGAGTATTTAAACGCTGATGCACAGAAAAGTGAAAAGAACAGCATCTTTTTACCTGTGTGGCGATGGCAGAGAACTTGAGCGCTTGGAGGGTCTCGTCATAGGTGGAGGCACAAGGGTTGATGTTGACCACCATGCAAGAGCGTCCGTGACCACAGAAGAAGCTCTGGAGGACTCTGGTTAACTTGCTGTCTCTGAATGGAACGACCAGGGGAGGCCGTGACCTGTGCACAGATGAGAATCGATTTGATGTCAATGCCACAAAATTTTTTTTTTGCGTTTCATACAGATGTTATGAATATACAGACGTGGAATTTTCATTTTGGGGTAAAATAACCATTTAGAGGGATAATTTACCCAAAAAAGAAAATTCGTCATTTATTCACCATCTTCTGTCCAACACAAAAGTCATTGGGGGCTAGTGTGGTTTTGTTTCCAACGTTCCTTAAAATATCTTCTTTTGTGTTCTGCATAAGAGTATTGTCACTCACTTATTGGTCTGATTGTGTCTCAGAGCGGTGATGCAGCGGCCCAGTGTGAGCAGGGAGGTGTTGATATTATTCGCCTCTTTCATTCTCTCTCCGTTCTGCTGATCCTTACAGCGCTCCGAACCAGCCAGATCACACACCGAGAGCCTGCCGATTAAGACGGTGCCAAACACTTTAGATTACTACAGAGTTCTGTCCTTAAATGGCTAGATTATAAAAGAAAGAGCTAAAAGAACTGAGTTTTACTCGCTGATTCGGGTCATCGGTCTCAGATCAGCTTGGGGCTGCACTTGTAGAACACGGATGGTAAAGATGCAATGACTAAATAATGAAAATCGAAAATTAGTCTTTCACAACAAACGTGTTTTTATTCATGCTGTTGTACGGCCATCTTCAAGAATGTACAGACTGGGATATTGAGCAAGTAGCTTTAAATTGACATCTCCAATCTTCATTCTAAAAACCCATGTGGTATACTGATGTTGTTCAGCGGGTACCTGCGGCTGGAGTTGTGGTTTAGATGAGTGCTGGCAAAGCTTTGGTTACGACGTCCAACCTTAAGCACTTTCCAAGCCTCTTCTGCACTTTGTACGTGAATCCATGTCAGATCTAAAAAAAGAAATGTATTGATTTTTTTTTCAGATCGTCATGAAAGCTGTTTGAAAACATCTGTGCGAGATTCCTACCTTTCACATAAGGATTTCCATATTTGTCATCGCTGAGGCGTAGAGTGGCTCTCTTGCGGGACTGAAGAGAAGGCGGGGCATCCAAAAGATCGTACAGAAATTCGTTGTAGATCTCATAAAACGAGACCCAAACTGAGAACTGCGCCCCCTCCTCGAGATCCTCCCCACCGCTGAGGGACAAACCGTTCACCTCCAGACAAAGACCATCTGAATCTGGAGCACAAAGATTACAGTTGTAAAGAGAGGTTATATGATTTATTGTGTGGGGTGGCAGATAGATGCTCACCTTCGAGCTGTGTTGCAATATGACTAGTAGTTGAGAGTCCACCGATGCCGCTGTCCCAAGACAGACCTGCACGCAGCCTGGACTCATCCTAAACAAAGCACTGACAGTCAGATACAGCCCAGGCGTCTCTATAGGACAGTATATTTCTTATGTCTTTTTTCACCTCTTTCAGCAGAGCGTCACGCCGTGTTTCCTCAGCACGGACCTCACTGGCATCCAGTTTACGGACCTCCTGGCTCAGTACAGGCTTGAGGTCCACGGCCGAGTACAGTCGGCCGGATAGCTTAATAAATACAGACACCAACGCCCGTGGCAACAGACCTGCCTCTCCACCGCTCCCTGTTCAATCGAAGCAATAACAGGACATGTTATCCAATTGACACGCAACATTGTTTAAAGTGACCGTTCACCTATAAATGAAAATTCTATCATTGTTTATTCACCATCTTGTCATTTTAAACCTTCATGACTTTCTTCTGCAGAATACAAAAGCAGATATTTTGAAAAAAAAAAGTTGGTAACCAAACCGCACTGGCACCCATTCCCTTCTATTATATGGACAAAAAACCAATGTAAGTGAATAGGGGCCGGTGTACAAAATCTTCTTTTGTGTTCTGCATAAGAAAGTCATACAGGTTTGAAATGACAAGAGGGTGAGTAAATGACGACAGAATTTTCATTTTTGGGTGAACTATCACTTTAAACTAGAGCCCGACCGATATGGATTTTTGGGGGCCGATGCCGATATTAACTTGAAAAGAGCCGATTTATAAGCCGATATTTTGATTTTGAAAATAAACTGGATATTAGACCCATTTCCTATAAACTGCACTTACACAACATTCAATAGCAAAATATCTGCCTGTTCTAGGTATGTGGGCTGTATAAACCATTTTCCAGAAGGGATGTTAAAAAAAGCCTTAGATTACAGTCTCAATGACTAAACAATTGCACATTTAAAGTATATATTTTTCAATGATCACAAAACAGTCTGGTTTTAAACATTTAACACTTTTATTTACTTCCAGTTGAAGCTGGTTTTAACAGTGTGAACTGTAAATAAATTATAAGTTAAAGTTAAAGTAAAAGAGCTATACCAAACAAATTCAATATTCCACAAAACCACAATAAAATTAAAATAAGTTAAATGTATAGCTACATATACAATAAATAAATATAAAATAAATAAATAATACCAAAATATAATTAAAACAATGTAGAATGTTCTCAAAACGTTGTAACCTTTAGATAACGTTCCCCTAACGTTGTAACCTTACACAACTGTCTGTGCATGAGCAGGAATTAATTATTATATATTGGCAGGAATGAATGAACAGGCAAACTTTAACTTGATTAGCGTTAGAATAACGTAACAGTTGTTTTTTCGAGGCACGCTGTACATAACTTCTAGTCATTTACTACACGCGCCCCCTGCCACAGATACGCGGTCATTATGTGGGAAACACTGCAGATATATTTAGAATAAGTTAAACGCTAACGTTATAGTTTGACCTCTTATTAACGTTCGCGTTCTTCCACTGATAAACATGGTTTTAGTTAGCTTTGTGGCTAATCTAATATAGCAATGCATTAGCGGCTGTAAGTGATGTTACAGAATATTTAGAAGTGATAATGATAGGACCGTTAGCTAGAACTACCACACCGTTTTTATATGCAGTGTATGAACTAAATCTACAATCATTTCACATGACGAACGACAAAGTTGTTTTCGCCAGCTCTACCTTAAGAGAGTCCCAGCTAGTCCCGCGATTCACCCGGGGGACCTGCCCGAGCAGCGGGCTGACCTGGGCGGACTCGGAGACCGCCAGCACCCGGCGGAAGAAGCCGAGTTTCAAGCTAGCGGCTCGCCGGGCCGGCCGATCCGGGAAAGAGGCGCCATTTCCGGATTGAAAACGGCCGACGTTTCGGTCCGTATCTCCGCGAGGGAAGGTCGCAGCGATGCGTGGCCGGGCTCGTTGGAAAGGTCTCGGCCGTCCCGTTCGAACGACGCCGCTGTTGTCAACTGGGGAGTTGCAGACCGCCCTCTGGTGGGCAAACTATGCAACACTCATAACATGAGTGAAGCATGAGACACTTTTTCTCATGTTTTATCGGCCGTTATAAACGCCGATGCCGATTTAAATGCCATTAGCTCATATCGGCCGATAATATCGGCCGGCCGATATATCGGTCGGGCTCTACTTTAAACTAAATGAAAGATTGTGCATCGTTGTCCTTTTACCTTGTATGGTATAGGTTTTGCCAGAGTTGGTCACACCATAGGTATAGAGGAGGCGATTCTCTCCGCGCAGAACATCTCGCACCATCTCTCGTATGGTGTGATCATATACTTCCTGCTGAGAAGTTTGTGCTCCAAAAATCTGGAAGACAATCCTTCAGTTCAATAACATGAATATTTGACACCATACTCATCGTCTCATCATTTTTACTGGAACTATAAATGTGTGACAGTTTTTTCATTAAATATCAGTGGTTGTGCGCATATCTTTACGGTTTCTTTTTAAGTTATACAATGTGGAAAGTTATACATTATATAAAATGCATCACATTAGCTTTAAATCTGTGTAAAATGTTTCAAATTGACAATGAAAACGTGTGTAAGGTATTCGAATCTAAATATTGTTTTATCCATTTTTATACATCATAAAATGGCGTTTCTACAACAAAGTACTTCGTATTATCGTGTCTTCAACAATTTTGCATATTAAAATGAATCAAGCCAATTCGATTAGAATTGTTTTCAGTTCTTTCTACGAAGGACACGGATTACCTTAGTGAACGTAAACTTGTGCAGGCTTTGTGCGACCCCTCGCTCTGCGTTCTTCATGTTGTTGGAGTCTTTGGGCGCTCTGAGCAGCAGGCTGTCCTCAGACTGCACATTTACACAGCCCTAAACACAACATTTCCATCACAATCATTCCTGTGCAAACATGAGGTCAGAATAGCCCAAAACACCGCACCCAGCCTGCTGCACTCACAGAGGCGTGTCAAATTCCTCATGACTTTACCTGCTCCCCTCCCGGCTCCTTCTCGGCCTCGGTAAGAGGACGGATCCTCAGGAAGACCTTCAGCTTCTCTGATCCATCATCAGCGCTGCCACTTCTGCTTACGTCCCCCTTGAGCTGTTCCGGCGGGTGACAGAGGAGACGATGTAAGAACAACGAACATAAGCGCTGGAAGATCGAATGCATTACAGTGGATCCATTCATAAACAAGCAGTTTGCTTTACCGGAGGAAAAACATAACTCACAGCCGTTTGTAATGAAAAGAAGAATTGTAAAAGAGTCAAGGACATTAGGAGTGACTGAATAAACACCAATGTCACATCTCCGGGGCAAGTGTCTGAGCATCTAACACATTACTATCAAACCTATAAATGTTACATCAACACATATGTTTTCATTCAACAGATACCACTTGCTTTTGATGTTGTCACCTAAAGATACTTAAACTGTGTGAAAAAGAGAAGTCATAACATGCCATCATACCGCTTTAGTTTGAGAGTCTGCCGCAGGGGTTATGACTGAAATCTCTGGCAGGTGGGACACAAACCGCTTAGATCTCACGAGTCCTCCGATATCAGCAGCCGTGGATTCAAAGACAGCCCCGCACTCATCCTCATCGGACAGTATTCCGCAAGGAGACGCCAATGTCAGTGCCATTACAACCGATCTGGACACAAAAACACAATCGAGTCTGCATAAAACGAGCATGCGTAATGTAGATTCCGTTACTTAAGATACAATGTGCGAATAACACGAACTATTCCCTTTAAAGGAAAACGTTTACGTAGCTGGCCGGATTGCTATTAGCAGCTAGCATAGCATAGCATATCGTGTTATATAAAATAAACGTATAATCTTACCTTTCTTAATGCCGTCCTCTGGAAAATAATACAATCCGAAATGCGGCGTTACGAATACGTGACAGCTAAACTAAATCTAAAGTGTTTAAAGTGTTTCACTGAGCGCATCTGATCTGTTCACCTGCACATCCGCACTAACGGCCACCACTGAGACAATAGCCGATTCAAAAACAGCGCTCCGCGCTCTCCGCCAATCAGAGCTCCAAGGCTTGACCAATGAGTGTCGCGGGAGATAATGTTGGCTTCTGATTGGTCAACGTTGCAACGTCGCCACTCCCCAAGAGGCGTTCCAGTCATGGTTCCGTTGACGTTTTAAGCACGTGTTTTCAGTATTTAGCAGCTAGGCGCCGTAGTTTGGGCGGCATGGAGGTCTGTCATCCGCCGTTTAGGATCCGATATGAAGCTTTTTAACAAGTGGTTCACAAAAGGGCTCGTGTTTGGATCTGTGCGTACTCTCATTTATGCATATATATATATATATATATATATATATATATATATATATATATATATATAATGGACCCATCCTTAATAAACTTTGACTTTGAGTGAACTGTGTCATTCTTGGTCCCCGGATCTGCTGAGTGTTTCATCAACTAGATTTGTCAACTGGCTACAATTTATGCCGCAATGCTACTTTTTGAAAGTTCACCTGTGGCAGCAAAGCAGCTTTTGGATCTTGTTGGACTAACTTTGTCAAGATAAACTCAACAGAGCAGCCCCTAAATTCAGCTCCTTTTTGCTTGCTATAGCTGTTGATGATATGTTCCGCGTTCTGCGCTTTTATTGAGTAAATAATGACACTATAGCAACATATATTATGATAATAACAATAGGGGGTTCCCAAACACAGTTATAATCAAAGGTAGCCTTTTAAAATAGGTAAACAACACACATTCACTCCCTTTACCTTTTAGTTTACTAGTTGATGAATGAATTTCATTTCAATATCAAAATACCTTATTGTGCTGCACAATGATGGCATACTTTTTTATATTATTCCCCTTGATATTGTAAGTGTGATTAATAATGTTGATTATATTTTAATGTTTTAATAAACGCGGCTACATGCTTCATGCTGTAAATGTGTCCAAGCACAATACACGTTTGAACTATACAAGAAATTGTTAGTTGCTGGAATAAACTTTTTTAATGCACCGCAACAGCATGTGGCTTTGCGTGACCCTCCGACCCAAAGTCTGAGAACCTTTGATATAAATGACCATACTTCCAGTTAGTGTACCGGGGTGATACATTTGGGGATGATATTGCGGGTTCGCACACTCATTTCACTATTAAATAACATCAATGGCCGAACTTAGTGTGCGATTTGATTTATTTTTATCCCTTGAGGTCTAATAAACGCAACTTCCTGTGGCTCATTGGTTGGAGCATTAATTGGGTTGGTAGGAAGACATAATGAAAATGTATTGCCTGACTGCACTGTAAAGCTGCAGACAATAACTGATATTTGGATTATCATATAAAATAGTCTACGTAAGATCTTTAGGTTGACTGTTGTTTTGAAAATAGATGACATTGACTGACTATAATTCGTTCTGCTGACAAGCGTGCCCCACTGTAGTCATATGGCGACACCAACGGCGCCCCGGTGGCCTAATGGATAAGGCACTGGCCTCCTAAGCCAGGGATTGTGGATTCCAGTCCCATCTGGGGTGTGGTTCAGCAGAGTGGCGCAGAGGAAGCATGCTGGGCCCAGAGGTCGATGGATCGAAACCATCCTCTGCTAACCCATCATGGGCAGTCGTGGTTAGACCAGAAAGTTGCCAGTTTGATCCGGCACCTTACCTCTACTTGCTCCCCGAGCCCTGCAGTGATAGCTGCCCACTGCTCTGGGTGTACGTGTGTTCACTACTCTCAGTATGGGTTAAATGCAGAGGTCACCATAACTGACAAATAGGTCACTTTCACATATCATGTTAATGTCAAGCTCAACCGCTAGATGTCAATGTTATACAGTAAAATAAATAATACTTTGTTGATAAATTTGCTGTCTTTAAATTTAAATCGGTCACTGTTTACCTTTGCTGATGTTCAAAAAAGAAACCTTCATTAAAACCCTGTTGTGTCCCAAGCCAATGCATTTCTGAATCAGTGGGTTTGCACATTTGAACTTACATACACAAAGAGTCAAAAGCTTGGGAACGTGCATGTCTTTATCATTTTAAAGTCCAAATGCATAATTCGCATTTGTGTTCTTTTATTCATTTAAATAACTTTACCATGACTATTCAAAGAAAACTGCATTTAATAACAATGCATGGATAGATGCAGTAGCCTATGACTACTGATTCAGAAAGAATCTGTGGGACAAATCCAGGAGACAAATGTTTGGGACGTGAGCGTGACTCTTGTCCCAAGTCTGATTGGTGTCTTGGGGCTCCATAAAAGGAAAGAGCATTCAGACAAGCTCCTGAGAAGCAAAGAAACAGCCCGGGCACAGTATACAGAAGAACCGAGGAAGAGCCTCGTGGTGAAGGACAGAGAGAGTGCATCATAAAACACAATCGAGTGTTTTGGTGGACATTCTGCGGATGTAGCTATTTTATTTTCACGACTACAGGTGAGTTTACAGGATGACACCTCTAACCTTACAGTCTTTCTGCTGAAGTTACTCTTTTAAACACATTTGCATCATTGGGTGTAAGTGTGGCGTAAACAAATTCTCTTTTTCCTCAACATCGTTTACGTTTCTTGAGCTGGATCAGACCGGTGAGTGAGATATTCTGTCCCCGACTTAACTTAGTCCTGACAATAGTTCCTGTAATGGTGGTGTACGGTTTCAACACAGTGAGAGCAGTTGGTGTACAGCAACTATATTTAGACACATGTAGTGACCAAAGTGCTGACAACAAGGTGACTGTCAAAGTTGTCTTTAAGCAATCAGAGCCTCGGTGCTTATTTCAATATGCAAAGAACCGCCTGGACGGATATGACATACTATTTGTATATTAAAAATCAAATCCCTCGACTTTTTCTTTTAAAATATTTTACTAGATATCCATGAGCCCGTTCTTTTTTTGTTGCCATGGGCAACTACAGCTCTGCACTGAATGCTGGTAAGAAATCTCTCTCTTCCTTGCTTGTATGATAGGTTTAATGTGTTATGATTAACTAAACATTTATGTATGCATTATTTAATTCTCTTAGTCATATTATTCTTCTCAAAATAATGCATTCATAAATACGTACTGTATATTTATTCTATACGCAGACACTCTGTCCGATGTGAAGGTGTAATATTTATTCTGCTACTTTTGTTTAAAGGATATAGTCAAGAATTGCATTCATGTATTCGTATGCTGTACAGTTTTGCATAATTCTTTATCTTTGTTTGTTTCATGAAAGATGTTGAAGATTTCAAGTTTATCATTTCAACCTTAGAGAGTCAGCAAACTCTCATTGAGCATTACGGTCCGGAGAGCACACAAACACTTAATCATGTCAGTAAGTGAATAACTCTCTAATTCAAGATTGTGTGAATATTCTGTCTGGATATATATCTGAATGGCAAAACAAAATGTTGTTTAAGAGAAATATCCATTTTGACAGCGCTATTAAAGATGACGTCTAACTTCAGTTATCGCTCGGCTGCGTGTGAACCAGGGGCTTGTTTTTCCGGCAAGTGACGGTGACAAAAGCTCTCGTGCAGAGGAGACATCCTATTGGAACAAAACGAAAAATACTGGGTTCGTCAGCGGAACTTACTGCGTCATTTGCTGGAAAAACAAGCCTCTCAAATACAGACAGCGATGTGATTAAATAAAGACCTAAACTAAGAACACAAAACAAAGACTCAGAAGGGGTTAAAACACAGAGGAACAGGGACTAGACTAGACTAGACCAGACCAGACCAGACCAGACCAGACCCAACTAACAGAACACTCGACAAAAACTAAAAGTTATGAAGGACTATGAAATTTGACCATATTTTTATCATGGGTTTTGTAGTAAAGCACATTAACCACACATTTACAATAGTTTTATTATAGTAACTACAGGTAACCATGATATTTGTAGTTAAACATGGCTGCTATGTGTCGAAACTGGAAATCAATAAGGAATTGATCAAATTCAAACGATAACATCACAAAACCTTAATGGAGAACCACCATCTAAATCGTACCTTTCTTATTTTATTCATACGTTTTTTATTATTTAAACTAACCATAGGCTCTAACTAGTTAAACCGACATTGGACGCCATTGACACAAAACCACCGAGACATTTCTCAAAATATCTTCTTACGTGTTTCACCGATGTCATAGTTGTATAGGTTTTGAACAACATGAGGGGGAATAAATGATGACAGAATTGACATTTATGGGTGAACAGTTCCTGTTGCCGCTGTTTCCTAATATGGCCTAAAGGAGGCGCTATGGTCATGCACACAATCCTTTTATATACAATTATTGAATTATAGTAGGACTTAATACTGCTATGTCCATGATTGTGTAAGAAAATGTCATTTTTAGAACACTCGTGTCTATAAAATAACAATCATTGTAATAACCAAACAGATCTCATCCCCTATTGACTCCCATAGTAGTTATTTTTCCTACTATGGCTGTAAATGGACGATGCGATCTGTTTGGTTACTGACATTCTTCCAAATATCTTCCTTTGTGTTCAAGAAATGTATACATGTGTGGAACAAGCTGAGGGTGAGTAAATGATGACAGAAATCCCTTAAATGTTCCCCTTCAGGCTACTGCCGAGGAACAAACAGGACCGGACAGTAATTACGTGAAGCAAGAACCAGATCTGCTGGCCCTCAAGTTTCTGTTTACTAACACAGACACACCCAATGCCATCACAGTAAGTCTCAAACAGCATACTATTTCAAACCCCCCATGACATCTGGTCATGCAAGAACCATTTTATTATGATGTTAGGAACCTGGAACCCAAGAACCCGTCCAGAACTGCGCCTCTGCCCCAAAGCCAGTGGAAATAAGCCCATCCCTCTCCTCTATGATCTCTGCTGCCCTCTCTGGATCATTACCGGTTCAATTCAGGCCGGCCCCGCAGGGACCCATCACCATGGAGCAGATGAAAGTTCAGCTTGGAGAATTACGGAACGAACTGGACCTGCTCAAGGCTCAGCATAAGTTAGTTCAGTACAGATGCACGTGTTAACTAAATGAAAAATAGCTTCGCTTTAGGACATTTTATTTCTGTGGTCTCTTTATGCACATACGCTGTGTTTCAGGAAGGAAATCACACTGTTGATGAATGAACTGGATGAGGAGAAGAAGATGCGATTGTCACTGCAAGTAAGGGAACAGAATCTTCAGATGTTAGTTCTTCATTAGCAGAAACTGTCATTTTCATATTTTATTCACATTTATTCAAACTTGTATATGAGTGTGGAACACAAAAGAAGATATTTTGAGAAATGTAGTTTTGTCCATACAATGGAAGATAATGGGGTGCGATGTTGTTTGGTTACTAA
The DNA here is from genome assembly GCF_947034865.1 of Barbatula barbatula. Taxonomy (NCBI): domain Eukaryota; kingdom Metazoa; phylum Chordata; class Actinopteri; order Cypriniformes; family Nemacheilidae; genus Barbatula; species Barbatula barbatula. Next base: position 13,389,661 of record NC_136785.1, read on the forward strand.
CATTCTTTAAAATATCTTAAAAAGAAAGTCACACAGGTTTGAAATGACATGAAGGTCATCTCTAAGAGTTATTAAATACACTTCCTATTTAATTCCATCATCATAACACGGATCATACTGCATTTCTGGCTTGTGATGATCTCAAGTCATTGAATCTGTGCTTTTCTTTTCTTCAGATCGATGTTGAACGCATTAAGAAACACATGTCCAAGTGACTCAACACTTCACCTCACAGTATTTAAAGCACACAGATATGCCACTGTGAATCTGAATGGGCAAATCAAATGTACATATGAACTATCAAGATTGTGAACAAGTCATATCAAGACTCAAGTCAAATGAGTGACAATATTTATGGTCTAAAGTTATGTTTATGCATTTTGTTAAACTCGGCATTGTATCTGAATAATATGTTGTAGTGTTTTACGATGACAATTGAACCGCTTTGAAGATCACCTTCAAGGTTATGTAAAGGATCCTATAGATGCTGTGAGAAGAATACAATAGAAAACAATGTATGGATCAATATAATTGTAAACATCACACGTTCGTTTAAAATTGAAATTTAAGTTTTTATTCACAGCATTTTAAAATAAAAAGTAATAAAACCAAGCAATTCCATAAATATCACTGATATAAAGAGACAATAAAGAGAAAACCATATGTACAACAATATGTACATTGCATATAAAAGGCATTTCAGCTGTACCTTCATTTATAGAGTAAAACAATGACGGAAGGCGTGACCCGAAAAAACTGGATACTGAAAGGGACAGTTCACCCAAAAATGAAAATTCGGTCATCATTTACTCACCCTCAGGTGGTTCCAAACCTGTATGCATTTCTTGGCTCTACTAAACACAAAGGAAGATATTTGAAAGAATGTCAGTCTCGCATCTCATCCCTCATTTTTACTGCCACAGTAGGGAAAATAAATACTATGGGAATCGTCCCCTATGCTTGGCTGTTTGGTTACTGACATTCTAACAAATAACTTCCTTTGTGTTTAACAGAACAAAGAGATTCATACAGGTTTGAACAACTTGAGGGTGAGTAAATGATGACAGAATTGTCATTTTTGGGTGGAGTATCCCTCCGAGTTAAACACTACACAAGCATGAAATGACCGCTGTGTCACAAGTACAGAGACGGTGATCGAATGACTGCTCTGTCAAACTTTTATACTTCAACATTGTTTGGGAATCTCTGGATCAAAAGTTCGAGTCTTCACAAGGAATCGGTTTAAAGGTCACATCTTTATTCTCTTCCAGAACAAGATCATAGCGACAAAGAGGCCTGTGTGGAAAAAAACATTTGTTAGCTGAATGAAATGAACTGTCTGATCTCACGCCACTAAAATGTCAAAATTTAGCATCGTGTCTATTGTATTTCAGATCGGTAACATGCAGGTATTTACAGTATATATTTATCAATAAAAACATTTCACAATTATTGTAAATGCTGAAATGTATGACTTTAAACCAAGCCTCTACTGTTCGTCATTTGACCTGGTGTTTCAATCTCTTTCGCTTTTACTCTTAATGTTTACTTTATCCCTCAAGGCTACAGAAGACACATAGTGCCTGAAAGTTTCCCACACAATCGTAAAACATCGGTTCCAAAAACAATCAAAGGTCATTTCGCAATCACAAACTAAGAGAACACAGACCTGGATTTGCTATTTAAAGGAGTGAGACGGATGCTGAGTATCCGGAGTTTGTTTTTTGGACAGAATGCTTTTGCTGTGCAGAACTTGATAGTGATCTTTTTAACCGGCTGGATATCTCTATCAAACTGAGCAAGAACACTCGTCTCCACATACTTTTCAAAGGCGAAGGCCTTACTGGAATAAAGAGGACAAAAATGTGTATCATTTCATAATATGAATAATATAAAATAAAACACGTCATTAGAGTGGGATGTCTCAGACTTACTGCTTGAGTTCAGCTTTTGACTCCTGCTGTCCATCTTGTAATGTAATGGTTAAATAACCCCAAAGTGTTTTCTGATTCCAGGTCACAATATCGACCTTGTAACCGAACACTGGTGGAGTCAAAGGTTATTAATAAGAGACAACTTTACACAACACACAAGACCTCAAAAATGTATTACCGACTATTCACAAACAAGCACCATAAATTCTGTGAAAATCTGCAAGTTTTATTCATGCATGACCATTTGATCTGCTACATGAAACATCTACTCTATACCTTTAAAAAAGATAACACTGTTTAATTGTTTTTAATAATTTCATTACATTGTTCAGATTGGAGATTCTCAGCGGGGTCCGCAGTCTATAGCTAGGGGGTCCGCAAAATAATATGTGTCCCATGTTAGCATAATGAGTCAGAATGTGCACGGTCTAATTTTGAGCTACAGACAAAAAAGTGAAAAATTATGATTTTGGCCGAATTGGAGGTTTTCATTAAAATAAGAACATTAAGTCTAAATAATATTTATTGAACATCTAAAATGATCTTGATCCTGAAGTTTTTTAATAGAGAACGTTTATAACAATTATTGGGCTCAATGCGACTCAATTCGCCAGGAGGAGACACATTTGCTATAAATAAAATAAAACAAAATCATTTTTTTTACAACGCTTCAATAATCTACAAACCTTTTTGAAAGAAAACGTTTAAAAGCACATACAGGGTTTAAAAATGACTCAAGATCAAATGTAAGTGTTTTTGATCCTTATTTTTATTATTTTGTTTAAATATGAAAAGTGTTTAAAGTATTTAGTTTAGTTTAGTTAATTGATCGTAATATACTGTAAGAAATGCTATTGAAATGTTTTAAGGGGGAAGTTCACCCAAAAATCATCTTTGTGTGATTTTTTACTAGCCCCGATTGCCGTTGAACTTCCGCCGTCTTCGGAGCACAAATGAAGATATTTAGGTGACATCCGAGAGATTTCCAGGCCTCGTCATGGACATCATGTTGTCAGTTTTTTTTCAAGGTCCAGAAAACTACTAAAGACATTGTTAAATTGGTCCATCCACGCATAGCGGCTCAGGTGAATTTTTTGCTTTATGTGTGAAAAACAAGGCAAAATACCGTCTTTAATCAATATTTTGTCTATTGTGAGTGTATGGCGCATGTTCGCGATAGCACTTCTTGGACGAGAGCACTTTTCCGCGTTGTGATTTAGAGCGGCGGCGTCCAATAGGGGGAAGCCCACAAACCTAATTCGCATGAGTCAAACTGCTCTCGTCCAAGAAGAAGACGGTGAAGAAGTGTGCCATACACTGACAAGACAGAGGAGAATATTTCGATTAAAGTCGGTATTTTGGTTTGTTTTACGCACATAAAGCTTCAAAAAATTCAACTTAGCCTCTATGAGCGGATGGACCAATTAACAATGTCTTCAGTACTTGTCTGGACACCAAGATGTCTATGAGGAGGCCTGGAAATCTCTCGGATGTCACCTAAATATCTTCATTTGTGCTCCGAAGATGCCGGAAGTCCTCTAAACATGTTAAGCGTGAGTACATGTGGGTGAGTACAAAATCACACAAAGTCGATTTTTGGGTGAACTTCCCCTTTAAGAAGAAACTCACTGCAGAATGGTGAAGCTCCATTAGTTTGGAAAAATGTCCGCGTTTCTTTAAACTGCACCAGTGTTTCATTCCATCGAATAGCATCATAACCTAGACAATATCAGAATGAAACATTTAACCTCTCGGTGCAGAAAATGAATCAAATTAAAAACCAAAAAAGCTTGCACATTACATTTCAACAATTTGAAGCTTACCAAAAACAGGGCATCCGGCAGATCCGAACTTCCTACAATCCATGCACTTCCCATCGAGGAAGTCTGAGTAGGAGTCACAGGGGTAGGCAACAATAGGACACGAGCCATTTACAGAGCTCATATACAAAAACACTGACCTCTGGTGATCACACTTGAAATACTGGGATCCTGTAGAGAAGAAGTGAGAATATGGAAAATGCATTTTGCGATTGTTAACATTGTTAAGGAATATCACTACCACTAGGTGCTGCTACGCCGGACCTTTAAATAACTACTTTAATATTAAGTTTTCATCCTAGCTGACCTGAAAAGATGGTCTTGGGGCATCCTGGCTGGTCGGCTCCACCGTTTGCGTAGTAGTCGATGTGACCCAGCAGATTCCTGTAGCCCAATGCTGCAGAACAGTGATGATGATGATAAAATAAACTCTACTTGTCATAAGAATTAATGGCATGTTCCTCAGTCGTTCTCAAAAACCCAAACCCAAGATCATGTGACGGACACCTACCATCCATGTCTGTGTGAAGAACGTCCACAAACTTTGCGTCAGAGGGGTCGAGACGGTCACTGTGTGGGTAACCGTTAAACTGCGGCCCTGCTGGATCCAGTGCTGGGGACAATAGCACATGAAAATGTATTGAGTTTACAATCTCACAACAACTTACTGTACAGATAAATGACAGGGTTATTTGGAGGAATGGATGCGTCCCACCTGTTATTCTGCCAATTTCACCATTAAACGCGGCCCCGGTGAAACCTGAAATGTGCGCTCCCAGACTAACACCAATCATGTGTATGGAGCCAAGCACAGCCCCGTTTTCCTAAAAATGACAACCACAAACAGACATATGCAAGCCTGTCTGTGTATGGAAACGAATAATGCACCATAAGAAGGGATCCCCCTGTCATAAAGGATTGCGATTTGCTTCCTCTCATGCCATTGAAATATTCATGTTATTTTGCCCGTGCACATATTATGACTATTATGTCAACATAATAAGGTCTGAAAAAGAGAGACAAATGAACCTTGTGTGTTCCTGCAGTATGCATGTATCCACGAGGGCAAGTTAATGATTGACATGTGATTATAAAATGTCTGCTGCACTTCACCTGTGAACACACAAACTGCCTTTTCTTATGCTAATACACACAACGAGTGGCAAATGTCCACAGAAACTTAAGACCTGGTTTCACAGACAAGGCTTACTTACTAAAATCAATGAAAATGAAAATAAGTTTCCCTGACAGTGCCATAGTCTCGTCTCAAGATGCACATCAGTAATGTTTTTTTTCAAAGGCATTTTAATAAAATCGTTTTAAATAGCCTTGTCTATGAAACCGGGCCTATGTGTTTAGGATCATATTTAGGATCACTTTTAAGGGTTAGTAAATTGGTTCGCAAAAATAAAAAATGCACCAACAATTTTGCAACAATCTAACTGAAAAAAACAGACTGTCTGATGTCAGTAACACAAGTCGCCAAAGTGACACTAAAAAGTATTTTTGGACCGAGTAGAACGTTTTAAGGTGAAAAGTGAAGTGAAAAGTCTGTCATCATCTACTCACCCCATGTCCTTTCAAAGCTGTATGATTTGCTTTCTTAAGAATGACGTAGCGTTAAGAAGGTTTCGGGAAACCCATCCCAGGTCATACAGGTTTGAAATGACAAGAGTAAAATGATGAATTCATTATATTTTTTGAGTGAACTCTCACTTTGAAATCTAAAAAAAATCTCTCGCATTTCTGGAAATATCAGTTTCCAACCATTAGATATTATAAATTGATGAATAATACAGCAGCAATTTTGTCCCAGCTGAAAAATCCAGGTTACGCCAACATAAGATCCTTTGCGGGTCTACACTGTTAGTGCTTGTTAAAGGGATTATCACCAAAACAAACATTTCTGTCACCATTTATTCACCCTCACATGGTTTTTGTGGAACACAAGAGAAGATATTATGAGAAATGTCTCAGTGGTTTTGTGTCCGTTCAATGGGGACCAGTGTTGTTTGGTTCAGCTTTTATCCAAGTCGCTTTGGATAAAAGCGTCTGCCAAATGAATAAATGGTTACCAACATTCTTCAAAATGTCTTCTTTTCTGGTCTGCAGAAGAAAGAAAGTCAAACATGTTTGAAACAACATAAGAATAAATAAATGATTCGATTTTTAGATGACGCTATCCCCAGTTAAACCTGTATACTCTTTCTGGTGAAATTGACCAAAGCTGTTTTTCTCTCTACTATGCTTTCTACTAAATATTCTTTGCAACAGGGAAAACTCTGAAAAACTTGCATCTGTAAAAAGCACACCACCACAACTAAATCACAGGCCGCAATGAGAACATTTTTTTCACCTTCATTTTTTGGACGAGCTCCGTAAGCTTCTTGGCCACAACACGTGTGTTTTTCACCACTTTTAGATAGTTGACACTGGTTGCACCGCGGTTCCAATCCACCACGATAACATTAGAATCACTGCGCATCAGAAGAAACTCCACAAACTGGTACAGCCACACTGGGGGGGCGCCGGTGGGACGGTACCCGTGGATAAGGAAGGTGGTGGGCCGGGAGAGGTCAAAGTCAGAATTGCTGAAGGGGTCTTCATGAGAGAGTAGCTGACCGCAGGAAGCGTTTGCCCGTGTGTAAAACAGTAACCTCACATCCACAGTCGTACCGGTAATGGAGTCTTTAACATTGAGGTCCGTCATTTTCATGCATTCCTCCGCTGTAGGAAAAACGTTGATAATATTACAGTTAGTACAGTTAAATCGATTAATCGTGATTTATCTGGTAAAAAATAAATGTTTTTGTTTGTATAATATATATGTGTGTGTGTGGCATGTATAATTATATACAGTATAAATGCACACCCATATATATATATATATAACAAATATGTACATAAATAACTGTATATACATTTACATTTAAATACAAGTTATATTATCTATATATACAACATATTTTTATAAATAAATACATTTATAAATAAATATATATATATATATATATATATATATATATATATATATATATATATATATATATATATATATATATACACTGAATGACTCATATTTCTTAAATCTAAACATTTGTGTATTTATATACATAGACATATATTATATAAACACAAACATTTATTTTGGAATCGATTAATCATGATCATTTGACAGCACTAGTTACAATAATTTGACAAAAGCTTGATAAGTGACTTTACGTGCGAAATGTGAAATATCACCAATGACCTAAAGATGCGAGATGTGTAATTTATTGGCACATTGTTTAGTTAAACCTATTCCATTATGACTCCAAATAAGTATTATTTTATTACCAACAGACTGTGTGCATGTGTTTTATAGGAAACGCTGTATAGTATTGCAACATCCATGAAATCCCTGGTATAATTTAAGAGACCCGTAATCCCATCATAAATGAGACAGCATACCGTTGAGAAAAGTCATTTCTCAACATTAGGATTTGGAGAAACTCACGTGGTCCTTTAAACGCCTATAAAATAATTTGGTAACACTTTCTATGAAGCCTGCATTTATAATGCATTATAAGGGCCTTCTTAATTCATTATAAGGTATGCATAATGCCTTATAAACAGCCTTATAGTATCTTATACTATTTATTGCAACATCTAAACCTACAACTTGCTTATTAGACCCCATACCAACTAAATTATTAAAAGAGTTACTACCTGTTGCAATTGAGCCCATTTATAACATTATCAACTCGTCAATTAATCTAGGCCATGTCCCAGGACCCTTTAAGATGGCCGTCATTAAGCCTCTAATCAAGAAACCAAACTTAGATCCAAATGAACTAGGAAACTATAGACCGATTTCAAATCTCCCATACCTGTCTAAAATTATAGAAAAAGTAGTGTGCACTCAGTTGGGATCTTTCTTACAAAATAACGACATACACGAAAAATTTCAGTCAGGCTTTAGATCGCATCATAGCACTGAAACTGCGTTTTTTAAAATGACAAAGACCTGCTTATAGCATCAGATAAAGGTCACATCTCACTCCTGGTCCTGCTTGACCTTAGTGCTGCGTTTGATACCGTAGACCATAACATATTTCTAGATCGCTTACACAATTATACCGGTATTGAGGGACAGGCACTACAATGGTTCAGATCTTACTTATCAGACAGACATCAATTTGTCCATTAAAATGGGGAATCATCCAATCTAACGCAAGTAAATTATGGATTACCTCAGGGATCGGTTCTGGGACCCGTGCTGTTCTCCATATACATGCTTCCCCTTGGAAACATTATTAGAAAACATGGAATTAGCTTCCATTGCTATGCAGATGATACTCATAGGGTGGCCATTTCCATAACACCAAAAAGGAGGACACGGCATTTAGTGCTGGCATGTCGGTCAATGGCGGCCTTCCCTTTACTACTAACGTCCACTTCACAGCGACATAGTGTGCAAAATCCATGGAAAGCATCTCTACTGCTTTTTGATATGAATTTGTGGTCTTTTGTCCATTCCGGATTAAATGATGTCGGACGTTTCGGCATTTTAACGTTATAATGTGACGTAGCCAGCACGTGGACTCCACCTCCACGTCATGGAGGCTTGTTTTCGTTTTTAAACCAATGATATATCAGATATTTATTTGACACCTCTTTCAGCCAATCATTTGTTTGACCGGAGATCTTACGGCATCAGACGCTATGCTGCTGTGTCCCAATAAAGGTTTTACAGCGTGTTTTTTAAGGCCGATTCAACGCAACTACAAAAAGGAGGACAAATGAGTGTCCGGCTTGAGGCTGTGCTGGACGCTGGACAGGGGGCTTAAAATCTGGACTGTCCGGCCAAAATCCGGACGTATGGTCACCCTAGATACTCAGCTATATATCACATCAAGACCAGATGATTCCTCCCAGCTATCCAAACTAGCAGAGTGCATTGTAGATATAAAACATTGGATGACCTGTAATTTCCTTCTTTTTAATTCTAATAAAACGGAAATATTACTTATCGGACCAAAGACACGCAAACCGAATATTTCTTATTATAAACTGCAAGTTGAAGGATGCACTGTTACTCCAACAAATACAGTAAAAGATCTAGGCGTTATATTAGACAGCAAGCTGTCATTTCGAAATCACATCTCAAATGTCACAAAAACAGCCTTTTTTCCACCTAAGAAATGTTGCCAAGTTACGAAATATTCTGTGTGTTGCTGACGCGGAGAAGCTTATTCATGCATTTGTGACCTCAAGACTTGACTACTGTAATGCTCTACTTAGTGTTTGTCCTGCATCATCAATAAACAAACTACAGTTAGTTCAGAAAGCAGCTGCCAGAGTTCTAACCAGGACCAGAAAATATGATCACATAACCCCAATGTTATCAACCCTTCACTGGCTACCCATTAAGTATCGTATTGACTTTAAAGTTCTTTTAATCACTAATAAAGCCTTAAAGGGTTTAGCCCCTACCTACCTAACAGAGCTTCTATCACACTACAACCCATCACACTCTCTAAGATCTCAAAACGCACGACTTTTGATAATACCTAGAATAACTAAATCCACCAAAGGGGATCGAGCTTTCTCATACGTAGCACCTAAACTCTGGAATAGCCTTCCTGATATTATTCCAGGATCAGACACACTCGCCCAATTTAAATCTAGATTAAAGACGCATCTTTTCAGCCAAGCATTCACTTAATGCAAAATATGCTAAATAAACTACCAGGAGATGCTGACATTAGATATTATTTACTAGAATAATTTAATTTCTTATATAAAACACAGTGTAGCGTGTTTTACCCTTTTTTGGGGTTTTTATTTTTTCCCCTGTAAAGCTGCTTTGGAACAATGCAAATTTTGAAAAGCGCTATATAAATAAAGTTGAATTGAATTATACTGTCTTATAAATAAAACAACAACAATTACAATATATTATAATACACACCTATTTGTGGTTATAACTTGTACGTGTTTAATAATCTATAACATTTGCATTATAAGGTTGTCTTTATAACAGATGCCTTAATAACTTAAGTTAAATAACCTCACAAAATGGATTGTATCGTCTCATGAATAATCAAACATTGGTTGTAATGTTATAATACTTGCTTTTTTGTGGTTAAAACTTAAGAGTATTGAGATGTATAACACATGATAAACTCCACATACTTAGTTATGTAGTTTTAGTCTGTCTTGACATTGTACAATATCTTACACATAGAAAGAACTCTTGGGCTGTAAATAACAAGATACAAATAAGAGGATTATCAGTGACATCACATCTAGATCTAATGGATCAACATTACCTGTGTAAGAGTCAAACAACACCAGCATCACATGTAAGAGCCCCCAAAAGACCATCTTACTGACCTAAAACAAGAAACAGGGAGCAAAGAGAAACACAATGAAACTTCAGAAAATAGACTGTACTTACAGTCTTAAAAAATGTGCGCGCTACAGAAGGTGTCATAATCTAAAGTTTGTTTTGTGTTAAAGGTAAAAGCCAAATATAGCATAGTCAGCCTACCACAGTATACAGAGCAAAATGTAAAGAATGAAACGCAGATGCTATTTATATATATTAGCACTTTTCACCTTGTGTGAAGTGGCGGATAGTTTTGCAGATAGTGTTGCACAGTATTGCACACAAGAACAAGAACATCATTCCGGTTTGTTCATAAGTTGAGAGGCACTATTTCACTACACTTTTTAATATTTTTCCACGTTTTAGAATAATAGTAAACTTAACAAAACTTGCAATAAAACAAACGTAAATACATGAATTATGTTGTGACTAAAGAAAAGATCAAATCCTTCCAAAACGTATATTTTAGCATCTTAAGTGTGGTCGACGAAGATATGTTGGTGTGAATGACGACAGAATTTTCATTTTTAAGTGAACTTGGCTTTTAAATTCTTGAGGTCTGAGATGCTTTTTATTGGAGCATTTACCATCTGTACTGGCTGCCTTTATTTATCCATACTTATTATTCCTTCTAAGTCACCCTTTAAAAGAAAAAACATCTATTAAATAAAACATTTTTGTACAAAGTTTTGTAAACATTCAAAGAATCGACTATTGCAGCGTACTGTATGTTTTAAGTTCAAAAGAAGCGCTGCACACAGTGACCCTGAACTTTTGAACGGTATACTGCTGCTTTTATTATTGTTGTTTTTATAACTTTTAAAAACAATTGTGCAGCTTATTTGGAAACCACACTTCACATATTTGACTCATAATGAAACCACAAGCACCAGCTCACACATTCACAGTTTCTATATTACTCACATGTAATTCATGCAAAGACCACGAGACGAAACAACAGTCTCTTCCCACACAGGCAGACAGAATTCTTAACTCTTTGTCTATTTGATATGTTGTCTATAATTCTGTTTATAATGTGACTCTTTGTATTGTTAACAAATGCAGAAAAATATACAAATATTTTTGTTTTGCATGTATATTGCATCTACAAAAGTATTGATAGTTCCTTGCTTTTACACATCTATTATCTTTAATAATAGGTGATAAGTTAGACTGTGATTTATGGTTTTACTTTGATTTTATTTTACGTAGTTACTAATGCTAAAGAATGTTAGTAATATGTGTACACTTACCCGAGTCGAGGAAAGTTGTTATGGAGGGTTGTTAACCTGTGTGTATGTTTTATTAAGTAAACTAAAGTATTAAAACAGCGGTGTAGCAAATTAAGTATATATTTCAGACTAACAAAAGACGAGCTCGGCGGAGACGAGCCACACGAAGAGCAAACAGGAGATGCAGATCCTATCGAAGGCGACTTAAAAATGCGGTTGGCAAATGAGGAAACCAAGAGGCGGGGTCAAGAGACCAGACAGGAGAGCACACGGCCATCATAGACAAACGGCAGTGTGTGTAAAATAACATATATTAAAAACTCTCTGTGCATGTTGTATATTTGGAGTTGAAGTCTAAACTGCTCCCAGTTCAAAACACAGCAGTTAGAGGTTTGAATAAAGTATGAAAATTGCTATTAGAATATTAAGATAATATTAAATCTACCTCTTTCATTTCTTTTTTTGTTTGTGTATTCAGCCTAGTTGTGCAAGCACTGTCGAGATGCAGCAGTAGTGCCATATGAGAACTGGTTCCCCTGGCTGAGTTTTGGGTTCCACCGTTGCACACTGGCTGCACTCGTTCTGCCCGCCGGGGGGGCTGCTGACATCAGCTTAAGAATTTTTTATTATTCTTAAATGTAACATTTTGCGTGAATTATTATTATTACCCCGTATAGAAATTGAACGTCTGCATAAAATAATAACTGTGATTCTCTTATTTCTTCTGTCTCCATCCGTGTGTGGTTGGTGTGCATTATTGTGTTTCAGTTCATGCATGATATTTAGTGGATTTATTATAGTTAACATGTTTTCACGTACAACTGCTTTGTAACAATGAAATTTTAAAAAGCGCTATAGAAACAAAAGTTGAGTTTAGTTGAGGATAGTATTTAAAGGGTAATTTTGGGGCAGGATCTGTTTTACCTAACTGTCACATTTCTACCCCCTTTACACACACTACATGTTACACACATGAAATGACACATGATAGCTGCAAATAAACCTCCATTTTAGAAATACGGCTGAACAATAACTTTAACCACTAAAGACTCCTTTCTCCATATTCTGCCTGAATTGTCTCAATTCTCAAGCATTTCTGATAACCTAGAACATCTTGATACTTTCACCGAAAATATTAACTCTGTCTTCTCCGAAACACAAAACAAAGTTGCTCCTTTGTGCCTAAAGAAAATTAAAGATAGAAAACCAACACCGTGGTATAATGAGCACACCCACACTCTTAACTCTTTCTCTGCCAGCCTTTTTTAAATAAAGTTGCCGGCCTACGTCAGCGTTTTTTTACATTTTCACTACATTTTGATGGCTCACAGTACATTATCTGTAATTAATTTAAGGACAAACAATATATCAAATGAAAGAACAGACTCTCTGCTTTCAAACAAAAGAAACTGAGAAAAAACATATTTTTTAACCCCTTAGATGTGGGTAGGTTTCTTCAAAAATGCATCACTTTGATTAAACAGCTGAGATAATAAAAATGTTTTGGTCAAAGACTAGATTCGACTCCTATATTTTATCTGTTTTCAATGATTGTTCTAGGTTTATGTAGAGATTATGTACTTTTCCCAATGGTGTGTGACAGCACCACCTGCTATACAACAGCACAAACACGGATTGCCGTAATAACTCGTCTTTGGCAGGGAACGGTTGGTTTTTAAATGACGGGATAACCCGTCAATGGCGGGGAAAGAGTTAAGAGAGCAGCCCGGAAAATGTAGCATAGCGTGGAAGGACACTTTCTTAACATACAGGAACGCCCTAAAAACGTCTAGATCCGCCTCCTTCTCATCAATAATAGAAGAAAATCTGCACAAAATGAATCATCAGCGTTTTCAGATGTTGGACATCAGCATAGTAGTGACGACTTTATAAACATCTTTACAAGTATAAAATTGATAATGTTAGAGAAATTATTAAAGCTAAGCAACAAGTGCTGTGTAGTGGACTTTGGACCTCGCTCATGAAGGCAGTCTGTGTCAGGAATGCGGTACCGTGACCTGAGGACGTTTCCTTCTCTTCAAATGCGGCAAAAGTCATATAACAGTTATGAACTAGAACAGTTATACTTGCTTTTTGTTCAAAACAAATACTCAAATTACATTTAGTGGTTTCTGTAAAACCATTGTGGCTTGAAAGTATGATTTGAGTAATGACCATGGACTGTATAAAACAGGAAATGACTAAAATATTTGAAGATATGGGATTGGATTACTTTTCTCTCGCCACCGACTGTGATGAAAGAGCGAAGATACATTTCTATGTTTTCTTATATATTTTCATATTACCAAACTGTTCCTAATAAATCTCCATACGTCACTCCTTGTCCTGCATTTGGGCCATCATATAATATATTACTTAATGTGAATATTTGCTAAGAATACTTGTGTGTTTAATAAAACCTTAAGTGAGAACGTGCCACGGAGGAATCCTCTGTCCGAATTGTAAGTATTAGGATTTAGGTCAGATTCAACTTGCTTTACCTAACCTGAGAATAATAAACAAAAGGGTTAAAGGTGTTTAGGTTTAGATAGACACCATAAAACAGTATGTACTGTTAAATGTCTATTTATTGAAAACGTGCTGCTACTGTGCCACTAAAACACTAAACAGCACTAAATGTTTGTTCGCGACAAGGATTCCTGAAAAACGTTTAGATTTTTCTCTGTCCTTTATAACTCAATACCGTGTAGTAGGGCGAGTGTCATTGTGAGACACATTAGGACAGCTTAGGATCTGTACACTGTGGAAGATTTTCAAGTATGGGACTGTGCATTACGAGTGAAGTGATGAACCAGAGTATGAAATATTAAACTATAGAGTAAGCATAACCATTTAGATTCAAGCTTGCTCTCCCACTATTCTCTGCTTGGTAATGGGAAGACATAGCACAACCTATGTATGCAAGGTCTAAATATGTGCACTGGTAAACATCCAAGTATGCTACAGAGAGGTACATAGTGTAGCAAAGAATGCACATGCAGACAAAGGCTGAGAATGCATAAGCAACACCAGTCAGGCGTAAGGCATGCCACGGGAGGTGACAACGTCATCCAGGGGAGTGTGTATACACATGGGATTGAATGAAGACTCTCTGGTCGTTCTGCAGGCAAATCTGCATTTTATCTTTGATATTTAAGTATATCTTTTGGCAATGGAACCCACTGTTTTCAGAGGGATTCTTCATAGCATTAGAAATAACCACAGCAAACTCTCAGCAGTCGAATTTGGAAAAGCCCAAAAGAAGCCAAACTGGTTTCACCCTGTTTCCACGGGGAGTGTATAAGAATGTGCTCTCTGAACCAGCGAAACAGTGTCATTGACAGTTTTTTTCATCCACAAAGTTGATTGTACACAGATCAGATAGAATATCTTAACAAAACACCAATTTTAACAGTCCGACAAACTTAAAGTCGAACCCTCGTGTGTTATTCAATGCCCATTCAAACACAGAAACCATTACACTGCCAGTATTTGCATAAACACCCCCACTTTGAATCCTCTAAAACAAACATCTCCGGAAGCGGTTTACAAGAAAAGAGGAGACGTCTTACCATGGTGGAGGATTGACCAGATCTTTCATCTGCCTCTGAGAGTTCAGTGTGAAGGCTGCTGAAACTTCACCAGGAAATAAGGAAGGACAACTCCTCCTCGACTTCGCCCGTCCCACCAATCCTACAAACGTTCACCTGCAGGTGGCACATTCCTGAAAGCTGATCCTGACTTCACTACCTGTTGTGAAGAAAAGCAGGATGGACGCTGTGATGAGGAACAATTCACAAAATGACCTCTGGTGACCTCTGGGCATCACGGATGCGTGCGTGCGTGAGGTTAAATCATTATTCATATTTTGTGGTTAACTTTGATTTCTTTTCTACAATTTGTATTCCAAAGAAGAAAAGGAAAAATAAAATGATTTTATTTTTATCAAATGACTTTTTAAATCAGTTGTCACTTAACTTTTAGGTAAATATGAATGCTTGTTTTCTCCTGTTGTCTTAAAGACTGTAAAAAGCACTTGGTTTGATATTTTGTCATGTAAAAGCGTTTGATCTTTAAGCGTGTGCGGCTGAACCAGTGAGAATTAAAACGCTTCCCTCTTGCGACATCTCCTGGATGGACGCGCCACTGCACTGTCGCAATTTAGTATAATCACGACATCCCGTCCGTTCAAAAGAGGCGTTGGAATGCGACCGACCATCCAAATAAGAAATATATATATGTATGAATCGCGTTTTGTTTTTCCGTTTCGAAATCCTAAATAGTGACAAATAATGAGTGCGAGCGATCTGGAAAAGAGCATCTTTGTGGGAAACATACACAGCTGTGTGACGGAGGAAATCCTCTTTGAGTTGTTTCTGCAGGTGAGCTCATCTCGGTCATTAAAGGTTCAAAGTTCAAATGATTCGTTAGTAACAGTGTTGAATGGAAACTTTATATTTATATAATTATTATATCGGTTTTCTTTTTGATCATTGGAGGCGTACATAGACACGATTTCATTTATATTTCGTTACAAAACGCAGGTTTATTGTAAAGTTGATAATCTTGATAAAACATGCTTTTCAAGAGGACCGTTTCATTAGGAGCGTTCGATTTGCGCAGACTGATAATCACATGGCATTTAAGTATCGCGAGATTAGAAATCCATGGTGCGTCCACGTTGCACTCGCGATAATTAGATATCATTCTCCGATTGTTCTGCGCAGCGCCGCATGAAGTCGCCTATTATCGCTAGTTAATCCCAATATTGAATTATTTGGCAAACATACGGTTTTGTTATCATTTGATTCCCTCACCAGGCCGGACCGGTAGAAAAGGTGCATATATTCCGAAATGGGCATCAGATGCCATATGGAGTGGTTTACTATAAGCACGCTGAAGCTGTGCCCTACGCTGTTGAACTTCTGGACGGCATCTGGATCTATGGACAGCCGATCAAGTTGCAGTGTAAATATGGTGGGTAACTCGAAAGATCAGCTTTAAATGTGTTATATTGAGCACCCAACAACAGAATGTGTTTATTGTAATGATTTTAGGAAGACAAGATTATCAGGAAAATGACATGTGGTGCACCTCAAGCATGAACAGTGGAGTGATAGCAAACAGGTGTGTCACATTATAAATGTGATAACAGTAAAGTGACATGCACTTGTGTAAGTACTACTGTTCGTTGTAAATACTATACTCACTTTTTTTGCATTGCACATATGTCAGCTCAGGGTTTATTAAAGGAATAGTTCACACCAAAATGGAAAATTCTGTCATCACGTATTCAGACTCTTGTCATTTCAAACCTGTGCCATTTTCATTTTTGCAGAACGCAATTTTTGAAGAAAGTTGGTAACCGAACAGCACCAGCCCGCATTCACTTCTATTGTATGGACACAAAACCGGTGCAAGTGAACGGGGGCCGGTTAACAACATTCTTCTAAATACCTTCTTTTGTGTTCTGCAGAAGAAAGAAAGTCATACGGGTTTAAAATGACGAGAGGGTGAATAAAGGATGACAACATTTTCATTTTTGGGTGAACTATCACTTTGACAAGCGTCGTACGTTTTACACATGAAGATGGAGGTGTGTATAAAGTCCAAGATCTCTAAGGTTGAGCACAGTAAAAAGTTAAGCTACTTGTGCACAAAGGAAGAAGGTTCCAGGATGGATCCGGGGGGCCACAGAATTTTTGGCTTTTTATGAACAAAAGACATTTATCATAGATTTTCTGCAATCAAACTTCATAAAAGTAAGACGAATTGATGTTATAACTGAATATGTTTTTGGTTTTCTTACAGTTTTTGGTTGTAAGTCTGTATTTTGGGGGGGGGGGGGGGGGCAAAGCGATGCATCTACACAAAGGGGGCCTTCATCAAAAAAAGTTTGAGAATCACTTTCCTAACAAAATGATTGAATTTTTTATTGTATTTTACATTCTAACGTAACTTGTCATGTATTATCTATTAACGAAATAAATGACATGTTTTATTTCTATTCTCTCTGTATGTTTTCTATACAGCAAGGGTGCCGTGTACAGGGACAATATGGCTTCGAATGTAAATAACAGTCCAGGTGTTGAGAACCATTGTGAAACCCCACACGGCTGGAGTGACACGGTAACCCAAACAAATCTGAATGGCTTAGTGCATGGAATATTTCATATGTTCATCGTTGAATTTTCTAACAAACAATATGTTCAAAGGCGATGTCAAATAAGTAACCAATCTTTTTCATTCTCTATGTCTTAGCCGCTCAACAGATCCTTTGATATGTGCCTTTCAGTTGTGCCAGCGGCTTTGTGGTACAGTCCACCCCTCCAGCAGTGGATGGAGTCTGGATTCCCCCCATGGACATCCTACCGGAATGAACAGTCCTTTTTTTTTAGGGCGTCTAATACCAATGTGGGTTGTGCAGATGTGAGTTTAATGAGTAACAAACATAAACACAGAAAACTGTAAAAAAAGCATAATGTCATGTTGTAAATCATATTTTGCTTGATACAGCGAACAACTGTTACAAACACTGTACAAATACACAAATATTATACTCCCGAAACCAAATCTAATTCTGTAATGCCTTTAATAATAAATTTCTCTAAATGCATGTCACAGTTTCTTTGTACGTGTAAGAACAGATGTATTTATCTCAATGCTTGCTGATAAATCTTGTTTTAGATTAATGTTCGGTGGAACTTTGCATCTCGTGTAGCCAAATCAGTTACGGTAATGAAAAAGTCAATAGCAATATGAATGATTGATCAGTTTTCTTTCTATGTAATGAGGGAGCAAAATGACGTGTTTTATGAAGGATGACAGTTCAGTCATTTGCATATCAAAAGGTCGCTCCCTCATAGCATGTTGTGGTTTGGGCAGTCTACTGACTTGTATAAAAACACAGCAGATATTATAACACATGCTTTTATCAAAAAGTCAGATTTCACTGCCTCATTAGAAGCGATTTGTCAAAATCTGAAAAACAAATGATTCAGAAATCGCATCTTTGTTTTGACATGTTGTTTTGGTGTTGTTTATCTACAGTGGTTGGGTTTACGCCTAATGGAAATGCTGATAAAAGTAATCAATAAAGCTAAGCCATATAAGCTCAATAAAAAAGTATTACCCGGTTATATAAGAGAGACATGAGGACGCCAAGAGACAAATGAGAAACCTCATCCAGACACTGTCCCATTACAATTAGAAAACTTACAGTAAGTCTCGAGGTAAAGTTCTCAGTCTAAATATGTCTAGGAGAGGTTGTCGTCTGTCATCCGTGGACGTGCTGCTTTTGACGCTGGTGGCTGTTCTGTTTGTGGTGTGTGTGAGTCTTATTGTGGTCTCTTGGCTTGCGCTGGACAAAAATGGTATGAAACACTTTTTTATTTCAGTATGTTCAGTATGTAATTACTAGATGTTCTTTGGTATTACATTGTTGGGTTATCTCACTATTAGAAAGTCGAATGTGTATGTAGGTTGTGAGCCACGTTTTTTTCCTTCGATTTAGCTTTAGGAGACGATGATTCAGGTTCAAAGTTTACCGGGCGACTTGTTATCACAAATGGAGCCGTTTTCACAGCGGATCTCCTCAACAGAAGCAGTGTGCTGTTTAAAGCCTTGGCTTACGATACTGAGCAGAAGGTACATTTGCCATTCGTATAGTTTGGGTTGACACCTTTTCATACTGCATTTTCCTGAAGAGCATCTGCAAGGACATTACCTTTTATAACGGGTTTTCAAATCGGGGGTACAGGAGGCCTTCAGGAAATTCAAGGGGGTCCGCCGAAAATCTCAGAGAAAAAAATGAATTCAGAAGTGTTAAAATGAAGTATTTATCTCTTCTTGCTTGCTACATGCATGCGTGCCAGAATTGTTTATTTTTCATCTTTATAGTGTGACTTTTTCTCACTACAGTTTCCTTTATTTTATTCACTGGGCTTTGTGGAGTTGTGTTTGTGAAGATGAAATGAAAATTTCAGGAAAGGGGTCCTCACAAAATATTCTCCATATTTGGGGGTCCCTCACATCATAACGTTTGAAAACCCTTTGCTCGTATATATTATCCTTGTTTGGTATATATTTGATGTACTGTTACACTTTTGTAAGTTTAGTTAAAAAGTAGAAGTATATTGTCTATTACAAGGCCATTTCCGACAGACTTTTATGATGCAGTCAGTGTTTCAGATAAAGAAGACGTGTTTTGCTGCTTGCTTGTAGATAAATGAAGCCTACAGTCGTAGTTCCCTTAAAGAGCAGTTTCAAAACTGCAAGATTAATGAATTCAGGTAAGACTATCTAACCAAACTTCGCATGGGTTATTCTTAAAAGAAGAAAAAATGATATTTGTTAAAATAAAACACTGCTATGCCCTGATATTTCCAGCTAGTTTGATTATATTTTTTTAACAACAAAATGCATTTGAATTGATCTTTTTTTCTTTATTGTTTCATTATTACTACACATACATGATGTTAACATAACATAACATTCTTTTCAGCGAGGGCAGTGTTGTTGTGCACTTTGACGTCCTCTTTCGTGCTGTTCTGGATTCTAACACGGCACAAGAAGAATTAATAGATGCTTTGAAACAGAGTGACACTGGATCTAATGAAGGACTTGTGATTGACAGCAGCAGTGTACAGATCTCTGGTACTGCACGTTTCTTATCTGTACCGTTTTGTCCGAAGACTTTTATGTTGCCAAAGAGTTCAAAGGGTTGCCAAATGTTTGATACAAAGTTCACATAATTCTGTTATGTGCCCTCAGATAAAGAAAGTACAACACAGAAGCCATCTACAACTAAACCAGGTAAGATGTTTTTTAATGTTGTTGTGATGTTGACTATTGTTACGATGTATGGCCTCACTTAATAAAAAGTGAATTCAATGACATATTGTCATGTTAGGGGACAAAAACACTACTTAGTTGTAAATAATTTAAAAACATATATCATAATATACAATTTAATTTATTTGATGACAAACTAGTGTAATTATATAAAGTATATGTATAAACTAATAATGTGGAGCTCAAAAAAGACGAGAGCGCTTTCAGTTTAGAGAACGCTTTGGGTTACTTGGCTGTAACCCTGTTCCCTGAAAACAAGAACAAGATGCTGTGTTTCAAACGCTATGGGAGAACGTCTTTGTTCGACCGGTTGTGAAGCACGTGTGTCAAACACGCCTAAAATTCTTTTGGCTTTAAATAACCTCGGCAGGTAATTTGGTTAATTACACCAGCACCTGCAGGTTATAAATACGTTTGGCGCGAACGCGTCTTCAGGTTCCAATTTTGTCTGAAAGGACGTCCGGCACGCCTACAGTGTGGCATTGAGGCGCAGCATCTCGTTCCCGCTTTTTCAGGGAACAGGGTTACAGCCAAGTAACCCGAGACGTTCCCTATCAAAAGCTACACTCGATGCTGCGTTTCAAACGCTATGGGAACGAGAATACCAACGCCGCCGCACTGGAGGTGTCTGGACCCCCCACGGTTGTGTGGTATGTGTGCACAAGCCAAGAGAAGGCATCAGACGTGACTCTGGGATGTAGACTCCAGGACTTGTGAGCCTGGAGTAGCGTGGACATCCAGACTATAAAATCTTACAAATGTGTGTGGAGAGGACCAGCCCGCCGCATTACACACTTGCTGCAAGGGGACACCTCTTGCTAAGGCCATAGAAGATGAAACCCCTCTTGATGATTCACCGGGATGATTCTCAAGGTGCTCTGAATGGATTCGACACGTGCAGGTGACAGTTGTGCCTGCATTGCGATCGAGTCCCATATTACCCCCAGATACGTTGTATTCTGTGTAGGGGAAAGAACGCTCTTTTTGACGTTGAGTCTTAACCCGAGAGTCTCGAGATGAACTAGGACGACATCCCGATGTCGAAGCGCTAGCTCCCGAGACTGAGCTAAAATCAACCAGTCATCTATGTAATTCAAAATGCGGATGCCCTGGAGTCGCAGAGGAGCCAGAGCTGCATCCATGCACTTTGTGTATGTGCAGGGTGACAAGGCTAGGCCGAATAGAAGAACCCGATACTGGTAAGCTTCGCCCCCGAAAGCGAACCTCAGGAATTTCCTGTGTTGTGGCAAGATCTCTATGTGAAAGAATGCGTCTTTGAGATCGATCGTCACGAACCCGAGGTGGCCTGAGGGGCACGGTGGGCCGTTCCCCTGCTTCTTTGAGGGGGGCGCGATTCGCCACACTCTGCCTGACGATCTCACATCTCAGGTAGACCGGACCCACCCGAGACTGTGTGCCTGGCCGGGACTGGGGAACTGGTTCGGAGTGGGTGGACGACACTCCAGACGCTTGAGCACGACGGGGGAGATACCTCACGAAGCCTCCTCGTGGCGTCTCGACTCCCGGAACCTGGTGACTACGGTATTAACCGCATCACCAAACAGTCCAAAAGGCAAGATCAGGCATCATGGAGGAACGCACGGTCCCGGTCCCTGATGCCCGTGAGCTTCAACCACAGGTGTCTCTCCGTGGTTACCAACGCAGCCATAGAACGGCCGATGGCACGGGCCGTCTGCTTGGTCGCACGGAGAGACAAATCTGTGGCCCGGCGTAGTTCTGAGAACGCCGTTTCATCTATCACCCCGACAGTGCTCACGTCATGCAGCAGGTCAGCCTGGTATGCCTGCAGAACCGCCATGGTGTGCAGGGCAGCACCAGCCTGACCGGCTGCCTGAAAAGCCTTCCCCACCAGCGCAGATGTAACCCTGCAAGGCTTGGTAGGGAGAGAAGGCTTTTTCAAGGATGACGATGCCCCAGGGGAGAGATAACTTGCCAGTGTCTCTTCCACACGGGGCACCATCGTGTACCCTCGTGGTCTCACGCCGACAATAGTCGAATAAATCGACGTTGACGGCACGAAAACACGGGAGGAATGAGGTCTCTGCCATGACCGAGGCGTGGAGATCCTCCAAAAATGGGAGAGCCCAAATTTTGGGCTCCTCCCCTTGGCCACCCGACAGATATCTGTCGTCTAATTTTGAGTGTTTGGGATTCTCTTGTTCCTGCGGCCAGTCGAGCTTTAGACGGTCGACTGCATTCGTCACCGCCCCGAGCAGCTCATCTAACGCTTTTGCGTCGCGAGAGGAACGCCCCGAGGCGGCGCTCTCCAAACCCACAGAAACAAGAGATGCCTCGTCCTCCGCCCGATCCGATGAAGTGCCGGGGCACGCTTCGGAAGCGGACGCGAGGACGTCGCGGCTCGGCGAGTGCACCGGAGAAACGGCTTCCGTCGCCCGTGCCTCGGCTAGATCGAACCGCAAATCCCAGCTCGGGGGAGAGACGGCTCGGTCGCTCTTAAAGAAAGAACACAGAGCACGGAGAACTCGAATGTCGAACACATCACAGAGTTTGCACTGTCCCTCCAGTCCCAGGGTGGCATGATCAACCCCCAAACACTCAAAACAGAATTCATGTCTGTCCAGTTCGTCCAGGTACCTCTGACACGGAGGCACACATTTCCGTTCTGGACTAGACATGATCCTTTATTTTCACTCTTATTTTTATTTGTAACTTAAAGAAACCTTTGGTGCTTATAAGTTCAAAAGAATATCTTGCTTTGCTTTGCTTTTCACGCGCACACATGCATACAATGCGGTCCTTGAAGAAAAAAGAACCTGAAGACGCCTTCACGCCACGCCTATTTATAACTTGCAGGTGCTGGTGTAATTAACCAAATTACCTGCCGAGGTTATTTAAAGCCAAAATAATTTTTGGCATGTTTGACACACGTGCTTCACAGCCGGTCGAACCAAGACGTTCTCCCATAGCGTTTGAAACGCAGCATCGAGTGTAGCTTTTGATAGGGAACAGTGGTAAATACCTTAAAATGCCATTTTTTATTCACAACATGATAACATAATTTCATATTTTTTACAAGTTTTCCATTATTCTGGAATATCAAAATCTATAAAGAATGAGTAAAAGCTACGACAAGACTGTTGCTTGAGTGTTTTTTCCCCGATTCTCGGTCTGGACAACTCAACCATTGTCGGAGAAATTCTGCGCCAGTCTTCAGGTTTTGATCAGTCCGCCTTAAGTGGATTGTTCACACCAAAATGTTAACACTGTCATCATTTAGTCACCCTCGGGTTGTTACGAACTTGTATGAATATCTAAAGTAATGTATTGGGAAATCAGATCTCGTCCCCCATTTACTGCAATAGTAGGGAAAATAAATACTATGGGAGTCAATGTGGGATGAGATCTGTTTGGTTACTGACATTCTTCCAAATTTCTTCCTTTGTGCTTTGCAGAACAAAGAAATCTTTACATGTTTGGAACAATCTGAGGATGAGTAAAGGAGTAAATTTAAAGGAGCAGTTCCTAGTCCCAAAATGCCCTCATTCCCTTTCCATAGTAATTTTATTCTATAAATATACTATAATGTTTTCTTACTATGTATGTTGTGTCCGTCACTGCAGTGAAGTGTCCAGATGGACAGAAAGCATGTGTTGATGGTACATGTACATCCACAAGTCAGTTCTGTGATGGAATAAACGACTGTCCAGATGGCTCAGATGAGCATCAAAGTGTCTGTGGTATGTATTTAGACACGTATGTAACTTAATATAGATATAAAAAATAAAGACGCTGTTAGTTGGCTGAAATGAGAGATGAATTTAAGATGCGTTTTCTGCCCTATAGCAACTGTGTGCGATGGACAGTTTCTTTTGCTCGATCCGACCGGGTCTTTCCGCTCGAAAAACTTTCCGCAGGACTACGAGAGTGACATCACGTGTCGTTGGGTCATACGGTACTGCAACACTTCATTCATACCATAAGAATCCGCAAAATAAATGAAAAAAGTGAATGTAAGGTATATTATAAACGTATAGTGTGAAATGTAATGTTTCACTAAAGCTTCCGTTCCACCCACAGTGTAAACGATGGCCTAGCCATCAAAATAACCTTCCATGATTTTCACACGGAGGAAGACATTGATGTTCTGGACCTATATGAAGGAACAGGACTGACGAAAAATTTAACATGTGAGTAAACGATATTAAATTCATCGGCTGTAAATCTTTAAAAAGTTGTTTGAAATCGAGTGGATTGACTCTTTCTCAGATTCTCTCTCGGGAATGGCGTCTGGAAACATCTGGCTGTTATCTCGAGAAGCCACGGTTGAATTTCACACAGACATCATTCACAACTTTCCGGGCTTCAATGCTAGTTACACAGAAGAAAACATCAGTCGTCTCTCGAGTGGGTATCGCTTTTAGCAGAACATGTACATATCAAGTCAGTTATGTACAACATACTGAGTTTCTAATCTTTGGCAGATGATGACAAGATAAACTGTTCGTTTGAAGAAGACTTCTGTTTCTGGAGACAGGAACTTATACATGATCATGGAGACTGGTTGAGAGGCCGAGGCTCTATTCCTCCCCTTGGCACCGGCCCGAGTTTTGACCACACCCTGGCCAACCGATCAGGTGCCATTCAATTTAACAACTGTTTGAAGATCCAGAGTGTAATTCTTTGGATGTTCTATTGACAGAAATGCAATATAATATACATAATTATGTGTTCAGAGGTGTATAAAGAGCTTACACAATGAAGCTCATGTTTTTATTGCCTTAGAATGAGCTATTTCTATCTACATACACTGCGGGTCCGCTTACATGGAGTTCGCCATTTTGTTTCTACAGTAGCCTTAAACGGACAAACTGCTCTATGGAATGCGTTTTGTGAATATCTTATCTCCTTCGACAAAGAAGTAAAAACATGACGACATCTTAGCTCTGTGTCAGCCACCGTAGTGCTTCGAAAGGGAAGGGCGGAGTGAGCGGTTGGTTGCAATTCGCAAGCTCACCACTCGATGCCGCTACATTTCATGCACATGACCTTTAAATCTTTATATTTCTTAAAATGCTATTTTTCAATATTTTGCAGCACACTAGTTCATAGATATCCGTAAAATTACCTTATTTAAAAGCAAAACACTTACTTGTCTAGTTCATGGGGACTTTATGGGCCAATTCAATTTATTGATTTGTCCTTTTATTTTTTTGACATACATTACACCTGACACAGATGTTTTTCTCTATTTAGGGTACTACATAGTGACCCCTAGAAATTACGGAAGTTTGGAAAAGAAATTGCGTCTCTATAGTCTTCCACTGTCTCCTGTGAAGGAATCTATGTGTCTGAGATTCTGGTTAGTTTTTTTATGTTTCACATTTTGTGCATTTTCTTTCCTGACACCTTTGTGTCATTCATGTTAGTTCCCTTCGTTTGCATTATGATCTGTAAGCGTGATTCAAGTCTGATGGTGGTCTGTGTGCTCTCTAAGGTATCATATGTTTGGAGATGACGTTTGGCGTCTGATAGTCATGACGGAGGAAGGATCTACTGTCACTGTCCTCTTTCAGAAGGATGGGAACTATGGTGACAACTGGAACTATGGCCAAGCCACACTGAACAGCACGGCAAATGTTGTGGTCTGTACAAATGTACATCTGCAGATATTAAAGCATAGATATCGTGCTGGTGTGTAATGTTGCTGTGTGTGAATGTAAGCAGTCTGCCAAGTTGTAAAGCCGAAAGTGAATGAATAACAAAGTTACTGCTTTGGAAATAAGGAGTCGACTCTGAATCACTCGAACAAGTCGTTCTAATTTAAGTTCCGGGTCCGATTTGTGTCACTTCTACGTTCCATTTGCGACACTGCACGCGGTAGACCAATCACAGCAGACTAGACCATCTGACCAATCAGATCAGATTAGGCAGACAGAAAGGAGGGGATTAGACGGATGACTCGCCGAACGAATCATTTGAGATTCGGTCAAGAAGTAAGCTAATAATAACTGCCTATTAATAGCAAATGAAAGTTTATACACTATGTATGTACGTGAACTTTTTGTTGGACACTCCAAAATCAAAATATTTACTCTTTAAACAAATAAATCGCATAATTTGTTGTTGGTTTCCCAGGTTGTGTTTGAAGCTCAGAAAAGGGCAGGCGTCCTGAATGATATCGCTCTCGATGACATCAGCATTGAGCCTGGTTCCTGTGTGGAGGGGCCTCCCGAGCCCACCCTGGTCCCCCCGCCCATCACCCCACCTCCAATGCCAGGTAACAGAGGATGGTATTTACTAACACACACTGTATTTGATCAACAATAAGATGATGAGCCTCACAGATTTACAAATGTAAAAATAAATACTCTCACATACTGTTGTTTGTCGTTATAATAGCTGACTGTGGGGGTCCATTTGACCTCTATGAGTCAAACTCAACATTCAGTTCTCCAAATTATCCACTTGGCTATGGATCGAAAGCTTCGTGTAAGTACTATATACACACACACACAGTGTCTTAAAATTTTACATGTAGAATCATTTATGGAATAATCTATTAAAAATATAAACACATTTATAATTGTTTGGGTATCTTTTATAAGGTATGTGGACTCTGCATGCTAAGGAAGGACAGAATATCCAGCTGCATTTTCAAGATGTTGCTTTGGAGGCGTCTTATGACGTTTTAGAAGTTCGGGATGGCGTAGAGCCCAATTCAGAATTATTAGGTGAGTCCATTTGGAGCGTGAACAAGAATAGAAATCAGAAATATGAGTATACAAATATAATAATGAAGCTGTCCTAACAAAACATAAAGGGTGACTAATTATAAAGAGATATGGCAAAACATAAAAATAACAAAATATGGAGATACAAGGTTTTCTGAAGCACAGCAGCAATATATTAAGCATAACGAGCCACATGTTTATGAGATGGAGCTGGTTATTTCAAGCCGTAATATGAAATATAGATCATTTTCATAGGATGTGCTATTGAAAATACATTTGTACAGTACCTGAAAGCATTAAAGCTATAACAGGATGTTAACCAAACAATTCACCTGTCACATTCACGTGTAAAGATTGAAAAAATAAAGTTTTTATAAACTGAAAATACTTGATTCTATTGTAATATTTGTACCAAATGAAACATGCTCCTTTTAATTTTCTGTCACATTTCAGACACCAAACAACATTAACAAATCTGCCATGACGTGCCTTTATATGCCTCATTTCAGTGTGGATGTTTCCTTTCTTTTCCACAATGTTCAAACTCAAAACAACAGATAGTAGTAAGAGTCTTTATTTTCACAGCTGTCCTTACCGGGGACCGATCCTTCCCGGATCTCTTCTCCAAAACCTCCCAGATGACCGTCCTGTTTTTCACCGACTCATCGGGAAGCGACAGAGGATTTCTAGCCAACTTCAGCACCGGCTTTCTTCTCGGTCGACCGGGTATGTTTTACCCTTTTCATAAGCTCAAAAACGAGAACGCTGTCGTCATTTACTGACCCTCAAGTGGTTCCAAATTTTTATCAAAATCTTTGTTCTGATGAACACAGAGAAAGATTTTTGGAATCTATAACCAGCTCTTGGCCACCATGGACTACCATGGAAAATATATGTGAACATTTCTTTGTTCTGTCGAACACTTAAGAAGATATTTTGAAGAATGTAGATCAGCAAACAGTTCTGAGGCACTATTGACTACCATTGTCATCTTTCCTACTATGGTAGTCAATGGTGGCCAAAATCTGTTAGGTTACAAGCGTTCTTCCAAAATATCTTTCTCTGTGTTCATCACAAAGACATGTACACTGATTCGGAACAGCTCGAGGGTGAGTAAATGATGACAGAATTGATATTTTTGATTGAACTGTTCCTTTAAGTCTGAAGGCGTGCAAAATCTCTTATCTACAGAGCTGTGTGTGACTGGCCAGTTTCAGTGTGGCACGGGAGCGTGTGTGTCTGCTGCTAGCGTGTGTGATGTTGTAAAACATTGTCCCGACGGCTCTGATGAAGCAGACTGTGGTAAGTCATCGGGTTCGACAACAAAGCAAAGACGTCTTCAGCAATTGAACAATTGTTCACAGACTCTTTTGTATTTCAGTGCATCTTATTACAAATAATGTTACCGATGATAGTCGGCTAAGAATTCAAGTCCAGGATCATCTATACACGGTCTGCTCTCAGAACTGGACTAGAGGTCTGTCAAGGTTTTTTTGTCGCTACTTGGGCTACAGGTACCTCATGGCGAAATAGTGGATCGTGTCAGAATCATTGTTGTTTTTACAGAATTACAGCTTGTTGTTATTACAGGTCGGGATATCATACATCATTAAAGATTAAGGATGGAGATGCTCCCTTTACTACAGTTGGTCTAAACCCAAATGGCACATTGGAACTGAAACCAAGGTGAACTCCAGTACAACCATTTTTGGTCTTTGTAGGATTACACTTCTTTAATTCTACAATTGTTTGCAGATCTCCTATAAAATCAAATCCTTTTGTGCTTTTCCACAGTGAGAAATGTGTCAGCGAGAATATTGTATCGCTATACTGTAACAATGACCGTAAGTTTTAAATCTTCGACTAACATTAGGTTTGACATTAGACATAAGAACATCACAAAACAGCGCTTTCTGTTTAAGCATGTGGCGTTCGTAAAGTGCCCCCAAAAAGTGACCCAGACAAGAATGCAGGAAGGGTGGTTGGAGGTCAGGAAGCTCCGAAAGGGTCGTGGCCGTGGATTGTGTCTCTGCAATGGCAGGGGGGTCACGTTTGTGGAGCCTCATTGATTGACAGCGAATGGTTGGTTACAGCCGCACATTGTGTTTATGGGTGAGTGCTGCTCAGCGGTTTTATTGTAATAACAATAACAGGTGAGACTAACTGAGCATTTTTTGATGTTGTAGAAAGAACGTTCAGCTGTCGAACTGGGTAGCTGTTTTGGGTCTTCACGCTCAGTTTAGTACGGATGAGTCTGACAGTCAATACCGTTCGATCGATAAGATTTTTATGAACAAACGTTATAACAGAAGGACAAAGGAATCTGACATCGCACTAATGCATTTACAGACGCCTGCCAACTTCACAGGTAGGGCTACTCGCAGGCAACAATTCACTTGTATTTTTCTTTTATGTAACATTTTTATATAACTGTTGTTTTGACTTTATTCCATCATTTTAAAGCTAAATTAAAAGAAAAATATATTTAATTATGATATATGGCTTATTGCTCCCCGAACTCTTTGTAAGTTGCTTTGGATAAAAGCGTCTGCTGATTGACTAAATGTAAATATTTTGAAAAAACCCCAAATGTATTATAGGATCATTTAAGATATTTTAAATTGTGATGTTTTCTCTGAGTGAAATATGGTTTCATCTTCACAACATAAACAAACAATACCTCGAATGCACACTTTTGTAACCCCAACTTAAGCAAGCCCAACCACTTGATATCAATGTACCATACGGTTTCTTAAAATGCAACCAAACTACAGGACCCATTCAAGAAATTGTTTATTTAATTAAATGAACAAACAAAAAAATCTATTTTATTATTTAATACAATCATTATTCAATACAATAATAATACATATAAATATTAACATCAATTTAATAATATTCAAATAGGTATAGTATTACACACCAGCTAAACACAAATCGAGAGTTAGCTGGGGTCAGGCGGACCATGCGTCTGATGAATCGGTTTATACATTTTTCCCAATAAGATTTGCATAAACAGTTATTTTTGCTTCTGACCTTCCTAAGCCTTCGATGTCTAAAATGGCTATTTTTCTGGAAATGAAAAAAAGATGAATGACTAGGTTGTTAAAGTTGACTAGCACTTTTAATACTTTTTTAAATTGGTTTTATTGGTTATATATTTGCAAAACCCTGTCTAATAATATTGATTAATGGCAAAATGTGGAGTCACAAGGTTTAAGAAAGACAGCAGAGACTAAGACTTAAACTTAAAGACTTTTGAAATAATGATAAAAGTAAATTATGATCTTTCAGATTATGTTCAACCCATCTGCATACCAGAAACCGGAACACTATTTAAAGAAGGCACAAAGTGTTTCATCGCTGGTTGGGGAAGACTATTTGAAGAGGGTAAGACGAGCACATCTCTTTTACATTCTCTTGTGTTTTCTATATTTATTCAGCTTGAAACGATTTGAGGCATTATACAAACTAAGATTTGAATTTACCACGTTCTTTTTATCTAAATGATTATCTGACTTTGTTTCTGAAGCATCACATGTTATGGAAACCGGGCGTTTAATTATGTTATGGTTGTGTTTGAGCTGTTTATTTTTGTATTTGTGATGTCCAGGATCGAGAGCTAATGTGTTACAGGAGGCTGTTGTACCGCTCATAAACAACACACAGTGTCAGCGGTGGCTGCCTGAGTACAACATCACAGATCAGATGGTGTGTGCTGGGTATCCTGAAGGTGGTGTGGACACCTGTCAGGTGTGTACTTCTTAAACAATTCATAACAATGCAACAATGCTTTTGTGAATACATAACTGTGTAGAAATGTCACAATATTTTGATTGAATATGATTCGTTATAAATGACAGGGGGATTCTGGAGGTCCACTTATGTGTGAGGAGGACACCCATTGGGCCACTCTTGTGGGGGTGGCATCTTTTGGAATAGGCTGCGGTCAACCGCGGCGTCCTGGTGTATATGCGAACATCAATCCTTATGTTGACTGGATTGCAGAGACACGACGTCTCTACTCCAACTGGAACGGTCATTAAATATAAAGTGAAGTTTCATCTTAAATATATCGTTTTCTATGTGCTTCTGGACATTTGAGGCCTCAGGAGTCATGTTCTCCCAACTACCTGACTTGGTCTTTGCTGTGATCTGTGAACTTCACGGAGCCGCTTATGAAAACGCAAATGTGTATTTTTTTTGTAACCGGTATTCATCTCATTTTGATAAAAGAAAATAAGATGTATTCATTCTGGTGTAATATCTTGTACTGTAATTGTGTGTTGAAATTGAGTATTGTTGCTAGAATGTTAATCAACGCATCATAATGAATGTATAATAATTTAATTTAATACTTTTGTTTTTCTTTGTGATATTTAAGGGTTTGTGAAAAGATAACTATTGCACTAAATGAATGAATTCAGAGGCGTGTGAGTTTTTCCTAGGGGACATTACACGAATAAAGTATTTTAAAACAATTAAACTGCATAAATAAGAATATCATAATAATAACAACCAAATCCTTAAACAAACCCTTTCAATCAAATAACCATTACCCCAACAACTCAAATAAATAAAGTGTTTTATGCATAATATTTCACGCCAATAAAGTAACGATTTGAGGAATATATGATTGTTTTTATACATGCCATTATTTATAATGACGTTGTTTTCAATGACGTTTTAAATGACATGTCACATACGGAACTGTATGTGTGGAGTTTCTGAATGACGCCGGAATGATTTAGCGGCGCACCGCAACATAAGCGCCACGCTCAAAACTTCCCTGTTTCTTTAGTTTTTATAAATGAACCGGTGTGTGTACCGACAAGTCTGATATATAAAAATGAATGTGTTATCTCGCATATATTTTAGCAGTTGTTAGCACTTGTTTTTTTGTCATTTATTACATTGTTGACCGTAGTGCTGCACAATGATCTGTCAGGTCAATATTAAAACAGCATCTGTTGCTTTCACTCTGATCATTATCGCGGTTTTAAATGCGGGGTTTTGTAAAGACATTGACATCGACCCCGGTAAATGTGTTGTGTGGGGTCCTGGACTGAATCCCGATGTTGTGCTGCCTGTCAGATACTTCTACATACAGACTGTTGATTCACAAGGAGAAAACATCACCGTCTCTCCTGGTAATGGATGATGATGATGATGATGATGATGATGATGATGATGTCGTGATCTGTTATTATATGATATAGCTCTGTTTATTAATGTTAGGGAAGTTGGGTTTTCACACTATGCCAAACAAGAGATTATAAATGGTCAATATTATATATGCATGAATTGACAGAAATTCACCTTTTGCTTTCTCTCTGTTTATCCTGTATTTCAGCTAAAGACTCTTTCAAAGTAAAGATAACTTCTTTGGAAAAGGAGCATCTTCGTATCCATGTGCCACTACCGCTGGACCGGGCTGATGGTTCGCTGCTTGTTAGATACCGTCTGTATGGAAGCTCTACGAAGGGTTTGAAGATTGAAGTGTTGTATAAAGACAAGCCCGTGGCAAAGTCACCGTACACTCTTAACGGTACAGTCATGTTTTGCCATTGACCATCAGCAATAGCAAATTGCACTCGCCAGGCAGAAAAGTATATAAATATGCGTCTCTCTTTCTCTTTAAAAATCCTTTCATTGGGATGTGTTTGATCATTAAATAAAATGGACATACTGTACCGTCATGTATTTCAGGCATTACCATCCGGCTTTGAATTTGGAAAGCATAATACAAACAAAACTGTTGCATAATAGGAATGTAAAAAGAAATGTCATCATAAATCATGTTGTTACCCGCTTTTCTCATTGTTTTCACAGGTCCTGTTTATCACGAGTACTGTGATTGTTTACAGTCAGATGTGGCTGGCTGGCAGAGGACCATGCAGTGCCCTGAAGAAGACCCTCAAGTACAAGCGGACTTCAGTCCGTTTCCTTCTATAGACCTTGAGCGACTCTCGCAAGAGGTGCCGCAACGCTTTGCCAAACGGGGAGGACTCATTCACTACACCATCTTAAATAACCAGGTGCATCGACGCTCGCTGGGCAAATACACAGACTTCAAGATGTTCTCGGATGAGATACTCCTCTCACTCGCTCGAAAAGTAAGCTGCAGGTGTATTATCCTTTACATCATTTGAAACAAAAATGGCTTTTGTATTTGAACTACTCGTAAAGAGTAGACTACAAATGAAATTATTTACTATAGATGAGCTATGTAACTAGCACTATTCTGTGTTATTTTTTGTCTCAACCAGGTTAAATTACCTGACGTGGAATTTTATATTAACGTAGGCGACTGGCCAATGGAGACTAGGAAAGTGAGCGACAAACCCGGACCAGTGCCAATAATCTCATGGTGTGGGTCAACAGACACACGGGACATCATCCTTCCCACTTATGACATCACGCACTCATCTCTAGAGGCCATGAGAGGCGTCACAAATGACCTGCTGTCCGTCCAGGGGAACACGGGTGCTTGTTTAAATATAAGTGCTTGTCTTGAGAACAAATATTAGCTTGCGTCTCATCTCTTTGTAACATTTGCATTTCTGTTCTAGGTCCTGTGTGGTCTAATAAAACAAGCAATGCCTTCTTCAGAGGCCGAGACAGTCGAGAAGAACGCCTACGATTGGTGACCTTATCGAAAGAACATCCAGAGCTGCTTGACGCTGGAATAACGGCGTATTTTTTCTTTCGGGAACGGGAGAAGGATCTCGGCAAGGCTCCGCTGGTTGGCTTTTTTGACTTCTTTAAGGTAAGCGAGACAAGACTTCTTGAGTAATGTTGAATGTTTGTCAGGGATTATGATGAGACAGTGTGACCATCTCGTGGTCTTTCTAGTACAAATATCAGGTAAATGTAGATGGGACAGTAGCCGCCTACAGGTTTCCGTACTTGATGCTGGGCAACAGCTTGGTCTTAAAGCAGGATTCACCGTACTATGAACACTTCTACACTCATCTGAAACCAGACTTGCACTACATACCTGTGAGGAGGAACCTTTCAGATCTCATTGAAAAGATCAGTTGGGCCAAGGTACAAAAACCATGTTCCAGACACATTTAGAGATGCTAAATTACAGAGTCACCTGAGTGCCTCCAACATAAAACGCATGCACCTGTATAACTCCACCTTCACGTTGTACACAGAACAACGATGCAGAGGCGGAGCTCATAGCTAAGACCGGCCAATCACTGGTGAGAAATCTGCTCCAGCCTCACAGACTCTACTGTTACTACTACTCTGTGTTTCAGGTGAGACTAACTAAACAATAAAGCTTTTATCATTTATTGAGATTTCTAATAATAGTTCCTAAATAGCCAAATGAATGTTAAACTTTCAAGATGTACACGAAAAATGATATTTCATTGCAATATAATATTGTCGCTAAATTTGAAATGATGTGTAAAGACAGTTTCAGTATTTTATTCTTATACCTTATAAAGCTTTTTAAAATGAGTTTACTGTTGTTTTGTTGTATTGTTCATATCACCTGATGGCAAAAATATACACAGGTTAGGGTCACTTACATATTCTTTTTTTTCCACATTCTTTTTTTTAATTTGTCAAAGCTGTGAAATTTTGACAAAAAATGATTTTATGTTTACATTTCCGAAGTATCTGTACTTTATATATTTTTTTCTTTGTAAAATTGACTATACAACATCATAAAGCATATGTTATACTTTTAGTCCACTACATTTCATAAATACGTTTTTGGATGCTTTTTACATCTTTAATACAGAGTTTAATAACATTAAATGTAGTACTTTTCTACTAATAAGACTAAAAGTACTGAAGTAAAAGATCAGAAATATATGTACTTGATTTGAGCTTGTACTTCAGTATTAGAAGGTAAACAAACAAGGTTTGGTTATGAAATGTAGTGCAGTAAAATGTATGATACACGCTTTTGTTCATGTAGTGAAGTAACAACACTCAAGTCAAAATGTACTTGAGAGCAAAAATACTAAAGTAATATCCACCTTAGATAAAATGAAATTTGTTGTCCCAATCATATTTTTGTCTATAAAGCGTTTAAACACATTCCTTCATATCAAAAGATTTTTAACAAATCATAAAACCAAAATTGGTTCATTTGTGTTTATTTGATCAGATGTACTTTTTTAAAAGCATTTTGCACTTGATTTGTGGTCCGCTTTTGACCGTCATGTGCGTTTTTGCGATTTCACAGATCTATGCGAGTCGACAGACCTCTCCACCTTCAGTTCATCCTGACATGGAGACGGTGCCTCAGCCCTCTGATCACACAACACTGTGCAACTGTGAGAGGAGATCAATGGAGCAGAGGGATGAGCTCTGACACAATCCACAACACTTCCACTTAAAACAAGCAATGTTTACAAAGACTTTTAAGAGATGGTGTTGACTGAGCAGACGCTTGTGTTTCTTCTCTGCTACTTGTGTTTACTTTATATTTTGTATGTGGTTTACTTGGGAATGTTTTTGTTCTTTCACATTTATGCCTTACGGATAACACTATTATATAGGACTAAATAAGATGTAATTTCATTAGTATTCTCAGCTCATCTACATGGCGATCAAATGATCATTTCACATGACTTGTTTTTAATCCATTCTTCTCATTTTTTTTTATGATGGTAATGTAAACCAGTTGTTCTATATGGGCCATATTGAAGATGTATTGAGCGTAATTGTAAGTATTATAGTTAAAGCATACTGAAATTCACAATTGACTTTTTTAAATGAAACACTAAATGTAATGCAATTGAAATATTTGCACACTGGAAGATTTTGTACAGATAAATACAAACATAGGGATGTTTAAGATAACATGTAGTACAGAAGCACAATTTAAGATGTGCATGTGATGCCAAAATCTGAAAACATGGAGTGTGCCTTAAACTAAAAGTGTTTTGTTGGATTGGATATTGTTTATTTGTTTCTCTTTTTTGGTCAACAAGTCGCTCTTAAAATACAAGTGTAGTTCATTTTCACAGGGCCCGGGACATTCCCACAGCCCCTCCTTTATGAGTGCAGACCAAACCCATACAGTTTGCTTCATGTATAAAACACTGAGTTATTACGTTTTATTTTTTTATGTAGTTATATTTGGTTTGGGGCATGCACTCTGTGTAGGGAAGCTACAAAAAAGCTGTATGGAAAAGTGTGTGGTTGTTTTGGGCTTTTTATGGTTAGGGTCATTTATTAGATTTTTTAATAGCGGGTTGATTTCCTGTGATGTGGTATGGGGGTCTCTCTCCCTGTCTGTATGGATTTTCAATGACCGGCTCTTTGGATTTTGCCCCCCGGTGATGTTTTGATGGTCGCATTACTACAGAGCAGCTCAATGATAATTACATATCACAGGCCTGTGAGTTTCCCCTCAGTGTCTTCTATACTATACAGACACATTAAGTTGATTTGCAAAGATGTAAGTGTGCAGGTTTTCAAAATGACTCATTCTTCGGACGTCCATTTAATCTCAAAATGCTCTTTAGGTCTTTTGTGTCACAGCCTTGAGTTTCGACCCTTAGGAATGGGAGCAAATAATATAAGGCAATCATTAAAATCCGTCAACGTTACTACTAAATGAATGAAATGTATTCACATTATGGCCTTGAGTTACGCTCTTGGGAAAAGATCTGATTGAAAATGCAAGAAAAAATACGTGACCCTGTGTGTGGATTACAGGCATAAATCTCAATTTGAGTTTAGAAGCATAAAAAATTATTACATTTCATATGGTCATGTTTGTTTTGCAATGATAGATTATTATAATCTATAGATAAGAGATTTGTGGTACAATACAGTCAAATTTATAATACTACAATGATTTTAAGGGTTACGGTAAAACAGGAATAATAATTTTATTGACACTACGTTTTATATATGTTTTTACACGATCTAGGATGATTTCATGTAGAAAACAACAAATTCACCAAACTGTTTTCTTGTTTGTAAAGACATTTGTGGCATCTACCGAAACATTTTACAAAGATGCAATATAACTGCATACTCGCTTCGAAAAACATTTAGTTTGATGCTTCGATAACATTATTTTGGTATCTGATTTTGGTTCCTGCAGCTCAGTTGGTAAAGCATTGCAACACCAACACACAGGTCATAGGTCAAACCGCGTGAAACATTAAAAAAGTATAGGTTGAAAGCACCCTACGTCTGTTTGGATTAGAGTGTCTTCAAAAATTCATTATGTAGTTGTCTTTAAACGTTAAAATGCACAAATACACACAAAACATTTTGGAAATATTGTACATGCTGAATGCATTACAGTGTCTTTATGTGTGAAACTGAGTCATATGAGCAGAGGAATTCAAATTGAGAGGTATAGAGTGCTTCAGGCACCAGCCATGAATTGACGTATGACCCCTCACGCACAGAAGCTGACCCAAAACGCTCACTTTTTTTCTGGCTTTGACATCACAATGCAATTGTCTAATCCACCCACTCCACATATGAATTTGACTTATCGCCCTTAAGCATTTACAGTATGTTAAAGAGAGGTTACGTAAAACATTTCTATGGCGCAAAAAGATTTTACATAGAAAGATAATTTATTCCAAAAAGACACCGCTGTTTCATCGACTGCATGTCTGGAATCTGTCTCTATCTACCCACCCATGCACCCATTCCTTCATGCATCTGTCTGGACGTTTATTATACCAGTGGGAAATCGCCCAATTGAATGCCCTCCGCTTGGTGGGGTTTCTACAAAATATCTTTTGATCTGTCCGGGTGACACCTCGACTCATTCTCTGAAGCATTAAGAATTATTCAGTCTGCGTAGGACTAAAACAAGTGGGTAAATAAGTTAAAAAAAGGTTTCATAGGAGAAAGGTTTAATAGTTCATCTGAAACATGAGTGAGCGTGTACCGGGTGTGACCATCAGAGAGAGCAAAGTGTGCAAAAACTTCACACAGGCGCCACTAGAGAGTAATAAACAGCCACTTTTAATTCACCACTTTTAGACATTCAGCAGCAGGTAGTGTGTACAAAAGAAATGAACAGGAATACACTACTTTAAAAAACAAAACCTCTTAATGGTTGAAGGAGCATAGAGAAAACAGTTGTGCTTGTTTCCTGGAATGACACAAACTTAGTCAAAGACGTGCTGTCCAAACATTACACACTTACACGGCGTTTCTAGTAAATGCTTCACACCAAGTAGGTCTAAGACAATGTCGACTTACTAATAATGGCACAGTTTTAAAAGAAGCATGATGTGTGCGTGATGTAAAAACAGTACCCACAACAAAGCACCATGATGCAAGCAATTCAAGCCTCGCAGTTTTTACACTAAAGAGATGTTTTACTGAAGTTTAGAAACACAAATGTCTTACGCCTGGAATACAGACACACAAACCGTTTTTAGCTTCTGTAAATAACATCACACACACAGGTTTGTAGATGGTTTCAACAACATAAACATTACGCGGGCCAAACGTAACTTCCGGTTGACCTCCGCAAATAATCAATACATAACTGCTGAGCATTCATTTAATTTAATACAACATTCATATACATTATCATTAATATAAATTAAATATAATATATATTGTTCAATCAGAATCAAACAAGGTTCAGGACAGGCGTGTGCGTCCAATGAAACATACAATCCCAAAATCACACCCCTGTAAAACAGAAACCCTTAGCATTTCTACATTTACAAATAAGCAACGTTTAGTAGGTTTATATTTCCTTGTAAGTCATCTCAGGTTTTACTGTCCTTGTGGGGACATATGGTTCTGACAATGGAGACTACACGAGTACACACACACACACACAGAGGAAAGGCTCAGCTAATGTTAAACTGCAGAACACTGGCCGTAGCTCACATGTTTATGAGGACGCTGATGCGAATAACATCAACACGGGGAGATTATGCAACTGTTCATTGCCATTAGAATCATTACCTTTTTTTAATGACAGATATTTTCCACTCATGTCTCTGTCATTAGTCTCACTCAAGAACCCACGCTGCCCTAAAAACGAAAAACCCATGAAAAAAATATCCGCTGGATCAATATCTGTGTTCGCCCTATGGACAGGTTGTTCCAGAATCTGTAAACAGTCGCACAATAACAAACAAAAAAAACAAACAGACCATTCTCATTCTCATTCTCATTCTCATTCTCATTCTTACTTCTGAAATACCTTATAGGTTAACAACATTATTCAAAAAAGAATCCACATTCACTGTTTAAGCAAAAAGTTTGGTTTGCACCTTATATGTGAATTGTGTTAAATATACAATCATTACTTGTGCGTGCAATGTCATGACATAACCCTCGAAGACATAACCCTTTCTAGATAAATCTTTAGCTGTAACCTTATATTGATTTCTCCGTGGAAATGTTGAGGGGGAAGTGCAGGGGTCGAAGAGAGCCACTTGGCTCTTTCGCTTTTTTCCCTTTCGACAAGAACAGCTGGATATAGCACAGACGGCAATGCGCACCTGTTGTGCCCCATCACAGGGTTAGATTTCGCCTCTGGAGGAGCGCCACAGAGGAAAGGATCTGTGCCGAAGAGCCCCGGCTTGAGCTCTCAACGGAATGTAACGGTACAAAAGACCCTCGTTGGCCCGCTTGAGCTCCATTCGCCATCTGTCAGCGGATTCTTGGTTTGTTTGTGTGTACATTGAGGCGTTTTATAATACATGCAATAAATACGAAGACTGGTTTTGAGTTGAGTTGTGTAAGAGTGAGGTAGTAGATGGAATCCAGAGGTAGATGTTTTGGCTTTCCAACGGTTTGTTAAGATTTCATGTGCGCTGAAAGGGACAGTACAGTCAAAAATGAATTTGGTCATAATTTATTTAACCTCATATCATTTTAAACCTGTATGACTTTATTTCTTTTGAAGAACACAAAAGAAGATATTATGAAGAATGTTGGTAACCAAACATTATTGGCCCTCATTGGCTTCCATTGTATAAAAAGAAAGCCACATTTCACCAAATATCCAAAGAGTCATATACAGGTTTTGAACAACATGATGGTGAATAAATGATGACAGGATTTTGGATGAACTATACATATAAACTAGACATGGCATTTTGTCCCAAACAGTGCAGTTGCTAATATCCATTCATGTTAATGTCCATATTTCCCATGTGTTCACAATCACATCAGAAAATGTCACAACAATAAGTCATAAATATAATTCTGAGGCAAACCTTCATGTTTTTTAAAGATCAAATGGCACGAGCCATGTTTGCCACAATCTGTAGTGCATCAAAACTATATACAGTACATCAAGGACAGGC
Source organism: Barbatula barbatula (assembly GCF_947034865.1). NCBI lineage: Eukaryota > Metazoa > Chordata > Actinopteri > Cypriniformes > Nemacheilidae > Barbatula > Barbatula barbatula. The sequence goes on from NC_136785.1 coordinate 13,429,869, forward strand.
TTACAAACGTTCAAGAATGACTAAATGATGGACGTCACAGCTTTATTACAATTCCCATTTGTGTTCTTTGTGTCTGCGGACAAACAGTGAACACCCATCTCTGTTTCACAGTTTGATGGGGAAACTTCCCGTTGCCTGGTGGTTTTCGTGTGGACCTTCCAGCTGTGACCGCTGTAGATAGATCCTTTATTATTACTGGTGGATGCCAGGCGGGATGTTCTCGAGCACAGGATCTCCTGAAATGCGTATCTGAACTCCGGGGTCCTGCAGTAGATCAGGGGGTTGAACACCGAGTTGGCGTAGCCGATCCAGTTTAAGATCCTGAAGGGCAACGTGATGTTGTCCATCTTCCAGATGGACGCCACTACATTAAGCACGAAAAACGGCAGCCAACAGAGTGTGAACGTTCCCATGATGAACCCCAAGGTCTTCAGAGCTTTGTGGTCTTTCATGCAGAACTTGGTCCTCCGATTCTTCACCTCGTTTCCCTCCTGGGTGCTAAAGCTCTGCGTCCGTATTCGCCCCTCGATGCGGTCAATTTTCTGGAGCTGCCGACGGGCCTCCTGGAAGACCCGGCTGTACACGAAAGCCATGATGACCAGCGGTATGTAGAAGGAGATGATGGAGGAGGTGACTGCGTATGCCGCGTTGGTGTTGAAGTCACAACAGTAAGGGTCCCCCAGGCAGCTCAACGCCTCGGGTTCCTCTGACACCCACCACTCCATGTAGATGGGTAAGAACGAGATAAGGGCGGCCACCGCCCATACTCCCAACACCACCCCGCATGCCTTCCGCTTCGTTAGCATCGACTGATACCGCAAGGGCCACATGATCGCCGCGTACCGGTCCAGAGCGATCACGCATAGCGTCTCAATGCTAGCGGTCACACACAGCACATCAGTGGCTGTCCAAAACACGCAGAAGAGGTTTCCGAAGTGCCACGTGTTGAGGAGAATGTAACACGCGCCGAAGGGTACCACCAACAGGCCCATTACTAAATCGGCGCAGGCTAAGGAGCTGATGAAGTAGTTTGTGACTGTCTGCAGACGTTGGAATCGTACAATGGCGGTAATGACCAGGAGGTTTCCAAAGACGATTCCCAGAACCAGCAGTGCCATCAGGATGCTTATTAAGACCACTTCTGCGTCGCTGTACTCGGAGCCGGCAAGAGAGAGCGGGGAAGAGCCATTTAAACCAAGCGAAACGTTCCCACGCATGGAGACGTTCTCCCTGTGCCACGTGTCCTCTTCCTCCATTAGCTATGACTAACAATAACTAGAAAAAAGGTCAATGTAAAGAATAAAACGGTGGGAAAGAAGTTTCCAAAATAAATAAACAGATAAATACAAAGTTGGTAATAACAACATCAATAACAACAGAAGCTATAATAACAACAATAATAATATATCGATAATAACAATATAATAACTACAGTTATTATTATTAATAGTTTTACCTGTTTAAAACAGATAGAAAATCATAAAACATGAACAAATATGTCCAGCATTTCATAGGTGTGAGACCTCTGGTTACTTTTGTTTGCATATTACATTAAAACAGTCACAGACACAAACAATAAAGTAAAAGGCAAATACACTTACTGAAATCAGAAGAGTTTCAGACTTGTCCAAATGATTTCCTCTCCTCTTTGGCTCCAACGATATCCAAATAAAATCCTTTTGAATTAAGTTTCTTCCAAAATGTGTCGTGTTGTGTCATAGTGCGTAGTCATGATTTCGTTGTCTCACTTCTGTCATTCTAACCGTGTGTTTCTTAACATGATTACATGCACAAGCACACGAACACGCTGACCAAATGTGTCCCTGTGTATCAGCTGGCTTCTTATAGCAGCTGGTGATGACATCACAGCCCACCAGCAGCCAATCAGATTATGCCTGCCTTACACTGTGTAGATGAATATGTTTGTAAAGAGAAGTAGCACCTGAATATGAAAGTGGATCAATTTTATGACACTTTTCGATTATATTATTGAATTTTAAATGAAGTTAGTGGATAAATATAATAACATATTTGTATAATTGGATAGACAGATGGACGGACGTACGGACAGACGCTTGTTTTGTTCTTGTTTTAATCATCTCTGCTGTGAAACGGATGGTCTGTGTACCCTGTCACAATTCCTAGTGTGTTCTTCTACCATGACTGTGTAGGATCAATACTTTTGTTCATCTGTGTTTAAATTTACATGAGGTTAATACTTCTGGTACTCCTGCAAATTGAGAGTTTGGTTATTAAACTCATACCAAGCATAGTATCAAATATCATATACATAGGATCAAATTAATTCTTTACATAAGACGTCTGTTATAAAGTGTGGCTGTGTGTATTAGTCCAGAAAATAAACTCACAAGATTTGTTTCTTTCTAATGTGTTGTCTATGCAAGGGAATTCAAGACATTCTCGCAAACTGTAATCTATTAATGCTAAATTCATATGTATAAATATATATTAACGCAATATGATGGTAATTCATACTTATTTAACAAGGTGGCTCATTCGTGTGATATCCAATTTCCTCCAATCTCGTTGGTATGTTTTGTATTGATTTGACTTTTCCCCTGTGACGTTTAGGTTTAGAGGCGGGGTTAGGCGACTCATTTATCATTGTCTTGCCACCCTGTGAAACTTGCGTTTAGCCTTTGCGGCTGTGTTTTTAGGGTTTGGTGTGAAGTAAGGTGTTGGTTATCCCAATGGACTTCTTTTGATATCAGGCTATAAATTTATAAATGTAAATGCACACGCAGTCTGCGTATTGAAAGTCGTGGTGAGTGACACGAAAAGAAACTTGTGCTGAGTGACATTAAAAAAAGATTGTGTTCACTGACACGAATGAATAGATTCTAAATTTTCTGTCTATGCCACGAAGTGCTGCGATATTGGGTTGCGTGATCCTACCTCTTCTGGTCATGATTTTTTAGTCTTTGCCCTTGTGTTTGCTGTCCTGTGGTTTTTCGTTGTGCTGTGTGCATACCATTATTGTATTCTGCTTTGGTGTGCATCATGTCCTGAACTTGCCTTGCCTTGCCATTCCATGGCTTATCGTGCATCATGTTCTTGCCTTTTCTTAATGTCTAATAGTCTTAATCCTAGTCCAGTCAAAGTTTTGTCGAAGTCTTAGTTAGTTATCCTGTTCGCTTGTTTTCTGCACCCACGTGGGAGGTCTTTTGTTTCTGTTTAGTATTCGTGAAGATCTTGTTTTACTCCCCATCGTGGACTTTTGTTTTGTAGTTAATAAAGTTTAAGTTGTTCACGTGCTGCTGCCTGCCCTTGGGTTCTTCCCTCCACGATCCTGACAGCAAGTCCATTTTGTCCCAGTTTGCCTATACTTATGCTATGTCCCAGAAGTAAGTGATAATTGGCGTGAGTGATAATTGCAACCAGCTTTCACGGAGGAGATCGGGAGCTTAAAAGGACGACTGGCAGGACTGTTGACGAGAGAGGGCCGGTCCCGGACATATGTTTAGTTTATGTGTATGTTTTATGGCCGGCAGTCTACCGTGAGGTGGCTGCCGATTACTTCCGTGTCTATTGTTTATTTAATTAAAGTTTTATTGTTTGAATGTTCGCCGGTTCCCGCCTCATTCCTTCCCTTCTAACGAACTTTATTATACTGGTGCCGAAACCCGGGAGGAAGGAGGGGCATGCTGTCGAAGAGCCCTCGCTGCCGACGGTGGTGCTGTAGGAAGATGAATCGGCTGGGATCGAGAGCCCGCTGCCGTGCTCCTGGGCCGAGGTGGGTTGACCACCTTCCAAGGGGAGTGGAGAAGTCGCCGCCGATGCCAGAGGCCGAAGCCTGCTGCCGTCTGCCTTAAAGGGGAGGAGCAGGGAACGGGGGACTTGCGGCCAGCTGCCCGAGCAGGAAGGGTCATCGCCAACCGCCAGGAGGCGGAGGAGGATCAGGCCGTCCCCCCGACGTCCGGCACCACCGCATAGCACCGTGAGGAAGAGCCTCTCGGCTGGGCTGAGGACCGAGAGACAGCGTGTCGGGGAACCGGACAATTTTTTTTTCTATTTCCTCTCTCCCCTCTCTCGTCCCTGTCGCTCCGGGGGCTCCCGTCTCTGTTCTCTTGTCTCGTCGGTGCATACCCCAAGGCGCTGCCGACTCCGAGACTGGCTCCCCGCCTTCTTCCTTCCCTTCTATGGAACTTTATTACAATGACATAAAGTTACGCAACAGAATGCAAAGACAGAGGTGAATAGAGAAAAAAAATCAGGCTCATTCCATCATATATTTATGTGGAGAGCAGGGCGGGACGAGAGCCGAGAGGCAACGGTGCATGTGCACCAGTCTCGCATCTCTCATAGAGGAGCTGCGAAGGCATAAGAGAGGAGCGACAACAGGGAAGGGCGAGGGAAAATTCAAGGACTGGTCCTCTCTCGCCCTTCCCTGTTGTCGCTCCTCTCTAATGCCTCCGGAGATCTTTATCACTCGCGTCACCGGCCTCGCGCCATTGTTCCTAGTCACTTGCATCAAAAAACTACTCCTCGCCATTCAGCTTTTCTTTATTCATGACTTCATATCTAATGTTTACTGTGTAATTTTGTTTATCGTTTATTGTAGCATCACTAAACCCTCCCTCTCGCAAGGAGTCATAATCATTTCAAGGTATATAAATGTATTTTGAGTATGTTAGAAACTCCAAAAAAATGTATAAGCCCACAAATAAACAATGATTTATATTTCATTGAAAATAATTCATAAACATCTGGCATATTAGTATGTGAATTGGGATGCATTGGTGTTTACATCTAACAGGCATGTTCTTGCTCAGTTCATTTCTAGGTTTTCAATCAAAATCAGATAAGACATGAAAGTAGCTCCCAATGTTGAGTCAAATGTCTATGCAACACATCCCAGCACATGTTTAATCATTCACCAGAAGCTATTGCCCTCCGTACGTGCTTATGCACATGCAAATAACCATGTTGTATGGGCAGTGACTATAGCATGTTCTACCATATTAACCTTTGTATTTATGCATTTGACAGATGCTTTTTTTATGCATTCAGGCCACACATTTTATCTATGTCTGTGTTTGTTCCCCGGGATCCAAACCCACAACCTTTGCGCTGCTAATGCAATGCAATCCACCAATGGAGCTACAGTTAACAACAAAACATTTAATGGCACCTGAACACTGAACCTGAGAGCGTCTTCATTTACATTTTGCCTGCATTAAGAAACCTGACTGATTACCCTATGTTAACCTCCACGCTATGTCTAAATTCGGTGATGAGCACGCATGCGTGAAAAGCGCGCTGTTAATTTAAAATGTGCCACGAATGTTCTGTTCCTCTGTGTCAAATTGCAGATTGAACATACTGTGCCACCATGAAGGCAAGATAAATGTTCCACCTATTAGGATATTAATGCACCTGAATTATTTTAAGGCCCAAACTATTTAGTTGATGGCACGCTAACACATAAATCTTGGTATTTCTGGATACTGTTGCATCAGCTTGGCTTTGAAGAATAACGGGGGGGGGGGGATGCGTCAGTTCTAGGTAGATCATGAGGAAATGGCGTTTAGCGTCAGAAAAACAATAACCTTGTCATAAATACCAGCGCACATCCGTATGTAAACACAAACACATGTACGTATTGCACTTTGAAGTTTTCGGTTAAGAGAAGCGGGAGCAGTTAAGGAAATGAAAATGCTTGGTGGGTTTTCCACAGGAAGACTAGTTTTTTCAATGACACGCATGCAGGCTGCATTCTGGTGCATTGCCAGCGAAATCTGACGGGCCACAGTCTTCCTGGGGAAATGAGGGTGGGGGAGCTGGATGCTTGTCTGTTTAGCCAGGCATACTGTACCATAAAATATATGTGAAACAAATGTATTTGTGTGACACAAAAACACAGATAAGCTGTTTTGTTACAATAAAATAATGCATTCAGCTTCGAAATCATTGCAGGCTCAGCGTTCTGTTTACTTTCTGTCACGAAAGCTCACTGTGCTGCATTCTGGGACAATAGTGTTTTTATTGTCATTATTGAGAAGAGGGGCATCCTATTTGGCTGGAAACTTGGACTTTATTTACTGATTTTGCCTAAAGTGTACCTGTCACTCAGGAGAATGCGTTAGTAATGCAAAGGTTCGATTTCCAAATGAAAACGTGCACTAATAAATAAACTAATAATAGCTTAAATGCAATCTAAGTTGTGTTGGAAAAAGGCGTCTTCCAAATGCATAAATGCAAATGTAATTTTCTTCCCCAGTTGATAAAATTATCTTAAAAATCACAATAGGTCGAGCACACAGTCTCCATGTTGTTACATGGTTGCTTCATCACAGTCTTTATAGGTCCTGTTTAATTGTACACCTACTACTGTACTACTTTTTAGAAACAGTAATATTATGGCAGCGTGCCTACTGTTTTTGCATAGTGAGGTTTCGGACAAACTTATCTTCGCCTATTATATAGTATGAAAGTAGGCAATTTCACACGCAGGGAATAGAACCCCTAAAAACAAATTATTACTAAAAATTTTGTCCACACCATTACATTTCATACCCATTAAGAACAAGGCATTTGTTGTGCCGTTTAAAACTTTGGACAACAAAACATAGCAACATTTTGTTTTGAATAAAGTCCGAGGAGAATGAGTGCTGTGATAAAAAGATGTAAATGTAAATATTAATACCGATAGAGAATGTGAAGCCAACGTCACACCCTATGTTGCGCCACCATCTTGGGAGGATCATGCTCCACTGCTATTATTGGTTCGATATGTACCGTTACTTGTTTTGTTTGATATATGGAGAAATTGAAAGTGAAAGAACTTTTCCTGAACTACTCTGTGTAATGCTATTGCATTTTTAACACAGCAAGACCGACCTAACCTTAGTTATATGTCAAACAAGACAGCACTAACAGCGATCCTCCTAAAATGGCGCAACATTCAACACGTCGTGACGTAGATTGACAAGCTCTATACAGCTACAGTAAATAAATGCTTTATTTCCTGTGAGTTTTTGTTTTGCATTTCTTGCATATTAGAAGAATTGTCTCGATCCCTGTCTGTTTCCCCAAATATTATGGACTATTAGTTTGTATGCCTTAGTTCTTTGTAGTTCTTTTGTTCACTGGTTTTGTGTCATGATCTGTTTCAGGTGTGTCTTGTTAGCCCTCTCGTAACCCTGTGTACTTTGATTGTTGTCAGTTGTTAAATGTTTGATAGTGTTCCCAGTGGTTCTGCTTCTGATATTTTTGTTCCTTTTTTACCTTTGTTATTTGTTACTTTGTCTTTTTGTTTAATAAAACCTTATGCTGCACAGGGATCTGCTTCCTGCCTGGATTACTCACGTCACAATAATATAGAATATATAGTATATTACAATAAAACCAATTTTGTTACCCCCTTCTCAGATTTTGATGGTTTGAACCTAAGGTTGCGTTAAAAACAAACATTGTTCAAATAGGGCCCATGCCCTCCAGACATCACTTATGTCCACTACTGTACATTGACTGAATACGGGCCAGAAATAAGCTCATTCCTACTTGACTTTGTATGTCACAAAAGAAACTTTCATAATCCTGGAACTGATGAATTTAGGGCAATAAACGGGTCGACGAAAGGTTAATTAACTCGCGTCCAAGAATTGTTTTCCTCTGAATTGCCTGTTTAAAGGAAAGAATAAGCAATGGCCCACTTTAGCTCCTTAAAGAATTCCAACCTCTACCGTTTCAGTGATGGAGGAACGCTCACACCAAACAGCACCGCTGACCTGATCCATTTCTTATTAGAATGCAGCAGCGAATGAATTGTCAAAGCAATGCACCGATGTAATGAAAGCAGACAGCAATGCACTCCGGTCAATTATAGATAAAAGCTTACTGTCCCCAGAATCAATCAAGAAAAATCTACCGCATTTATGCTCATATGATGGACACGTGTCCTAATACATGCTCAATTTAGGGTAATATTATGTTCGATTCGTTTTCTTTATCTGTCTGTCTGTGGCTCATTTCGGAAAGCAAATTGAAAGCGGGTTGTAGTATAACCAATTACATCATTTTTTCAGACTATACTTTTGCAAAAAGAAGAAATATTTTGTAAAGTGACCTAAAGATATGTTTGAATTTGTACACAATATTTTGTCATTTTTAATGCTCACATCAGGTTAAGAAACTGGATGTTGTCCAATGTAGGTCATTATGCAACCAAGGTATTTGTAGGCTAAGGATTTTTTTCACAGTTATTCCTATTATTTTAACACGTTCACAAGCAGAATATTAACCAACAATCTTATGTCAGATTTTCTTTTCCACTCAAATCAAATATAAGGAGTAAAAATATCCAAAATCCAATTGAAAAAACATCTTTAATAAATGAAGAGTTTGGTTCCAAAACCAAATTATTCCAAAATCGTGTTTTTTATTATGTTATCGTGTTTTATTGTGTTAGTTAGCCGTATGTTTTGAGTTATTATGGCTCGAATCAAAACAACCAACTGCAGTTTGATTGATATTAATTGGACTGCACAATAAAAAACATGACTTTTGAAATTGTGATCTCATTTTGGAACCAAACTCTTCAAATGTTGTTTACACTAGTTGGCATTTCTGTTGTTTTGATGTTTCCAAGCTGTTTGCGGAAAGGTTAGAGAGATTTAGCAATTAATTGTTAAGTCTCTGGTTTAGACGTTGTGCGCCACACCTATTAATCCATCTTCCTCCGAGGTTTCTGTTGTCGCTCATGGGTTCACAGTTCCGTAAATTAAGATACGCATCATCCTGGCCGGCCACGCCGATACCCGATCATATAGTTTACAACATCTGCCTGTTATCAGGGGAGGATCTATCATGCATGGATTAATTTGCCGTGACGCTGAAGAAGACAGGTGCAAATCAGGACACGGCTGGCTTTGTTTTGTGTTGCATAAGTGAGAGATTTGTTAGATGGGTTGGGAATAAAGGATGACGTGTCTGTTTCTTCAGTTGAACACATGAGATCAGCGTTTTGGCGGCAGGGTAGTTTTTGCAGTTATTTTACTGTTAGTGAAGAAATTCTACAAAAAGGTTTTCATATAGAACCAGCATAGGTTTCTTTCAAAAATATACTAAAAACACAGAATGTTTGTTTTTGGTTCCATGAAGGCTTTTTAAGGTTTTTTTTGGTTATCTCCTTCACAACTCCTTCCTGGTGGAACATTCTTCCTAACTCGGTCCGGTCAACCACATCTCTCACAACCTTCAAAAAACGACTTAAAACCCATCTCTTCTGTGAACACTTGACAGACAAATGGGAAAAAAGCAGGTTTACTGCAAACTCATCTACTTGTGAAGTCCGTACAAATGCAGCATCCAACAGAATGTAGAATATAGCATTAAGAAAAGTACATAGAATATAATAAATAGATAGAGATTAATATTATCTATAGCTAATAAAGTAAATATGTAGCAAGATAATAAAAAATTATAATAAGGAAATTAGAAATGAATACTACACAAAATGTATGGCTGTACTCTCAAGTCATCTTAAGGAAATACACACACACACAAGCAGGTTGCTTTTAAGAACTTCAGATCCTACATTCTATCATGGTTTACAAGTTTTCCGAGGGTGGTGTTTGGCGTGGTGAGGGAATATACTCATCCCTCTTGGGCGGAGAACAGCTTCATCACTCAAATGTTCACATGTCTCACTCCATTAATTCTTAATGTACAGAGGCATGAGTCCGATATTTTGAACTCCCTGCAGTGAAATTTAACTTATAAATAAAGAATTAGGATTTTTCTGGCTGTTTGGCAGCATTTTCTAGCTCAAAGGGAAAAACTATTACCAGTTCCAGGAATGTGAGTTAATGACATGCTTAAGAACAAAGCTAAAATACCTTGCAATATTGCACGTTTGTTTCATATACGCTCCAGAGTCAGTGGTCTTTTCAGCGGGGTGATGTTTAACTGATTCAACATTGAAACAATAGAAACACGTTTACTCTCATAAATGTCTATTCAACATTTTAAAGGTTGACTGCGAGATCAGATGTAAAACCCTGTGCGCCTGACATGTTTTCTTGTATATTAACATTTTTATCTATTGGTTAGTTCAGTAGTATCACATGAATGGCAATTAAAATGTTATTAGTCTTAAAATGCTTTATTTTCACAAATGTCACGTTAGTCATTTCCTTGGAAAATGGCAAATTTGACGGTCTTTAGCGGCAAAACCTTCTAAGTATATACAAGCTTAGTAAACAGTTACAAAATCACTTCCAGGTCCAAGTCACAAGTGCACGCCATTTAGAGAATTCTGCAGACAAATCAGTATTTCTGAATGGCATGTATCACTACACAAGGCGGATGAACTGTGCCACAGAAAGGAAGTGAACTGGAAATTTAATGGTTTATGCCATGCGACAGGTAGGTATCCATCCAAAGGAAAGAATAAATCCAGAAGTAAACAAAGATCCACAGGTAAACAAACATCCACTGGTAAACAAACATCCACGGGTCAATAAACATCCACGGGTCAATAAACATCCACGGTAATAAGGGTCAGTACTTGAAACATGAGCTTACCAACAACCGACTACTAAACAACTAGACCTGACAATGATTGAGAACAATCACAGGGTATATATCGAGTCCATGGGAATGTAAAACAGGTGCGTGTACAATTATGTCTCTCAAGTGCGGATGTAATCAAAGATTGCTGACGGGGTGCAGTGCATGATGGGGAATGAAGTCCATAGTGTGAAAAAACATGGAATCTGGCAGGGCAAAGAGGACTGTTCCCTCCAGGAAAGGCGCGACCTTTCGCCCACAAGGCAACAACTGGGGAGGTGGGTGGCCGTCCTGGAAGCTCCCGGCATGACGACCCAGGGGACCTAGGGAGGATCCAGCAGTTCGGGCGGCAAGGGCGATGATGGGACCTCGGGAGGCCAGGGTCTGGGGTAGCTGTGAGCTACCACGGCCATGATGGTGTAGACAGAGTGGAGTGGCAGGGGATGACGGCCGCCGTGGCGGTGTTGTCGGGGAAGCAGGGGCTGATAATGGCGCAGCCTAAAGTCACTACAAACAAGGCAAGAGGTTCTTACGGACCCCTGGCTTTGTGGGGGAGTACCTGGATGGCCACTGCAGAATGGTAAGGGTTGTCTCGGCCAGAGGGACAGGCTTGATTGTTCCCTTTTCCAGAAGGGTGGTGACCTCGGGGCGAAGCAGAGGTAAGAGAATGTCCAGAGACTTTGCCGGGTGCCTTGTAAACCCGATCATGTGGCCGAGACTTATCGTCCTCACTTGGCACCGTGACGTGCTGGGAAACTTTGACCAGGCCCCCAGACATCCTAACGGAGGAACTAGCAGGGAGATTTGTTTCATTGCCCCCATGGGGAGAAGGTTCTGTGCGGGTCGGGGCCTTCAGGGGCGACCGGGTCTGCTGAGTTCCCTGCCTTAAGTCTTTGCTGCAGGACGCACCATTGCATTGAGAGTGCGGAGCACTGCGGAAGTTCAAGACACAAGTGAACTTGTGCAACGAGAACATGCTCTACCTGGAGTACCGACATAGCCCTTAGCTGTTCAAGAGTCAAGGGAAGTCAAGGTGACCAAGCTCGTCTGCCGGAAAACACATTGAAGGGGGCATTCCCGGTTTTCGTTAGCTCTTCATGCACTGCCAGTGTCAAAACGTCAAAACGTGTCAAAACGAACACGGCCAGCCCTGACCGCAATACCGTTACCATGAATGCTACTTCAGCATGCCGGAGACCCAGACATGTGACGCAGGTATCGTGCCTGTCTGGCTTGAGGATGGTGCAGTCGCACCCAAGCGGTGAGACATAACTGGTGACATGTGTACGCTGTAGGAGAATTTGCTCTTTTAGAAATATGCTCTTTGAAGACACCTCTGATCAGCTACTGAAACGCCCAGGGGAATCACAAACGCCAGGACAAGTTCCAGTAGGAAGAATCGAAGATTGCTCAGCATAAGCCTCACAGGTTCCGAACAACAAAAAGGTGAATGAATGGGCATGCCGTCCCATTCGCCAAGTTCATTGGCTTTTTCAAAGTATAATCGGAGATGATAGGTTTTCAAGTCAAACCCCATTCTGTCAGTCACGTCGAGAAACCGACAGAAAGAGAACAGCTCTCAAGCCAATTCAAACACAAATAAAGTACTGTACTTTCTCTTTTAGGTCCCCCTGTAGTCGATCTTTGATCAAAAAAATTTAGTCTTTCAACTTTAAAATTTTCAGCATTCAATCTTCTTTTTCCCTTTTCATGTAATTCATGTAATTCATTATGTAGTTAATGGATTTTTTCACTGGCTGACTGTATTAAGTGTAGTCATGAGACCAATTGTGCGTGTAGTAGCCGCTGACTGATCACTGCTGTCATCTGAGCGCCCTGATCACATTCTTGAGCTTCGTGATTAAGTGCTTTACGGTGAAGCTGTAGACAGTTCTGGCTGTTGTCAGTGCTTTGAAAAGACTGCAGCTTTGAAAACTATATCTGATAATATATACAGCTTTGGAATGCACATGTCAAATTATAGTGGCAAATGCATGTATGCAGAATTTCTTGAGTATATTTTCAGTGCACATAATTTGATGACACAGACCACAAGCACACGAAAATACTGATTGACTTTGTAACTGTGTCATATTCTACACATGCATGTGACAAGTGTCCTAACAGAGTCATTTTGAGTGCTGCGAGACAGCAAAAGTCCAGCTATTAATAACAATTTTAAGGAGATAGGAGCTTTTTTTGCTCCGTTATTTAGTTTATTCCTTTTTATGTTTCTTTTTACAAGTATAAATGAGCATAAATCAATATGCAGATGGGTAAAAGCACAGAAACATTCAGTCATTGATTAGGCTTGTGTGCTGTTGTCAAGGACCTAAATTAAAATTAAAGTTAATCAAATTACTGTGTGAAATTACTCAAATCGAATTAAAATAATGTTAGGAGCAAGGATCTCCATTATTGTGACAAAAGAAAAGCACAAAAAAATATAAATTGGTGTATTCAGGATAAGCTCATATATGTGCAATATACCTGTATATATATACTGTATATATATAATGTACAAAAAGGGGTCATGTGGCACAAATACGTGTTTTTCTGTGTCTTTGGTGTGTTATAACTTGCCCATGCATGTATTAGACACGATAAATTGCAAAAATTAAAGTATCGGAACAAAAGATGCGTTCTATCTGAAAGCGAATGCTCACCCAAACCTGCCTGAAATGCCTCGTGTAACCACACCCCCACAAATCTACATCAGTTCGTGGTATGACTTAACTAAGACCGCCCAAATGGGTGCATCCGTCAAAATGATTACTTTGGAACCTGATGCGTTACATTTCCGTCACACACTTGCAGTATTCGAGCAATCACCACGCACTGGTTCACTGGCCAATCATAGCACACCTCGCTTTTCAGAGCGATGAGCTTTTTAAAAATCTGCATGTTTCAGAGAGGCGGAGCAAAGAGGAGATGCAAACATACACGTTATGTGGAAAATACAGCATTTTCTAACCTTATATCGTGTATACACAATGAATTACATCTAAAACAAATGATAATATTTATTTTAGCCGTGTCATATGACCCCTTTAATACGTTTTTGGAATCCCAAAGTTGGAAGACCAAAATACACCTTAATTGATGATGTACATGTATGTACACTTGATCCATAACTACTGTATTACATTTATGGAAACACTGTATCAGCATTCAGTACAGATTCAGTACACTGCTCCCCTCTCTCTATTTCTATAGTTCTCAATTAACATTCTGTATGAAGATGTTTCCATGATCGCCACACTCACGTTCACTTTAAATAAACTGTGTAAGAAATATTGAATCAGACATTGTGCAAATCCAACTTACTGTAAACAAAGTTAATGAACAATTATTTTAAACGCTCTGTTTACATTGTAGTTTCCTAAGACAATGAAGGTGCGGCTTCCTGTTAGGTTCTTCCCAAAATGTAGAAGAACTGAGGTGTGGCTAGATAGAGATGGAACACAAAGTAAGACAATGAAGTTATATATCTTATGCAGTCATTACTTGGCTATAGAAACTGAGCGTTTGATGTAAAGAGGAATTATTGAGGTTAAGACAGTAGAGGATGAAAGGTTAAAGTATGGATATTTGAGTACAATAGGTTACTATAGTTCAATTCAATTCAATTTAACTTATATTGCGCTTTTCAAAATGTGCATTATTCCAAAGCAGCTTTACAGGAGAAAAAAGGAAAACAAAAAGGTAAAACACAGCACAGTACATGGTGTTTATAGATCAAGTTCTCACGTTGATGCTTGACACGTTTGGCTTTTTAGCTAAAAGGCATCTCTTAGACAACGTTTTTTTATGCCCAGATGCTTAAAGAGAGCATTGCTGGATTGCTGAAGGATTGTGTCTACATTTTAAACTTATAACAGGACCCTTGGGAATAATTTGGTTGTTTTTTAATCAGAAGATTTATATTTTTGTTTGTATTCATAAATAAAGCTGTCTGGTACGCTGTTTGTGGGAATCTAATTAGATTTCAACACATGTGAAGAAATGTATGCAAAGTAAACTGCAATGTTATATTCTACACAGAGATAGAGATGCTGAAGTTAGAGACTGAAGCTTTAAGGGCTGGGCTGTTGACATGTCGCGTCAAAAAATCGCTCCCTGGCATTTGCTGGGAGCTGCACTTTCCACCACAGTAAGTTTAAAGTGTAATAATGAATTGATAAGTGTTATAATGTTTCAACTGTAATTAACTGTACTTACAATTATTCATGAATCATTACAATGCATTATAAGATGCATTACAAGGCATTAATGCTACTTTTATAATGCATTATACATTAATGCTTTAAGTAAAATGTTAATTTCCTAAATAGTTGCACTTTTGTCCATATAGGTTTCCAATCATATCAATGCAATCAGGGCATCTATATTTTTTGCCCAGCTGTTTTTTACAGCCATTTGTGGCACCTTCATGACGGTCCACTTATCTGCTGCGGTAAACGGCCTTTAAGAAAGACTGTAAGAGCTTGCTATTCGTGGCGAAAACAGAAAGTGCCTCAATGTACTGTAACAAGCGACGGAAAGAATGTTGTTGTGACACAGTTCTGCTAGCACCTTTGATGTGGGTGACACTGCTTGACCACGACAATTGAAACTAACCAAAATACCTCTGTGCCTAAATTGGCAGTGAATTAATCCACCAATACAAATGCACAAGTGGCTTTTCGTACATCGTGTACCGACTTCTCAGTCTGATCAGAATCCCATGAGGATTTTGATAGAACATCTCCATGGTGACGAAACGCTTGACTGGTGAGTGCCAGCAATGGCGGTGGGATTCTTACAGGGCACGCGACAAAATAAAATAGATTAAATAAAACTTTGTAGTTACTTGTGTGATATTCCAAGGATTTAGCGTTATATAGATTAAATGAGTCTGTGAAGGAGTCATTAAAAGGTGGCTTTAACACGGTCGCCTTGTATCTTGCCACCAAATCATAGTGGCTTCTCTTTGTAAACACTTCCCTGTGCCTTCCCTTTGTAAATCGCTCTTTACCAATCAGCTGTGTTTTGGTAACTATGGCGACTGAATCAGCATCTTGTTTGTGTCTGAGGGCCAACGAGAGAGCAAGTGATGGAGAAAAGAAAAATGAATGTAGGATTATTGTACAGGGCTGGGCAATTAAAAAACTATTGAGCCTGATGTTTCTCTCAGAACTGAAATAAATGAGCTTGCTGAAATACATTAAACGGAATTGAAATAGCACCCATGCAATGCTAATATCCAACTTTAATGGACATTCCCTGTACATTTCAAGCCTTTTATGCAAAGTAGCCCAAATGCAGTCCTATAAAGTGAGGACAGGAATTATTTAATAATTGTCATCAGCTATTATGAGTTAAGACAACTACAATAAAATGAAATTTGGCTGAAATTAAATACAGTTCTACTAGTACTTTGTCATCAGAAGGTTGACTTGTCAAAACACGTGGCTTTTTACCAAAGTTACCAAAATATCCAGAGGTACAAACATTTCTGTTGGTCCTTTTCCTCTATGTATTCATCCTATATTCCTCCAAGCATTCATCCTTTTAGCTGGGAGCTAAAAAGTTATGCAAATTCATTATTTTTATAAATGCACACATTCCCATTTATAGTACTGCAAATCTGCTTTTGCCCCCTTGACGCTGGGGCTTTATTCTTGCATTTTAAGTACATTTCAATTTTTTATGTTTTTGATTCACACGCTTCAAATTTATACAAAATTGCCAGAATCACATTTTCTTGTTAATAATGCAACATCGCTCAAGTAGGAGTGTGAATGTCATCATACGAGCATGGCTGTGATTAGGCCAGAAGCACGAGGCAATCACAGCCTTGATGATATAAAGCAGTGTTTCTCAAACTTTCCCTACTTTGGAGGTAAGGAAGGGGTGCGAGGCCCACCTGTCCCCAATAGCCAAAAACAAAAATGGTAAACGCTTTGGATAAAAAAAGCGTCTGCTAAAAAAAAGGACTAAATGTAATAAGGTCCACTGTCTGTCTTGGTTTTCTCTGCGGTTGCCGAGTCGATTTTCTTTTCGATTTGATGTTGTTTTAAGTAATCTTAAGTTTTGAGTGTATGGTCAATAATAAAGTAAATAACAGAGATGACAAAATGTCCTCCAATCTGTCGCGCCCCACTTGTCATGTCTCTATACCCCACCAATGAACCCGCCCCACACTTTGAGAAACACTGATATGGAGCAAGATACAACAGTTCGACGGTACAAGGGTGTAGATAAATCAGAAAAAACATTGGATGGTCCTTAAAACATTTTATTGATATCTAAAGCATCATTCATTCAGTCTGAATGGATTCATTCCTAGACTTTATTCACCACCTATGCAAAGTCATCAACTATACAGCCGTGGAAAACATGAGCTAGTTTGATCAGTTTGTTTCATTCTGTGAACTGGTGACAACATTTCTTCCAAATTCCAAATGAAAGTGTTTGCTGATCTTAAATACTGCAAAGAAAACACATTCGTATTCATGTTAAACTACTCCATACTATAATGTCATTTAACATGTATTTATGCTCCAGTTTACATATTAATTTGATTGGGCAAGCCTTTTCTTCACAACGTTCATGTGTCATTGAGTCATTCTTGTATTTATGTCATTCTTGAGGTTTGCTTCGTTTGAAAATAGCTTGGACTGGAATTGACACAATGCATCTAGAAATGGTGTCTTTTTCCCACAGCTATATTATTGAACCAAAGTCACTTCACACTTTACAAAATCTCGAAAAAAACACGAAATTTCCTGACAGCTGGCGCGTTTTTACTGTAAATTTGTGGTATTTTCTGTACATTTCATACATACAAGAAAAATCTGAAAAGCAGTCAAATCCTTTAGAATTGCATTTTTACATTATATGTGGAAAACTTGTTAAAAAAAGTAAAACAATTATGTAAAATTAAGGTTGTTTTTACAGGGCTTTTTTCAGGAGACAGTCATGTCTAGCTTGTTAGTTTCTCCTTTTTGTGTTTCAGTCATATGGATCGGAAATAATCAGGTAAGGGAAGTTATCAATATTCAGTGGACACATGAGCGGTCTCTCTCGTGAGCTGTCGTCGCTTCTGCATTAGTAATCGCTTACGTAAAACAGTCCAGGTTGCTGGCAGGCCTCCAGTGACCTTTTACGGGCTAAAGCTCCACGGAGACTCTTCTCAAGAGCTGCACTCAATCTCATGAGCTGCCAGGTATAATGCTCTTTGGGGATAGAAAATAGACCCATCACGCTTACAAACTTTAGCGTAATATGTTATTAGGAGCTCTTTAAATACCGCAGGCCTGATCTGAAGCAGGAGAAATGCCAGGACACACATATTGAATGGGATTAGCATGAGGTGTAGGCATCGCGCTGGGATATAGTCGTGTATTGAGCCGGAGACGGATTTGTGGTAGATCACATGAGCAGTGAGGCTTCATCAGGCTGTCTCGTGGATTGAAGGTGTGAGTAGGTCCTGGTTATTGGAAAATCCTCAAATGAATTGTTGGTCACATGCGAGAAGGGCTTCCAAGAATGTTTGGAGAGTATTTTGGCAGCATGTTGTCACAGCGACATGACGGTTTCCTGCTCCTGGGAAAACACACGCACGCACGCACACACACACACACACATTAACACGTAGACAGAGTCAATGACACATTATGTCCACTATCAGTGACACTTATTGTATTTCAATTACTCTAAATTGAGAATCGCCTGATATGTGTGACTTGGTAATTCCTCATCTTGTCTTTTTTAATTGGGGTTTTATGAAAAGTGTTGAAAAATCCCAAGATATTTGTTTGGAGTTCTCATTGTGTTTAATTTAAACTTCAACATAGTCTCAGTAATTTATCCTAAAATGGCTCACATGAAAAAAAACACATGACACAATAAGAAAAACTGGATTTGGGTCAATTTGAGAAGAAACGCTTCGTATTACTGTAATATGAATTTATATTGAAAACGTCAATTAAATTGACCTTTCATTGAATGAGTTTGTTGAGATCTCTTCTGAAACTCTATTGGAGACTCGTGTAAGATGTCTGGGTTTATGTCTCAGGAAAAATATCTTGTAACGCTTTAGATTACAGTCCGCAATGTACCGTATATTTAAACAGGATTTATAGCGTAACTAATTATAACATTAATGCACCTCTACAGTATATATCTGTAGTAAAGGGGAACAATATGCAAAGCTTGGGGAATAAATATATAAATAAAGAATATATTTTTTATACAAATAAAATAAAAATTGTCAAAACTTTAACCATAGTCTGTTTTCCTGCCACTCAACTGTTATAAATGTTACTGCTTCAAAATGTATAGAGACCGTGTCTGTAAAAGTAATAATACTACTAAATAATAATTTTGGCAAAAGTCAGAGAAAAAATCTGATCGTGATTAAACCTGAAGACAATGTAATAAATGACCAAAACCAATTCATAAAGTTAGGCATACTTAATATTAGATCACTAAATTCAAAGGCAGTTATGGTAAATGAAATTATCACGGACAACAGTTTTGATATACTTCGTCTTACCGAAACTGACTTAAACCAAATTATATTATCAATGGACCCACTCTATTGTCTCTAATACATTAGAAGCTATCGCACCTATGAAGTCAAAAAAGATTAATGAGAAAAATATAGCACCATGGTACAATAGCACCACTCTCGCCCTTAAAAGAGAAACAAGTAAACTGGAGCGCAAATGGAAACAAACCCAATTAGAGGTCTTTAAAATTGCGTGGAGAGAGAGTGCTAACTTTTATAAAAAGGCACTAAAAGCAGCAAAGGCTGAGCACCTCCATAACCTCATAGAAACTAACAAAAACAATCCAAGGATTTTATCCAAATAAACAGACCTCACCTGACCTGGTTATTCCGCCACACCTTGGTAGCAATGAATTCATGAAATTTTTTTTTAGAGAAAATCGAAAACATACGAGACAAAATAGTAAAAACTCAACCTCCAAGTCTGTCCTATGAATTAGTACCAACCATCGTCCCAAAAGAAAGGCTACAGTGTTTTTCACCTATAAAACAGGAAGATTTAATTAAACTTATTGCAACATCTAAACCTAAAACTTGCTTATTAGCGCTGGGGTCAGGCAGATCACACCACAACCTGAGAAAGTAGTTACAATAACTGATTTTGAAGAAATTGATGGCAAAAATGTGGAAGAAACCGTTCAACACCTTAAAACATCAACCTGCGCCCTTGACGCACTTCCCACATCTTTTTTCAAAAGTGTGTTAAACTGTTTAGAAGCAGATCTCCTAGATGTGGTAAATGCCTCACTTCTCTCTGGAAGTTTCCCAAACTCCCTGAAAACTGCTGTTGTCAAACACCTCTTGAAAAAGAGCAATCTGGATAAGACCATATTAAACAATTATAGACCGATCTCAAATCTTCCCTTCATAGGCTAGAGCATTGAAAAAGTTGTCTTCAACCAGCTGAACAAATTCTTAAGCTCAAACGGACACTTTGACAATTTTCAATCTGGGTTCCGCCCACATCACAGCACAGAGACAGCGCTCATTAAGATAGTAAATGACATTCGCTTAAGTACTGATTCAGGCAAATTATCCGTGCTGGTCCTACTCGACCTCAGTGCTGCATTTGACACGGTCGATCACAACATACTTATAGACATGCTGGAAAACTGGGTGGGGCTTTCTGGGATAGTCCTAAAATGGTTCAGGTCATACCTAGAAGCAAGAGGTTATTATGTGAGTATAGGTGACCATAAATCTGAGTGGACATCCATGACATGCGGAGTCCCCCAAGGCTCAATTCTTGCGCCTCTCTTATTCAACCTGTACATGCTCCCAATGAGCCAAATAATGAGAAATATCCAAATTGCTTACCACAGCTATGCAGACGACACACAGATATATTTAGCCCTATCGCCTAACGATTACAGCCCCATTGACTCCCTGCTCAAATGCATTGATGAAATAAATAGTTGGATGTGCCAAAACTTTCTTCAGTTAAACAAAGACAAAACTGAAGTCATTGCCTTTGGAAATAAAGATGAAGTTCTCAAGGTGAACGCGTACCTTCACTCTAAAGGTCAAACAACAAAAAATCAAGTCAGAAATCTCGGTGTGTCTCTATAGTCAGACCTTAGCTTCAGTAGTCATCTCAAAGCAATAACTAAATCAGCATACTATCATCTGAAAAATATTGCAAGAATTAGATGCTTTGTTTCCAGTCAAGACTAAGAGAAACTAGTGCATGCTTTCTTCACCAGCAGGGTGGATTATTGTAATGGACTCCTTATTGGCCTCCCCAAAAAGACCATAAGACAGATGCAGCTCATACAGAACGCTGCGGCAAGGATTCTGAGCAGAACCAGAAAATATGATCATATCACACCAGTCCTCAGGTCCTTACACTGGCTACCAGTTACATATAGGATAGATTTTAAAGTTTTATTACTGGTATATAAATCGTTCAATGGCCTAGGACCTCAATACATTGCAGATATGCTCATTGAATACAGACCAAAAAGAACATTCAGGTCCTCTCCAAGCAAGGAGAGTCTGCATTTAGCTATTATGCTATTATTATTATTTGTTTATATTTATATTAATTATTTATTTAGACCGCATCATAGTATTGAAACTGTGCTCGTTAAAATGACAAACAACCTGCTTATAGCATCAGATAAAGGCAACATCTCACTCATAGTCCTGATTGACCTTAGTGCGGCATTCAATACTGTGGACCATAACATAGCCTACATCTAGATCTTACACAAATATATCTAGGCACTACAATGGTTCAGATCTTACTTATCAGACAGACATCAATTTGTCCATTTAAATGGGGAATCATCAAATCTAACTCAAGTAAATTATGAATTACCTCAGGGATCAGGTTTAGGACCATTGCTATTCTCCATATAATGTACATGCTGCCCCTTGGAAATATTATTAAAAACAGGGAATTAGCTTCCACTGTTATGCAGATGCTATACCTGTATATCTCATCAAGACCAGATGATTCCTCCCAGCTTTCCAAATTGGCAGAGTGCATTGTAGATATAAAACATTGGATGACCTGTAATTTCCTTCTTTTAAATTCTAATACAACAGAAATATTACTTATCGGACCAAAGACACGTAAACCAAATATTTCGGATTATAACCTGCAAATTGAAGGCTGTACTGTTACTCCAACAAATACAGTAAAAGATCTAGACATTATATTAGACAGCAACCTGTCATTTCGAAATCACATCTCAAATGTCACAAAACAGCCTTTTTCCACCTAAGAAATGTTGCCTAATTACGAAATATTCTATGTGTTGCTGACGCGGAGAAGCTTTTTCATGCATTTATGACCTCAAGACTTGACTACTGTAATTCACTACTTAGTGGTTGTTCTGCATAATCAATTAACAAACTACAGTTAGTTCAGAATTCAGCTGCCAGAGTTCTAACCAGGTCCAGAAAATACGATCACATAACCCCAATGTTATCGTCTCGGTTACGTCTGTAACCTCCGTTCCCTGATGGAGGGAACGAGACGTTGTGAGAGACTGACTGGGGTTTGATCTTGAGAACCTACCTTCTCCGAGATAATTAATTATAAAACGCCAATGGGCTTGGCGAATGGCACGCGCACGCCAGTCTCCGGGTATAAAGGAAGATGGCAGCGGTCATTCACTTACCCTTTGTACTGAGGAACCTGAGAGGGCACTCCCGTTCACTGCAGTGATTCGGTGCAGCGTTGTGGCATGAAGTCACAACGTCTCGTTCCCTCCATCAGGGAACGGAGGTTACAGACGTAACCGAGACGTTCCCCTTCAGTCGGTCTCTCGACGTTGTGAGAGACTGACTGGGGATCTATCTTAAACGCCACAGCGCTTGCACCGACATCACGACCACTAGCGGAGCGACCCTGACTAGGCTAGCGAGTCACAAGAGTGCTACCGCAAGACGTAATCTTCCAGTCACATAGTATTGGTCATACTGAGAAGCCTGTACTCACTGCCTCACGGACAGTGGCGTACGCCTCTAGTAACGAGGAGCTGTCCGGAGCCGAACACTGGGGAAACACTGCCCGGAGGGGAGGTTACATGTGGAGGCACTAACATGGTCTCACCGGCGGGGAGAACAACATGCGCAAAAAAGGTGTCAGCCCGAGTAGGGGGACAATTCCAGGTGGGATTACCACCGGCGGGGAGGTCACAGATTCACCAATCGGGAAATCATGAGTGAGGAATTCAACACACAGGACGACCCAGAGGGGAGTCACTACGTATGGGGCACTAGTCCTAGTACAGGGGTCTACCTGAGCAGGGATGACTCTACCTATACCGGACCTGGTTCCAACAGACGGCTCCGTTCAGTCTGTTACCAAGTGCAAATGCTTAGTGATGGATGGAATGCCTATACTTCGCCGCGAGAGGGGAAAGTAGGGAGGCTAAAATAGCGCACTAATCTCACCTGAGGAGGGGAGAATGCGCTTTCGCAGGCGTACGCCCAAACCAGGAGCCCAACCTAAACGTTGGCGGTGTTAAGGGCATGTGCTGCAACTGGTTCCACGTGGAGATTGTAAAACCTTGTGAAGGTACTGGGCGTAGCCCAACCCACAGTTCTACAAATGTCTGCCAGAGAGGCGCCCTGTGCCAGTGCCCATGAGTGGAGTGGGCTCTCACTGCGAGCGGGCACGGCGATCCTGGGATTGGTATCCAGTGTGCCACCTCTGTTTGGAGTGTGCCACCTCTGTTCTGGGAGACAGCACCCCCCCCCGGGTGCTGTCTCCCAGAACAGACCAAGAGCTGCTCAGAGCTTCTGAGGCTCCGTGTGCGGTCCAGACCGAGGCGCAGTGCGCGTACTGGACACAACACAAAAAAAGGTTGGGTCTTCCTCTCCGGAGGGGAGCGCCTGCAAGTTCACCACGTGGTCCCGGAAGGGAGTAGTGGGAAGCTTGGCACGTCGCCGGGACAGGATCTCAGGACCACGTGAGAATTACTGGGCCCGAGTTCCAGGCACCTTTGGGACACAGAGAATGCCTGTAGGTCCCCCACCCTCTTGATGGAGGTGAGCGCCACCAAGAGTGCATCTTTCATCAACAACTGAGGAAGATACGCACTCTTGGGGGCTCACCAGGGCCGTACCAAGGCCCTGTAGCACAACATTAGGGTCCCAAGAGGGTACGGAGCACGGTCAAGGTGGATACACCCTTCTTGCGCTCCTGAGGAACCTGGTGACCAGGTCGTGCTGAGGGGGATACTTACCTGCGGGTCAGCACTGATCCGATCAGGCAACTCCGCGGGTTCTCCTCCCGGGGAGAACACCAGGACAAAATGGCGCCACGTATACCCGCCTAGAGGCGGGGCTCTAGCCTGTAAGACAGTCTCCCGGACCGCTAACGGCAAGCCCTCGTCCCGTCCAGGGGCCAGGCATGGAGATTCCAGAGGCCTGCGTTGGGGTGCCACAACGTGCCCTTCCCCTGCAACAGAAGGTCCTTCGTCAGGGGAATGGGCCAGGGGGAGGCCATCGTCAGATCTACCAGATCCGAGAGCCAGATCTGGTTGGGCCAGTCTGGCACCACTGACCAGAACCTGATGCCCCTCTTCCCTGACCTTGCACAGGAGCTGTGCAAGGAGGCTCACTGGGGGGGAAGGTGTACTTCCGCTTGTCCCGCGGCCAGCTGTGTGCTAAGGCATCCATGCAGAGGGGACCCTCGGTCAGGGAATACCAGAGCGGGTCCACCTGTGCCTGCCGAACCGCTTCCCATATAAGCCGGGCTGCACGGGGATGGAGTCGCCACTCTCCGCGGGGAGTACCCTGTTGAGAGAGCGCATCGGCTGTCTGGTTCAGGTTGCCCGTAAGAAACGTGGCCCGCAGGGATTTCATCTGCTGACTCCAAAGGAGGAGGCGTCGGGTGAGTTGTGATAACTGCGTTGAGCGTATGCCGCCTTGCGATTGATGTACGCCACGGCAGTCGTGCCGTCCGACCGGACTAGCACGTGTTTGTCCTGCACGAGGGGCTGGAGCCTCCTCAGTGCCAGAAGGATTGCCAGCAACTCTAGGCAGTTGATATGCCAACGCAGTCGGGGACCCGTCCACCGACCCGATACTGCGTGCCCACTTGCACACCGCACCCCACCCTTGCAGGGAGGCGTCTGTGAGACCGCCGTCTGCCGCTCGTAGGGGACGAACCAGGTGAGCGTGAAGGGGTGTAGATGGTCCGCGAGCATGAAGCTGACGGAGCAACATCTATCGAAATCCCCAACCTCGCCGAAACGGCAGCTGAACACGCCTGGGAAACAGACGGGGTGGTGGCGCGCTCGAAAGAACGTAGCCAATCGTGACCTCAACACCCTGATTGTTATGTCCACACACACGGGACATACCGCATCAGTGAAACCTGCCTCAGCATGCTTGAGCCCCAAGCAAGTGACATGGGTATCATGGCCGTCAGACTCCGGGACGAGTCTGTCGCACCCAAGGATACATCTACGAGGCATGCTCGTAGCCGGAGGGACTTACCTCTTAAGGTCCGTAGCCTTCTGCCGAAACGCCCAGGGGAAGTCCACCGAAAGGGGAAGTCTGCTGCTCCCTATCATAAATCCAGCAGGTTAAAAGTTTTCTCGAAGTCGAGTATCGCGTGTAGCATCAGCAAACACACAGGTTCCGAAGAACAAAGGATAAGTGAATGACCGCCACCATCTTCCTTTATACCCGTATGTACGTGGCGGAGACTGGCGTGCGCGTGCCATTCGCCAAGCCCATTGGCGTTTTATAATTAATTATCTCGGAGAAGGTAGATTCTCAAGATCAAACCCCAGTCAGTCTCTCACAACGTCGAGAGACCGACTGAAAGGGAACAACCCTTCACTGGCTACCCATTAAGTATCGTATCGACTTTAAAGTTCTTTTAAATGGTTTAGCTTCTATCACACTACAACCCATAACGCTCTCTAAGATCTCAAAAGTCCAGACTTTTGATAACATCTAGAATAACTAGTTTTAATGTGTAAAATGGGCAAATTTATGTTGACACTTTGATACTATAATCAAATATTTTTGGAGCGGTTTGATTTGGATGTTTATATGGCATGCAGTACCCCCATAAATCTTTTTTTACCACTTTATTCCGCAAACTTTGCATATTGTTCCCCTCTATGTACAGATATGTACTGTAGAGGCACAATATTGTTACAATTAGTTACTCTGTTAATCCTGTTTAATTATGCAGTACATTGTGGGACGTAATCTAAAACGTTACAAAATATCTTAAGCAAAAGCTCTATTCACACTATCTAATTTAATCTTATTGATATCTAGAAAGAATAATTTAGATTATTCCTTAACAATTATTAACATAAGGCTGTGTGTGGAATACCCGGTTGCACCGACCTGGAATGCCCGGCTGGGGATCTTTGGCGGCCACAGGATTCCGGCGGCTTCGACCCTGGAGGGAAGACCGGCGGCCTCGCCCTGAGCAGGAATCCGGCAGTCTCAACCCTGGAAGGGAGTCCAGCGGCCCCGACTCAGGAAGGGAGTCCGGCGTTCTCGACCCTGGAAGGGAGTCCAGTAGCCTCTAACCCTGGAGGGGAACCCGGCGGCTTCAACCGCTGCCGCATTGATCCCTCTGTCTGCTGGGTCCGATTGTGGATGGTTCATTCTGTCATGGTTCTCGAGTGGTGAGACAAGGACACAGGACCCAGGTGCAGACAGCGGGTAAGGGGTTAACATATATTTAAAAAATGGGTACTGTCCCCGAACCGGTTTCCTCAAAATGACTAAATCTAGCTTCCCGCATGTTATTATCCCTTTCACCTGCCCAGCATAATGATCCCTTGTTAGCTCCCCTATTTAATGCCCTTGTGTTTGCTGTCCTGTGCTGTTTCGTTCTGGATGTTTGGTTTGTTAGTATACTAACCTCGTCTCTTGGTTCCTGTATCCCTGATCTTGTCTAGTCCCCGTAAAGTGCTTAGTTTAGGTTAGTTTATTCTCTCTCTATTGTTTTTGCCCCCTCCTGGAAAGTCTTTGTTTTGCATTTGTGATTTTTCTGTTGTCATTTTGCCCCAACATGGTTATTTATTTTCTTAACCATAACATAATTAGACGTTTATTCATAGCATTGCAAGTATTTAGAAATATGAGTATTTTAAAATAGCCATGAGCAGAATTCATGTCAAATAAATACAATAACTGCGCAAAGTTTTGTGGCATTTATCCTTAAACGTTATAACTACACTTTTGCCTATAGGCATTAACAGAAATTGCATTCACTTGCATTTACGTTGATACAATTACATTTGTCAATAGAAAACGACACATCATAGTGATCCAAACAATTAATAAAACATATTGCATGTGTTAGTCAGATCAATGTATTCTCACGCATGAAACACTGCAGTATTTGAAGTCTGTAGTTGTTTAATCCAAACAGTGCTGCTATGATTCCCTCTTAGTCTCCTCCAGCCTTCTGTGATTTGCATTCGGTGTTCTACAACGAAACTGTGTGTGAGGAGAAACAGGGAAATGCTATCGTTCACCAGCTATTACTTTTTCAGAATTTTTGAAGATTATGTACTGAACCTAGTGATGTTTAGAATGTTTCTTCTCGTTACAAAATAATTCTGAAGGACGTCCCGAAGGAAGAATCCTGCAGGACCTGCACATCTGCAGATTCCTGGAGGATCCCACAGGCTTTTTGTGATCATTTTCCTGTGGGACTCCTGCAGGAATCCTACAGGACACACAAAGGACTACCGAATGAACCCTACAGGAAACCAACAAGAATCCTGCAGGAATCCGATTGAACTATCATGTATACTAATCCTGTTGGACTGCCGAAGGACAATTCAGGGCCTTCCAACAAAACACTTTTAAAAAGCAATATGATGTGTTTCAAATTTAAATTCCAACAAAAAATTTAAACGACTTAAGAAAATGTTCATTTTTAATTATATTAGTCAAAAGTGCATGGAAAGTTGAGACAAGTTGAGACTTTGAACAAAATGTGGCCCATCATTCTGCAGAAAAATTATTCTGGACTCTTGAAAAAGAGAGACAAAACTTTGCTAACAAAACATGTATAAATAATACATGCTATGTTTTTGTAGTGAAGTTTGTAGTGAAGTTTGTAGTGAAGTTTGTAGTGAATTTGCGATCACCTCTTAAGTCCACACAGTATTGCAGCATAACAGTGTCCTTCTTATGTTGCCTGAGAAATATGAGTATACAGTACACATATAGAAATGCTCAAATATAAGGTACTGTCAATATAAGAATGGTAAATGATCATATTAAAGATTAGTTGATATGTGAACAAAATGTGTATAACACTTAAAATATCAAATGTAAATTAGAATGTAAAACCGCTTAAGTCATCATTTTTTTCTTTTGGTTCTGGAATAATTTTCTGAACAGTCTCTGAAAGAGAAATATAAATACACTTCCGATTGCTCACGTCAGATACTTGTTATGAGAGAATTTTAGGAATTATTCACAATTAAACACGAATCACAAAAGTTTATAACTAAGCCATTTTGGGTCACAATTGACTCCCATAGTAGTCTTTTGTTCTAGTATGGGAGTCACGGGGAGACCCACTTACAAATTTCTTCATTTGTGATGACAGGAGGGTGAGCAAATGATGACTTTATAATGATTTTTTTGGGTGAGCTATTCCTTTAAAGACCTTCAACACTTGTATACCTTTAATCAGTTCCACTTTTGTGGGTCCAAAGGAAGCTCGGTGTGTGATTCTTTGTTGGCATTTCGAAATTTTCCAGAAAGGTAGCTAACATGCTTCTAAAAACAGCCATGGCAAAATCCATGATCATTGCTGACCATGATGTGCCTCCTCTACCATCACCGCACACCTGGAATGTATCCATCGCAATGTTTTGTTTTCTGTGGATTTCAACATGGGCAATACACATTAAATAATAAATTGAATTGGCAACATTTTTTAATCTGTGTTTTACAAAAAACTTATGTTTTCTCAAAACTCACAAGACTTATTTAAATGGTGTGAAAATAAAATCTAAACTTAGTGTTCTCAAATGGTCCAGTTCAGAAGAACTATGTGAAGAGTTTGGTTGAAGGGTAGCGCTGAAAGCTGAACTTGTTAGGGAGGTTGGCACAGCATGCTTGTTTACACTGCTGTTTGGCAGCAACTCTGCAATTCTGTTAATAGTCTCTAAATCAAGAAAACAATGTTTAAATTAACTCATTCATTCATAGCAAAAATATATATGTATAAGAACAATCATTTTGCAGTTTAAAGTCAGTTGCGATTCTCTGCTATCAAGGCTTTGATTTCCTTTCTCAGGTCTTTTACAGGTATTGCGTCATTTTCTTAGTTTTTGTCGTTGTATGTTTTTTCAACCTAAGTTAAAGTCACCGAACTGCAAAAGCACATGTGCTGTCTCTTAACCTATGTTAATACGATTTATCAGGAAGTTATATTAAACTTTTCTGAATCTCTTTTGGACTTGATGGTGGGCTGTTTTCTGGTCTAAATATAATTTTCCTTTTTATTGCTATCTTTCAGGCAGCTTGCGCCCCTCTTTTTGCCTTCTCTCTGACTCCATCTGACAAGTTTCAGTAGCTTGTCCTTATTTTCAGTACAGGAAAGGTTCATTATTTAAAGTGAATAGTTCAACCAGGAAAAATAAAATATGCATGCATTCACTTTCTCACTGTTGAACTAGAGAATAAATAAGAGCAGTTGAGCTTTCATCTTCACCAGAAGTTTCCGTTAGCCGCTCGTTACGGCTAGACATTATAGTTTTTCACTTAAACCCATGGAGCTAGTTGATCGCTGTTTGATCCGTGGCACATTCAAGACGTTCAGGCTTTGTTTTGCTAATCGAGAAGGCGTGTTAAGCTCTTTTCTATTCGCGCTCATCTCAACAAATACTTAACCAGTGCCTCTGTACTGGTGCGTTAAACGTCAGCGGGTAGCGTCAGCTGGCATGTGCAGACCTCCTCGTGTGAAGACCGACGAGAGAAAAGATCTGCGACTCTACCTGCGTGAGAGTAAAGACCTGCGACTCTACCTGCGCGACTCCACCGAGCAGATTCACCGGCAAGGCACAGCATTATATTTAATATACCTTTTGTTTTTATTTACTTGTATACTAACATCATGTGTTTCCAGTTTATTCCTGTACTCCATCACAGACAGTGCTCTCGCCCAAGACGCAAAGCACATAACGTTCACTCTCATTCCCGCCGCATTCAGGCCTCCACTTCGACACCTATGACTCTCTCTATGGGTCTCTGGAACTGCCAGTCAGGAGTGAACAAGACGGACTTCATCCATGCTTTTGCTAGCCAGTCTGACATTCACATTCTTACTGAGATATGGATTCGTCCTGAGGACTCGGCCACACCTGATGCTCTCTCCATTAACTACTCCTTCTCTCACTCTCCCCGCCGAACTGAAAGAGGAGGCGGCACAGGTTTGCTTATCAACAATAATTGGAAATATTCCACACTATCTTCACTATGCAACAACTATTTATTTGAATACCACGCTGTCAATATTACTTCTCCTACTCCGCTCAGTATTGTCGTAGTTTACCGCCCCCCAGGTCCTCTGCACAACTTCATTGATGTGCTGCTCTCATCATTTCCAGAGGATGGTGGCTCTCTCGTAGTCTTTGGGGACTTCAACATCCACCTGGACAAACCCTATGCTTCTGACTCCCACACTCTCACTGCCTCGTTCGACCTCACACACCTCGTCACAGCCGGTACTCACAGATCAGGAAACCAGCTTGATCTCATCTACACCCATAACTGCACCACAGACAACATTAAAGTCACACCTCTTCACATTTCTGACCACTTCTTCATCACTTTCAACATGCTCCTCCCTACATGCACTACACCAACACCACCACCTTTTTATTTTAGACGGAACCTTCACTCTCTCTCCCCTGGCACCCTCTCTGCTAAAGTGTCATCCTCTCTTCCCTCCAACTTTCCATCTCTAGATGCTGACACTGCCACCGACACCTTATGCTCTAAACTTACTTCCTGTCTAGATAATCTCTGTCCTTTGTCCTCCAGACTGTCTGACATCCTCCGCTGAAAGGAAATGGCACAAGACCAAGAATCCTGCTGACCTAGGGGACTACCAGTCACTACTCTCCTCTTTCTCTGCTAGTGTTGCCACAGCGAAAACATATTTTAATACCACCAAGGTGAGCAATGCACCTAACATTCGGCAGCTGTTCAAGACCTTTAACTCTCTTTTTGGCTCTAATCTCAAGGTTGGACTACTGCAATGCTCTCCTTGCTGGTCTTCCTGCAAAGGCTATCAAACCACTTCAGCTGGTTCAAAAAACTGGTTTTCTCAAAACTCACAAGACTTATTTAAATGGTGTGAAAATAAAATCTAAACATAGTGTTCTCAAATGGTCCAGTTCAGAAGAACTATGTGAAGAGTTTGGTTGAAGGGTGGCGCTGAAAGCTGAACTTGTTAGGGAGGTTGGCACAGCATGCTTGTTTACACTGCTGTTTGGCAGCAACTCTGCAATTCTGTTAATAGTCTCTAAATCAAGAAAACAATGTTTAAATTAACTCATTCATTCATAGCAAAAATATATATATGTATAAGAACAATCATTTTGCAGTTTAAAGTCAGTTGCCGATTCTCTGCTATCGAGGCTGTGATTTCCTTTCTCAGGTCTTTTACAGGTATTGTGCGTCATTTTCTTAGTTTGTCGTTGTATGTTTTTTCAACCTAAGTTAAAGTCACTGAACTGCAAAAGCACATGTGCTGTCTCTTAACCTATGTTAATACGATTTATCAGGAAGTTATATTAAACTTTTCTGAATCTCTTTTGGACTTGATGGTGGGTTGTTTTCTGGTCTAAATATAATTTTCCTTTTTATTGCTATCTTTCAGGCAGCTTGCGCCCCTCTTTTTGCCTTCTCTCTGACTCCATCTGACAAGTTTCAGTAGCTTGTCCTTATTTTCAGTACAGGAAAGGTTCATTATTTAAAGTGAATAGTTCAACCAGGAAAAATAAAATATGCATGCATTCACTTTCTCATTGGGTTCAAAACCCAGCAGCACACCTCATCTTCCAACAGCCCAAAAGGGCTCATGTGACACCCCTTTTCATCTCCCTCCACCGGCTACCGTTTGTGACTTGAATCAGATTCTCCTTCACAACTCATTCCTGGTGGAACATTGTTCCCAATGCGGTCCGGTCAACCACATCTCTCACAACCTTCAAAAAACGACTTAAAAATCCATCTCTTCTGTGAATACTTGACAAAAAAATGAAAAAAATAAAAACTAACTAAACTAACCCTCTCTCTTCTATCAACAGTTAGTGGTCTAGCTTTCATTGAAACTAGTAACTTTGTATTAGCACCGATCGTACTATTGCTCTTGTATGACATATCGCTTATTGGTCCCTGAACTCTTTGTAAGTCGCTTTGGATAAAAGCATCTGCTAAATGACGAAATGGAAATGTAAAGAAAGACCGACGGACGGAGAGATATATGGCACAGTTGCACTGTTTGCTCCAGAATTATACAGCGTTTGACCCGTTCGAACAAAGTTCATTTAAAAGATTTACGTAGAAAACTTGTACATAATTTATTAATTTTATTTCTTAAAAGAATGAGAAGATCACGTATAACGATAAATGTATAACCATCAATCCTACATGATGTCAGTCCTAAGGGATTGCTGCAAGATCCCTGCACATTGAACCAAAATCCTGCAGGTTCCTGTAAGAGTTTTTTGTAAGGGATATGTTTCTGAAAATCTATGTGCGTAAAAATCTTGTTTTTAACCATTTAGGTTTCAACGCCCCATTGTAAATACATATAACCCTAAGTGAGCCATACGATTTCAAGTCGGAAGTACGTCACAAGGTTACCTGAAAGTAGTCCTTAGTTATTTTGTGACAAACACATTTTATTCAAATATAAATAGACAGCCTGATTAGAATACATTATATTTTGCACATAATTAAATTCTAACACTAGCTGCTCAGGGAGCTTTGTAAGCTATTATTCCTGCACAGGGCATCAGTCTATCGGCTATTAGGTCATTGATAAGGATGGAAGCCAAAGGCCTTTTGCGACAACACCAGATCGATCATTTGATTACAACGACAGTGTTGTCTGAACCAATAGTGTCTGCTAGCATATGGTGTCTCCTGGCAGGACTTCACCGGTATGATCTACAGAAATTAGAAATGGGCTATTTAGAAATAAGAGGCAATATTGCACTTTTGTAAAGTTTGTAATGTTTTTTTTGTAAAGCATGTTTGTAAAAATACTTAAAAGGCCTAGCCCTGGCTTAATGCGACAGCCCCCATCCACTTGCATGGTTTTGTGTCCATATAATAGAAAAGTTGTCGGTGTTCAGCATGTCGGTCAGTAAATGATGACAGAATTTTCAATTTAATTTTATCCTTGGAAACTTCCCCTAGAAACATACTAAATAACTCATCCCTAAACTGTAGAAACACGGGCATCGACTTAGAGGTGTAATAAAGTATTCACCAGCTTTTGGGCCCATTTAATTTAAAGCATTTCAATATAGGAAAATTTTTTTGGATTAAATTGTAATCAAATTCAAGATTCATGATATTATTTGATAGTTATACACGTATAGATATATTATTCTGAATTTATTTAGCAAATAAATATAATTACTGTATATAAAAATACAGGTAAAAATAAAGAATTAAATAATTATTTCAAATTGAAATAATAGACTGAATACTAATATTGAAAAACTTTTGAATAGAGAAAACCGATACCGATAGAAAACTGATACCGATAGGAAACCGATAGTTTAATGTGTGTGGGTCCAGTAAAAGCACATTGCAAAGGAATGTTCAACCATCTGGTTCACCAAG
This sequence comes from Barbatula barbatula, assembly GCF_947034865.1. Classification (NCBI taxonomy): domain Eukaryota; kingdom Metazoa; phylum Chordata; class Actinopteri; order Cypriniformes; family Nemacheilidae; genus Barbatula; species Barbatula barbatula. Next base: position 13,463,284 of record NC_136785.1, read on the forward strand.
ATATGGCCATTTACCATCCGTTACTGCACATCTTAAACCAGATGTAAAACAATTTCCTTCAATCAGCTTTTTGTCCTGTAAACACTTTTATTCACACACAGTCTTACTGCCCTCTCAAGGCTGGTGGGCATTTTCAAATCCCACTGCTGAAAACATTGAGCAGACGTTGGTCATTTTGCCATAATACTTCTATAAAATAAGCTTTATCCCTTTTTAAACATTACTGCAACTCATCGAATAACTCACTGCAGATTGTAGTTGATAATATTAGCTTCATTCACAATAGTACTTCATCACACCAGTGCTTAATTTATAGTTTGTTAAACTTTTTCTCATGGACGCCTGAGGATATGCAATGGCAGAAACTATTCCCAGAACTCTTTTCAAACATCTGGACCTTCTGGGACTACTGTTTCAAATCTGACTCAACTGGTCAGAAATTCAAATCAATGACTTGATATTTGACCTGAACACAACCACTTGAAAGCACATTTGAAACGTTACCCAACAGACCATTACAGTAGATTTGGGGTAACAAAGATTGTCGCGAATCAGACCTCATTGGAGTGTCTCTTTAAAGACACATCTTCTCTATAGACAACCCCTTAGGTGACTATGCACCTTTCACAAGATATTGACTTTTCTCTGTAGCCTCCCAGTGAACTGTCTAAATCAACTTACCTGGAGGTTATACATGGCTGATTCGTTCATGAATGTCAACGATCAGTCTAGATGTTAATGCAGCTAGTTTTTGCTCGATCAGAGATTCAACATGTCTCAGTGGAATCTAGTGACTTTTGTCAATGTGACATTACTTTTAATTGACTTATGTTGGAAATAACGTACGTATGACTTGGTCGAAGGTAAAAGCAAGGATCTGAACAATATACAAAACTTACATACTTCACCGGTGTAGTAATTGATGTTGTGCCAAATGGGACAGTTCACCCAAAATAACAATTCTGTAAATTACTTACCAGTGTTTCTCAAAATATCCACATTTAAGTAAAGATTGCAGGAGCATGCTAAACATATCTGATGTGAAGAATGATCAGAAATCCTCATTAGACGCTAGACCCTTGTAGTCACGTACACCCATCAAACCTTTCAGATTAAATTATTGCTGATTCTAAGGATATTTTAGGGCACACATGTGATTGTTCTAAAGACTGATGGAGAACAAGGGAAGGACCTAAAACTCACATCATCTTACTTTAAAAAACCATTAAATTGTACTTTTTACAAAATGAGGAAAAGTGGCTTTATTTTAGTTTTCATGCAGATTGTGTTCACATAATTGTTTAAATGAGTCCCATCAGACAGTCATTATAAAAGCCTGAATTAAAGGTTGAAAACGGTCTCCAAATTCAGGACAAATATGTTTTATTCTATTCTCTTTCAATATATCAATCAGTCCGTCATTCATCTTTCTCTGCGATTTTAATGGATGTATAAAAACAGCCATTGCATTTTGAAATGAAACTGGCAGCAGACAGACAGTTGAAGGAGAGAAGTAAACGGATGCTCCGCCCAAGCGTTTAACATACGTTTACAACATTACATAGTTACGCGTAGCCAGACCTTCATACTCAAGATCTGGAACTTATCACCGTTTTCTTTGGTCAAGGCTGCCCAAGAGGCCACATAACTGACAGGTAAAGCAACCAATCATGTTTCGTGCCGCGTCATGTTTAGAGGTGTGGAAATTCATGAAATTTGTGTTGTTTCCAGGCGGCCGTTAAAGAACGCGACACGCACGTCTCCCGGAAATCCTGTAAAATTCAACCAATCAGATAAAGACTTCTGTGTATTTCCAGAAAAGGGTTCCTTATGCATCAGATGTTTAACCAATGGTCCGTGGGCTGTCGCTCCAAAGCGACTGAGAAAAACTTTCAGATTTTACCGTAAATAATGAATTTACAGCTTTACTTTAGTTCTGTTAACAAATTACAATGAGATTGTGATACAGGAAAAATAGCTAAATTACTTATTAAGTTTATGTAAACATACAATGTAAAAAAACTTCTAAGCTCTCCAACTCTTCTATTTGCCCTAAACTGTCCTACATTTTTCAATTGCCACAACTATTAAGTACTACAGTTAATTGTGGCAACAGTATGTTTGACTTGGAGCGGTTATAAAAGGTTTTTACAGTAGCAAACAAACCGTTGTACTCTATGTGCAATGCTGAATGAGGAACTTAAGTGCAATATTTTTAAATGTGTGTCAGGCCACAGATTCTCATCTACATCACAGCGGATATCTTCCCTTGCTATTCAATGTGGAAAGAATCGTTTGGCATGTCTAATCCATCCTCTGCAGTGGTCTGCTGTGATGTCATAACAACCAGCAGTGTCATTTGAGTATGATGATGGCGATCGTAGACCTTCCACCTCCGTGCCGAGAAGAACTCATCAATTGGTTTAAGGAATGGGGAGCATGGTGGGAGGATTTCCATCTGCATCCTGTTGTGGGCCGCAAACCATTGCCTGATTACGTTTGAGCCACATAAACGCACATTATCCCAATTTACACATACTTTGGTAGATGACCATGAAGCTGACCTATCTTATCATCAGGGATGAGAACTCTACAGAGGGTCTCTAAGAAGGTGAGGAGATGCTGTTTGTTACATGGCCCTACAAGGGCAATACGAGTTAGCACACCATGCTCTGAAATGGTAGCACACATGCTGATGTTCCTTCCTCGTTGGCATGGCACATCAATAGTAACCCTGTGGCCAATGATATTTCGACCACGCCTTCTGCTTCTTGGTAGGTTGAACCAGCCTCATCCAGGTTTATGAAGTTGTGTGGTCGTTCACTTGATTCTAGTTCCATCATACGCCACGCCATGCACCAAAAGATACAAAGTTAGTTTTAGAAATTATTTAGAGTAGTTGCATTGATACAAATTGAAGTAGACAAATTCTAACACTTCACACATTCCCCTTCATTAGTGAAAATCAAGATTCACTTGAGAGCAAATTATCAATTCCTTACAGGAATTAGTTTTCCTGTAGCTTAGTGGTAAGAGCATTGCGTTAACAAGGCAAGGTTGTGGGTTGGATCCCAGGGGATTGCACATACCTATGTATAAATGTATAGGATCACTTTTTATAAAAGCGTCTGCCAAATGCATAAATGTCAAATGTATTGTAAATCAATTCAGTTCACAATTAGAACAGTCTAAAATAAATCTATAGAAAACATGCTTATGAGATTATGACAAAAATGTCAACCATTTTGCATTTAATGGTTTGGCAATGAACTAATTCCTAAATATTTTGAGATGTAAGACTCTTCAACTGTAAACCAGTATAATGTATTTTGATGAAAATAACATAAGCAACTAAAATTGTAGGAAACATCGGACTATTGTACATAATCATCTGCATGATTGTCCAAAACAATGAGAATTTTCTTTTAATGTTGTGCACAACTGACTTGAAGATGTGGAGGTTGAACAATGTGTTCCTTACTCGAGCCAGCAGACGTACAAGCTCTCAGGCAGTGTGTGATCCTGATCAGTCGTGGCCTAATGGTTAGAGAGTCGGACTCGTGACCAGAAAGTTGCCAGTTCGATCCTCAGGGCTGGCAGGTAACCAGTGAGGTGCCCTTGAACAAGGCACCTTACCCCTACTTGCTCCCGAGCGCTTTAGTGATGGCTTCCCACTGCTCCGGGTGTGCGTGTGTTCACTACTCTCTAGATGTGTTAAATGCAGAGGTCTCATTTCACGTATGGTTCACCATAACAAATAGGTCACTTTCATATACACAAAATTACAGTATTTGAAATCACCTGTTTCTACAAGATTTTATGTAGACATTATCTGTTATGTCAATCAAGTTTGTCTGTGTCTTTCGGAGCAATGTGAACATGAATTCTAAACCCAACTGCAACTTGGTGTTTGTTGGTATTTACCTTTGCAGTGTGATTTGGCCTTAAATCTGTCTGTCTGTCTCTCTCTCTCTCTCTCTCTCTCTCTCTCTCTCTCTGTCTGTCTGTCTGTCTGTCTGTCTATCTCTTTTTCTCTCTGTCTGTCTTTCTCTCGGTCTGTCTGTATATCTATCTCTCACTCCGTCCGTCCATCCGTCTGTCATCTATCTATCTGTCTGTCTGTCTGTCTATTACTCGGTCTATCAGTATATCTCTCTGTATGTCTCTTTCTATCTATCTCTCTCTCTGTCTCAGTCTGTATCTGTCTGTCTGTCTGTCTGTCTGTCTCATTCTGTCTCTGCCTCTGCCTCTATCTGTCTAGCTATCTGTTCATTCGTCTCTATCTTGTTAATGCATTTTCATTCTTTCAACACCTGCAATGATTTCATTCATGACGTAATACGCTGTGAAAAACAGACCAGCTGATAGTTTTAAGAGCAGGAAACAGCTTAAGAAATACTGAGTGAAAGAGAGAATTCGTCAGGCAACCGAATGACTAAAAAATGGTAATACAGAATGGGTAAGAAACAGAAAGAAGCACACGGTTTAAGAGACCCTTTACTTTGCCCTAAAGATAAATTTGACTCATTTCCGGCAAAGAGTGTTTAAGATCGGTCTGAATGGCTCTAGAAGAAGACTGGTAAATGCCTTGCAGTTCAGCCTACACAACAAGAACAGAAGCAGGTTACAGAAGATGTGGGCACAGTGTCATTAAAGAAAATCTTAAGGGAACACGAATGCTTACCATTTGAATGCTTGAAGTCTTATTTTGTCTGTTTAACCCTGTATGGAGCACATTATGCAATTGTTTACCGGTTACTACACCCCCCAAAATCAATATTTTATTTATATGACTTTTGACCTACAGTATAACAGTCTTAACTGATAATATTTGGACTAAGGGGAAATATGGTAAACGCTCATCATGTTGACCTCCACAATGGGCTTTGAAGGCTTATTTGTTGCCTTGGTGATCAAACAGAAGTCTAGCATTGAATAAACCAGAGCAGGGGCGCAACTACTCAGTGTTAGGGGGGTATGCAGAAACAGTTTTTGCGCCCCCCCTAAATAAAAAAGTGTGCCGGACATCATCATGTATGGGCTTGAAATAATAAAGGTTTATTTTAAAAGTATATCAGACAGCTACTGTAAGCCCACCATAATTATATGGTATATGGACACAAATATATAAAAATGTATTCATAGAAATTTCTCTGCCATTTCTTTCTTTTTGCCGTATCTAACACGTACCGATTCGTACCGAAACGTGACACAAGTGTAACGTATCGAACCGAACCCTGAATTTTGTGAACCATTACACCCCTACCTTTTCCATATTAATAATATTAAGAAATTAATCTGTTGGTATCAAGTATGAAGTTGGTATCAAGCTCCCTCTACACTTCCACCTAATGTTAGACCTTCCTAACTTTGCTGTTAAATATAGCAGCCTAAATTCGATTTTTCAATCAGCCTAGGGATGGCATCAGATAAGACAACTATTATGCAGTAAGGTTGTGCTGCTGTTGAAATTACATGAACATTTGGGATTTTAAAAAGTACAAATATGACACACACACATACATATAGAAAAATAATTACAGGGTCACATCTCTCTCTGTTTAAAGATCTGTGCTGATATATATACATACATACATACACATAGCACAGATCTTTAAAGAAGGAGAAATGTGGCCCTTGCAGCTTCCATGTCACCCAGCAGATGTAAAGTAGCCTGTATGTCTGACAGCACAGCTGAGCTAACATGAAGCTAATGGTAAAATAAAATCCATGATAAACCAGGCTAATTGCATAAGGAATGTTTTCCAGCTTCTAGTAATTTATTGTGCATGCTACCTTATATTTACCAAATTGAGATATGTCATGCATGGCATTGGTACAATAGGGTTTAACCAACATATAAATGTAGATATCAGCAGCAACATTATTTTGCATTAAGTTAGCAAACACTTGCCAGTCAATATTTATATGTTCAAGCCTCCAAGTTTGGTAGCAAATCTATTCATGAATCCGACGGTCGGTTGCTCAGCAAGCTCGCTAGCTAACGTTAGTCTGTTAACATGAATTTTGTATTTGCAAGAATAGACGTCACATTTTGAATCCTACCTGTTGCCTTTCACCATCCACGTAGTTAGCTGCTGTCGCATCCCTTGACAGGCCGTCTCCTTTTTCCATCTTTCTTTTTCTATTTTTAGCCCCCGACAGCTTTTTTGGTTTATCCATCTTTTTCAAATTCAAATTTCAACGACAACTCACCAACGTTACTGCGTACTTAACGTAACTCACGGCGCCCCGCCCACTCGCGATATTACCCTTCTATGTCTAAATAAATTATATGATGGAATCTTATGAGGGCACCGGTGCCGCCTAGCCTGTTAGTCCTCTTAAATGTATATAACTTTTTATACATACAATAACTTAAATAAATTTTAGAAAAATGTATATAACTTTTATTATTTCACATTTATTAAACCATCGCGTTGGCGCCCCCCGTGGTGCGGCGCCCCTATGCGCCGCATATAGCGCATACCCACTTTTTGCGCCACTGAACCAGAGGCCACGTGACTTCATAAAATAAATAAAAAAATGTCTATGGTGCTTTAAAGAATAAAACCGCCTTTTTATGTCATTGATGACTGGCCCATAACACATGAGAAAACATTACAACCACAGACTTGGGTGATCTGAAGAAACACTTGTTTATGATTTATTGCATAAAAGTGTGTTTTTCATTTATTTTACATATGTCAAACTCCAGCACATTAGTAAATTGTTATATGATTATGATATAATGCAGTAAAGTATACTTTATTGTAATATGTTAACAGAAATTACAGCAAGTCAATTCTACAGATCTGCAAAATACAGTCACATTTAAAAATGAATATTCATGGTAGGCTAGCAGTACATTTACTGAGCTTTTCACCAAATCCCTGTGCATTTCCTGGAAAAATTGGCTTCTACAGCCGACAGATGCCTTTTTAGTAATACTGGGTTGAAGCTGATGTTAAGAGACAGATTATAACTTGGGGATTTCACGGCAAGCATTTCTGTGACACTTCAGTGCTTGTTTGAGTCAGTCTGTGAGACAGCTAAAGAATATAAGACATTTAAAAAAAGAGATACATCACACATTTTATTTTATGCTGGCAGATTTCTATCTTCAGAGTATGAAGAAAATCTGAATAGCTATAAAAACCTTAATAGCGATTCAAAAACACAGACAGTACAGACCTTTAACAGGGATATATAAAGTCTAATAAACATTTTATTTGCCACCTGAAATTATTCAGATAAGCGATTAATATCAGTGCATTATTCCTGTTAAAACTAGAGTAACCTGTATACATCCAGAAAGGGAGCCACAGCCCCGAAAGGTATTTGGACAAACATGCCATACTTAAAAATTTATGAATGTCATCGTATTAGACGTAAAACCAAGTGGCATTTATTTAACAGAAGGTTTGCCTACCAAGCAACAAATGCAGTTGTTAGAAATGTTGGAAATAAATAAAAAACGTTCTATTAATATTTTACTGGTTTCCTTTGATATTGTGATTTAACAGAATAACAACCAGACATTTTTAAAAGTGGAGAGGCTTGAAAATCTTTTTCAACGTAGTGCTGCCATCTAGTGTTAAATCTGTCTGTCTGTCTATCAGTCTGTCTATCAGTATGTCTATCAGTCTGTATATCTGTCTGTTTCTTTCTGTATATATATCTGTCTGTCTGTCTCAGTCTGTATCTGTGAAAATCTTCTTCAAAATAGTGCTGCCGTCTAGTGTTAAATCTGTCTGTCTGTCTATCAGTCTGTATATCTCTCTGTATTTCTGTCTGTTTCTTTCTGTCTGTCTGTCTCAGTCTGTATCTGTCTCTGTCTGTCTCTGTGTCTGGAAAATATTTTTCAACGTAGTGCTGCCGTCTAGTGTTAAATCTGTCTGTCTGTCTATCAATATGTCTGTCTCGGTCTGTATATGACTCAGTCTGTCTCTGTCTGTCTGTCTGTCTCTGTGTCTGGAAAACCTTTTTCAACGTAGTGCTGCCGTCTAGTGTTAAATCTGTCTGTCTGTCTATCAATATGTCTGTCTCAGTCTGTATATGACTCAGTCTGTCTCTGTCTGTCTGTCTGTCTCTGTGTCTGGAAAACCTTTTTCAACGTAGTGCTGCCGTCTAGTGTTAAATCTGTCTGTCTGTCTATCAATATGTCTGTCTCAGTCTGTATATGACTCAGTCTGTATCTGTCTGTCTGTCTCTGTGTCTGGAAAATCCTTTTCAACGTAGTGCTGCCGTCTAGTGTTAAGTCAGTCTGTCAGTCAGTCTATCAGTATGTCTGTCTCAGTCTGTACATCTCTCTGTATTTCTGTCTGTCTCAGTCTGTATCTGTCTCAGTCTGTACATCTCTCTGTATTTCTGTCTGTCTCAGTCTGTATATCTCTCTGTATTTCTGTCTGTCTCAGTCTGTATCTGTCTCAGTCTGTACATCTCTCTGTATTTCTGTCTGTCTCAGTCTGTATCTGTCTCAGTCTGTATATCTCTCTGTATTTCTGTCTGTCTCAGTCTGTATATCTCTCTGTATTTCTGTCTGTCTCAGTCTGTACATCTCTCTGTATTTCTGTCTGTCTCAGTCTGTATATCTCTCTGTATTTCTGTCTGTCTCAGTCTGTATCTGTCTCAGTCTGTACATCTCTCTGTATTTCTGTCTGTCTCAGTCTGTATCTGTCTCAGTCTGTATATCTCTCTGTATTTCTGTCTGTCTCAGTCTGTATATCTCTCTGTATTTCTGTCTGTCTCAGTCTGTATCTGTCTCAGTCTGTACATCTCTCTGTATTTCTGTCTGTCTCAGTCTGTATCTGTCTCAGTCTGTATATCTCTCTGTATTTCTGTCTGTCTCATTCTTTATCTGTCTCAGTCTGTACATCTCTCTGTATTTCTGTCAGTCTCAGTCTGTATTTCTGTCTGTCTCAGTCTGTATCTGTCTCAGTCTGTATTTCTGTCTGTCTCAGTCTGTATCTGTCTCAGTCTGTACATCTCTCTGTATTTCTGTCTGTCTCAGTCTGTATATCTCTCTGTATTTCTGTCTGTCTCAGTCTGTATCTGTCTCAGTCTGTATATCTCTCTGTATTTCTGTCTGTCTCAGTCTGTATCTGTCTCAGTCTGTATATCTCTCTGTATTTCTGTCTGTCTCAGTCTGTATCTGTCTCAGTCTGTATATCTCTCTGTATTTCTGTCAGTCTCAGTCTGTATCTATCTCAGTCTGTATTTCTGTCTGTCTCAGTCTGCATCTGTCTCAGTCTGTACATCTCTCTGTATTTCTGTCTGTCTCAGTCTGTATATCTCTCTGTATTTCTGTCTGTCTCATTCTTTATCTGTCTCAGTCTGTACATCTCTCTGTATTTCTGTCAGTCTCAGTCTGTATCTGTCTCAGTCTGTACATCTATCTGTATTTCTGTCTGTCTCCGTCTGTATCTGTCTCAGTCTGTACATCTCTCTGTATTTCTGTCTGTCTCAGTCTGTATCTGTCTCAGTCTGTACATCTCTCTGTATTTCTGTCTGTCTCAGTCTGTATATCTCTCTGTATTTCTGTCTGTCTGTCTCAGTCTGTATATCTTTCTGTATTTCTGTCTGTCTCAGTCTGTACATCTCTCTGTATTTCTGTCTGTCTCAGTCTGTATCTGTCTCAGTCTGTACATCTCTCTGTATTTCTGTCTGTCTCAGTCTGTACATCTCTCTGTATTTCTGTCTGTCTCAGTCTGTATCTGTCTCAGTCTGTACATCTCTCTGTATTTCTGTCTGTCTCAGTCTGTATATCTCTCTGTATTTCTGTCTGTCTCAGTCTGTATCTGTCTCAGTCTGTACATCTCTCTGTATTTCTGTCTGTCTCAGTCTGTACATCTCTCTGTATTTCTGTCTGTCTCAGTCTGTATCTGTCTCAGTCTGTACATCCCTCTGTATTTCTGTCTGTCTCAGTCTGTACATCTCTCTGTATTTCTGTCTGTCTCAGTCTGTATCTGTCTCAGTCTGTACATCTCTCTGTATTTCTGTCTGTCTCAGTTTGTACATCTCTCTGTATTTCTGTCTGTCTCAGTCTGTATCTGTCTCAGTCTGTACATCTCTCTGTATTTCTGTCTGTCTCAGTCTGTACATCTCTCTGTATTTCTGTCTGTCTCAGTCTGTATCTGTCTCAGTCTGTACATCTCTCTGTATTTCTGTCTGTCTCAGTCCGTATCTGTCTCAGTCTGTCTGTCTCTGTGAAAATCTTTTTCAACGTAGTGCTGCCGTCTAGTGTTAAAGTCCCCTCTGCTGAAATAAAGAAAAACTTGAATGAAAGCAATAATGTTTGTTTAGTGATGAAATCGGTTCGCGTTTATATAAAGTTTTAATAATTTATTCATACGTGATTCTGTGTTCTCTATCATATGGGACGAAAATAGTCCATACAACACATATGAATAAATAAATAGATTATAGATGCCTCTATGGCAACCTGCTGACATGCCAAAGCGCAACAAGATTAGTGTATCGCAACATGTTCACCATCAGACGAATGCGCCTCCCCAGTTTCTACAACAGACAAATTCATAAGCACTTTATTATGATTGATTTATTACATTTATTTGCTTGTTATAATGCGACGTCCGTTGGCGTGGTACCTTCACACAGTTTTCCTCACAAGGGGGCGTCGCGGGCCATATTTTGTCGAGGCTTCATCTTGTTGTCTGCTTCGTGTTTCTATTTAAAATTCACTTTGTATCGTGTTACCCTTGTTGACATGAACTATACGTAGCCTACAGGACACGTAACACAACACGTAGGCTAAGGTATTTATTCCACACTTTATATAGTGTGTACTTTTGTAAATGTGATGACAGAAACCCGTGACAGTTCCCTAACTAAACAGCTTCTGGGCCCCCGCGCGAGCGCGTTCGCGTCGTCAGGGCAGCAAACCACGACTAGGTAGGCAGCACGTTACGCTTTGAGCCCGGCCGTGGATGTGCATGTACCCACCCCGCCTCTCTCCAGCTGATGCCCGCGCCCCGTCAATCTCTATCCCAGCAGAGAGAACAGACTGGGGTAAACCGAACCAGAGCGGGTCCGCTCCGTGAAAACATCCATGGGTGGCTGTGTGGGCAGTCATCATGATTCTTCAGGCAGTCTAAACGAGAACTCGGACGGAACCGGAGGTAAGGACCCGATGCGTTTCCAGGAAACGCGCGTTGAGTGTATTTGTGCTGTTTCGGGTCTGCGTCCACACACACACACACACGCCGCTTTTCCTTGTCTGCTGTTCGGCTGCTTGGTGTGGAACATCGCGGTGGGCTTTGCGTCGCTTTCGGGGTGCACGATCGCTGCCCTCGGACCCCCGTGGAAACGATTTAATTGTGATTCTGCTAATTGTTTCACAATACCCCCTGTCAGCCTTTGTCTTTGGCTAGTGACTCGTTTTGCACGCAACACCTCCTACAAGCTGGTTAGCTTTAGCGGTGTGTGTTTAATATAAGTGTGTTAGCTGCGTGGCTAGTGTGCGTTTGTGTTTGTGCTGCCTTTAATACAATGTGGGTCATGGTTTTGGCCCTTGGATCGCAGAGACACGTCGGGTTATCTTCGTGCAGTTTATTTGACACGACAAGGCTTCGAATGGCTTCCTCTGGTTTTCTGGGTTATTGTTTTTATTTGATATGACATTCTGGATGTGGCTTGTAAACACTGTAAATAAAGATGGTTTAGTAAATAATATCTTTTTTAAGGTAAACCAAAACGGTGGCTACTCGGAGTCTGTGTAAAGGCTAAAGTTGAACCTCCAGCATCCTTATTTAAAGTTGATTCCATGTTTTCTCTTGTTTATAATCGTTGTTAAAGACCCCGTGGACTCTCAAGCACCATTTACTGTATTGAAGTATTAAGTATTTCCTATTGAAAGTTAAGGTGGGACATATGGAAAGGCTTGTCTGTCCCCTCCCTATATATATATATATATATATATATATATATATATATATATATATGCTGGGTTTATTTACATATATATATATATATATATATATATATATATAATTAAGAGATGTGAACAATGGAAGCATCTGAAAAAATGCAGACTTTTGCATTTCAAGGATGGAAGGGATCAAGGATTGTCTGAATCAAATGTTTGGGTCGCTTTTGTCTCCGGAGATACTTTCATCTTATTGATTCTTAAAGGCAGCATGATTCTATCATTCGCTGCCTTTGATATCCCACAATCCTGTACGTATCTACAGAAAAAGGGCATCCACTTATTAAGCTTGCTGTCACTCACTGTCAAACAGCAGTTTATGGGTCCAAACACAACAGCAAATAATAGTTATTTTTTCTTTATTATGTTTAAAAGTTGCAACTTAAACAACCTTCAGACAACTTTTCAGGTGATCGTAATGTCATGGCGACTGGCTAACTTGAAAGTTTACTTTTATATTCACTTTGTACTCAGAAATTAGTCTTAAAATAGTCACTTGGTCATCGCCAATGCAGCCCCTAATTTGCATAGCTAATAATTAGGGAGGGGCGTGTATTTCATTTTTCAAATAATTTAATTGGACGAAAATCGAGAGTGCAAGTTGACTCATATGTTGGGTCTTTTTTCTGTTGACCGATATCTACAAAAAGTTTGTTTCGGAAACCTTTTCGCAAACTTTAGCATGTACAGTACATGGCCTGCAAGACAGACCTTAGAGTCACAAAATTGTGATTCTGATTTCTTGTCATCTGAAAAAAGTCTCTTTGTTTAGCTCTTGTGAGACTTCCTGTTGTCTGGTTTTGTCCGTGCTCATGTCATATCAAAACCTGTGTTTTTGGCAAAGTAGACACTGGTGACCTTTGATGAGGATTTTCTACTACTTGTGCCCGACACAATACAGATCATATGTAACATGTCTGCGACTGCTGGTCCTCTGTCAAGGTCTCGCATGCCAAACGAAAATAGCTAGATAGATGCTAGACAAAGCCTATGGGACTGAATTACACCTAGTGTGTCATTATTGTAATGACGGCAGTACCCTTAGATGAAACTCAGAACAGTCTCTGCCATTGACAGTTACCTGCAGACTTAATGCCTGCTAATTTTTCACAGCCTACAAGGCTCCATTTGGATGTCAACAATGTAACTTCTCCTTAGGGAATGGTGGTAGTTATTCCAAAAGGGACTGCGTTTGTTTTGAAGTGCGAGGCAGGAAAATGGTGCTGTACTGTCTTGAAGTACCGGGTGACGTCGTTGTGATATGAATTACAGAGCTAAAGGACTTAAAGTGACAGCTCACCCAAAAAAGAAACTTCTGTTATTATTTACTCACCCTCTTGTCATTTCAAACCCGTATGACTTTCTTTCTTCTGCAGAACACAAAATAAGATTTTTTTAGAATGTTGTTCATTCGCTTGCATTGGTGAATTGAAGTAAATGGGTGCCGCTGATGTTCATTTACCAAATTTCTTTGATATGTCTTCTTTTGTGTTCTGAGGAAGAAACAAGGTCATACTCAAGGGTATAGGGAGTAAATGATGATACGATTTTCATTTTTGGGTGTACTGTCACTTGTTAAATTTGTTAAATGTTAAATTTGGCTCTGAGACAGCGTTAGGGTGAATTTACCTGTGCAAAACCAGGTTGAGATGATCTGGTGTCGCTGGGATCACTTGTTCAGCTGATGAACGACATTAACAGCCAATCAAAATCCACATTAACATAGTGCTCATTCATTTAAAATGTGAAACTTTAGCGTACATGCTGGCTGGATGCTAATTGTATATATAATTGTATATTGTTTCTTAGTTTCAACGGGTCTAAATGCTTTGATTTCTTTTAAATGGATGTTTTTTTTGTCAAAATTGAATCCTTCTATCCTTCTATGCCTCTCAGCTATTTTTGCCGTCTGAACACCGTCAGCAGTCTTCTTGCTGTACTAAGTCCTCATCTCGGTTGTTGTCTGAGCCTCTTTTGTCTCCTGCGAGGTGAAACCCGAGCACCCGGTCTGTCTTGCATTATGCAGCGTTCGAGTTCTTCAAGCCTCCAGGCAGGCGAGCACCGGTCCTCATGCCGAACTCCCTTCACTTGGATCTTTGGGTCACCATGGCGACAAACACGGAACCGATAGAGCTGATATATCTTGACCTGTTTTCTTTTGACGATAATGGGCAGGTCTCTCCTTTAGTGTGATGGAAAGCGATTAATCTTAACATTTATATCTCGAAATCGTTTTCTTTTTTATTCATTAACTGCGAAGCTATTGGCTGACAAAAGTTCGCAATGAAGTCACCCATACCTGTTTCAATAAACTGAACACTGCTTAAAATTCATTTCTCAAAATGCCTTTGATCTCAGAAGATGCGTTGTTGGCATGCTGAGGATTCAAAACAGCTGGAAGATACGTTTTCAAGGGCAGGCAACGGGCTGTTGTTCATGTAAAATGTGTGAAAGACGTTGTTAAAAGTTTTTCAATGCTCTGAGACGAACGAGGGAGAGACGGTGACTTGCAATACAGAAAGCAGAATCGGCATGCTTTGATGTCATCCATCCATTAAATGCATGTCATTCAGTGCAGGGTGATACACGACAGCACCAACAAGCAAAGAGGTTACAAATACAGCTGGTTTCCCTAAAAGTTTAAACGCCGGCGCTATCAAAACGATCTTTTAAACGTGTTGTTCGTGCACGCATGTGGATTTGATTAAAACGTCTAGATTGAGCCGTCTGATACAACTGCATGTGTTTATTAAAACGGGTACATGTATGCCATTGTCAGCAATGCGATGAAACAGACATTATATATTGTTGTAAAGCCAACAATATCATTTGTATGTTTTATGTACATGTGCCTAAGCATGTGCACATATAGGAATGAAGTATAATTCCTAAAGGTGTAGTAAAATGTTTCATCCGGATGTCCCTTCAAACCCGTATGACTTTTTTCTGTAGAAGATATTTTGAAAAATGTTGGTATCCAAACAACACCATACTCCATTGACTTGCATTGTATGGACACAAAAACACTTCTCAAAATACCTTCTTTTGTGGTTCACAGATAAGAGTCATATGCAGGTGGGTAAATAAATGATGACAGAATGTTTATTTGTGGGTGAACTATCTCTTTAAAATTTGAAGCCTGACACTTGATACATTGTCAGAGTGGCCAAAATGTCGAAAAAGAAGCGATAAGATGCTGAAGGTTCTCTGACTGTTACATTATTTCAAATTTCATTATGTCTTCAGACGTACTACTACACAAATGCAAGTTGTTAATGTGCTTAAATGAACTTAACGCATAATTTAATTCCATCAGTAATGATGTTATCTGATGGCATAAAAGCAGTCTTTGAAAGCCAGTGTTCTTCTGTGGAACACAATAAAAATGTTAAATTTAACTAGCGTGTAATGATACAGAAGACTGTGCTTATTGAGTTGTCGCCATCTTCTCATATTGTTAAGCAGCCTGCATAGAAACCAAAGACACAGCAGACTGTCTGCATTTTAATGCCCATGCTTGAAAGAATTGTACAGATTTCTCGGTACAAATTTAAAGTGGTGCTTCTTTGAAACATTTATGTTTTTATCATTGCTTTTAGTATACGTTTCTCAAAGATAATCGCATATTAAGTTAAACAAAAATCCTAGATAGTCTTGCTTCCAACAAATTACTTTTATTTATGCATAACACCCTAGGTTGCCAGGTCTGCTGTTTTCCCACAGAAGCTACTTTTAAACTGTTGCAACTGTGACTTTAATTCCGTGGGTTAAATATGGATCGATTTTGTCCATCAGCTGTCATTACTTAAATAAGATGAAGTTATTCATTAGAACATGATGTGTTTAGGTTTACTACCTCACAGTGATTTTCAATAAAAAATGTGCTTTATACAAAATGACAATAGCTGTAAAATATGCGATTTTGAGATATGCAAGTGACATTTTAAGTTTTGCATTTGGTCTGGGGTCATTGGGTTTAAGCTTGTTTTCATTGGACTGATTTTGTTATGCTGATCTGGCAACCTTGATAATGACAGAAGGCAACATTTGTTCGACCAATGACGTGGGTTTGCTTTGCCAAGGGGTGGGGGAGTAGGTGTCTCCTTGAATAAGCCCTTAAGAGGACACTTGGAACCCGAGATGAAGATGGGTATATTTGTCTCCGGAGACTCCCAGAGATCTGAGAAGGCTCTGCCCGACTGACCAGAGGTTGTGCGACCTGACCCTTCTGACATATGAGAGGCTTCTTGAACTTGGCCTTTGAAAGGAGAACCGTGCCTTCACGTTTTCTTTCCATTGCCATCTTCATATCGTCCATGGCGTATGACACAATCTCGAGAGAACCCAAATGATAGACAATTGCCTCTATGAGGCAAAAATTCTTGCCAGTCGCTATTGAATTATTGACACTATGTATGAAGTCCCGGCTGGGTCTCGACAGCCTGAGCTCCTCGGCCGGTCGATGTTGTCGTCTTAATTGCGCAGTCCAGGGCTTGTCTTTCACCTCACCTTTTTCCCTTTCGTTTTCTCTCTCTCGTTGGGTTTGTGTATGAGAGACTGGTGCGGAGGCCGGGCATGGTCGATAGTTCCCAGATGTCAGCATGTTCTCACAAAAGCTTCTCTTAGAGCCTCGCGGCCTGATGGGAAGTGCATACAGTATTAAATACCCCACGAATAAAGTGGGTTTCTGTTTTTTTTATGGGGGTGTGGTGGTGAGGTTCCCTAATGGGCTTTTGATGCTGGCTTTGAGAAAATAAGGAAATGATAAAAGGACGAAATGTCATATCGAATGTGTGAATAGCAGAGCAAAATCATGCGGCACTTGCAAAGAAAGTGATTTTAACCTCGCCTGCCATCACAAAACCTTCTCCTTTAGGAGCTTAATCCAGATGGTCCTCGTTTGGGATTCTCGTGAAAATGAATTTCCAATAACCTAATCCGAAAACGCGGTTGAATTTGAATCTGTGGACTCTGGTGTTTTGCTCTGCTGTCAGTTTCCACAACGATGTTTTCAAATGCCTTTCACATGTTTTAATTCTCGTAAATGCCTTGTTTGGTTGTGTTAACTATTCTTTTTTCTTTTAGGCCTATTTTAAGGCAGAATCACATGGACTGATGTAGAAACTTTAAGCAATCTTACTGCCGATGAGAGTGGACAAAAACGTGCAATATCTCATTCAAGGCAGTCGAAAATTAGCGCAGGGTTTAAGACATGCTTTGTTGGGGTGTTAAATAAAGCCGCAAATAACAGTACAATGAACAAGAAGCGCAAACCTTAGTAAATCATGTTGCGTCATTCATTTAAATACTCTCCTCTCATAAGTTTGCGTATGAAGGGTCAGTCACAAATACAGCTGTGTCCAGTGTTGACTCTATTGCGGTGCATAATACTATTATAAAAATGCCTTGTTTTGTCTTAAAAGTGATAGTTCACCGAAATATGGAAATTCTGTAATAATTTACTCACCCTCTTGTCATTCTAAACCTTATTGACTTTCTTCCACAGAGCTCAATAGAGATATTGGTGGTCATTTCGGTAAATGATGACCGAATTTTTTGGTAAACCATCACTTTAGGTGAAGTATAAAAGTGTAATATAACGTTAAATAAAGCCAAGGCAAAACACGTTTTTAAGTTTGTTTGGTTCAACTGATTTTACTTTTTTTACTGATGTTGAGAGACCTGGCATTCCTCAGTAAGAGTTAGAGGTACTTCTTGCCCAAAAGTTGAGTACTTTTTTTATTGTCTGCAGTGTATAGTCCAAGAAAGTTTAGGCAAAGAATCCGTCATAAGCTTTGTTATTGGAATTCGACTTCTCATGTCTGCAGTATTTGCAGTTTTACCATGAACTACATGAGCCAACAGCATATTTCTGTACGTTACTTGAGATTTACTTCAGTTTGTGATGTTTACATATTACACAGTCCTACATGTTCATATACATGGACACAAAACTGCCAGAAAGCCAGTTAAAGTGTTTGTTTGCAACACAATTGTAGGGGAATTTGGCTTTCTTTTGAATACTTTCTCTTCTTAGTCATGCTTTGGCTTCATTTTCTTGACATGTGGCACATGAATGTTTTATAAAATAGCAGATCAATTACAGTACTTTGTATCCCAGTGTCAATATCCATGTCTTGGATTTCTGACGTCCCATCTTAGCTTGGTACGATCACCAAACCCTCACTTCCAGGGAAATGTAACATCAGTCCTCTTAAATGCCACGGGGCCTCTTTAACAAATGAGATTAATGTGGTCACCCGTCCATTTTACAGTGTCGCCAGTGCATATTTACTAAACAGGAAATGGAACTGTGATGTTAATCAGGCTATAGATTTTCTGTCCATGGCATGGAGATGCGTGCGCCATGGGGGAAGTTTACACACTCGACGGCCTTATAACACACAATGGCCGTTTTCTCTTCCTTTAAAGGATCGTTGTTGTGACCCTTTGTGTATTTACACTGCAATATGTTTGTATTAAGTCAAAGCGTATTGTTGTTTCTAAGATGTTTTGTGTGAGTGTACGGCTCTGGAGAAGGGTCAATGAAGATTCTTGTTTTGTGGACAATCTCATTTTGCTAGCTGTCCCAACTCCTCGCGTAGTCTTTTGACATGATTAGCCATTCAATTACGAGAATACAACATAATGAATATGCCGTGAAAGGATTTTCTGAAGACCAGGAACTATAAGTGATGGAAATGAATTCCCATCAACCTCAAGCTGAGAAAAAACTGTACAGGAATCTAATTTTAGCAGCCGCCGTTCGGCGCTTAGCCGAGCAATGTGCTGTAAATCATCATTTAAGTGGATTTATGTCATTTTGATGCCGTTGAACCGAATCGTAACGCGGGGAATTAATTCAGGAAAACCTACACAAGAGCTAATGGAAATAATGATCCGCTCAGGGCTAGAAAACAGCACCTCAGACATGACAAAACCTTTCAACCTTTTGACTGAGAAATCGCTTCCATTGTATCAAATTCCAGCATCATCACGCTGTGGTGCCGATCTGTGATCTGTGTATACAACAGCGTACGTCTGTCTGACAGAGAAGCTTAAAAATGCTGCTTACTTGGGTTTGGAACAAGGCAGAGGCTCCTCTTTGAAATGAATGAGAAATGACCTACCATTGGCAAACCCACCTGCAAATATGCCCATTGCCCTGTTTAAGTGATTTTGTAACTCTTTGTGTCTGTTGTTGGTTCTTTAACAACAGGAAGAGGTCATCAGTGAGTTACTGTTTCACTGAGGAACAGCTGTGGGTTCAAATGCAGACAAACAGGAAGTGGGCGCTCTGAACTGCAGTCAGGACTATACGATGACAAAGGTTGATTTGTGGAAATGTTGTTTTTAGGGTGTTTCTTTGTAGCTGGTGTTTCTGGGTCATAAAAATGCTCAATCTTGATACATTGCATGGGACTTAATCAGATTTGTTTACTATTTGTCAGTTGTCTTGTTTGAACAGTTTGTTTTTGGTTCTCCCCCGATCTAAATCCAGATGATGTCCTGTGAACCTTGGTGATTCTAAACTGAATTTGAAAGAAAATGGCCATCATTCATTTAACCTCACGTCGTTCAAAACCTGTATGTGACTCTTTCTTCTGTGGAAAACAAAAGGAGATATTTTGAGAAATGTGCACGTGGTTTTGTGTCCAAACAATGGAAGTCAATGAGGGTTCAGTGTTGTTTGGCTACCAATACCAACATTCTTCAAAATGTTTTACTGGCTTTGAATGACATAAAAATCGTAAATCGTTTTTTAGTAACACTCTTTTCATGCGCAATGCGCGAAATGACCCATTATGCCTTGCGTATGCGCTTAGGGCTAATGCTTAAGACTTCCTGTTCGCCGCTTGATCCCATTACAAAGTTGGCTTCAAAGCTTTTAAACGGATGTTATAATACTTTTATTTAAAAAAACATTTAAAACGGCATATTGTCAAAGAGCAGTGTCTAAATAATTTTGCAGGGGCCGCACGGGCATACGTTTTTAACCTAGACCGTAAAAAAACACTTTGTTTCTCACCAAAAGATGTTTGACAGTGACATCTACTGGGATGATGACATTGAACTTCAGCCATCAGGCACATTTGAAATATCGTCTTATGTATGTAGACGGCCAAGAGCTTTACATTTATAAAAACACTGTATGCAATGTTAACACTGGACGAATGATTTGCCAAAACCATCAACGGTTCACATTTCTAAAGCGGAAGTTGCTGAGTCCAGTGTTCTTAACAGGGGAGTCATAATCTAACGGAAAGATTTAGATACCCACACCACATACAAAAAAACGGATCACATCGCGTTGGATCTTTTATAAAATAACGCAGTATTGGAGACATCTGGATGCTTCAGTTTGACTGGTTCTGGTCATGTAGCGATACAGCTGCTGTGTTGTTAAACGTGCCTTTATTTATAGAACTACAATGCTGACTACAATGCTGACAAACATACGCTTAAATACATACATTACATACAAAATACTTCATCCAATGTGAATACATTTGTTTAAATAATGCTCAACTGTATTGTTAAACTAAATAATGAATAAATTATTATAATGTCACTTAGCCCAGGATGTATGCTTCAACAGTGATGTACTATGCAATAACAATAGAGTAAATAAAGAAATAAACAACATGTTGTGATGTTTTTGAGAGGTGCAGAATGCAGTAGTCAGAGCTAAGACCGAGTTGTCTTTAAATGTCATTTATTTGTTGTGTCACGTGGTAACACTCGTTCATAAGGTTTTCTGAGCTTTCTGTGGCTGTAATTGGAGAAACTTCACTTTGAACCATTAACAGAAATGTCCTCTAACATGGGAACAAATACAAAATGGTAGTGCGGAGCATCAAAGAAGAAGTTACTCGCGGTAATGGCGCCATCCATGGAGACGTCAAGAAAAAGGTGGATACCATTACCTTTTTTTTACATTGATCGTTTAAAGGTCCAGTGTATAAAATGTAGCTCCATCTAGTGGTGAGGTTGCGAATTGCTACCACTGGCTCACTCCACCCCGCTCCCTTTCAAAGACCTACGTGGCTGACACGGAACTAAGATGTCATCACTTTTTCGCTTCTTTGCCGAAGGAGATAACGTATTTGCGAAAAACGCGTCTTGTAGAGCAGTTTGTCCTTTTAGGGCTACTGTAGAAACAACATAGTTAAAATACGACTTGAAACCCATCTCTTCTGGGAATACTTGACCGACAAACTCTTTCTCTCAACAGGTAGTGGTCTAGCTTTTGTTGAAACTTGTAACTTTGTATTAGCACCTATTGTATTATTGTTCCTGTATGACATATGGCTTATTGCTCCCTGAACTCTCTGTAAGTCGCTTTGGATAAAAGCCTTTGCTAGATGACTAAATGTAAATGTAATTCCATGTAAGGGGACCCACGGTGTATGTCGATAGAAATAGCTCATTCTAAAGGTCATAAAACTTAACACTTCATTATATAAGGTCTTTATACACCTCTGAAGACGTAGTTATATTGCATTTCTGTCAAAAGATCCTCCCTAAAATGACACATTGGACCTTCAGATAGCACATGCTCCACGCAGCGCTGGGTAGTATTATCTCGGGCTTGGGTTCTTGAGTTCGGCATCCTGCGTTCCAGACTGAAAGGTTGTGTATAATAGCAGCCAGATGTTTTACCCAATAAATCTTTCTTTCTCAGGCCTTCTGATGTAACTGCTTGGATTTCAGCCTTTGGTCATTCTGCCGGTGGTATTCAATGAGAGCCTGTGTGTCTACTAGCTATGTGCTGGTTTATTGAGAGCTCAATACATCTCAGACACTTCGGTTTTGTTTTCGACAAATGCCAATAATGTGGTATATGTGTATTCTCGAGGGGGACGGATTGAAGCAGACAGGAGACAGCTCAGCATTGAGCGGAATGGTAAAGTGCAGGGTTCGGCACATGCCGTGACTTCCTTTTCGTAAGGAGTCTTTCATGTCTAACGGTAACACCTATTTCCATTGACAGCAGGTTTATCACTGGAGGTCATGGATCACTGGGTTTTATTCGCTTACAGGCGTTCTTGACTTCATTGTTAGGCTGGGCAACGGAGAATAGGTTTGAAAATCAGCTTTTTGCTGGTTGAACAAGGAGTATGGTTTTTTTGTGGTGTTTGAAATGACAGGAGAGAGAGCCATAGAACATAAAATATGCAAAAAATATGTACAAATATTTCAGATTTTTTACAATGCTTTGTATTGTGGTGGGGTCAGCAGAAATATATGTCAGGCCAAGTAAAATGTAAAGCACATGCCCAACAAGACGAATAGGAAAAAAAATCTACCTACCATTTATCTACAAATTCTAAATTCACTCGATGGCACGGTTCCTGCAGCGGTCCAGGAGGTGGCATGAAGCGAGCCCTTTGAATCTCTTGAGCCGTTAACCGCACCCAGTGCTTCTAGACGTCATTATATGAACCCACCATGACAGACCAAAGCAGGCCGTCTCAAAACTGGCTCGCATCCCAGAAACTTGGCCGGTTGTGCTGTTTAAGACTTCTGACCTAAGTGTGATATTGCTTAGATTTTTAAGTTGCATTTCTAAACCGTGTTACATCGTATGTTATTCACAGCACCACTTGAGAACCTTTTATTCCCTCCACTGTCTTTCTAGATTCTCAATACATCTCCTGTGTGAGGCCTTCATCTCATATTAAAGCTATGTGTTTATTAATGTGGTACAATGTGATATGCCGTACCAGTGTATTTTTTTAACAAGGCTTTTTGACTAATCAGATTAGACAGATGAATCGCTGAACGAATCTTTTGAGAGTCAGTCAAGAAGTAAGGTAATAATAACTGCCTATTATTAGAAAATGAAAGTGTTTTTACACCGTGTATGTAAGTAAACTTGATTTTGGACACTCCATAAACCAAAGTACGACCTTATCTGCAATTTATTTACTCTTAGAAATTATTTAAACTTTCAATATTAAATATTTTTTACTCATCCTTTATTAAAGCTACAGAATGCAATGTAATACTGTGACTTTTTTACGACGGTAAAGGGGGATTGTTGAATTCCACGGGCACGCCATGGTTTATAAACCTTATATAACAAGATAAGCTTGAAGAAGTCAAAAATGCGTTTTATCTGGGAGTGTCACTGTCGGACAGTGTTACTTGAGAAAAAGAAGTGCCGTTCACCATAAGTGACCCTGTATGATCTCATATCTTATATCATCTTGGCTCACATTGATTTGTCTTTGTGTTTCAGTTGCACTGGGCCGTAACCAGCCCCTGAAGAGAGAGAAACCCAAATGGAAAAGCGACTACCCCATGACCGACGGGCAGCTACGCAGCAAGCGCGATGAATTCTGGGATACGGCACCGGCTTTTGAAGGTCGGAAGGAAATCTGGGATGCACTTAAGGCGGCTGCGCAGGCTTTTGAGAGCAACGACCACGAGCTTGCTCAAGCCATCATCGACGGCGCCAGCATCACTTTACCGCATGGTAAGAGGCCACCGACACAGATTCTGATCAGCCTGTGTGCTTTGATTCAAACCAGACGTTTGAACTGATCATATCTGTTTTCTCCTGGTTGAGTGTTCTAGACATGTTGACAAGATTTACATTACATTTCATTTATGAATTTGATCTAAGACGACTTTAAGTACAGTATACATTTATTAGTGTTTTGTGGAAATTGAATCCACAACGCAATGATCTAATAACTGAGCATTTATATTTCAATTTGGCTGGTCGTTTGCTCATCTGTTTTTGTGGTTTTTTTTAGTCCAAACAGGATCATATATTTTCAGATTTTCTAAAGTAAGACTTAATGTGAATCAGGACAGGATTTCTAGCAGAGCTCTCTTAACGTCTGGACGTCTTGATGCATCATTGCCTTGTAAAAGATCCACACGCTCGCTGCTGGTTGTTTTGTTGCCTTCATAATTAATATATGAACACAATACTGTTATGATGAGTCTTATCCTTCAGAGTATTAGATAAGCATGGCAGATCAACGCTTTTTTAATGCGAATCTGTGAGTCACTACTCCGACTACAGGCCAGGAGTGATTCATAGCGAGAGACATTATATGACATATATTATATGATCGCTGTTCTTTATGTATGTAAAATACAAATGTGTTTCCCCCCAATAAACTAAATATAAATATATATGAAACCCTGGACCACAAAACCAGTCATAAGTCGCATGGGTATGTTTGTAGCAAGAGCCAAATTACATTGTTTGGGGTAAGCATTTCTTTTATTATTTCATTATTATGGATTTTGATATCATTGAAATATATTTTTCTTTCATGGCAAAAAAATCAATACGATATTAGGTAAGATCATGTTCCATGGTTATATTTTGTACATTTCCTACCATAAATGTATCAAAACATGCCGTAAAAAGAAATGTCCGGAAACACGCCTACAAACTTTCGAAAAATGACCCTTATAACTGGTTTTGTTGTCCAGGGTCACATATATGTACTGTATGTATATAAGAGATGCGCCAATAATCGGCATTGTTCAAAAGCATCCGATGATCAGGGCCAATATATCCTGTCAATCAAAAGAGGACAAGAAAATGCAATGAATTTGTGCTCTGTGTATAGAAAATGTTAAGAAACATCAATTTTACGTTCAATATTAAAAGTTATTATATGGATTCATAACATATCGACATCGTTTGATCTTCGGAATCGGTATGGCCAGATATAACTCTGAATAATCGTCTATGGGTGGAGAAATTGAGTATTGGTGCATATTGTGTATAGATTTGATGAAAGCTTAAATTCTCAAGGTCATTTATACTTTTGGAAAATTGTAATTACATGATGTCACGAGCAGGTCTGTCACCTTTCGTAATCGATCGGCCAGGGCTCAGCCGTGTCGCCATTTGGATGTCCGTGAGAGTGTCAGCGCCTCACCCTCTGGTTCTCATTGCCTACATCTGCCTGGATGCAGCTGGAGATTCTTGAAGGCAGTTGTCAGGGTCTCCTGAGAGCCGGGCTGCCTGGCGACGCTGTGGAAATATTCTCGCTGTTACTAGGTTGTGGTCTTGCTCCACGATCGGATGCATGGAGATTGAATCAGACTGCGAATCATAACATACTTTTCTCCTCTAGTCATACCCGCTTTTATTCTTGTCATACCCGCTTATTGTTTCTTTTCTTTCCCTCATAGCTGTCGTGTTCTTAGAGGGGGTTTCATTTTTTAATCTGGAATTGTTTTTATCTGTATTTTCATAAACTTGTGTGTTTGCATGCATGGCAGACGCTTTCATCCAAGGTGACTTTTGGTGAATAATGCATTAACCGTTTAAATGCCGTTCAAACTGTTTATGGTGTTTCATACATGGCCGGTTGAGCTTCAGGGACACTTTCAACGTGTTAAATGCTGTTTAAATCATTAATGCGCTTGCAGACACCGTTTGTTTTTTCTTCCCAGTAAACGTTTTCATGATCATTACTAAAAGGTTTGCTCTTTTTTTGCGATCATATATAAGTGCTTTGCTGATTTACAGTAAACGCTACTCAGTACGGTTACGATCATAGATGCTGCAAAAGTAAATCTCCTCGCCAAACATTTCACCTCACGCTGGCCTTTCCAAACCTTAAACCCCCCAGCACGCCGGACAACTTGATGATGCTCAATAGTACATTGTAATGAGAGTTTTTCTAGAAATCTAGTCATAAAGAGAACCAGCAATTGTCCGCGACCTGAGAAAATCCCTCTTCGATGGCACCGAGAGGTTTTTAAGGGGTTCTTTGTGTCCCCGAAGGCCATGCGGTCGATGACATGAGGTAAACTCTGGAGGGTATTTATAGCTCTGAGACTCATTGAGTGAAAAGGTCAGAGGACAGCGAGTAGCCATCCTCCACTTTCTCTTAACCTGCCTAGTTTTGCTCGCTTTGAGTCTTTGTGGTCAGGTTTATGTGAAGAGCAGCATCGAGATGGAACCCTGAGGCTTCATCTCAGCGGTTGTTTTGTGTATCTTTACACAATAATGTAAAGTGGGAAGGTACATAAAAGAGGGAGATTTTTCAAAACTTGAAAGCGATAGTGTACGCAAAAATGACAGTTCTGTCATCATTCATCCTCATGTCATTCAAAACATGCATGTGACTGACTTCCGTAGAACACAATTGAAGATATTTTGAGAAATGTTTGTTTCCATACAGTGAAATGGGGTCCAATGTTGTCTGGTTATCTTCTGTTGTCTGCAGAAGAAAGTAAATCCTTAAGGTTTGAACACACACACACGCACTCTCATAAGGGCTTTTTTGAGAGATCTGCAGTTCACAAGTTAACATATTTCAGAAATTTGCAACAGAAATGTTCTGCAGGTGTTATACCATACAAAGAGACTAGACTAGAAAGAATTGTGTCTTTTAACCTATAATGTATTCATCAAACATCCGATCGCTAAATACACTGTACAGATTTCTAATATCTACAGCAGTTTTGGGGTTCGGTTGGTCTGCTAAAGAGAACTCCAAATTCCAGTAAAATCTAAAGAGTCTTCCTGTAACTGTAATGTATCTGTGGTCATTTTGCCAGCTTCTGATGCACCAACAGGAAGTTGATCAAGTACTACTTTATTATTTAACATTTCCATCAGCATAGTTGTAAGGTATAGCGGGGAACTAACATCGAGTCTATTAAACACGCATGGGGACGTTATCAATCTAGAGCCAACGTGCCACCATATTTTGTGTGCAAAAGACATGTGACTGTTTGCATTGAAACACAGCGTCATGATTGCTAAATGAGCTTTAAATATTGAACACTTCCACTCGCAAACGCATTGTTTCACATCGGAAGATATTTATTAACCGCCTGGATTGTGTTTTTAATGGATTGATGTGTTTGGAAATGCTGGCACTGATCAATGGCGTAACAACGCTAGGATGAGTCAAAAGACAAAAAGACATAGCAACATAGAGTAGTACAAAACAGACTAAAACCAAGAACCAGAAGAAAACACTAATAAACTAAATAGAAGGAAATTAATAAAATTCTTGAAGGCCAATGCGAACAGATGGGTTTTTTAAAGAGACTTAAAAATGGTCACAGTAGGGGCCCTTTGGATTTCCAAAGGACCAATTACCGAGAAGGCACGGTCACTTCTACTCTTAAGTCTGGAATGTGGAATTAAAAGAAGGTTCTGGTCACCAGAACTGGTCACTTAGACTTCTTGAGGGGATATGCCGGTGTAACAATTCAGATGATTGATTGTGCAAAGATTTGATAACAAACAATACAATTTAAAAATGTATTCTAAATTGAACAGGCAACCAATGAAGGGCCCTTAAGAGTGGAGTTGCGTGATCCCTTTTTTTAAAGAAATCCAGAAGCAGAATTTTGAACCAATTGAAGACGGGCAATTTGGGCTTTTGAGATGCCACAGTATAACGAGTTACAATACGTGACGTAATAAAAGCATGCGCCGCCATCTCCAAAGTTTTATTAGTAAGGAAATGTTTCACTTTTGCAAGTATACAGAGCTGATGGAAAATTGATCCAATTACACTAGAAATTAGTTTGTTCCATTTTAATGAGTCATCTTAAATAACACCCAAATTCCGTACCTGCGAGGACTTAAAAGCCGATAGGTATCTCAGGTCACAATGAACTACTTTTATGTTTTCCGAAGGGCCAATAACAATTGCTTCAGTCTTCCCCTCATTTAAGGATAACAACTTTTGAGATAACCATGATTTAACCTCAACTTAACAGGAAGAATCAGTCATGGGAAGCGGATCATTTTTCCTAAAAGGTAAATAGATTTGGGTGTCATTGGAGTCAGGATGATATTATATATAGCTTTGTTTTGCGCGAGTAAATTACATACAAAGTGACTGCAAAGACGCGAACTCGCAGCAGGCCATGCGAATGACGCGAATGAGGCGCCGCGTTTGACGTCAAATCAACTCGAGTGAGAAATTTGTGCGGAAAGCTCATTGACACCGAATGTTTGACGGGTGCGGATGCGTGAAGACACTCCCCGTCGCGTGATGTTTTTCGCATCACTCACTCGAAAATAACGAACTTTTCCCGCAAGTTATAAAGAGCGTGGAACGAGATTGTTCGCGTTTGGTGTGAACCCATCATAAGAATCTTTCATTATCTTTTCACCAACAGCAGCTGTTGACCATTAAAACGCATCATATGTGGAATGAGGTTTACGCATTTGGGAGTCACTTTTTTCCACGATATTTTCGAGTTATAGTTTTGTGTCTATTGCAATAGAGTATCCTCAATTAAAATGTGTGGTTTTCTGCACCTCAGGTTGTAGTTCAAAGTAAATCCCTGCAATATTTTCTTTCGAGAGATGAGGAACAGAACTGTATTTTCAGACTGAAATACGGAACAACCAGATGAACGACAACAGATGATGTTGCCTTGCTATCTCAATTCTCCAAGCCCATTTGTCCTATCTAAACAGATTTCCTATTGTCATCAGAATGACATTACAGCTGTTATCAAGTACAAACTGTTTCGGTCTCAGTGCTGCGTCTCTCTTCAGACTCTTGACGCGGGAACAATTCTTTGACTCTATTCCAAGAAATCGTTGCCAAAGCAGCTCTCCAGCATTGTATTGACTCTCACTAGCTCTACACCTGCCTCGTATACACATTTACATGATGAGAGGGGTGCTTAAGACTGTACTTGAGAAACAGAAGAGGTGCGAAGAGAGCCAGTCGTGTGTCGTCTTATCCGTTCTCATTTAGTTTTCGCTTTGAGTGACACAACTAGGACACGGAGAATTGCGTTTTTTCTTCCGTCTGCAAGGAAACAGTTCTATGTCCAAGTATATATGTCAAAACATCGACAGTTTGTATCCACTGTTACTTTGTTGCATCATGGTTATTAGCTTTGTTAGTTGTTTTGGATCTTTATAGTCCATCCTTGTTGACAGGCCTCTGATTTCTACCCATAATGTGTCACGCTCCCAAAAGTTTCGCTTGAAAGTATCAGAAGTAATTAAGCCTTATATTACTGATACAACACATAACTGAAACAATCCCTTACTGAGCGTGGACATTACACTTTCACTTTTGACTGACTTCCAGAGAGATATGGCTCACGACGATAGAATGACAAACTTCCTCTTTGGAAGAAGCCAGTGATGTAATGTCATTGTTCCTGTCCCATTGGTTTTTATCCATTGTGCTTAGTTCCTCTGTTGTTGAAAGGGTAACAGATTCCACAATGAGGCTCTGTGTCATAGGAATGCTCATCATGTGATGTGTGATGTGTGTGTGTCTATACTCTGTTCACCTATTCACACTAGTGGGAGTTCCAAAAATAATATTGTGTAACATTGTTAAAGCTGAAAGTGCAGCCTTAAATGCCAAGTCCGTATTCGGAAATGAAGGAAACGAATCAAGTGTGTGGCACTTAACAAGAACATGCATTTATAATAAAATGCATTTCTGCTTGACTTTTCACATGCTGTGTATGAGAATTCTCGTCAATTTAAAAATAAAACGTGTTAATCTTACATGAGAACAACGATTAACTTTACAGTATAACGTACAGTATGAATATACCTTATAGTTTATAATATATTAAATTAGCAGATGTCACCATACATCGGGATTGTCAAAAATGTCGATATTAATAATTAAGATTATTGATATTGTATTAAAGCTGAAAATAATAATATTGTGAATAATTCAGGTTGAACTAAGAAGTCTGTCTCTGTACAGTTTAAGTGTGACTAAATGACCTAAATGAACAATGAGAGAACACAAAAAAAATCAAATACAATGCTTGATTAAATATAAATGTATTCATTTCAGTAGGCTGGATATTGCTCTAAAAACGTAATTTTTTTTGGCAACAATACTGGTGAAGTGAATATCTGATGTTGTGACAGCCTTATATCAAATATAATAAATGTAATTATTAATTAAATGTAGTGATCATCATTATCAGCATCGTAATATCCATAATAATTATGATAATAATATGTACATAAATATAATCATAAATAATAACCAGAGTTATTCAAGTTTAGATTTTTGTTTTACTAATATGCAAAATTGCCTTTTTTATTTTTAGATTTGTTGAATTTATAGTTTTAGAAATGTTGGTAAATGCTTTTGTCTTTTTATAATTTATTAGTTTACTTTTTATGTTGTTATATAATATTATTACATTTTATTTTAGTTTGTGTTTATTATTATAATTTTAGTGCTTAAACTAAACTAAAAATAAATAAAGAAGTTTTTTATTTTAAATAAAGTTAAAGGAAATAAAGTTTTTTTCTTTAGATGAGTTTTTCACAATAGATTTTAGGTCAATATGATATTTGATTTCAATGAACCGAAACATTTCCAAAGTTTTAATTTTAGTAAACTAAAATAACCTTGATAATAACATGTAATATAACAAAACACTAAATATACAAGATTTAGTATAGTAATAAAGAAAAAATAACATAAAAGAAAAAGTGTCAAAGGGGACTTTGACCTATGTTGGGTTGTTGCAACCATACATTTTTGTTTTGAACCTACTATTGTGTCAAATATAAACAGTTTCGGGGGTTTATTTCACAAAGCAGTTGGGTTTCTCTATTTTTGACCCAACCACGGGTTGAGAAATAATCCAGAATTTTTTTATAGTGTAGTTTGTATTACATTCACGGGCCTTCCATTTGGAGCATGCACTGTGTGACCACAGTCCACTGTTTTAAAGTTTTACACAAGCCAGCAAAAATTTTATATATTGTATCTCCATATTTTGTGATTTTTATACGATAATTATTGGTCATCCTTTATGTTTCTCACTGGGCTTTGCAAATATCTAACTAATAAACATCATTTTAAAAACATCACATTTGGATATCAGTTTTGGAAAGACAGTTGCGATATACAGTATATGAATATGTGATACTCAAAACCTCATATGAGTGTAAATTCTCCATCTTTTGAGTATCAAAAACAGTGAAGTAACTCCCTTTCTCGTGTGTGTTCTCCTCAGGTTCACTGACCGAATGCTACGATGAGCTCGGGAATCGCTACCAGCTGCCCGTCTACTGCCTTTCCCCTCCAGTCAACATGATCGAGGAGAAGAGCGAGTCTGAGACCATCGAGGTCCCTGAAGCTCCAGCCAGTGAGGGCCAGGAGTGCCAGCTGCGTCTGCGTCTCTCCACCGGCCGTGATCTACGCCTCCCGGTCCGCACCAGCGACAGCGTCCAGCAGATGAAGCGCCGGCTGCAGGGCCTGGAGGGAGTGGCGACCGTCAGCCAGCGCTGGTTCTTCTCAGGCCGCCCGCTCACAGACAAGATGAAGCTGGAAGACCTGAAGATCTCCAGAGACTATGTGGTCCAGGTGATCGTTAGCCAGCCTCCGGCGACCCCACCTCTGTCGCAAAACCCCACGCCTGTGGAAAACTGATGCCTTGCCGGGAACTTTGAAGTGTGGAGGTCAAACTAAAGGGCGTGGGCAATTCGGGAATGGGCGTTTCCGAGCCTAGAGGGGTTATCTCTAGAAGGCTTTCCCTTCAAACACTCACTGCCTTTGACTTGACTAGCTTCAGCTCAGCTCTTCTTGAGACTCTGCTCAAAAGCCTCAGGGTAGAAAACTGGAGCCGATACTTGGCCACGAGAGGTCCGATATGGCAAATGAAACTATTAGCGATGGTTCTGCCTAAAAGTTGTTATTTTGACGTTTATGGAGCTGTACACTTCATATGCGTTTCTTATTTCTTAAGATGAGAGCATATGTCTGCAAGGCAGACCAAAGGTATGGGTCTACCCGTGTCTTAAATCGGAAACACTAGGGGCCAACAGGACTTTTGAAAGGGGGTTGGCTTTCAAAAGAAAGGATAGTTTTCTTAAAGTTCGTTTTTATTAGAAACTTTGTAACCAAATATAAATGAAGAATATTAAGAAACTGGGGCCTGTTGCAAAATCTTTTTTCCTCAGTTTTTCCCCGTTTTGATTCCAGCTCTTGTTGGCGTACCTTTTAATTACTTATATTCTGTAAACAACATTTCTTTAGTTTTTTCCAGTTCAAAAAAAGAGGAAGTTTCTGTCATAAAGGCTGGCAGATCAGCTGTTTGACCTTTTGCCTCATTTTGGAAAGTATGCTTTTAGTAGAGATGGCGGTCGGCATATTTTGCAGTTCGCGTTTAGTGATATTCTAAACAAAATATCCTCCACCGAAGTCCATTTTTTCTTTTCTAACGTCAAAATCTTCACGCAGATCTCTTCAGCTACGAGTGCATTCTGACTCCATATAACAGGAATACAGTCACGATGTAATAAATGTGCAAAACAAACGTAACGGACAAACCTTGAGCGAGTAAATGAATTGAAAGAGAAAACATTTCTACAGGTTGGAACAAATTTGGACATGTCAGAGGACGCAATTCTTGAATTGATGTTTCTCTGATGCCCCCCCCCCCCCCCATATGAAATGTGTTTCATCTATGAATGTAGCCGTTTATATGAAATGAGCATTCTCACAGTTTACTCCATATGTTGTTTTTTTAATAATTTTTAAGTTTGGCCTTTATAGTGAGCTGAAAGTGATGAGGAGCTGTGAATGGGATCGGGATTGATGCGAGCAAGACCTTGCATTGCCTAGCCCACAACTTCAACTTTGTGTTTTCGAATGGTTTAAAGACTTGGTCCTGTTGAAAGACAGTTTAAAAACACGTATTGCATATTTTAATGATACAGAATGCATTTTTAATTAAATTGATGAACATTTGTACGCTTAAGTATTGCAGTGTCTGATTTTGTGCTACTTTATTTATGAGTTTAGTATTACAGTAGGGTCTTTATTTTTTGTTAATGAGTGGTTCACAATACAAAATGTCCAAACCATATTCACGCACCAGTTCACTATATGTCATATTCCACGGGAAGTGGTATTGTGGCCTGTGTATGACGACGTGCTTTTTAGGTTTGAAGCCTTAGCCACGATAAGGAAAATCCCACGTACTTACACGTTTTTATTAAATGTCGATAATATTTCGCATTAAATTGTAAAGAAATTATGATGCTCACACCCATTTCTTTTAAAGGGACAGTGAACCCCAAATATAAAATTAGCCTATATTTGACATCCTCCAGCCGCCCCCAGGTGTATATTAATAGTCTTCTTTGAGCGAATTGTTGAGTTATATTGAATTATTATCTCTTCCCGGCTTGGTAATTGCAATGGATTGAGACCCAGTTTCATATTCTCTATATTCTCTAACTTTTCTGGTAGTTTTTATTTAATTGACAAATCATAGATGTTCTTCCCGAGCAACCCAGAAAAGTCTCAAGACAGAAAGCCTTCAGACAGCAGTCTGATTCAAACAATATGCTTTTGTTTTACACATTCATAAATATTTACATACTGTACCTACATCAACAATGTTTTTGTAATTAGCATTAAGTGAATGATCACGACTGAAAGACAGCACTTTACTGTATTTTAACTGGGAGCAGCGTGCAGCTAAAGTTACAATTTATCGGCTATAATGCCTGATTTAGTTATCGGACCGATAACATTAAAAATGACCATTTATTGGCCGATAATTTATAGTGCATCCCTAACAACGATACATTTGTGAACAAAAACTATTATTTGAGCCAATTTAGTCACATTTGGATGTAAACAAGATTATCGCTCAAAAGGACCGCATTCAGGTTCAATGAGTCTCATCTTTTGAATCTAATTGGTTCTAGTGGTTACAAAACCAATGAGATTCCAACTGTGATATTCGTAGCGCTGTGAAACACCGATGCACTCACAGTTTCCATCTCATTGGTCATTGGTTGATATATGCAGTTTTTTTTGGAGTGGGTCACTGGGTCTCTATTCACTTGGATTACAAAGCACGGACCAGCCAGGATTTAGGTTATTATTACTTCAAATATGTTCTCGGGAAGACAGGACAGCATGTGATGGAGTTAATAATGGCAAAAATATCACTCTTGAGTGAACTGTTCCATTAAGTTAAGCTTCATAGGTTTACATAAATGTGTGACTTGCAATTCCCAAATATGTTGAATAATTACTCCATCTTTAAAGACGGGGTAACGATCTATTTCATGCTTTCTAACTTCTTTACACTGTTGAATGTGCTGGCGTCTCAAGCTTAAATGGATACTTTACTAGCAAATCAACATTTCCCCATGTTTTACTCACCCCCTCAAAGCATCCTAACTGAATATGGTTTTCTTCTTGAAAAATAACGCAGTCGGAGTTATATTACCACGTATAAATTTACTTCCAAGCGGTAGTGAATGGGTGTTGATTTTTTGAAGCTCCAACAAGTGCATCCATTGATCAAAACAGTGCTAAGCACGGCTCCGTGGTCCTAACAAAGGTCTTCTGAAGCGAATCGATGCTTTTAAGATAATTTTATCAAGCAGTCCTTGGTCGATGGATGCACTTTTTGGAGCTTCAAATCGGCAATCGGTGCATCATGTAAACCACACGAAGGGATAACGCAATGATGTATTGTGTGCTCTTGCTGTAGTTCTGCACGCCTCCAGCAGCTCGTCTTTTTCCGGAAATAATCGCACAGCTGCATCTCTCTTTTATACATTTGATCTCTTCGAAGATACGAAGTGTGTAATACTACTCTATAGGTACTCAAGATTAATATGAGATTGGCAGAAACTGCGTGTGTTACCTCATCTTTAAATCACATAAAAGAGGAACTTTAAACCATACACGGTTGAGGATGCTGGTAATGTGCAAAATATATTACCTGATGGTTTGTTGTAAGGAAGACAATGTTTATTGTGGACAGATTTATGATGGGGAAACAGCAGATCCATTTCCTCTTCAACTTCATGAGCGTTATTGATTCACAGACAGGGTTATGATTGAAGCCTGGAGCACTGGGACTTATCTAAAGTTGAAATCTCTCCATTGGGAATTATCCGTGTTATTAAGAAGAAGAAATGATGTAAGCACTTGACTGTAACACAATATTACAACATCATATACAATAAAAGTCTAATCTCAAGTAATATTTACAAAACATTTGTGGCCAAATGGCTGGATTTGGTCTTGTATTTCCACCCCAATAATACTTCATCATCCTGATCGTATTTGATCTGTTGGTGGATTTGTAAAACCTGTGTTTACCTTCACGACTGACATTGCATTGAACTATGTATTTGTTTCTTGTATTGTCAAGTTATCAAGTCACTCAAAAATTCCTTTGATTCTGTCATTAAGTGAGAAGTTAAAGTCGAGTATGCGTTGACAAAGGTGAACACTTTCTCCTGTGGTCACATAGGAAACATCACTATGGATGGTCAACCTCAGCAAAAGTACACTGTGGTGTAGGACCTTAAAATGTTTTATATGTATTTGATATGCTCTGTGTTTGGAGTTGGCGTTGAAAACCTTCGTGGTTTTGCTCTCTGCATTCCCGATTACGTTGAGGATTTCCTTTGAAAACAAATCTTAATTCTACACAATACAATGACTTAGTAGAGCATTGTGTTGTAGATTTTGGCCACGATTCTATAATCCTTGGCCAATACCTGTAGCCTTTGATCAATAGCCGATCTTTACGGTAACCATTGCAATAAAACATTTCCTCCGATAAAATTCTTCCAGTATCCAAAACTTTTGAGACTCTTTTCGCACAAGCCATGTCGTACAACTCTGGACAGGTCGTCTTTCGGGTATCTGTCTTTACTTTCATACAGTTTGACATAAATGACAACCGAGATACTACAGAGTATGACTTTTAGAATAAAATGTAGAGAAACGTATGGAAAACAACAAGATTATTTTTGCTAACAATGGCTGATAAATCATATATCCACTTTCTGATTAAGAATATATGGTTTGGTTTCTAAGCTTTTTGATACTTACTCATCAGTTTACAGGGAATGTTCACTGAAAATTTCTGTCATGAATGACTCAACCTCAAGTTGTTCCAAGCCTTTAAACTTTATACGTTGTTCTGTTTATCACAAAGGACAATAGTTGGAAGAATGTTAGCAACTGTGATTTCTGGGGCACCATTGACTACCATTAAAATGGTTGTCAAAGTCACCCCAGAACTGTTTGTTTTCTAACATGCTTTAATATTTTTATACTTAATATTCTTAAAATATTTTACTTTGTGATGTTCAACAGAACAAAACGATCACACAATTATTATTTGTGTGAAATTTCATTTTTTGATTGAACCATCCCTTTAAGTTTTACTTAACATGCCCTTTGTATTTGATAACTTATCACACATAGAGGGAATTTACATTACATAAAACAAAAGCGAAAACATACAACCATCACATAACTACAGCAGTAAAAACACGAATCATAAAATATTCTACCACAGTACTTTTTGTGAGATCACCTGCATGAGGTATTTTAATATTTGTATATGTTTTCTGCTCCAATTAAAGCCCCCAACACAAGCCCCTATCCGCGCATTAAATTCCCATATTAAACTGGTTGTATCACTTCGATCTCCATGTGCTTTTTTTTAAGCTTGAACTTCTGCTTGTTTGGAAATTCACACTTCTGTATTGCATACACATATAAATGCAGGTCGGGTCCAAACATCTTCAGTGAAAGGGAAGAAAGTCACAGCTCAGAAGGTAAGTCTAGTAATAGGTGCCATTCACATCTGGACAAATTATATGTTTATTATCTTTATACTGAGTGAATTATTTGTACTTATATTTTAATGGAATTCAATTAATATCATATATATATATATATATATATATATATATATATATATATTGAAAAATGTTTATGTTTTATTTTAATATTTCCTGTTTTGAGTAGCTAACATAAAAAAATTTAAAATACACAAATGTTGAAATAAATTGGGCTGTCGAACAATTAATCGCATCCAGAATAAGTTTGTTTTAACATAATATATGCCTGTGTACTGTGCATATTAATTTAGTATTTATAAAAACGTACACGTACATGAATAAATGTTCAGGAAATATTTACATGTATTAATAAATATTTGCCCATAATTTAAATGATGTGTAAATGTTTATGCATTTGTATATTTTCTTACATGTATGCATGCATGTGTATGTTTACAAAATGAATATGCACACGTTTATATATAACGTGAACACAAACTTTTATTCTGTATCCGATTAATCATTTGACAGCCCTAATAAAAAAAACATATTTTATGTTTTATGAACCAACACAATGTATACTCACTATGTACATATTAAAAATCATCGTAACCTCATTTGATGTATTTCTTCAGATGAACAAGATTGTCTTTCTTATTCTTCAAACTGTCCTTCAATTGGCAAGCGGCACTTCCCTGAGGGTCATAAAGCCAAATGGTGAGTACTGTTTAAATAACTTGTAACCATTGAAAGCTGGTCTCCTCCGTAGCTTTAATCTCAAAAACAAGGAGTACAAAACTAAACACAGCTCTAGTCAAAGCCTGCACATGGTGAAGCTTGACAGGACAGCCAAAGAAAAGAATCTTGGGCATACCTGGCTTTTCATTGCAATACAATATAACTGGTTATTAATGAGAGACATATGACATGTGTCCCTGTTGAGTGACAGCTCTGTCCTCTGATACTGTAGTTCTGGCTCTGGAGGTGACGGATCCGTCCAGCTCGGAGGTTTCGCTGCATTGTGGAGAGCAGATCGAGCTGGAGGACATTCACTGGAAGAGGAATGGGGAAAGCATTCCCGAGAGAGGAAACCTGGTGTCTGTTACCATAGACGGGCTACGCGGAGGAAACTTCACGTGCCACAAACCAAACGGGGAGCTCCTGAATTACACGCTGCTGCTGGTCCATCCAGTCCAGTTTCCCAGAGGTGGAATTCTTACACAGTCAGATGATAGAGGTACACTTGAAGAAGTTTCCCAAAGTACAATGAATTTTAACATGTAAAGAAAAGAGAAAAATAAGGACAATACGTGTAAAAAATGCTTTTTATTTCTCTAATTTTGATGCTGGGATTAAATAACTCGACATTGCATTTCCGACTAGAATTTGTAACTTGCACTGCAAAGAACTACAGCGGACGTTTTCGTTGCTCTTGGAAATGGCATCAGGAACGCAACCAAAGAGCCGTTGAATATTTCTCTGCAATCCGGTAAAGATTATTATTGATTATTCTGGTCATTCTGGATTTAACAGTTAAAGGGATCATTCACCAAAAAACTTAAATTCTGTCATCATTCACTCGACGTCTTGTCATTTCCAACCGTTATTTCTTCCTCGGAACACAAAATATGATATTTTGAAGAAAGTTGGTAATGGAATGGCAATATCTTCTTTTGTGTCCTGCGGAAGAAAGACATTTAAACAGGTTTGACAAGAGGGTGAGTTTGTATTTTTAGGTGAAAGATAACTTTAATAAGTAGTTCACTTCTATTGACTTTCAATTGTCATTTTTATTCCTACTATGGAAAGTCAATGGGGTTTTATTTAAAAGTGAATTTTAATAGGCTCATGTTAGATAAACCTTTGGCTTTATGCAGAAACTCCAGTGTACTGAACTGCACTCTGGATGCTGATATCTCTGGGGCGACTTGTATTGACATGAATTACTGTCCATACTCGGAGGAGTCCAGGAGCATCAATCTCACCCTGCTGGTCAGAAATCTGTACAGATTAGAGGAGCATCACAGGAGATTTCTCATCAGAGACATTGGTAAGGGCTCGTGGCGCCGCCTGCTGGCCAACACACCAACTATAACAGCAAATGTACTAGTTTGTAAAGTTGTGTATTGTCATAAGTATTTGTGCACTTACTCCAAGCATAAAAATCTTAATATTAATCGTGGTAGATAGTTTACTCAGCGATCATGAATAAAAAATGATACGTTATTTTATTACACTTTACTAAAAACTTCTAAAGCATTTCTATTAATTGAAGTCACATAAAACCTCATGCCAAATATTATTTAAAAACAAAATAAACATTTGGCATAGAAATAATTTACAAAAAACTAATAAATGGCAAAAGTGCATGTTAAAATGTCATGAAAACGTCATTTAAAATATGAAACAAAACAAAACTACAATATCTCAACCCACGTGGCCTTCTTTCTTATTAAGGATCAAAAGAGAAGGAATCTTGAAGTATTTTAATGTTTTTCTTCATACCAAACATTATATTAAACTACATTATATAAGCTTTATTATAGTTACACGTTTTATCCAAAGCGACTTACAAGTAGGAGAGCATATAAACATTTTGTCAACTCGCTAAACATTACCGTTATCTTACAAGGCCATGCTACTCGGAGGATTAAAGCAATGGAGAGGATGAACAACAGGATTTGTATGATATGAACATCGATAACTCAATTCTAATCTCATATTTACAGTTAAACCAGATAAAGTGACCATCAGCAAGATTAAAGATGATGCCTTTGAGTGGCGTGCCCCCGAGACATGGAGTTTCCCCTGCAGTTTCTTCCCTCTCTCCTATGAGGTGAAAGTGATCCCTAACAACCACAACTGTAACTTTACTGGAAACCGTGTTGACGTAAGCCACTTTGCACACGTTACTTCACACATGTACCACACTTTTCAATGCACTCTTGTTATTTCGATTGCAAAATGATATATATACAGTAAAACAGACCAAAAATTGTTGATTCCTGACAATTCATAGCAAAGTGAAACCAATCAGACGCATCACACGGTGTACACGAGGAAGGCATATACATTTTGCGTCCGGGCTCAGGATCCGTTTACTAAAAGGGCCTGGAGTGACTGGAGTCATCACCATCAGTGAGTATGAATAAATCAATAAACTGTATAGAAATATGGAGCATTGCATTCATGTTGGTTCCTTTGTGTAACAGGAAAAAACACCGGCACAGCTCAAATCAATAAAGAGTGAGTTATTAACGCCGTTTTAATGATGACAATATTGACCGAATTCTTAGATTTTCATTCAAGTGTTTTTCATAGTTGTCTTTTTGTTTGTGTGATGAATGCAGGTTTGCTCAGGGCAACACACGTCTGCTCGATGCCGCTGGCATCTGCTTTCAATTTCAAACAATTATGTTATTTATATTTTTGAAATATTATTATTCACTATTGTATGTGTGCAATCATTTTGTGGATCAATAAACATGTTTAGTTTGGCTTTGGTCTGGAAAGCTTCTTTGTGCCATACAGTACATTTATATAATGAATGTGAAAGGTTTGTCGAATGCTTTTTGGGTCACTTTAGGCATCTGCAATGGTTGGGTAATATATAGAGTACATATCAAATGATTGTACCAAATAAAACAATATAAAATACAATTTAAAAGATGAAATGTGTGAACTTTAGCCAGTCTTTTCTGTCTCAGCGTGTTGCATCTACTGCACACAGGCTTAAAAAAAACTTATTAACAATGATAATAAATATATCATTATTTATTATGTCCTTGATATGACTTGTGTATGCATACTCGCCTTCATAGATGCCACACAGACGCAAATTAAAACAGATTTCTATTATTAAACAGAGACAACTTAAAAAAGACGTTTATAAAAGTTCTATTAACCTTTTTATGTGTACATTTTAAATGCTACACACACGGTGTAATGTGGAATTTTATCAAACGGACACGAAACTATTGTAAAACCAACTTAGTTTAATTTACATTTAGATTACATACATAAATTCAGTTTGCACATTTGAATACTGGATGAAATGTAGTTATACAAAATGCAATACCGGTCACATGACTGAGTACCTAGTTTGATAATGCAATTAAACACATCCCTCTAAATCAATGTTCTATAAGGTAAGTTAGGTGGTATATCAATGAGAACTTGTTATATACCGTTTGACAAAATCATATCGACTCATTAAATGTCAGGACAGCTTTAGCGAATGCAAGCAGTACACACTACATCCGGTACATCCTCGTATAAAAAAAACAAAACATGCATGTAAATACAACAACTGTCCATCGTTATTCACTTGGGCTATAGTTTGCTCTGATGACAAACCTGTGATTTCTAAACCTCTCTTGCTGTTTGCATGAACCGAATCTTTTGGAACTTCCATTCAGATTTATGCAGTCAGTCCTGAAATATCGCTTCTTACACGGGGACCAGCCACACAGATTCAACTTTCCCTTTGGAGTACCATTCAAACCTGTAAGGGGTATCTAAACATAAACCTATGAAAGAGTGCAACTTAGATATTTTACACTATACACTTTTCTAGATTTATATGTGCATCGTATTCTTTTTCGATCAGATATTAACAAGGTGAGGCATTTCATATTAACGTCTAAGTATGACATAAATCAGAAGACGAAATGTGCGTTTCAGGCAGGAATTGAGGTATCGAGGACCATCATGCTTGCACTCGATGCTGTTGTTGGTTGAATGCCTTTGACTGTAGATGTAAACCTTTTTGTTATTTTGAGTAGAAGTGCTAGAATCTCCAGTAGATAGCGACTATAAAGAGCGATATGATGGGCAATGCAAGATACAGAGAACAATAAGCAGATCTGTCTGTTTGGTGGGGCTTCTGGCACCAAGCCGTTTCTCAATGAATGATCATGGCTTCTCCTCAGTGTTGACGGTGTCATTGATTCTGTTTCTTTGACAGGTACCTGTTTATAAAAGACAAAAATTATCTATGTTAATACGACAACTAACGCTGTTTGAACAGATGCCACTTTCCTCCAATTTGTCAAAAGCTATTTTACGCAAATTTGGACGCTCTATGGCCGTATGCGAGTTGTATAAAGATCATCATCAGATCAATCTCTCTGCATCCTTCATTTCTTACATTCCATGTATAACTGAAAGATAATAACTCGCATAGTAAGTACAGTTGTCTTTTTAACCTCACCTTTCCCAGTGCTTGTGGTTGAGACCTGAGAAGTCGTCCATTTTAGAGATTTCCTTCAGGTAGAGTGACAGCTTATAGAGCTCTTTGTCCTTCTCACGGTTCATGTGAGCCTTCATGAAAGGTCTAATCTAAGAACAAGACGTGGGGAAGAAAAAACTCTTCAACCGTTCATGATGAGGTTTGTTACATCATGCGTCGCACATGTATTAGTCAGTCAAATGAAATGAATTCTGTTTAAAGTCAAAATGTGTTATTTTTGCACCAACAGCGTAACCGAACAGACCGTAATATTTTATTTTGTACGATCAGGTTTGTCGAAACACTTCCCGGTCTAGAGATAGTCCCACCCCAGACATGCACTAGTGGTTAACCCAATGTTAGTTTCTTGAGCTGGCTGGTATGCTTATAACTGAATCAGCATATTAAAGGTACTATATTAAATTTACTCATCCTCATGTCACCCCAGATGTATAATAAATTTCTTCTGAAGGAAATAATAGGTGTGTACGAAAATGATTAATACTTCTGATATTTGGAAGAATGCTTGAGTTCTTGGCCACCATTGACCACCATAGTGGCAAAAAAGGTCTTTGTTCTGTTGAACACAAAAGAAGATATTTTGAAGAATGTAGGGCAGCAAACAGATCTGGGGCACTTTTTCCTACTATGGATGTCAACGGTGGT
This sequence comes from Barbatula barbatula, assembly GCF_947034865.1. Lineage (NCBI taxonomy): Eukaryota > Metazoa > Chordata > Actinopteri > Cypriniformes > Nemacheilidae > Barbatula > Barbatula barbatula. Next base: position 13,505,704 of record NC_136785.1, read on the forward strand.
CAAGAATTGTTTGGTTACAAGCATTCTTTTAAATATCAACAAAGATATGCATACCGATTTGGACTCTAAATGATAACAGATTTTTTGTTTTTGGGTTAACAATTCCTTTAAATAAAACATGAATCAATAAAGTAACAGCAATTTTATATACAAATATAATAAGTCATATACACTCGGGATAGCATATGAGTAATTCCTTTTCAATGTTGGGGTGAAATATTTCTTTAATCTACTATAGGATAAAGTCTTAAAATGTAGTTTCAGCTAAACTAAATGACACACTATTTCTACATCTGACGCCTTCGGCATACCTTCAGTCCGTTCTGTGGATTCATGAGGAAGTTTCTGCCGATATCATCAAACATGATTGTATTCTTCCTGTTGTAGAACTCGCCATATTTACCCCATATAACTCCCAAAGGCTTGACCTGAAATATAATGCGCACATTACACACTGAAGCTGAACAGAGAGAAATGTTTAATTTTGTGATTTGAACGCGTGGTCACCTCTACGACTCCTCGCTTGGGCGTGTGCACAGTGATCATGGCTGAACTGTCCAGCATGAAGGTGACCTTGTAATTTGGATTGTCCGTCACTCCAAGCTCCTATAACACCATAGATACAATATAGATATAACGTCGTGACATAACACTTATGGGAAATCAAAACAAAGTACGACTGTGAAAGGACACAAACATTATCAAGGACCTACTTTCATTTTAGCATCAATCCACTTCATACTTGTTGCAGCTAAAAAGAAAAGAACGGAAAGATGAAGGTCGCTTTGATCATGCTTAAATGAGTCTAAAATGCTTGAATGCCGAGAGGGATACTTACACCAGATAACAATATCATAGTCTTCATATGCCGACGTAAGAAACTCGTGTAAGTACGGTCTCATCAACTCTTGGCCTGTCTCTGCACATGACTTATGATCTACATGAGAAAGTTTGCAGTGAAATTGTTTAAATACTAAGCAGAACATAACACACTGAGGTTTCTTTCAGCATTAAAGGAACGCACCACCCAAAATAATGTGTTTACGGATGTCTTACCAAAAAGCGTATAGTCAACATCTAGCACAAGTAATCTTTTTTCTGGTCTTGGAGGATTCAACTCCTCAACTTTGTAATCTTTTACTCGCCGAGCTATCTTGGCCAAATTCTCCTCTCTGTATAAAAGACAAACTTAATTTTATATAGAGGTTTAAATAACTCTTTGTTTTAACATGCAAGCTGATGGAACGATAGAATATTACATCATATTGTGACAATAAATGTGATGATAATTGGTTTTCACTGGCCTGTTTTCAACCTCGGTTACTTCCTCTTCTATGTCAAAGTCATTGACCACATCATCATTTTCTGGAGGAGGGGCCAAGACATCTTCCTACAGAAAGGTGTTTCATTGAACAAACAATCAAATCTATTCAGAATTTAGGCGATCTTTACTATGTTCGCTTGTGTTGGGAATGTAGCCAAATAGTAGCGTAATTAAAGCCCAATCTACGCGATATCAGCAAAAACATAACATGATATGCATTAAATATAACAATTTGAATTCATTATAGAGTCCTCAAAAACCCACCAGACTTTCCTCTCTAGTGCCCATCATCATAATCTTGGTATTGGGCTTTAACTTCAAGTCACCCAGCTTGACATCATCATCTGCTGGTTTACCTAATGAGTGACAAAATGAGAGTCAACTAGGGGACACCTGAAAATATATAACAAATTACACTTGATCCACAAAGCAAAATCCGTATCAGAAATGTTTTAACTGGTTAAAACTTTATTTTCACTTTAAGGCGTATCGTTTGTCATCCCGCGTCTGTTCCCACCTTTCACTTTCAGCCCCAAGAGCTTCTGTCGTTCCGGGAGAACCCCTGTGAGAGATTTAATGGACTGTTTCAGATCTAACACCGTGTCCTCTTCAGACAGAGTGTTAATGGAGTACTCCTGTCCGCCCCACTTGATGATCACTGACACAGACATACTGAAGGACAGAGTGTGAAAGACGGATCTCAGTTAATCTCTGTCATCTGATTTACACCGTGAAAGCAGATTTTGAACAATAAATCCACTTTATTTGACTGTAGTGTCATAGTACAACTGCCCCTCCTAAAGTGCTGTTTTATGGTTTCCTTTATAAGTGAAAAGCACATTTTGGTGCACAACAAATTTTGGAACATGATCCTGACATCCCATATTACCTTGGCAACGCTACACCAGCAGCAGACGTATGATTTAAACGAGTCCACTGTCAATAAACAAAAGAATGAATCACGTGGCCTGCAAAAGAGAGACAAATAACATCCACAGTCTCAACCGACGTACATAGTATATATAAAAAGCACGTTCTCTTTGTAACTAGCGACTTGTCGAACGAGGTAACAGACACAAGGACGCCCCTTTGTCAATCGAACACCATTTAAATGATGTATGGTTCATTTGACTCTCTTCTAATTCTTGATGTCAAACATCTTTAACGGGAAATACATATTTTAACTGGCGTACTGCATCGGGAAAAGGCTTGAACTAGCTACTAGCTCGTGCTGTGTGTTAAACTCATTTGGTTGCATCCAATGCACTTTTGAGGTGTGATCTGATTATAACAGCAAGCGTGACATTAACGCAAACATAAACGGATTGTTCTTATTCCTACAGGCTATAAAACCCCAACGAAATAAAAAGACGCGTGTGCGTGTGTGTTTCTCACTTACATAAGATCCAGTTCATTCAAAGCTCAAGCAGGTACCACTATTTGCTGCTATTCTTCTCTCGGTTCATAACGGACTGGACGATGCACTCACCGCCACCTGCTGGTCGGGCGAAGAGACGCCAACGCACCAATTTTTCTTTCTTTCTTCGCGTTTTTTACTCGATCGCAAATGTATCACAAATGTCGCGCGTATTTACACCGTTAGATTTACATCTATTGTACGTGAGATCAAAAACGATTTCGGTCCGGACGTTTTCCGCCGAGGCTGCGAGCGGAAGTGACGTCCCGGAGCTTTTTTTCCCACGCAGAGCAAGTGAGAGATTTCAGACCGTCTCCGTGTCTGTTTTTATCTCCTTTGTCGAGGAAACTATGGAGGGTCCCGCGTCCGAGTACACGTCTCGACTCCAGCGACAGGTCAGCTAGGCGTTTACACGTTACAAAACGACGAAGCTTAAAAGTTGTGTTCACGCGTAACTGACATGTGCTGCGTCTGGTGTTCTGACGTAAGCGACCGGACGCGTCTCCTCCTGCAGGGCTGACAGTGGTCAGTTTAGTTTATATAAATCAAATTCGCTATCTGACGGGTGCGTATGTGGTGTTATCTTTAGATAGTTATGAAAGGGATACTGGGGTGGTTTCTGATAAAGTGCATCTGTCAACATGAATCACATGGCTCCTTTCAATCGTCTTAAAAGAAAGAAAATAAATCTCCTTCTCGGACAAAGTGAAACTAAAACTTTCCCTGTCAGAATGAAAGTAGTGTCACACTTGACTTTGGAGAACTTGCCGAATCAATATCTGATAACAGAGATCATGTGACACACGCAAGGTGGATATTTTATGACTCTTTGATCTTTGTCCTCTTATTGCTACGCAGGAAAAAGACATAAAGTTGCTTCAAGATGAAATAGAGAGACTGAAAAACCCGCAGGAGCTAAACTTCTCATCTTCACACCTGGAGGAGTTGACGGAGGAGAATATCCGTCTGAAGTACCGCCTCAACATCCTTAAAAAAGCAAGTGAACTTGTCATTCTGCATACTTGAGCTTTTATGAAATGCTTGCTATAATAACTTTGTGGTGTATGAAGAATTTTGACGTTTTGTGTAAAGGGTTCTGTCATAAGTCTTTATCAAAGGCATTTACCTGACGTCCACCTTTGTTAGAAATGTGTTTTTGTTCTACAAAGACTCATTTGACTATTTCTTATAGCTGTTTATCTTCCTTAATGGTTGAGAAGCATTAGAAATGAACACCTTTGAGCTTTGTGAATGCCGAACGGTCCGTCTGTGTGTTTTCAGGACATCAACCTGTAAGCATATGTATATATAAATAATAATATTGTAACTCTTCATTAAGTTACATTGGCTCGCTATAGTCGTCATCATCATCTTCGTCATCATCTTCTTCCGCTTATCCGGCGCCGGGTCGCGGGGGCAGCAGTCTAAGCAGAGATGCCCAGACATCAATCACCCTAGACACTTCCTCTAGCTCTTCCGGGGGGACACCGAGGCGTTCCCAGGCCAGCTTGTCCTTTCGGTCATGACCCAAAGCTCATGTCCATAGATGAGAGTAGGAACGTAGATTGACCGGTAAATCGAGAGCTTCTCCTTGCGGCTCAGCTCTTTCTTCACCACGACAGACCGGTGTCTCCCTATAGTCGCTCGCATTAAATAACCTACAAGACCACCACTGGTTCGGCACCCCCATATCTTCACTCGCTAATACAGACTTGTGTACCCGACAGATCCCTGCTATCCGCAACGAGCGACGTCTTGTAGTGCCATCCCAAAAATGGAAGAAATCACTCTCACACACCTTCTCTGAATCCGTTTCCCTTTTGCCAACTGCTACAAGATCAGCAGATTTAGCCGTCTTTAAGAACTGTCTGAAAACACATCTCTTCCGTCAGCACCTGATCTCTTTTCTACTCGTTCTATCCTAAAACAAATCCTTAGCTTTGCATACTATGGTAGGCTATATGAGACCAGTTTTATTGCACTTATGCTTTTTGTTGTCTTTACGTTATGCCAATTGCTTCAATGGTTTACCTCATTTGTAAGTCGCTTTGGATTAATGTAAAATTTAATTCCTCTTTTTATGGCCTCTTTAAATGCGTCTATGAAATTCTTCGCCGAATATTTTATTAAACTAAGTATTAAAGCTGTTGTTAAAGTGGTTTCCTCTGCCTCTCAGAGTTTACAGGAAGAGATGAGCCAAAACGGCAAGACTATGTTGAACATCAACCAGCGCTTGCAGCAGATCTTTGGGGAAGCCATCATCACCGCCTATCCTGACCTGGAGAACCCTCCGCTGGCGGTCACCCCCAACCAGCAGGCAAAGTTTGGGGATTACCAGTGTAACAGTGCCATGGCAATGGCTCAGGTCAGCATCAATTGATAAAAAAAAATCCTTTACTGAAATTTACACCATTTCAAACCAATGTTTTCCATTAAGTATGTAATTACATTTTGGAGAACTTTTACAATGAACATTGACCAGGATCTGTTTAACTCCATAAAGTTGACTGAAAAACAATACAAGCGCAACAAATGAGTTATATTCAATATATGATGCTCATATCCCATGAATAGCTTTGTGTAAAAAATCACATCATTGATGCTGAAGGATCTTGTGTGTCTTCAAAAAGTGACATGCCTGCTTGACATAAAAGTGTTTTTGTTATTTTTAAGGCTAAACAGACATGGTCACTATGAACTGTTGTAAGGAAAAAGCAAATGAGTTAGATATTAATATTATTTATTTACTGTCGATATAAACCGTGACCATGGTGCATTTTATACTTGAAGATGATGAAAGGGAAGGGTCAGAAGATCAGCCCCAGAGAGATAGCAGAGAAGATTGTGCATAACATTCCTCACAATGAGTTGATTGAGAAAACAGAAATATCAGGACCAGGTTTGTTTATACATTTATCTTTTGATGTATTCATTTGTCCCAATTAAACAATATCTTCATTAAACAAGCACACTTTGGATTGCAGGGTTCATTAACGTTCACATCAAGAGGATGTTCGTCTCTAAACTTCTCTCAAATCTGCTCGTGAATGGCGCCCAGCCACCTCCTCTTGCGAAGAAAAAGAAGGTCGAATTTAGTTTATTCTGACATAAGATACCAACATAGTGCTTGAAACGTTCATTCAAGGCTCAATCACTTTCCCTGGCGTTTCTCAGGTCGTTGTGGATTTCTCCTCGCCTAACATCGCCAAAGAGATGCATGTCGGCCATCTGCGGTCCACCATTATAGGAGAAAGCATGTGTCGACTCTTTGAGTTCCTGGGTTATGAAGTGCTAAGGTTGGTTTGTGGAAGCTATAGAGAGTAAAAATACATTTAATGCATAAAGCTTAAAAAAAACTATTATCAACATTTATTACCAAAACATTTTACTTCATAGTTCCTGCACAACCTTGACACCACCAACAATCCACCATTTAGAAAAGTCACTTAGTGCTTAACTAGTACTTAACTGAAAGTGCAGTGTTTATATTTCTGATAAGTAAACACAATAAAACACACAGATACCTAGACTTATTTCATCATCTACCCTCAAAACACATTAGGACGCTCTCTTGTTTTTCACTTTTGACCTTGTGTCTGTCAGGTTGAACCATGTTGGAGATTGGGGGACACAGTTCGGGATGCTCATTGCTCATTTGCAAGACAAATTCCCAAATTATCTCACTGTTTCCCCACCCATCGGCGACCTACAGGCCTTTTACAAAGTGAGTATCTGTAGCCTCTTGTTTATTTTAGGTGAATGCTCATTTTATCACGACGCAGGTTGTATTCAAGCTCGCATTGCTCCATTCCTCCTCTCTCTCCCCACTAACTTCCCATCTCTTCTTTACGGTCTTTGTCATCATAAAGCCAAACAAACTGCAAGAATCAGCTTTTTTCTTGCAGATCCGCTCAAAAACTTTGTGAACTATTTATTTGATGTGATGCATTTGACGTTTTCTTTATTGCTTGTAAAGCCGTTTTGCTTACACAACAGAATAGTTTGCCAAGCTGCTGTTTCACAATGAAATAAATGCGGTTTGAAAACTTGAACCATCACTTTTTGCATAGTTTCTTATATTGTGATGTTAACATGATAAGCAGCTGGGGAAGGCCTTCCCCTAAGGTCTCTTGTTCTGGTTTTATAAGTGCTAAGAGCCCCCTTTAATGCCTTTATTCTGTCTTTTACATCAGGAGTCCAAGAAGAGGTTCGATGAGGACGAGGAGTTCAAGAAGAGAGCGTATCAGTGTGTGGTAAAACTCCAGAGCAAAGAGCCAGATTTCCTCAAAGGCTGGAACCTCATCTGTGACGTTTCCCGTAAAGGTACATGTGTGCCATACCGAGAATGCCATTTTTACTGTCATACAGCTGTCTCTGGTAGAACAAAGCCTTGTTTGCGTTTGACACATTTACTCTAGCGCGATCTCCCGCAGATGGTGCATATGCCCTGTGGCGCTCCGCTGGCATTTATGTGTGTTAATAGTAGTGCACAGAAAATCAGCAAATGAAACCTCACGGTAGTATCTTACTGAACTTGACTCTTAACCAAGTATAATATTCATCCGTTATTTACTAGCACTTATTTATGTGGGACATGGACAAAGCAACAGAAATATCTTGCATCTGGATCTAGATGTTGTCTTATTTCTTGGACCTTTTATTAATAGTATCAAATGAAATTATGTTTATGCAATCATGAAAACAATTCAGGTTTGACACATGCGTTGCGAGTATTCAATGCAGCACACCAAACCATAAAAAATAGTTCTTGATGATCTATTACAATGTTATGAAATAAATCAATAATGCTATCAGTCAAGTTCTATTATTTATTTTCTCATTTGTTGCCTGATGAGTCCCACTTAAAATAAAAGCATATGGAGGCAATGTTTAACTAGTGTTAAATTATGTTGTATTGTCAACCCGATACTGGTGCTGAATTTTTATATGCTAGTTTTAACATGATATCAATAATTATAGTGAAATGGTTATTAATATCACGGTTATTATCAATGCCGGCATATTGTGACACCCTAAGTTATGACAAAATTATAATCATAATTATTTTGCCCATTGTTGAGATCAGGATTGTTAAAGTGGCTGTAACTCGGACATGTTAATCTCGAGTACTTACAGAACAGTATCGCACCCTTCCTTACATTTATAAAAGACAGATACAGCTGTACGTTTATTGCAAAAACAAACAACGTCCTGCATGCCTGGGGTTGGGGGTGGAACTGAAGCATGAAGCATCCATTACTAACAAATCAGACATATGACTCCGTTTGTCCAGCATCTCTTAGCGCCGGGACCGCTCCATCTATCAGTTTCAAACGATCTCCAAATCCAGCGTTATATCCACTGTTTACATAACAGTCATCACCCAAATACAGTGAACGAACAAAGCCAACTGAACTTCGCAAACACGGGGCTCTCTCTCTTGCTCCAGCTGGTTGACGTGTGCATGTGTTCCTTCTCCCGCTCTCCCTGGTTGAGGCGTGGGTTTGCTCCTTCTTCTCGCTCTAGCGGGTTGATGCGTGGACATTCTTTTCCAGGAGAAATGTCCAATAAGGGATTAAAAAAAGTTCTTTCCGAAACCCATACGAATGCTGGGGGAGTGTATCGAGCACAGGAATACTACATCATACGTCCAACTCGCTTTTTGACAAGTTGACCAGGTCAAGCATGAGAAGCCAGCACACGTTTTAACGTAAGTCAGAATGTACGAAACACGGTTGCACATCCCCTTTAAACATGATGAATTGACAAATTACTCTTGTCAATTTATCACCGAATTCAACATATTACAAATTAAAAATAAATGTAAAAATAGCTAAAACACAGTATACATACATTCAAATTAATAATAAATGCGTATAAAACGAAAGGAAACGATAATTGTTTTACCTCGATTCTGTTGTTTTCACAATTATTGAAAGCCAAAACTCAAATTGAAAATCGATTATGATTCATTTATGTAGCATCCCTACAATATCTGACTGCCACTGTAGTGTAATGTCTGTAGGGGTCAGTATATCACAGCACATTAGCAGTGAACCAACGTACCGCAACAATGGACATAACTTGAAAGCTGTTAGACACAGATAAACCAAACACGAACGAAAAAGCTGACACATTTCTCACTCATCTCTCCTCATCCATGCATTTCAGGGTCATTAAACTGCAGTCCTGTGGGATAAAGTTGGAAGAAACTCCACAGTACAGTAGTCCTCCAGGACTTTAAACTTTCAATTAGTTTTAGCATTTCAGCTCTGAAGGGCACATACGCCCCCCGGCGTCTCTCATTGATGCGTCTGTTTACCCCGACACCCCGTGTGCGCTTTGCACCAGGCCCTAATGTTATAGCATCTACCTTACAGCCCTTCATCAGAGTCGTCTTTCTCTAGCGTTGATCATCTAATGAAGGTCAATTAGCGTGTTTAGTCGGTCTTTTCTGCTGATGTCGACCAATCAGAGTCTGCTAAATCAGGAAAGCGCCTGTTTGGTTTGATTTCCCTGCGGTGCGGCTCTCGTAATTAAACAGTTTTGTCCCTTCCGCTTCTGTCCGCCTTGCTGACGCAGAGTTTCAGAAGGTCTACGACTGCCTGGGTATCCGCATCGAGGAGCGAGGAGAGTCTTATTACCAGGACTTGATGACAGCCGTGGTGAAGGAGTTTGAAGGAAAAGGTGAGTTGTTTGAGAAAAACTCTTTTGCTTTAATCAAGAACACAGGGTCAGCTGTTGCCTAATGGTTAGAGCGTTGGGCTTGTGATCAGAAGGTTGCCGGTTCTAATCTCAGTGCCAGCAGGTCAAAACTACTTGTAAGTCGCTTTGGATAAAAGCGTCTGCCAAATGAATAAATGTAAAGTAGTCATCTGAAAATCTCATCAAACATACATTTAACATACAATTCTTTATTCTGTACATACAGTATCTAAATGCACTTATCCAGCAGGGGGCAGTGTTGATTTGGGATGGATCCTATGCTTCTACTGTTCTTCTCTCACCTGCCCTATCAATCCTTCTGTCCCTCCACAGGCCTGGTGGAGATGGACGAGGGCAGGAAGATAGTGTTTGCTCCGGGCCAGTCCGTTCCGCTGACAATTGTCAAATCGGATGGAGGTTACACTTACGATACGTCTGATCTGGCAGCCATTCGGCAGCGGCTGTTTGACGAGAAAGCTGACATTATTATCTACGTGACTGACAGTGGCCAGGTGTGTATATAGAGGTCTGATGTAGTCACCAGTGTCCGCACCAAAGGGGTGACGGACGCAGGGCAAGACTTCAGACATACCCCAGAATTCAAACGTCTCAATGTATACATTTGTATAAGAGACTTCTAGTGTCTTTAAATATGAATGCGGTCGAGGTCAGGAACTCAGTATGCTCGTGGCTTTATAAACACCTGTTTAATAATATAAAGATAAATATTTCCAGGGCTAATATTGAAGAGTTATTTAGACACCATCAAGATTCCTCAATTGGGCAAAATGTAAATACTAATGGACTTGCTGTGTCGGATCAGTTTTTTATAATTTTATAATAACAAGTAAAAATTAATTTACTTTTACATTGACTACTTTGATGCTTTAGATTTTTATTCTAAGTCATAAATTGGTAATGTGTGTTTATTGCTGTAAATTATGATTTCAAGATTATTAGAGAGTTTTCTATTTAGAATATGATAATAACTTAAATCAATTATTTTCTTGGCTCTATTTTTATTATTGTCTGGTTTATTGTCGCCGTGAGGACAGTCTATAGGCTGTACATATAATGTTAACATATATATATATATTAATTTATTATATATTCATTGTAAATCTACGTATATGTTCTGTTCCGGCAGTCATCACACTTTCAGATAATCTTCGCTGCCGCTCAGATGATCGGCTGGTACCACCCTGAGGTCACACGGGTGGAACACGCAGGCTTCGGTGTTGTGCTCGGGGAGGACAAGTAAGAGCACCCTGTTGCGTACTGCATTGACTACACCTATTGTAGTAACCAGTGAGTTAAGAGTGTTTGTTTCATTTTCATCTCAGGAAAAAGTTTAAGACTCGTTCAGGAGACACGGTTCGACTAATGGATCTTCTAGAGGAGGGTCTGAAAAGGTCCATGGACAAGCTAAAAGACAAGGAGAGAGATAAGGTGAGCCCCTTTAAAACGGCACTTTTAACCCTAAAGGAATAGTACTGTCATCATTTACTCACCCTTATTGTCATTTGAAACCTTTGACTTTCTCTTCTGCTGAACACAAAAGAAGATATTTTGAAGAATGTCGGTACCCATTGACTTGCTATCTACACAATAGAAGTAATGCTTTAACCATCCAATTTCCCTCAGATCTTTCACTCAGGAATCTCGGATGATTTCTCTCACAAACAGCACAGAGCATTCTGACTAGGGCTGGCTATCGATTCTCATGTTCCGATCGATTCCGATTCACAAGCTCTCAATTCGATTCTCGATTCAAGTCGCTGATTATAGATTTAATACAAAACCTGTAGACGCCATATGACCCCTTCATGCAATGAATGAACGACATGCTCCCTGTTGTAACATCCACCCTTTGTAAAACGAACGGTGACATCTAGAGGAGAGAAGTTGCAATAACATTCACATTAATGTATGTTTAGTGCTTGCGGAAATATGAAAGAAAACAAATCCATTCACAGCTTTTGAGAATCGATGTATAATCGGCAGCATTTTAAAACTCGATTAATCGATTTTCCGATTGTTTTTGCCACCCCCGGATCTGACATTGATAAAAGTTTGAGGAAGACAGATACCATGTTTGTAGATTCAAGCAGGCGGAGTTAATGTGTTGTGATGTTCAGATGTCCACGAATGTCACTCTCTTGAAGTTAAGGAGCATTTCAGAGATATTATTATTTGATGGAGTTAGCAAATATAAAATGGGTCCATTTCCCTTAAGTGATGCTGACTTGGATGTTTTGCTAAGCGCCTTGTTTGTCAGGCACGGCGATGGTTACATATGCTGCTTCAAATTAGGCAGAAAAGTTGGCAGGCGCTTTAATCGCGTAATGCTTCTTCGGGCGTGAGCAGTTCTGCAAGAGATGTAGGACAAATCCAACACTGAGATGTTCGTTTCAAAGTACACTGCGTTTTGGTTATCTCTCAATTCTTCTTTAAATGGAGGCAAACCGAGGACTTCATGTAACCGAATTGAACCACAAAAAATCATCTTTTAATTGTAGAGTAATGGTTGCCATGGAAACCTAAAGGCTTATTGTATGTGTGTTGCAGGTGTTGACCACGGAAGAGCTGGTGAAGGCTCAGCGTGCCGTAGCGTTTGGTTGCATCAAGTACGCGGACCTTTCGCACAACCGCATCAACGATTACGTCTTTTCATTTGACAAGATGCTGGACGACAGGGGAAACACTGCGGCCTATCTCCTCTACGCCTTCACACGCATCAGGTGAGTCCTCGGAGGATCGAGAGCGGCATTCATGTCAGTTAAGCCCTGCTAGATGTTCACCCGGATCAAGTAAGTCCAATAAGGGTAGATATCTGAAACCGCTTCGGATGAAACCTTCAGGGGATTGAGATCTTCAGCCTCATCAAATGAGCTGTGTAGGGTTTGATATCCGGGCAATGATTCGGGCAAAACTTTCTGAGGTTTGATATTTTCACTCGTTTCAGGTGAAGCATACACAGCAAACATGGAACGTTCCTAAAAGTGATCAAAATCAGCAGTGCCATTTCTTTAAATAACTTTTTCAGTTAAACAGTTTAAAAGCCAAGTTTTTTTTATTTTCTATGTTGTTTTAAAGGTTAATGAGTAATCGTGTTATCTCAAAATTGGTCAAAATAATCGCGATTATGATTTGTGTCATAATCGAGCAGCCCCAGTTTGACATCCTCACCCATTCTAGTCTTCCTAGCCAACATGTAACGTTCTCTTAAAGATAAATCATTTGCTTAAGTCATTCCTGCAACAATGTACTAAAATCATAATAAACACATTGTTAATAAACATTCTAACAACATTAGTTAAACGTTTAAAACTTTCAGAAATAACATTTTCTTGTCATGAGAATGTTAGAACATTTTTCTTAGAAGAACATAAAAGAGCATTTTATATATGTTATGTCATTGCTAAATGTTCTAAAAACATTAAATGTTACTTAATCGTTTAAAACTTTCAGGTATAACATTTTCAAAGCGTTATGGGAATGTTTTTTGGGTACTGAGGTTGTTCAAACCTCAACAGACTTCACCTGAACCAGATGATGTCTTTAACTGTTTCCGGTGAAGTCTGTTGAGGTTTGATGTCTTTACCCGTTTCAAATGAAGCACACTGAGGGTTTGATATGGGGTTTCCTCTTCTGGGTAATAATATCTTCGAATGGATGCTGTGCTGGAAATGGAGGCGCAATTGATTTCCACTTGGGTGGGAAACGGCTCACCAACACTGCTGAATGGCCTCGGTCCAGTTGATCGCTCTCACGGGCTGTTGATCTTTTGTTCCTTCGGCAGTATGCGTGTGCGCTGCTGTGTGGATTTTGAATGTGCGCTTGGACTTTGCGCGTTTGAGTGCACATGAATGAATGCGCGCATCGGCTGTGCAGACAGTCTGTGTCTTTCTGTCTGAAATGCATGTGTTGTGCTTGTGTGTTTGAGAGATATCGCTCAATCCTAGCCGGAGTGGATGCTCGGCACGAGTGGTCCGCTTTACTGACTCTTTATCACCTTGTGTTCTGTCAGTGTTTGGTCTTTTACTTCAGTAGAGCTGTTGACCCGATGTCAGGAGCTCTGGGTATCGACGTCCTCTCCAGTTTCACGGCTCTCGTGCTTATGGAGAGCCTGTTCCTGTCTTTTAATGGGCTGTTCAAAACAATTGGTAACAGAATATCCTATTTAGAGGGAAGCAAATGTGGAGCCAGTAAGAGGAGCAGTAGCCAAAAATGTTAATTGTCCATGGCAACAGTTGGTGGGGATTTCAGCTTTTAATTTCTCAGAATGCATCCAATCCAATCTGATCCTCACATTTCCAGAAAGGATTTCATCTATTTTTGTTACATGTTGTTCTTGAGTGTTTTGACCGCTTGCGTAAATGCAACTTCTCTGTTTCTTCTGTCTTCGGTTCAAATGGTTAGTGCGCTGCATTTTGAAGTCTTCAAATACTAAACAATGTTCGGCTGCACGATTAAAAGTAATACTTACCGAGAACAGTTGTGAATCAAAAGTCTTCAAACTAATTCTTTCCTTCCGCTTGGCACATCAAGCAAGCATCGTGGTTTTCATATCACGGTAGTCTCTGTACCTTATATCACGATTCCTTTTATCACGATGTTGGATTTAGTTACAAAACAGTTTAAAAAACTTCAGTTCGTCCTCTTAATAATATGCTTTTTTTCTAAAAACTGCTTATTCAAAAAGCCAAAACACCTTCAATATTTAAAGAAAATAATCTATATTTATTATTTTATATGTATATAATTATGAATAAAGAACAATGTGCAAAGTTACTAACTATTTCAAACAGACTTCAATGCAACCGGACACTGTAAAGAACAAAATTAAAGAATCATTACATTTTCAACTAATTATTTCTGGGTTGGCATGTTTCAGGCTGGATAAAAATGTGAAATATTTGACCTCAGTTTTCCTCAAACATGAAAGTAAAGCAAAATAAAAGCATTGATTTTCTTTGCTTCTGGCTGTAAGTATAAATGAAACTTTTTCAGCACATTCATCCTACACTCAATATGAACCAGTTGATGGAAAAGAAAGCAAATGTGCATTCTTGAGATCATAACAATTCTGATAATAAACTACTTCTACTTATTTACGGTATTCTGAACCAAGCACGATAACAATATTATTTGTGTTCATTATCAAAATATACCGTTCGTTGTTGAGTGCCGGCACATGCATACCCTGTTGTTTTTCACATGTCTCGTTGACGGGCAATATCTCTCGTAAAGCATCTCTATGCACCTCCAGGTCTATAGCCAGACTGGCAAACATCCAGGAGGACGCCCTGCGTAGAGCAGCCGAGACCACAGAGGTCTTGTTGGATCACGAGAAGGAATGGAAGCTTGGTAAATGCATCCTGCGCTTCCCCGAGATCCTGCAAAAGATCACAGACGACCTTCTGCTTCACACACTGTGCGACTACCTCTACGAGCTGGCCACCACCTTCACAGAGTTCTACGACAACTGCTACTGTGTGGAGAAAGACCGGCAGACAGGTGAGTTCCACATCACATAACTGACCAGAGATGAACCGTTCCAGCACAGTGAAAAGCCGACTGAGGAATTTCACCTTAATACCAGAGAAGGAAAACATGGCAGAGTGCCTGAAACCTTAAATAGTCATGAGGTTCTTGTGGTTTTATTCAGAGAATGTGGTTTTTGCTTCATACCAGATGGAGCAGAATGAGTCCAAAACGGTATTTAGTTTGTTCCCGCAAGATGCTCAAAATGACTGAAAAGTTGCTAAATTCAAGTGTTATCATTTAGATGCATGTCGGCTTTGTTTGGGGTTGTTTTTACGACGTGTATTAGCCAATAACAGTGGTTTATTTGAACAGGGAGAGCTAATCTAGGACGATATTAGATGGAAAATCCCTCAGCTGTTTTTCCTCATTTGATTCCCTTTATTAGGAACTGGTTAGGGTGAAGCGACTGTCCCTTGAATTATGCAGCTTCTTTAGACTATTTAATGTAGGCTAATGAAATTGAGTTTTACTGAAGAAATCGAAAACACTCGTCTTTGGGGGTTTGGTTTTCATGTTGGCACATAAATAAACAGTGATTTTGTGAAATTATGTGTGGAATACTTTTCAAACAATACTAGTCTACCATTGTTCGAGCAAACACGTAGCCCTGACCCACGCTCAGTTTTTGGGGAAGTTAAATCTGACACACAGCAACTTTTTTTGAATGATGTTAAAGACATTTTAAGAAAAGTCATTGGATTACACGAAAGAGCCGCTTTCACCCCTCTGCATCTTTCTTCTCAGGGGAAGTTGTCAAAGTCAACATGTGGCGGATGCTCCTCTGTGAAGCCACAGCAGCTGTGATGGCCAAAGGCTTTGACATTCTGGGTATCAATCCAGTTGAGAGGATGTAAACTGGTCAGCCTTTTCCTCCCCTGAACAGAAGACCTTTTTCCAAAACATCATGTCCCAATGGATTTTTATGGTATATCAAATAAAACTCATGTGACTGACCATAAACATTTTGGTTTTGTGTTCATTTTCCCCCTCACATACATGTCTGTTCATCCATCTGGACCTTGAAGAATCACCAGAAAGTCAAAACTACTGTACTGTAGTTTCCATCGGGCCCTTTTTCTTTCTAAAATTAGCCTGAATATAGGTTTACTTCTTCTCAGACGATAAGCTTTAGGTCACCTGAAGCTTTTACAATGCTAACCTATTTGACGTTTGGTTGTTTGATTTTCCAATATGCATAATATATTGTTCTCTCTTGAATTGAAGTGCAATAAATCAATTTCCTAATATGTTTTCTATTCACTGGGTATTTTGGAATCTGGTTCTCATTTAGCTAGAGGCTTTCAGTGAATTATTCAGAGATAGTAACTTGTTTCATTTAGGGGTTTTAATAGAGTTCAGTGTTTGTCTTGCTCTTGCCAACAGGATTAAATGAATTGGGGTTGATAAATGCAGCATCCACGCCTGATAATCTGTATGAAGATTAAGTTAAATTATCTAGTTCACTCACTGGGTCACTGCTTATTTACTCATTGCATGCTGGGTAACTGGGTATTCTGCTATAATTTTAGGTCTGGGATATATATGGCCACTTAATTACTTGCCTGAGTCCAGGTACATCCATTAGCACATTCTAACCTGTTCAAGGCGAAGCATTCTTACTTAATGTACTTTTTTCATTAAGACTTTATGGACCAAACCGAGATCCTAAAACATTGTTCGTTCTTATATCTGCAATTCATAACGTTTGCCTCTCTATCGCCACCTCTGTTGGAATTCTAAAATTGCAGGGTTGAAGTGAAATGACGCCATGATGTTTATGTTAAGACATAAACTGCATCCAGCATTGTCTTTTCCAGTTGTTCTCAAGCGTTTTAATTGCGAGGCCCTCCCTCTGTGGGGTGCATCCCTTTGTGTCCCCCCCATATAAGGATAATCTTAAACGTAGAATTTAGATTTCGTAAGCATTTGTTCAAAAACATACAATTATACAGTGCTTGAACATCCGTTCTTTTGGTCGGTGGCCTTACTTTTCTGATGTTTGATGACGAATAATAAATTCAAATTTTAATAAAATGCCACAAAACTGTTTCACCCCGGTGCCATCTTAGGGGCCCCCTAGTTTGAGAACGGATGCTATGGATGTGACTTTTTCAATCAAAACTTGAAATAAAAAATTCTCAGAGAATATATTTATTACCAATATACTGAACCATCTGATCAGATTCGACTATCCCCTAAAGATAGAGTCCAGACATCAGAAAACTATCAGTCAATGCTTGAGTTTTCTTTTTCAAGAGGAAAAACCTTGTGTTATGGATGTGACAAAATATAACGCATGTTTTTGAGAGACAACATACTTTGTAGGATTTCTCCGAATTAAAATCTGCAAACCAGAAGCAGTAAAACTGAACAAATAGAGAAGGGATGGCTCTTTATAGAACATAGAAGTTCATTTAAATGTTCATGTGGCCATTCCAGGAATATGGACTGTGATGGATTTAACAATTCACTTACCCGACTATCAAAAACTTATTAAACTTATGACACTTATTGAAGCATTGAGGAAAAAATCACGTCAAGCCAAATGGTGTTGTTGCCTTGAACATATATTTAAATAAAATCTGTTATGTATCAACAAACCATCACAACAATTTAAGTTATATTAAAGCTTTCCATAATTCAGTTGGCCTTTATAATATTTTATATAAGCTGTCTTGTTAAATGAAATAAAATGTCGCTTTTCGATCACGAAGACCAAAACTCTGTTCTGGCACAATGCAAAATAATTAGAAATTACAGTGGTAGCATTTGAGTCTGACAGGCTAATGCGCCAGATCACACAGCACCTCGGATGGAGTAGTTCGGCTCCATCTGACAGTATTTCTAGCGCTCCTGAATAAATAAACGAACGTGGCAGCTTCCAGCCGAAAAACACGCCTCAATCAATGTCACAGCCGTTACTGTACGGCAGAATTTCAAACTGTGTCTTTGAGTGAGTCAAAGGAGTACATTTGAAATAAAACAATCTCTGAAGACCTTTCCAAATCGCATCAGCCAGTCCTTCCTTTAATGCTTAAAAACAGCGCGAGTCGAGAGTGTCGACGCCGACCAGTAGCCCGTGGAATAGTCCTTTAAATCGGATGAGACATTTCATTACTCTGACACTCTCTCTTGTCAGTCTTGATAATGGCTACCGCAGCGGCTCTCGTGGTGCACCTCATCACACTGTTGTTGTTCCTTCTCTGCAGGCCGAATGGTCCGCATTAAAACGCATTTGCAACTCTCTGCCGTTCTCCGGGATTCAGGACAGATGTAGATTTCACTTCATCTTCTCTGAGCTCAGTTTTGGTGTTTTCGAGCTGACGGATTGTAAAGCTGTCCAGGGCTTAACAAATGACCCTTCAGAGGCCTTATTGTGCTTTTGAGTCTTTTGTTTTGGGTCTGAAGGAATCCCTCACGGCCATCAACGCTGATGAAACCAGGTGTCCTCCTACTTTATGGTCCCATTCTGGAGATCGGCCTCTGATAAGAGAGAAGAAGAGCGATGAGTTACTGTTCATGATGGTGTGTCATAAATACACATACAGGTGTCAAGGGTTCCAAGTAAAACTGATTTAGTCTTAGTTTCTGAAGGGATATCAGGAAACAGGAGGGATAGTTCAACTAAAAATAGAATTATTTCGACATTTATTCACTCTCTGCAGAACACAAAAGATGATATTTTGAAGAATGCTAGTAACCGAACGACACCAAACCACAGAGACCTCTCTCAAAATATCATCTCTTGTGTTCCACAGTCACTATGAATTTTTGTCTTCAGCAAAACACAAAGAAGATATTTTGAAGAATGTTGGTAACCGAACGACATTGACCCCCATAGATTTCCACTGTATGGGCACAAATCAATGGAATTTAATGGGTACTGCCGGTTACCCCCATTCTTCAAAATATATTATTTTATGTCTGCAGATGATTTTTGGGTGAACTGTCCCTTTAAGCAAATCGCCACTGGCTTCCATTTAATGTCGCAGTTATGAAATCTAACCAGAAACCTAAAGTCTAAAGTAGGCGATTCTCTGTGTAATACGTTGCTAAAAAAACCCCAAAAAAACAAGTAGGTTCATAATTTAAAGTTAATATATACTCTCTTTGGTTGTGATCTGAAAAGTTATAAAATGGTCAATACATGTTAAGTCTAGAAAATGAAACCTTCTCTCAAAATGAAATCTCTGATTAAAAAGCCAGATTCATGCCCACACCAATCGATATTTAACAAACAGTCTGTTTACTTTATTTAGACACAGCAAATACACAATGCAGTCAGAAAAATACATAACGTTTCTCCGCCTCCACTTTCAAATGTGCCAGCTAGACAAGTTCTAGCCGGTTGAGGTAATATAACAGCACGTCTCAGTGATTGTGTCGCATGTACGCACCGTCACAACACATCCCCAGGAATGCATCTCAATTTCCAGTGACAACTTTTTTTTGTATTACAGCCCTGTGTTTTATTGATTCGGCACTATAAGAATCTACAGGGGCTCTAGCGGCACAACAGAGACTTGCATGGGAACAAATTGATTATTACAAAAACTACAAATCTTTGATCCCCATGCTATTTCTCCAATGTATACACACCTCGTGTCTGTCCTGCATAGGTGCGTGACTCGTGACTTTTTTGACCCCAGCGGCTCAATTAGGAACAAGCAGCAGAGAACTTTAGCCCGCACTCCTCGGACGGCCACAGCGGCGTGTTCGACAGACGTAGAGGACACGAACAGGGAACCTGCCGTAGAATCCGACTGCCAAGTCCTACAGGAAGAGAAGATTGAGTTCAGGCTTTAATTGAAAGATCACCAGGCAACAGAACGACAGCTTAAGCTGGTTCATTTGTAAGGTAGCTCGATTACGGCGTTAAACTGGATTATGCCCTCAATGCCACGCATGTAATGCGATGTCATTGTTAAGGGATTTACACTTCACTTTGCTAATTTGTCGCAAAATGCGCGATGAAATCCTGTACAGAACCGATTTCTGCTGAAAGGTTCCCCTGTTTTCTTTCGAGAAAGCTAATTAAAGGAATAGTTCACACGAAAAAGACTATCATTTATTTTTCCTCATGTGGTTCAAAAAAGATATTTTGAGAAATGTGCAAACGATGGAAGTCGATGTGCTCCAATGTTGTCTTTTTACTGACATTCTTCAAAATATCTTCTTTCGTTTTTCGCCGAAGACAGAATCATACAGGTTTAGAATAACATGAACGTATTTTTAATTGGGTGAGCTACACCTTTAAGACCTCATTGATGCAGTTGTCCCAGATGCTAATGCGGGAATTATGCAAAGACGCAGCACCTTTGAATTGGATGCATAAAAGCTCTCGCTCCCGATGCGTTATGCAAGCGTCATCTCATTTCATGGCCTCGATGTACTTTGTTGCTGTGTAATGATCCTTAGAGACCACAAGCTTTCAAGCCTCAGGAAATGAATACCTGACGCAACCTGACCTTGATTTCTCCAATCGTTGCTTGCTCTTCAACTTTTAAACAAAGTTACGGAAACGTCAGTTACTTGAGACCTGTAGATCATTACCGTAGAAGAACGTGTTGCAGGGGTGGCCTGGCTCCGGCGGCTTGCAGGATGTAATGACACACCTCGGCATCCTTATCTAGATTCTCCACCACCTCGCTGTGTTGAAGATCTTTCTGCCAATGATCTTGTTCTCTTAACACACGCTGGAGAACGTCCTGCTGAGGAGCATCGACTTCCGTTGTCGCTCGCCACAGCCGCAGAGGGTAACCGTCTTCCACCTTTAACAGAGCAATGACATTTTTAAAACATCATCACTTGGCCAAAGATAGAATAAACTACATTGATGCTCACGACGCCAAGGTTGCGGGTCAATTCTGAGGGAACGTGCACACTTCTACAATATATACATTGAATGCACTTTGGTTTTGCAAGCAAGGGATTCTTATTGAAATTCTGTCTCATACCATGCATAATATATACCTCTTGTCCCAAGAGGTGGGAGTCTATTGGCAAATTCTTTGGATCTTTGAATCTTTGATGTGTTGGAAGATTGAGTACAAACCTTTTTAGCTGTTACGTCCACATGATCAGAGCTCGAGAAGGATACCCAGCCTTTAGATTTCTCTCTCGCCTCCCGCAGGAGTTTTTGCGTAAGCAGGGAAAGCCTGGCACGCTCAGTAATTCCGTCTTCTCCACGGTGAGGAAAACAGCTTATGCCTGCATCTTCTTCAGTAAAGCTGCCAGCTCTCTGGGCTTCCCAGTATTTTGGGATCTATGTTGAAGACACACAAATATTTGTCTAGGTGTATAATTTATCTGTCATATCAGACTCGACTAACGACACTAGACTGACTAGACTAGACTCTGATGCAAATTTCACAAGAGGTTCGTATATGACTCAAAGTCATACAAAGTGATACAATCCAATACAAACAGGCACAAGACAGCAAACTGGAGGAGATAAATAGGGGGCAATATCAGCCGGGGAACAGGTGAAGGGCATAAAACCATTACATTATCAATAATGAAGAAAAGAAAGGTCGGTGAAAAGAACAAGACCGGAGAGAGCGCATGGCATGCCAAAACAAACAATCCCATGTCTCTCTCCACACTTGAGAAGTGGGTTCTGTCATGATCCTGACACAAGACTGTAACAAGAGTGCAGGAATGTGACATTATCAAGGTGGTGAAAGTAAGTAGTAATCTTAAGTTTGAAGGAAAGTTACTTTAAAGAAAATGTAAACTTGCATAATAAAAAGACTAAACTAGTAGTTTACTGAGTAGTTTACTGAGAGTGTACTTCAAAGTGTACTTTCATAATCTAAAAATGTTAAACATGTAGAAATTAAACTATTACTAATATGAAAAGATGCAAAATGACACACAGCCTTATATAATAACGCTTGTCATTACAGATAACTTCTAGGGACTTGGCACGCTTTGGTACCGTTTTTTGTGCAACACAACACGTGGGATGAAAAAGCTTTTGTGCATCAGAGCTGCGAGCGAGGAAGTTCAGATTGAACGCAGATGGGATGCTGACAGTCATTACGCTAACTAACTACTGTACCTGGAAAAGGCGAGAACATTCGGTAACCATATGTGACAGTCCCTGTGTCGCTGCCAGGTTCTCGCTCAGATCCCTCTGGTCCGGTCTTCCCAAGCTGTATTTCCGGTGTCTGGACCTATTTCCAAATGTAGAAAATAGCACAAATTTGTACACAAATTGGTCACACGGAGATGAATAAAGTAGCTTTGCAGACATCAAAACATGTAGAACTCTTCTGTAGGTGTTATTGGGGACCCCGAGGAAGATATAAGAAACAGAAGTTCTTAAGGTAAGTGGATTTGAGAAATGCAATTCCGACACAGAGCCTGCATGTCATTTCATAACCCCTTTACTCGATTTGTTTGTTTTCTAGTGTTTCTACTTATAGCGTCCCGCTGAGCTACAGTAAGCATGGAGAAGATATCTGCCAACGCACAGCACTTCATCCAGAGCTCAGCGGGAGGGTGAAAAGAGCTGGTTGGCTTGCAAAAGGGGAGTTTCTTAAACTTCGCTGGATGCATGAACCTAGTCGGCCTTGTGAAATCACCGCGTCTTTTTAAAACCGGTACGACTTAAATCGCTCTGATAAAAAAAAACAGGATTCCTTAACTGTGTCTATAGCATCTCTACATTTTACAGCCAACAGTTTGAGATTGCAGGTTCTGTGACATGAGGATGCCAAACATTTGAACATATAAAAAAAGTTTGAATATAACACCCTCACACTCCATTCCCCTGCCGTTCTGCCCGGGTTTCATTAACCAGCTGAACCGCATTACAGATACAATATGGCCCTTATCTGTTTAAAATTAAAGCCAGATGTGGAGCCATGCTGCGTTACATAAGATGCTCTCCCACAGCACTGATCCAACAATCACGCAATACAAAACAAAAGAGAATGAGCTTCTCTGCCTTTCAGCCAAAATGGATGTAATCTTTATTGTGACTACCCGAAACACTGCCTGAACTGTTCAGAAAGCGTGAAACTGGTTTAAATGAGCTCGAGTTTGCTCATTGGACGCACATCACAGAGGTATGAAGACCAATGCGATGTTAACTTTATAAACTGTTACAATACAAGGGATTTTATTTGGCTGTTTAGACTAACCTCATGCTGGTTCTGTCTCTTTTGAAGGAGTTGAGGTGGAAGAGGGAGGGCGCCAGGCACACGGCAATGTTAGTTGGGGTCATCTGGTTCTCCTCCACGCAGGCGACCACCTCTTGGAGGAAGAGGAGGAGGCTCTGGAGGGCTTCCCTGTTCTCGTCAGGCAGGAGGAAGATGGCCGCTTGAACCCCGGCGAACTGTTGATCTTTGGGAAAGTCTGGAGGGAAATCAAAGATGGTAAATACATCAATAGCGGGTGTTTAAACAAACTCAACACATTTTCGTACGCACGTGATCTATTTCTCATGTCATTTCTCAACTCTCTGTGTTACTGTGAGTGTAGGTTTGCATGAAAAATATTTTATCGATCTTCGTTTTGACACGGGTTTGGCTTACATTGGTAGATGTGCAGGAAGCTTTCACACAGTTTGCTGGAGAAGATGGGCTCGGGCAGGTCTCTGAAGTATTGCTTCACCATGTCGGCCACATCAAAGGCTGATTGATTTTCAAAGGACACGCCATCAGGATCAGCCTCAACCATTTCCCTTAAATTCTGGATTCGGGATTTGACCCCAGACTTTCGGAAAAGCCCAACCTGTGAGGTAAGATTAAGAATGTGTTGGGAAAAGTATGTTTATTATGACATTATCATATGCATGGATAGATTCTTTTTCAAAATGACCAAATGTGTTTAATCGGAGTGGGAAATGAAATATATTGCCACAGGTACAAAACGCGAGGTAATGGGTTCGATCCCAGGGATTGCACATACTCAGAAACAAATGTATACGTTGTAAAACCTGCTGTAGTTTTGCAGCAGTTTTCCCAGAAACTTACTGTAGATTTAATAACTACTTAACACCACTTTAATATCATAAAGAAAAATGCCTGTACAGTATATGCCTAATTAATAAAAAAAAACTTCGTTTTTGTTTTCCTGGCATTGACAGGGTGACATACCTGATCCAAACATTCTGTCCGTAAGTACTCCATTGCTCTCAAGATGCTCGGTGGCAAAGGTTTTCCCGATTGCTGGACGCTCTGGAGCAGAGGAACTCCAAACACCTTCCTGCTCTTGTGCTCTAAAACTTTATCTTTACGGTAGACTTTCGGTACTGTCCTAAAATAGCAGAAGAACACAATCATTATTAGTTTTAGATCGTCGATGTGATCTGCAAAATGAAGAGAAGAAAAACTAGTGTATATATTTAGGAGCTGGCATTAATGACTGCTATTGTATTGACAGCGTGTGAAGCCCTTGTGCGCATTAACATATAAATCTTTGAGCGAGCTGACATTTCATTTGTTTGTTGTAATAAGCTTCTTGTTATTTTATCTGGTCGAGCTGGAAAAAAATCCAGTGGTAAAGCAATTAGATGGGGTGTAGTGGTTTTAATCTTTCAGTACGCACTGGCCTGCTGGCAAGAGGCACGTGATGAATATCAAACTATTTCGGACGGCAAAGCCTATATTGATTTACATTCAGCAAGTCTTTATTTCATTAGGCGGTGGACTTGGTGCCATGGTGATGAGCTATGTAGTCGAGCAGATAACCTGACCGAAATTTGAGGCTTGCTAGTCATTATTTCTATATAAATCAGGGACTTTGAGATAAAACTTCAAGGCAATTATATGTGGCTTTGCGGGAGACGACTAATTCAACAAAATGGGATTTTTTTTACTTTTATCCAATTAGTTTTCCTCGATAGCGTTAGTCCCAATTACAGTACCTCTCTGCTTAACAGCGAGCCAAGATGTTCAATTAAAGACAATTTCAGTCTTGTTCCATTAGCTTAATTGTGTTCCCTTAGTGATAAAGTGGAATTGTTTACATTTGACACATGTATGCGGTGAGCGGTCCACATGCTGTTTATTGCAGAAGAGGAAAGATTCTGGGCTTCAGAGAACGGCAGGTGCTACTTGAAATCAAGTGACTCGCTGTACACGCGGAGTGCTGAATACTCAAGCGAGGGATCAATGTGAACGCAGGGGTTGACTTGAGAGGGTAGTTTCTTTGTAGTTTGCTCGATGGTTGTTAAAACAAATAGCCTAATTACTCTCCTCCCAAAAAGTCAATTATGCTCTTCTCTTTGCCTAAAGCAAATGGTTTTTAGTCCAGTTAATCCATGTTAAACGTGTTATTAATTGCCCAATGGGGAGTGTAGTTCTCTGATTTGGGTTAAATGATTTTTAAGGAAAAGGACAACAGACCGAAGGAGATAAAAAGATTATAATAAAAATGAAAAGACAAGTCATTTCCATAAACGTAAAATGCACCGTTGGGACAGGGCTGTCAATCAGTACCAGATAAGAGTTTTTCTTCTGTTCTTATCATCCCTAAAGCCCAGGTCGAGAAACAATTATGTTTACAGTCTTGGGTACATCATTTCTCAAGATAAACTAAGTCAACCTTTCAAGGTGAAGTGTGTAATTTCCGTGCCATAAATGTCATCAAATGGATTTAAAAAAAAAAGTATTTTCATCAACAATTGGTTCAACCAATGCTCATATGGTGTGCTCGACGGCATGCTAAACATAATAAAACGTATAATAAAAAAGTTTTTTTTTAAATAATTAATATTAATAAAAAAATTGCCACAGTTTTTACCCTTTTTAAGGGATTCTTACTAGAAATTGGTTTAGAGTTGTCTATGCATATCGTGATGGGACAAAAACATTTTACTATTAAAAATAAAAATGTACACACATCCCCTTTAACCATGAAAACAAGACTAAGAAGACTCTGAAATCTATCTTACAACAGCAGTTACTCGTGAATTGCACCTTAACGGCCATTTTCACAAAGAATGAAAAAGAAAGAAATCTATGAAATCACAGCGTGCGAATCTCCTTCAGTCTTCAGGAAAAAACAAGTCTGTGTTTGTCATGCAGCTTATGGCAGCAGGGTTCACTCTCCTTTTTCAACTCTCTACTCTTGAAACCTCGTCTGTTTTGTCTGCTGAGAGATATGCCAAGGTTGCAACTCGGCATAAATAATGAACGGTTCCCTAAACAGCAGGTCTCCTGCTCTTTCTCCTGCACTGTCTCCCCAACACAAGCTACTTTCATCAGATTATAAATCTATCCTTCTTTTTCCTCCTTGGCATTTTTTCATCAGCCTTACCAGTTCCAGCCTTGTTTGCTGAAGGGCGAGTGCTTGTCCATCAGAGCCGTGAGTCTGAGAAGGTTCAGTCTTTGTAGCATGGAGACATGTGGTGCTAATTTGGCCTCAATGCCTGCGCAGGAGTTCTGTGAAAGCATCTGTGCACTGGACCAGTGGGGCCTTTGAATGCTGCAATGTAAAAAATCAACCAGCTTTTGTAAATTTGTGTAAATTTCAAAAGCTTTCTTTTGATGGGATGATCTAATCTCTTACCCATCAGTATTCTCTGTGGGTTTAGAAGAAAGTCCAAACGCTTCCGGGCTCTTGTCGCTAGTCTCCTCCAGGGCAGATTCATCCGGATCTTTGATCTCAAGGTGGATGTTAGTCAGAGAGGAGGGCGAGGGAGAACCAGAGTGAGAGAAATCAGAATCCCCGTCCTCGGACAGCTTGTCCGTCCACGAGGTGACCAGCTGCTGCAGGTCACAAATGCGCTCCATCACGCTGTCCAACGCAGAAAACACATCATCGTCCATGATCTGCATATCGTCTGGGACGTTGTCATAAATGCTGACGCGGTGATCGCAGGTAACCAACGGGCTGCAGGCTTGTTCCTGGTCTTTGGAGCTACTGCTTTTAGACTGTCTACCACGGTAACCGTGAAAGCTTCCAGTCCTCCAGTTGACCGAAGTGTTGTCGAGGGGTGAGAAGGCGCTGTTGTGGGTAAGCACTGTTGGGAACGTCCCAGGCTTGTGTCCCTGTGGAATTTTAAACACGGTGTTGACTTTGCGATTTCGTTGGTTGTTGAGCTCCCCCTCCGTGATTTGTTTCTCCTCGTCTTCTTGTTTGGGCAAGCTGGGGCGTTTGCTGTTGCTTCGTACTCTGGTGACGGGGCTTGGTGTGCTGACTGCGCTGCTGGATTCGGAAGGACTGCCGCTTGAACCAGAAGGTGGCGAGCAGGATGCAGGGCTGCCTGATTTATCGTGGAGTCTTGCTATGTCTAGACACTGAAGAAGCTTGAGCCTCTCCTCACAAAGGCCTTCTTGCAAAATTGGCCCGCTTATGGCAAGTCTGGCTTTACCACTTTGAACATGTTGGGTGTTTCCTCTTAATCTAAGTTTCTCCATTTTCCTAAGAAGGCCTTTTTTTAGACGGGGCTTATCAGGAAAGCACTCCTCTCCGGTTAAAGCGTGCTGTTCACCCGGGGACGGTGGCCTGCTGGAAGAGGTGTCAGGGGATTGGGGCTTGTAGTTCGAGGAACATCTGGAGGAGCTACGACTCGTCTCTGGCTCCTCTGCGGTTTTGTTAGGAACGCATCCTTCATCGCTGTCTGCGTTGCTGGAGCTGTGAGAGGAACACAGCTCATGGCACTCGCCGCTGTCAGAAAGAGACAACTCGCAGCTTCCTGTTCTCCTCATGCACTGGATGGGACTGTTAATCCCCCCATCATCCGCACGGATCCAGCGCCTGCTCTTTCTGTCAAATGACCACTTTGGACTGATGGCATAAGGGTCGTCGTCGTCTTCGCCATCTCCCTACATTAACACATTTTTTTATTATATACAGTAAAGAAACTTTCTTATAACACAGTGTAACAAATGTTTGTTTCCCCCGAATCTTTTATAGTTCTTGTACAATTCTGTGGTGCTAATGATATGATATTTATTTTCATGTTGCATCAATGTTTATATTTAGCTCAAGTCAATTTGGAGCTTAGATCATTAATTACGGTATATAGTTATAACTTTATAGAGTTGTAACACCGAAATGTATAAAATTTGTGAAAATCTTTTAGATGTTTTGTGAGTACCGTCAATGATTTTCATATTCAGCATGTTAAACTTAATAAAGAAAAAAATGTTTATGCCATAGACTAGAGAAACCGTTTTTGGTTGTTTGGTTCCATAAAGATCCTTTAACATCCAAAGAGTGGTTCTTTGCAGTTGCAAAAGGTTCCTAAGATTATAAGAAAGTAAGAAAGAAATGGTTCTTCCGAGAACCTTTGAGTAAATTAATATTTAAGGGAAACAATAATGGTTTCTTCCATGGCATTGCTGTGAAGAACCTTTTTGTTTGACCTTTTTTCAAGAGTGAAGCAAGAGGAACGAAAAATATCTTTGCAATAAGCCTTTTCTCTAGTATTTGTTTTGTTTATATGTACTGTTTATCTCCTCCAGATTTTTCTCTTATACTCACCCTTCTTTTAGACCGGCTCAACTCGAGCTTCATCTCCACACACTTGTTTAAAGTGTTTAATCTCCTGGAAGCAAAAGAAAACATGGATGTCAAACAGGAAAAGCAGCATGACGCCCTTCTCAAATTCCCCACGTTGCGATCAGCAAGAAGCGCTTGTGCTCCGTCAGCAGAGCACGTAGCCGTGCTGCGGCGGGGCGCGTCGCATTACCTGCAGAGAGATTCTGTGGCGTCCCTATCCAGAAATTCATGATCACTCTTTACCCAGTCTATGTCAATGGGGAAACAGCAATCTGGAAGGCAAACAAAGCGAATTGAATTGCAATATAACAATATTTGCAGCTTATTAGGACCCACGGTTAGAGCCGCTATCGCTTTCTCATGAAATACAATGAGGAATGTAAAAAATAAATGTTTACCTGAGAATAACTGCGCATACTGAGGGAAGCCAGCTGCGTGGAGCCAATCGCAAGCCTCTTTGGCTTCAATCTCTACAGAAATAGAAACAATGCATATTAAGTATGTCATTTCTTGGTTGTTTGGCCTTTATGGAGCAAACACAAGGGGAGGGGGGAGTGAGGGATTCAGCAAACAATCACCACTTAATTTAATTTATTTTTTAATTAACATTAAAAAGGGAGCATTTTTTTTCACAAAGCCATTCAATTCCACCCCAAGTTTATCAACCACCCTCATTTCATTAATTTCCTGTGGATTAAAGGCGGAGGCGGACTAATTCGTCGCTAATTGAATGTCTTTTACATGGCCAGCCGAAAGACGGCAAGCATCAGCTACGAGTCTCACTTGGTTTCTCTATTGCTCCTCCACTCATTTACTTTCACCTTTCACATTCTTTCCTAACATAACACTGCCAGGAACATATGGTGGAAACAAATCCATTCTTCTCTCCGACTGGCCATCCATAAAACCTTGATGCCTAAGATCCCGTCTTTCCCATAGGTGGCGACGGGGTCAGGGGAAGACAGATGCAACTGCGCTGCAGAGACCAGATGGCTCAGATGTGTAAACATGGGGACGCTGACGCTCCTCGCTCTGACGCAAGAGCGGCCTGCTAAAGACGGAGATGGGTATGAATAGCCTAGCATGGTAGTGAGCCTGACCATGTCTTGAATTCTGACCCACCTAGAACTGAACTGAGAGGATTGTGGGAAATGTCTGGTTTTGCAATGTCATAACAGCAGAATATCCCGTCTGGTAGCTGACGCAATAACCATCACTTTTAACCTTCGATCTCTTTGGGAATTACATAAGGGTGATCCTATCACGTGGCCTTCAGCGAGCAGGGAAAGGCACTTCCTTTACCAAATACCTCAGGCGGCCCTAAAGGAAGTTGTGCTTTTAGGGCTTGGATGCTGATAACAGATGTGGCCTGCGATTGTCCTCCGCCTACCCTGGCGGTCTTTCAAAGCCTACAAGCGTCTAAATGTTCTGGGAGTACCTTGGCTGGTGTCGCTACGTGCCGCACAGGCTGTAAGCCAGAATGATACGAAACGCATTTCGATTGGTTGGACGATATCCCCCTAGCAGGAAGCAAATAGACACTCCACGTTGAAGCCACCTAATAAAGTGCCACAGCGGGCCCCCGGGGCTTCGGTAACTGCCATAAACACCCACCTTCAGAGGTGCTCGCAGAGAGACGATTGACATGAGAAAAGCATCTTTGGAAACCCCGAGGGGTGGAGAACATCTTGTTTGGCTGACAGCTTGAACAATTTTAACCATGAGTGTTTAGGCGGTGTTCGTGCAGAGCAACCTTTACTTTTTGAACATGTTAAGAACTTAGGGGTTTTAAGAGAAAGAACAAGGTTTAGGGGAAGAACATTTGTGTAAAACATCAGAAATTGTCCACTTATACTTGCTTACGTTCGATTTTAGGAGAATTTTTACTGTAAGAACAGATGTAGTACAACGGGCTGAAAAATATATGTTGCATTCATTTAAATTTTCAAAGTCAAATGAGTACAAAAGCTTCTCAAGCTTTTAAGATGGATAAATTATGTATTAACAATTGTTTTGTAATGACTATTTTGCTGTCAAAGGGATAGTTAACTCATAAATCGAAATTCTTTCATTTACTGTTTGACTTTCTTTCTTTTGCAGAACACAAAAGAAGATATTTTGAAAAATGTGATTACTTGGTAACCAACCAACACTGGCCCCATTGACTTCCATTGAATAAACACGAAACCACTGAGACATTTCTCTGAATATCAATTTCATACAAGGTTTAAATTGCATGCGAATGAATAAATAATGATAGAATTGGTATTTTGGGGTAAACTTTCCTTTTAAGCGTGTGTGAATCAACTCCTGCTGTGGATTCAAACAATACAATACTGAACCCAGGCTTTTTGTGCTCATGCATCAAGAATAATCACATTTTTGTAGTTAATCAGCGGTAACAAAGTCACCGGCTTCATCGCCTTCATATTCTCCATATGTGGCCCAAATATTTTTCAACCAACCAATTTTCCATAACTTTGAACCAGCACAGCTGGGTTTTCCTCTGGCTGACAATATGCTCTATTTCATAAGTGACAGTCTGATTTCAGCGAGAAGCTTGGCTCGTACGCAAGCATGAGGTCACTGGAATAAATGCTCAGATACTCTGTTGATAGTCCTGGTTGTTAACAACAGGCCTTTTATATCATGTGCCAGTTTTTGGATGTAATCAGAGCTCTAGTTACCATTCTCAAGTAATCACAGATCAATTATACTTTGCACCAATCTGTACTAATTGGTATAAATATCGCCTGTCTCTTAAGATGTCACATTTGACATCCCAGTTTATTTAAAAAAATGAATTTGACGAATGTCCAAAAAACTGCTTTCGTTTCAGTTTAGACAAGCAGCCCTAAAGACAGACGGGTCTGTCATGATGCTCACAAAGATAACCTGCAAGTATTCAGATCAGTAATGACACGCAGCATCCTCTCATGCTATGATATGTATCGTTGGATCCGCGAAATTTGCATGTTCTTCTAAATTACCAAGAGCCCCTTGATGTCATTAGGATGGTACACCTGCTTTACTGGTAACATCTTACGCACATTTGCTTCACAAGCTCAACCTCAAACAACTGTACTCATGCTGGTTTTTCATAGAATAGCCACGTAAGTCTGGAACAGTTCAAATGTAAAAACGAAAGCTAATTTCTCAACAAATATCATTAAGCTTTCAAAACAAGCGTACATAAAGATTTTGACTTACTTTTAATCAGCATTGCTGTTGCTTTGGTTCTTACACAGACCGTCAAATAAAACGTTAAAACGGCAACTTAAATTCTATAATATCTCTAAAACGCATTACCGCAGGAAGATATGAAGCAAAAGCTTAAACTCTGCTATGTATGAAAGAGGCTTTGTTTCTCATTCACACTGGTCACCATAATGAAATCACAGGAAAGGCATTCCCTCTTTTCTTACTGGACCATACCGACATTGACCGGGTGGGCGGTTCCCAAAGCAAGCAAAGTAAACAATGACTCCTGTCAAGTTTATTTACACTGAGCGCTTAAAATATTTTGTGGCATTTCGAACAACTGCCGAGAGTTATGTCTGGTCATTCACATCTTGTCACGTTGCTTCCGCATTGCGTGTGTTGATAGGGAAAAGACCTAAAGACTAAAAAGGCCAACAATGTCTTCTAAAATGTTATTTTTTGTAGAAGTAAACCAAGATTTCCCTAAAAAAGCAAACATTGAATGTCATTGCTTGTTTTAACTGAATAAACCCACCGATATGCATAATACACCGTACAGTAGGGCAAATGAGAAAATGTGTGAGGATTAAAAATATCTCTGTATTTAGGTAAAAAAGCCTATTTAGTTTTTATTGTAACTATGCATGCTTTTACAATTAGTTGCCATTTATTATTTGCATCTAACATAGTTCTTACCTGATGTTCTTCAGAACAGACCCATCATTTGGGCTGCCAGCCACGACCGGTCTAAACTCCAGAAGTTTAGTGAAAGGGTTTTTAGATCTGAACATCTGCTCATTCACTGCATTTCTTAGAAGGACGACACAGAGCTATGATGCTAATGAGCGCCCTAAATCCCATAAAGATATCGACACAGCCCATCACAGCTAATAGTTTTTGACTCTGAGGCTTCATTAGGACTTATTCCATAGTAACCCATTAGTGCTAATGGCTCTCATTAAAAGCATTGGTGTTTGATTACATCCTCTAAAGTGTGAAAGCTTGAAATTCCCTGTCAAACATTCTTTCCAAAGTGAACATGCATGAGAAGACACAGATGAGGACGAGATGCGGTTTTAGTTCACTTTGTGTCTCCAAACTTCTGTGGGCTACAGAAGACCTTTCGAAAAACACATTTTTAAAGTTGCCAACCGAACTGTTTGTAGTTCAACCTGTATTGAATGCATTATCCAATATACATGAATGAGTCCAGCCTAATTTCATTAATAACAAGTCCTTTAGGCTTGGCCCCAACTATATAACTGAAATTATTTGGATATTTTACCATCATTCAAAGCTGCAGATCTATACTGTATCCCGCAAGAAAGAAAAATCACAACAACATCAAAATTATTACTCCTAGACATCAGTGAAATTAAAGAGAAAGAAAACAAAAACTTTTGCTTAAGTCTCCAGCGTCTCAGATATTTCTCCTGTGAAAAAGATGCATAATCTCCACATTGTCTCTAAGAGATAAATATTATTGAAGATCATAATATGAATTTAAACACTTCTCATCAACTTTACCCAAATCCAGAATAGCCTATTGTACCAATGCAATCTTTATTCATTATACTACTCCGTACTCTTAATGCATTTTCATATGTTCATTATTTTGGAGTGTATTGCAAATTAAAATAAAGCTGTTATGTTGTTGATGTTATGTCAAAATATCTATGACCAGTGGAAACAGAATCACAAAACAGACGTGATAACACAAACTTAACGGAAGACATGACCGCAGTCCTGGCTCCATACTGTCCCCAGCCTGTCCTCGCTAAAGGGTGGGATAGAGACATTCAGAGGAAAAACATGCGACGTTGTGGAAGTACAGTTTCCTCTGCGTGTTATGTTAAAACACTCCACTGAGACATTCCAGACGCACCGTTTTTAAACCTGTTCAAGCGAAAGGTTCAAGAAGGTTTGGCGACTGTCATTTGACAACTTTATAAAAACATTAAATCTGCAATCTGTAACTTTTTGAGGCGAAGAATAAAGTGTAGCATATGAAACATAACTGTTACCACAGTTTGCATTGGTAAGCTTATAATGATGTTTTTTGACGGTTTGAGAGATGTGTCTATTTGGCATTATTAGACTATAAAGGAAAGTATATGTAGTGAGCTGCAATTGTATGTTTCAAACAGAGATGGCGATATAGAGGAAAAAGTTACGTATTGCAGCTTTAACTTTGAAGCCGTTTCAGAGGATGAGATATTTTTAATAGGCTCTCCTCAACCAAGAGCGATTCCTGAGCGAGTGGTCTTGGCGGTGTTTATTTGATAAGGAAAAGTACATCACAAGCTGACATTTTACAAACCTTGTAATAAGCAGATAAACCATACGCCGCCTGGTTTCCATGGCAATTATTGAATATAGAAGAGCCAGTTCCACTATTGCTAATATGAGATCTACAAATAACAAGGATCTCTGACAAGTATCTTAACTGAACCATGAGTAAGAATAATTTACTTTTGTTACCCAACCATTAAAAGTCAAAAGATCAAAATCTTGACAGACAGTATATATAATTTTTTTTCCCAATTGATGGACATTTTTAAGTCCAGGCTGCGTTTGGCCTTCTCTGATGTTTCTGCAAACGTTGCACATGATGCGCTCAATCCCCGGAATGAAAGTTTGGGTTTTTCTTAAAACGTTTGTTCTTGTTCTGTATGAACTTGGCACCTGGTGATAATTACAGCTCTATTTTATTTTGTATACCTCCTGGCATTTGGACTGTCACCCAAGTCTGTCAGCTCCCTTCACGAAGCGCAGATAGAAATACATTTTTTTGCACGCAGTTGGCACAGATGCTGCATCCAACCTGAATACCCCTGCAAAAAAAGGAATTCCGGCTCGGCTCACATAATTGTGTGTTTTCGTACGGGCTGACGTGAACTGGAGCCTTCCGCATTCATTAAAGGACCTGACATCTGTTTGATCGAACGCCGCTGAGCTGTTTATCAAGAGCTCCCTTTTTTAAAAAGCGCAGATAGAGATTTACGTGTTTTACGGCGCTAACAAAAGAGTTGAGAAGCGAATAGAGATGAATGGCATTGTTTCTGGCTCCTTAAAACGCTTTCGTGATTTAGTTGTATACAAAAGGACAGATGGCTAATGACTGTCTTCCACGAACACCACAGAAACTGCAATATTTTCTCCATTGTGTGAAAGTGAGCCTTTTAGGATTGAGTTGTCGTAAAGTTGCCCGGGGACCTTCTGTTTTGACTGGCAAACGGTACAATGACCCCACGACAAAGTTTACACAAGCACACGTTTCTATTTTCAGATGCGTGGGGTTGAGAAGACATATGTACAGAGTATTATTAAAGGGTGAGTCTCTCGTGTTTTGGTTATATTTATAGATCACCTCTTTGGTAAATGCAAGGAAGAGCTTTAAGAACCGTCCAAATTTAATCCACAGCTGCCTCCGAGTCTCTCCAATGGCATTTCCCGTATTTCCGTAAACGTGCTGCTCTAAGAACTGGCTGCCCTTCCTGTACACGCTCTGTCGACGCCAGCGGACCAGCAGCCACTATCTGCTCCATTTCCATAAGGCCCGATGCCAGATCTTGCTTTCTGCTAATAATCTTCTCCGCCGACTCTCTGACCTTCTCATAGGGCGACAGAGATACGAAATTAAGAGTGTGACATAAATTATGGAGATAATCCAGACTGCCGAGATGACTGCTGTTTCGGAGTGTTTCTGCTTGGTAAGTAATGGTCTTGCAGGACGGAGAGAGCCGGCTAATCAATCCAGTGTCGGGGGCGAGAAGGGATGCAGTGGGCTTGGATCCAGATGCTTTCAAATGAGATTCAATTAGGAGTGAATATGATTACAGATTACATTAACAACCGCTCACGGCTGATCTGTGGCACTTAGTGTTCCGTGGCCTTGGAAGACCTGGGAAAATAAGTGTTAAACTCAAGAACTTTGTCATTTCAAGTGCAGTGTTCTAAGAAATTGTCACATCACTCATATTATATCTACGAAAGATGACAAGTTCTCTTTGTTCCTGTTTTTTCCTGTATAGTCCTATACATTCGTTTTTTGAGTACGTGCAATCCCCTGGGATCGAACCCTCGACCTTGGCATTGCTAGTGCCATGCTCTAACCACTGAGCTACAGGAACCAAAAAAAGTATAACACATTTTAACCCATTTGTTGTCTCTTTTATTTGTTTTACACAAATTGACACAAAATTTGTCGTCATGTGTTCAAATTCTAAAGCACAAAAAAGGTGTTTAAC
The DNA here is from genome assembly GCF_947034865.1 of Barbatula barbatula. Classification (NCBI taxonomy): domain Eukaryota; kingdom Metazoa; phylum Chordata; class Actinopteri; order Cypriniformes; family Nemacheilidae; genus Barbatula; species Barbatula barbatula. The sequence continues at coordinate 13,541,612 of NC_136785.1, forward strand.
ACAGATTCAATAAAGTTGAATCTAATCTAATCTAATTTTCTATATTTAACCGAACACATCCTTTTTAAAGTGTATTGAAAGGGTTTATGTCTCTTCTTATTCACAGTATTGATAACAAAATAGATAAAGTGGTTAGACAGCACAAGCATAATTGATAAATATATGTGTGGCTGCATATGTGTGAAACCAACGGTTCTGGGGTACCATCGAGTAAAATAGTAAGTACTATTTTCTATTGGTAGTCAGTTGTGCCCCAGAACATATCAGACTATTAACAGACTATAAACTCCTATATGCGGTGTTAATTAAATAAAACTTTAAAATACTAGCAGCCCCCGTGTCTTTTATCATGTATCATCTGAATCACCTGATACACATTTTCATAACTTGTTTTACTTTTATTGACTGACATGTTTACAGTATGTGTTTGTTCCTGGGAACTGTGATGTTTACCCAGTATGGTGTTAAAGTGCTTTTTGGTCCTATTTTGTAAATTTTTTCCTCGACGCGCTCATTCTTACTGACGGCTGGAGCTGATGGTCTGACCGAGCGTGAACCATGGGCGGTTCTTTGTGTCCTCTGTCAATATCGCTGATACTATTTTGCCCCATTTGATGGCCGTCCGAAGTCAGAAAACACAGCACGATCAGGCATGAAGGTGGTATAGCGTAGAAAAGTTGTTGTTGTTTTGATACCCAGGGTTTAACAACTTATCCAGTTGTTCTTGTGAAGTGAAAAAGGCTTGGACGTAGATGCATGAAGGTCATTCTGCTACCTCAGTAAGGGATAGACTGTTCCGATCAGGATATCCCCATGCTCGACATGTTGTTGGTAACGGTGGCAAAATAGTGCTTATAATCCTTTTATTCTCTTGTCCAGGGCTGGAAAAGATCCTGCGTCGAGGCTGCCAGGATCATTTGGTTCTTTTACTGTTCTTTGAACAGATTGCATATCATGCCTTTGTGTGGTTTTATAATATGTTTGAATGATGATGCAAATCGGGGTTTAGGTGTAGGAGTGTGCCAGACCGTTTGCTTCCAGAGCTGAATGTTTTTACATTTGTAATTCGTGAAAATACTTTTCAACACCCACCACCTGTGCCCGAAGACGCCTTTTACTGCTGTATAGAAATCAGACAAATGTAATTTACAAAACATTGCAGCCACAAAAATGTCGTTTTCTCTGGTTTCAAGAAAGAAAATGACCCGAAGACAAGGAGACATTCAGCTCAACGGACAGTTTTAAATGGATGGGGGAGAAAGGAAGGTGTCGACTGGCAGAATCATAGCAATTCAGAAGATGACTGCATCTAATAACACCGTTTGAACCGGGTGGAGGAGAGGAGAGAGAGAATGTTTGTTTCTTCTCGTGAGTTGTAATGCCAGCTGCCGGGATCTCAGGGGTTTGGAGCCAGTATGCACAGTATGAGCTTGGTGTAAGCAAACTGTTTAGATTCGGGCTTGCACAATATCTTGCTGGCTTCAATCAGCAGAGATAAACATATACACGATCATTATCTCTCTATAATAAAGTACTTTAAATGCTGAAATACAATGACCTTTACGTATTCAAGTAGATAAAGCCTTTATCCAAAGCAACGTACAGCAAGATTATTTCAGAGACTGCACTGCTGAAACATGCTTAATAATACAATAAGGATTGGTTCGACACTGCATGCTTTAATTCTTAATGCCTAGATCTTCTTCTTTGTGGATAGTAATAGAGTGCAGCAGGAATGACATATTTTTTATTCGAGACCCAGAAGCTAGTTAGCATATTAGCTTCTGGGGTAGCAGAATATGCTAAAGTAATTTGAATGGATTTTTGGGTAAAAGATGGATCTGGTTATCAGAAGCTCTAAATACTTTGTTTTGGTTCTACAACAAAACACACTAGTTATTACAGTACATTGCTTGTGAGTTTTTAAAGCTTTTACGTCACAAAACTGGCGTTGTTAGCAAGTTGCTAAATGCGACTACAGATGTTGTCAGGGACATCAAATGCCGTCACATATAGACAGACTCTTTCACAGAGTAAATACGCTATTTATCAGGGAACATGCTTTAATGTTAACAAAGTGTGTTCATTTAGTGTGAAAGAGACGCTAATGTTGAGCGATAGTGGAGTAGTTTTTTTATAGCTTCATGTTAGCTTATTTTTTGCTGCTTGTTTTTACATCTTTCAACGTTTATAAATGTTGTGGTCATTTGTGAAGAGAAAACGTGTAAGTATAATAAAATTTCGTTGAGCTTTTGTATTGCAACTATCCCAAACCTATGGAAAAATCCTATTGACTTTTTGTTGAGGGAATCAGTGCGGTTGGCATATAAAATGCATGATGCATGTGCATAAAGTGCCCCAAAATGTTTTAGGAGACGTAAATACACGTTTCTATTCCCACCTGTGTTTAAAAAATAATCTAGCTTTTACTTTACGTACTTATGTTTACGTGAAAAACAAGTTGACATTTCCCACAAAATCTGACTTGACAGGTCAACCATTGTAAATCAGGGTAAGAAAAAACTCTGATCTTAAACTCTGATTGTTAATATACTCATAAATAATGTTCAATAGAAGTTTCACTTGCATTAGGTACAAAAAAGCAAATACAGCGTCAACAAATACACATCTTTCCAAAATCTCAAAAAACTATTTTCCCCCACACGTTCATTCCCAGCCACACTGAACGCATCCTACAAATTTACTTGCCGGCCGACAATATACCGCTCGAGGTAATCTTATACAGTTTGGAAGATCTCTCATTTTATGGTTATTTTAAACATGGCACTTAAATGTAACGTGTGTAATCTGTAATTTTATAAACCGTAAGCGATGCTAGACAAATCCTGTCCATCTGCTTCGCTTTGAAATCCCCTCTGGTAGCGCATCAACACCTTAACTAAGGACAAACATCTGTTAAATGACTCAGCAATCGACTGTTGAGAATATTGCTGTAGCTTAATTAGAAGGAATCCAAACTTGGAAGCGTTCTTGGGAATGTTAAATGAATGAGTCCTGCCAATGTCTAGACCTTCATACTGAACTGAAATTACAGTACAAAGGCACGGCTATACTGTAGATAACAACCATGTTGTCATGGTGACACGGTAATGGAGACAACGCCAAGATGTTGATTTATGAGCACAGATCAGTCATTGACACTCGGGATGCTCAATGGCAGCTGAACTTTGTGATCCTGAGCGGTGATATTGCTGTTTATAGAAGTTTGTCTCCAGAGGAAATCCTTGCCTGATTAACTAAGTCTTGCCCTCAGGCCCGGGCCCAACCTTTTCCTGTTTAGTCCCAAGGTGAGAGAGAGAGAGAGAGAGAGAGAGAGATAAGAAGACCGATGAATTGGGAACTTTGTGAAAGGAAAAATGAATGTACACAAATAGAGAGTAAGATGGAGGGGGGGGTTCACAAAAAATTAACTCACATTTTGCACACGCATTTCCTGATCTCGATGGTTGGGTTCTAAGTTATAGGTTGTGGACGCATCACCCGATCTGGCACACTTGCTCTCCCTAAGATGTCGGATCATCTCTTTAAAAGTTAAAGCACGCTTAGACTCCTAAAGCTTTAAATAAATGTCTTTAATATCCACCGTCAGCTTTCCATGGGCGGTAATAGCGCTCAGTTTTATGAATGAGGCACAATCCATAAGGACAATTTACACTGGCATGTTTACACTGAAAGGAATGACACTGACCTCATTCAAATGCACGGCACATTTCTGGTTAAATTAAATCTTGTGTTTAAGGAAAAAGATGCTGGTTTCTGTCTTTAAATGTGGCGCCACCTAGAGCTTGAGGCAGGTTTATACGATGAAAAAGTGAGAGACCGTGATAAAGAGACTATGAGCAGATATAGTGCATTGCACTTTTATTGTGGCCTTGCATCCGATTATCCCCGGCCATAATAAAACCGAAACGAAGTGAATCACCACTTTCTCAACTTGTCTAAAGTCCAGTCTCTCACTAATTGTGTGTCTGACAGGACCAGTGCTGCATTTCAAAATAATATCCCTGAAACCTCATGTGCGCAATAAACCTTTGGTAGCAAGATGAGTGATGTTTCGGAGGAAAGACGACTTCTCGTAGTTAGTGGTCATTCATAATCCTGTTTTGAAGTGTTAATGGAGAACATATTTAAACTGCCAAATTGAATACACGCATCAACCAGATGTATTAAATCTTAAATACTTATTTTAGGAACGTACATGGCCAACATCCAAGGACAGCGAACGTCTAAGGCTTGGAAATAAAAATGTTAAGATGATGTGCAGTGACCTTTTTGGAGAAAGCAGAAAGTGAGATTAAAAGCACTAGAGTTTGGCACTTGTTTAAGTAGCGTTAGGTGATAAAACTTGTGGAAACGGCGTACTTGATATTTTTGAGGGCTTGTGTGATTTGAACGAGAGCTGAAATGTGCACGTTTACTTTGTCATGTTTAGTTAAGGTTGTTTAAGTTAACCTGTGCGAATGCTGGGGGAGTGTATCGAGCACACAAATACTACGTCCAACGCGCAACGTTTTTTGACAAGTTGACCATGTCAAGCACGAGAAGACGTTTAACATTGTAAATAAGTCAGAATGCATGAAACACTGTTGCAGGGTTGCTTTAAAACATATTGGAGTATGTTCCAAAAATAATGTACTTATTAAAGGTGCAATGTGTGAGATTAAGGATGATCTATTGACAGTAACACAATATAATGTACATAACTATGTCTTCAGAGGTGTATAATGACATTACATAATGAAGCGTTATGTTTTTATTACCTTAGAATGAGATATTTCTATCTACATGCACCGCGGGGCCTTTCCATGTTGTTTCTACAGTAGCCCTGGACGGGCAAACTACTCTTCAGAGCGCATTTCGAAAATATGTTTTCCCACGAAAACGTGGAAACATCTTAGTCCTGTGTCACCCAACATAGTGCTTCGAACGGGGTGGAGGAGAGGTGAAGTGAGCCCTCGGTTGCTCCACTAGATGCTGCTAAAATTCACACATAGACCTTTAAGAGAATCCTGAATACTTTGTTATTGGATCCTAAATGCCATTTGAGGTAAATCAGGGATTAATTTGTCATTATGTTACTACATAGAACATGTAAGCAGCATGGGTAAAATACGTGAGCTCATAAATATTCCAGTTAATGGTTTCACACCTTTACAGTTATCACTTGCATTGACCATCATCTGAAAGCTGTGAGCAAAAGGCGATGATGTCAGAATAAATACGATGAAGGAGTAACATGCCAATACTCATCACCCTTCTCCCAAACTGTTTGATGAGCGAGGCTTTGATGAAAATGTCACACCATCTTTTCTTATTGAAAATCATTACCTGCTAAAGATCATGACATTAAGGAACCAGTCGGATACACAAACAACGTACAAGTAAGCAAAACTGCCCGCTGGCGAATGCGGTCGTCCCATTGGCGCTTGAGAAAAATGTCATGGACGGAAGTCAATTCATCAGCTGACGAGACATTTCTCAAGAGCCGTCTGATGTTGCCGTACCTTCCTATTGACGTTCTGTTTTTATCAGTCGATCAGGATGAGTCCACTTAGCGTCCTAAGGACACTTTTCAGTTCATTAAACAGCTTCAGATGTTTCAAAACATGAATTTCACAGTCTGAGGGAGAATTAACACAAATTTACCTGATTTTTTTACATTCTTTATTCTGTATCTACTTAAAAAAGTACCAAAATATTAAATAAAAATACTTAAAAAAACAAGCCTTGACAGACAACAAACGTAAAGTAACCTTTAGAAGCATTGTGTTCAGACTTAAACTAAGACAGTTTAATATCATACCACCATCATTGTTTTATGGACTGGGCCTCTGTTTCCAGTATTGCTGTAGTGCGTTGATGTTTGGGGGTATGTATTTATTTATTTACCTACAGTTTACTTAAGGCTAGTTCATACTGCACCAACAAAAAACGACTTCTATCAGTGTTAAGCCTGTTGTTTTTGGTGTTTGTTTTCACCCACTAAACATCAGCGTGGGTCTTGGAATACATGAATCTGACAGGTAAGAACCCAGATGCTGATAGCAAATGAAACAAAATTCTTCATTTAAACAACATAAATATCCCACGATGGGGCAAACAGGAAAACAAGAACCAAGGGTAGAACAAAACAAAACACTTTCCCAAGTGGTGGAAAAAGAACTAAACCAAAAATAAAGAGACTTTGTAGGGAACAGGGCAGGAATTAGACGGACAATGATTCTGCAAGACGAGGGACAGCTGTGAACAATAGACTTGATAAATGTGAAATATAAAGCGTTTGTTGAAACTCGAAACATGAACGTCCATTGTTAAACACCCAAAAAATATAATAAAAGCTTCAAAAACAGCCAAAGAATGGTACCTTTAATGTAGAGTAACGCTTCTGAAAGTGGTAAACCATAGTCACAGGTGTCAATAATGTTGCAGTAACCACTACTTTGCTAACAAGTTGTCTACTCGATACCCGTATTACTCTCAACAGAAGTGCCCTATGTGTCCTGAATATTCTACTGATACCTCTGTTCGTGGATGAGCTTCTACATAAAGCATTCAGTTGGCATGTACCCAGGTCTTTTAATAATGGAAAACATGTAGCAAATGTTTAAACACAATAGTGCATGGTTTGGTTCTTCTATTTCTCCTTTGTATATCCTTTGTACGGTGTATCCATCAACTAACCATACAATGCCCATCCCAAAAGGCTTTGGCAGTCAACAGCAGCAGCCGGCAAAAGACCCAGATTGACATGACTGGGATTTGATTGGCATCCATTTAATCCTCTATTTTCCATGTATTAAGTGGAAAGCCCCAGATGTATACTTTGTGTAAAACCTGCACTTAGACAGGATTTTGGACCACAGAGGTCCAGAGCTATTTAAGTCTCCCAGATGTTTAACCAGCTCTTTCAAAAACTTGATTTGGAGCTGTCACAAGAGCTTTTGGGAATCGTTTGTGTCTGTGGGTGGTGCAAATTCGAATAACTTAAGACATTTAACGCCTTGGCCGCGTTTGACCCACTTGTTAATGATTAGATTTTGGACCCTTTGGCCGGTCAATTGGTTTAATGGATTGCTTTTTCATTGAGGAAGTTCCTAAAATATCCTTTACTTTTTACACGTTCGGGAGGGTCGGGGTACAGTGCATGTTATGCATATTGCGTCATCGGAATACTCTGTGAATAGTTTGTTTGAAAGCACTCCTTCTCTGTCTATTTTGACCTTCTGACTACACTAAGATGGTTTTTTCAACGAAAACTAAGCTTTTTGAAATGCTCTCCACAGTGGATAAATGTGAAAACATATGCAAATGTGGTGTGGCAGAGGCTTTCGAAAGCAACGATGCGTTTTTTGGTCATGTGACGCAGTTGTCTGGTCTGCTCTCATTTTTGTATTGTTGTGAAAGATTCATGTCGGTTTGTACATTCTTCCGATTGCATTTTTTTCAAAAGAGACTGAATGCGTACTCACAGTTGGTGCAATGCGAGGAAATTTTCACTCGCTTTTGCAACACAAGTCTTGTGTTACCCGCAGCAACAAATCCACCTTATTGTTCGTCTATGTTCAAAAGTATGTGGCTTTCCTCTATGCTGCTATTTCAAAAAGGCGGAAAGTAAATAGAAATGACAGAAATGTGTTTTACCCATGCACAGTACATGGATGTTAGCGTGTTCAAATGTTTTATTGTGGATGATGATCAACTTTTGGAAAACACTTGGAAAAGATCATGTGGATGAAACCTCTTTTCTTAAATGTATCTGTTTAATTGTACTGTAGATGTAGACTCAGTCACTACAGTCACTAACCATCAAACTGCAACAAAAATGTATTTGTTACTACGCATTTCTGTCGTTTGTTTATAAAAACTACTACATCAAGGTACATTTACTTGACAAGGAAAGTTTTAGTTTTATTGGGTCTCATTTTGAATGGTATTTGTACCATGGGCAGAACTGTAAAACGCCAAGGGCTTAATAAAATATTATTTATAACAATTAACTAAGTTTATGTTTAAGACAAGCAAGTTTTACCTAAACTCATCACTAAAACACATTTTTAAGAAGGCATCTTATTTTTTTGCAGTGTACGTAACAAGTCGTTGCGTTATACAGAAAAATGAAAGTCATATGAGTTTGTAACATCATCACGCTTAATAACATAATTTACATTCGCGGGTGAAATATGCACATTTCGAGTCTACGCAGCACATAATTGAAATACAGTTTAGCATTGTCGATATTGACTTACTAACCGGGTATGATCCCCCTACAATATAGAAAATGACTCTTGCCGTTACGATATGCATAACACATAACGCTACAATATATTAACACAACAGCTATGACTCCTAACTCATCATCAGCTCATTGGTGTATGACACCTTCGCTAATCATTGTAGACATGATGGATGTCATCTTTAAATTGTACTACAGTAGAAATCCACAGTGTTGAATATTTGAACAACTGCTTAATATTCGTCAGGTCAGTTGCTGGAGTTGGAAGTCTGGTTTTATTGTGATTTATTTGTCACACCTGAAAGGGCAGAAGAGATGTCTTTTGCCTCGGTTCAATGAGGTTTTATCCCACGCTTGAGATCAATTCTTGACAATGTCCCCAATATGCTTTGAAACGCATTTCACCTCAAAATAATTTGAGATTTTTGTGTAGGTTTGGGTCAACCTTGTTTTTGACGTTAAAGAGCAACAAACAAATGCACGTTTCTGAAGCGTTGTCACTGTTTGATCAGCGAGTGGACCGGTTGCTTCATTTACTAATTGATCTGTCAATTGTTGGTCTGATTGCAGCGCGACGCTTTAGTCGCTTTGAGATCGAAGGCAATGTTCTCTAGAAACTGATTTGTTACGGACCTCCAAAACTTTGTACTCCCAGTCAATAAGGATCTCAGGCGTGACAAGGAGAGTTCAGGACAGACTTAAATTTAGAAGCGTTACAAACTAAGATTGGGTCTGTTCTCTTAGCCATAGTCATTTAGCTTGATGAATAGGTTCTGTCTTGATTCCCACCTTTTACTGACTTGACATTACTGTCTTGTGAATGTTATCCATGCACCTTTTGTTTTGTTGTCAGTTTTCTTTGAAATAAGTGACGTATTCAGTCCTCCAGTGAATCAGTTTTGCGAATCATTTTAACTTCCAATCAGCATGAATCGATCTCTTTCTATCGCTCATTGATATGGAGACACAGAGAACGGAGACACAGAGATCACGTTGAATGTGAGGAATCAAGCTTTCCTGTCCTCTTTTCAGGTCTGCATATACAAGCAGTGTGGGACTCCAGGACACCGAAGCGCAGTGTGATAGATTCAAGAACTAAACAAAGCTGACTGAAGTTTCAAGGTTACGGGGCTTTTTATGGACTCTGGGATGGGAACGGCAAGCTCGGTCGTGATCATGGTTTCCATTATGGCTAACATGGCCCTGCAGACTACTCATTCGTCATGGTGATGCAGAATGAGCCGAGCGTTACCGACATCAGGCTTGAGCAGGTGGTGGCTAGAACTCTTCTCCCCAGGCTCAGGAAGTAAGACAAGGCAGTCAGAAAAGGTAAGACAAAGTGCCATGCGGCGATGTATGTTACGCATGCATAACTCTATGACTGAAGAATGAAATTCTGCTATAATAAGAAACACAGGCATATTATTGCTCAGAAAAGAATAACTTGATTGGAGACCAATTACTTTTTGTACATAATTGATATTGTAATAAAATATGTAAAACATGTGTATTCTAGAGGTTTAGACCTTTCCGGTAAGACATGTAATTTGTCACAGATTAGAACATGAAATTGTCAAGTAAACAAAGGTGATCCACTGATGCAAACTTTGAACATATCTAGATTTTGATTTATTTGAGCTCATTTCAATCCTTGCCTAGTATTAAAACAGCACATTGGAGGTTTCTTGAAGCCCCCTAAGGGGCCGTTACATATTGCGTCTAAAATTTGCAAAAGAAACACGAGCTGCGCCACACCGCTTTCTCCATTTGCCAGAGAGGTTGCGAGCTTGCTTGTGTCGCCATCGTCGTTTAACTATTCTATGTTGTTTCAGAAAGGTGAAGCTGATTGGATAATTCTTGTCACGTGACCCTTTAAAAAATGACTCTCCCTATTTGAGTGCGTGTCAAATAACCAACTTGCGCACTTAGTGGGTCCCGGCCCCTGGTTGAGCAGAAATGCTCTATACAGTATTTTGGTTATCAACACAAAACTGAATAGAATAGGGATTCAGGTATATATGTTCAAAGACATCTTTCTACATTACCTCCTCACCTCCAACACATAGAAATAAAGTTCTTTGTTATTTTACTTCCCGTAGGTTCACACTGTGAAACTCTACTAGCTTTTCAGCTTCATCAGAGGCTCCGGAGACCGGCTGATAGGTAGAAGACACACCGGCGGCTCCTGGCAGGTCACGGTTTGTACATGGATGATACTCAAGCTGTGCTGACTCCAGAAGAGTCTGATTCCCATGGTGGCATGACCTCCAGGTTAACTCTCCCCTTTGAGTCCTGCAGAGTGCTGGACACTTTGTTTCCTCAGGAGTTTATGCACCTGGTAGCAAGTGGCCCAAATAACGATGCTCTCCGTCATTGCTTTGAGCAGTGAAACAGACTCCGGCTGTAATTGAGTCTGAGGAGGGGAAGAGCATCTTCTTGAGCTGAATTTAAACAAGGTGCCTTATGCTGGGGCAACACCGAAAGATTTTTTTAAATCTTATAAGAGTTTTAAACGGTGAGAGACCACAAACATGAGGAGAAAAAATCTATTTGCTCCTATAATGTGTGTTGTTCGCCTTGATGTGACGAAGACAGTACACCACACACCGGCAGATTTTCAAACAAGAGTCCTGACTATGAACACAGGAAATCTCGAAAATTCTCTCGAGACTTCAGAATGAGTTATATATTATTGCACTGTACGCTTTGTTTATTATATAATGTATGTGTTCAATATAAACAAATGTGTAGATATAACCTTTTATGTCATTCTAAAAAATAGTATTCATCGTTGAGAAATCGCTTAGGCAGCGTCGTCTAAAGCATTTAAGGCGGCACAGCACTAGATATAATTTTATTGCAACTCAAATATTGTAGTATTTATGTCTTCACAGAATTACAAAAATAATATTAATACAGTAAAAATATAATAAAAATAGCTGCTGACATTGTTTCCCCACACATCAGGATTTCTGATCTTAAATATTTACATTTTGCGATCGGGGCGAAGTTATTCCCACCAGGTTCATTCACTCTTAACACACATCACACCACAGGACAATCTGATAAAATTTAGGACTGTCGGAAGGGGAGAAATCGGCCCGATTATCTTTTGGTGTGGCCCCAGCATTAGACAGAAACTAAAGTGGAAGTACGAGTTTTGAAAGACACCAAACAACCGAGAACTTTGGCAAGATTAAAACTGCAACAGATTAGTGGCCATGTTGCGATTGCTGAGACATTTATTATTTCTTTACCTGCCATTGACGTGATTTAACATCATTTTAAACCAACACATCCTTGCCATTGATGAATATGAAGTGTTTGCATATTTATTCAACAAAAAATCCGATCTGCCATGAAAGTTTTGCAAATATGATTCAAAATGCTGTCCCTTTAACAATATATTAATATCTATAACAATATATTAGAGATTTGAGTAGTTTAAAGGCATCAAAATGGCACCTATTTCTCCATTTAAATTTCAACCTTCTGCTCCACATTCGCTTGCGCTTATCCCATGTCAATATTATGAATAGGTTCAGATTTGTAAAATGACCTTTTTCTGCCAGTTTACCAGGAGCTTATATCGTCTCTCGTCAGGTAGATTTACAGCCAACCGGCTGTATTGTGATTTAGTCAGCTGTATTCTCTAGACGCACCCTGCTCTTTTTGACCTGCTTATCCAGCATTATTCGGCTCTCATCTCGGCCCAAAATGAGAGTGTCTCGTGTCGACCTGAATCCATCAAGCCGGGGCCTCTTATTGCGCAGTGTAGGAGAATCAGGCATTTCATAAAGAAAACAGGGTGAGGAAAGAAGGAACGATAAAGCGTGAGGGAGGGTCCGAGACGGTAGGTGCGATGCCAAGGATAAGAGAAAAATGACGCAGTACCGGCGAGAGATAGAGAGAGACAGAATTTTCTGATAAGAGTGTAATAAATGGGGTGCGCTGAAAGGTTGGACAGTGAGTGTGGAAATGTAAAATCGAAGGGGAAAACTTCTTCAAACCGGGGAAATGAAAGCAGAGGGGTGGCAAGATACAAATGTTTGTTCTCGGGAGGTGGACGGACGCCGCGTCAGGTTTAAATTTGTCATGTTGCATGAAACCCCAGGGAGCTTTAGATGTGCGAGTGGGAGGAGATTTGCTCTGTTTTGTGAACTGACAGTGTGAGTTTGTATGACACCAATAAGCAGTCACACACCGGGTGTACAAGGGTCCAATTCCATAAATCGTTCCTCACTGTTCCATCCTCATTCATGCCGACTGAAGGAACAATGGGGTTTTTATTGTTTGTCCAACATGGGTGTCTAGACGCCGCTGACAGAGACATCTACCCCGGGACACATGAAGGGCAAATAGAGCCCACAATGAAACGAACAAACAAGTACACACACCTGCACCCACAAACAAAGGTTTGAAGGACAGAGGTTTGATGGCGGTTTGACAGCATGGCTGGTGTGCTCTGGTCATTACTGACCCGTACGATAAATCTGTAGGTGCACTCAGCCTTACAAACACTGCTGATGTGATCTAACACAAACACCCGTAGACATTACAGATGTGGGAGGACACATATCGACACTGTAATAGAGCCTTTGAGAGGACAAAATGAAACTTTCTTGTTTGTCATGCTCACTGCCCTAGACCTTTCATGAATAGGGTGTATAATTCAAGTATTAGAGGCACAAACGTTATTTTTGTTGTGACATCGCATTCTCTAGCGGACCAAAACAGTTCTTCTCTTTTTAGCACCCCAGTAGACATTCATTTCTCAAAACTGTAGCAAAAAAAGTGCACTGAGGTACAGTACGTATTTCCTATGAGCCCAGTGTATGTTATCATAAAATGAAAGTAGTATGAAAGGTAACTTGATGTAAACACATCAGAGGTATTTATCAAAAACTACAAATTTGCATGTTAACCAGCATTTGGCCCACATCAAGCCCTCCACTACTATATAGTGTGACTGATTTACATTATCTGCAAATCAATGATAAACAGAAGCATATTTATTTAATGCATTTACTTATTATTCAAATCAGATGGCACCAATAATCCACTTGATGGATTACGGATTCAAACTTTCCAAGATAACAGACACGCCATAATATAGAAACTCTCAAATGTGGAAGCATGTATTAGCTTCAAAGCTCAGCACTCAACTGTCTCTTCCTGTTTACGTGTTCATTCTGCGCTCACAATGATTCTTAAGGGTTTAAACAAAGCCCAGCATTAGAACAAAACCAACGGATCCTATCTCCTGCTTATCACGGGACTATAGAAAATAATCTGCGAACTTTCACCAGCCGTGCGCAAAACTGGATTAAGATAAAAATCATATGAGGATCTCCAGTGTTTCAGATACATCAGCTCCTTTTTTATCAGAGTCCGACACATGGAGACGTGGAGATGCATTGGTTTCGGAGTCCTTTGCTCTCCAAGAAACTGTGTAAGAGCGGATGTCACAAGACTCCGTAACATTCTGATATCAGCAATCAGAAATGTGTTTTGTTGGTAAAAGAAAGCATTGCGAAACTTGCTCTACTGGAAACATTGAAGGCACTATAAAAGTTGTTTCAGTTAACTTCCTGTGGGAAAGTTTTGTGTCATGTAGCAGAAGCATTGAAGACAACATATAAATATCAAGTTAAAGTATGCGGGGAACTGTTTTAGAGGTCAAGACACAAGTTACTCATAATCTGAAGTATTCAATCTACACTTAGCTACACCAGAACTAGTCTCAACCCCCCCCCACCCCGGTCTGACCATCTGATAAATATGGCACACAAACTAGAATGTAATTTCACGATCTAGCAAGCTTGAATCTGACGTTACACAATTTTTTGGGACAGCATACAGGGATTTTTATCTGTTTAACTGGAAGTTGTGTAAAAGGTACAGAAGTGATTCAAGAAGTGCTTTGGACTATGAGATAACCACTGGATTTGTTAAATTTTCAAGGCACTTAAGGACCCTATTCTAGCGAAGTGCACTTAGGGCGTGTCTGAATACACTTTTGCTAGGTTAAGGATGGGAAAACCTGTCGGCCTATAGAAACATAGGAAAACTATAGGAAAACTGGCCGCCTATAGGAACATATTACAAAAAATTATATTGCGGCGTTTTGAATTTAGACCAGGTTTCAAACGATCAATGGCGCATTCTATTTCAGTTGCCTCAAAATAGCAAAGCGCCAACAATGAGCCTAAACACCTCGTCTCTGGGCGCACAAATGGGTGCAAATGCATTTGCTACTAAAACAACATGGACGTGAAAATGAAAACTGCGTAGAGCCCTAAGACACAAAGAGACAACTAAGAAAGTAGAGTTAATATCTAAAAGAAGAATCGTGTACTCCCATTTGTGAGTTACGTGAAACAATCTTTCACTTCTGGATGGTAACAAAATAATCCAAGAACACACGTTCATTAAAAAAAATTCCCTCTAGAATCCCTTACAAAAAATTTGTTACTTTTATTAAGGATACTTAAGTAAAGTTTAAGTATATTTTGTGTAGTAAGTATATCAATATACTAGTAGTATACTTTTTATACTTGAAACTAAATTGACCCACATTTTCAGTGTAGTTAGGCGTAACAGTAATATACTTTGAGAACACAACTAGTGTAGTTTACATCTACGTTTTTTGTTTGCACTGCAACTATACTACAAAGGAATTTACAGGTATTCTGATAGTTTACTACTTTAATACTAGTGGTTACACTTTATTTAAAAGTACACAACTTCACTCTTTGCTTATTAACATGCATATTGGTTGTATTTTAGGACACGTATGAATGCTTGATTCTGCATGGCCTATGATTCTATATCACTTAAGTTAACCCTACCCAAAACCTAAACCTAAAAACGACCTTATAAGCAGTTATTAGGAGTTTATTGAGGTGATAGTCGTAGTTAATAGTTTGAAATGGATCCTAATCCAAAGTGTGACCATACTCGTATCACATTTATAGTTCTTATCAACTATTGAAAGTATTAAAAAGGTATTTAATAGTCTACTCAGTGAAAATAGTACGCACAAAGTAATGAGCACGGCGGGGCGAGAAGCATGAGGGAACGGTGCGAAGCCGGTGACGCGAGTGATAATGAGTGTCAGCTGCACGTTGCAACGGTCTCGCATCTCTCACGCAGGAGCTCCGGGACCATACAAGGTTGAGCGACAGGAGATGCATGTTATGTTTTATTATGTTTGTGTGGCCTGTAGTCGACCGTGAGTCGACAAACTTTCGGTTTGTTGTTTATTTGTTTTCTTAAAAGTTGGTGTTCAGTTCATCCGGTTCCCGCCTCCTTCCTTCATTACATGGAAATGTGTTACACACAACTAAAAGCAATGTTTACCAAGAATAGGTCATTTTGCTTTTAGGTACAAATCCATCAAAAGATTTAGTACAAGTAAAGGCCTAACATGAAGTATATTTTTAATGTTTTGTTTAAAAAATGCTTAGAACTTATTAGATGTTGTGCAGTGTTGGAAATATTTGCTCAGGTAAGGTAATATTTGGAAAGCTTTATGCACTATGCACATTGTTAGATCTATAGACAAAATGTTAACTGCTCTCACATGAGTAAGTCACTTTGGATATACAGGAAGTGTCTGCTAGATGCAAAAATATGTTTCTGCATGAAAAGAAAACTGGTGAACAATTGACCAACATCAATGACTGGAACCATTCACTTAACACAGATGAGTTTAACCCGTGCATCTGTACACTTGATACTCTGAGCAGCGAAATCTGATTTCTAGCTCTTCTGATGTGCTACCGAAGATAATATTTTCTTGAAAGATTTTATTTTATCACATTTGTAAAGAAGTGAAGAGATCAAGTGTTTCTTAATCTAAGAAGGTAGAGCTTCATGTTTTCTATCATTTTAAAAGCTTCAAGAGGTAAAAACTGTTGAACCGGAATAGTTTGTAGAAAGACTACATCCAACTCTTGGATGTTTCACCATTTAGGGATATGAAGCTGTCTATGTTCAAGTGTAAGACACTTAAGCACAGGCCTTCACTAACAGATATGCTTGCCAAGTGACACTATAGACGACATTGTGCAGACCGCAGTGTGAAAAACTATTAGGCAACCTGCACTTTTGGAAATGATGCCGATGACCCAAACTGCCTTGTGAGACCGCCACTTATCAGGCTTTGGAAACGGAATAGAAAAGTAGTCAGATAAAAAGAGACTACATTTGCGATCCCAATAATAACCGAATGGAACAGTGATAAAGCTCTCTGATTTCCAAACCTGAAAGACTATCTCGTTTGGATCTGCTCTGAATGTTTCTGACTATTGCCTGTTTATGTCTGGAGGAAATAGTCATGTCAGAGGTTAAAATGTTGATGGTGCTATTGTTTTTGAAGTGAAAAGAGGAAACGATTCTCAAGTTCTCTTCTGTTTTTATGACTGTACCAAACTTTTATTATTTTGCAATGAACCGGTAATCCATGTCAGTGCACTAATAACATTGTTGGTCACCAGCCTGCAAATAATGTCATTACTAGTTTGTCTGACTGACCCCTATAGCGGCTAATGCAAGATGAAACACTGTTTCTCTGGTTCGCTCATTGTTTACCTTAACGGGAAGTTGTTGTCATGGTCAAATAATCTCATAAAGTCCTGGGTGTGTACCCAAGTTTGTTTAATCCTCCACATTCATCAAAACAGCTTTACAAATCGATGTTGCGATGCAACCTATTGAAATGTATCTCATCAAGTGGAAAAATTCCTCTGCGCATATACAGAACAATATTTACCGTTGTTAAGACATCATGAGGAGCATTTGCACGTCCCCAATGGAATAAAGCGGAGCTGGAAAGTGTTAATTTAATAGCTCGCAGGACTATTGTGACAGTAGGTTTGGTTGTGCCAGGCACTGAGAGATGACAATTTTATGCATCATCAAAGGTAATGAAGGATCTGGATCCTTCCTTCGGGGAAAAAGACGTTTGATTAGGCCATAATGCCAGATTATCCTTTTGAACTGAGAGAAAATGAGCGAAACTTGAATCTTTTTGAGGGAAAGGAAATGAGGGCATTAGGGAGAAAAGTCGTAAAAAGCGCTCCAAGAGTCATTTGGCGTACATTTTTGCCGCTCAAGAGGTCAATCCTCCAAGCAGACATTTTAGCATGTAAACTATCATCAATGATATGTGGTCGTGCACAGCAGGGGAGCATTTCCAGCAAACTTATTAGCGTATTGAAAACATTGTATTAGCCAAATTGAAAACTGAACCCCTGCGTTAGTCTTGTTTTTCAAACAGAAATGTGAAAAAACATACATTTCTTGTCAAGGAGTTCAATGTGACCGAATGAAAGTTCAGAAACAGGAAATGTCCTTCTGAAAGACCCCTAATTGCCCGCCCTCTCAGATTTGTAACCCGAGTGATTTTTAATTTCACGTTTAGTTTGTAGCTTGTAAATGTTAATTGCCTATAAATCTAACTTTTTTGCTTGCATAAAAAGGCTTTTGCAAAATGAGTTGAGAACATTTAGGTGAAAAGAGCAGTTGTACAGACTCACATTGACCGGAGCGGCACAGATTACAACAAAATATCTGCATGTCACCTCTGGTCACATGGGATAATGGAGGGAGACTGAGCAGTAAATCTGAGATGAAGCTGTTTAATGAGCCCTGGCATTGAGAACCCTGATTATATACGGTTATGGGAGTGTGTGAACGCCCACCTCATGCCCACCTAACCCCTGAGCCCCGTTTATGGAGAGGTCCATGTGTAAATCTGTTACTCTAATCAGCTATTTGCATTTTTTATGTGAACTTGCTGACAGATGTAATCAATCGTTCAGCTTTTGGTTTAATAGAGACCAGTTGTAAGTAGCCAGAATGCTAATTCTGCTATTCCAGATCTCAGGCTGGTTTTAGACCTAAAAGGTCGACTTAAAGGGATAGTTCACCCAAAAAGGTAATTCTGTCATCACTTACTCACCCTCAGTTTGTTCCAAACCTTTACACATTTATTTTTTCTTCTAAAACCAAACTAAGATATTTGTAAGTATCCTTGTAATCGATCTACACAACATCCTTAGGACCCATCATACAGGCACACGGCTTCTCATCTCACTGTTATGCTGACGACATCCAGATCTAAATCTCATTTCACAGTACCACTGTATCAACTTGCATAACAGCCTGCCTAGATGACAACTCAACTTGGATGAAAGAGCACCACCTCCAGCTGAACCTGGCCAAGACAGAACTACTCGTGTTTCTGGCACATCCCACGTGCAACACGATCTCACCATCCAACTCTGCAATACCCCAATCACTCCCTTCGAATCAGCCAGGAGCCTCGGAGTCGTATTTGATGAACAGCTGTCCTTTAATGATGACATTGCAAAGACAACACGATCCTGCCGATATACCTTATTCAACATTCAAATGGTTAGACCCTACCTCACTGAGCATGCGGCACAACTCCTTGTACAGGCCCTGTTAGGCTCAAGGTTGGACTACTGCTATGCTCTCCTTGCTGGTCCTCCTGCAAAGGTTTTCAAAACACTTCAGCTGGTTCAAAATGCAGCATCACGCCTCGTCTTTCAACAGCCCAAAAGGGCTCATGTGACACCCCTTTTCATCTCTCTCCACTGGCTACTGGTTGAAGCCAGTATCAGATTCAAGTCACTGATGCTTGCCTACAGGACTATCACTGGATCTGCACCGGCATACTTTCACACCCTCCTACACTCCTACACCCCATCAAGAACCCTGCGTTCAGCAAACCAGCGGCGCCTTGTAATGCCTTCTCATAAGGGCACTAAATCCCTTTCCCGCTCATTCTCCTTCACAACTTCTTCCTGGTGGCACATTCTTCTTAACTCGGTCCGGTCAACCACATCTCTCACAACCTTCAAAAAAACTACTTAAAACTCATCTCTTCTGTGAATACTTGACAGACAAATGAGAAAATTTTTTTATCTACACTAACCCTCTCTCTTCTCTCAACAGGTAGTGGTCTAGTTTTTGTTGAAACCAGTAACTTTGTATTAGCACCTATTGTACTATTGCTCTTGTATGACATATAGCTTAGTGCTCAATGAACTCTTTGTAAGTCGCTTTGGATAAAAATGTCTGCTAAATGACTTAATGTAAATTTAACCAAAAATATCTCATCCCCATTGATTGGTCTAGTAAAAATAAATACTATTTGGAAGTATCCAAATCAATGGGGGACGAGATATGTTTGGTTACTTACATCATTCCAAATTTCTTCAAGCAAATGTGTACAGGTTTTGAACAATCTTAAGGTGAGTAAATGATGACAGAAATTTAGTTTTTGGGTGAACTATCCCTTTAAACTCTTAAGATTCAAATCTGTAGTTGGCGTCAGAAGCTCTTCTGTGTTCCTTGATTTTCAGTTTCTAGATGCATAAAGGTATTATTCTTTCTTAATTTGGTTCATATGTATTTGATTACAAGGGAGAGAATCCTATTTTTGAACGTCTGGATAGCAGGTAAACCAATGAAACCTTTGAAACCAAGCACTACAAAAGGTCTGAAAAACAGGTCAGTAGAATTTATTGTCTTTCTGATGATCTGCAGGCATTCCAGCAAACCCACTTGTGAAAAACATTAACAGACACAAGAAACCACTGGTTTGAAAATCATATACAAAATCAAATCCAGACCTAACTGTAGGCTGCTTTCTGGCATTTAATTTTTGAGCCGATCAAATTTTTCTGCTCAGTTGCACAAGTACTAAAGTATAAAGACTAAAAATGCGATTTTATTGTACTGCAAACCATAACACTTTTTGGTTTAACATAAAAAAATCAGTTATTGAGCAGATACATAAAAAATAAGTGGTATACTTTACCCTGATTCGCAACAGTAAGATTAAAATAATGCTCTACTTTACATTTGCAATTTTATGTTTCAAACAGAGATGGCGCTGCAGGGATAAAACCATGTTTGAAGGAGGTTTAAAGGAGGTTTAAAACCCGACTTTTCCATGTTAAAGAACTATAATCGTGTCCCCGGCGCATCTGCCAACTTGGAAAAGGTGAAAAAGTAGAACCCATTAACTTTGTTTCGGTGCTTTTCCCTGCAAGCATGTGAGAAATTGAGACAATCAGATTTCTCTACGCTTGTGACACAGGGAGGTGTTCTCATTATCTTATTACCGCCCATTAATCTGCATGTTTACACCCACGGCATGGCCATGGCATGCACTACACCAGTGTTTCCTAACCCTGGTCCTCTCCCTAATTAACACAACAACAAGCTGATGAGTTGAATCAGGTTGAATCTAAAACATTCTGGGAGGTGCGCCCCGAGGACCAGCATTGGGAAACACTGCACTACATGTGCGTTGTGTTAACACCCCGGACGGAATGGGGATGGGGCGCAGTAACTCATTAGCATTTAAAGAGACATTGACTAAAACAGGTTGCTGCAAACATTGGTGCGTTTGTCAAGGCAAAAGGGGTGTTGTTAACTCAGCCATTGAGTGATTTGAGCAAAATATGTTACAGGCATTTTATAAAGACCCTAATAAATCATGCCAACTTGTGGAAAAGGTTAAGCCGATGAAGAAGCTGTACTCATTTAATAGAACCAGACGTCAAGGAAACTTTACTTTGATAATTGTTTTATAAGGTGAAGCTTTAAATGGAAGACATATATATTCTTGGTGTAACAGAGAAAGTTCATATCAGGCACAGAACATTTTATACATTTTTTAAAAATAAATGTTGAAATGAGATGCAAATTATATGACAGAATTTCCCACGTGCAATTGTTTCAAACCGCTGCTTATTACAAATTTCTCCAATATTCTATTATATTCATGTCTACAGACCAAGATATAAACTCTGGCCTAGAAGCACTTCTGGTTTCACTTTGTTTTTATTATATTCATATTTTTTATAGTACAAATATTTGTTTAACATTTTGATTCAGTTGTAAATGTTCTGTTGCATTTTCTTCAAACGTTTGTGTGGTGTGAAGAAAATGAATCAGGAAGTTCTTCTGGACCGTTGTTTACATCTTCCAAAGTGGTCCATAGTAAATAAACTTTCGCTCTGCTGTTGTTGTTCTCCATAGAAAAATTGAGAATCTGACCCCATTTCCTCCCATTTTTTGTTCAGCTGTGTATGTTTCTTTTCTGCTTCGTTTTTCCCTCATTCCCCTTCCATTTTTTTGAGATTGCAACATCTGGTGAGGCTTTTCTCACAGTAATCTCTGGAGCGAACGGCCTGTTCTGCATCATAATGGAACTCTTTATACACAGTTCCTCTCCTGCCCGCTGTTGATACATACATACAAACACTGCACTGACAGGCACACCAGGAACACGTGGGTCTGGTTCCTGCGATGAGGTAATGCCTCTTGGCAAGGGTGAAATATAATCTGACTGTAGTGAATGCAGGACAATCTTTTCTGTGTAAACCGATGTAAAAAACGAGTGATGTAGTACAATAGAAAAGAAGGAAAAGTGATTAAGTATCTGTGTTTTTGTTGCGAAGGCGCTGGCATGTATTTCTTCACGATACTTTCTGTCGTCGTTGACGTAAAGCAGATATTGCGATACCTCACAGATCAGCTCCGCAGCTCCAATCTCTCTTTTGGCCAGATGTTTACTCCAGACGTGGCCAGACCATGGTTTCGCTAGCGTTGCGTCGTAATTCACTTGGCCGCTAGGTGCTGCGGCGATTGCGAGTCCTTGGCGTCCTACCGAGTTTAATAAGGGATAGTTCGTGTTTGGCAACATTCCGTTTTTATTGGCTATGAGAAAGCTTAACGTCGCATTTATGGCCCGCATCTGGTGGACGCGGATCTTCGGACATCGTGATAAGCACACAACCATATTTGGACTGAGTTATGACAAGCTGGGTCAGGAAGTAAATATTAGGACAGGGTTGTGATGTATGAGACAAAAATCCCCACCCTGCACGAGCATGGAAAAGAAAAGAAGAGAGCAATGAGAGAGACACTGTAAGAAGAGAAGGTGAGAGAGACAGGAAGGCTATTAAAGAAGATTTGGTCTTCTGACAAGGTCTCATTTCGACCAAAGGCCATTTCCTGCAGTCTCTTTGAAGCCTGTGAGGTGGATATCCTAGCAATTAACTGGCTCCTGTTAGTTGGCCCCTGTTAACATAGACCCTCTTATCATTTTTGGTTAAGCTTACATATTCAAGAGCCACATTATCACTTATAAAGCAAGTAATAAGTTTCAAAATGAAAACCAAAAACCTGAAAGATGCTGCATCCAAGCAAAATATGTCAGCATGAAATCCAAGACCAGCCAGCAAAGTATGACCCAAAACAAATTATTAGCAATCATTCAACAGCAGGTATTCTGTACTTATCTAATAGAATAAATGTCAAGAGAGCCGTTATGTTTTCTGGTTTATCAATTGCAAGATCTTAATCAACAGTGGTTGTACGTCTTGCCCAAACGATAGAAAATCTCTTCTTTTGAGGTGATGGGAAGTTCTTCTTAACCTGGGTAAGCTCAGAAAATTCCACACACTCCACTCGGAGTTAATAGAATCATTGTGGCTGTCACTTTGATGCCTCACTGTAATTTTACGCTTACATATCATCTGAAAGCACGTAGCATATTTGAAAGCTCAATTATTGCTGAAAGCACTTCAACACTTCGATGTTGGCACTGTTTAGGGAGTAAAAAAGGAAATGCACGACAAAGATGATTTGTGCAAAGTATTTCGGCAGACTGTACCTGTAGGCACCGTTTATATAACAGCCTCTAAAAATTCTTAAAATATGTATCTGGCTGCAGTTAAAATAGATACCGTGAAACCGTAAGTGCTAACCTGGCATGATTCTCCTTTAACTTTTGGCTTGTGCTATTTCACCGACAATCATTTATGAAATTTCATAAAGCAAGAACATGAAAGGATGGACTAAGCTACACGCTCGCATGACAATAAGGGACGTGATCCTTACCTGACAGGCGTTTCTCACGTGCGCTCTTCCAGAATATATCCCAAGCTTTGTTAGTAGAATCCTTCACATGCTCGCTAAAAGACCTCCTGAGTGGAGTTTTCACGGTATGTGCCATATCCACGTGCCTTCCAACCGTCAGCTCCGTTCATTCCATACGTGCCGGGCGCAGAGAGAAGCTGCTTTCTTACTAGTTGGACACTTGATGCTGAAAGTCTGCATAGGGTTTGAAGACACCCTCTAATGTGCTTGAGATTGTGTAAGCGAGAGGGAAAGTAGGGTAGTGAGAAGGATGGGGGGAGAAAACCTTTTTCCTCCCGAGCTAGGGGTCAGAGGAGCCTGAAAAGGAAATAGCATCGACTTTGGGTTAAGCGTCACCACCCCTCCTCGGCCCCCTTGCCTTCACTTCTGCATCTGGACAGCCACCAGTTATGCACGCTTGTTTCTATGCAGGACACTAAGATAAATATTGAGTTTGGATGTCTTTTTTGTTAAAGGGTGGGGAAATAGTTAAGGACTGTCCCTCTTTTTGCTTCATATTTTCTTTTTGTACAGTCCCTCCAGCTTGCCCGAACTTCCCATTTCGAAGGAGAACTTCTTTATTTGCTGTAATTTCACACTTTAAGCCCTTCCCTGTTTAAAAAACTGCTTAAGCCAGCCTAAGCTAAGGTTTGTCAGCCGAGGCTTGCCCCCAGCCTGGCCAAGCCAGATTTACGTAACTGGTTTAACTGGTTGATCAGATGGGAGTCCCCTAAACCGATATGATCTCAGAGGAGTTCGTAACTATTTTACGAGGTGGCTAATTCACATGAATTAAAACGATGTGAATCGTACAAAAATATACATTTACGCATATGGCAGACACTTTTATCCCAAGGGACTTACATTGCATTGTACTATACATTTGTGTTTCTGACTATGAGCAATCCCCTGGGATCGAACCCATGACCTTGGCGTTGCTAGCGCCGTGCTCTATCCAGCCACAGGAAATGACCACTGGTTAGAGGGACGGCAGCAAATCGCCTCATAAAACAGGTACGAATTCCTGTAAGATTTTGTTGCCCAAACCCTTCTAAAACCAGCAGACTAGCCTAGGTTGAGAGACCAGTTAAATCCAGTCTACACAGGTTTAAGCGGTTTGTTTCATCAGGGGTTTTCACGCTGTCACTTTTGTGACTCCAAACAACCAATTTGACTGGAAACAAACAAAACTGTCTGTTCAGTCCTGATTGCATATTGGCTTGTCAGATCGTCCTTGTTAACTTGAATTTATTGCATGATATAAGTTCTCTCTCGGCTTACAAAGGACGACATTGATAATTACACTCAACAAGAGTTGAAAGGCTCCCTGCAAATGTTTTGTCATCGTACGTTTGCAGTGTTGATCGGTGGATTTTATTTGTGCTCCGTTCACTTAGTATCGCTTCATGTCTCCAAAGCAAAAATTATCAGCGGGTGAATACTATTACTGAAGCTGGAATGTACACACAGCGGTTATGCTTGTTAAACAGACACCTCGGCCTTAAAATCTAATTAACAATCTTTAGCATCTTACGAAACCGTGTTCTCATGACTAAACATAACGCATGAATGTTTTGGGAAGAAATGGAAGTTTGTGATTCTGAGACCATTGGCTGGGGAGAACCCTCGGATTGCACAAGCATATTAAATATTTGTCGGCAGGCTACCTGACAGAGCATGTTGGATATTTCCATATAGGCATTCAAAGCTGTTACATTTGTGCACTTTGTGATTAATGTCCAAAAATCCTCTCTGTGAATATTTAGGATTATTATGGTCCTGTGGAATTCCCTTCACGCCTGTAAATTACTGTGTTATGGGCATCTGGTTCATATTAAGGATTTTACAGTCTTCTTGCCCGCTTTGAATCCGAACGGAAAGAAACCACAATAACACACAATTGTCATCGATTTGTGTGAAAATCATTTTGCCGTAATGGGGGTTGTTTGTTTGTTTAGTCTCATTGTGCTCTCATTGTACATGTTTTGTGAACAGTTGTACTATGCTGTGTTAGCACCAAATTCACTAAAGAAATTATGCAAATCAATTAATGACACGATGTTGTCATTAAAGGTACAACCTGCTTGTTATTCAAACCTGTAACTGATTGTCTTTCTTCTGCAGAAAACAAAAGGAGATTTTTGTAAGTAGGCCTATATTGTTAATCGAATTTCAATGGGCATTGTTCGGTTAACAGCGTTCTTTAAAATATCTTGTTTTGTGTTCTGCGGAAGAATAAAGTCACACGGTGATGACAGAATTTTCACTTATTTTAATTTCTATTATTTTGAAGCTGCAATCTGTTACATTAACCTCTCTATCGCCATCTCTGTTTAAAACATGCAATTGCAGGTTGAACACTGATTTTGTTTTTATTTTTAACTATAAATTTAGCAATTGCTGCTTTAATTGAACTAGGCAGATAAAATGTGGCAGATAAAACTAGGCAGATAAAATCTCATTTGCATACTGTAGAAGGCAGGGTTGTGCTAAATAGAATGACAGCTCCTTAATTTGAATATTCATACCGCAGCATTATTCCTGTGCATTCTGTGTAGGTGGTTAGTGAATAAGATGCAGGTTTCTGTGAAAAAAAGTGTCTGCACAGAAGGAGTACAGCTGTCCCTTAGCTATTTTGTGCAAAATTACCTTACCTGCCTCAAAACAAGGCAAATATAATTAAAAGTACCCCGCACTGGCTCATATTTTATGTACAATTTCCTTCATTCGAGTCTTTTACTGCTACATTTACTGTATGGTCTGATGAAGATTCATTCAAACTTTTAGTGTGTAACGTCTTTGTGTGCAAAACCACTAAATAGTTGACCTTGCGAGGTTGGGGGTGATGGCGGCCACAGTATGGTAATGGAAATCTATGAATTAATTAAACCCAAGAGCGTTTGAAGTTGCATGCCAAACTTTGCTTGCCATGACTAACTGCACAAAATCAATTAAACAATAACACATGCCATTCCCAACACCCGTCATCTCCAATGCAACTTTGTTTCCTAATACACCAAAAGCAGCTTGGATTATTGTACTTGTGTAATCTTGATAGGGTGGGGATATTATATGGCAGCATAAATAATTTAAACAATGTTGTATGTTATCCAGGATTTGGGCCACGGGAAACGTGTTGCTTAAAATGAGTGATGTGATGGCCGTGGCCCAGTGGGTCAGCGGCGAATGGCAAACCAACCACAACACAAATTGTTCCCATTTGGGTATCGTGGCCTCAAAGCCACCATTCTTCATGTGTTGGAGGCACACACTAGCCTTGCTAGTCATCATGTGTATTAACAAACCCACTTACAGTAAGTCTCGTACAGCTGCGTTCTCTAAGGAGATGATCGTTTATGTCTGCTCATCTGCATATATTTCCCTTGCAAAAAATATAGTATAAATATAAATATAAATAAATAGTATATCTGTCAGGTCCTTTCCACACTCACTCTGGACTAAGCTAAATGCATTGGGGCACATACATTTTTGATTATTTTAAGTAATGAAGCGCTTTCAGGAATAGTTCACCCAATAAGCCATAAGCGATATGTCATACACAGTGTTGGGTAAGTTACTTCAAAAAAGTAATTCATTACTTTACTCGCGCAAGTCGAGTCGCAGGTCTTTACTCTCGCGCAGGTTGAGTCGCAGGTCTTTACTCTCGAGCAGGTAGAGTCGCAGGTCTTTACTCTCGAGCAAGTAGAGTCGCAGGTCTTAACTCTCGCGCAGGTCGAGTCACAGGTCTTAACTCTCGCGCTGATCGAGTCGCAGGTCTTTACTCTCGCGCAGGTAGAGTCGCAGGTCTTAACTCTCGCGCAGGTCGAGTCACAGGTCTTAACTCTCGCGCTGATCGAGTCGCAGGTCTTTACTCTCGAGCAGGTAGAGTCACAGGTCTTTACTCTCGCGCAGGTCGAGTCGCAGGTCTTTACTCTCGCGCAGGTTGAGTCGCAGGTCTTTACTCTCGAGCAGGTAGAGTCGCAGGTCTTTACTCTCGAGCAAGTAGAGTCGCAGGTCTTAACTCTCGCGCAGGTCGAGTCACAGGTCTTAACTCTCGCGCTGATCGAGTCGCAGGTCTTTACTCTCGCGCAGGTAGAGTCGCAGGTCTTTACTCTCGCGCAGGTAGAGTCGCAGGTCTTTACTCTCGCGCTGATCGAGTCACAGGTCTTTACTCTCGAGCAGGTAGAGTCACAGGTCTTTACTCTCGCGCAGGTCGAGTCGCAGGTCTTAACTCTCGCGCAGGTCGAGTCACAGGTCTTTACTCTCGGGCAGGTCGAGTCGCAGGTCTTTACTCTCGGGCAGGTAGAGTCGCAGGTCTTTACTCTCGCGCAGGTCGAGTCGCAGGTCTTTACTCTCGCGCAGGTCGAGTCGCAGGTCTTTACTCTCGCGCAGGTCGAGTCGCAGGTCTTTACTCTCGCGCAGGTCGAGTCGCAGGTCTTTACTCTCGCGCAGGTCGAGTCGCAGGTCTTTACTCTCGCGCAGGTCGAGTCGCAGGTCTTTACTCTCGCGCAAGTCGAGTCGCAGGTCTTTACTCTCGCGCAGGTCGAGTCGCAGGTCTTTACTCTCGCGCAGGTCGAGTCGCAGGTCTTTACTCTCGAGTAGGTAGAGTCACAGGTCTTTACACTCGCGCAGGTCAAGTCGCAGGTCTTTATTCTCATGCAGGTAGAGTCACAGGTCTTTTTCGCTCGCGCAAGTCGAGTCGCAGGTCTTTATTCTCATGCAGGTAGAGTCGCAGGTCTTTACTCTCGCGCAGGTCGAGTCGCAGGTCTTTACTCTCGCGCAGGTCGAGTCGCAGGTCTTTACTCTCGTGCAGGTCGAGTCGCAGGTCTTTACTCTCGCGCAAGTCGAGTCGCAGGTCTTTACTCTCGTGCAGGTCGAGTCGCAGGTCTTTACTCTCGAGTAGGTAGAGTCACAGGTCTTTACTCTCGCGCAAGTCGAGTCGCAGGTCTTTATTCTCATGCAGGTAGAGTCGCAGGTCTTTACTCTCGCGCAGGTCGAGTCGCAGGTCTTTACTCTCGCGCAGGTCGAGTCGCAGGACTCTCGTCGGTCTTCACACAAGGAGGGCTGCACACGAGGGCTTAGCTAATGCTAACGCATACCGGGCCAGTTCAGATGCACTGCTTAAGTATGTGTTGAGATTAGCGTGCACAGAATAGAGCTTCTCGATTGTCAAAACAAACAAAGCAAAAAATGGGCCACGGATCAAATTGCGATCAACTAGCTCTATTTTATTATTTTTAGAATTCTTTAATAAATGACTTCTTCATAGGGACAGATTTTGGAAAATCATCTCTGGACCAGCCTCCTGCTGGTTGATGCTGTAACAATATCAATATGCAAATAAAATGTATCTCTCTTAATTGTCAGCCAGGTCCAAAGCCATGTATTCTGAGTGCAGGGCTTTTCGAGGTAGGACAAACCACAAACGGACCGCTCCAGGGTTCGTTTGAAAGTGTACCGAGACCACGTCTTCAAGGAGGTTTCGGTACGCTTATTTGGTCTGCTTTTGGTGCGCACTTGAGTGCGATTGCTGCATTCACACCTGGCCAAACGAACCGCACCTAGAAGAAAAATGTGATTAAACCGCACTTAATGAGGCAGGTGTGAATGCACTCTATATCTCCCGCTGTAATAGAGCCAATGCAGAAGACCAGAGAACGTTTGACAACATCAGCAAAATAATGAGCTAATTTTTCATTTTGTTTTAATATGTATTCTGTTTTGGGTTAGAGAAGGACAATGTGTGAATGATGAAATAGGGCAGATCCTGATGGATAGACACGGGCCCTCGGATACATGTGGTATCTGTTAAGTGTGATCCACTTAGACGTACACTAAGCCAGGTGCAAAATGTTTTCTGATCCTGTCAGCCAGACCACATTTCAAGGTATTGTAGACAGAAACGCACGTGACCACATTGCTCTTTTTTGTTTTCTTTTTAATATTCAGTATTTTAGTATTCACTTGTTTCATATAAGTAAATATCAACATTTTTCCTTTCGAAGGAAAATACAATTTAATAAAAATAAAAATGTCACAAAGTTAACTGTTAACATATAGTAGGGTATTGAGGTTTATACTTAATGGTAATTATATCGTTTTATTTCAACAAAAGCATTTAAACAAAAAATCGAACGGGTGTTCATATAATCATATAATTCTTTGCACTGTTTATAACAGAAAAGAGAGAAAAGCAAAGAAGAAGTAAAAACGTTCACTTCCTTGTTTTGAGGGACGAATCATTCAAATAATGATTGCTGACAGGGCCATTTCTGAAAAACCTGATGATACAGTAAATTTCACTGGTATTGAGGAACTGTCTCGGGTAATCTTGGCTGGAGAAATGTTATTTCATTTTGTCCCTTATGGAGTTATAGAGTGCAAAGAAATTACATCTGCACTTAACTGCGCTTTCATCCAGGGCCGTATAGATTACCACATGCACAATAGTCAAGATGGGTTATTGCGGAATAACTCAGAGACATTGATTCGAAGTTATCTCAAAAAGTTTATCAAGAAGATATTTGTCCTTTATTACATCATTCTTTTTCAATCAATGCAACATTTTTATGTTACATGTAATGTTTTGCCATTTGGTCAACAGATTCTCATTGCTGTTACTTTAATAAATAGATGATCTGGGGTTTCCTTTGACCTAACAAAACTCACAGTTAGCATTTTGCAGTCTTAAATGGTCTTGGTAAATGTATCTCAGGCCACATAGCGTACAATGATTTGACACTACTATTGAAAAGCTTGCAAAGTTTAATCAATATGTCCGCACTGTACATTCAGAGACAATAAAATGCTTCATAAATAGTTGAAAGTGATATACTAGACACTGTTATATATGAGTGCAGCTGTGAAAAGTAATGATCTGAAAACTGACATATTGGTCAGCTGTGTGCATCAAGAAGAATACCTCAACAAAGCCCACACACGCTGAATCTTGACTGTCCTCAGCTGCTATCTTTCAGTTTTGAAGACTGAAGGTACTGACAGAGATGGAATGACCTTGTCACTTTAAAGAAAAAGTTAAGGTTTGGAAGGTGCCCCCTTATTAAATATTGTATGTATTAATAAATCTTTTCACAATTTCAGTTACTGAAAACTACAAATTTTCTTTCAAAATGTCAGTATTACTTAATCTGTATTTATTTTTTTATAAATTTGTCAATTTAATTATGTGAACATTCAGTCATCTGTCACCAGTGTACTACATTTCCCACAATCCCTCCTGAACTGATTTCCCAATCTAACCACCTGCTGTCACTCATGGCCGAATGTATAAACTCTCAAAATGTGCTTCTCACCTGAAATACACTACCGGTCAAAAGGTCAGGAACACTTATTCCTCCTTATTAATATTATCTTGTAAACTGTATAAAATAAACAACTTATCTACACCAGGGCTCGAGATTAAGGCTTGTCCGGGACAAGCGAATGCTTTGTATGGGCAAGTGAGAGATAATTGCCCGACCGGACAAGTAACTTGTAAAAAATAACCATAATGAGACATGTAGAATAATAAGAATATGTGCATGAGACAGAGCTGCATGTTTGTGTGAAGTGCGTTTGTCGTGGTTGTTTGTGTGCGACAATAATCAATCAAAGAGTCCATGTTAACGAATATCCTGTTATTTAAATGTCCTCTGGCTGTGTCCATCTGAGTGAATTGTGTGCACAGTTTAACATACGACAATAGTTATGGTGGACGATGTGAACGTCACTTCCGGAGTTCCTCTGAGAGTTTATTTTACGATTGTTACATTGATTTATGTTGTTTTGGAAATATATTTTATTTGGTCTTTTGGGACAACAGTAGAATCAAGCATAGTCAGGTTTATATAATTCATTTTATTCTTTTAATGGCAAAGTTTTATGTTCACAAATGTAAATTTTCCTGTAAAAAGCCCTGTTTTACTTCATTCAGGAAAGAAACTGAGCTTTATTTTGATTCACTCCGATTTTCTATGAAGCAAAAAGCTATTAAAACATTGAAAAATTGTAAATGCTTTAATATTTTCATGTAAATTAACAATAGCCCCCTAATGTGCAACTCTTTATTATATATATGTTGTATTTCATTGTATACACGAATGTTTGTAAAGAATTTTTGTTGTTGTATAAAAACACAGAAACTCAGGCGTCTTCCCGAACACCCGTCAAAATAAAAGTCCCTCTTAATCGAACACTCGGACAAAAATACTTCAGTGTACTATTGTAGTGCCCTTGTAGTAAATTGATAAACACTGTATACTATAGTTAAGTTCAAAAACACTATAGTATCTAATATTTTACTGCTGTTTACTATAGTAATAAATACTATAGTATACTAGTCATTTATACGAACACATATACCACTATTGTATAGTAAATAATTAATTTTGAACAAATAGGCAAATGCCTTTAGATGAAATAAATGTAAAGATTATATTCATCATTGCTTTGGTTGTTTCATCATTTTGGGGTGGCTCCCCGGACTTAAACCTAGTTCCACTTTAAAATGCATTTTTGAGTTGTCTTAACGAAAAACAACTTGCAGTGACATTTCTTTAAATATATTACTGCCATTGTTTTGTCTTAAGAGGCATTTAGACATTTAGCAAAAACAACTTGAGAAGGCACACCAGCAATGTTTATTTGTCAGGCATGATTCTAAAAATGACGTTAATGTCCTAATTTAACTAAGATACTCATAGATTTATCTAAGCCTTGTCCAGAACACTGCCCCTTTGTCTACTTGACAAATCATTTACGTTTCAGTAAACTTGGTGGTACGCCCCCGTGTGTCTAGGGAAAAAGTGCATTAAACAATTTAAATCACTGCCCAAGTACATGGAGTTATTAAAGCAACCAAAACCACAGGTTTTAGAAAAGTGAGAGATGTTTATTCAATAAATGACTTAATATATTAGAATAAAAATCCAGTAACAACATGTAAATGAAGACAAAAAAAAGATCTAAAGGGGAAAACAGGCTTTAGACAGTGGCTGTCTTAAAATAAAGAAATACCCAATAAACTAACTATAAGAAAACCAGATGAAAAGAAAAGTTTCTATCTAAAGAACAAAACATACAACAGGTGGCACACATCTCTGAGTCTGAACTAGTGTTCTATACATGAAATTAACCTTGTTTCGGAAAATGTACACCACGTGGTGTCTCACACGTACATTGTACATTCTTTCCCCGTCAATACTGTTTCAAATTGCAAAACAAGCAACAGAAAGAAGGGTTTCTAAATCGAGAGGAATTCATCAAACCAAACGCTATGTAGACGTATCACACTTGGTATACAAAAGAGGGATCAAATAAAACGGCACAACGAAACAAACAAAGTGTTCAACAATACGAATATGGAGCGAGCTCCCCAACACGTGCCCACACCTTCCTTATGTTACCTTTTGGAGAGATGAAGAGTGACAATACTGCAAACCACATAAACCTTTCCTGACCTGCCGAAACGAAAGAGAACACAGAATAATGAGAGAACATGCATCCAATGGGGAGACAGAGCGAAACAGGGAGGGACACAACACTTGGTATTTCAGTATATTTGCCATCTCTTTGAGTCTGTGTTTTTCGACATAAATATTGTGTATTATTTAATATATGTACCTTTTAACATTTTATTGGATTATGTCATCAATAAAAATCTAACTGTTTATATAGGCTCAATGGATAATGGTTATCCTGCTCCTGGATCGCCAATAAGAAGCAAAACAGGACACTTATGGTCCAAAGGTAAGCCTTTTGTGTTTTTGTACTTTTTTTATTAATTATTTTTGCTTTATGAAGATCACATTTACCGTGACCTTGGAAATCTTTTACCATGCCTTCATAATTTATTTTAGCAAGCCATGAAATTAGCCTTACAAGAGTAAAAACTACAATGTGAAATAACACCAGTAAGATTTACAAAAACATTTTGTCAGTTTCTTACGTACATTTACTATAAAGACTTTTTTAAACTTGTTGCACGTTTTACTTACAACTTTGGCAAGTTTATACAAAATAATTAAGTAAATGCTAAAGTTGTTTTGACTTATTTTAACATTCACACTACAGTATAAGGCACTAATTGCATAACTGTATTTGTCATAATTAATTGTTTCATAAATAAAAAACAGCCATGGTACTGTAATTCCGCCTACATGCAAAATTTAGCAAGCAAACACATTTTGCATCATTTATTTCAGACTTGAGTTTTAAAACGTGAAAACCAATATGAATATTTGCGAAACCTGATGTGGCACCTTGAGGCGCTATTGTTGAAACTGAACCAAGTCCCGAATAAAACCTTCTTATTTTAACATGCACACTACACCATAAAGCACTAGCTGCTATAAAACTGTGTTTGTCCATAATAGTCTCTACTTTATACTCTCTAATTAAGCATAAAATTTAGCAATCGGGCCTATTCTGATAATAAACTACATCACTTTTGCAGCAGCCTACTGTATAGCAAACAGTACCCTGACAAAAGTAGTGCACAGAAGCGGGAATTAATTGAGCGACTCTAGAGGACGCAAGCTGACGCCCAAGACTCGCCGATGCTTGTGTTAGATCGAGATCAATATTTGGAAAGCTTCAGAGTTAGTGACAGTTACTTCTCGTCCTCAGTCTTTGTTTTCTTCCCTGCGCGTTCTTATTTGACTGAGGAAAGACTTTAAATGCCACTGATAGATTTCGGCAACGGGGACAGCTGCATGAAGAGATTGCTCACCACACGTCAAACCCAATTGTTTCACAGCAACATGCCGTAGTCCTGGGAGAGATTGTGCATCTTTATCATGTACTGTTTTCCTTTTTCTGTACTTTCTTCATTTTATCTGCCCTTGGATACACCTTTTTTCCCTCACAGTTATTAGCTTTTCCCCTGCTTTCACTTCCCGCTTAATGTTGTTGTTTTTTCCTCTAAAGAGATAAAGATATTTCTTTACACAGGCTGAGCTTATCAAATAGCAAGTTCCTACCTTTTAAAGTTATTTTTGCTGTGTAGTAATATTAATAGCACTTTGTAAATTATATAGATGAATTATGTACCGTAATTTCTGCGCTTTATTCAATCTGTTTGTCAGATTATGTTTAGCAATTCTTTGCATTGGCTAATCCTATTTTCTAAGATTTCCCGCCACGTAGCAGCCCAGTGAAACTCAGAGTAAAGCAAGATGCACGAGGTAGTTAGAGAACATGCTGACAAAAGATTCAGGCTGACACCGCAATACTCCTTCCACAACAACACAATAATCCTCATATTCTTTCAAAGAAGGATGTGGCGGCCCAATATAAGAGTTTTTTGCCCCCAAGGGAGACAAGAGGAAAAGAGTTTGTTTCCTCACATCAAGGACGGAATAGGTGGCCGATCTTTGTACAAGCTCTCGGTTATAACTAGTGCAGAGGCCCGCCACACCACAGCCTGAACGGTGGAAGACATCAAACAAAACTCCTCCACAGTCTGCTACGGATTTCTTCTTTTAGCCCAGACTTTCATCCACTTTTCTCTCGCTCTGACCCTCATTCCTGACTGATGAAGCCTCTGCTGCTGTAACAAGCTGTTGATGGTTTGGCCCTGGCGAGGCTCTCAGCAGGGCTCTGACAGGTAACTCCCATGGCAGTCTTTTGCCCCAAATGGCAACCATTAATCCCTCTTCCCGGCTTGTAAAGCTCCTCATATGGAAGCTGTTAGCACTTCTGATGGGGGCCTAGGAGTGAACTGTGAGGGATCTCATTTTTAATTACGCTGGCTTGTTCTCTCGCACACAGAGACACGGTCCCCTGGTCACTCTTAGTCTGGAAATCTTGCGTCACACTTTTTCTGGTATGGGGAAGTCTTAAAAAGTCACAGATACATAAATCGCAAAAGCGTTAAGAGAATTTTTTCATTCTGAATGACAGTTCAACTATAAGGACAACCAAAGCATTTAAGCTAAACGTTTGTTTTAATAAAATAAAAAAAACATTTAAATTGCGTTATAGTCTAAAGTCAAACATATTATAGTTTCAGACCTAAATTCGGGATGCCACAATTCTCTATATAATATTGAACCGATCGGTACGACCTCCATGGTTCAAAACGCATATGTGATTTGCGGTTTTCTGGTTTTGCATAAATTGTAGAGTAAATATTACTATGTCCTTTAAATGACATTTCATGCAGTGTGTAATGATGCTATGTGTGAATGTAAGCAGTCTGCCAAGTTTTAAAGCCGAAAGTGAACGAATAACAAAGTTATTGGACTGCATGCTGTAGACCAATCACAGCAGACTGTACCATCTGACCAATCAAATCAGAGTAGGCTGACAGAAAGGATGGGATTAGACAGATGAATCACCGAGCAAATCATTTGAGAGTCAGTCAAGAAGTAAGGTAATAATATGTGTCTATTATTAGCAAATGAAAGTGTTTATTCACTGTGTATATGCGTAAGCTTGTTGTTAGATACTCCTTAAACCAAAGTAGGACCTTAAACATCACAAAATATTTACTCTTTTTATATATTTTCCATGCGTTTTATTACTCTCCATTTTATTACGGACTGGCTTCGTCCGTGTTTGTTTGTATGTTTGCAAACTGAGATAGATAAACGCCTCCCCACGAGTATATATCTAATAACAATGTGCAAAAGATAGGGACGCCTGCGATGCTGGTGACAGATTTCACACGAGGAAGCGATGTTGCCTGCAGCAATGAGAAGCATTTTGCTGTTATATGCTGACGAACAGACGCTGGTTGGCCATCAGATGCACCAGAACCTAGCGGCTTTATTGTATACCCATTGTGACAAAGTATTAATGCCTGAATTTGGCAAATCAAGAATGTATTTCATCTTTTTACACTGCATACAAAAACAGCATGTTCGCGTTGCTAACCCAGCACATGCAGAGAGAGAGTCCAAAGCGCCGTGCCATAGTCCTTTTAACGAAGGTCGTGCCACTTGGCAAAACAATTTTTTAATGCGCCAAGCCATCAGAACCAAACCGAAAACCGTGGTGCATATTGAACCTTGGTTTAACTGTATTGCTGCATCCCTAACCTCAATTAAAGTTTCAGACTTCAATTTGATGTAGTGTGTTGAGGTGCCATTTTGAGATTGAACCGAGATGTCGATTCAACTTCAGGGCTTCAGTGCAAAGGTTGTCAGTGACTGTGAGAAATAAATTATATAAAAACATTTCAATCTGAATCACATAAAGCTATCAAATGGCCAATCAGATGGAAAAACTTTTCAAATATTTTTCCCATGAATAAATAAAACCCTCATTTCAATTCAATGAGTAAACAATGACCGATTTTCATTCTTTGTACTGTTTGCAGCTCGACGCATGGTTACACATCACGAGAACACAGTCTATGGTAAGTCTTGAAAACATACAGGTAGCCACCCAGACAGCCAGTAGCTGTTAGAGGTCAGCAATGGCGTGTATAAACTGGGATTTACTGACCAGAGACGTTGCAAAGCTCCTAAATAATTCACACATCTCAACGCCACACAAAGGGTCTGGGCCTGCAACTTTTGAACGTGAGAAATGCAGCTTTGTCAGCACAGCCCACAGGCTATCAGCTCACACGTTTCATATTTTAGTCCTTCATGCTCACACCTTCAAGCTTGGTTAACAAGCCGTCGCCACGTCCTGTGAGGATTCTGGGGGTCAGGCTGTGGCAAAACAGTGGAGTCTGTTGGATGACACTGCAGTCCAGTTTTGCTTTTTCATAGCAGTGTTCTGCTCTCTTAAGCCCAGGGTAGCTTAGCCTGTATGTTAACGGTGTGAATAGGCAGCTATTCATAAAAGCGGTGTCATAAATGTACGGTATTGGCATGTCTCCAAGAAAAATGGAAGATACAAATTTAACAAAATAAATGATAGCAAGATAGCAAAGATAACCCCTTTAATGTTAAGTGGATGTTAAACCGTGTACTCTCAACATTGGCTTGGCATTAAATCAATTAGTAGCATTTGTAATTCACAGAAAATGTTTCAGATTCCAAGTGAACAGTCCCAGATTTTTCCAGCTGTAATGTGGTCTAAATTTAGAGATGTATATAGATTTCTAGATACAGGAATTGTAGTTCCCGAGAGTTTTAGTAATAAGTACTTCCCAAGAGCGCAATTTGTTCCATAAAAGAGCCTTTTGAATAGTAACTGCCGACCGCTTCCTGTCATCTTCATTAAATACAAAGTAAATATTAATTTTATCAAGGAATCGATGCCTTACCGATGATACTATCCGTCTTATACACGATTATAGTTAGCGGGTCACAAAACGTAGTACTATGAGAATACTTTGTCTGACTGTCTGTCTGAAAGGTATACCTAATGAAGGTATTTTATGCAAGTATATCAAAATAAAATTATTTGAATTATTCCGTTGTGTCCGTTTCGGTAGCTGGGGCGCTAGAAAAAGTACATATTTTTTATATTATGTAAAATAAAATACCATGCTTTTCATGTTATTTTACATGGATCTTTTGTAAATTAGCAGTTAAAAATGCAGGGTTGTTTCAACCCAACGTCTGGTAAAAAATGGACAAACCCATGGTGGGTTGTTTCAAACCCATATTCTGGGTTGTTTAACCCAGCAGTTGGGTTTGTCCATGTTTGACCCAAAGATTGCATTTTTCTTTTTAGTTGAACATTACGCTTTCAATTTTTTTTTATTCTGTAAAAAAACTGCATAAATAGTTTTTTACAGTGTAGCCTATGCAACCAAGTATGCCCTTGTTTATTAACTTTTAGTGCATACAGAAGTTGAGCTATGCGTCTGGACACACATCTTTTCACACAGTGTTAATACGCGTTTTATTACACTAGGCTCATGCTAGCATGTGTAATGCTATCAGATATGTGAGCAGGGAATAGAAAACAACTATGCTCCCATTTAAATGAGAAGAAAAAAGCCTCCACATGACAGCCATTTGAATCCCTCTGGCGACAATAAGGTGATTTCAAGGAACTTCATCAGATGGAAGGACGGCTGATGACCTTGACTGTTGTAAATCAATCTGTTTATATGCCGTTCTCTATGAAAATCATTAGCGAGCCTGTTGCCGCCGCAGTTGTCTGGATGACCTTCTCTGTCTTCACCTGCCACAATGTGTGCCCCTCAGAAATAAACCGCAGCCGCACAGGACATTCATACACCAACTACAGATGACGCAAAAAGAAATTGTCAGTAAAAAGAAGGCTGTCTCATATATATATATATATATATATATATATATATATATGACATGCATAATGCGAGTACATTGAACAGTTATGCATCACCAGACAGATCACCCCAAAAACGCAGTCACCCACCGCCGTGTCATTGCACAGCTTTTTTTCAGGAGTTTTACATTAAATGACAGTTTATAATAACCTTATCTGTCAAATGCCAACAATTATATAAATGCAGTAAAACAGCAGTTTTGTGTTCCAAGTCGGGTTAGAAACCCTAACCCTAACTAACCCCTTACCCTAGCCCCTTCACCCAAAAAGGAAGATATTGTTTGACAATGTATAAAAATCGTTGTTCTGTGGAACACAAAAGAAGATATTTTAAAGAATGTGGGAAACTAAACAGTTCTGGGGTACCATGGGATTTTCCCTACTATGGAAGTGTATAGTGGTCATTTTTGTGCCAAGGTTTTGTTCATGAACATTCATTTAAAATACAGCTAATTTAAGTGTAAGCGTAATGTATTTCTAATAGAAATATTTGTAAGTTACCTCATCCAGGAACATCTACACGTCTGGTCCTTTGTAAAGGCCGGTTAAAGTTTTTGGCGAGGTAGATGAAGGGGAATATTTTGAATAGAATCTACAGAGCATGAATGTTCAGAATTCATCATCTGGGCCACTGGACTTAGCTTAGCCTGGCAAATTAAACATCCTAACCAAGCCAAATACCACGATGGCATATTCTTTGCTTCAAATGTCCCTCTCTAGCTCTGCGAAAGGCGCTCTGTCCCCTCGGTCGAGGAAGGGAAGTGACACGACTCTGTCTTGCAGAGTTTAAAAGTGCAGCTCCCCTCCCTCGCCTCTTTTCACCAGACCCAAAACTTTGAAAAGTTTTATCATTTAGCTGTACATACATTAAATGGACATTACATAATGTAAAGACTAGTATCTGAATTCACTTTACATCTCTTAATTAAAAGAGACAAAAGTTTCCATAGTGTAGCTGGCTTGCATGTTTTCCATTAGGTCCTCTGCAACGGCATCTGCCTGTTTGACAAGCATCCTGTGCTAATTGCAACCTGTCAAATCCGAAAATAAACAAGAGGGAGCATGCTGGAGCAAACAAGCCGGTGTCATATTTGTCTGCAAACAAATAACCACTGACACTGGAAGCAAACTTTGAGATCTGCATAACAGAATTAATCAAATATGTTCAAATGCTTTGAAATACAAACAGCAGTTTTTTTATAAAACAACATTAAGATTCAGTTTCAATTTAAAGTTTATAAAATACATATAAATGATTGTTATTATATAAATACCCAACTAATAAATGCATTTTAACATTCCCTTTAAAGGAATAATCCGTATAATTAAAAACATGATCTCATTATTTATTCACCCTCATGTCATTAAAAACCTGTTTATGACACTTATTTCTCTTAATATATTTTTACAAATGTCTCAGTGGTTTTGTGTCCATACAATAGAAGTCAATCGGTGCCAATGATGTTTGGTTACAAAAAATCTTTAAAATATATTCTTCAAATCATAAAGGTTTGGAATGACAAAAACAAATTTATATTTCCACGAAGCCTCATGAAACGCAGCAATTCCATCGAATAGTGGAATGCATAGTCGATATAAAAAAAGTGTATGAGTAAAAATGTCTTATTACTGAACTCGGACAAAACTGAAGTGTTACTTATTGGACCGAAAACCGCCCTACGTAACAACCAAGAATACTGCTTAACTATTGATGGATGTTCCATAAAACCCTCATCTTCAGCTAAGAATCTTGGCTTTATATTCGATAGTACTCGGTCATTTGAGAACCAGGTCACCAACACCTGTAAAATTACGTTTTTCCATCTTAAAATTATATCTTAATGTTGTCATATGCTGTCACCATCAGATGCAGAGAAGCTAATTCATGCCTTTATGACATCAAGACTAGATTACTGTAATGCACTATTAGGTGGTTGCCCTGCAGGCCTATTACAAAAACTCCAACTGGTCCAAAATGCGGCAGCTCGAGTTCTTACACCTACAAAAAGGTATGAGAATATATGCCCGGTTCTGTTAACCTTGCACTGGTTACCTATAAAGCATTGCATTAACTTTAAAATATTGCTTATTGTCTATAAAGCCCTGCATGGTTTGGCTTCTCACTACTTGAGTGAACTCTTCTTGTATTACAGTCCTTCACGTGCACTACGCTCTCAGGTGTCAGGTCAGTTGGTAATACCTATAATTTCAAAATCAAGTCCTATCTAGCGCCTAAACTTTGGAACAGGGAGGCAGACACACTCCGTCAGTTTAGATCTAGACTAAAGACGCATCTTTTTAATCTTGCATACACTACACTATCATAATATATATATTCCGAAGGTTAGGCTGCACTAGTTACCGGAACCAGGAAAACTTCCAATAACAACTGATGCATTTGTTGCATCAAAGAGTGCAGAACAGTACTCTACTCTCAGCCAGTCTTGTCTCATTGTTCCAAGGTTATTAGAGCGGGCAGGACGCAGTCCAATGTTACCAGAGCGGGGAGACGCAGTCCATGCCCAGACCTGACAAAAGCTGTGATGATAGAGCTTGACAAAGGACGTGGCGACTCTAATAATCTAATAGCGGCTGAAATTTTGTAATGATAATCTTAAATCTAATTTTTTTTATTTTGCCTTGTTGTGCAAGCACTGTCGAGCTTGTGCAGAGGCTGCAGCTTTTGCCAGAGGGGAACTGGAATCCCCTGGTTAGGCCTGGTTTCCCTCTCAGGTTTTTTCCTCCCCCAATGGACATTTGGGTTCCTCGCCACCATTTGCCTGGCCGGGGGTCTGCTAGAATTTTATAGTTTTATTTAATTAACATTGAATTATTCTTTCCGTACGAAATTCTTAATTTTTTTCAGGTACAAATATTCAATGCTGTGCCTTAATAAATACTGTATGAGACCATAAAAGCCGCATTATAAGCAATGCTTTTTAAAATAAATTCTAAAATAGCTTTAGATGGAGAACATAATGTCAAGTACTTCCCAGAAGAATTTCATGCCAGCTACCCACGTACATTGATGTTCTGCAATGCAAAGCGGCTATAATTAAATTCTTGGTAGTGAATATGTTATTTCTTGTTTTTGATATCATTATTAAATGCTTTTAATACATGGCAAAATCTCATGCTAGAAAGGAATCTAATTCATTACTTAGTATTCCAAGTGTCTGCCTGTAATTGCTTCCCAATATCGTGTATAGCCTCGGGGCTTAATAGAGCCCCACAGTGAAAGTGTGTTAGCAGACCTAATGTATGGAATAACAAACGCTTACGAGAGACAACCGCCTGCAGCCTTCCAGAGGAGTCCATGTGCAGGAGAAACAAAAATATCAGGCCAAAGACAATCCACATATAGCAGAAACCAGATGCAGAGATATATATGTAATTTGTCATGTGCACGGTCAGCCAGGCTCTGTTATGGGGTCGTGCGGCCGACAAAGTCTTTAAATTAAATTGCTACACTGCCTGCATTTGCTACTGAAGGTGTCAGTCTAATTGGCTGACTTTATTAGACCGACTGTAAAGTGGCTGGTTTTAACCCTCCAAACCTTTTTTGAGTGAAAGCGAAGATTCTCAATAACTACAAATGAATGATTTAAAACGGCATGTTTAGATGCTTGATGCAAGAGCAAGCTGCTTTATTAAAATGTCTTTGATTATCATAGACACTGAAAATTGAGGTCAGGGTTCAGACAGAAACAGGGTTGGATAACAAATGGCCCCGGAAACCGAACAGACTAGCGATCCAAGGCTGTTAAGAAACAGAGGAAGATATTTTTCTTTCTTTCAATCTGCATGTCTTGTCTCACAACGTCTGCGTAATTGCACCTCATTCTCACAACAGTGACACGTTTCCTCTCAACTTTAATACGTTGTATTGTGTATGCCGGGCGCTAGCGTTTGTTAATGAAAAACGTGCAGAATTGTTTATTGTTTAGGCACCCGATCACACCGCCAGGTGTTGTAGCTATATTCTGCATTTCTGAAATAAGTATATGGCTCTGGGGAGACTATGGCCATGGAAAAGTGAAGAAACATGCAAAGTAATGATGACTTGCATCGACAGGGCTTGCGTACTAGTCGTTGGGGACCCGGAACAACAATTAAAAAATGAAAATGATATTCGGTCGCTGTCTGTTGAATGACAACATGAGTTATTGGCCTGTAAACATTGAGGACATGTTTTATTTTGTAGTGTTTGTTCACCTAGACGAGGTTGACAGCGATATAGAGATTTGGTTGCGCATAGCCGTGTTCCCAACGATCCTTCAATGTCAGACACGAACACTTTGAGTTATGACTGGAGTGTAAGTTTACAATATTGCCAAAAACATAACAGAGAGGAAACTCAGCTTCCTTTGATCTGTAGTCTTTGAATACTATTGCGCCCAGCAATTCATCATTTCAGGAAATGGGAAATGTTTCAGGCCTATCTCACTACCTCGACACACGCACAAACAGGGTTATACTGCAATGATAGGACAGCGAGTCAATAGAAATAAAGCAGGAACTAGTGAAAAGATTGGGCCGCTCCCAAATTTCATATGTGAGAAAATGATGCCGTTTTGACCATGCAACCCCCAATATCCAGTAACCTCGATCAGATTATTTATATATACACAGTGCCTTCACAGTTTTATGACCCTTGTAGGTTGTATGTGTGGTGTGTTATGCGTTGCTGGTGATTCTCTCGGTGCCGTGCTGCCTTGATGAGGTCCACCTGCTGCAATGTAATGAAGATTGCATTTAGACGTGTTCCACGGGGCTCCGGCCTTCCTTCCCTGCTGGACAGCTTGTTTTGTTATTATTCTTCACTTGTTTTCTGTTAAAATGTAATTTAACCCTTTTTTGTCGCAACTTTTGAGCCGGTCGTGACAACAGGAAAAACATAACTATTTTATTATGTGACTATTTTTTATGAATTTGTACGTTCTCATTTGTACATATGCTTTCGCGTCAGGGACGTTAGGTTTAGCGGTGGGGTTGGGGCTTCACTATTGCTTTTTTCCATAGACTATATAAAACATGGTCGTAGTATCTGTGACGTCAACTGTAGGTTGAAGGGAGAGGAGCCGGCCGTGTTAGCAGCGCGCCACACCTGGATAATCACAAAAGGGAAAGAAAATATTATTCTCACGCACCTCCTCGGGATCTGTTCTACATTTGTGGAATGATCTGCTCGTAGCTTCAAGATCAGCAGATTCTGTAGCCATCTTTAAGAATCAGCTGAAAACATCTCTTCTGTCAGCACCTGACCGATTAGTTCTGACTTGTATCTCTTTTCTACTCTTTCTATCCAAAAACTTAGATTTGCATACTGTGGTAGGCTATATGAGACCAGTTTTACTGCGCTTATGCTTTTTGTTGTCCTTATGTTGTGCCAATTGCTTCCATTGTTTGGATAAAAGCATCGGCTGAATGACTTAATGTAAATGAAATAATCGACAAAGAGGCGGGACGTGGTTTGAGCTGAGGTG
The DNA here is from genome assembly GCF_947034865.1 of Barbatula barbatula. Taxonomy (NCBI): domain Eukaryota; kingdom Metazoa; phylum Chordata; class Actinopteri; order Cypriniformes; family Nemacheilidae; genus Barbatula; species Barbatula barbatula. The sequence goes on from NC_136785.1 coordinate 13,585,535, forward strand.
CATGGTTGCTGAAACTACCTGTCACTCAAGTGGCCAGACCCTTAATTATGCCATCCATCCATCCATTTTCTACCGCTTATCCGGGGCCGGGTTGCGGGGGCAGCAGTCTAAGCAGAGATGCCCAGACATCCCTCACCCTAGACACTTCCTCCAGCTCTTCCGGGGGGACACCGAGGCGTTCCCAGGCCAGCCGGGAGACATAGTCCCACCAGCATGTCCTAGGTCTTCCCCGGGGTCTCCTCCCGGTCGGACGGGCCCTGAACACCTTCCGGGGAAGGCGTCCAGTAGGCATCCGTAACAGATGCCCAAGCCACCTCAGCTGACCCCTCTCAATGTGGAGGAGCAGCGGCTCTACTCCGAGCTCCTCCCGGGTGACCGAGCTTCTCACCCTATCTCTAAGGGATCGCCCAGCCACCCTGCGGAGGAAGCTCATTTCAGCCGCCTGTATCCGGGATCTTGTCCTTTCGGTCATGACCCAAAGCTCATGACCATAGGTGAGAGTAGGAACGTAGATTGACCGGTAAATTGAGAGCTTCGCCTTGCGGCTCAGCTCTTTCTTCACCACGACGGACCGGTACATCGACCGCATTACTGCAGAAGCTGCACCGATCCGTCTGTCAATCTGCCGTTCCATCCTTCCCTCACTCGTGAACAAGACCCCGAGATACTTAAACTCCTCCACTTGAGGAAGGAACTCTCCACCAACCTGAAGTGGACAAGCCACCCTTTTCCGACTGAGGACCATGGCCTCGGATTTGGAGGTACTGATTTTCATGCCAGCCGCTTCACACTCTGCTGTAAACCGTCCCAGTGCATGCTGAAGGTCCTGGTTTGAAGGGGCCAACACGACAACATCATCCGCAAATAGCAGCGACGAGATCGTGTGGTCCCCAAACCTGACACCCTCCGGCCCCTGGCTGCGCCTAGAAATTCTGTCCATAAAAATTATGAACAGAACCGGTGACAAAGGGCAGCCCTGCCGGAGTCCGACATGCACTGGGAACAAGTCCGACTTACTGCCGGCAATGCGAACCAAGCTCCTGCTTCGGTCGTACAGGGACCTGACAGCCCTTAGTAAAGGACCACAGACCCCATACTCCCGAAGCACCCTCCACAGGATGCCACGAGGGACACAGTCGAATGCCTTCTCCAAATCCACAAAACACATGTGGTTTGGTTGAGCAAACTCCCATGAACCCTCCAGCACCCTGTAGAGGGTGTAGAGCTGGTCCAGCGTTCCACGGGGTTATACTGCAGTGTGGTTTTCGTCCCTTAATTATGCATTAATATAATTTAATCACCCCCTCACAGTTGTCATATAGGGCTTGCTTTTTGTTATCGAATGTTTTTGTACGACAGCCAAAGTCTAAAAATGTAAAAGTGCAATAAGCCAACTAATAGTAAGCTGTAGGGTAATAAACATCAACACTTCACCTTTAAACAACTAACTTTTAAACAAACATTGCAGGAAATGTCATCATAAGCCCCAAGTTTGATTCTTTAAGCTTGTTGTGATATCTATGAGCAGAATAGATTATCAAGCTGCTAATTTTAGCTCAAAGTTGTATATTAAAAATATTTGAAGCAATTTTACCTCTGGCATGTTCAATTGCGTTAGATAAAGTCTGAAAAATCATGTGGATGATTGAATTTTTTCCAGTGCATGCAAACACACCAATAATAAACTTTCTGGAAACTACTCTAGAGTCCTGAATGGAGCTATCATTACAGTACATGGGATCATCATGGATGTGTAGCCACGTGTCTTGTTAAGCTCAAATTAAGTAAGTACACATGGAGAATCACTTGCAGTCAGAAGCCTCTTTGTTCTATATGTCTCATGTTCATGAAAAGTTTCTTTTGGACGCAAGACTCTTGTGTAATAGTCACAAGGCAGCTTATTTAGTTTAGTTTATTTTGCAATTCCTTTTTAGGATTTCTGTAGAACCAAACAAAACATATGAAAACATTGTACAACACCAGGGTTTGTGTATTGAAAACAAATAAATAAACAAATGATATGCAATATGCTAAGTAAATATACAAGTAAATAAATGAATTCAAGATTTGTTAAATTAACGTTTCAATGACATTCCTCACCGGGGAGGCTTCAAAAATCAACCAAGATATACACTACACCTTGTGAAGTGTAGACCCGTATAAATTGTAGACGCTCTCCTAGTAATTTCCACTTCTAAATTAAAATCCTCCTCTGAAGTATCCTGTTTACCATTCAAAGTCAAGTCTAATTGCTGCAGCAATGAGTTGTTCATTTATCCTTTGGCACATTCAACAAGGCTTTTCTTAGCCTGCCTCAGCTGTGATCTAAGGAGTTAAGAGAGAATAATTCAGCCAGGATATTCGATTAGCACTTCTGTGCTAAACACACATTGTCTGTAGCGTACTGCATCCGTAGGAGCCAACATCTTCCAATTAAGCCGTCCTCTTGATTCCAACATGAGCCACTGATAACAAACATGTAAGATTCATCCAACACCATGGCTAGCAATATCATAGATAACATGTTTAAAAAAAAACAAATCGCTCAGTCCCAGTGTTTTCATTTTTCCCACATGATAACAATACAATAGATGCTTTGATGTGCATATACGTATGTAAGATACATTTTTCTTATCTCAGAAAAAGATGGCATGCACATTTTGAAGTACTGAATCAGAAACGTGTGGTGGAAAATTTGGTAACACTTTACTTAAAGCATATATGTATAATGTATTATAAAAGTATTTACAATGCCATGTAATGCACCTTATAATGAATTGTCATGTCTTAGTTTAAAAATAATTTACACCGTCTTGAGGTGTTTTGACTTGTGTGAAAGAGTTAATGCGAATAATTGGAGATGGAAATGCATTTGCCTGAATAAATTCTGATTTAGCAAACATTAAACCTGCGTGTTTTATCTGCTGTTTCCACTGATGGTGGTCATCTGCTCGAACATTTGATAGAAACACACCTTTTTTGCATTGGTTTTATTTTTGGAGTTTAAGATTTAACAGCACCAAGTGAACCGTGTGCATTCACAATGTAATTCTAAACAGTCCAGGGTCTTGCCAGGTGAGGCGTGAGCCGTGAAACCTGCAGTTTTCATAAGCCAAGCCATCGCTCTGGGTACTAAATAAAACATAACGTAAACAACAAGTTTGCAGTCATATTGAAAAACCCAGCAAATGTGCTGACACATTATCAACAGGATGCTTCATAACGAGGATCATTTGTAATTATTAAAAAATTACGACGGCTTGTTTGACTGTGAAAATATTAATGACACCGCCATCAAAAAAACATTAACGCTTGTCTTGTTTGCCTAAAATGCTCTTTGACTCCAGAAGAAATCTGCAGGAAAACTCACGAGGATGCGCACGCATCGGTTCGGTGACCAGTGATCCAAAGCACAAAACCTGTTTATCCACACATTTGGTTTTGATGTGAATTATATGATAAAGAAATTCATCCGTGATGACTAAATTTAGTTGAGCGATTTCACAGTTCACATCATGCTTAGCATGCATGTTAAATTGATTTAATAACATGGGCTGCCTTCCGCTAATTCGCTGTGATGTGACATCTCTCCTTTCTATGAGTCTGGAGCATGTTTACAAAACTATTTACATCTTCATCATAATTATTGGGGTTAAAATATCAGACTAAATCTATCAATAAAATGAGTTTTAAATCTGAAAGGATGGGAAATTATTCGGAGTTCTTAAATCAAAAGTAGTTTGGAATCATTTGTTCTCATTGGTTGAATTAATGTCTAAACTTTGCAATTCATTTTTAATGCGACTGGGAGTCAAATGAGAGACATTTGACACAATGTGCCACATGTATTGAGAAAATAGGGTGTTGTATTACCTTGCCCAATGGTTTGTGTATTGTGTCCTACTAAATGAAAATCCTACTAAATCTAGACGAATTGCTTTACATACAGGAAAATTTACGTTTTCAAATCTTTGTCTGTAATGGCGTTGTGAACAGATTGACAAAATGTATACTGTATACTATACTGTACACAAGGACCATGAGTGGTTTCAAATGAAACCGTTTACTGTTTATCCTTTGGCGTTATTAATAATTCAATGTCCTTGTGAAAATAAAGCACAATGGCATTTCCAATAAAAACCACAGCACACAGTTGTCGACGTCTTTTTGATTATCGGGTGACAAATAAACTGCATCCTTCCTCAGACAGTTAATTTACAAAACTCTGCTTGATTCAAAATCATATTTATTTTTGACCTTAGCGGTACACGCAAGAAAACTTTAAGAAGCCAAACAAGCAAGTAGAAGGCATCGCCTCTGTCCTTCGCAGGTTTCCTTATAACTTCTTGATTAGTCTAGTATTAAACAGAGATGAAACAGTGTGGGGAAAGGAAATAAGGAAATTACTTTGTGATGAAGTGTGTAATACTTCCTAGAAATGTTGCAGCTACTCCGAGCTCGCCTTGTTTTTTAATCTCGAAGTCTGGATGGAAAAAACATATAGCATATGGATGATAATGCCTCCGCACCGCTTAATTGATGCTCCATTCAGCCTTGAAGCATTTGATTTAAAGAGCAAATCGTCTTGCTGATTGGCTTTCTGCTCCATTCTCTATGCGTACGTGCTTAAGTCGCTTAACCTCCCAATATGCTTCATGGTTACTCAAATCGGAAACAACATTGAAGGACTGCGCCTCCGAAGGATCTGATGGACCCAGACACGGCGCTGAACGAGTCTACGTCGTTCTTTAGCCTTCCATAACACATAATGCGCAGCTACCCTCTCAATAAAATCCATGTCCGCCATTTCTCAACAAGACTGGAGACCTCCCATGACGCAAATTTGCGTCTTTAATGAAACGAATTTCACGCGCAAATGTAAACTTAACATTTTTAAGCGTCCAACTATACACAAATAGCAGAAATTTTGGCGGAACAAGAATAATAATTATTAATATTATAATAATAAGTATGAGGCAATAATTATAGTGAGCTTCTTTCAAAAGCATCACTAAATATCTGTTGTTGAGGTTCACAACGGTCTAAACAGTACTTGAGGTAAAAAGACAAATAAACACTATTAAGCACTTATGGATGGCCTTGTTGTCAGCTGTGTGAAAGGACTACACTGAATGCTTAAGGCTACATTTCAGCGTACACTCTCACTTTAAAACATTTTTGAACTTTTTGTGAAATTAAATGTGTTGGCCAATGAGCATCGCTTAAGGAAAATAATTCAAGGCTATGCTTTGATTTATTTGAAGATCACTTGGTTCCATTAAAAGCTTGTATCCGGGGAAACCATTTTCAGCATTAACTACGGTTCCTGTAGCTCAACTGGTAGAGCTCATTTAGCTCATATTAGAAAAGAATTGCTCGGATGAAATGACAAACCAAAGCAGATGAATAGATATAAAGTACTTATCAAGAGCCTTTAAATGTGCACGTGTGGTACAAAAAGGGTTGTGGGCGTCATGTGAACAATTAAATCAAATGTAAAATGAGATGGTAGATACGATCAATGTTGACAATAAAAAAAAATTTGGTTCAACCTCAAAAAAATTATAAGTCAACCCAATGAGTTTAGGCAACTCAAAGAGAAAATCATTAAGTTAACTAATATTTGTTGAGTAGAGGTGACCCCGAAGTCTGATTCGACTACCAGTCTCAGTCGAATCTTCGCAGAGGTGTTATGCAATGGGGATCATGCTATTTTGGTTATATGGGCAGTGGCATAGCAGACTGGCACGCACTGCACCATCAAAAATATTATTTATGATGTAAAGAAATGGGACATTTTTAGAGATGGGTACCGAAACCCCCGCTGCATATGAGCGTGAGGTCTGGCTATGAAGAGAACCAGCACGTTCCGAACTCACCGGCAGATGAATGTCTTCACTGTTACCAAACATTTGTCACTTACTTAATGTTTGGGCATATAAATATGAATGAACACCTTTTCTTTAAATGCACGTAGTGCGTTACTTAGACTGAACTTTGCGCTGGATGATACAAAATAAATGATAAAGTAATATAACCAAACATCACCACATTTAGCAAGGACGGCACAGATTTTGGGAGCTTGTCATTCTCTGCACTGAATGCTAGCGTGCACATCAGGAGGATGGAGAAACATTGCACAGGAAAAAATGGACTTTATTGACTGTCTAAATGGTAACATGCTTTATTGCATTCCTCCTTTACGTGCAGTAAATAAAGTAACTTTATTGGTAGTCCATTGGTAATGATCCATTATCAAGTTGTTTTGAAAATAGTTTTGAGGCGAGATCTGGTCTAGTATTGTATGACACAGCATTGAAACGTGATGTTTAAGGAAAATGTCCATTCATTTTACTATTTGCGGCATGTGTTTTGAAAATGTTGTTGCATTTTCCGTAACACATTTATTTTACACATTTATGACTTGATTCTGGCTTAGTTTTTTATTTATTATAAAGATATATTCTGTTCTAAACTAATTCTGTAAGTGAATGTTTGATATTTTTTTGCTGCATCGATGTTGCGCTGCAGTTTACGCTGTACCCTTGTTATAACCACCTGGTGCGCACGCACACACAAACACACGTATGATTCGACTATCAGTCGACTATAGGCAAGACGTTACGATTCCCGTTGGACTATGTAAATCCTTAGTCGAGGACCCCATTTTAAGACAAGCAAAAAACTAAAAATACAGTGTAGGGAGTACAGGCAGTGTACAAATACCTTTTCAATTCAAGACCCGTAAACCTTCATTAACACACACCTCAAGTATTATTATTATTAACATTTATTTGTCAGGGACAATGCAGCGCACATTATTACATACATAATTATCATAGACAAAACAAAAAAATAAGTGTAAATGTGTTGCATAAAAGGTTTCTAGCCAATAGGCTAATTTCCAACCCCGGTACCTGGTCAGACCTTTCTAAAAACATAATCCAAATATATTAATTATAAAAAATGACATAGTGTAAAAATGTACACATTCACACAACAAATACATTATAAGCACAAACATTAACATTTTACACAATCACAACCACATTGCGCAAAACAACACATCACTTAGGCACACGGTAGAGACAATGCATTCCAAACAGAATTCCTCAGTGGCAACATGTTTGATTTTCTTTCAGGCAGTGTTTCACTTTTCTATTAAATGTTTTCAGGTCGGTTTCTGTTTTTAATTCCGTTGGTAAATCATTCCAAAAATGGGTCCCTATTACAGAAAAACTTGACTGGCCAAAAGTAGTTTTGCGTCCCTCTGCTTTGCAGTTGCCACCCACTGCTCTCCTAGTGGCCACTCTCCTTGTGTTTATTTTTGTCACATAAGGACAGAGTACGGCTGGAGCTAAATTATTTGTGCATTTAAAAATCAATTTAGGAAAAGAGAACTTAATAAAACTAACAAAATTTAAAAGCTTATATTTCTGTACAATCGAACAGTGATGCCACATGATTGGTTTCTGATCCATTATTTTCAGTGCCTGTTTGTATAATGATATGATGGGTTTGACCGATGTCTGGGATGCTTGGCCCCATACAGAAACGCAATAAGATAAATGGGAAAGTATCATAGCATGAAAAAACAGCAAAGCTGCCTTGCCCGGCATATGATGCCTAATCAATCAAAAGAGTTGGGAATCCAGAATAATACCTAAAAATTTAAATTCCTCAACTTCCTATATGGCTTCTTGATCTAATTTAATAGTACATTTAGCTTTTCCTCTAATTGAGAAGCACATAGATACCGTCTTTTTGACGTTAAGCGTCAGATGATTTTCTTTAAGCCACTGGGATACACCCTCCATTTCCTTGGTCAGGGTCTCTGCTGCTCTAGTTGGTGTCCTAGCTGATGCATAAATTACTGTATCGTCAGCATACATTTGGCAGTTGGCTGACTGACAGCATGTAGGTAAGTCATTTATATATAAACTAAACAGCAGAGGCCCCAAAATGGAGCCTTGTGGAATACCCGTTGTGGATTGTAATGATGTCCAGACATAGTCTCTTTTTTTCATTAGCTGACCAGTGTCATTATTCAGCCATGGTAAGGAGGCTTTTCGTTGCGTGCCTTTGAAGTGTTTAGTATATTTCCCAATCAGATTTATGAGGTTTTTCATCAAGGAGTTACAACAATTTTCTAAATCATTCGATTGTAAAACATTATTCCAATCCAAATTATCTAAATCATTTTTAACTTGTGTCAATTTATTTTTGGGGATACCCAAGTTCCCTAATTTACTTTCATTCGTAAATTTGGGTAAACGCTGTTTAGTGAGTTTCCGTACAACCATGGTCATATTGTGATAAGAGAGCCCTGTTAATAAATTATAAATTCTGATGATTCTCTGTGGTCTGTTAGTGACTATCAGATCTATCATAGTTTTACTCGCTCGTGTGATCCTTGTTGGACCTGTAATCATCTGATGAACATTGTGTTTTGACAACAGTCTCTTTAAGTTTTTCCTACGGCTTTTCTCTAGCCAGTTAATATTAAAATCACCAAGAAAAATATATTCGGTGCAAGTATTTATACATTTAAAAATGTTGTCTAAATTATGTGATGGTGGGTTATACAGCACTATAATGTTAAAATTCATCTTAGGGGATAATACAACATTTAAAGCCAAACATTCTAATGGCGTATCCAGTTTGATTTCGTTACTTTTCAGAGTGTGTCTGACATAGAATAGTACTCCCCCTCCACCTTTTTTAGATGGTCTATCCTTTCTACGACAAATGTAACCAGGGACATCAATCATACTGGTCTGGATATTACTGTTCAGCCAAGTTTCACACAACGCTAAAAAGTCTAAATTAGAGTCAGTTAACAGATGTTGGATCTGATCCAATTTGGGCAATATACTACGAATGTTCAAATGTCCACCTAGAATACCCTTAGGTTTAGACATAGGCTCCCATATAACCCGTGCGTGATTTACTGTCTGAAAAATTCTTCCTTACTGATTGAATATCGCCACCATATGGAATTCCTGTTTCCTCGGGGAAGACGTCCGTCCCTCCAGAGCTCGGCCGTTGCACGCGCAATCCAACAGCAAATGGGCCTGGATTCAATTGTACGTCCCCAGACAACAAAATCAGAGTCAGGACAATACCGAAGCCAAGCTTATTGCATCCTCTCTGATAATCCCGCTTTTTTAGCGTGCCGCGGTGGGTGAGTTCAATTCGTTTCATATTCGCGCAGATGGTAATGTTGTTTTGTTTGCTCGGCGTGCCGTGACGGGGGTGATCAGATTGTTTAATGATTGAGTAGATGTCAAGGTATCCATGTCCGAAGAAGTTTAATCTCGGTAATCCATTCATATTTACTGACTGGTGGTTGTCAGCCTGGGATTTCTGTTTGTTTGCGCTTAAATGTTGTCCAAGTGGCAACAACAGAAGCCAACAGCAAAGCAGAAATACGCAAACGTTTCCTTCTTCTCTATAAGTTTTACTTGACTGGTTTCTTTGTTTTGTTCTTGAACCAGTAACTATTCGCAAAAATGCGTTAGAAAGTAATGGAGTGGAGCATGACAAACCACCCAACACATCTCTCGCCATCTTGTCTAGTGTCTAAAACGTAAGAAGTGTACGGCCATGAAAGACGTGAACAAAACATCTACAAAGCTAATGGTAAATGATGGCCGGGGTGACGTTAATTGCAACATCATGGCAGCTGAGTTATTTGTTTTCTGAGCTCTCAGATGAACAGATTGAGGAGTGATAGACTTGTTTACTTTGCTGAAGTCACCGCTGTGCAGAGCTCCAATTTGTCTGTCGAGATCTCGGCTGTTTCATTGCTTCATCAAGCATTTGCTGGAGAAAGTCATTGAACTAGTTTTCATATTCATCTCGTAAAGTCTCTCTGTTGTTGATCATTTTATCAAAAATAACGTATGTAAGGGTTTCTTCTTTGGCAATAAATAGATGTATTTTGGTCTTTCCAGTCCAGTGTCTGTTGAAGCTCAGGAGTGACATAATGTCATCCAACAGAAAGACGTAAAGCCTGACAGGACACATGCAAACTGTGTTATGACATAAAACGATGTCGAATTATTACTGTTGTATTGTTTAAAAGTGAATATGAACTTTGCAGTATTTGAGGTCTGAAAAAATTCTGAAGTTCACAGAATGAAATTGAAGAATGAAACTGAAATGTTTATTTTTCCCGAACACATGCATATAAATGGTAAATAAAAAACTATTCATTATTATTCTGAAATAGTTTTGTCCGTGGCTGTATACCCCCACATACTCCAGTAATAGTAAAACTGTATATTCTAGGCTATATGTCTGACAGTTAGCAAATTCCCTGAAGGGTGCTGGACACCGTTGCAGTTCACAAAATATTATCCAGCCTTTCTGCTGGTTTAAGTGTTTTCATCACGCACAGTCCGAAACCTTTAAACACACAAATATGTGCCGTTTTTGGCAATCATGTGCAATTAATTTGCTGCATATTGAACAATTTAGAAAAACCTGACCAAGTCATTACATTTAATTAACATTTCAACCGGGCTGTCACTTCTGTAGACAACCACTTCATTAGAGACAAATTGCTCCAAAAAAAATCATTGTGTTCAAGTGATCTAAGAGAAAGTTCAGAGAAATCCACTCCAAACAGCCAGCCAGAGTCTGCTCAGGCAGTACCGAATCACGCAACACAAACACAAGTTACAATTAAACTAACAGTGGATGTCATGATGGCATGCTACAGTACAATTATAATAGCAATGCTTTCTAAATATAGTCATAGACCTCGCACAAATCACATTAAACTGTAAGCTAAGTCACAATTACAACCTCATATCATGCGTGATAAATATTCATGAATAATGCATTGGCTGAAATAATTAGCGGTTGACAACGCCGAAGTTCAGGTGGGGTTCACAGGACGCAACCATGGTCACAGATGCTGTAATTGTCAGTGAAGAATTTCCAAGTTGAGTCTCTGCCGTTGACTTTTGAAATGGCTTGGTCAGCAGTTATCCGAAGTTTTGTATTCCAAAGTCAAACCTAAAATTATTTACATATTCAGTAGATTGTGTAGTAAATCTAAGATAGCAGGTTTGTGCCACTCACGAAATAATTTTTCCTGTGTGGTTGCCATGGTTACAGCCATGAACATTGATGTTAAAAGTTGTCATCTTAACAAAGCCATTTCCCAAAAATATATCCTCAGTGACTTCTCGGTGAACATTCATAAAAAGTGTCAACTACCCTTTTATGTTTTAAATATTAAGATAGGACATGTGCGCTACAGTGTGATATAACAAAAAAACTAACAATGAAGATAAATCTGTCAAATGCTTAATATCTTTTGATAACTATTCATAATATAAAACGTATACATTTTTCTATATGTTGACTATCAAGCCATAGGACACGTTACGGTTTATTGGTCAACTTCCCATAGATTGCAAGAAATGACAAGAAATTATACATTTCGTTGCACTGTACTTGTATGTGTGTAATGACAATAAATTGAATCAAATCAAAATCAAATCAAATGAACATTTTTCAATATCAGGCACCTCTTATAGTGAGAGTGATTTACATGTTAAGTCAATGCAAAGACGCGATGCATGGCGCAGATGCCGCGAGTTGAAAGAAACGGAACTTTGGCGAAAATTCGTGCTGCGTTAACCAATCAGGAGCTTCCTCTAGTAGGGCTGTGAGCGAGCGGCAGAAGCCCCTCCCATGACGCGAATTTGTGTCTGTAATGAAGCAAATTTCACACGCGAATGATGCGAGTAAACTCAAAATGTTCAAGTGTCTAACTACACGCGAATAGCGCGATTTACCTCGTTTGGTGTGAAAACACTATTATACTGTAGTTTTATCTTTTAAAATTTTACTTTTGACAAAGAGAGGTGTTGAATAATATGAATGTACTAGTACATATACAGAGAGAGTTTAGCCCAGTAAATATTGATGCTTATAAACTTCCATCAGTCTGAACCACTGGTTGCAATAACGTTATTATTGTCTTGAATGTAGGAACAGATTCAAATACACAGAGGCATTATGTGACAACAGGCAATTTCATCCATTGACACATCTATTGTATCGCAAAAGTAAAGAAAACTTGGTTGCATTTTTGTCATTTTTAGAAATGTATCCAGCTTTTCTTTCATCAAGTTTATTGTTTCAGTTTAGGTTGCAACTCAATTCATAAATACAAACCGGTATACATTAAGTATAATAAATTTAATATAGACAGCTGACATGTTTCTTTGCATCAATAAATTCCTCTCTACAACCACACATGTTTTGCATAGAATGTGTGAGGATTTTCATTATTAATATTACCTCAAAATAAAGACAAACTACAGAGAAACTAGAAAATAAAGAAAATTAAAAGTTTCCAGTCCTCAACAAATTGTCAAAGTTTTAATGTGTGAAACTGAACAACACAAAAAAACATGTGAGTCTGACTGACCAAAGATAAAACGCTGCATTATTTTTAAGAAACCAAACGAATGAGCCCCAGTTTCAACCAAAGGCATTTAGTGTTGTCATATTAGCCATTTACGAGAGGAAAGTCCCCATTTTATTTACACAAATGTATACATGAGGGAGATTCATCCAGTATATTTGTCGCACACGAAAAGCTAACTTACACTTGAGCTGATGTGTATTTTTATTATCAAAAAATATAGGAAACATTTTGTGCTCCTCGTACAAAATTGTACATACACGTAGTTGAGAATGAACATCTTTTTGGAGAAGAGACTAAATTAAACGCAAAATCTTTTCCTAATCACGCAAAATGGCTGTAGAGAACATTTTTATTTAGCACAAAATGTAGTTCATCAAACAGAAAAAATGGGCACAACAAAAGTGCTCGTCCTAAAGTCCGTTCAAGACAGGGAAATGCAATACCGTATTTTTGCTCTCTGTGGTTATGTCCCATCTTTAAACTAAAACAAAAGATATGTATCTGTCGATGACTTTAAATCATGCAAAATATGTTAGACAAGATGAATCCATCACTTCACACACACGCTCAAAATCTCGTGAAAAATCAAAAGAAAAAATCAGATGAAGCCCTTCTGTGATGCTGTGCCGTTCCCCACAGATCTCCCCGTGTCCCTGTCTACTCACAGTTTAGTATGTTAATAGGACGTCAACAATCGCTAGCTTTTAAATGCGATGATCACAGCTGTCATTCCTCATTGCTTCAAATTTAGTGTGCCAGCGGTAATGAGTTACAGTGAGAATCACATTAGTTATATCAAGGGAATTTGTTTCTTCCTTCAGTGGGATATTATTCATTGGAGTGTGAAATGATTGTAATTATACAGGAGAAAATGTGAAAAAGTGCTTCACGGAGTCGGTCCGAGTCTAATAGGAGCACTTGAGTTTTTCTTTTAATTTTGGCAAATGTACAGTCGGGTTCAAAAGTCTGAAACCAGTACTGAAAATGCGTAATAAAAAACGAAAACGATCAGTGCACAGTTTGACGTGATTGAGAATTAAAGAAAATTCTGAATGCCTTTGTAATTGAATCCACATTCGAGGATCTATACTTCACCTCAGTAGGGCTGTTCAACGATTAATGGCATCCAGAATAAAAGTTTGTGTATGTCTGTGTACCGTGCATATTTATTTTGTATTTATAAACACATACATGGACACACGTGTATATTTTGGAAATATTTCCTTGTGTATATATTAATATATTTAAAGAAAACGATATATATTTTTAAGACATTCATGTGTATGTGTTCATAAATATATCATTAATATGCACAGTTCAGAAACATAGGTTTTGCTAAACACAAACTTTTATTCTGGGTGGCTTGATTTGTTTTCAATTCAATCACACCAGATCATTTTTTTATGATGGAGCTGACATGGCCGTTCATACAATTTACATTAGTGACTCAACATTTACAGATTTTCCCTTATTACTTTGTGGGATGTAATGAATTTAAACAACATGTGTATTATAACAATCCTAAAATTTATTTCTTCAAATGATTTTCTCAAATTAGAATTCCAGCTCAAACTGTTAATGTGTGTGTATATGACACACATCTGTATAGATTCCAGAGGTGAAGAAATAAATTGGGTTATGATCTAATTTGTGGTCATTTAGCACTTTAAAACTTAAATTACACTTTTGTTGTTTGATTATTAGACGGATGGTGAAATCAATAAAACTCATCCATAACACAGACAAATCCTTCCGTCTGATCATGGTAATTGTCATCTTTCAGTTCAATCTTTCAGCGTCTCATTACATGACACAATGACAGCCTCAATTTTTGGTTGTGTCTTAGCGGTTCGTGTAGCACATTTAGTTTTCAACCACACACAAGAACACAAAAGTTTAAATCAGTTTTAAAAACACACCCAAACACACAAAAACAAACGTTTCCCCCGGACTCAATTCATCCTCATTCTTGAAATCTAAATCTCAGATAATATTCTCTTCTCCATTCCAAATGAAAGCGATTATCGGCAACAAAACCGGTGATTTAATCTGTTTCTAACCGGGGTCATTGAGTGTCACTACATTTTTCACGTAATTAAAAAAAGTAACATTTTGGGAGCAAAAGGCAGATAACTGAAATGAATCAAAGTCTCCATGTCTAAATAAAAGTCAGTGGGGTGTGCTTCTTGCCAGGAGTGCATTGAGTTAAGGCACAGGCGCTGTTCTCCTCTTTGAACAGAAGTGGCCGCTCGGATGCGAGCACAGTTTGGATACAGGTGATCACCGTTACAGAGGTTTTTCATTGAAAGGAAAAATCTGATTGGTGCTGCAGATGGCTGTGGTTGTGTTCCCGTAGCTCAGCTGGTAAAGCGCGGCGCTCGGCGATCCAAACGTCATGCGCTGGATTTCCAGGAAACGATAAAAATATAGAGGTTGAATCTGCTGCAAGTCACTTTGAAAAGTGTCTGCCAAATAAATGCAGCTGTATTTCTGTATGTCACAGACTTGAATAATAGCACAACATGTGATATGCCGTTACAAATGATTCTGACTTCCGAAAAGAGGAGAAATGTAATATTTATGTAAAGTACACATGATGGCGCCCACAGTCCCGTCTTTTTTTAAATGACTGTAGAAATAGATCAAATCTTACTGAAAAACAAAACATTGGTTGTGGAGCTGATCGCATTGAATTGTATTCCGGTGATCACCTCAAAAGTTTCTGGTTCTGACGTTGTTTATGAAAGGAGAGGACGTCCCTCTGAAAGTATTTTGAGAAAATCCATTGTCAGTTCCGGGCGGATTCTTCAAGAGGAGCCGATCCTCTTCATGTGCGAGTGTGTGTTTTTAGAGGCATACGTTGTTGCTGATCTGGCAGGTAGAGCCAGTTCCTGCTTGGGATAAGAAGAGTTTTCCATTGGGACAGACACACACCTCAAACACAGTGTGTCTGTTTCCAGAGGGGGAGGCCTTTCCCTCGGGCAGGCGTAGGAGCTTGATTTTCTTGGCATCCAAGGTGATCTAAAGAGAGAAGAAAGGAGAATCTGAAATGTTTCATCATTACACATTATAGCTCTCCAATCTACATATTATACTTTGAATAACTTGATATAATGGCAGAGATACGCTCTGTTCCGAGACCTAGCGAGCCGCCTGCACAGTCAGTGCCAATGTATACCGCCAACACGGATGCACTTGAGACATGAAGGCTTAAAGTAGGTTACTTAACTGTGTAACCTTCTACATTACTTTGTTGAGGTGAATTTGAATACATGGCAGGATCGAATGTATTTTCCACTTAAAAGTCTATAAAGGAATGACAGACTAAATGGTAGACGACATGATACATTGTAAATAATGTTTAATCCTCTTCGACTCAAAACAGTCTGTTGATGTGTTGCATCTATTTCAATTGACTCCGTTAAAGTTTTATGCTGCTTTTAAAATGCAGCCCATTGGATTTTGGCCCTCAACCTTTTCGTCTCACAATCTTTAAAAATTCTGTTAACCTAAGGTTCACCAAACCAACATTTTCATTCCACCATACAACATGTCAAGTCCCCCTAACCTCCTACAACCAACCAATCATAACAGCTCCAGTGACATAAGCACTCCGCGTAGCCCTTCGCCCGAGCTGAACCGGACTCATTTTTCAATTTTTCGTGGGACTCTCGAGAACGCATGTATTACCAAGGCTGGAAGAGAAGCTAGTGGGGGTTTAAAAAGGTATGAGGAGTCATTACTGACAGCTTCAAGGAAACATTCCCATCAAATGACCTGAAACACATTTTAAGCAGGCGTCTCAGTTGACTTCCCCAGACATCTGCTACAGAGCAAATCTGAGCCAGAGACTGCTCTTTTTTTTCACTCGGAGGCGGCTTATGCGAAAACCTCTAGACTAATTGTGGCAGAACTTGTCAGGGGGGCTCTGAGGACCGGCGGAGGTGTCTGCTTCTACCGGTAAAAGGAACGGGACGAATGAAAGCGCCTGGGGATATTGGAGAGCAGTATGAGACGGTAAAGTGAGAGTCAAGAAAGCATAACCTCTTACTAAGCGTCCTCATATGAGTCAAATCCCTCGACCGGACTGAGTCTGGGGGGCATGACTAGCTCATTTATCCGTATTTTGTCAACCTGCAAGTCAAATAGCACGACTCGGGGTTCACTACAAATGTCTTTCACACTCTCTTGATTTAAAAAGCCATATGTCAACGGGTTCAGGAAAACATTTCCAGTTATGTCTACTCTTTGCTTTTGAACATTATTTATCTCCGGTCGCATTCGTATGTAAACTGCATGTGCTTATTTCCTTCATTAGATCGAAAGATCTGAAAACGCTTCTACATTTACCCACCCATAAACCCTACACTCCTAAAAATCAGGACAGAAGTGGTCAAAAGTCAACAAAAGGGTTGGATTACAACACCATGTGAAAACTGGTATGCCTCTCCTTTGCCCGCTTGCAAGCTGATCAACCAAAACGAAACCGGGCCTTTGTCCCCCAAATGTCCCCCAAGCTTAGCCAAATTCAGTAACTTTTTGGGACATTATCTTTTAACACCAGTGAAAGAAAAAAGTCTGACATCGAAAGCTATTTTACAGCATCTGTAGACTTGAATAACACTTTATATTAAATAAAGGTGCTTAAAAAGTTCTTCGATGCCATAGAAGCCCCGTTTCCGTCTAAATGGTTCCACATCAA
Organism: Barbatula barbatula; assembly: GCF_947034865.1. Lineage (NCBI taxonomy): Eukaryota > Metazoa > Chordata > Actinopteri > Cypriniformes > Nemacheilidae > Barbatula > Barbatula barbatula. The sequence continues at coordinate 13,602,688 of NC_136785.1, forward strand.
CAGGACATCAACAGGAACGGAAAAAATGGTTATGCGATGAAACGTCATTTTGAATCCATTCAAAACATGACTTATTTAAGGTATCGATACTATATGTTGGACTATCGATACACTATCGTGAAAAAAATTATCGCAATAGTAAGCTGTATCGATAATTTTGCACAGCCCTACTTCAAATAACCTTTGACTGAATGGTTCTTCGTGGAGCTGTGATGATGAACACACAGGTTATCATCATGTGAACATCAGTTCACAGTGTTATTTCTGCATGTAATGATTATGATTCGATGTGGGTGTGGAGACAATGGCTAGTGTTCAAATGATGCTTTGTAACCGAGTACAATAATCGAACAGCGACTTTGAAGGTTTTGTATTTATTGTTTTGTGTATACCTTTACTGGTTTATTTATTTCTAAGTATAACTTAACCGTCTGGGTCCTGTTTCAATAAGGAGGTTCAACCAACACAGAGTTAGAATGTGAACTCTGAATTGATTTACACCAAGATAAGAAACTTTGAGTTAGTTCTTCGGCTTACCTTGAGTTAAGTGCTCGCAGAATAAGAGTGATAAGCCATGATCGATGGATGTCCGATATTATAATTCATCATTGCAACGGTACCAAAGAAAAAGCAATATGGCGGCAGAAAGCGCTTGAGAGCGAGGCACACTTTTGGCTCTGCACTGGATTTACTAATGTGCTGAAAATGACTCATACATTAATAAATAGATAAATGTACCAATAAACAAATCAATTAATCATAAAATGTATGAAACAACAGAAATGTGATTATAATAATAAATATTATGATCTCACTACCCGTCAGTGCTCTAGTGTGAGCTGTCAAGGTTTATAGATCACATGTTCGGGTGTCAGACTTTTGTGTCAAAGTCAGACTGATCAGCGCTTTCAACCCTGCTCGGAGCAGATTTGGGTAAGAATGGCTGCACGTCTAAAGTAATTGTTTATTTCCATTATCGCTTCATTTCTGCATTTATGTCTGTATTTATTTCTTTATTCATGCACTTTATTTATTGTTATGCACGCCTCGTGTATGCACGCCCCGGCCCAGAGAGTTAAATAATCTTACATTTAGTTTTTAAGTGTGTGCAATCCACTGGGATCGAACCCATGACCTTGGCATTGCTAGTGCCATGCTCTAACCACTGCGCTGAGGGAAAGTTATGTTTTCTGTTATCGTTGAGAGTATCTTATGTTAAAATAAATCCCTTTGACAAAATTTTATTATTGTCCTTTTATTATGTTGCGTCCCTTCTAGTCCCTAGACAACGATATTAGGGACTGTAACGTTTATATACTTGTATATAAGTCATTTGTTATCTTCCATAGAAAACTATCATTTGTGAGAACATGTAAGGGAAAGAAAATGCTCCGATGTAATACACGGCCACGATGGATGATGTTATTGATGTAAGGATGAATGATGTGTTTTGATATATATCTATTTCACTGTAAAGAAAAATGTTACAGTTTTAAAAAATGCACAGGGAGATTTCACTTTTCACATTTCACAGGATCCTCTATAAAAGCATATGACAAATTAGTCACTGAGATGGTCTCTGCGCCGCAAGCGTGTCTATCGTGTCTTTGCATTGACTTAACATGTAAATCACTCGCGCTTGACGCCTCATTCGCGCTCTATGTGAACACACGGTTAGGTTCACAGAGTAAGTTACTATGGCTACTGACTCTGAGAATAAGTTGCATCTCTTTTAGAAACGGGCTTGAGTTACCCAGCTTTCTCGGGTTTGACATACCTCGCATTCTGAAACGGAAAAGCCAGATTTTCCCTCATTTCGAGGTAAATTTACTCAGTTTTCACTTAACCTCCTTTCTGAAATATGCCCCATGTCCTGTGTTTGGAAGAGAGTGACGTCAATATCCCGAATGACCTTTTACTAGGACAGAGATGGACATGAATGCGTGGAAATGGTAATCGTATGATTTGAATTGGCAAAAATACACGATTACAACTCAGGTTAGCGGTAGAAACAACCGGCCATACAAAATCTAGCGGCGGCAGCTATCCGAGAGAAACCAAAACTGGTTCTTCTTTGACATCGCTGTGGAGAACATTTTAAACACCTTTATTTTAAGAGCGAAATCGTGTTCATGATTTTGTCATTTTTGTACATTTCAGTCTCAATTACATAATTCAGTATTAATTCAGTTTAAAATGATAAACAAGTTAAATTTGTAGATGATGCATCACTTTAATGAACATTCACTATTTATTATTTCTATTGCTACTAGCCCCCTGCAAAACCTCATATTTTTGTGTTTTTAGACTCACCACCAAAATTACATTTCAGCTCGTAACTGCAAATAATCACTTCATTCATCCAAAAACATATGGCGATCATTTAAAATTCATGATACTTTCTTTCATTCCAACTGTGCCTCTTAAATGATAATCATCACATCATTTATCACTGAATAACCAGTCATGTTAATCACTGATATTTAAGTCAAATAACTTTCATGGATGTGTTGCATTTCTGCTTCCCTCTAAACATGAACAATGCACATTTGGATGTTGTGAGGACTAACTAATAGTAGATGATGATGTCACAACACAGAGATGATTAACTAGCATCCCTTCCACTGTCGTGAAGAGCATTAGCCTTGAATGAAGGACCATTACCTCTCCATCTTTTGACTCCAGACGCAAATCACTCCTGCAGGTCGCTTGAAAATCACCCGCGTCAGCTTCTATCTTCACACCTTTAGGAGCTTCCATGTATAGTGAACGTGTGGGAGACTCCAGCCTACAGAAAAGATGAGATTGCAAATTGTTATCTTTCTCTAGTTCGTTCATCTTCAAATCAGAAGAAAATAGCCCACAAGACAAAACTAATGGCTTCATTTTGTTACAGCAATGAAGCAGATGAGAATTCTTTTTGTGCGTGACTTGGCATGGAAAACGAGTCCCTGCAGACCACCTCATTTATGCCATCTTTTTATATCACCAGATGTAACTGAAAGATGTTTTTCGGATATTAGGTTACTGAGCTCGCAACAAGATCTTTCAAGTGTTCTGAATGTTCAAAGACTGTGAATGTTCTGTTTCTCAACTGTGTCTATACAATCTTGACTGCAGTTTGAGTTTGAAAAATGATTTTGCACACAAACTCTTAAAATAGATACGGAAAAAATTAAGAGAGCAATATGATTATTTCAAATCAACATTTCTATATGTATTATTGCCATACCCGTCAAGTGTCTGTTGAATTTCAACAAAATCAGAACTCAGTCTTTCACATAAAGTCATTCAACAGCAACATGAAAGACTGACAGCATGACAAGATGCATGAAAACTGTGATAATAATTATTTCGAATTTTTCCAAAATACATGTACAAAGAACATGGCGATATAATATTGCATTGCTTAAAAGTGAATATGAACTTGTTTTCTTTGCAGTATTTGAGATCTGAAAATATAATGAGCATCTTTTATGCAAAGAAATGCAAAAATAACAATATTTTGATTTGAAATTAAGAAGAAATATTGTTGATAGTTCACAGAAACAAAAACGTTAATTTTACCTAAACATAATCATAATAATCTTTTTAACAATATTTTTTTAATCAGAAAAACGGTCTCTGAAAGGGTCTCCAAAATGTATGTATAATGTGCTATAGAGTAATATCTATAATAAAAAAACCAAAAAAGTCAATACAATACATTACTAAAACAATAAATGCAAAAAGAATGGTAAAAATAAAGAAAGAATCCCCTGTTTTATGCAAAAGCAACACAGTAAAAGACAACGATCTGTAGTTAATGACTCACGAATACGGGGCAGCTCATTTTTGTGAGGAGACAGTGAATCTAAGCGAGGCCAATCTGATGCAAATTAGCAGTAATAATGGCCTAGATGTGGGGGAGAAGTATTAAAATCATTTTACACAGCAACAGTAGCCTGGACGGACACGCCAGAAGAGCCTTTTAGACATGTGATGTGAGAGATCATAAATAGGAGTAAAATTAGGATCATTAGCTCGATCAAACATGAAAGTGCCCTTCATTACTCTGAACCCCTCATTCATCTCTATGAATTTCAAGCCGGACATCTGTGAGTTAAGTGGAACGGCATCACAGGTGCTGTTAAAAGGGAAATTTAAGCAGGTTAGGAAACACTGCACGTGGCAGCCACCAGTTATTAAAGAGACTCGACCAATTTGTTGCAAAAGTAAAAACAGAGAAAATGTCATTTACCCCCTCTTGAGTTCGAGAGAACTGATAATAAAGGGACCACATAACTTGAATGCGTTATTATGCCCAGCACAGGAAATCTATTAAAATGTAAGATTTTACAAACCTGTTTGATCATTTAGAAATTTAGCTGCTGGTTGACATCCTCATCAATTGTGAGTTAACCCTCCGTGCCAAATCTAGCAGTGATCATCCATTTCTGTTCTGTTGGTTTCCACAGACGCTTCACAGTACACCAGTTTTGACAACAACGGTGATATTAAAAACTATGGTAATCGCACACCTATAATAATAATGTAAAATATTCAGAAACCATTTATAATTTTGACTTTCAAGGGTCACAGTGGTTACAAAACTCATCCACTTGTATTCTAAATATAATTGATTGACCAAATAACAATTACAACAGGAACTAAAAATGATGAATTTGAATTGTTTGAAAAAACATTAAGATTAAGATTTTTACTGAGAACACTTTGGGCCACGATAACCGTGTAGTGTTGTGAAAATCTGAACTTCCACACTGAACATCTGAGATTCCAAATCAATTTATATTCATTTCTTTTTTTTAAATCCTGAAATCAAATTAACAAATTGAAATTAATAAGAAATATTCTGGATTTTGATCATGTTAAACCATTTGTACAAAATCTCATATTTACTTCCCTACATTGAAGCATTTTCATTAGTTTTTTAAATGTTGAGCTCACCTCTGGTAACGTTTTGTTAAAACTCAGGCGAAGAAAGTCACTTCCAGCTTATTTGGGCCACAAAGGTCATTAGGGTTCATTTTTTAAATTGAGAACTATTTGAAAAATTGGAATCTGAATATAAATATTGAGAAAATCCCCTTTAATGTCGGCATTAAATAAAAAATAATTCAAATTGTTTTACACAGTGTTGCAATATTTATTATAAATGATTTATCAGTGCACATCATTATTTTTTAAAAGTTTATTTGCACTTATAATCTTTAAACAAAAAGTTAACCTCATACCTATTGCGGCATTTTAATGCAATACAAGCCCTTGTGCGCACATGTCATCTTTTGTGCAAGCAAAACAAGCCCTTGCTACTTATGATTAGTTTGAAATCACGAAATACTGAGATTTTGGTGACATCATGTGGTGCGGTTGCAAATTGCAACTCACTTAACCCCTCCTCCTCCCTTTCTAAAAACTACGGTGGCTGACACAGGACTAAGATCTCATCATGTTTTTGCTACTTTGCTGAAGGAGATAACATATTTATGAAACACACTCTGTAGAGCAGTTTGTCCGTTTAGGGCTACTGTAGAAACAACATGGTGAACTCCATGTAAGCGGCCCGCGGTGTATGTAGATAGAAATCGCTCATTCAAAGATAAAAAAATATAGCTCTTCATTATGTAAGGTCTTTATACACCTCTGAACACATAGTTATGTATATTATATTGCATTTCTGTCAATAGATCCTCAAAAAAAATGACACACGGGACCTTTAACAGCAATGCTTATCGAAAAAACCCTTCTCCGTCAGTGACTATGGAAATTGGTCAGAATGAATCAAAACTAACTAGAGCACCTCATACCAAAGCACACAAAACAGGGTAGAGAGATATGAAAACAGATGCATCCAGCAATTTTCAGCAGCGTAACTCATTTTCTCACATTTTGCTTTTCACTCTTAGTTACGATTATTTTCCTCCTCGCCATTGCCTAAACCGATTATTCTCAGTCCGTTTATTTGTCTGTAATGAAAGGACCCAAGGGCCACTGTGACCTAAGCAGGCCACACAGCATCCACCCAATTACTTGTGTAAATACAGGCCAAAACAGGACTCGGCGAGACAGCGCCAGAGTCTATTCAACTTGGATCGGAGCAATGACCAGGGGGTCCCGACCTGCAGCTCCCACAACCGACACAAAGCTTCCGATAACACCGGCCCTTTAAGCTGCGAAACTAGAATGGACATGGCTGAAAAGATAAAGGATACTGCAGAAGCTCTCTTGTTAAATTACATGCAAACTATAAATTGTACTTTACAGCCTATTGTCTCACCGAATGCCTCTTTCTCTGTTTCTTCTCACCGTCTTTCCTTCTTTTATGGACTGCACATTTTTCACAGCGGTTCAGTCAATCTGCACCTGCCACAGTCCAGAGTCTCAAACCTAAAATAATTTCTTCTTTTTGCCTCATGCGAAAGGTAGCGAATAATAAACCGTGAAACCCGCAACGACAGCGTAGCATCACAAGAACAGAAATGCTGCGTGCCAAATACTGCAGCAGCTGAAGTCCAAATTGTAACCTGCCAAGCCGGCTAATGAAAAAAGATTGAATTTTACTTCTGCCTGAACGTGTGCATATTCAAAATAATATAAAGACAAAAGGTCAAAATGTTACATTCAACATCTATTTGTGCGGAAAACAGGCTGGTGGCAATAAATCAACCATCAGTCAAAATAATTACAATGAAAAGCGTCGACACAGGACTCATTAAATCAAATAACATCCTATCGGATGAATTACGGTTTCTGACCAATTCCTTGCCATTTAAGGACATTGCTAACCTCAAAAGCTCTGCAAACTACAAAATGTCTCTCTAAAAGCTTGACTTCAATAGAAATAGCAAACCAAAAGGGGGCTATAGGTTGGGCTGGCTTGCATGAAGCGTTTATACCATGCACTGTAGATTGCAAAAAATGTTTGAGGAACATGTTACGATTAAAAAAATGAAACAAAAACAGGACTAAGTAAATACACAGGCAGCCCTCCGGTGTTCAGTAGGAAATACCAGCGTCTTCGGAGTTCACCCTCCTTTTGATCTATTGCTATCAATGTGTTGTCCTTGTTCGTCACGGAAAGCTTGATAAGCCAGAACCCACTACTGTGCTGGTGGCCTCCCTCATGTTTGCTCCATCAGCAGAACAGACAGGAACGAGACTGTAATGCGTGTGTGCGGATTCTTCTGGTGGAGAGAGTTCCCCACAGGCCATTTATTGCTCATTATTTTCTGCTAAATGTGCATTCCCTGCCATACCTGACCCCCTTGCCAACATTCTCCTCTTCGTGTTCGCCTCCTGCTTGGGGTATTGGCGTTGCGCTTCATATGTTTGTTTTAGTTAATGAGGATCTACTGTAATTAGATTTTGATGAGCATCCGGATATCGATCAGTGCAGGAAGAGTGCCCGTGCGACAGGGAGGTGCCAACTGCACGCGCATTGATTTTTTGTCCGTGCTCATTCCACGCCGCTCATCTTAATGAACCGTTTTAGCGCTGATGAAAACATACTTTACAACGTCTGCGTTTTATCTGAAAGGTCCTTAAATGCTACATAGGGAGCAGGGGCATTTTTTTGTGACATGTGGAGCAGACAAGGGAAGAAAATAACACTTGCATTGCGTAAAATTGGTCAAAGCTTTCAGAACAAACGCAGAGAGTGATTATCCTCTCGAGAGCTTTCGTAATGAGCGCTCTGATCTTTGGAAAGCGGCACGCCGGGTTCGAGATTTATCCGGAGCGTTATTACAGAATGATGACATGGGTCTAATGTATAACTCTTATCATTTTCCACCATAACGCAGACCAATTATAACGGTAAAGCAATGTATCTGATTGTATTTCACAAGCCTGCGATAATAGAGAACATTTGTCTGTATTTAGACAGCTCCTGATAGCCTCTCAAGGAACATAAACTGTATTTTAAGTATTTATTAGCCTTTACAATAACAGCTCACAGCGAAATGTCAATTTCCTCTGCCTGTTGTTCCAAACTCTTGCCGTTACTGTTTCTTCCAGTGAAAAGAGAAAAAGTAAAGCCATTGCCATACAAATGGTACCAAAAAGACAGTAACAGTCAAGTGACTCAAGATAGCATGTATCGACATGCATAAAAAGGCATGTTCACCCAAATATAAAAGTTATGTTATTTGCTCACTATAATGTCATTTAAAACCTGAAGATATTTTGAGAAATGTCTTTGCGGTTTTGTGTCCATATATTGGATGTCAATATGAGGAGCGACAAACGGATGTCCAAGCCTTTAGATGTCATAAAAAATATTTAAATTTGTGTCCCAAAGACGCACAGAAGTCTTGAGGGCGAGTAAATATTGACAGAATTCAACTTTTTGGGGGTGAACTTACCCTTTAAATGTTGATCTGTTGCTTTGGAACACAATGTGTCGCACTAGTCATGTGGATTATTTATATCTTTATGGAGTTTGACAGCACAATGCTCACCAAACATTGTCATTGTGTTTGAAAAGACTATTTACTATTCTTTGTAAATCTCCAATTAATTTATTGCTCAAAAAAGCTTTTGCGTAAGAATGGGTAAATATTGACCCAGTTTTCATTTGTGAGTGAAATATTCCTACTAAAATCACAATGCAGTGGCATCATCATTGTACTATGACTACTATGTCGATAAAAGGCTGGAATACACTCCAAGATATTGCCTAGATTTTGCTCAGATTTTCAGTCTGGACTTGATGCAGAAAGTCTGCGCTAGTCTGCAGATTTTATCATGTAGTCTGCGATGACCTGTTTTTTCCTGCAAACTTATAAAAAGTCTGCAAGTGTGTGATGTCTAGTTTTAAAACAAAGTTCACCCAAAAATGAAAAAGATCTCTTTCTTCCGCAGAACACAAAAGTTATTTAAAAAAAATTGGTAACCGAACAACAGCGGTGCGCATTAACTTGCATTGGTTTTGTGTTCATGCAATGGACGTCAATGTTGTTTGGTTACCAACATTGTAATATCGAATCAAAATATCATCTCTTGTGTTCTGCAGAAAAAAGTCACACATGTTTGAAATGACAAATAAATGATCACAGTATTTGTATTTTTGTGTGAACTGTCCCTTTAATCCTACAAATAGTACTAATGACACAGACACGAGTAGAACTGTCACCACAACTTTCTATACAAAGCAACCATAAGCTGTATAGTACTTCTTTAAATAAGTTGTTTCCGATTTTCTCTCCCCACTTGGATGTTTCCTCATGCCTTGTGACTGTCATTACAACTGTTAGCAACGCATTTAAAAAGTGGTAATCCAAATCAAACCCACCCTTCCCCTCCGCCGTCAGAAACATTTTACAGAGGTACTCTATAATCTGCTGTCAGCCACACGCATATGGTAAGAAAAACTAAATTTAGGCATGACTGGAATTTGCACAAATGTCATGCTTTATTCCCCCTACTTTTGTAGCTCCAGACAGAGGCACGAGCCGCACTAGCTGGAGAGAAATCATTTTTTCAGGCAATCTTTGATCATTATGCTCTATGTGGGAAATTGTAATCGACATGCAATCATCTCCCTATGCAGCGTGCTAGCACGCCACTCAATGCGACATCTTCTGCAGCTGTACTGTAGTTAAGAGGTTGGTGTTAATGATTTGGATAATGCTAGCAGATGAACAGTGTATTTAAAAAACGTACTGAATGAAAAATAAAACATTTGGTTTGACTGTAATTCGGAACACTATGTTCTCCATCAGTTTTTGAATTTCATTTACTGGTTTGACAGTCAATGATCTCACCGTAACTCTTTGAAGGGCTCGGCCCTCACGTGCGGAGTCTCCACCGAGCTGCTGAACACGGCCCCCTCGGCTCCTGTAAGCACAAAGTAAAACACAAAACGACATCAGTCGTCATCCTTACGAATCAGCCGTCCACATGCCGAAATCAATGAACATAATCTCTGAAGCTACAGTATTGATCCATATGGTCTCGCTCTGTCCCTGTGGACATGACCTGAAGTCTAGTCACCAAAACCTTTCCACAGGCTCTGCTAAAGCAACTGCAGCGAGCGCCACGGGTTGCGACCTCAGATCGGATCAATAGTCTTGAGTGAGGGTTGTGGACTTGCCGCTTGGAAAGCACAGCGCTAATTGAAACCCAACTGCAATGGAGTGGAGGTTGTAAGCACGCCATACGCCCAATACAGAAGCAAGGGTGAGAACACGACTAGTGCGTTAAAACTTTTTAACACCAAAGTTTAGGACCTTTAACTGCCCAGCATGCCACTGGTGCTGTACGAGTGTATGTACAGCTCAAATGTTTCCTATAGAGATGCTCTCAAATTACGAATGCCAAACGGCTACCAGGTCCTGTCTCAGAGGGGAAGGAAGCCAGGTTTAATGGTTGCTCCAGGTGGCATAAGATCTGTCGCCCACTTATGGGTTGTGTGAAGAGCGTGAAGCTGAAGATGGCTTTATTCCAAACCTCCAGGAGGGCCTGAGGAGGGTGCAAAATGGGGCTACCCGCTGCTAGTGTTTTCTTTCAATAAGCAGTCTGTCCTCGGCATAGCACGCTTCAGCTCAGGCGACAAAACCGAACGGGAGGACAAATATGATTCGTGGATGCTTGAGGGGGCTCCTGCTGTAATGCACATCCACAACGTTATAAGAGATGAATTCTGGAAAGGTGTTTAGTCAACATGATCTCAGAAACATGAAAAAAAACATATTTTTGCCCAAGACATTTTATGCAGTATTTGTATTTCTTTCTTGTTCTAACACTATTGCAATGTGTAATATTGATATAAATTGTTGAATCTTCGATATAAGGTAATCTTTCTTTTTGTTCTTTTTTCAAGAGCTTGTAACTGCAGGTATTTTATGATTCATGATTTTTATATTCTTGTACCTCCTGCCAGCACCATCTATTACACGTGGTAAAATAAATCTTTTGAAGCATTTCAAAATAATTCACTCAACACAAATCAATTATTTTAATTGAAGTTATTTTATGTTTAATTGTATCTTAGTTTTATATATCATAGGATAGTTATGGGTTTGATTTTTGGAAATGTATACGTAAACCACTTTACAAGATGTAAATGCTGCTCCAAAGCACTTCCCGTTTTAGGTTATATTTGGATTGAATCGTATTATTTTTTAATATTAGCTCAGTGGTAAGAGCATTGCATTTACAACAAAATGTTGTGGGTTCGATCCCAGGAGATTGCATAAACCTATGATAATGCAATGTAAGTAGCTTTGGATAAAAGCGTCTGTCAAATGCGTAAATGTAAACTTTTTACACTGTTATTAATGTTCTGTTGAGTGTATTTTATTCAAATGTTTGTGCAGTGGTCTATAGCTTGAAGGCACTGTCACAAAAATGTATCTTAAGTGTATATGACTTTCTAGAAAACTTCACATAAAATTGGCACGTTGGCTTCACGTATCTCAAGAACAAATCTCATTTGTCTAGCGTGAATCCACAGAATATGAGAAGCCTGTGCCGCCGTTATGTGAATAACTTGAATAATAAAAAAAAGTTTAAAGTCGAACACGATTTATCTTGGCTAAACACGCTAATAATTGCTTTTACTGCTTTTATTTGTTTTTACTTGTTTAGCTGCTTTGATACAGTTCAGATTGTAAAAAGCGCTATATAAAAATAAAACGTGACTTGACGTATTCCTTCACTTCACTTCATTTATTAACCACCTGGAGTCATATGGATTGGTTTTATAATGGATAAATGCACTTTTTGGAGCTTCAGAAACTGGGGCACTTTCCATTACCAGGCTGTAAACAGCTCTCTTTCAAAATTCATCAAATTGTGTCCGGCTGAAGAAAGAAAGTCCTACACCTAAAATGGCACGAGGATGGGTAAATCATTGATTAAAACTCATTCTGGGTGAACAATTTTTTTAAAGGGGGGATTTACCGCTGTTTCATGCAGGTAGTATTTCTGTGCTCGATACACTCCCTCAAGGCCGTATAGGTTTCAGAAAGTTTTTTTAGAAGCGTGACAAACCGTTAGGTAACAACTTTTCTTAGTCTCTCATTGGCAAATTCTCCAGGGAAAGCACGCCCACCGCAAGGCGAAAGAAATAGCCTGCCCACGTGTCAACCGACGAGCGATAGGAAGACCCACTACCATCAAGATTGGCTGCGCTGCATCAAAGCGTTACTTTTGCGATAGTGAGAGTGTTTTTCACAGCATTTCAGTGATGGATGTTATATAAACTGTGGAAATAACACTGTAGCGTTCCCAGCACTAAAGTATGCCTGACATGAACCACACGCGGTAAGTGAAACCAAGTCATATGTCTGTGTTTTGTTGGCAATCGGCGTGTGCGTGCATAATGTAAACATAATGAACTTATAGTGAATAAAAATTGTTATGCAGGGATAATTTGATTATGTATTGTGTGCTCCTGATTAAGTTCCTCCCCCGCACCCCCTAGGATTTCGTCTGTTTTCAGAAATAATCGCACAGCTGTATTAATCTTTTATAAATGTGATCTAAATACTCTTCGAAGATATGAAGTACGTAATACTACTCTATAGGTACTTAAAATTTATATGAGATTGGCAGGAACTGCGCGTTCAACCGGACCTTTAAGGTATCTGATAATGCATAGAAATATCACAGAAATCACTTGATTTTCTTTATGGAGCTACAGCAACACTGCCAGCGTGAAAGCACAACATGTTTAATATGCACAACATGGCCCTGATGTCACACAGTTTATGCGCTACAGACGCGAAACATATGAACAGGCCTAATGCTAAACGATTTAAGTTAATATGTGTGTAAAGGGCTATATCATCAAAAGTAAATATATACATTAAAATGCCATGTGCCCACAGCGGATAACGTCTGCTTTTGTGGTAGAAGAGGAAACAGAATAGGCTACATATAAGATCAGATACTGATCTCTCCTGTGGCGTGTTGGGTGGGCTTTTTCATGGAGAATGGCTGAAGGGGAGCCGTGCATGATTCCCTCAAGGCCAGAACTCACTGCATGGCATGGCTAGAGAGCATTCATGCCTGTAGGCACAGAGACTTGTAAAGAATGAAAACTTAAGTCTGTCTTTTTATTATGCAGGTATGAAATAGGTATCCTTCTCTGGCAATAACATAGTGTTGTCCTCTAAAGCTGCCACAATAATCTGTGTAGATATATGGGTTTTATGAATGGCAAGTAGATTATGAAATGATCAATGACCGCCTGTGGATTAATTTAAAGAATTCAAGTTTTGTTTACACAGACAAGCTCACTATTGGCTTCTCTTGAAGTCGTACGGAGAAATATAAAACAACAGTAGGGAAACATATACCCTTTCAAGTTTGCACTTCAAAAAGCTTTTATTCCTAATGATTTTCGGCTTGCTTTTCAGTCTAAATAATATTGAAAGATTCATTTACCAGAGAAGCAAAACTGTAAAGGATATTAAAAGTGTGTTTTTATAGAATGGACATCCTGACCGTAAGTGTCACTTGTGGTTTATATTGTTTTAAGTCAATTAAGTAATGTTTGAATATTGAAGTATTCATTGCTAGCACTGTGTTGCTAGTTGGTTGCTAGCGTCTACTGACTGGCTGTAAAGGTGGTTATTTACTACCCCTGGTCAAGTCTTGATAATTTTCTGGACAACAGAAATGGCTTCTGTCACCCCTTCAAGCATATGGGACTGTTTTGCTCATATTGCATCTGCCAAATGCAACTGCAGTCATTTGGAAAAGTAGATGCTCTGAAGATCATTAACTCAACCCATGGGCGACGGAAATATAGATGCTTGAAATACATTACCTTCAATGAGAGCTAGTTTACACAGCAAAGGTGCATTTCTGTGAGTCATTTATAAGTAAAAATCTAGACATCTCAACACTCCAATTAATGTTCACAGTACTGCATGCTCTTTAGCTGTATATTTATTATGCAAGCCTAATGCAATCTATGTTCATAATATATAAGTACGTCTACTGGCTAATGGGAGAATGTTGATAATCTCCTGAGGGGTTTTACACCGAATGTTCATTATACATTTCAACATCTTGTTTTGTCCGCTTCATTAGCGTTACATTATTCCCTCACTGTCTATTCTGTAGGCAAATTAGCTGTAAACTTTAACAACATCAGCTCAATAAACCTTAGCTTAAAACCTACACTTTCAACGACTCGCACAAACTCCACATAACCGTGTGCTGATTCTTCCGAACAAACCTGCAGCCACACCAAAATATGTTCATAAAATGATTGAGCGTCTGATCAATAAAGCCATTTGAGCTTCGCATTAACTTTAACATGTTTTTCCTAGCTAAAATGATTCCATCATTGTTTCTGTTTCACCGCCCCTGACCCTCCTCTTTGCCTCAGTGTCACATCTGATCAATCCTGGAGTTATGGGCTAATGCTCAAGTGTTCTGGACGCCCATAAAGATTCCCTTAATGGATCTGTTCACTGGTGAAGGAGCTGCTGTAGAATCCGATCTGTGTTCTGGATGGCGCTTCTGCAAAGATGCCTTAAATTGTTGTGAATACTTCAGAATTTCTTCGCATTGAAGATGAAATGATGTGCAGGCCCATTCACACCCAGAATTATAACTACATCAATGACTATATTAGCATCCAAACCAATGGATTACAACCTTATGCTTCTTCTTATCTCACATGCTGCAGTTGTGTAATTTTACATAATTCTAACATGTTTTTGAAATGCGGTAACAATGTCCACAGAAAAGTTGGGTGTAAATAAACATGAAAAACCATTCATGTAATTTTACAGTTTTTTACTGTAAAATAAAAAAAAACATTCTGGTGCCCCAACTGCTGGAATATTACTGTTTTTAACAGGTATTTTATTAAAGGAGTAGTTCACTTCAAAATTGGCACCCATTGACTTTCCATAGTAGTAATAAACATTTCTATGGAAAGTCAATGGGGGCAAATTCCGAAGTGAACTACTCCTTTAGGTGTAGTTGTGTTGTGGATTTGCTATACTTAGAACATTTTTATAATTATCTTTTATGGTTCATCATTAGTCATAATTCATGGTGTAAACAGACTTAAGATCTTCAAATAGTAAAAATTCACCTCTAAGTACATTTAGTTTTTCAAGTTTTAAAGGTTCAATATCAACTTTTTTGGAGGATCTATTGACAGAAATGCAATATTCATAACTGTATTTAGACCTTACATAATGAAGTGTGATCTTTTTACTACCTCAGAATGAGCTATTTCTATTTACATACCCCTTACATGTAATTCGCCATGGTGTTTCTACTAAATCCCAAAGGGACAAACTGCTCTACAGAGCAGGTTTTCGTAAAATACTTAATCTCTTTTGGCCAAGAAGCGAAATCTTGACATTTTAGTCCGGTTTCAGCCACCTTAATGCCATATGCAAAAGCTTGCAAAAGCTTATGACACTTGTACCGCCTTCGGGGTCTTCTGATTGGTCCACTACTCTGGAACTTACTTTGGCTGCGCTGTTTTCAAAATCTTAATTATTTCTACTTGACACAACATATTAAAACCATGGCTCTCATGTGAGAGACACAGCAAACACCGAGAGACGAAGCATAACAGCTAATCACGTCCATCTAGAGTAGGGTATCGATTCTGATGTTCCAATACGATTCCTTTCAATTCGAGTCATCAATTTCTATTAAATCTATATGAATCTTCAGTGCTTGCGGAAACATGAAAGAAAAAACGATTCACAACTTTTGAGAATTGATATAGAATCAGCCGCATTTTTTTGTGTAGCGCGTGTTTACATAGAAAAACAATATACAAGTAGTTCACAAGAATAGAAAATGTCTTCAGTGTAAAATGCACAAAAAACAACACAAATTGGTTAATTTTAAAAACCTTCTGACCTCTCCAACTCGTACTATGTGGGAATAGGTTTATTCCTTGCATAATTTACATTTCTACATTATGAAGACTAGCATTTAACTGTCCATGCATTACAAATTAAGAGATCAATGAGCAAAGCATTTAACGTTATCATAATAAAAAGTTGATTTTAACTTAGCTTATCGATCATGATTTCCTCAGAGAAATCTCTTCCACAATGTAATACAAATCCAGCTGTCTCACAAGATTGGATTCAATAGCCATTAAAGACAGTGAACCGCGATGTCTTTGACACATTTCTGTGATTTTAAACTGATTTTGTTATTTTGTCTTCAACTGTCTTCTACATGTGACTTCTGCACGCTTATATTACACAGTGTTTTTTTTTATCGCCTCTAGATGTCCCTCTCAACAGCGTGGCAATGCATTAGGATTATTTATTTCATTTATTCACTACGGTTAATACTTCTCAACTGTAAAAATAATCCATTTATTCCACAGTATTCAGTGCTTCTTTATTGATAATATATAAAAAAAGAAAAATGTACACATATTGCAGGTCTAGTTTCCTGGGCATGTGCCCGGTATGCCTGTGCGTTAATACGTACCTGCATGAGTACACATATACAGTGTGCTGACTTCTAAACCTCCAGGAATGATGAGTTTTTGATCATGAAATGATACTGCAGTACTGAAGCTTCCAAGCACATAAGTTAAAAATGAATGGGCATACATCCAGCGGAGAGATGTAGTGCAACGATTGAGACAAACTTCACATTAATGTAAGTAAATTGGAGGGAGAGCTGCGGTCTGGATATGACTGTAATACTCAAAGCACAACGGCTTGTTACAGCTGATTAATAGAGACAACCACACGCCATCCGTTAACAGCAATGCAGTAAACCGTGTCAGAGGGGAAACACTGCAGGTGGCCAAATGAGGGCAAATTGCAACTATCTATCTGCAGCCAATAGCATGTTGAACAAAGACAGTGGACAGTTTATTGTGGACGCTACCGCTGTGAGTTTCTGTAAAAGGCTATTGTTGTTTTCTATTATTTCGGGGGGGTTTTTGGGGGGGGGGGGTGATATAGTGTATTTAGTTTGTTACTGCAATGGTTTTGTTAGTTGCAGTTGAGAATATTTATTGTATTTAAAACAAAATTAATAATATACATACAATTATATTCATCCTACCCTCAAATTCATCACCTATTCTTTAAAATGTAACACTCATCTGCTTTGCTGTTTGTCAAAACAAACCATTACCACAAGTTTTAAATGTCTAACTAGCTTCATTTTTCAATGCTTAGATGCTCTTTTCAGAGGCACTGCATTTAAAGTGTGCTGATTTGATTTTATATTACAGTCTTTGGCATTCCAAAAGTAATTCAAACAGACAGAGGGACAAACTTTACCTCTCGCATGTTTGCTCAGATTATACAACAATTGCGTGTGAAACATCATAAAAGTAGTGCGTACCATCCGGAGAGCCAAGGAGCTCTCGAACGTTTTCATCAAAAGTTAAAGCATTTGTTGAGAGTATACTGCAATGAATTAAATAAAGATTTGAAGGAGGGACTTCTGTTGTTATTGTTAGCAGCATTTGAGATTGTTCAGGAAAGTCTTGGGTTCAGTCTCAACGACCTGGTGTTTAGCCATGAGGTAAGAGGCCCGTTATCCATCTTATTGGATAACGTGACTGTATCCTAAACGCCTGTGAATCTCCTTGATTTTGTCAACAGATTTCGACGTCGATCACATTTGGCAGGAAACTGGATAATGACAATCTTGATAAAGCACAGTTGAGAATGAAGACCTGGTTCGATCGTTGAGCAGAATGTCTTCAATTTGGTCCTGGAGATCATAGTTTTGTTTCCTGTTGCCGGTTCGTCTTTTTTGGCCTGATTCACGTGGCCATATGATGTAATTAAACGAGAATCGGAACAAAATTATATTATTTCGACCCCAGATAGACGAAAAATGTCCAGGTTTCGTCATGTGAATCTGTTAAAACCCTATTTTTGTTGCACACATGAAAATGCTTTCTGTCTGTCACATTAGTTGCAGGGATGAATCAATCCATTTTGGGGATGAAAGTAGCCTTCACTGAGAGTGACAGCGTTCCAACACAGTTTGTTCAACCACAACTTTATAACTTTGAGCAACTGACTAAACTGGACATCATGTTTGAACATCGGTCTGAAGAAAATCATCAGCAACTGACCGATTTGATTATGGCGTTTGTCGTCACTTTTTTCAGATATTCCCTCATGTACAGATTTAATTTATCATGATATCGATGCTGGAAACTCTTTGCCTATAGAGCAGTGTTTTTATCGTGTGTCCTCTCAAAAGCGGAAGTTTTTGGAAGTTGAGGTTGCGTACTTGTTTAATGCTTGGCTCGCAGAATCGGCGTATTCAAGTTGGGCAACAGTGTATTCTAGTTGGAAATCCAGATAACATGTACAGGTTTTGTACTGTAGAGATTAATATTGAGTAATGCTAATCCATCAATCACATGTGCTTTAAAGTTGATGTGTTTACACTATCAATAACATCCAAATAGCCTGATGAGGGCTCAGACACTTACTCATTTCCCTAAATTAAAGAAATGTTTGGCAATAAATCGTTGTTTTAGGCAAGCTGAGTTGTGAGGTGTCTTTGGAGTGTGTGTACAGTCAACGATGTGTTCGGCAAAGACACGGCACGACGCATTTGTGGACTGTCCGTACAGTCATTGAAAACCATGTTTTCAGTGATTAAAGAATCACGATTCTGTTTGTGACATTCCCAATGGGCCATGCCTAGCATCCAGAACCGTTTTTGGAACAGAATCATATAAATTGCTCACTTTTCCGTTTTTTTTATAACAGACCCAGTTCTGGATAAGAACCGGTTCTTGGTTCCCAACCTTAATTATGGGTGATTCCAAGAAAATATAATGAATCGATTTATGTGGTACATCAAGATCTACATTTTATGCAGCAACCATACTTTAAATATTTGCGACCTTATCATTTCATAAGGTTTCATGAAACAAGTGTATGTATTAATGTCGTGCAAGAGACAGCACCAATATAGCGTGCTAAATGGTGTGAAAATCTAATCATATGGGGTGACCAGAGACGTGAGTTATATCGTAGGTCTCTGAGACGATGGGTGTGGGTACAGCGAAGTCCTAACCATAAATTACCTGCCGTTATAGACTCTTTATCATCAGCTTACTGTGGTCACCTGACAGAATTCCAATGGTCACTCAGCACAGCAAATTTCCTATTCAGCCATGATAAAACTGTGAAATGTGGGGCCCATATTTCCTCTGTTAAGAAATCTCCTGTACCACATTTCACAGACTGTTAATCTCCATCGGCCCAACCAATGCATTGAGATTGCAGCCCGCAGAGAAGGAGCAAACTAAATTTGTCTATAGATTTAATTAGCAGATGTAATTACAGGCCATGTTAAGTGCTTTATATCACCATAATTGCATCGCCTAATTTTTAATCCTTGCTTTTCTTTATAAAAACTATACAAATAGATATAAGTAATATTAAGAAATAAAATTTGCTTTCATTACTTATATTTTAAGCACGTTCAGCTGCGTAAAAAAATAAAGAGACCATTTCCAAATTTTATTTTAATCAGCATTTCTGTGTCTGTTGGATTTCAACAAAATCAAACCCCAGGAGTGACAACGTCATCCAACAGCAATGTGAAAGACTGACAGCATGACAATACACATAAACACTGTGATAAAATCCAGGTTATCACATAACAATGTAACTTTTCCTAAATACATGTAGAAATGTTATTGCTGCATTGCTTAAAAGTGAATGTGAACTTGTTTTCTTTGCAGTATTTGAGGTCTTAAGCATCTTTTCTGTTATTGCACATAGAAAATATTTTTATATTTTAAATTTGGGAGAAACATTGTTAGTTGTTCACAGAATGAAACAAAAAAACGATACTTTTCCCTAAAGACATAACAATAAATAGTACATTTTAATTGAAATGATCTATAAAAAAATTCTGCGTCTCTAAATTTAATCTCACTGTCAAAAAGTAGCCAAAAAATAACCTGAATTCCCCTAATTATTCTCAATCCTTCCAGGGAGAAATATGTAAAAAAGTCATTTTCAGGAGATGAGTCTGCAATTTATAGCCGTCTAAGGTTTTACCATGTATTCATTCCAACAATGCCCATGATTTACTGCAAATTGCATACTTTATTTCAAAGGTGTACAATCTTTCTTCAATCTCCTGCTTGAATATCTTTTTTATATATAATAGACTGAATTTCTGCTCACTTTTTGATTGTCTTATACGAACACTACCTAAACAAATGTTCATAATTTGCATTAAATAACCATTTACAATAGCTTGCGCTTTTGTGTTCATTTCTACTCTTTGTAATATCGGTACTTCTGACTGTCAGAGGTGCATCATCCAGTCCAGATGAAAGAGATGAAAAAGATTTCAAAACCATTTTAAGAATTCAAAGCATTTACGAAAATTTAGCTGAAATACTGATGAGAGTCACTGGAATATAACTGAGGCTAATCAATGAGTTTTCATTACAATTAGAGCAAAGACCCCTACCGCTAATATCATTATCCCGCGGACCGCTGCTAACTGTGAACATACCGGTGTGAGGAGAAACCAAAAGCCCAATCCCACATCTTTCCAAATCAGTTTGCTTATCACAGCAAAACATTGATCTATCTCCAGGTCTTCCCAGTTGTTTCCATACTGATTTCATTTCCTTTGCTCTAATGTTTTTAAAGTAAAAGAGGTTTCCAGGGTACTTCAGACATGTTGTTTAGATCTATTGTGAAGTTTGGGTTTTGTCTGATTGACTGTATTCCTGTAATCAAGTGATACGGAGCCAACATGAACTACCCATCATTTATCGCTGGTGAAAGGCAGGTAGCAAAGATTGCAAGTTAGGAGGGGGTGTTAAGTTGGGAAGCGATCATGGCACCTATTCCTTATCCATTTTGAAGGCTTCACCCAGTTTATCAGACATTAACAACCACCGAACACCAGAGGTGGATAGAAACGAACTACATTTACTCCGTTACATTTACTTGAGTAGGTTTTTGAAAAAGATCCGTCGGCAATGCAGAAACAGACGAGGAGGAACACCCCTGGCCTCATATAGAAAGCATGTTTACCTTAGTAAAAGTGCGAAACCGCAGTTACATTATGCGGTGTCTTCTGTGTCTACCAAAACAAACGGACATTTCAGCATTCAAAAATTCAACATCCAACTTGAGGAAACATGTAGCGGTAAGTTTCCTAAATTCGTTCTCTTTTCTTTGTTTGTATTTTTTCTTTGCTGTGGATAGGCGAATGTTTGTCTTTTAGGTGACACATGCACTCACCTAAAGTATTATTAGGAACACTTGTTCAATTTGTCATTAATGAAATTATCTAATCAACCAATCACATGGCAGTTGCGTCAATGCATTTAGGGGTGTGGTCCTGGTCAAGACAATCTCCTGAACTCCAAACTGAATGTCAGATTGGGAAAGAACGGTGATTTAAGCTATTTTGAGCGTGGCATGGTTGTTGGTGCCAGACGGGCTGGTCTGAGTATTTCACAATCTGCTCAGTTACTGGGATTTTCGCACAACCATTTCTAGGGTTTACAAAGAATGGTGTGAAAAGGGGAAAACATCCAGTATGCGGCAGTCCTGTGGGTGAAAATGCCTCGTTGATGCTAGAGGTCAGATGAGAATGGGCCGACTGATTCAAGCTGATAGAAGAGCAACTTTGACTGACATATCCACTCGTTATAACCGAGGTATGCAGCAAAGCATTTGTGAAGCCACAACACCCACAACCTTGAGGCGGATGGGCTACAACAGCAGAAGACCCCACCGGGTACCACTCATCTCCACTACAAATAGGAAAAAGAGGCTACAATTTGCATGAGCTCACCAAAATTGGACAGTTGAAGACTGGAAAAATGTTGCCCGGTCTGATGAGTCTCGACATTCAGATGGTAGAGTCAGAACTTGGCGTAAACAGAATGAGAACATGGATCCATCGTGCCTTGTTACCACTGTGCAGGCTGGTGGTGGTGGTGTAATGGTGTGGGGGATGTTTTCTTGACACACTTTAGGCCCCTTAGTGCCAATTGTGCATCGTTTAAATGCCACGGTCTACCTGATTATTGTTTCTGAACATGGCCATCCCTTTATGACCACCATGTACCCATCCTATGATGGCTACTTCCAGCAGGATAATGCACAATGTCACAAAGCTTGAATCATTTCAAAATTGGTTTCTTGAACATGACAATGAGTTCACTGTATTAAAATGGCCCCCACAGTCACCAGATCTCAACCCAATAGAGCATCTTTGGGATGTGGTGGAATGGGAGCTTCGTGCCCTGGATGTGCATCCCACAAATCTCTATCATCTGCAAGATGCTATCCTATCAATATGGCCCGACATTTCTAAAGAATGCTTTCAGCAACTCGTTGGATCAATGCCACGTAGAATTAAGGCAGTTCTGAAGGCGAAAGGGGGTCAAACACAGGATTAGTATGGTGTTCCTAATCATTCTTTAGGTGAGTGTATTTTAAACATTTCCTATATATACATATATATGTAAGGGATAATGAATCCTGCTTGGCCCTATTCGCTATAACAACCGCCTCGCTCTACATTATCCTGCTTATTACATGGCTACCTACCAAATAAATGGTATAATGATTTAAAAACGATTGTATTGCTTCTGTTAAAGAACAACGTGGCCATGGCAAAAGTGTGTTATCCTTAGCAGCGGCATTCTACTAAAGAGTTCAACCAAGCCATGTAATATATATATATATATATCCATCCAAATTTGATGTGATAAGTCTCTTTTAATGTCTTGATCTCCCTCTAGCATCACAGATTTTTTTATCCACAGAGGGTTCACCCCAACAAACTGTCTAAGTACACAGACTTAGTAGAGAACCACAGAAAGCGCAAGTCCTTTATTGATCGGATGAACTATATAATATGCCTAGAGATGATTATTTTGTATTTTTGTCTGTCTGATTGAATGGTTGTGTTCAAAAATAAATCAGACGTTTCTCAACAGTTACTCAGTACTTGAGTAGTTTTTTCACTAAGTACTTTTTTACTCTTACTCAAGAAATTATTTGGATGACTACTTTCTACTTTTACTTGAGTCATATTATTCTAAAGTAACAGTACTTTTACTTGAGTCATATTATTCTGAAGTAACAGTACTTTTACTTGAGTCATATTATTCTGAAGTAACAGTACTTTTACTTGAGTCTTATTATTCTGAAGTAACAGTACTTTTACTTGAGTCATATTATTCTGAAGTAACAGTACTTTTACTTGAGTCATATTATACTGAAGTAACAGTACTTTTACTTGAGTCATATTATACTGAAGTAACAGTACTTTTACTTGAGTCATATTATTCTGAAGTAACAGTACTTTTACTTGAGTCATATTATACTGAAGTAACAGTACTTTTACTTGAGTCATATTATTCTGAAGTAACAGTACTTTTACTTGAGTCATATTATACTGAAGTAACAGTACTTTTACTTGAGTCATATTATTCTGAAGTAACAGTACTTTTACTTGAGTCATATTATTCTGAAGTAACAGTACTTTTACTTGAGTCATATTATTCTGAAGTAACAGTACTTTTACTTGAGTCATATTATACTGAAGTAACAGTACTTTTACTTGAGTCATATTATTCTGAAGTAACAGTACTTTTACTTGAGTCATATTATTCTGAAGTAACAGTACGTTTACTTGAGTCATATTATTCTGAAGTAACAGTACTTTTACTTGAGTCATATTATACTGAAGTAACAGTACTTTTACTTGAGTCATATTATTCTGAAGTAACAGTACTTTTACTTGAGTCATATTATTCTGAAGTAACAGTACTTTTACTTGAGTCATATTATTCTGAAGTAACAGTACTTTTACTTGAGTCATATTATTCTGAAGTAACAGTACTTTTACTTGAGTCATATTATTCTGAAGTAACAGTACTTTTACTTGAGTCATATTATTCCAAAGTAACAGTACTTTTACTTGAGTCATATTATTCCAAAGTAACAGTACTTTTACTTGAGTCATATTATACTGAAGTAACAGTACTTTTACTTGAGTCTTATTATTCTGAAGTAACAGTACTTTTACTTGAGTCATATTATTCTGAAGTAACAGTACTTTTACTTGAGTCATATTATTCTGAAGTAACAGTACTTTTACTTGAGTCATATTATACTGAAGTAACAGTACTTTTACTTGAGTCATATTATTCTGAAGTAACAGTACTTTTACTTGAGTCATATTATACTGAAGTAACAGTACTTTTACTTGAGTCATATTATTCTGAAGTAACAGTACTTTTACTTGAGTCATATTATTCTGAAGTAACAGTACTTTTACTTGAGTCATATTATTCTGAAGTAACAGTACTTTTACTTGAGTCATATTATACTGAAGTAACAGTACTTTTACTTGAGTCATATTATTCTGAAGTAACAGTACTTTTACTTGAGTCATATTATTCTGAAGTAACAGTACGTTTACTTGAGTCATATTATTCTGAAGTAACAGTACTTTTACTTGAGTCATATTATACTGAAGTAACAGTACTTTTACTTGAGTCATATTATTCTGAAGTAACAGTACTTTTACTTGAGTCATATTATTCTGAAGTAACAGTACTTTTACTTGAGTCATATTATTCTGAAGTAACAGTACTTTTACTTGAGTCATATTATTCTGAAGTAACAGTACTTTTACTTGAGTCATATTATTCTGAAGTAACAGTACTTTTACTTGAGTCATATTATTCCAAAGTAACAGTACTTTTACTTGAGTCATATTATTCCAAAGTAACAGTACTTTTACTTGAGTCATATTATTCTAAAGTAACAGTACTTTTACTTGAGTCATATTATTCTAAAGTAACAGTACTTTTACTTGAGTCATATTATTCTAAAGTAACAGTACTTTTACTTGAGTAAAATATTTGGCTACTCTACCCACCTCTGCCGAAAACATTCATATATCTATCAATAGCAGTGAATCTCAGCAGTGTTTAACATTTAACTTGATAATTAATTATTCAGCTCTGAGTGAGGGTGAGCCAACGCTATCCTGGGCCATGGTATGCTCTGATGTCAGGTTTTTGCTCTGTTGTGGATAAATGAACTCTACTGTAAGAAATCATAAAAGAATAGATCCAACGAGAAAAGGGAATAAATGAGCACCCATATTTGGTCATTCTTTAAAACCGTCTAGCATTTTAATGTAACATTGCCTAATTCGGCATACATTCTAACACTCAAAGCTTAAAATTGCATCTCTTGAGAGTGACTTACAGTGCATCCGGAAAGTATACATGTACATACTTTCAAACAAGATTTCAAACAAACTTCTTTCACGTTGTCATTATAGGGTATTGTTTGTAGAATTTTAAGGAAAATAATGAATCGAATCCATTTTGGAATAAGGCTGTAACATGACAAAATGTGGAAAAAGTGAAGCGCCGTGAATACTTTCCGGATGAACTGTAAGCAGCCAAGCAAATTACTTCCGCTCTTTAACATTGGATTGTTAAAATTAATGAAGAATAACATTCGGCTCACACAAATATAAAATTATCCAGGGGCGACTTCAGTGGAAAGGTTTAAAGGTACCACAGGTTTAGATATACAAATAACACTATTTCTGCATTACTGTAAAATATTTTCCCTATAAATATTTTGCATATTTGCTTGTTGTTTCATTTTTTGATGAGTGTTAAGCGAATTGCAAAAAACAACCAGCAGCTCACTCCACCCCTCTCTTTCGAAGCACTACGGTGGCTGACACAGAACTAAGATTTTGACATGTTTTTTGCTTCTGTGCTGAAGGAGATGGCATATTTACGAATCGTGCTCTGTAGAGCAGTTTGTCCATCTAGGGATACTGTAGAAACAACATGGCGAATTACATGTAACCTGACCTGCGGTGCATGAAGACAGAAAAAGCTTATTCTAAAGTATAAAAACATTACACTTCATTATGTAAGGTCTTTGTAAAGCTCTGATGACATCAGCTATATTCACTATATTGCATTTCTGTCAATAGATCCTCCAAAAAATAACACATTGGACCTTTAAAGCATAAAAAATACACTTCTACTGTAAAATTACTGTAAAACAATCATTAACTGTAAAGGTTCAAGTCCACAGTGCTTGTATTGAAATACAGTAGATAACATGAGCAGATGTTGCAGACTTTGTCCTAATTTGTTCTTAATGCACTTCCTGTGGAGACGAGCTAAATTCGCCAATCCCATGAGACTTTTCTTTCCTGTGCTTTATTCTTTAATATTTGAGCCGACATTGATGCTGTAGCAGACTGAGGCACATCAGATGAAGCACTGCTTATCTTTAAAGAGTTGCAAAACACTGTAATCGAATATCTTCAGTTGAAAATAATTATTCTATGCACCGAGACGAGCACATGAAAGAAAATTGAGGAAATGAAAAGTAAAAGTTTTTTCAGAATGAGTTCTTTAAGTCCTGTAAGTCTTCAAAGCTGGAATGTTTTATAAAAATGTTATTTAGTTGTCATATGCATTTTCAAATATCCGTGCATATATCTTCAATTAGATTTAAGTTGTATCAAAGCTGCATTTCATAGTAGACCTTTTTGACCTAATCCACGAGAATGGGCCGATTTATTGTGCTTGTCCAAAAACGCTATTATCATCACTAATTATAAATGGGTTTACCTTTGATATCCAAACACTGTTTTATAAAATGAATAGTCTAGCAACATTAATACTACAATTTGTGCAGTACAATTTGCAATATAAGCCCAACAAAGATCATACAAAGATGTAGCTCTTCTCAAGTTCATGGTTGAACCTAGACCAAAAGCCATTGAAAAACACATGGTACAAATGTGTTAAGATCAATATGTTGATCTTTTCTTATAAATATATATATATATATATATATATATAAAATATACGCTCTTGTTTTTATGTCCTGTGAAATCTTTCCTGTACACTTCAGACCTTGCAGAAAGAAAAAGTCAGACCCAAAAGCTAGACTTGACTTGAGATGATTCTGTGATGTTTTTGGGGTAGTTCCTGGTTTGTCACGCTAAAGACTAATTCACTGACTTCCATCCATAAAGAGTAACAGCTTTGTGCTATACAGCCTGAAAAATGCTATACAAATACAGTTCTCAACGTAAAAACTAGGTATGCACAATAAATTAGCGGCCATATCGTTAAATGGTCATTTTTTATGTTAAAACGTCAATAATTATTTTGTTGAATAAAAATATACCAGAAACGTTTGAAGGTTAAATAATCTTTAAATAGTATAAAGTAGGCTTGGTACATGTTTTTCAGGGGTAAAAATAAGAAAACTAATGGATACCTTGTTTTCTGCAGTGAATGTTTTCATATAAAAGCAGTTTTACACTTTTTGCCTTTTGTTTCAGTCTTATGAAATGTTATGGTAATATCTAGATACTGTATATCGGCCAATATATCTGTGTAGTGAGGTAGGCGGGTCGAGTGATGACAAGTGTCGTCCCGCCTACCTCACTACAATCGGTTATCGGCTTCCAATGTTAAAGAATCATCGTTAACGTTATCGGCCAAAATAAACATATCGGCGCATCCCTAGTTAAAACAGCAAATGTAAACCTATTTTTTGCGGATTGCAATGACAGGTGCATTCACTCATATCTAGACATGGGCCGAATACCGGTAGAGCAAGGTTTAAAAGAGTTAAGGTAATTAGATCATGTAATTCAATGTTTGATGTTTATGTCTAATATATATGACAAAAGTATATTTTTTATATATACAAAAGTATATTTTTACGGAAATTCCGTAACTCTGTGGTATATTTTGATTAAGGTTATTATTCCGGCAAAATCTCATACCGGCCCATGCCTACTCATACCACTGAACTGTGTATTTAAAGGAATTGCAATTCGAGTTGATCGGATGCAAGTATCAATATCATTTTAAGTGCCGTTTACCCTGGACTCTCTGCTGCCATGGCATAAGTCTGTAGTCATATTACACAGCAGATCAAAGGATTGATTCTAAGCTAAGATTCATAAAATGAGAGAAGGGTATTTATCTAAGCATTAGAGTGACAGGATTTGCCTGACCTCAGAATGTTCACATATTTCCAGTGAGCTTACACGCTAATGCGGACGGCTGGCGTCAGTCCAGGAAAACTTTAGATAAAATCCAGAAACACAGTTCTAAAAAGCCTTGTTCTTACTGCAGTCCATACGCGAGGCAGAGTGAATGTTTGGTAATGAAGTGTGGCTTAAGGAAAACCATCGGGGAGAAAAATGGATGTACACAGACATGAATAATCACTTTACAGGAAGCTCAACGCTGCTCTCTGGAGAAGCCGTCCTGATCAAACAAGGCTCAAAACAACCGTGAAGTCGAGCAATTTTTTTCAAAATTGAGGGAAAAACTAATATTTCCACCACCAGCATCAACATCTTAACGCCGGAAATAATAGAAATGCATGAAAACTTTTAAGACCAATGTGGCTAAAAGTTGAAGGTCATTTTACAGAGAGTAATGTTATATATAACATCCACCTACAGTATACATAACCTCATCATTAACACTATACAGTAGGTATAAGTTGTACAGTAAGTGTACGCACAATCTAAAACGCGATGCTCTTCAATGAAGGTACAGGATCTTTGTGAGAACTTTACCTCTGACAAAATGTTTATAAATGGACTGGTTTTCTTGGAGGCCTGTAAATGCATACTAATGGTTATCTTGCCGGTCTGTTGCCTTTGGTATGATCTTGTTATTTTCAGCTATAAAATTATTTATGAGATGAACAGGAAGGCTACTGGATAGATGACTCCAGGTATTAAAGTAGCAGTGCAGTTAACACATTACGGACATATTGTAGTGTCTCAGGTCAGACTATAACAGCTGTCCCAGGAGGGTTATAGGCAAAGAGCAAAAAGCTTTAATGCCTTTGAACGCGTTATAATTAAATTATTTACTCACCCATAACTCGTAATCTCTCTGCACCGACTACCACCTCATGGTCGTCTGCAGAGAATAGAAGCTTTCCTGTACTCGATTTCACCTCCAGCATCTTACCCCGTGCGTGAACTCCTCGAGAACCTGTTCCACAGGACAGATTTTAAAATTTAAGTCAGTTACAAAAACTAAATAATGCATTAAAATGATGCTCCTTTTATGTTTTCCCATTGCACAAAAGCCAGTTAACTCTAGGACTATGTCTTACAAATATATGTAACATTCGTAGTGGAGGGTATAAGACGAAATCAAGTTTACTGGTCTCAGTTGTCTCATATTTTAAATATCTTTAATACGAGATCATTTTTTTAATCTTTAATACCAGATAAATTGACCTAAAAAGATTATATATTGCATTGAATGTTAATACAGCTAATGCATATTGACGTTTTTTGGACCCCTCTGGTTATTATTTGTATTATTATCATCTTTTTGTATTATTTTCGAGCATATATTAAACTAAATATAAAGTAGCTCATATGCTTCATTCCTGAAAAAAAAACGATATCATTTTGACATTTACTGGAAACACATTTACACAATCTTAGACACACCTCATGTTCTCTCTTTTTAAGGATTGTTATTTTAAGGATTTCTTAAGGACTAGAAACACAACAACCGCTGAAGAAGAAACAATTTCTCCCAGTTAAAGCAACACATTCAAATTTCATTACGGCAACACATTGTTCTCCTCAAACTTTCACTTAATTCAATTTTGTATACAGTTGTTGTAACACAGTGACTCGAGTGGAAGTCACTTAACTAGTCCATTTAAGACGAAATTACTTTTCATTAAAATACGGCCCCGCTATTACGCTATTAACCAGGACTTAATAGTATATGCACCCATGCACATGCAATTACGTCTCTGTAATGAAGTCTCCAGTCACAGTTATAAAGGCTATATCATGAGAGAGATGGGACTAACAACCTGGCTATCAAAGAACCTTTTAACTCTTTCGAAATAGTCATTTAACCATCTGTCCTATAAA
Source organism: Barbatula barbatula (assembly GCF_947034865.1). Lineage (NCBI taxonomy): Eukaryota > Metazoa > Chordata > Actinopteri > Cypriniformes > Nemacheilidae > Barbatula > Barbatula barbatula. Next base: position 13,632,616 of record NC_136785.1, read on the forward strand.
GTCTAACATTAGCTGCCTGGCTTCATTTTCCCTCTATGAGCGGATTGGTTCACAGTCGCCCCTTGAGTTCAGTGAATATTTCATTTCATGCTATCTACTCTAATATAATGGCCCTGGGTTCCAAATTCATTCCATTTTTAGACCACGAAAACCTGGGGAGCAGCACGACCGTATTTCTAACTAAGACGGTTAAATTTGTGTTTTTAGAGACTCGTAGCGCCATGTCTGTTTGTGTTACACATGGGAACGCGAGTTGTCGCGGGCTTACCTGCAATGAGCTGAGTTACTAACTGCTTCTTCTCGTTGAGGATGTTGACAGAAACATTCTTAGAGGATTGCAGGAACAATGGACTACCCTGACATGAAAAAGATGACAAAACATTCATTTGTTTAATGCTAAAATGAAATATCGTAACTTTTGCAAACTTGGATGTTTTGAAAAACAAGTGTGCATGAGTGTACAAGTTGACCTTTGGGCAGTATAATGTGCAAACTCTATAAAAAGATTTGAATGTAGGTTTAGGAAGCATGGTGTGTGTCTTCGTTGATTTAAGTACAGTGGTCTTCTACAAGAATCATGCATTTTAAAAACAGCTAAATTTGAAGCGTCTGCAAGATGCTGAACATGTTCAACAAAACGATATTTAACGTCGCGAGATTGCATTCGCAGCCCATTGGGCATCTGTCATGCGAGTTATGAAATGAAACTGAATTTTTAACGAGAAAATTTAGCATCTACTCCGCCGTCCTCAAACCCAAGCAGTGCCCATTTGATTTTTTTTGTGGGACATGGAGCCTGAAGGTCAGGTTCACCTTAGCCGACAATGTATGGTCAATTATACCTCTAGTAATGCGTTTTAAAAGGCTTTGTTGTTTATTATTATTGTTGTCATCTTTATTGCCTTATCGGTTACTCTCATTAAATTACTGTCTTAATTATTTACAAAATAAAATTAAGAATAAATGTCTAAATAGACCACTTTGCAAGTTGTAAACGCCGGCCCTGAAGCACTTCCGTTTTTTTTAAATGTATTTATTTATTTTAAATCGTACATATACAACTAAATCTGAAAGATTTTGATGTGGTCATAATTGTTCGGTTGGTTGTATTTTGTTCAAACGTTGTGTAGTGGTAAAAACAAACGTTGTTTACTTCTTCCTAAGTGGTCTATAACGCATAGCACACGTAGGACGGTGACCCTGAGCTAAGATATTTGGAAAGATTATAAAAACAAACACTTTTTTTCTGGTATTACATGCACCGCTGAACCGTGCAGAATAACAACAACAACAGGAACATGTATTCATTAAAACAAAAAGGGTTGATTTCATGTCTGCTGTAATGAAAGAGACGTTTGTTTGCATGCGGCTGTTTCGTGAGTTGATACAGATATCTTTCTTAATCTCCAGAACAATATTTTATGCTCCAATTGCCCCTTTAATTAAAGATAGCGCATTACTATTGTGTCTCATATTAAAAGCTGTATAATATTAACTATGCTTTGGATCTGCTGCTCTTATTTCACTCGAGTGTAAACGCTTCCTTTGTAGATGCTCTTGATTATTTCGATACCATCTGTGTTCTTCAGGAAATGAGGTCAGAAACTGAAAACGTGTTTTGTTATGTGTGTCAGATTAATTAAGTGAAAAACTGCTTGGATGAAAATGACTGAATCATAATGACGTTCAAAGTAACAGGAAAGTACAGTACTCGTTGTAGTCTCTCTGCTTTATGGTGCCATCAGTCTCTCTTGCTTTACTAAAATTCGTCTGTGAAAAAAATGAAATGAAAATTCCTGAAGCAAATCTTTTATTCCTGCTTCAGTAAATGGGAGTTTCCTTGCATCGCCAATCCCAGGCATTGCTATTCTCCTAATCTCTCTTTCTTTCTCTCTCTGTCTTTCACCCTATCCTCTCTCGCCCGTGCTAGACAGATGCGATAACAGTAGCACCCGATGCATTATCAAGCCATCCATCCACTGTCGGCCGAGTGATATTATTACGTCCGGGCGTCACGAGAGAGAGAATGTATCTAGTCTTTGCCATCTCAACAGCGCTGTAGCCACAAGCCCTGACGTGCACTTACTGGTCTGGACTGGATTTCTTTGGCATACAGCGGCTGAAGAAACTCTGAATCTCCTTCCAGTTTCAGACCTCTATCCGTGATGCGCAAGTGACCCATTCCGTCCTGCAAAAAGAGACAGACAGAGACACATTCAATGGATTAGTGAACTTTTAAATATCATGTGTTTTTACACTTATCCTGATATTTTAGTTTTGGATGTTGAGAATGGATGTGAATTTGACATTGTTAAGTAGGGATGTAACTATTCACTCAGCTCACGAAGCAATTTTTTCATGGTTTTATTTACAAAATGAGTTGACATGAACAACTGACCTTTTATTATTTCTCAAATGCTGCATTTCTTTGCAAAATAAAAACATCTCATTTGAAAAAAACAGTGCTGTAGTACTTGAGTCCGGACTCGAGACGTTTTTCTGTAGTCTTGGACTCGTTGCTATCTGCACTCGGACTTGTCTCGGACTTGGCCATTGAACTCGCCAAATGTTCTGGTTGGTCTAGACCAAGTCCGATGATTTTTTCTCCTTCCAAAGAAAATCATTGATGAAGCATATACGTTTGCTTTAGTTGGACTCGTGACTTTCATAACATTTATTCACTTTCCTCTTGGGGTAGGTTACTTTTTGTGATGGGTGTCAAGCTATAAAAAACGGATGCGTTCTGGTTCACGACGCTAAGATACTGCGCCGAATGAAACAAAGTTTTCCTGACATCAACACTCATCATGCAAACCTCAACAATGGGGATAATCATTAAACTAATTTGGATGAACCGCAATGCATGCTGGGAGTCATGACTGAGTTTTGTACTAGGATTGTTGATTGTCTCTATTGTCGAGTTTCATACACTGATTTTTGATGTCTGATTGATTCACCAATTTAAAGTTTTCTTGTGTATTTTAATCAAGCATATTAAGCCATACCACTGCTTTAATCCCACAATGTATTATCACACAATACTCAAAAATCAATAACACAATGCACTCATGAGCAAAATAAAAGTTCCATTCTCAGCTTGTTGACTTGCAGTTATCTCATTCTATGATTGTTACACTACTATAAAAAGACTTGAAATCTGAAGTTGCACTTCGGCTTCATGTGACTTTGGGGAGATCGCTATACCTAAAGTAAATGACCTAATTTGAGCCGCTTTTTGATAGTTACAAATAAAGTATGTGGTCTTGAAGAAGATTCTTTTTTTTGACCGTCTCATTTGGACTTGGTCTTGACTTGGACTCGAACCTCTCAATACTCAGTCTCGACTAGTCCTGGTCTTGGGCTCGACATAGGTGGACTTGACTTCAGCCCAAATATTAAAACCAATTCCAAATCAAATAAAAAAACGAATAATACAACGGTATCTTATTTCTAAAGAAACTAAGACTTTGTCTGTGTTTTTCCTTACTTGGATTTTTTGCAATTTTAAGAAATATCAGCATGTCCACCTTTACCGAGTTAGCAGTAAACACTGCAATCCTTTCTGTTCAAAACATGTATTGCAATTCTTAACATCTCAACCGACTTAAATTGTCACATTATATAATCAATTTTCAACCGGCTCACAGTGAACCGTTCCTTCCCTATTTTTAAGTTGTTTATCAGATGTTTGTACACAGAAGCAATATATTGCATGTGTACAGTGCTCATGCATGGTGGATTAATGACTTTAAGCATAACAAAACCACAGTAAGTGAGAGATCCCTGCACATGACTGCACATCAGCCAGGATGAAGCTCAAGAGAAAAGCACAATTTAAAGGACTATAGCAGTAATCTTTCACATCACACATCATATTCCACATGACTAAACATTAGATGCATGGAAATGGTTTAACATTACTGGTAAACATACTGCAAGACTGGATGCTTTGAAGTCAGAAGACTTTAATGCTGAATGTTCCTCTTCATATCACATGTTCTCATCACCATACTTAACTCTTTCACATCAAAGGATCACAGTGACCGTTACAATTGTACCCTGAGAGCTTTTGAGAACTTTCTTTTTTCTCCATTCCTTTATCTCTGTGTATGTACTGTATATTTGAGATATTCTCTAACATAGTCTTAGCTGACAACTATATATCATGTAATATGTATGTACAGTACAATATGTAAAGTGCAATGCAATGTAAGTTGCTTTGGATAAAAGCGTCTGCCAAATGCATAAATGTAAATGTAATCTAATATAATCACTTTAAAAGGAAATGTTAATTTGGAAGGAATGGCCAACACAAACATGTTTAGCTTGCCTAATTTCCGCAGTGATGATGTGATAAACAAGGATAAACAAATAGAGGCGAGAAATAAACCCAGCTGCATTTTCCTTATGCATGTGGAAACATACTGTACTGTATCTTGACTGTTACTGTTAAAGGAACATTCTCTCAATTTACTCATTGTCATGAACTCGAAATGTAATATAAAATGATTGTCTTGCCTACAACCATCTTATACAGGGCTCATAATGGCAAGTCAGTATTTTCAATTCTTGTCTTATTGGTCAAATTTTAGAGACAAGCTAGATCTATTTTAATTTTGCGCATTGAACTGTACTGTATTTTTAAATGCAATGGGAAATTACATTTTTTAATAATGAAAAAAATAACTGTTAAATGTGAATATGAAATGAATTGTAAAGCCAATTTGATTGTACTTAAGGCATAACAAAATCAAAGGATATCGTTGCTTTCCGTCCGAAACCTTGTAACTTCATATTTTGTGATTTTTGTCATAAATCATGATTATTAATCACCCTTTATGTTATTAAAATCTTTATAAGGTATCACAAAGTTTGTGAAAAGCACAATATTTAATTGTTTTCAAAAAAATGGGAGAATGTGGGCAAAAAGTTTTGGAGGTGGGGAACAACATGCAACATATGAATTACTAAAGAACCTAAAACATTGATTTCTCTCTCGTATCAGAAGACGTTTAATAACCTTCTGGAGTTATTTGGATGATTTAAATTATGGATACATTGTATGTGCTTTTTTTGGGACATCATGACAGCATTTAAAAAAAATTGTTTGTGTATAGTTAAAAAGGAATGCGATTATATACATCTGGGATGACATGAGCAGGTGAACGGTTTCTTTAATAAGATGCCTTACACAAACTCAGTTTTCTTAGAATAGAATTTAGTTATGAATGGCATTTTATCCTGCGTCTACTGTTTATCTATTTTAGGATTTGTTTAGGACAGGTTGGGAATAACAAGTGTTGACACATCTGCTATAAGCTCAAATGTTAGTGTGTTACGAATGACAAAGTCGTGGGTTTGATTCCCAAGGACTGTACAGACTGTTAAAATGCAGGCTTTACATCCAACGTAAATTGCTTTGGATTAAAGCATCTGCCAAATGTATAAGTGTAAAAGAAAACCTCTATGGGGTTAAAGCTTGACTTTTCTCATGAGAGGAAGTAAACAACAAAAGGCAGGAGAGGATGAATCGGAATGGTAATGAACGAACAGACTGAATCCTTCCGACTCTGGTGGAGTTGGGGAACGGTAGAGGATGGAACGAAATGTTATGTTTTATTCAGGCAGGTTTCACAAGAGCTGACAGAAAGGCCGATGACTCTAAGGTGCGTTTCCACACGACGCCATGCGGGAATCAACAAACCTGCTCTGGAGTGCCACAGTTTATGCAGCATCAAGGAGTAAATTGATTTGCAGTGCCGGTGTCAGTGCGCTTTGGTGTTTGATATTTATTACAAAAGAGAATGTGTGAGGAGGAAGAGGAGGGAAGAATTGTAAAGAGGTGTGGGTTGAAAAAACAATCTCCTTTATCTGATGGTGTGACATTGAGCGGAGGGACAGTTTAAAAGAGTGTTTTTAAAAGTGCGAGAGGAATAAGAGACGAATGCTTTTTGGAATGAAAGACAAGGAAAAGGACTGGATTTATGAGCAGGTGCGTAATTGGTTACAGATCTGTCAGGCGCTACACAAGTCTTATCACCTGAATCAAGGCATAGAACTCCTTAAAGAAACAAAAAACATTGTCATTTATTTACTAGTCACACCCCAATGACTTTCTATGCGTTTCTTTGTTTGTCCTAAAAAAGCCACACATTAGCTATTGGGTGGCCGGTCCTGCTTCTGCAAACCCAGATATCACACTTCGATGTACAACCAGACAACCTTGTCAACGAGCACTTGGACTAAAAGCCTGCGGTTCTATCGGTGCACTTACAAGAAAAGACAACGGACATTCATTTGCATTGCAGTCACGTGTCGTTCCCTCCTCTCTCACTCCGCACTTAGTTGATGCACATTTGTCGATGCCATTGACCCGGCACCCACCAACACTCAGCAAGCGCTCCAGAGCACTGTGACCTCGCCACTGCACACAACACCTTTAAAGGACTCGCCACTTTGAGATTACAATTTGACTTTCCTGTGAAATTGCGACGAAACACAAAAGTAAAAGTGAGAGGAAGGCCAGTGCACTAAAAGATCAACATATGGAAATCTTTGGCTGAGGTCAGAATTACTATGGAGTTATGAACATGGAATGCTGATTGGACAAGTTGTAATGTCACAAAGTTATTAATGATAACAGCTAAATAAATCTATGTTTTAGTTTAGTTCCGTTTCTTAGTCCCTTATTGGACAATTCTCCCAGAAAAGCATCCTCAGGCCAAGGCGAATGAAATAGCCAACCAAGCGTTAACCGCCTACCATCAAGAATGGCTGGACTGTTGGCCTGTAGCTCTTTACTCTTGCGATAGTGAGAAAGGGTTGAGGTGTGTTTGTTTGTTCACGCCATTTCAGGGATGGATGTTATATAAACGGTGGATATAACGCTGGATTTGGAGTTGGTTTGAAACTGATAGATGGAGCGTTCCCAGTGCTAAAAGATACCAGACATGAACCGCATGTGGTGAGTGAAACAAAGTCATACATCTGTGTTTTGTTGACAATCCGTGTGAATGTGCATAATGTAAACAAAATGAACTTATAGTGCATCAATAGTTGCAGGGATAATGTATTGCGATGGAATGCGGCACAATAATTGTTTAACCTCGATTATTTTGTTTTTGTAATTGTTGAAGGCCAAAATGGACTATTACGACAAATTTTCGATTAATTGCACATCCCTACTCTATCCCTAATCAATTTCCGGAAATAATCGTACAAATGTATCTATCTTTTATAAATGTGATCAAACTAAATACTCTTTGAAGATAAAAAAGTATGCAATACTACTCTATAGGTACTCAATATGAATATGGGATTGGCAGGAACTGCATGTGTTATGGCAGCTTTAAAAGAGAGAGAGGAATCGGAGACGAATGCAGATCTTGCGAGGAAAGTCTTTTTGGAGTAAAAGTCAAGTTAAATGACTGGATTTTATGAGCAGGTGCGTAATTGTCGATTACAATGTACAGCATGTACACCATTAGAGACTAAAACATTTTATGCTGCATACAACAACATCTGTAGCAAACAGTGGTCTTGTATATGAGATGCTTTGCATTCAGCAAGGGATCATGAAATGTAAATGACAGCTAAATCTAAGTTGACATAACAGATGCAAAGAAAGGTGACAGTGTTTCTATGGAAATACATTTTGTGTGAATGCTGTTTCAGATTAAGAAGTAGCATTTGAATATGTCGAAGGATTACAACATTTAATTCCATGCCAATCCACCCTCGGGTTAATCTATTGGAGAATAGCAGTGATCATAAATAATGCAGAGCTGTAGGTTACCATCACTTTCCTCATTTTCATCATCCCGTGATTTTATGCACACAGCAGGAAAGAGGATATCAAAATGAAAAGCAACCCAAACTTTATTTATACAGCAAGAGAGAATTCAAGGTGAAGTGCAGCATTTCTACGCATCTACGGGTTAAAATTGTTTTAGATTTTAAGGATGAAAATGGTAATGGTGCTCAAATACAATAACTAAAAACTTTGAAAGTGTTTTTTCGAGTTATGGACAATCTATCATGAGGATATTTAGCTGGGACTCACCCCAACACTATAATTTAGGTATCTTAAAAAATTGAAATGTGCTAGACTAGTTAGATAAGTGGTAATCTATCACACTTCATGATTTACTACTGCAACTAACACAAAGAAATGTACACATCACAAATCTCTACAGCAAAACTATAAATAATACACGTAATTTATTTCATCTGAACATGAGTTGCTTCGCTTTATGACCTGAGCAAAAAACAGCAGATGAAATAAATAAATGAAGCATCATGTCGAATCAAACTGGCCACATCAGTCAAGACGGCATTAGCAGACTGTGATGTACCAGTCCAGCTTTAACACGAATCTCTGTTCATCCAGACACTTCTCCTGGGTGACTGCACGCTGTATTAACCCCCCATCCCCAACTGCACTGCAATTTGTTTTACAAAACTTTAATTTACTGTGTTGATGAATTCTATCTAAACTTCGCAAGTCAATAGGCTACAACAAACAAAACATGCAGAGAAGAAACTCCAAAAGATACGTTGAGATTCTTACAGTGTGTGGAAAAATTTGTCTTCTGTTTTTATATTGAATCCTCCTTTCTCATGTTAATTTTCATGAATCATAATGAAATATTCTGTACATGATTAATGGATCTGTTCTGGGGTGTTGACTAGCATTATTTTTGTGTTGGCAATATGTTTCGGTGTGGGAGAGCTGCATTATAATTTAATAAAAACATACACTGCTCAAAAAAATTAAGGGAACACCTAAATCACACAGTATTAGGTCTCAATGCATGAAATAAAACTCTCCACTTATAGACTTTGCATAATATTAGAAAATAATGTGACAAGGGTCAATGAAAGCCAAAATCCATAAATACATCATTCAGCGAAAAGGAATAAAGGTAAATTAACTTTAAAAATGGAAATACTGTCTGAAATACTGAATTTAAAACAGTAATTCTTAATATTATTCAGCAATGTGCATGGCCCTACGTGCCCGTATGAACTCCCAAGAATGTCTGGGCATACTCCTGATGAGATGGCACATGGTGTCCTGTGGGATCTTCTTCCCGGACTTAAAACAGAGCATAAGTTTGCTTCTGGACAGTCTATGGTGCTATCTGACGGCTTCGGATACATGAGATCCCAAAGGTTCTCATCTGAATTGAGGTCTGGGGAATGTGAGGGGCCATTCAATGTCATCAATGCCTTCATCATCCAGAAACGCCTAGAGACTGAGGCCACATGAGGTCGGGCATTATCATGCACCAGGAGGATCTGAGGATTTCATCCAAATACTTCATGGCACGTGGAGGTCTGAAAGACCCTCTGAGAATGGTCCTCCCTAGACCACCCTTGTTGTTGCCTCTCCGGTGTACCTGTTGTCACTTCTATTTGCACCAAAACCAGTGAAAATGGTTCAGAGTCACTTATGCTTACTTACCAGGTTGATTGATAGTCCTGAGGGTTAACTGACTTGGTGTTGAGCTGCGATGATCAGGTGTTCCCTTTATTTTGTTTTGAGCAGTGTACATTTGACCACAGTGGTTCTGACTGAGCAATCAATAAATGATGTCTCCCATTTGAAGATAATTTGTTTAGGCACAAGTGCATCAACTTTGTTAACTCCTCCTCTGTGCCTTGCAATCTGGTAATGTGTTTTCTCAAAGAGAAGATAAGAAGTTGCACCTCCCGGATTGAACCTAACCCGCACGGAAAGCCTATTTCGCTTGGATCACAGTTGATAGCGACATCGCTGCTGTAGCCCATGTGTACACTTAGATGGCTATCGATGGAATTGCCTCTCGGCTTGCTGGAGGCTCCATCTCGAGATCTGATTGAGTTCTTCAAAGCTGAAGAAGCTGCCTCTAGATCATCCATCATAGGAACGTGCCATTACTCGGGGGTGCAGGGGAGTGTTAGACAATGGGATGTGTTCATTGCATTTAATAAGCCATGTGATTAAAGCAGTTCATCTGAGCTGACCCACATACAGTAGATGTGCAAGGCTTCATTATTGCTTTCCTGGAGTACCATCGCCACCCATCACTGTCAGCACCCATGGATTTTCGATTTAGTTGAGATGATTTTGAACTGTCCTGATCCGACTTGGGCTGTTATAGAAGTATTCAAATCAAGTGATTACAGAAAACAGAGCGGATTCTAACCATAATAAAAACATTTTTAGGAATATCTCAATGCGTTATGCATGTTATTACATTATTACATGCATGTTATACAGTTATTACATGTTAAAGTCATACCAAGGGGATCTAAATATATACATCTATGGAATTTACATTTCAGAAGTTTTACTAGAATAATAAATTAATTATGTTTATTAAATGTTTTAATTGGCAACAATTTTATTTGAAATTAATAATTTATGTATTTATTTTATACATTTAATATTAACTATATGTACTGTATGTCAATAGCAGTTTCTCAGATGGCACATGAGCCCCTAAAAGTAAAAATAAACAGATTTTATTAGGTTAACATTTTATTTTACAGAATTTTCGAAATGCTGTAAACAATGTTTACAGAAAAGCTCATTTTCAAAGTTGACTGATGTTTTTACTCCACAAAAAAATATTTTACCTTTTGTCTGCCCCTCGGCTGCTGTTTTTACCAATGTTTTTACAGTGTATGTATTAACTTTCTACCATCTTGCTAGTCATCTGAACACAACCGATCACACTATAATCTATTCAGGATTGTGAATAGTCATACTGTTTTACCCTAAGACCTATTCAAACCTGATCCCCAGAAAAGCAGGTGAGTGTCGCCTCGCTTCACTCAATCATTGAGAGTGACAAAACTGCTGATGACACACAATGTCCCGCTTCAGCTTGAATGTGACTGTCAGGCTGAACAACAGTCCTTCGTATGACACCCCCAATCTCCTCTCTGACCGAGACGTACACTCACTGAAGACACATTCGATAAGGTCTTTCTCTCCTTCGCTGTAGGATGATCAGCATTCTATAACAAATTCTGTAGGCGACAAATTTACGACTCTTTCTCGACCCCACAGGCTGCTTTATTGAATCAGGCCACAGGGAGACTGAATAGCCTTGTTTTCACGGAACAACATCAAAGAGGAGTGTCCACTTCAAGGTCTTAATAGATGCCTCCGCACACTGGGAGGTTTAACCTGTGAGATGCCGAGAAAATACTATCAGCTTTCTGATACTGGCCATCGACTGTGACCATGTAGTTGGAATGGAAAGAATCTTTCTTTCGCGGAAAATGCCATGACGGATGTGTTACCTGACATCTGTACATTTTATGGGTTTAAAATGGTTAAAAGATGTATTATTGAACAAGTTCATAAAGATATCAAGGTTTGGAACTCTTTCATTTCTTATGGCAACGGTAAGCTTATTAGAAGTGAAACTGTCAGCAAGAAATGTTAGTTTGACATCATTTGACTTCGACACCCTTAAGAAAAGCATGTCATCTAAAATATGATATTTTGAACAGCGACGATGGAAAGACAAGATTTACTCAATCTGCAAAAGATATCGTGAATAATATCGCACCGTGAGATCAGAATGGTGAATCGCATCGCCAGCTGAGTGAATGGTTACATCCCGATTTAATGAAACTTCTCTATAATTATTCAAGATGCACATACACAAATATATACATTGTAGATACATTCTAATTCTTACTATATGATTTACATAAACTGTAGTACAGCTGTAAGACATCCTGAAAATGTTGGCTCTGGCTTGTTCCTCAAGCAAAGTTATGTAATGTCTTCATTATCACTGCCATTGTAAGAGTCTGAAGAAACTGTCTGAAGAGAGCTGAAAATGTCTCCAGGGTGATGTTTTATGATAGAGATAAAACTGTAGATTCCTTATAAGCATGTGCTTGTGTATCCAGGTACATCGCTGGTAGCAGTCTCATCTAGATACGTCTCAGAATACATTTTTATATTTTAACAAAGACATGGAAAACAACAGCACTATTTCATAAAATCTAGCGTCAAAAGCACAACGGGAGAGCACTTTAACTGCAAAAGCGCTATCATTACTTGAACAGATAGAAAAACAAGTCATTGTGCCCTTTGGGCTGGACATAATAATGATAATAATAATAACTTCTCTTTGAATGTCACTCTGACAGTTTGCTTTATATGAATGCTGCCTGAGTGCCCATTGTAAACCTCTGTAGGTTTAAAACAGCCTGCTGCTTTTATAGCTGCTGTGGGGAGTTAGATTGGTTTCAGATAGAAGACAAGAAGAGTTAAAGGAAGTGATTCAGAGCCGGCCACATCAAAATATTTACAGATGATGCCTGACCGCGACTAAAACTATATAGCATAATAAACAAACATGCTTCAATTCACTTCAAGTTTACGATCAACAGTACAGTATCGCTTTGAGGTGTCATTTACTGAAAACAATGAGTAGCGTATTTATATACAGAGTCAGATTGTTATGTATGAGTAAAAACATGTTTTTACATTTAGCAGATGCTTTTATCCAAAGCGACTTACAAAGTAGGGGAAAACGATATAAGCCTTTTGTGCAACAAAAGAACAACAATAAATAGGTGCAGTAAAACTGTGTGAGAGATGTTCAGACAATGTTTCAGTAGTTCAAACAAAACGTTTGCCTGTTTATACATATGAGACATAATTTTAAAAGATGCATGAGAATTACTAAGCTGCTCAAATTGGAAAGCAACAAACACCAGAAACACAAACAAGCTGTGATCATATCATCGCAGTGCTGTAATATTACTAGCGACACATTACCCCTCGTGGAAGGCTGCTTGTCCAATCAAATTAAAGGACAGGATCTAACTATTGATCGATGTCATGTTGGTTTCCAGTGTGAAAACAACAATAACCTACTTTTTATAATTTATACAGCCTCTTCATCATCAGAAACAGAACGCAGATGCATTTTATAATGCACTTCATTATTCTCAGCCGGCCACTTGTAACAGACACACCGGTCTCTCAAATGATCTTTCCTTGAGGTTCCTCTGGTTGGTCTCAACTCATAGGGGTTAACTGCTTCCTCTCCCGGGAGTCTCCCACAGGCTTTGATCCACATTTCAAAGGCGTTCTGACCTACCCCAGCTCCTCTACCCTCTCTCCTTTTTACGCTTTTCATAATGCATATTCTTTTTCGGAGGTACAAACAAAGACTTGATCAATGGAATTGTATTCTGCCCTCTGCGTTTATGTTTTTCCACAGAGACCGAGAAGGAGGCTGACGGTGCCGCCTGCTAATGCAGACCCGTGATAGAACAAAAGAAGTCGGTTGCATCACCCTCTTATTTTTCATTAGAGGAATCACATTGGAACCTGTCATCATAGGGATATCCAAGTGAAAGGATGTATGCATACATAAAATGAGATTAACCTTTAAATAAAGCATTACATAACCTTTCCTGTTGTGACGTGTTCGTTAAGTTTAAAACTGAAGTTGTACGTTATAAATATGTTACTACTATTTTACGACTAAGTTATAATAATATTATTACATGACAGAGTAAAAAAGACCAAGACACTAATAAATGTCCTGAATGTCTTTATATCACATTTGGCTCATTATTGTCATTTAAAATAAATTTGACACTTACAGAGATAATACATTTCAAAAAGTCAATTGCACAGCAATTGCAATCTACAACCCAACATTGCAATTCATTTCCACAGTGTCCTAAATCAAACAGTTGTCAAATCTAAACACATGGCGTGTCCTACTCATAATTTCCCTAAAGATTGTTCATTTGCTCTGCATCTGGTCTGCCATTGTGAACAAACACCCCAGACACTCGATACACTCAATCTCGCATTGTGAAACCTGGGAATGCTTCAGCGGGCCGTTCAGCCTCCTTGTTTCCATTTTGCTCCCTAACAATTAATTACATTTATCAGGGGAGTAAAATCTGCTACATTTCCCTTTTGATCCCACTCCTGACCTTTACAAGCTGCTGCCGAGTGGCGGATTCGCGAAAACCATCGGCGGCCATACTGGAAGAAGAATCACAAAATCCGACAACGTGCCACCTGAGCCCTTAAGATGTAAATCGGATAGTCATCCCAAATCAAGTCAACAGGCTGCTTGAGAACAATCATTTGCACGCTTTCTCTCGGCTTTAATCCAATTTTATTCTTGCTGATAAAGGGAAAGAGAAAACGTACAAATGCAAAGAAACTACTAAGGTTCAGTTAAATTGAATATGCTGTACATTCTCCTGCTTGTTGAAGTATTACTTTAAGTAGTGTATTCCTCTATGGGGAGTGGAAGCTATGGCACTATTTTGACAACCAGTCTTAATGCATGTAGTGTATACGCCCTATATTATTAACATTAGTATTGTTTTATTTTCATAACATTCCCAATAAAATTACATTGTTCACATTTGAATGTCATTACTTTTGCATCATACTGCTTTGACAAATATTTTACTAGGTCAGCGATTTCCATTTACTTTGCCTGTCTTGCTGTTTTCCTTTTATGACGAAATACTTAGATTTTTGCACCAGTCATAAACACACAGTTATTGCTAACGTAAGCAGGAGAAGAAGGAATCCAACAAATTCAAAAGTGAACAATTCCGACATGCTGCGCCAAAGCCGGAGGCTTTTCCGGGGCGCGAGAGGATAAAAAAGTAATTTGCTAGACCTGACACATTAAGCAATGGTGTACTTGGGTTAATAGAATGCAGCACCGTTTTCAACCTGCCGACAAACAAGAGCTGGCACTGTGGTGGCTCGCCGGCATCCATAAACTGAAAATAACACAGAGCCTTCAGCGGCAACACACTCTATAATCTCTAAAGCCTTCCCCCTAGAGGGAAAGATAAGAACTGCAGATATACTCATCTCATGAACATCTTTTCTGAGTCATTAATGGAGGGCTGAAGCTGAAGACATAATGGTTCTAAATGCAGATATTGCATTTACATACACATGTGAACTCAGAGCACAACAGCTGAACTTGTTAATTTTTAGAGCACTTACGAATGGCTAATTTGCTTTATGCAAAGGGTAGTAAAGCAGACATTGGCTTGTTGAAGCTTGTTAAGTTTGATTCATTATAAATCGGTCAGTTTATGCCAAAATAATAAACTACCAATGTGATAATAGCAATAAAATCTACCCTCACCAAATAACCCCTATACGAAGGAAACCCCATACTTATAAATAGCAAATTTTTCTAATATTTCAGCCTCTCAGCTGGACATGATTTCTGATGGAGGTTGTGGAGACCTGAGAAACACAGATCAGGGCCCATGGAGTACAGATGCCCATCCCTCCAGGATGGTATAGCTGCTCGATGGAGGTCCTGATGCTGGCCCCTCACCTCATTAGGAAACAGCATCTCTGTGGTATTACAGAAGAACAGAGCCGTTTGGCATCGAGCCCGGATCTGATGATTTCCCCCTTGTTAAATATGGGTGTTTTAGAGTTCTGGACCAAAGATAAAGGAGGTGGACTAACCTTTTTCGGTCACTTTGAAAGTATGCAGGCAGAGGATGAGTTAAGCTGAGACAGAGTGTTGTCCTCACTGAGACAGACCAAGGACTCAGTGAGGGTATGGGATGAAATAAAGGCAAATTAATAAATAAGTCCAAGATTCTATGCAAAAGCAGATCTCCCTTTTTCCGGTTGTGGTTAACTTAAAGTCTTATAGGTTTGGGTCAGCGTAGTGTTGAATGTTAATTACATGTATACATGTTTAAATTTTAGTCTTTCTCTCCTGGGAAAGTGGAACAAGATGTAGATTACGCATCTTGTACTTGATTTTTCTAAATAAAATCCTCTATGGAATTAGAATATTACCTCCTACAATACAAACCGCTACCCACTTGTAAGTCTGTATAATTTGTCGAAGAAAATCATATAACTTAACATTAATCCACACATGCCCTGAACATATGAGAAAACAGTGCCACTTTAAATATTTGCAAATTCCAAGTACAAAAATATAACAGGTTTGATTTTATTTTTGAACAATTTCCATAGTTACATTTGTATCCTTCCATAGATTTGGTGTTTAATATTGAAAAATGTGGAGAAAAGATAACAATAAGTGACATTTAAATGGCCGTGAATGTGCCACAAAAGTAAAACACAGCCTTACTGAAACAAGCCGAACACAGCGTTCAAGTACAACACAGCTTGCTCCCTGGCCTTTACAACTCAGAGCTTAGATTACTAAACTAACAACATCACCACCACATCATCTCTTGGTCATTTAGAGGCTTTCCACACCAGCTTTTGAGCTGACAGTTATTGTTTCTCCCCCAAGAATTTTAGTGCGAGTCTTGCTCTAGGCAAGAGAGCTCAAATGTGCATGAGGGTGTCTGTAGATACGTGTGAACGTATGACTTCTCTGTAGTTCACTGATTCATGTTTACAGTTGACCCAATGGTTCATGCAAAACCCTTGTGATGCTTTTGGTTGAACTGTTACAAAACGATTAGTCTTGACACATTTACTTAATAACATGGGAGACCGTAAGCACAGTGGTCCTCAATGAGAGCAGGAAGCACGAACAGTTGTTTTAGTGATATAAATAGAGCTGCCGCCATCAAAAGATCTACCAGGAACAACATGAAGCATAATTTTGTTTCTTGCTTTGCAATATTATGTTTTAAATACATTGTGTATTGTATACAGTATATTGCATATACAGTATAAGGTATGTTTAAGGTGTAGGCTATATGGTAAACAATGTATATTCTGTAAGGCTATATAGACTATATAGAAGGTACATCAGACATAAGATGAATATATAAGGCATAAAAGGTATAAGGCATCGATGAGGCGTTTGAGGTACATAAGCTGATTATGTACAGTATATCACAGAATACTTTTTTGTAAATACTTTATCATATATTTTCTTGTGACAACACTGAAGACATGAAACTTTGCTACAATGTAAAGTAGTGAGTGTTCAGCTTGTAAAACAGTGTAAATTTGGGCTCCCCTGAAAATAACTCAACACACAGCCACAGTCATTGATGTCTAAACCGCTGGCAACAAAAGTAAGTACACCCCTATGCGAAAATGTCCAAATTGGGTCCAAAGTGTCAATATTTTGTGTGGCCACCATTATTTTCCAGCACTGCCTTAACCCTCTTGGGCATGGAGTTCACCAGAGCTTCACAGGTTGCTACCGGAGTCCTCTTGATATACATATAAAGTGATCTCTAACAAAGCAATAGTGACGCATCGTACATATATTTTTACTTTCATAAGATTCTGGTCAGATTCAATATTTACATTGCTGTTTAATCTCAGTCTCTCTGCAAATCCAGCATCGACATGTGCCTTGTTTACAAAGGAATCCACGGTGAAATGAAGCGAACATGTTTTACCCACGTGAGCTGGAACGTCTTTAAAAATAAACCTCAACCTAATATCAGAATCCGAAGGAAGCGACTGTGTACTTCCACAACCAGGCGCTGCTCAATGATGCATGTTTGTTGCTTGGTTACTCCAAATAAAAATAACAGTGAAGTCTTCACTTTTGCACATAAGACACGGGGTTAACCGCTCTCGAAAGCCCTTCACTAAAGTGAGAGGGTTGCCTGATCTTCACAGAAAAAATTTGCATATGAAGACAAGACGAAAATAAACCTTTAAATTGTTTATATACCTTATTAGACCAAAGAAAATCTAAAAAATCTGCAACTGACCATTTATTAAGACCGAAGTGCCGAGACTTTTCGATCAAAGACCAAACAACAAGCATAAAAGCGCTTATTAATAACGAACATGACAACACTGCAAAAGAACACTGTGTGATGCAACCTTCCGAGTGTAAACACAACACTCGTATTAGCGGTTTAGTTTAAACTGACAGACAAAACCAATCTTTAGCCGAAAAATAAGCCGCTATGGTTACCAGTTTTTCAATCGTCACAAACGTGGGAGTGTGTACGTTGCTTAAGTCATTTACGAACCAGTGGGCGGGTCTACAGAATTAGTTGTTGATATTCTTCTGTGGAGGTGTTCAACCTATCAATGTCAGTTGTCATTTCAGTAACAAGGACGTCTTCAGTTCTGACACTTAAAGGATGTTCATTTCAATAAGATGAGCCTTTATATAACAAAAGCTCAGGTTGAAATTGATTTCTTGATACATGAAACCTTTAAGGCTTGGTTTTCAAAGACTGTATAACATAATTTATGCTAAATGTAGCTCTTACCTGGCCGAGGAAGACAGTGGTTAACAAAACCAGCAAGTCCCCCCGGCTGTCATTGGCTATCGAAGTCTTGTGTTGCTTACGATAAATTGTTAAGCAGTGTTTTAGAATGCTCTCAATTACATGCAGGTGCATACTGTACGCATTAGTATGTGTGGTGGTGCTCATGGGGTGTCGATCTAAGATGGGCGAGTATAAGGCTGGAAGGGAAAAAAACTAAATCACAGTATACTCACTACAAAAAACTAGACTACACCACTGCACCATAATGTACATGTAAGTTTCATTACTATCCAAGCTTTCACTTAATCATGAGTACCTATGAATATGTATAAGACCATCCCGGAAAATATGACCTTACAAATCACCACGATCTCCATGTTTTTTTGTTTTTTTTGTTTCATTTATTTTTATTGATTTGCACACAAAAAAACAGTGAAGGCACTTGGACAACAATAACAAACATATTTGTATAAAACTTTTTAAAATGTTCTTTTTTACGATCTCCATGTTGACTGTCGAGCGCAACCTTGTCAAAATATAATAAAATCACCTCTTAGATGTCGTTAGACATGAGCATGCACTGCCAAATAGCTGTGAAATGAAGACATTAATCAAATTAATAGAAAACTATGTTAATTACATTTTGTCTAGAGAATGTGAAAGTGTGTCAAGATACAAGGACGTAAATGCAGATGCAATTTCGAATGCATACCACACCAGTTTACATTGGTATGCATCGTCTTTTGACGTCTGAGAACACAAAATATTTTATTTCGTCCCTGCCCTGACATATCAACCCACACAAGGCAGCACCCAGCAATTGGAGGTGACATAAATCACCGAAACATCCAGCTGCTCATCTGCACAGACCTGATATCCACAGACCCCTTGAGCACCCTATGCCCTTCACACCATCTTAGTTCCAGACTAAGACTGCCTAGACAGGAAGCTCTGAAGACCAAAACTAGACAACAAGAAAGTAGCATCAGTCAATGTGCGCCCACAGTTCACATAAACATGTATTTAATATGCAGAAATTACAATATCTGAGGGTTTTAGTCACGGTTAGGATTCAGACCTCAGGCTATACTGAGAAAATTGTTCTGTCAGGTACTCCAAATGTGGAGTACTTTATTTGATATGATGATTGTGACATCATTAAACCGGTGTGGCTTAGCTCATGAATATTGTTTAGCTTGTGCACATTCTACTGTATGCCACATCCTAATCTATGCGTTCCAGTGTCTGTGTCATCATACAGTACGTGTTCCACTGTCTGTGACATTCTACTGTATGCCACATCCTACACTATGCGTTCCACTGTCTGTGACATCATACAGTACGAGCTCCACTGTCTGTGACATCATACAGTACGAGCTCCACTGTCTTTGACATCATACAGTATGCATTCAAGGGGTGTCCCTCACTAAGTATTTACATAGTCAAATCAGAATGATCATGTCTTGACTATAGTCGACTGAAAGTCGAATAATACGTGTGTTTGGGGGGGATGACACAAGGTGGTTAAGAGTACAACGCAAACTGCAGTGCAACATTGATGCACAACAAATCAATCACACATTAATTTACAGAATTGGTTTAGAACAAAATAGAACTTTAAAAAAAAAAAAAAAGAAGAAATGGAACGAAATAAGCCAGTATCAAGTCACAATGCGCTAAATAAACTGGACATTTTCCTTAAACATCAGGTACATATGCTGACCAGATCTCGCCTCAAAAGTATTTTACAAACAGGAATACAACAAGTTCCTTACCAATGAGCTTTTCACCTTTTTTCTCCGTCCTCCTGTCACGCACGCTTGCTTTCAGTTCAAGAAAGTATGCGCCGTGCTTGTCATATGCATTGATTTTGGTTATATTACTTTGTAATTTTGTTGTATGATGCAGCGCAAAGTTCAGTCTAAAAAACAAACTATGTGCATTTACAGACAAAGTGTTAATTCATATTTAAATGCTCAAACATACAGACAAATGTTTGGAAACGGTGTACGGTGTTCATTTGCGAGTTATCTGCCAGTGCTTGCGGAACGAGCTGCTTCTCGTTACCGGTCTCCCAGCAACGAAGACGCAGAGAGACGCGATCCTGCACTGGGTCATAAACAGACCTCGCGCTCACATGCGCCAGGGGTTTGGTACCCAACCCTAAAAATTTCCATTTCTTTAAACACAGACAGGACCATTGTTGTTAATAATACAATGTATATGTAAAATGTGAAAAGGGAGGTAAATGGGTTTTTAATTAATAACTTACTTTTGTAAGCCAAGAATTGTATTCACACATGTAATGTTTTTTAATTCTGTACCCTGTATAAAGTATTTAAGAATTATTTGGGACAATATTCAAAAACGCTGTCAAAGCAAATAATAAAAAGCTGGAATTGTGTTAGACTTAATCAATAATATATTTTATATTTCTTGTTTTGTATTTATTAATATGGATGGACTTTTTTGTCTTTGTTGTTGTTTGGTTTGTATTATCTTTGATTTTTTTTTCTTCTCTTAGCCCCTCTTAATTTTTTTTTTATGTAAATTGTATACCATCTGGTTTTGTAATGTTTTGTTATACTTTATTAAAATAATTATAAAAAGCACTTTTTTATCGCAGATGGAATCAATGCAATTGAATTGCCACTGCTTTTGACACAAAATTTAAAGTTTATTTTATTTCTAAAACACATTTAAAAACAGCAACCAGGCTGAACAAAGTGCTGAACAGTTTAGACAATAATATAAAAATAAATATATAAAACCCACGAGCAGTGACATACAAGAGCAACAACTTATAACAATAAAACAAAACAGACAATGCATACAAGACCAAAAGATCATACCTTATCAAATGCCAAGTCAAAATAGTACACCTTTAAAGATGATTTAAAAGCGTGGACAGCCTGTGCTGCTTTGATATACGCAGGTAGGCCATTCCAGAGCCAGGGCCAGCAATGGCAAATACTCTATCCCTCCTATGCTTAAGCCGTGCTCGAGGGGTGGATAGAAGACCCCAGACCTCAGGGATCGTGTTGGACTATAGGGATGGAGAAGCTCGAACAAACTACTCTGTTTTTAAATATACTACGTACATTGGCACAAAGCAAAAATTTTAATTCAATCCTAAAATGGATAGGCAGCCAATATAATGATTTTAAGATTGGAGTCACATGGTCTGACTTTCGTTTCCCTGTAATGAATTTTGCAGGAGCATTTTGCACTAATTGAAGGCAATGGATAGATTTGGACGCCCCAAAGTATAGGGAGTTACAATAATCCAATTGGGATATAATCAGTGCATGAACGGCAGTCTTAAGATATTTAGTAGAGAGAATAGGTTTGATCTAAGCACGAGCTGATCACTGCGTTAATTTACCTCTCTTAAGGCCTAAGTTCTTGAAGGTAGTTATGAGGACAATATTTTACTTACTTGTGATTTTTACACAAATAAATCACAAAAAACATACAAACTACTCTAGTTAATGGACTTATCAATAGAACATTTAAGAAATACTATATCACCCGCCATTCTTGCCCAATGAGCATTTAAACCGGGTCATCAGCATTTTATCAACTGTGCTCGCCTGCGGATTTCAGCCAGGCCAGCACATGTCAGCATGACATCAGAGCAAGTGGACGTAACTGTGACATCATACGGTGTGCACTGTCTGCAGTCTGCGACATCATACCGCGTGCACTGTCTGCAGTCTGTGACATCATACCGCGTGCAATGTCTGCAGTCTGTGACATCATACCGCGTGCACTGTCTGCAGTCTGTGACATCATACCGCGTGCAATGTCTGCAGTCTGTGACATCATACCGCGTGCACTGTCTGCAGTCTGTGACATCATACCGCGTGCACTGTCTGCAGTCTGTGACATCATACCGCGTGCACTGTCTGCAGTCTGTGACATCATACCGCGTGCACTGTCTGCAGTCTGTGACATCATACCGCGTGCACTGTCTGCAGTCTGTGACATCATACCGCGTGCACTGTCTGCAGTCTGTGACATCACACTGCATGCACGATTTGCTGTCTGCAACATCACATGCACTCTCTACAGTCTGTGACATCATACTGCATGCACAATTTGCAGTCTGTAACATCATACTGCATGCACGATTTGCTGTCTGCGATATCATATGCACTCTCTACAGTCTGTGACATCATACTGTATGCACTCTCTGCAGTCTGACATCACACTGTATGCACTGTCTGCAGTGTGTGACATCATACGTTATGCACTCTCTGCAGTCTGACATCATACTGTATGCACTGTCTGCAGTGTGTGACATCATACGTTATGCACTCTCTGCAGTCTGACATCATACTGTATGCATTCTCTACAGTCTGTGACATCATACTTTATGCACTCTCTGCAGTCTGACATCATACTGTATGCACTCTCTACAGTGTGTGGCATCATACTTTATGCACTCTCTTCAGTCTGACATCATACTGTATGCACTCTCTACAGTCTGTGACATTATACTTTATGCACTCTCTGCAGTCTGACATCATACTGTATGCACTCTCTACAGTCTGTGACATCATACTTTATGCACTCTCTTCAGTCTGACATCATACTGTATGCACTCTCTACAGTCTGTTACATCATACTGCATGCACAATTTGCAGTCTGTAACATCATACTGCATGCACAATTTGCTGTCTTTGATATAATATGCATTCTCAGCTGTCTGTTACATCATACTGTATGCACTCTCTGCAGTCTGACATCACACTGTATGCACTGTCTGCAGTGTGTGACATCATACGTTATGCACTCTCTGCAGTCTGACATCATACTGTATGCACTCTCTGCAGTCTGACATCACACTGTATGCACTGTCTGCAGTGTGTGACATCATACGTTATGCACTCTCTGCAGTCTGACATCATACTGTATGCACTCTCTACAGTCTGTAACATCATACTGCATTG
Source organism: Barbatula barbatula (assembly GCF_947034865.1). Taxonomy (NCBI): domain Eukaryota; kingdom Metazoa; phylum Chordata; class Actinopteri; order Cypriniformes; family Nemacheilidae; genus Barbatula; species Barbatula barbatula. The sequence goes on from NC_136785.1 coordinate 13,655,784, forward strand.
ACAATTTGCAGTCTGTAACATCATACTGCATGCACGATTTGCTATCTTCGATATCATATACATTCTCTTCTGTCTGTGACATCATACTGTAGGCACTCTCTGCAGTCTGACATCACACTGTATGCACTGTCTGCAGTCTGTGACATCATACTTTATGCACGATTTGCTGTCTGTAACATCATATGCATTCTCTGTTGCCTGTGACGACATGCGCACTCTTTTGTGACATCATACTGTAAGCACTCTTCTGTCTGTGACAATGTATGCATATTTAACCACTCAATTTGTAAAATTATATTTGAACCTTTTACGGAGTAGGGTGACATCACAACCCTGACATCCTTGAGTAAATATGCAAATAGTTGGTGTTATGATTGCGTTTCTTTTGTTATGGAATTAGGTGGTAATAGAAGTAGAAATGCTTTTCAGTTTTAGATCTTTAATGTTATTATGCAGTACAGCACTTGACATAACTCTGTGTTTTGTAGCATGAAGAAAAAATTAAGGTTGTAATAACAAACAGAACAGAACATGAGCACTTGCACAGGCTGTCAGGAAACACTAACTTTATTTCTCTATTTATGTAGTTTAGTTTACATTAAAAGTGTTGTTAAAAGCCAATCGTGCAATATGACTATGAGACTGGACATGCAAAGTGAGATATAATAAAGCATCTAGTTGAGCAATGGCACCAGCAGTGTCTGTCTCAATAAAAACTGATCACTGTTCATTGTGAATTGTCTCCGCTGCAGCAGAGCAGATTGTCCAAATAACTGTTAAACATGAAGGTGTTAGTTAACAAACAATAAATACCAACAGTAAATGTGTCACCTACTGCTGTATACAACCCTGTAGGATGTCATTTTTTTAATTATACTTCATACACGTTTGTGCTTTACCTGATAGTGTTGTAAAGCAATTGACCAAAGCCAGAAACAGACAACATACCGGGCATTTTCTCATCATAAGCATCTGGGTGGCCAACTGACCAATAAACATAAGTCTGAGATAAAAAATCTTCCAACAGGTGGACATCTCATGTCATTTTCATTTATGCCTCAGATGCTTCCCTTAAAATAGCTTTTTCTACAGACACAAGACTCAGTGAAGAATTGAAATAGGAAAGTGTTTATGTACTATTTACATTAAGCCAATTAGAAGACGCTTACAAAGCGACTTACAGAAAGTTCAGGAAGCAATAAAGCGATATGTCATACAGGAGCAATAATACAATAGGTGCTAACAGGGCGTCATGCACCCATTTATTTTAAGGGGGCACCGTGTGCACAACAGAAACATGTCCTGTGTGTACAAATACAGATATTTAAAGCAATATAATAAAGAATATCTATTAAGCGTATCCATTGCACGAATCATTGCGAGAATTAAATTACAACACTATCGGATTGATTTATAAATCTTCTCAGTAAAAAGACAATATAAGGCTTGTCTTATATTGTACCACAGTCTGGTACAATTTTGTGCTACGGTAGTAAAAGAGTCAGCGTTTGCTTACAAATGAACAGATATACAGATTTATTATCCATTACAAAATTCCTTCCATTATGAAACATAAATATAATATGCAGTATATTACATAATATAATAATTTAAGTGCATTTCTTAATATACGAAGTGTCAATTCTTTATGTGTTATTTAACATACTGTATATATTTTTTTAACTAATATGCAACTATGTATTTTCAAATCTATATTAAATGATTTAATATATTATTGATAGTTAATTTAGAGGAAAAACTATATTCTTTAATAGTATTGTCAGTCTTTGCACCCTGAAATTGAACTGTAACATAAAAGTTATTGACTTCAAATGATACTGCCAACAGGAGTATTGGACTGCGCAGACTACACCAAGCATGACCCATCTGACATTTTTTGGATGTATATACTGTAGTATATGTACTTAGTTGGGCTAAAGAACCCAAGACCAAATATAGCTCCATTAAAATGTGCTTAAAGGTATAGTACATCCAAGGTAAAGTTCCTTCATCACTTCATTTTCGCAAAATACCTTTTTTGTGTTCCACAGAAGAAAGAGTCATACACAGGTGATGAACACACCTCTTGCCTATCTGGCCACTTGACCGATTCATGGCACACAAGAACATTACACAGAGACATTAAACATACATTGGTCCAGAGTAAAAAGGCTCACTTACTATAGTAAAGTTCATGACTTTGAGGATCCAGATGGTGAGTGCAAGGTTGACCACGATGAGGATCATGAGGAGGAGAACAAAAAAGTAAAGGCAACGTTTCCGCCAGCCGTAGATTCCCACTTTATACACTTGTGGCTTTTCGGTGCTTTGGACATTGTTCCTATGTGGACACTGTTCCTGGGTCATCTGCGAACAAACATATAAAAGTAAAACATGAATGGAACGTTCTGTCTGAGGTCAAGCTCGACTAGATAGTCGCTGCAAAGTGGAACGACCATTGATCGTCTATCCCACAATACCCTTTGACTTCTGTATTAATGTGGTTCTGCACCATTAAGCTTGAAAGGCCTCTATTTACTTCGACATTCTAATACTCCGGTGTAGAGCCCGAATAGACACCACCGTATGTTTCAAGTGCCATAATACGAGGCTATTTTCTCCGTACACAATGGAACTTACATTTTGAGCTGCCGGTGGAGTCAAATCACATTTGACAAGCATGTACATTGTGGCCACACTGAAACAAATGACTCCCGACAGCTCTGTGAAACTTCCAATGAAGAAGAGCACACAATGAAAAATTCAACGAGGGGTTTCACGTACACAATCTGCCCTTATCACACCTTGTAGTGTATAATCACAGCATTTGAAGCAGACGGCCTTTCATATTATAGAGCTTCAAAAGGAATGGTAAGTACGAGTAAGTACATTCAAAGACGAGACAACACAACAGTACAAAACACATACAGTAACCTTACAACAAATGAGTGTAAACAACTTAAAAGTATGTTAAAGTCCGAGTAAAGTGACATTAAAATATGTGTTCTGAGTTTGTCAGACAACAGAAAAGTGTGTTAACCACCCAGCCAAATTTGAATGGAGAAAAAAACATCAAGTAAACAAAATAAGTTGAAGAATAAAATCTTGGAAGAATAAACGGTTTAACTCCCCAATTCAGCACTATACACTTCTTGGTCTTTGCAACGCGTTTCAGGATGCACAGAGATAACTGGCAGATAGGAAAAAATATTATTTTGTTCTGATCATCACGACTATCACATAAGATTAAAAGAGAAGAACAAAGAAAATGAAGAAAAATGTCTATCCATCACTTCTGAAGGCGTTTTTCTCAGATGTGAATGCAGTTGCTGGGGGACGGGTGAGGAGGTGAAACAGCACTCTACTCTGCTGGCTCCTTGGGGAGTGGAACCGGAGTGTCAATGTACCGTCCCGTTTGTATCAAACACTACAGGTGTTAGTCTGTATGGTAACAGCGCCGAAATAAAACTGAAAAAACCTCACAGCTGAAGAGCAAGAACTATTGATCAACAGAGCAAGAACACACTTTTAACTGAGCTATACTTTAAGCAAATTACTGTGTCTTTTAAGTCCGTGTCAAGAGAATTGTTTCTAAACACATTATGAATGTTTGAAATGTATTGCTGAAACACATTACAAAGACTCAGGGCCCTATCGTACACCCGGCGCAAGTGTTTTCGCTAGATTAAGATTTTGATAAATTGTTTTATTATCTTGCCGTTTTTTTCCATTCAGCAATGATAAGAAATGATGCTGAAGTGAGCCAACGGATAACAAACGGCTTGATTTCTAAACTACAGTTTTTTCCCAGGTTCTACGCAGAACGACGCTGCTCAGGATTTACACTTTAATCCTACTTTTATAACAAATGTCATCCCCACGCTTTTGTTCCTTGCAGATTTTATGAGAGAACGGTGCCTTACTGTTGGCTCTGTAAAGAAAAATTGTCAAAAGCCGCGGAATATGAAACACCTGTTTGTGGCTGAGCCGGGCTCCCTCGTGCCTGTGTTTACTGGCGGCTTACTGGTAGCGCTGGAGGCCTGAGCTGTCACCTTCAAGAGTTTTGTTTTAACATACTCTCTCATTCATTCCTCTGCGTCTCTGTGACGCTTGGAGCCAAAACCTAATACACAAACCGTTTGCTTTGGTTTTCAACTTTTAAAAAGCACAACGCTGTGTATTTGTTTCTTTGTACATTTAAGACAACACCAGTTTTGTCGCATACGGTCTCAAAAGCCTAGTAGTATCCTCTGAGCTATAGCAGTCTTCCGTGTCTTGTGACTGGTTTTAGACTGACTGCAAGACACATGGTCACAAGACATAACTGTGATCTTTGCTTCATAAAATAAGAAAAGCATCATGTATATTTGAAGATTTAAGGATAGAAACATTTTATACTTCCCAGTATTAAGTGCTTTGCGGGGATGAACTACAGCCTAGTTTCAGACTGTCTTTATTATTATTATTATTATTACTATCAAAGAATTGTCAAATAATAATAATATTATTATTAGTAGAATCATTAAATAATTATTATAGTAAAGTATTAATAATATTATTTATGATAAAATCAAGAATTATGTTTAATATTATTATTATTGTATTCATTTAATTATTGTAGCTTTTCATGTAACCTACCAAAATTTAGGTTCACTTGGATAAAATGTTGGATATGATATTTTAATATAAAGGTGTATGCTTACTGTAAATGTTTTACATTTTTTGTAGATTTTTATGGTTTGCAAATCTGCTAATACGGCTCTTTTGTCTTGCCGTTTAGAACTGTCCTTCAGATTCACAAGCTGTATAATGATGTGCCCATAACTCTGAGGGTTTTATTCTGAGAAAACTGTTTTTAATTTGAATGATTCAGGCCAATTGTAAAACAAATGCATCCTCATTAAGGCAATTAGTTTGTGTAAATCTGTGCAAAGTCATGCAGACGGCATATTTCAGCTCTTTATTATTATTTGACGCTTGAATTGCTTGACAGTTTGAGCACTTTTCCAAAGTGCTGCAAATAAATACGGCTCATTAGTGTGACACTGTGTTTGCGAAGGTAAACTGCTACTTTAGTTAATGTTGACGCGCTCCACAGATGATATCAGCTCGCAGGAAAAAATGACAGGCAGAATAATAAAATGCACAATTTACTCACATCAGTCATCTATACACAAGTTAAACTATTTCTGTCATACAAGGTCATAGAAAAATAGACCTGGTGACCAGTGATACATAAATCAGGTATGCCTCTTAAAGGACTAATGTGTAATTTAGGATCTATAGACAGATATGCAATATAATATACAGTTTGGTTCCAAAAAGAGAAAGTATTTTAAATAATCATGTTATTTATTATGTTATCGTGTTTTTATTGTGTTAGTTAGCTGCATTTTTAGTTATGGCTTAATCAAAACAAAACAATTGCAGTTTGATTGATATTAATTGGAATACACAATAAAAAAAATCTAATTTTGGAACCAAACTCTTCATATATGTGTGTTACACAATGAAGTATGTTTTAATTATCTCAGAATGAGCTATTTCTACATACACCATAGGGTCCCCTTACATGGAATTTGCCATGTTGTTTCTACGGTAGCCCTTTATGTACAAACTGCTCTGTTGGCTGTAATTCTCAACCTCACCACTAAATGCCGCTAAATTTCGAACATTTGATCTTTAAGACGTCACTTCTTACATATAATTTAAATAATGAAGCATATAAATACATGTATTAATACATATTTAAATTCATACAAAATGATAATAAATAAAATTCAGTAGATTACACCGCATTGAAATATATATTTATTTAAACTGACAGTTAGATTACATTTACACATTGACAGACGCTTTAATACACTTAAAGTATAGATTTGATCTGTATTAATTTCCATCGAACCCCTGACCTTTGCATTGCTTTACCAGTTAAGGGAGAAGAGCAAGACAACTTTTTTGCTATCGCAAGTAAAAACAATCCCCAAGAAATTCGTCTTTAAAGAGCGAGCATATCATTCAGTGTTTCCGCTATTTTCATTTTGCTGTGGCGGGCCGCATGCCACAAATCCTCCCCTCCATGACTACAGTGACGCACTGTTTCCCATTCATTCATCGTCTTTCAACCATTGTTGCCGAGTTGCAACTTGGATAGGAAGCACATTCACTTCACCATAGAGCGGCCGGCCAGCTTTTCCCAAATTCCAACCCTAAAATCGGAAACAAATCATGGAACATTCCGCTTTTAATGTTAAAAGATACTTGTAATGTTTAAATGCTAAGAAATAATTAGCAAAAATAACGTTACTGAATACTTTTCTTAGTAAATACAGAATTGACTTCCGCGTTTGTGGTTTGAAATATCCCAGTCCAGAGGTTTCTTGAACGCAGTATTAAAACTATGTGATGACGTCACGAATATGCTAATTGTCGCGTGACGTCATCAAGTGCCAGTTTCACAAAACACTGTCATTGAATTTGCATATCCTGGCATATTCTACTATCCCAAAACTCTCTGCAATCTTAAACAGCTTCCAGAGGCTGTTTTTAACTCGGTCTCTATAAAGGGCAGACAGTAGCCCGAACATCTCATAACCTACACAGCTGTTTCTCTCACTCTCTCGCCAAAGTCCCGCCCCCTCCCTCTTCTTATCTGCCCCGCCGACTTTGAGCTGGCATCATCGCAGACAATCACAACAATTAACATCCAGCCTCTGCCACGCCACCATTCTGACAGCGTCCGACCGCTCTCGTGTCGTGAATCCTGTCGCTAACTGCAATCTTTCCACAGCAAACTCCTTTTTTACTTATTTATAGAAACATGTTTCCCAGAGGGCCAGAGTAATTGAAACCAAATGTGGGGAAGCGGTGATATGGGGAACTAGTGCAGCAGTAGCATCTGGCTTCTCTTGTGGAAATCGGACAGAAGAGAGAGAGACTCCGAGCGACGGAAAAACCCTTTTGTTACTGTTGGGAAAACTTCTGCCACTTTCCAACAGTTTCGTATTGGCTTCCAATTAACATAAGACAATACTCTAAGATCACAATGCACGGCAAGAATAATCCGATACAATGGAACTGAATGGAAATGAGCAAGCGGGAGAGAGAGAGAGAGTGAGAGAGTTAAAAATAACAGGAACTCAAACTCCGGCGCAGAAAGGAAACTTCTGTCCCCTGCCAAAACAATGAAGTAGCACTTCACATTAAGCACAGCCCTGTCCCTCCGCTGCCTCGAAGTCACGTGCGTTTCTTCACATAAAAACACAAGTCAGACACAAGGAACTCAAAAACTTACCGTCCTGACCATGGCTCTCAACCTGAAGTCCAAGCTAGCGTTCAGTGTGTGCAGCAGGAAGATAAAAGTACACCAAGACACCCTCAAAAGATGGCATGAGGCCTCTACTGTTCTCGCTCTCTATTTCTGACTGACTCCAGGCAGTTAAATTTCCCCTTTTCCGACCCTGTCAGCTTTTCCAACAACAGACACGAAAGCCAAGATCCCTGCCCCAAAGTCTGCAGGAAATTCCTGGAGTCTCTTCGCCCACGCTCGCGTTTCTGCAGCCTAACCAGTCAAGCTTCAAGAGAAGACCAGGAGAACATAAACCTAGATCTGACTCCCCCGGTCACCGGCCAGAAATAGACGCGTGGGGGAAGTTAGGGGGCAGGTTGGCGTCTGTGTGTGAGGTTTTTCTGAGCGGTCTCTCCACCCTCTTCATGCACACGTGTTTCAGTGTGTATATGACTTGGAAATAGGAAAAACACATTCACTTTTCCACTCGATGTGCCTGCCCTGATGATTATGAGGGATAAAACGGTCACAAAGGATTTTCCACACAGGATTTTCCATTTTGCATGCAAACAACTCAGCGGTAAATTATAATAATTATTGTTTAGGTCGTCTTCCTAGAAGGGGCATTTTAACCGTTAAGTTTAGCTTTAGCAGGACATTTTTGCATGTGTGTAAATCGACATGTGCAATACACAGAATCCCACAAAGATTCATCAAAATATCATTGCTGTCTTTCTGAAACCTTGTATATCCAAATTTGCTGTTTTTCAGGAAATGGTAAAAACACTGTTCTTTTAAAATGATGAAATACTGTTTTAATACTTTTTGTCGGTTAGATATTTGCAAAACCCAGTGACAAGCATAAAGTTTGACTAATAATAATCAAATTAATCAGGAATTATGGAGATATGAGGTTTCAGAAAGATAGCAGCATGGGTGGTGGTGTATTTGTAAAGTAGCAAACATTTGCATAAATATATTTGTGATGTGTTGATGTTGCTGTGACAAAAAAGTGTGTGATGTGTGTTTGTGGCCTGAATTTATTCAGGGTGTTTTTATTCTCTTTTTTAAGGGTTTGAAAACAACCAATTAGAGTCTGAATTTGGAATCAGGACTTAGGACTATTTCCATGTAACCTCGCTGTATAATGTTGTTGTCTGGTCGAATAAATTCCCCACTGAACCTTCTGCATGTTGTCGTTATCTCAGAGGTTTTCTCTTCTAGATTTCACTTGTAAATGTTTAAGTAAACTTGGTGAGTTCTTTACATAGCTTGCTTATAGACACAATAAGTTCAATATTTGATATAGTAAGGCTATCTAAATTGGTTGATTTCTACTGTTCTAGCGCTTTTGCATGAAATTAAATTAAAAAGGAGATGTCTGTCACGCTATGAAGAGTTTTAACATTAAGTCATTTAGCAGTCACTTTTATCCAAAGCGACTTACAAATGAGGTAAACAATAGAAGCAATTGGAACAACATAAGTACAACAAAAAGCATAAGTGCTGTAAAAATGGTCTCATGTAGCCCACCACAGTAAACATAGCTAAAAACAATTAAGGATAGAAAGAGTAGAAAGAGACGATTCTTAAAGATGCCTACAGAATCTGCTGATCTTGGAGCAGCGGGCAGATCATTCCACAAATGTGGACACTTTATAATCTCAGGGACCAAATATAATGAACCTGTTGTGAGCGACCCCCTTCTTAAATTATATGTGTATACTTTTATATAAATAATTTTTTTTACTTCTTTAGATTTTAAGTGTGATATTTTAAAGACAACATATTGTTTTCAAACTTAAATACTTGGCTAATGTTGGATGTTTAAACCTTAAGAGAAACATTCTCAATTCAAATTAATCTGTACTGCAGCAACTTTTAAAATAAATATTGTTTCATGAGAGATTTACAAAGAAAACTGCCCAATAGAGCACAATAAGTAAGATAATGAGCAAAGTATTTTAGTCAATTTTCATGCCTTTTCGTCGACACGTTTTGGTGCATGTCTCTTTAAATGATAATGAGTAAGACTATTTAGCTGAACATCGACACCAGGATTTCTTCATCGTCCATCGCTTGCTAGAACGAAAGTTGAATCTGAAATTCCCTACTTCCATACTATATAGTAGTAAAAATCAGAATGCACTATTAATAGCATGTCAGCAAAAAATACCCAGATGGTCTACGCGGCGCGTGAACAGCAGCAGAAAAGCCTTTATTTTAAAGGGTTAAAATGAATCGTGTTTGGCGTTAAATAAAGATATTCAACGATATAGTGTCAAAATATCAATTACATAAATGTTCCTGAGAGCGGGTGTCATTTGATTCTCCGTTGTGAAGACGCGCGGCTTAATTTTAACAACCAAAATAGTCAAACGTTTTAAATGGTTTATTAGGCTATGTCTCGCGATCCAGATGGAGCGAAGCAAAGGTCTGGCCCGCTTGTGGAGGATGACTGATATAGAATGTATTATTTTAACACTGGATAGGTATGTACTCCATTTACTTTAGTACGTACTGTCACAGTATGCAATTTTGGATTTAGCTAGCTTTTTTACCTGTGTACAAAATGGGTGTGAAGGGGGCGGTCTAAAGCCATATAAGGAGACTTGGAGGATGTTGCATTCGAATAGCCAACTATCTACATAAGACTGCCGCAATTTGAAAACGTTTCAGACTCAGACAGCTCATAAACTGGCCGTTGGGGTTTTTCAGCTTTTCTGAGCTGGCTAAACCAAATATTCCCTGTAATGTTCCCTTTAAGCTTGAAAAAAATGAATAAATGAAATCTGTTCCACATAAAGCTGTTGTATAATTTCCGGAGACTTGAAATATACAAGCTGGGATGATTTTGCATGTACAAACTATTTACAAGCTATTTTCATTCTTTAATTCAAATAATATGTTATAGTGTGCATACAAATATTGTTTAAACACAAAAAGCTGTACTCGGCAGAAAATGATCTGGCTTTGTTGCTTGCATATTGTTCAGCAAACAGTTGCTGCTAATATGATATATTACCCACTACATACAGTTGTGTAAAACCTTCCTACTAACAACGATATTGACAGACTTTATTAATTTATCTCCTGCCAAAAACAACCACAACCCTCAAAACTTGAAAGCCAAAAGTCCTTTGGGGGCAGAGACAATAAAACATCCAAAGAGCAAATAGCGCTGTAGCAAAACAAGGGGACTACTAAAGGGCATTTTATCATGATAGATTTCTTTTGCAATTTATTCTGCTTTATTTAAACTGATGGCACATTGCTATAACAGTCTGAATTTAAGACTTTAACCCACGTGATTTGGTCTCATATCCCAGAAGAGAAGAATTTCTGCAAGATCACAGCTGTAGTTGAGTAAGATTGTTACATGATGTGTCAGGCTGTGTTTACATTAAGTACAAAGCAACTGCCATAATGTCATCTCAAATATATCAACTTGTGTTATGAAGGTGTCCAACTTTGACTCCATTGATACGAAACGCACAAAAATGACGGGGACGGGCGTGTGCAGGAACTAAACTAAACATACTACGTAAGGAGATCAGGGAAGAAGAATAATGAGTGTTCTCCAGTGAGGGAGCTCACTAATTGGCATAATGAAATCCGCTCCTTTCCATTACGACAGCGGCAGTGCGGAGGCCGAACATTAGTCCTGTTTGTGTTGCCAGATCGGTTTTCAAAGAAGAAATAAACACTTTGTTGCCAACGTGCACTTATCCGCTGTCAAGCACTTTACGGTGAAAATCTGCGACTCTATCTCAATGTCTTGGAACAAGTTACGGCAACTATTTGGGGTAATACGGTTATCAGATCTGATGTGTCTGTTTTGATATGATGTGGAACGACGCACTGTGTTAAGATGACAGATTTCATATCATTGCGGCTGAGGACGCAAATTAAGCCGCTGTATCAAAACAACCCCGCGGGGCAGAAATGCCATTAGCCCTCTTAATCACAACCCCTGCCACTGCATGAGGCATTCCTCCTTTTTTTGGACAAAACATATTGCCGTCATTATGCAAAGCTGCTTTTGTGGGGCGGAACGCTGATTGTTCCTTGGAAGCTGTGAATGATCAAGATGACAGGTTTGGCATGGCAAGACAGTTCCTGGGAGAGAGGATGAAGGGACTGGAAAAAACACCGATCCACCCAGAGGGATGAAGGCACTGTTCAAATTTCCTTGGCAACTATTGTTCAGTGGGTCAGAAACGAGAAAGGCCTATTTTGGGGACTTGACTGTTTGCTCTAAAGATGAATGATCATCTCCCAATGTTTGACTTCCAGACATGAAATTACCCAACGTACACATGGATAGCTGGATGAACATAGCCAAACATTCCCAGCCACACAGTCTCTGTCCAAACATACGGAGTTAAAATCCTTCAAGCACACGAAAATATTATCTAACAAAACAAAAAATCAGTCTTTCTTCCTGCATAGGTAACTTTTTGGGAGGGAAATTCCATTTTTTTTTACCCAAGGTGTTCATGCTGATAGCACAGATATCGATATTTGTTACAGTAGTTTAAATACCCTTGTGGTGTCTGTCTCAACGTTTTTAAAGGACTTTTTGTGTTATTTAAAGCATTGTTTTCCAGTGTCACGTAATGGTCCATGTTTACATTTGCAAATAACCATCATTTAGTTTGATTTATAAGCCTAAAATGTCACCACAAGGTCAAACATGACATTTGTTCCCAGCAATGTAGGGTTTACCTAGACCACACACACAAGCACTCAAATCTACAACCACATATTCAAACCCACTATTATCCTGACATCTGTCAGCTGCGCGGGCACACCTAAGCACATGGCGCCCGGGGAGCATTATCTATTTGAAAAGGGCCCATCGATCGCTGAGCAAATAGCATCTCTGGCATCAAATATGCTTGGCAGGGGTCTGACAACCTGGCCATGTCAAAGAGTCGACTGCCACATCTATAAAAATTCAATAGGTAACTGAAGACTGGTTGTGGAAGGGAGGGGGGAGAAAATGTTAACAAAGACCCAGGAGAATTAAGCAGTGTGTAAACAGGAGCCCCGCTGGTAGATACAGAGGAAAGATATTATGCTACCCAAATGCCATAGGCCTCTTGCTGGGACACACGGTCATTAGACCATTTACCGCACTTAGTCCAAGTATTTCGAAAATATGAAATGTATGCTGCACAGCTGGGGACAATTCTTATATACACTATATCTATGATGCTTTTTAAAATTGTAAATATATAATTGAGACGTGGTCATAATTTTGGTCATAAATTGGTGAACAGTACGTAGGTTTGTAAGCAGACTGATATATTTAGCACACTTTAAAAACAATTCTGTAGAAATGACAGTATTACAATTTGCCAGAAACTTACTGTAGATTTACATTTATCAAATTTAATGGCAACAGTTTGTTCAGAGATCAATTAATATTAAATATTGAGAAGTGATTATCTTTGCAGAAAATAACAGCCTCATGCAAAGCATTCTGGGAACAAAAATTTGAAAAAACCTGAAAAAGATTTGTGGATTTCGGGCTCCCAGAATGCATTGCATGAGGCTGTTATTTTATTTTTTAATGTAAAGATAAAGACTTCTAAATGTTTAATATTCAACTATCTTTGAAAAAACTGTTGCCAATAAATTAGATAAATATAAATATAGAGTAAGTTAATGGCAACTAGCTGCAAAACTACAGCAAAAACGTTTACAGTGCATGTACAGTATGTGTATCCATTTGTTTAGACAATTGCGTATATATTATCAATTTACAACCCACGATTGGGCCCAAAAGGGACAAACCCCACCATTGGGTTAAGTTATCCCAGAAAAAGTACACATGTGACCAATAATGGGTTCAAACAACCCAACATTTTGGGGTTAACCCAACATTTGCATTTGTCCCTTTTTGACCCAACCATAGCTTACAAATAACCCATTACTAAAAAGAATTGTCTGTAAGCTTGTAATGAGTTTCTTAAAAGAAAGATGACTAAATGGAGGACAACTACTAAAACCTTTTAAGAAATGGACAATCAATTCATCTGAAAGCTCGTATTTACAAGTGCCGGTCAAAAGTTTGGAAACGCTTGGCTGAAATGTTTCTTGAAATGATCTTTAACATGTCAAGGTGTATGCTTAAATATTTGTGATAACTTTAAAAAATATATATAAATAGAATCTTTAGGAGCTTTATTACCAATTGCAACACATGGTGCAAACATGGATGAAAGAGATGAAATATACATTAAGATACAAAAGACAAAAAACAACATATGCCAGAGAACTGAAAAATGCCTTGGGATATATAGAACTTCTTCAATACTCTTTAAAAGCTTTCCAGGGTGAGACCTCAAGAAGCTGAATAATAAAATGTCAAGTTGACACTTTAGTCAAACGGTTGCATCTTTGAAGATGTTAAAATATTAGACGATTGAAATTTATTTTCGGTGCTTTAACCTGCAACGTAATTGCCACATATACAATTGTGCAACCCTGTAGTTTTGATAAGTTTACTTATACTTTCTAATAGGTGGTAAATAAAGAACTAGTAAGTGTTTCCAAACTTTCGACGGGTAGTGTATTGCAATGCTTTATGCATGAATGCAACTCTGTATGAAGATGTCCTAACGAAAACTATACACTATATCATGTTTTAGTTTTACTTGAACTACTACTACTTCATTTTATTTGATTAGTTTAAAATGCACTTCTGAAGTGTTTCTGCATTTTAAAAACAATCCTCAGGATGTGGCGCAGAAAAACGTGCAACTTCAGCGTGGCTATAAATACAAACAATTTCCACAGGCAGATTTCATCACTTTCTGTTTTTCCTTTCCCACATTCTTTACAGCTTCCCATCACAAGCACTAGTGTACAAATCCATGGTTGTAATTAGACTCTATTACTCTCCAGAAGAATCCCAGTCTGATTGGCCTGAAAACAGAGTGCAGATCTTCTCTGTAATGTCCCTTGAACACTCCGAATCGCATGAGCCCGAGTGAGAAAGTGCCATTCTCTTCGATGGCTTTGATCACCTTCCACAAGTTTGATGTGTGTTTATTTTGCTGACAAAACATTGATTAGCATGAACGCCCCAATAGGCTGAGCAGATTGTACCTTGGCTGTCTATGCGAGTATGTTGGCGTCGTCGTCGGGATAGAAGCGAGAGTCGCTGGAGTTTAAGCCTGAAGGGTGATTATATGTTGTGAGTGAATAAGAGCGAGTTATGAGACTCTGCTCTGCTGGAATGATTTTCCTTTCACATTAAAGTTGTGTTCACGCTTCACCGAACCGCACAGATGTTACGCAGTGTGAATGCTTTCAATCAGGCATCTGTTTTCTTACAAGTCAACATGAAATGGTATTCGTGAACAGTTTTAGCATTCGTGATCTGGTATGTTAATGAGAAAAATTATAGTAATGCTTTAACAGAGCTATCAGTTAGAATTTCAATTCATCTTAATGGCGTTGTTTGGCTGGGACAGGACCCCTAGAGGTACGCAGTTTGGAATCTGCCACGTTGCGCACGTTTTTTGTGCGAAATTTGTCTGAATATCTGGCAACTTTTAAATAGTCGTAAACGAAGTTATAGCAAGTTATCATCCAAAATTGAAAGTCCTTCCCAAGGCAGAGGAAATTATTTTGAGGTATGTTGCATGTACACACAAAAATGTAATGTTTGAGATTCAAAATCGCAGTCTCTTCTTCTGGACAGAAATGGGAACTAATGCTCACTGTAAGTGTCCTTCCAGCTTGTATGTTGTATGAATTATTGTTTATTTATCATTGGTGGATTTGTAACTCACGCGTGAAACAGGCAACTGAAACACAGAGCGTGAGCACTGCCCTGTTCACAGTACACTACAAAAAAAAGTGTTTTGTGTTCACTATTACTGCTGACGTACATGAAAAAAACATGTTCTTCAGTATAAAACAGCTGGTAAATAAAAAAAGTGTTTTTTACTATTAATAATACATTAGAATTGGAGGTGTAAAGATAAAGATTCACAGCTCTGCTATTAATTTAAGTGTTTATTCATGTGAACAACTCATTTTTATTTAAGGTGGTACTTGATCTGAAAAGTTGGAGAACGCAAAAAAAAGCAATAAGACCAAGAAAAAATATTAGAAAAGTACATTTAAAGTAACGTCATTTGGATTTTTGGTAACTCACAGGAAAGAAATTTTCAGCATTAGTGTGCCGTTTCCCATTTTCTGTCCCTAGACTCCAGAGATTGTATTTAGTCAAAAGTACTGGGTTGATAGAGGTGATCTGTTTTTCCTGAGAGCGCTTAAAAACAGGCTTCAATTTCCAGGCCACTTCTAAAAGATGCTTGCATCACATTCCCCCGTCCACCACGTCACGTGACATAAGCAATTGAAGCATGGCCATAAACATCATGTGAGGGGTGACAGGCAGAACCGCCCCAAACAGCGAACTAACAGCCTGGAACAGATATTCTGTGTCTATACACGATAACGGATCAATTACAGAAGGCCTCAGTAACCTTGAACATACGCACATTAGAAATTCAGTTTGTCCTAAAGGCCATTTTAACAGCTTTCATTTTATGCCATGATAACGGTCTCTTTCTCTCTCCCTCTCTCTCTCTCCCTCTCTCTCTCTCTCCCTCCTACTCTCTCCCTCTCCCTCCCTCTCTCTCTCTCTCTCCC
This sequence comes from Barbatula barbatula, assembly GCF_947034865.1. Taxonomy (NCBI): domain Eukaryota; kingdom Metazoa; phylum Chordata; class Actinopteri; order Cypriniformes; family Nemacheilidae; genus Barbatula; species Barbatula barbatula. The sequence continues at coordinate 13,671,748 of NC_136785.1, forward strand.
ATCAGGGAACAGAGGTTACATACGTAACCTCGACGTTCCCTTTCTGTCGATCTCTCGACGTTGTGTCGAACCGACAGATGGGGTTCCTATTGAAAACGCCACAGCACTAAGCCGCGTCACAATCTCTAGCGAAGCGACGTTGACCGGCCTGGGCGAGCCACACGTGAGCGCTATCGCGAAATTTGTAACCTTCCAGTGGGCAGGCAGGGGCTCCCAGAGCTTTTGGCAAAGATGAGTAGCCCCTGCCCTCGGCCACCACAGAAGGAGGCCTTGTTCTCTAAACGAGAATCCGTCCGGTACCGTAGGGCTACTGGGTAAGCGCTGTTCCCTCAATGTGGACGTGCGCTACGGAGACCACTTCCCACCATAGGGGGGAATACAGTGGAGACACCAACATGGTCTCACCAAATAGGGGAGAACTCATGGGAGGTATGTGCGGAATGCCGCAAGGTGGATGTCCACCTGGGGGAGGTCATGGGTTGCCACGCGGGGAACCATCTCATGACGACATCTCAGACGGAACCACCCTAGTGGGGGGTTACTACGTGTGGGGCACTAGGTCCGGTTAGAGCTATATGTAATAACTCAGCTTGATACCCGGCCATAGGCGGCAGGGCTGCTCCGCCGAGCCCGCCGCCCTGAGTGCTTATTGATGGATGGACGGACTGCCTATTCTTCACCCTTGGGGAAAGAAGGGAGGCAGCCCATAGCGCACTGATCCACCAAAGAAGGGGAATGGCGCTATGCGCAGGCGTACGCCCTACGACTGCTGGTCTCACCTGTTGGCAAGACTCGAGCTGCCGACTCCCCACGGAGGTTGCAAGCCTCTGCGAGGTATAGCGTAGCCCAAACCTGCAACTCTACAGATGTCTGCCAGACGCACTGAGCCGATGCCCACGAGGAGGCCACACCCCGAGCGGAATGTACCGTCACTCAAATGGGCACGGGCTAGGATCGGCACGCCGTAGTGACGGCGTGTGCGATCCAGCGCGACAACTCTCCTCGGAGACAGCACTCCCGTTGCTGACCTCCATAACAGACAAGAGCTGCTCAGGGCCTTGAAGCCCTCCGTGTGGTTCGAGTAGAGGCGCAATGCGCTTACTGGACACCCCACGTACAGGTTGGGTCTTTCTCCCGGTGTGGGAGCGCCTGCAAGTTCACCACCTAGTTCCCAAAGGGGGGCGGCGGAACTTTGGGCACGTAAGTCGGCCTGGGTCTCAGGATCACGTGAGAGTCACCGGGCCTGAATTTTGGCAATCGGTGGACACGGAATGCTTGCAGTTGCCTCACCCTCTGGATGGACTCGAGCCCCAGCAGGAGAGCCAACCCCCCTCGCAGAACGAGGAAGGGGGCTCTCCGCAGCACCCCAAAAAAGGGGACCCAAAGGTCCACCTTAAGGTCCCAAGAGGGTACGGGGCGCGGACGAGGCCTTAGCCCCTCGCGCCCTAGAGGAACCTAATAATCAGGTCATGCCGCCCCAGAGGCTCACCAGCAACTGGTACGTGATAACCGTGACAGCGGGTGCCCACGCTCCAATGTGGAAGGGGAGATTACTCCCCAGCCTCTCCTGCAATAGGACAGCACGTTCCTGAGCGAGCAATTCCGCGGGTCTTCTCCTCGAGAAGAGCAACAGGACGAGAAGGGGCGCCACTTAAAGGCATCCAGCCTTGTGGGTATGGCCCTTGCCTGAGTGATAGTCTCCACCACTGAGGGGGGTAGATCATCCAGGAACTCCTCGTCCCATCCAGGAGCCAGACCCATAGATCCGGCTCGAATGCCACAATGTCCCCATCCCCTGCAAGTCGGCCCTTCGCCAGGGGATTTGGCCAGGGGGAGTTGTCGTCAGGAGTATTAGCTCCGAGGACCAAGTGTAGTTGGGCCCGTAGGCGCAACTAGCAGCACTTGATACTCCCTTCCCAGACCTTGCACAGGACCTGCGTAATGAAGCTCACTGGGGGGAAGCGTACTTCCGCTTGTCCCGCGGCCAGCTGCGCGCTAGGGCCTCCGTGTCGAGGGGGGGGCCTCGTCCAGGAAGTGCCCAGCGGTACTGGGTGGTGTTCAGGGAGGCAACAGGTCCACCTGTGCCCGCCCAAACCACACCCAAGCCGGCCCGCAGGGGTGGAGTCGTCACTTCCCACGAGGTGTCAACTGACGAGAGAGCGCTTGGCTGTCTGGTTCAGGACACCCGGTGGGCGTGTGACATGCAGGGGCTTTGCCACCTGCTGTCTCCACGGGAGGAGGCGTTTGGGCGAGTTGCGATGACTGCAGCGAGCGAATGCCACCCTGAGGTTTAGTACGCTACGCCGGTCGTGCTGTCCGGGCCAGTATGCTGGCTCTGCACGAGAGGCCGGAGCCTCATCAGTGCAAGCAGGACAGCTAGCAACTTTAGGGCAGTGATATGCCAACGCAGGCGGGGGCCCGTCCAGCGACCCGACACTGCGGCGGGCTCCGAAGAACAAAAAAGGCTCCGAAGAACAAAAGGTGAATGAATGAGCACGCCGGCTCCCCTTTTATAGGATATCCGGGGGCGGAGCCCGGCATGCAAATTTCATTCGCCAATTTCATTGGCCTTTTCAAAGTAGTCAGAAGATGATAGGTTCTCAGGGGCGAACCCTATCTGTCGGTTCGACACAACGTCGAGAGACCGACAGAAAGGGAACAGTAGATATGCACCCTTTTTTGTCCAGCCCTGCTCAAGACGAAACGTGATTGGTTGCTTTACCTGTCAGTCATATGGTCTTTTGGGTGGGCCATGGCAAAAGAAAGTGCCGATAAGTTCTGGCTACGTAAGACTACCTGATCGGTTGACAGTTTCAAAACGACGTTTCTGGGTACGCCGTTACATCAGCTTTGTAAACAAATTCACGCGTATCGCTGACAACTGGGAAACTTTGCGACAGTATTTACGACACACGTATCAGACAATTGCACATATCAACCATACACCAAAAAGGCTTGTTGTTGCTTTAAGTTACAAAAACATACAAATTATCACTTGTTTGATCATTATAAGCGACCAAACTTAGTTTAGAAACAGTTGGTGCTTTGTTTTTGATATGATAAGCTTTTATCTGACTAGAGAAAATTTTGATTATTCTTGTTAATAGCTAACAGACTACACCCTTGCACGAGCGCACCTTGTCATGATAAAAACCATAGATCGTAAAGAAAAATGGATGACCTGTCCCTATTCACTTCCATAGTAGAAAAATAAAGCCAAAACTTCCCAGATGTGGCCGCTGGCATTTTGCGGCGAGTTGAGATGCACCCATATTCCCCAATGTCTCAATCGTGTATAAACAAATCATGTTGCCACGTCCCTTTTTATATCATTTTATAACCATTATAATCTTAAACCAAATTTATGAGAAAAACGAATACTTGATCATGCATGAGCGTGATAAGAACTAAATTGAGATAAACAATCTTTTGCAAAAATGTATTAAATGTGTAACTATTTTTTTATTTGGCGTACATCCTGTAAGTCAACATGGTTTATGACCTATAATGTAGCCAGCTACCAGGGGCGATGGAATTGCTCTTACTTCACTTTTCAGGACGTGTACAGCAGGCTTGATAAAAACTCCATAACGAGTGCTCTGTATTTTGGTCTCAAAAACATCATAAACATAACCACGGGAGGCCCACTGGTGGTCCTTTCCCGGCTACTGTACCCCCTCTTATCCTGTCAATGCAGTACTGTCTAGCAAAAAAACTATAAAAAAGGCTAAATAATAATTATAATTATAAATAAGCCAAATCTTTGATGGCACTTTTTTTCCTTTCACAACAAGCAAAGCTACTTCATTGCATTTTTTAGTACATAAGACTTTGCTAAGCCCACTTAAAAGTGATTTAATCTGCATAATGAAATTACTTTTTCTGCGTCCCATTAAATTAGCTGACTTTATTTCAAGATGGGGAGCTCATTGTTTGCAAAACAACCAACATCTTTGTGGCGCTAATACTAATTAGCCGGTCCCAGCACAGAAGTGACATTTTAATCACAAGCAATACATTTAGAGTGGCGTCCTCTGCGGATATTACCGTAATCTATTGACGCAAGCGTTGACTGCTCATCTTTTATTTCATCTTTTAGTTCAGTTCGGAGGAAGGTGACATTGCGGAAGAAGGCGCCCCAAGGTCGATTATTAAACTAATACAATTTTTTGAAATAATTACAATAAAACCCCCTCATCCCCGGCCCGTCCTTGAACCGCACGCGCGCGCTAACAAACGATGACAAGCGCAGAAGCCCGAGCACAAAAACCTGACCACTCTGCAAAAACAAAAAGCAATCAGGGAGAAATCAATGCTTTTCAGTTTCATTTTCACAACTCTACGACCTCTTATCTTTTCTTGGCAAAAGAGGACATTTGGGCAATCAGCTGTTGTTTGTACCTGTCGAAAATTCGAAATTGCACCCCCACACGAAATTCACTGTTTAGTTTATGGAGCCCTGGCACTTGGTCGATACTACTTTTCCTCTTTACAAAACGCTCTCCTTTATTTCGTAACAAAAGAGCAGATGTTCCAACCGGCATGAATTTTCCTTTCTTATTTGTTACCGCTGTCTCCGGTTGCAAAAATTCCGACAGCAGGTGACTTTCAAACAGACAGACAAATAAATAGATCAAAGCGAGCAGAGAGATGCTTATTCCACCTGACGGCGCTTTTTTTTTTGTTTCTACTGGAGAACTTGTGAGAAACACACACATTGTGCTTACGAGTCAAATAAACTGTGTTGGTGGTGATTTCATTTTTTTACTGTTACGATATTGAACATGAGCGTGGATGTCTCATTTGAGCTGTCGAGAGCCACAGCATTCCATCCATCACCACAGTTGAACTGAACTGTTCTAGTGCTCGTGGTGTTGATGTTCCGGACTTCCCAAGTGAAGCGGTGGTTCTGCATAGAATTTGCATGGACAAACTGTTTTAAGGTTTTCCTGTAGCTCAGTGGTAAGAGCATTGCGTTTACAACGTAAGGTTGTGGGTTCGATCTCAGGGATTGCAGATACCCATGTAAAATGTATAGGATAATGCAATGTAAGTCGCTTTGGATAAAAGCGTCTGCCAAATGCCTTAATGTAAATACTCTCAGACTCTGAGTCAACCATTCTGCATCACACGGACGAACCTGGGGAACTGTACCCTTTGCAGTCAGAAAAACACTTTATTTCTACAAACCAAAAAAAGTGAATGATAACAACAGCATCGTCATCATGCATTTATTGTACTAAACAACTATTAGATATTAAATTTTATGTATATATACATAAACTATATTATAGTTCTAATACAGAGAACATTTTGGTTTTGGTTCCTTAATGATTCATTGCGCAAAAAAGTTATTCTATGGCATCGCTGTGACCTTTACATTTAAGAGTGTATATGCTTGCATTTAAATTTACACAGAATTTTTTTATCTTAATCAGTAATAAACAGAAACGTACTATAACATGAAGTATGTCAGTGGTTCCAAAACTGGGGGCGCGACCCCTAGAGGGGGCACGAGATCAATACAAGGGTGTGGGGGGCGCGACAACGCTTTTAGAATAATAGTAAAAACCTAAACTATTGAAATCATTTTATGAGTAAAGCATCCAGAAAAAAATAACACAATGTAATATATTACGATCAATGGGTTTTAAATCACATTGAAGAAACTATAGACTGCTGTAGCTGTTCCTCACCAGCCACCCGAAACAGGGAGGTGTAAATCAGAGCTTTACTGAAGTCTTCAATCTAGTGCTATAAATGAAAGCATCTGCACTGGACAGTCCACTGGGCTAACTGAGATCACTCTCAACTGGGAAACTGGCAAAATGCTTAATGAAGATAAAAAAACTTTTTTATTTGTTCATTATATAATTGTGTATAGTTAGGTAAGGATAGCAACATCATTGTTTGTATTATTAGATGTTTGTTATTTTAAAACGTTTTTTAAAAATTAGTTCGTAAAGCTAAGATGATGAGCACATCTTTTGTTGAAGGTTGCGAGTCCAATAAATCTGAATTGTATTTTGGTAGGTTGTAGTTAGTTATGCCAACTTGACATACTGTGCTTTCATCTTGAACAAAAAGTACTACACAAAATAAAAGAAAATACAGGACAGATTACATTAAACACGGATTGACTTGCACTTGGGATGAGCATTTAAAAATATGTTTTGTATAGTTTGACCAATGCATAATACTTTTAATAAATGAATTAAAATACCTAAGACATTTATAAGCAAAACCATTTATAAGAGAAAAATTTAACATTGAACTACATTATTTTACTATTTTAAAAGTTTAATTTAAAATATATTTTAATGTTAATTAATTACAATTAATAAATATATGATGCATTTTAATGTTTGACTTTAAGGTCATTTGTTTACCTTTGATGGATAAACAATTCTTGTGCAACATAAAATCTGAGCCCTGAAGTGAAACCATTGCACTCAAGCAACTTAAAAAAAAAGAAAAGACAGGCCTTGTGAAGAAATATCACTCATAAAATGTGTTTTGCCCCTAAAAGCCGGTGGGCTTGACAGCAGACCACCCTGGACTGTGAGCAAGCTCTCGTCTGGAGCGAAACACACACGTTCCTTCTCCATTCAGTGCCATGCGGCATATGTCAGAGCATTCCTTCGCCAACGTCCTTTTAGGCAGTTAGACTTCTATCTTATTGTCACTCTAGTGGGTCCCCTTTGCTTTAACTCAATTTGGTGGAAGAGCAGCGCTGGAGATTTTGCAGCAGCCTGACAGGCCCTTGAAAATTTCACTTAGGGACGGCAACAGAGAATCTGCATTCATTTGCAGAAGACGCATCCCCCTCCAGACCTCATCCCCAGCCGCGGAGCTTTGCGACTGGCACTCGCACAATGGAAAGCTTGACCTTACTGTGCATTGAAATGCTTAATCTTGTGAGACAGAGGCTGAGTGGATGAATCGCAGCTTTTACATAAAGGTCAAATAGCTAGTTATCTACTGCAGCGTACGTGTGGATCTCGAGGAAACAAGCATTTCGTCCAAGACGCTTGAGATGCAGACCTGTATATCAGCGCTAGTGAACACCAGTCCCTTAAAGTGACAGTTCACCCAAAAATAACAATTCTGTCATCATTTACTCACCCTCCTGTCATTTCAGTCTGACTCCCCTTTTGCAGAACACAAAACAAGTTATTTTCAAGAATGTAGGTAACAGAAAACCGTTGCTCTTTGAATTTAACATCACCTCACATTCATATGCCCCTCTTTACACCAAATGTTGCTGTTATGCTGTTATCCTGTTTGATAAAGGTATGCGACTGTTCTGTTTCAATATACATTAGTGTGTCTATAGTTTAATATACAGGTTTGTGGCTCCTCATTTAGTTTTTTAATTCACCATTGTAAATCTATAGGATTTGTATTAAATCTTAAGACGCACTTAAAGGCGGGGTGTCCGATTTTTCTGAATTACACTTGTTTAGACAAAGTCCTTGTAGCCAATCAGCAGTAAGGTGCACATTGCACAGGACGGACTTTAGTCGAGCCGAGTCGAGCGCTGACTAAAGCAAAGGATGGGAGTAGGTGTGTGTTTGTTTTCGTGATTTGATCATCAAAAAAAAACGCTAAAAGAACCTTGACACCCCACCTTTAAAATGTATGATATTGTATTAGATCTGCAAAACCTGGTCTCTGTGATTCCTTTAATACATTTAATTGAACGCTGTATCAACAGTTTTATTATTGAAAATCAAACAAATGTTTCTTGGTTTGATATCTGGTATCTAACGCAAATGCCAGTTGAACATTTCTACTTTTTAATGTTTCTGAGTCATTCAACAGTAGAAGCTATAGAACTGATAAAACGTGAAATTTACAGCAGGCTATTTTCAGTATTAATAATTCTGGTATGGATTAAAGTTAAACCTCTGGGGGAAGCTGATTTTTTTGCACTGTCAAAAGTTTATTTCCTGTTTTAATGCTATTTCCCAGACTTAGCTGTGAAGCGAGCTAGCTTTAACAGGCTTTACATAGCAGGGTTTTGAAACAGCTGGAAGTCTAACCTACAGTCCTGGAGAATTATTCGTATTCTTATAGAATCCAGAACTGTGCCGCGTTCTCCAGCTGCTTTTAAAGTCCTTTAACTTATAATATAAATCCTAAGCTTTCAAGCCTTACAGAGAGTTTGGACCTTTCAAAAAGCATACCTCAAAGATTCATGACGGACAGGCTGCTTTAACGAAAGAACAGAACAGTCTTTCTACACGACCAGAACCAGTGGAGTTTGTTAATCCACATAAAAATACACAACACCTAAAAGAACAGCAAATCTGAGAACTAAAACCTTTGTTGCTAAATGGCACAATAGGCATGTGTACTGCGATGCTAATGCTTACCATGCGTAGCAAACTAAAGTTGTGTCCTAAATTAAATATACACTATAGCACCATCGGACACATACATATGGAAGACATCTATTTGATGTGCTATTTAAGTTTTGAAAGATGCATTTTTTGATTGTTTACTCATCTCCATTACGTCTAGAAGATGTCTGTAAGATGTTTACGATTCAGAATGTATGTAAAAAGGTATAAGATGTTTATCAGATGTTTTCACACAGCAGATGTTTTCCAGATCTTCAGCAGATGTACCTGTGCTATCTGGGAATGGTTTAGACGGGAGCAATGTATGTCAACTGGATGACACAATGCGCACCAATAAGATTCAATTTTGTACATGTACAGTGGGTATGTAAAGTATTCAGACACCCTTAAATGTTTCACTCTTTGTTATATTGCATCATTTAAGTAGATTTTTTTCTCATTAACGTACACACAGCACCCCATATTGACAGACCAACACAGAATTGTTGACAACAGTATTCAGACCCTTTGCTCAGTATTTAGTAGAAGCACCCGTTTGATCAAATACAGCCATGAGTCTTTTTTGGGAAAGATGCAACAAGTTTGTCACACCTGGATTTGGGGATCCTCTGCCATTCCTCCTCGCAGATTCTCTCCAGTTCTGTCAGGTTGGATGGTAAACGTTGTTACCCTGGCCAGATCTGTGCCTTGCCACTATTCTGTCTCTGCGCTCTTCAGGCAGTTCCTTTGACCTCATGATCCTCATTTGCTCTGACATGCCCTGTGAGCCGTAAGGTCTTATACAGTATAGACAGGTGTGTGGCTTTCCTAATCAAGTCCAATCGGTATAATCAAACACAGCTGGACTCAAATGAAGGTGTAGAACCATCTCAAGGATGATCAGAAGAAACGGACAGCACCTGAGTTAAATATATGAGTGTCACAGCAAAGGGTCTGAATACTTAGCACCATGTGATATTTCAGTTTTTCTTTGTTAATAAATCTGCAAAAATGTCAACAATTCTGTGTTTTTCTGTCAATATGGGGTGCTGTGTGTACATTAATGAGAAAAAAATGAACTTAAATGATTTTAGCAAATGGCTGCAATATAACAAAGAGTGAAAATTTAAGGGGGTCTGAATACTTTCCTTACCTACTATACTTTTGATCTCATTTTTAACAGTTTTGCCTAAAAGACCACCATCAGACTAAAGCATAATGTCTCCACAGGTGAACTTTGCTCACGGCTGATAGCCCCGCCTCACTTTTGCTACGTAATGAAACTGCAACCATTAAGTGTGTGAAGTGTCCAACGTTCCACACCTTATATTTTGGGTTGAATAAATGCATCATCTGGGTACTTAAAGTACACTTCTTTTTTGAATTTTCAATGTGAACACTACTCTACTAGAAACTAAACTCTTTTTATCCTACAAAATGGCGTAGAATAGTGCAGAAGTTCGCAATTTGTGACGCACCCTAAGTCAAGAAATTGCAGCAGGCAGACCAGCTAAGCAACATTTCTGTAAATTCCCTTTTTCCTAAAGGCAGCTGTTAATATACATGGACACCAAATAATGATCCAATGATGGAGAACAACATAACTAGGAATGTGTCCAATCACATATTGTAGTACAATCCAAGCAAAGCATGCCAAATCTCACTATTGTGCTGCATCCTCCACACCCTGGCACTTACAAATGGTAACGTGAATGCTGTGTTCTGCACAAAGTGTGGGTGTTTATTGGTTGTTACCTGATTTACATGACTTGGGTAGTGCATCGTTTGCCAACACAACACAGAAAACGCATGAAAATATAACAACAGGTGCAAAAAAGTTTTACTTTAAGAAGCATTAAAACTTACAGAAACGAGATAAAAGCCACACAACTTCCCAGTTTATTGACGTGTGGTTGAGAGTTAGCAACACGCCATATGTCAGAGTAGCTTAATTTCGTTTAGTTAAGCTCCTCCTTAAAGATGCCCAGACCGGCATAGGCGGCAGTGCAGCTTCAGCTTTTTTGTTGCCTATTTCTCTGGTGGCCTCATTAGCTGCATCTCCACCACCCTTAGCAGAGATGCAGTGCCAACCTGGGCTGACGCTGACAGACAGAACGCTGTTTTGGTCCCATGCAGATCAAAACCAGTCCCAAACCCTCAAATCTGTCTTTCCCACCAGCAATGTCCAGGGAGCGTCAAACTTAACCACAGCGTTCCAGTGAGGAAATCCTAAAACATCACCACTAGGCTCATAAAGCTTAGATTCGTTTGCTTGGCGTCCACGCAACCTTTTTAATGAGGATCCATTGACGCCTCAAATGTTTGCTTGGGGAAACTCGCTCGGGACAGTGTGTCAACATTGAGTCGCTTCCAACTCCTCCCCTAGAAACTTCAGCAATTTGCTTAATCCTTTTGGCAAATCACGGTCAGAAACAAACTTAAGTATCGATCTGAGTCCATGATACGATTCTTCAAGCCAGAGCATGAAGAAACCATTGAATAAGGTGTATTGTATGTAGTACCACAATATGATACCCAGCGTCTCCTGACTCACGTAAGATAAGATCGACCCGCTTGTCTCATAGCAGTAAGCGTTTATCCCTCAGGAAAAACAAAGAGCATGGATTGTAGCATTCTCATTTATCTGTCCAACAGAGAGCATTATGTTTTGTATAGAATTATTCTGAGCTCGTCTTCTGTGAATCATTACAGCGAGACTACATATATAGAGAAAATGTACACAATATGCAACACAGCTGCAGAAAGGAATGAATCTCAGGTCTGTCAGACAGAATTATAACTGCGGTGGACTGTTTTAACTTGCATGCATTTGCCATAACTTCACATGTTAAAGTACAATTTAATCATAAACTAAAATTCTGACATTTTTTATTGACTTTCATGTCATTCAAACCCCGTATTTGACTTTATGTTCTGTGGAACACAAAAGAAGATATTTTGAAAAATGTTTCAGTGGTTTTGTGTCAATAAAATTGAAGTCAATGATGTCATTGTATATATTCTTCAACATATTTATTTCGTGTTCTACAGTAGAAAGAAGGCATGACAATGACAAGAGGGAATGATGACAGAATTTACATTTTGGGGTAATTTATCACTTTAGGGACAGCTCATTGAATATATTCGGTGGAAAGTGGAAGATTAAAAAACATTTTTACAATTGTATGCAAGCAATTCTTTAAAATAAAACAACACATTGAAATGGAAGGGAAGGCCATAAATGGAAAACTAATCATTGACATCAAACTCATATATTGTGAGACAAATGCTTCAAGCAAATGTAATAGACCAAGTGGTTTATCAGTGTAACAGAAACATGTACTGTATGTGACTAACAGATAATGGCTGCCTTCACGCTTTACGACTCACAAGAAGAAACTCATTAGCACAACAAACAAACAAAAACAAACATTGAACCCAAATTAAAAGATAAGGTCAAGCTCAGCAACTGAATATTTACACCCTTTGCTGTTTGATTATTTCATATTTTTTTATAGTTTTGAGTTTAAGGGATTGTTATTGAGATTGTCAAAGGAATGAGGTCTGCTATGAGCCAAATGTAAAATTTGTACTATTTTATGTAATATATTTGGGTGGAAAAGACACGCGTCCCAGTGCACCCAATCATGACCCAAAGCCACAATGTTGAATACGAAAATGACAGAATGTACATAGTCAATCCTGTCCAGATAGTCAATACTGTCCAGAATTCTTTTTTTGTCATGCTCGTTGGAAGTTTCTGCACATCCTGATAGCAATCAAAAAGTAAAGTGAATTAATGATTTTTTATAATTATACAGTATATCGTCTGTGAAAGGCGTAGGACCAAAAAACGTTCGCCAATCATTGCTCTCGGTCCGTTTTCAGTCAACGTAATCCCACTGTGCAACCTGTTCACGCAGACGTCATCAGCACGCTCACATACGTCTGATGAGTTTTGATAATAATGCATTATGTAGTTCAGTAACTTTACGAATGAGCTCAACGACAACGTTACTAAACGGGAACTTTTTACAGATATACTCTTATTATAGGGAGATGGAAGGTTCTGTAATACTTTCAATTGGAGAAACCGTAACCGCTAACAAAAACCGTTGAGATCCATTTAAAAAAACTAGCATTTGGACTGCTTTTTTGGCTAAAGTTTGTAGGCTTTCCATCTAGTGGCTTTACCATTTACATCATATGTTTTCAGAGTTAGGAGCAAGCTTAACACACTGACATCTTATACTTACAACAGAAAACTTGCTGCATCTAATCCCGGTTTTAAAGCTGTTGTGTACGTTACGTTGTATAACGTTGTGTAACGATATTCACTTATTTCTTTAATGTTTTCTCACTGATCTGACCCAATTCCCATTCATGTGTTTTGGCGGAGGAGTGGCTTTGGAGGCGTGGCTTTGGGAGGGGTCATATGGTTTCACTGCTAACAGGCAAACGTTAGCATTTTCCTATTCAACCTTTAAGGGAAAAAAGAGAAAAATGGTGCTTAGAGAGGAAAAGGACACGGACACTGGAACACAATAGACGGCAACCAAGACTTTTGATTCAGAGATATAATAAAGACCAAAAGGTGACAGAAAGAATTCCACTAACTGTCAAAATCTCAGATCTGAAGATTCGGTTTATTGAAAGAGCCTTTCAATTTTCTGTTCAGGGAATGACAATAACCGTCGTGGAGGTGCGCAAAAGTTTCGCTCATGCTGGGTAATGTTTGCTTCTCAAATCCTTCGACTTTCACCATCAGACTTGAAGTCAAACACAATGAGGAACTGAGAGCTGTGAGTGACTAAGACCCTCTCAGGCTATCTATATAATAGCCTTCTTTCATTCTCAAAGAGCCCTTTCTTGTGCCTTTCTCTCTCACTTCCACACACTGCTCTTCTCGGTTCGTCAGGATATACATATGTATGAAATATAACGTAATACTTCTTCTCTCTTAATGGGGATCTTGGCTTTCCTACCTTTTCTTTTTCACGACAGGTCGCCCACCCCTTTAATTAGGGTATCAGAAAATCTCTCAAAGCGTCGCGAAATAGGCTCTCTACAGGACATGGCTATCAGCTCAGATAGACCCAAATTCAACTCGGATACGGCTGATAGGAAGTCCTTAGGCTGCGGCTGAACTTAAAGAAAATGGTGGAACGTGGAAGTAGAAAGCAAGCAGCATTGAGAGAAGGTGAACCATGGAGTTACAGCTTCCTGCAATGATGGTTCAGCAGAACCAGCCTATTGATGAATACTTTATGACATGAAACCGAACACGACCAATTCTGGCCTCAATTACTTTATAATTCCCTGTTCAAAGGAGGAAGGATTTAATTTAATTTTGCAGTGTTGGGGATGAATGGTGGTAGATGGGGTAGGAAATGGATATGGATCTTGCCCTGACAACATAAAAAAATGGACAGAGTTCGACTCATTCGCTAGGGGATGGAAATTGATTGGCTTGCTAGGATATAAAACAGTACAGCCTTCACAATGCCTTGTATCAGATGTCCATTCCTGCAAATCCCATTAGGCAGAAATGCAAATTAAATGAAAGTTAATCACCCTTTCTGGGAGCTTTTTTTCTTGTTCTTTCATCGTGATTGATTGAAAACTTAAGTACAAGAAGCTGGCTTTAACCTCAGAAATCTAATATTTCATCTTTAATATTAAAGACAACATGAACTCAGATATTTGCTGTCGTAATTCACGACCCTGGTCTTATTGTGCACGATTCATTCAAAAATGTTGATGTTCATTTTTTTTTCTAAAATAGAAAAACTTTTCAATTCTTTCACAGAAGAGAAAACTCTAATTCGAACTAATTTCTCACTATTCAATTTATCCCTGAAGGATAAAATAAATCCTCATAATAAGGAAACTGGAAACAACTAGAAACAAATAAGAATGCCTTTCCGGTCTTGAGATGCCCATGAAATGCGTCTTTACACTACTGACTGAATGGGGCCGATTACTTCATATTGTTGTCATCGTGAAATTTACTCCAATTTTTTTATGGAATATTGTAGTGTTTTTTTATGAAGAAAATTACTTCTGTTAACTTCAAAAAAAATTTATTCATGTGCACTCATTATCTTTGATCAAAAATATTTACTTCAATCTCTCTTCACTTCGGATACATCGTATCTGCCCATGAAAAGATTGCCCATGAAAATGTTTCTATTTTAGAAGCTGTTTAATTTGGATATACGTCAAGATATTGAAAAGAAGACACCCGCTATTTCTGTTCACGGAACTTTCAAAGCGACAGTATGTAACTTTTGCTTCTTTGTTGCCGCCACTGTTTAAAACAAACTTGCAGAAACATAAAATCTTCAGTATTGTATAAAGTGACAACATTAAAAACATTTCCTGCAAAGTCTGACCTGATAACTCAGATTATAAATCAATATTAAAAGCTTAGCATTGTGAATCAAAATAAAGGTAAGGAGAAGTTTCCAACAGTGCACTGTAAAATAGCCTCTGACAGTTTTCCATTAAAACGGTAATGTGCTGTAGAAAACAATATTTTTCACTGTTGTTAATTTACTTGAAATTATCAAATCTACTGTGTTTATATATTAGGGTTATGTACTGTATTTTGCATTGCCTTTTGGGCTGACCTGCGTGGCAATGTTTTGATTGTAGGAGCGTACGAGTTTAGTGTTTAGTCATGATGACAGAATTTCTATTTTGGGGGTTGACTATCCCACTAAGGATTACTTGAGATGGAGGATTTACAGATACAGAACATAAATGTTGCTTATGTAATGCTCAAACCTGTTGAAAAAAGTGGAAATTCTAATGGTTTCCATTAAAATACCATTATGAACCATTTGCTTTTTCTATTAAATCCATTGCAAAATTCATTTTGTAGTGTGTTTTTGGCATTATTCCAACAGGAATCATCTGCCAGATAACATCCCACCAATAGAATCCATCAAAAAGCAGTAGACACCATTTTAGTTTCCATTAAAACCAATACAATTCCCATCATAACTACAACATTTTATGTTGTGTTTTGGGTAGGGTTCTATTGTTTTTCAAGCAGGGATGTTACCAATTGCCATTTTAAACATACAGTAGGCTGCCATGACGTTCCACAATAGGTTACACGTACATTCACGTACGATTGAAATTGCATGTATTGTGTTTCGCGATATTTGCCATCGCAGCAGGAAATCAATATTTGAAATAACGGGCTGCCTTTAAGATTCGCAGGGCGTCTTTTGTAACAGTAAGACTAACTAGGCCCGTGGTTACTTGAGCCATTGATTTTGAAAAGGCCTATTTGACAGCAATCAGGCAACCAACACCAAGGCAGCATGATGATTATCGAGTTCAAAAGTTAGAAGCAGGCTTTGATGGCGGAACTAAATGTAGCGTAATCTCTCCTGAATGCTTAGTCACTGATAGAAGCCTTCGAACTGGGCGGGGGACATTCTCTGCCCAAGCGTACGGCTCAGGAGATTACTGCTAGCCCACAGGAAAACGAAGCAGCTTTCCTTAAATCATCTCAACGTATTCACTCCGAAAATCTTGAGCGTTGCTTGAAAGCTTCGCACAACATCCTCAACCTTTGCGGTGACCTTTAACAGCATATTGGCACAATCACGATTTGGAGTCGCAGTTCCATATGTGCTGGAGTATTTCCTAACTCTCTGCACGAGGAAGAGTGTGCAGCGGAACTAAGCGCGCTGGATATTTCAGGTCAGAGTCTTTGAACGTGTACTAACCTGCGGATGACAGAGCTGTCTACCACAATGAATGTCTGGGAAGCACGAGCACAGTGAATACAAGGCATTAGGCTTTATTGTGGCTTAAAATACATCCTTGTAACCTCAAGGGTGGCACAACATTTCTGGCTCACTCCATAGAATTTCAGCGGAGATGTTTAAAACATTGACAAAATGTTATTTGTTGACATTTACCCACAGAAGGTCCCAGAAGCTTCAAGCTTGACAGGCTGCTAGGCCAAAGCCTTTAAAGAGTGCCAAGAATCGGAAATATATATGCATGAAACCAAGGTTTTTTCGAGTTGTTTGGCGATGCTGTTTTGTTTTTCTCCCGCACACCTTTGACAGTATGCTCAGCGGGTTTTAACATTGCTCCATAGAGGCCTTTTTTATTTGAAATCATTGATACGGATTTCCTGGGGCTGTCATATTGATTTTTAAGATTTATGAGCGGTGGGATCCTTTTAAGAGGACCCGGGTTTCTTGCTCCACCTGTGAGGAGTCATTTATTGAGCACTCTCTTTGTGTCCTTGCCTGAACAGCCCATGTTTCTGTATAAACTTCTGGATTATTTTTTGGTATAAAGTCTATGTACCAGATCTGTGGTGTGCTGTCAGTTACTACAATAAATGCACTGATCGCCTATAGCTGGATTCTGCAAACTCATACTACCAAAATACAGACATCAACAATAAAAAATATGATTTTGAGCATATTAGTTTAAATGTATACATGAATTTAACCTTTATGGTAATAAACAACAATGCCACCAATGGCGCCCAACCTCAACTAGAACAAAGCAACTTTCTAACCAGCCATCCCTGCTGAATACACAGACTTCAGCTACCTGGTATGCAAAAAGCAGTGCATCAAATAAGTGAGATACTCAGTATTCATGAAACAGCAGGCGAGCAGTACCTAGATGACCTATTGCGTCTGCGGAGATTCTAAGTGTGTAACCAGTGGACACTTTGCTATCTCATAAGACAACGAGAGCTGAGGAGCATTCAGAATCAAAAAGTTAAGAAAAACAAGGCTGCTCTGGTTCTTGTTTCATCCTGTGGGTATCGAGAAAGTCGTTTCTCATTGAAAAAAGTGCTTGTATAAAACCACTTAAACAAGTATTTTAGAAAACGTTTCGTTGTTATTGTTAGCTAGCTAGTCGAACAATCGTTGATCTTAAATATGCCATTAATAGAGCTTGTCAATCGACGTCACGCTGTGTTGCGTGCTGGGTGTCGCGGCCATATTTGTAGGTGGTAGCGGCTCTTTTCTTTTCTGAGTTCAGTTCAATGTTGGTCCGTTTGACTTGATTTATTCATATTTTCCACCGCTCTCATTCTCTTCACAAAAGCAAGGTGAGAGCCGTAGTAAAACAAAACAATCGCTAGTAAATTACCTCCGAAGATGGCGCCCCAGCATCCAACGGGCCGTGACGTTGATTGACAAGCTCTATACAGTGATTGAAAAGAACATTGGTAGTTTGTGGACTATATGGACAACAGTATTGGGGCGCCCCCTTCTACTAAGAGTTTATCTATTCAAGAAATTCTCAATCTCTATAACATACGATACCATATTAAATCATTTTGTTTTTCATTTTTGGTGCAGTAGTTTTGGAAAAGCCTTTTTCTGTTTTGAAACAGCTTGTTCGGGGGAGGTGGTGGGGCGTCCATCATGGAGACAATGATCACAATTTAATATTTTAGCAATATTTTGGATTACATTTTCTGATAAACCAAAATGTTTTTTACAATATATTGGCTAAAACGAATGGGCAACAAATCCTTCGCTATCATTTCGGTGATAAGTTGTGTCATCTTTTCACCTCTGGCTGCGCTGCATTTCTGTGTGACTGTTAAAGATGCGATGGTCGTCTGAGTTGCGTCTTTGGTGGTTAGCTAATACTTTCAAAAAATCTTATAGTGCCTCTACAAAAGCCAACTGGTTGGGAATGATGACCATGAAGTACAATATTATTGAGCAAAGGTTATCCTTTAAATAAGAATCAATCAGCTAAACATAAAGTGGAAAAATAAGTCCACAAATTCTGGCAAGTACAAAGCCAGAGCTCAGAGAAATCTGTAGAGCCCTTTCGAGTGTAAATGCCCTCCATTATACGCCACTGAGGTTTTCCAGCTCACTTGACAATGTATTGTGTATCTGTGGAGGAAACGGCCTCCAAACAGAGTTTATGTAAGGACCGATGGTCCAATCAGAAGAGATCACAGTCAAATCTCTCACCATTGGGCAACTGACAGATTTAGTTTAGCGAGTGCAGATGACCGGCTGAATTCACCTCTCCTATTCGCTGCTGAACCTGAAGAGGCTACGACACGGACTACCTCATTGATTTAGATACCATGACGGTCATATTAGTTAGAGGCCTTCCGTTTTCAACACGTGACAATGTTACTAGCAGCGTTAGACCATGGCACTTTGTTTGATTAACAAAATCAATGGCATTGCGCATCAGAACATAATATATGACAAAAAAAACTCACAAGGCTTGCGGTGATATCGATGGTGTCGAGTGAAGAATGTTTGTTTTCAAATTGAATCGACAGCTAAACTTATTGCATCCACAAATAAAATACTTCCAGGGCATCTTTTGGCACCGTTTTATTGATGCTTAACAACATCGACAGTCCATAGAGTAAAGGCGCCGGGGCCACGAGCTTCCTCTTATAGTATTAATCATAGAGATGTTGTCTGTAGGACGAGATGATAAGTTAAAATTAATATATGTAGTTAAAATGCCAGGTTGTCAAGGCAGACCCTGTAGTCCTGACAGGCAGATTTGTCACTCTACCGGGTGGCCCAGTCAGTGACACAGTGATGAATTGTGGGATAGAAGGCCAGGATGTCGGGGTGCATGAATAGGGTGCTGGCATCCTACTTTCTCCTTCCTTTATCAAGTCTCGTCTTTTTTAGATGTTTCCTCCATGTGTCATCCTTTCGTTTTTGATCCTCGGGTGAGACGACTGACATTTCCTCCCCTGTGTCCACGAACTTTTGAGAGATGCACCAAACCCTTTCGTTATGTGATGCCGGGGCTCGCAAATGTTCTTGTTTTGATGTCCATTAAATGTGAAAATGTCAAAAGTAAGGATGGATAAAAACAAAAGATAAGCGCCACTAGCCCGAGAAGATTGTAATCGGATCTTCTCCATAAACCAGATATATACAACCAAAGAGCAGTCCAGAAAAAAAGCTTGAGGATTTCAGGATTCGGTGGTGGAAAAATGAAACTGTGAGCGAGTGAAAGAGGTTTTCTGAATACAGCTAAAATGTTTTTCTTCTTTGGATAATTACTTCTCGCTTTCCAGCAGAGCTGCATGTCACATAATCAGTGTGGGCCGCGGCGGTTATGCTGGGTAAGGTGGTGTCAACACCCTCCACTTGATCTCAACAAAACCAAACATTGATCTAATGGTAAGATACCACAGGCTAGCTTTCTCCTTTTACACTTGATTGTGGTTTATTTGGGCTCGCAACTAGATCTGTTATCGCTGGGGCCAGGAAAACAGAATTACAACCTTTGAGACAAAATATAGAGTGACAAAACTGAGAAAGAGCATTTGTGTAAATCATCAACTGGACACAAACCTATTTCGCATTCTGGAAGACATATGGACGACTGCTTCAAATATTATTTTAATTCAATGTCATCTAAACTGATAGCATAAAAGTTAGCTATTTCAATTTTTGTCTATTTGTCTATATAGATCAGGGGTTCCCCCAAGGTTGCGGTTGCAAGATGATTTGAAATAACTTCTTTTACTATTAGGTGTAACAAAACATAAGAATATTAGTTAAGTTAAAAATAAAACTATGCAAATAAAAAGCCATCAGCCTCCCTCCCATATGCAGGTGTTTGGGTAGACCTAATATGTGCATGTGCGCAGTTGCACGCAATGTTTGTATACTTTACCCACATCCGAGGATAGTGGGGGTCTCAAGTCACTGGCACTGTTATTTTGGGGGTCGTAGGCAGAAAAGTTTGGGAACCCCTTACTAGTTTATCAAGTCTAACTGAAGCTCCTTGATGGCTTTGTGGCACCGCTGTGCACATATTTTGGAAGAAGAGGGTCAATGTAATTTACTAACACCCTTTATAGATGACCCAGTCATGCACCAAGTAAACAAAATAATATGCCAGTGAGGTTGAATAATGTTGCGGCATTTGAACTTAAACTGGCCTTATTTGCAACTTCACAAATAGCAATTTCAGTCTATTCAGTACAATTCCCAGGTTCACAATCAGGGACATATTTACCCGGCCAGCACGATACATGTCTGACTGTTGAATCTGCTGATTTTCAAATATGTAGACGTTTTGTAATATTTTGTGACATTTTTGTATCTAATGTTATAGTGTTCACTAAGTTACGATATCAGACATTGACAAAGGAATTCGAGAAATAATAATAATACTGTGATCTTATCATGATATGATATCTGTCAAAATAATTTTTCATTTTTTTTTATATTAAAAAAATCACACTTAAAAATCGAGTTTGGGGATTAGAGAGGGAGTGAGAGTTTGCACCATCGTGGCTCTCAATGCCAAAACTTTAAACGGGTGCTGAATTATTTATGACAGTTTGCTATGTGTAGAATTAATATTAATAAAGTAATCCAATGACTCCAGAGGGTTCATATCTTCCCGAGCAAAACAGTACATTTGTGAGAGAAAACAAACAATATTTTAAGCTTATTTAGCCAAAATTTTATTTAAACAAACAGGGTAGAGCGATAAATAAAAAATGGTAAATTGTCAACAATCTCATTGATTCGTATGGGTGTTGAGACTAGTACTGATGTCGTGTTTTGTCATGAGACAACTGGAAACCAATTATTTTTAGTTATCAATTGAGAATTATGAGAATTATATTACAATTTTCTGGTGAATTATTTTTTGGGGGGTTTTGCATGTTCACTTCACTTTATCTACTATATTTAATGCTGTCAAAAGACTTAAAAGGAAGACCCCACCAGTTTTGTTATGCTTAGACAAGGCTTTCCCACAAGACCCTCAATAGTGACTGTGTCAGTGCGCCCGGGTAACCAGGTCCACAAGTCCACATTAGAAGAGGGCACTTTCTGCGAATAATAACGGCCAGATATCAATGGCTCTTTGTGCTGCTATCCTTTGATGTGATGAGTGTGGAGCTGGGGAAACACAAGGATAGGTTACAGTAATGAATTTCTCTCTCAGGAGTGAGGCGAGGATGCAGGCAAAAATAGAAGACGCCGTCGCCCCTGACCTAATGGATCGGAAAACAAATAAACAAGCGTGAAGTGAGGGGGAGAATAAAAATGAATGAATGCATCGGATGGCCGTGTTAATGAACCCGCTGGTGGCGTTCAGACAGGGGCTATCATGCCGCTTTTATACGATTGTTTTACAGCGCTCCTGAACCTTCAAGACGCTCATAACCTCGTGCTGCTTTCTTCTATGCAGGTTTGCCGTATAAGTTGTGCGTATTAGTACAGCACAGACAAAAGAGACTTGCAAAAGAGACAGAAGGTGAACTGTATCGCACTGTATTGCCACGATGGTGCAAACTCTCACTCCCTCTCTAATCCCCAAACTCGAATTTTAAGTGTGATTTGTAATAATAAACAAAATGAAAAATTAATTTGACAGATATCATATCATGATAAGATCACAGTATTATTATTATTTCTCGAATTCCTTTGTCAATGTCTGATATCGTAACTTAGTGAACACTATAACATTAGATACAAAAATGTCACAAAATATTACAAAACGTCTACATATTTGAAAATATATTAGGTCTACCCAAACACCTGCATATGGGAGGGAGGCTGATGGCTTTTTATTTGCATAGTTTTATTTTTAACTTAACTAATATTCTTATGTTTTGTTACACCTAATAGTAAAAGAAGTTATTTCAAATCATCTTGCAACCGCAACCTTGGGGGAACCCCTGATCTATATAGACAAATAGACAAAAATTGAAATAGCTAGCTTTTATGCTATCAGTTTAGATGACATTGAATTAAAATAATATTTGAAGCAGTCGTCCATATGTCTTCCAGAATGCGAAATAGGTTTGTGTCCAGTTGATGATTTACACAAATGCTCTTTCTCAGTTTTGTCACTCTATATTTTGTCTCAAAGGTTGTAATTCTGTTTTCCTGGCCCCAGCGATAACAGATCTAGTTGCGAGCCCAAATAAACCACAATCAAGTGTAAAAGGAGAAAGCTAGCCTGTGGTATCTTACCATTAGATCAATGTTTGGTTTTGTTGAGATCAAGTGGAGGGTGTTGACACCACTTTACCCAGCATAACCGCCGCGGCCCACACTGATTCGCACATGGGTACGATCTTGATTTAGTTCATAAATCATGAAAGGGGGTTTGAAATGAACCAGTGAGTATAAGGTTACCCAGAGGAAAGGTTCATTTTATTCAGAGGTTGATCTTTCATAGCTCAGGAGGTTTGATCGAGTTCTTAATTGTGTTTTATTTAACTATCAACTTAGTTGCAGAGGTTTCTCCTAAAATAGAAATACAAATAGAATCAAATGAGACCGTTTAAATACAACAAGGATATGGAACAGTAAAACAGAGATGACATTTAGGTCAAATAATCTGGATTTAGGTCAATTTAATGAGAAATGTTTGAGTTGATGCTGAAATCTTCCCCATTGTGGGTCTTTTATTTAATAAACGTTTTACATTTACCCTTCGTCTGCCTGCATCTGGGTTCTGTCCAAAGCCATTTCGTGACAGATTGAGGCAAATCTGGTCTCAGTTTGTGACATTGTTGAGATTTCTGACTCTTTGTCTCAGGAGAAATATCCTTATTATTAACATAAGAACTGGAAGATTTGTATTTATTTCACACAAGGTTCCTTGTGGTGAAAAAATGTTCTTCAGATTAGATCAGTTCTTCAAAGAACCTTTGGCTGAATGGTTCGTTGTGGAACCCAAAATGGTTCTGCTAAGGCATCACTTTGAAAGACTTTTAACCATTTTTAAAAGTGTACGTCTTCTCGTATTTTTAGTTTTATTTGCTTTTATAAATATTTAAAATTTGCATTTATTTAAAATTTTTTAATGTTAATTCTAGTTATTTTTTAGCAATAATGTTATATGCTTTTGTCGTTTTATTATTGATTTTATTTTTTTATTATAATTTTAGTACCTATTCCAGTTTATTCTAAGTCAAGTGTTTCCAATAGTTTATTATATTATTATGATGGTGATGTTTATTAGATTATTATTATACTTTCCTCGCATTTTTGGGCAAATACTACTTGGTTAAACTGTAATAAAGTAATGTATAAAATATTTATAAAATGCCACCAAAAAGGTTTTTGGGCACAATATTGGACCAATTGGCACAAAAGAAATACAGCACGGCAGAACATTTCACAACATTCTAATATTAAATCTTGATTTGTTTTATTCAGGGCTGCACAATAGCGATTAATACTGAATAATGCGTAAATCAACCTGTGCTGAGCGATTGTGATATCTCAAAGTTGACAAGTTACTCTTTTCCAGATTTTCATACAAATTTCAGCACACTTCCAGATATTTTCAGAGACCACCGCATATTAGTGTAGATTGTTATGGTGACTGGAACTGCATCTCCCAGGCAACAAATGCTTTTTTATGTTTCCTGGTGATTCCAAAAGGATTTTGTTTAATGTTCAAACACCATCATTGTTTGAGCCCACCCGTGTGTTTTAGCTTTTGAACAACACGCGTCAAAGATGCTACCCTTAATTCGAAACGTCTCCAGCTTAGCACAGTCTATCTCTTCTAAAAGATATAATGTGCTGCTCAGATGTCTTCACTTTAAAAGCTTCTTTATTCCCAACAGACCCATACTGTCAGCACAGTCTGAGCATTCATACAACTGTGGAAGGGGCCGAGACGCTTCCTTTCCTATGCATGAAAAACAAAGTTCTGCAAGTCGTGCGTCGGGTTTCTAAGGGAGGGTTAAAGCCCTTTTTCATGCGCCACTGATCTCTTCAAAACCGACATTGCACTTATTTTCTGTGTCTTCTGGTGCTGTCTGGGACCTGTCACTACACCCACCGGGTGGCCTGAAACACAAACGACAACAGATGCAGAGCGGTCCAATCTCTGTCAAACGTCAGCCATCTAATAATAAATGCGAGTGGGCACAGCTACTATTTTGCAAATCTTTTAAAGTCAATCACGTTCCACAGAGTATATATCTTGCAGGCCTGTGTCATTGCAGCACTGAACTACAGAGGTTGTCGCTTTGGTTTACGCCCACCCGGTAGCCCCGCCCACAGACGCCTTTCTCTTTAAACTGCTGCTGCATTGTTCAAGCTGTCAATCACGCCAATGTGAGATGCCCTTCCATAGCTGTCCTTCCAGAACCCGGTTCTGTCTCAGTGATTCTCCGACCTGTAGGACTTCACTGCTGGATGCGATTGTGATTAATGACGCAGTCCCGGAAAGAACCATGTTTGACCTCTATCGCGGTACAAAAGTTCGAACAAAACCTCCGACATGGGAAAATTCTAATGTTGTAACTAGAGGATGCGGTGACCTTTCCGTCTTGTTTCAGCACTGCGCTTCTATCGCATTTCCTCAAATATACAGATTTTTACACAATGTTCACGCGACAACGATGAAGAATCGCTACGGGAACAATTTTAATAACATCCATTCATCACGGTTTCCAAATTCCTGGAAACTAATCAGCTTTTTAGTTTGTTCTTATAATTTCTAGAAATCTCATTAGAATAATTTCCAACCGATATCATTCATTGAGCAAAGCAATGTGAATTTATTAAAATAATGTAATCAAAGTAAAACTAGGGCAGAATAATGAGCAATAGCTATTCTCAGACTCGGACACAAACTCAAAAGCTTTTTGGCACAGTAATGGGGAACAAAACATAATAGTAACAGAACCCATATAAACAATTAATGAGACACATAGGAAGTCTTGCCTTTAAGACGTCAAGCTAAACCACCTGCTGTTCTTTAGATGTTTCACCTGAATATAGACTTCCTGAAAGAGACGGAAACAACAGTTCTGCATCATTACAGGAGAAGTGAGGTGAGGGATGATTTTGACTTCAGGAGTGAATATTCCACCTTCAGGTCCTCAAAACCTCACAGTCCTGCATGAATCTGATGAAGACAAATTATACCAAACTTAATACAGCGTTCTTCCCTCCAACAATCTCTACGTTCTGCTGCGTATGTGTGACACGGACGAAAATTGATGGATGGGACTTTCTCATGCAAAGTATCCAGACAATAATGTTGGAGCTTCGTCTTTGTAGAGAATCTATTTAAAAAGTTTTTCCTGTAAGTAAAGATTGAGAAAAGAAAACTTTGAAGGGCTTCGATTGGCTGTCCTCCTATTTGCTTGCTGGCCTGTTTGCGAGTGTGTTACATTGCGACGTGATCCTCTCCGCTGAAATACGGCAGGCTTTAAATATAATTGGGTTTGTTCTGAAGGATAAATGTACTGCAGCTACAGGTGTTATTCCACAGAAATTAAAGTGAGGTATAATGTAGTCGGTGGATTTCGCAGAATACACAAGAAACTGAGGTGTCGCCATAACCAACGTATTTCTCCAAAACCAACTGGCTGTACATGATCCCACTTATTACACGGCTGCTTACTTCATACGTAAGTTATTGAACGAGAAATATTGATTTGAATTATTCTATAAGCTTATTTGTATCAACTGCAGAAAACGTGAAAACCTGTCTACTCTCAATTTTAAGGTAAGACACAAAGTTAAAACGAGTAATGTAATTTGGTTTGATCAATATAATCAATATTAATATTTATTGGTGAATATTATCTCATATTCTGTACTGTTAAATGATTAAAATGCAGTATTTATAGTGATGTATATCCCACTGAGAAGGATTTATGTGAAATTAGTTGTTTTATTGTCGTTACATTGTTTGGAGCATGAGAAACGAAATGGAAACAAATGGAAATAAACATGATGTATTTTGTTCATAAGTTGTTCTATGTCCTTTTTTCTTTGCAAAGTGACATTTAAAGACAGCTATAGGCAAGATCTGTTAGATAGATCTGTTTTTCACCATTACATTTAGCAGTTTCAGGATTTTCTTTAACCAACCATTCTATAAAGATTATTCCTTGGTATGTTATGTAAGATATAGCCAAATGATTTGATACTTTGTACAATATGCGTTAAAAATTGTATACAACGCATCTAATTTGCGTATTAAGGTATTTTTGGAACAACATGTAATAAAAAAATAAGCGTAATAATGGGCAACATTTTTATGA
This sequence comes from Barbatula barbatula, assembly GCF_947034865.1. Classification (NCBI taxonomy): domain Eukaryota; kingdom Metazoa; phylum Chordata; class Actinopteri; order Cypriniformes; family Nemacheilidae; genus Barbatula; species Barbatula barbatula. The sequence continues at coordinate 13,698,142 of NC_136785.1, forward strand.
GAATAGCTAATATTTTATAGGAATATTTATATATAATTTACTTCCGTATTCAGATGTTGTGTCTCCCAGTGCCTTTATAGAGTTCTGATAGAGAGGTTTCTGTGCGTACGTTCGGTCTATGAATCACACGCATTTTGATCGTAAAATCTAATTTAGGACGGTTTCTTTGCAACATTTGATAAAATATGCCCCAGGGTCCACTACAGTGGACGTATATGACACTGACATGCAATGTCCATATTTTGATTTAAACCCCCGCCCCATATACATTGTGTGAGATGTTCATTCATGACAAACGGTTAGAAATTTCGTCAGATTTAAATGATGATTGCAAAATAGTATCATATTTTCATGATAATGTGCCAAAGTTGATTATTCAACCAATGTCAGTCATATTTAAATAACAGGGAGTTGTTGTCATGGTGTAACATTTGGTATCTCTGAAAAGCCCTGAATGTGCTCTTCACAGCACATCCGGACTTAAAACTACAGTGGCCATGCTAGTGAGGATAAGTGATATTAAATCGTAAAATGACCCGCAGTACCCAGGATGGGACCATGGATTATTCGTTTTAAGCACTCATTATTGAGGAATAACTGGCCAATCAGAATCAAGTATTCCAGTGTGCAATGTAATACAAAAATGTATGCGACCCCATTTAAAATGTGACAAATGAAGTCTGTTCAGTTGACTTCATACATCAATGATAGATTGAAGTCATTAACCTCATTGGTCTGTGCACTTTTGTTGTTGCAAACAAACAAAGTCAATTTAGTTGAGTGTTGGAGCAAACAAGCCACATAATATTCAGTGAAAATCCCCTAAATATCAACAGACGACAAACAATTACGGTAATGTGATGTCATATTTAGCGATAATTAGAGAGTAATCGGCTTCATTCATGAGTCTGTCAAAGAGAAAAACATGTCCACCTACGCATCCTACTATAGCTTATCACTGAACATTTTTTGATCTTTTTGGTACCTGCCCATGTCACAGGGCTAATTGGTTTAATTTCAACAAAATAATCTACAGCGTGCTACATTTGATCAGGTTAAGAGTGCAACTGAAGGCAAAGTCAATGTGTTTTTTGACAAATCGTGCATAAAGGTGAAATGCATTTGTTTTATTTTAAAATACGTGTGCCGCTTCCAGCTACAACTGTAAAACAATTATAATTTGAGTAATAGTAAACAGTAACAATGACACCTTTCACCTTCATACATTAATCATAACAATAATATGAATAATAATAATAATACAAATTTCTTGTTGTTATTTTTATTCATTAATTATATTACTAACATTAGGTATTATTATAATTGACATTATTATTCATAGTAATATTAATGATAATCATATTACCAAAAATAATATGTATTGTTATTGTTATTATGAATCTGAAGTCCCCATAAAAACTGGAGTTGTGTTGTAGCACATGGGTAACCGTGTCAGGTCGAGCCCTGTGTATTTTTGCCTGAAGTGAGAGAGAAAACGTCTTATCCTCTTTTTGCACTGCTTTGATTTGTTGCGGGCGAGTCGGTTCCCAGATTAATCTAGCCTAATGCATGTGTGCATTAACTGGCCTGGCGTCCACTCAGACGGCATTCAGTTTATAAGTGCTCAAAATAATCAGCCTCAACCATATTGGAGTCAATATATGAAATATTTTCGCCTCTTTTGTAAGAGTTGGAAAGACGTTTCTGCGTGTCCAGCTTCGGAAGTTCATCTGTGAATGTCTCACGATCTCCACAAAAGAAAGCTCATATGCGGACTAGATCGATCCGGTTAAATTCAGCCAATCGGCTGAAAGGTAATGGCCCTCGCTTCATCATCGCATAATCTGAAGTATCAAATGAAGCGACTGAATTGACTTTTCTAAGAATATATCATTACGCTTCCATCATCAACCATTGCTCTCTTACTTAATTAAGTGTTTCCAACATCCATCAGACAATGTTGGGTTTAAATGGAAAAACGGAGGCCATCAAACCCGCTTTCGTGCAGATAAAGGATGTGCGGCAGGAGACATGAAGGGGTGAACTTATGGTGACCGCCCTGACTTTGTACCTTGGAAAGAGCTGCGTTCTCACTTTTCAGCACCTAATCCTGTTAGGAAGAGGAACGGTGCCTCATTATGACAACATTATCAGCCATTCCACCATATTCAAAACATTTTGTGCCTTTACGGAACTCAATTTCTGCTCTTTTTTGTGTTTCGCTAGACACGTTTGGGACAAAATTTGAACAGCATCCACTTCAAAAGCTTCTCACTAGCCTTCGGTGATTTCTGAAGTGTAACTTTAGGGGAAAACCTCAGCGCTGGCAACGTGAACTCTAATTCTCTAATAAAGTCACACAGCTATCCCCCAGGTGCAAAAACTGTGTGACATTGCTTCACAGTGTCCTCAGCTGTGTCAAAAGTCGTTTCCTATATACTACATAGTGCACTATATAGGATGTCCATCAGGCTGAAACCTGAGTGAACAACGTCCTCCTTTACATTGGTTTACTCATTTTTTACCCACAATTTTCCACTAAAAACAGATAGCAATGTTTCGTTTTAATACCAACAACTACTTTATTAAATATAATGAACATAAACGTGACAAGCTGTTGTTTTTTTATCCAGTCAGGCCTCACACAAACTAAAAAACTTGTGATGTTCATCAAAAGAAATTGAGAATATAGGGCACTCCGTGAAGTAAGCGCTCATCTAAATAGACCACAAGGAAAGCTGTTTTAAAACGCAGCCAGCTGTTTATCAGTCTAGCATTTGGCAAGCTCCCTCCATGACAGGAAAATAAGCGCACCAGCTAGAAGGCTATCGATCCCAATCAAATAAATTGCCATCGGCCTGCTTCCATGTTGACGACTTCATGATGCTGGTTTGTCACCGAGAGAGATTCAAGCCGGACATTGGTGTTCGAACTAAACCAGAGGACAAACTTGCACGACCGGATCTATTACACCAATTTGACGTTCTTTATAGAGGAGCTCGTTCCTGTTGGCTTTTTATGGCCGCTTTTATTTCAGCTGAGAGAGGGGCTTAGCATACTTATAAATGGCGGAAAGCATAAATGTGAAGATAATGGCTCCTGCCTGGCTGTCAGAAAATAAACAAGTAGGAAGACTTATGCGTTTGAACTGACTGCAAATCACAGATCAGAGGCAGAGCCTGTAAATGAAGTAGTGAGACTGCAGAGCGCAGAATGAGCAGAGGAACGGGTGACAGGTGTGCTTTAAGCTTGGCACACATTCAGAGACCAGCACTGTCTGTCTGGAGCTCACGACTGTCTGTCTGGAGATCACACAGACCAAAATAGCACCTGTAACATGTACTGAATCCAAAAGGATTCATCCAAATTTGCCCATTTTAATGGGGCGCTATTCTTGATGGTCAATTCTATTCTATTTTTTTATTCTGTATTCTTATTCTACTCCGTGTTCTATATTAAATTTTATTTTATTTATTCCAATCTAGTATTTTTTATTATATTCCTTTTCTATTCTACTGTATTTCAACTCTTCTCTTTTTCTGGATAATTTTACTATATTCTCTGTTTTATAAATTCTATTCTCTATTACTATGTGCTCTGTTTTATGTGCTTTTTTCTATTCTGTTCTATTTTCTATTATATCCTATCATATCCTTTTTCCATTCAATTTCCTTCGATCCTACTCTATGTTCTATATTTGATCCTTTTTTATTCTATTCACTGTTCCATAATCCAATCTGCTCTGTTTTATTAGCTATTTCATATTTTATTGTCTTTTGTATATTCTATTCTATACTAGATTATCTATGTTATATTATTCACAATTTTATGTTCTATATATATTCTAATTTCTATTCTATATTCCAGTCTATCTGTTTTTATAAGCTACAGTATTTTCTATTCTATTCTCCAATGTTTTTTTCTATATTATTCTATTCTGCTTTCGATCCTTTTATATTTGAGTTTCTTGACTCTGTATAGTATTCGATTCCATTTTATTGTACTCTAAATTCTACGTTCGATTTTATTTACTATTCTATAAAACAATCTGCTCTGTTTAATGCAATTTTCTATTCGGGACGAGCCCGATTCGACGACCGATCTCACAGTCGAATTTTTGCATTGTTGTGATATTTTCTTCTGTAATATTTCGACGTTACTCAATTCTGTTCTATTATAATAAACTGTAAGATATTTTTTTCCAAGGTTAGACACCGTGTGAATTGGATTTAAAAGTATGGCCTTGGGTGCCTCATACATTTCATTAAACAACAGCAATATATTATATCATTATTATTATTATTAATGAATTATTTTTCCAAAAAATATTGTTTATTGACTGTATGTTTGTTGATAACCTCACACTTTAAAATATAATTCAGTGTATATTGGCTGTTTAATAATGATGTCAAATGCTCCCGTCACATTTCAGATGTGTTTTATAATCGTATTTTTATACTACCCACATGCACGCATATCTTCTGCGAAACAAACAAACAACAGATATCGTTCCTCGTGTCTGCCTTGTTGGCATGATTTGATAATCCACAGCGATTTGCAATAGCTGCAGTCTCTCCTTATAGATAATAAATAATAGATCCACTTGTTTTTAAGTCCAACAAGTGGTCGTGTTGATTGTTTTCCTGGCACAGCTGCTCATGAGCCGCTCTCATTCTCTCTGTGAGCTCCTAATGAGATGCAGAAGCAACCCCCCAGAGTATCTGCTCGACGTCCGGCTCGGCATTTAAAGTGGAAGGAGAACCTGAGATGCGCAGCCTCTTCACTTCGCTCTCATTCTGCATGACCACACAAGCGCTCCGACCATACCGCCGCCTGCCTCGCATGCCAATGGAGTCGCTCTGCTTCATCTGGCCAATCACAAAACTTTCCCTTATATGTTCCCTTATAAAGCATGTTGAAGCATGTTAACAAATGCATATTCAAAAAGGCAGCCATAAAATCTTCTTATAAAACGTTTCAAAAATAGAATTGGTCCCCAACAGATCGCTAACTATGAGACCAGCTAACCAGCTTAGATTTATATTAAGTGTTTTTAGCAAAGACTTCGGGATCTCATCAAGTGGGATCTTGGGAAATGTTGAAAAGATTACTTGCACTGCGGGGGTTTGCCTTGGGACCACCTCGCGGATGAGGCACTCAGCCAGTCTTGCTCCACTCCTTCCGATTTTTTTTATAACATGTTGTTACGGCTCAATGTTGCCTTGTCAGAATATATCTTAATCTGCCAATTACAGAGAAGTTTCACAGCAAATCTTTCTCATAGTCACCTTGAGCGAGCCATTTGGTTGGTTACGGGAAAGGACTACAAAGTCGAAAGCCGGGTGATGGGTACTTGTCAGATTGTGCAAAATGATCTCAGTGACATCTTGGGTACACACCGAGACAGACTATTGTACATGATATCATAGTTCTTTATGTCAGAATGTACTAAAAGCATCTAAACTGAGACTTATGGTTTTGAATGACAGCACTCATCGACTATACCATTGTCATCATGTCTGACACCAGTGTTGAAGGGGTCCCGTCCACTAAAGCCAGCCATTGCATTAATGTTTGTGTTCAGAGATTGTTATAGATGAGATAAAAAGGTTAAATTTGATAGTACACTATTAATAAGCAGGGAGATAAACTCGCCCCTTATATTTTAAGGGACCTATAAAATCTGTTTAATGTTTTTATTTTAAATTCCTTTTTTCAATAAAATTTAAAATTTTGATTCTGTATTTTGTACTATATAATATAATTTTTAATGCTGTCAAATATATTACTATTGCATTTACTAATAAACTTTTAATTAAAGTCAGTGTTTTTGAATTTGAATCTATAAAAGTGGAAATAGTGTACGTACATATTTTTACAACAAGTCGTATTAGTATTCAGTAGTATTTTTGGTTATATATAAAGCACATGTATTACTTTACTATATTAATTGATATATTCCTGCGATTCCATCCACATTTTCTTCATCTTTAGACAGTTTTATTGGATTTACACGCCTAACTTTTGGTCTGTGTTTGATTATAATATAGCAATTTATTTTATATATTTTTTTATTAATTTATATTAATATTTTATTGTACACTAATTGTATTAAATTAAAACTACTCAACATTTTCATTTCGTCATTTAGCAAACACTTTTATCCAAAGCGACAAAGAGTTCAGGGAGCAATAAGCGATATGTCATAAAAGAGGAATAGTACATCAGGTGCTAATACAAAGTTACTAGTTTCAACAAAAGCTAGACCACTATCTGTTGAGAGAAGAGAGGGTAAGTGTACTTTTTTTCTCATTTGTCTCTCAAGTGTTCACAGAAGAGGTTTGTTTTAAGTCATTTTTTGAAGGTTGTGAGAGATGTGGTTGACTGGACCGCATTGGGAAGAATGTTCCACCAGGAAGGAGTTGGTGATGAGAATGAGAAGGCATTACAAGGCATTACATAACAAGCCGCTGGTTTGCTGAACGTCTTGATGTGGTGTAGGGGTGTAGTAGGGTGTGAAAGTTTGCCGGTGCAGATCCAGTGATAGTCCTGTAGGCAAACATCAGTGCCTTGAATCTGATCCGGGCTTCAACCGGTAGCCAGTGGAGAGAGATGAAAAGGGGTGTCACATGAGCCCTTTTGGAAGACGAGGCGTGCAACTGCGTTTTGAACCAGCTGAAGTGGTTTGATAGCCTTTGCAGGAAGACCAGCAAGGAGAGCATTACAGTAGTCCAACCTTGAGATGACCAGGGCCTGGACAAGGAGTTGTGCCGCGTGCTCAGTGATGTAGGGTCTAACCTTTCGAATGTTGAATAAGGCATATCGGCAGGATCGCGTTGTCTTTGCAATATGATCATTGAAGGACAAGTGTTCATCAAATCTGACTCCGATGTTCCTGGACGATTCGGAGGGAGTGATAGTAGAATTGCAAAGCTGGATGGTGAGATCGTGTTGCACCGTGAGGTGTGCCGGAAACACCAGTAGTTCTGTCTTGGCCTCAACAGTTATTCATTCTTTGCGGAGGTCTACCAGAAGTTACGTTTGGGCCACATAACGTTTGTTTATGTTGTTTAGTCTATACTGCAAATCATAGAGACTATTTGTATTTAACATTAACATAGATTAACAATGTTAATGGTTTTAGATGTTTTCTAAATGGAACTGATGGAAAGTGCATCATGCTGGACTTGCTTATTTACATTTTACATTTATTCATTTTTGCAGACGCTTTTATCCAAAGCAACTTACAGGTAGGTTTTTTTACAGTGGCACATTACTGCAGAGCAATCAGGGGTAAGGTGCCTTGCTCAAGGGCACTTCAGTCATGACCTGCTGGCACTGAGATTCGAACCGGCAACCTTCTGATCACAAGTCCAACACTCTAACCACCAAACACATAAACTCTATGCAACACAAGCCAAGTTTTCATTCATAAAAGTTTGTGAAAGCGTACGAAATGCTTTAAAGCTGTAATTTAGAAGCTGTATGCAATGTTGTGTTGGCTCATCGTCTAAAAACATGAATTTAGAAACAACAGTCCTTGAAAAGAGTTCAACCATTGTTGTTACTTAAACTTAAAAAAGGTGCATTATTTCCAGGATTTACAAAGCCAGAAAAGTAAACATGGACTAAATGTCAGATGAAATGCTCGGAGGACGAAAATCAAGATGAGGTGTGAGTCACAAAGTAATCTGTTGTAATGATTTTCATTTTGAGACTGTTTTGTCATCTCAATAATGGAGAGTTGACTCTCTGGAGATAATGATGTTTACAAACCAAATATGTGTCATTTCAAATTGTGACAATTAATTTCACCCTAGAGAATGTCAGAGTACATCTAATTCACGTGGCATTCAATATAAAGGCACACAATAGCATTATAAAGCTTTAAAAGACAGTTATGTTTATTTTCAGCACACTAAAAGTCTACGAAAAAAACTCACTAAAGCAAAAAACTGCATCCAGAGAGAAATTTCCCAAATGATGTCTTCAAAGCCACAAAATATGATCTGGGCAATAAGGTGCTGAAGTGGGGCATATAAAAGAACTCTCCATTCACATAGAAACAGACGGTGGGTTGGGATGAGACTCGCACACGGGGTACTTTTGGAAGAAACATCATTTCAAGCTTGAGTGGCGGCTACACTGTCCCGTGTCCTGCCAAATCGAAACAACGGCAGTATTCCAAATCTGCTGACCTTTCCACATCTCTGATTAATTCCCATAAGCGCTGGCCTGTGTGTGCTGTCTTCTGGTAAGTCTTTCACGTAATATCAGCCACTTTCTGTTGCAGGACAGAACAACAGTGCATGACACTGTACAGCAGCAGGTTTACAGCCTGTTTTTGTTTGTCTGGCCAGAATTTTGTTTGGACAACAAGTGACAACCCAATACAGTATGAGAAGTTTTTGTCATTAAGAAAGTCAACAAAAAGGTCAATAAAATAATGTAAAATGCTTCCTTATTCCAGTGCATAAACAAGAAAAGTTGCAAAACCTTTGGCAAACAAATGGCATTTAGTTTATGGTTGGTTCAGATTACGCTATTTTGCAAATTGGGAAAATTGTTTGACATGTTGATGTTGATACATAATAATCTTAATCTAATTCAGGCTAATCTTATTCAGTTAACACAACACATTTACTTTCTTTTTCAAGTTTGTAATTTTGCAAGTTGGATTATTTTACAGTGATAATGTACATCATGACAAAACATTTGTCCTTAATTCTATATGGTTCTTTTTCTCATATTTCCACAGAATGTAGTTAGTTTTTTCTTTAAAGCTGCTTTGCAACACAACTGTGAAGTGCAACAGAAATACATTAAAAGTATTACATTTCTTTTAATTCAATTGCTTCGGCTAAAGACATCAAGGCAATTCCAGCTTTATGGATGTGACATAAAACTGTGTGAATGTATTTGTTAAAATACACAAACCTGAAGCAATAATACCCAGCAAATGGAGAAGGGATGACTCTTCACAGAACATAAACTCGTTTGTTTATTTTCCTTTTTTTGTGCTCATTTATGAGGAATATGTCCCGTTATGGATGTGACAATCCTGAAAATGGCACTTATCTCACAAGGAAAAATCATGCAATAAAAATAAAACAAATGCTTTAAATACCTAACATGGGTATTTGAACAACCAAATGTTGATATCTGCGCTGTTAGTAGAGTAAAAAACGTTGGTAAAAATGTAATTTTTTTCATGGTGAGGTTGACATTTTCACAGAATTGCCTAAATAAATAAATGTAAAATAAAATGTAATGTTCACTGCATTCCAACATTACAAAAGGGTCAAATATTTCCTCATTTCCCATTTATCATCTTGATTAACGGTTTATACACTTTTTTTTGTTAATTTTGCTGTTATTAAACAATCGTTTGTTTATTACGTATAAACATCTAACCTTACAAATGCAGATTTTTGTGGCTAGTCGCTTTTTATTCGCTATCAGATAACAGACCCATATTTACTCACAGTGTAGGAAATAACCGCATGTAATGAAAGAAGTGCTTACATCTAGATAGATAGCCAGTATTGTTTTTATTTAGATGTATAGTCCATAATCATAAAATACCGGAAGGTATTTTTGACAATAAAGGATTTTGTAAGTGTCTAACACTTAGTAAATAAAGACACAATCTGAAGAGATAGTATATTCCTCCAATCTCAATTCTGTGAAGCACCCAACTGCTCTTAAAACCATATTAATATGTTTTTTCAAGCACAGATATGCTTACCCAGCTCACTACTCGTGTCTAAATATTGCCCAGATGGTGACTAACCTGCCCAATCTTGCAAAGTAATCACAACCGAAGAGAAAAAAGCACACAGACTCACTCTCCTCCATGTTGGCCTTGGACAACCTAGTAGCTGTCCCCCCAGCGCAGGGGGATGGTGGGACAGCGATAGCACACCTGTTCGTCTACCCAACCCTTCTCTGTAAGACCCGAGGCCTTGTCGTCCAGCCATGTGATAAAAACACAAACAGAAACTGGTCTGGTCCTATCTCCACTAAGGACCTTCATTAAAACTCTGAAGTTGTTTGAAAGTCAACAAGTTTGGCGACTCAATATCGTGACTGGAGTAACAGAAAAAGGCGCTGATTGGATGACCGCAAGCCTGGGGTGGAACTTGCGTCCACGGTGGGAGTTTACATTGCCCTTAGGCCAGACCCCTATCAAAGGCAGAGTTGTGAAGATAAAGGGTCTTTGAAACTCAAAGGGAGTTGAATTAATACAAGGTCAAGATCCCCGGTGGGCGATGGCATTTGAATAATATGGACTCGCATCAACAAGCTTCAGTGTGCTGTGGGCCCACTGCCTGTTGTGTCAAAGGCTTTGTTGTGCACAAGTATCCGGGGTCGACGAGAACTCTTGGTAATTTTACAGATCCACAACAGAAGAATATGGGAAGTTTTATAGGTGACCGAAACTGTGTGCGGCCGTTTTTTATGCCTGGACAATATTAAATGCACTACAGAAAGACTTTGACAGACATTGTCACAACATCCACTGTACAGTTTGATAGATATAACATGTGAATTGACTTCAATACAATACTATTAATATATACAATTTATATTTAGAAACATTTCTGCAAAATAATTTCAAGTACGCTGCATTACTAAGCCATTACTATGCAGTTACTATGTAATTACTATTTAACAATAAAACATTTGTGGAAAAAGGAATTACACTGAGATCATACACTTTCTACAATACGCCATGAATTTACATCCCCAAGCATCTGATTTAAATAATACACAGCTTTTCAATCCCCCAAAACATGTTCCAGCCTTCCCTTTACATGTTACAAGAGGATGACATGATGATCCCAAGCATCCCGGCACCCTGCAACAGTAACCGCATGTTTCTTGAGGATGCCATTTGCAATAACTCGGGTGATATCAAGCAGAAAATTAGCCGTCCCCATCTGGCTCAAAGTCAATAGCCTCGTCTGCATTTTCTCTACAGGGGAACCTGCTGTTCATATACTGTACAGTGATGAATGCTTCGCACCCTAACGCATCTCATCGTTATATTTACATACTGTACTATTCGCTGGCAAAGTGGAATAATCTTCTCGCTTTGTTTGTCTTTTGTAATGTCAACCACATGAGCCTCTTAATACCTGTTGGTTAAAAGGAACATTAAAAAAGCAAACATCAGGTTTAGCTACACAGTGCTGAATAAATCTCGGCTTTGGGGGGAATGATAATGGTGCACATTACTTAGAAAATGTCATAACAAGGAGGCGGGGTTATGACGATATGAAGTGGGATCCGCTGGCAGCTTGGCAAACAGAGGTGCGCTTCTCGCCTCGTTTGATAAATACGCATTTGCCAAATTGGATTTAGATAGGATGTTCTCTATCTAAGGTTCTACAGATACTCATTTGCATTTAAGTTCAGCTTGGAAGCCGCAGCGTGAAAGGATGAGAGATTTTCCTGGCAATAATGGAAAACTGGCCCTCCGCACCTGCCGTCGTTCACATTTTCTTACATTTAAAGCCAATACGTGCTTTCCCTAAACGGAAAATATTGCCGTAAGGTAAAAGATATGGCAGAAAGACTTACTGTAGATGTCAGTTAACCTTAAAAAACGTCTCTCGCCAGAAACTGTAAGCTAGATATAGAAAGCAAGGCATGTGAGGCGGGTTTTATATTTTGATACATGCTTTATTTGGTTTAGACGCTTTTACTTATTTTAAGATATGCTAATATCAGTATGCAATGATAAGTAAATTACAATAATGATTTCACAACGTGCTGGCTTCAGAGGAAAAACATATAGTTTAAGTTTGAAGGCTAATCCATTATTTATAGGCCCAATAAACGTAAACCCATTTTACCGAGTTGCTTTCCAAATTCAATTCAATTAAAATATAATGTTGTTATTGTATATGTTAACATTACTGGAACATTCAGAGGTAATGAAATGACATGCTCATTTCATCTGTTATGAATGATTCTGTTTATATTGTAATACTTATTTCATGATTGCTTGATTCAGATTGACTAAGTGAAACATTGTCTGCATGAACAACTTGGTTAACCTTATTAAACTTTATTTTCATTCGGCAAACTGTTCTCAAAGTATCAAGACAGCATTAATGTTTCTAATTTAAATATACTGGATTTGATTATTAGCTAGATTGTAACTATGGGGCTTCGCCTGAGGCTGAATGAGAAGAGTTGTTTATGCCAATTATAATGAGCTTCAATGTATGAGGAGAGAAAGAGAGAGAGAAGCTGAGAATCTGAGAAAATTAGAAACATTCTCAGAAATTTCAATTATTCTAAATTATACTTTATTTGTAACCGCACCACATTGGGCACGTACATTAAATACACGATTTTGAAGAATACATGTTTGAATTGTTTTCCTTTACATGACAGAACTTTCGTTGCATCTCATACAAAAGCATTCAACCCGAGGACTTACCCATAATTTCTCCTTTAGATTCTTTATTGCAGTGATGTTTAATGGAAAGACTCCACTTTAAAACACAAGAAAGCATAAAGATCCTTCGGATCGAGTTATTTTACAGCAGATTGTGCTGTCAAGTTAAAGACAAACATCCATCAAAACCAAAGGAGATTAAAAGAATGACATTACATTTCTTCTCATGCATTTCTCCTTAGATAGTCAAAAAAAGTGACGGATGAAGTTGTTTCTAAAAGTCTAAGCTTAGAAAAAAATTTAGATTCTGTCGGACAGCCTAAAATTTGTCAGCAACAAATGTTGTCTACTGCTGCAAAAGATCCAATTTTATTCTGCCCAAAGCTGTAGTATCTTCCGCACCTGAAGTGCACTTTATCACAGTATAAGATATAACTCGGAAGTGACTTACAAAGTTGATTGCGTGACAGCCGGAATCAATCTTCAGAATGTGAAAGACTTTGGACCGAAAGTACATGTTCTAGACTCTCCTTTAAGGCCTAGATGGAAGATGCTTTTTACAAGCATTTGCACAACAACGTAAAATAAATCGAAGAGAAACTCATATCATATAGTGGATGATTCTGTACATTAAAGAAGCAATGTCGACACTTTTGCGGTATCTAGCGGTGAGGTTGCTCACTCGACCCCTCTCTTTCGAAGCACTGTGGTGGGTGACAGAAATAGGACGTCGTCATGTATTTGCTTCTTGTCCGAAGGAGATAACGAAACTTAACTTCTGGTACTCTGTAGAGCAGTTTGTCTGTTTAGGGCGTACTCTAGAAACAACATTGTGAATTCCATGTAAGTGTATGTACAGTGGATAGAAGTCTAAGGTAATTCTAAGGTAATAAAAACATAAACATAACGCTTCATTATGAAAGGAAATGACAATTCCAGTCTAGGACCGTGTGGCCCATTTTGCTGAACTGGACAAAGCGTGGGTTCGAGTTGATACGCATCACTTCCTGCCAATGCAGTCAAACCTCATTTGCATGGGGGCAGCCCACCATGTACGTTTGACTCACGTGCGCGGTGACCCGAATGGAATTTAATTGGTGTTAAAACACCCCATCTGTCCTATTAATCATGCGAGTCGTCTATTAATCATGATCGATCATTAACCAAACTATTTCAGACAGTCTGCGTAAGTCTGCCGAAAGCTTTAAGCTTTAATGGAATCCAAATTAGTGCTAAAATACTTACCAACGCAGTGCCGTCCGGGCGAAACAGCGTATGTCTTTGCTTTATGAACGTAAACAATGCGTCACACAAAAGAAAAACAAACCATTTCTCAAAGTCGAGGTCTTCGCAATCGAAACGCTAATTGCCTGGCGCTTTTTTTGCAGCAGATCTATCAAAGAACATCCGTTTTCAACTTCCTTTCTGAGCAACGCATAATATCATCTTGAAATACATTTAGGGGATGAAACCATCATGTTCCCTTGAGTCTCTGCTGTTTCCGCATCCGAGTGGTTTTTATCTGGAAGAAAGCCTCAGTGAAATGGAAGGCACACCGACTGTACACTGGTACAGGGAGAAAGACAGCAGTTTAAATGAGGCTTCTTATCAACCAGCTGTTTATTCAGCTTGCCTGAAGCCCGCCGGGGTCTCTGATAATTCAGCCTCATAGAAAAGATGTTATTTAGGGGGCCATTTGGGGACCGCCGCCCTCAAGACTACCTTATCAGGTGACGGGGTTATAATGCCGTAATCTCAATCACGAAAATCTGTTAACCTGACTCGTGCTCACTGATCTTCCTGTAGGAGAGACACAGACACGGTCTGGTTTGGGTTTAATTATGTATTCCGATCTCAAAATTACAGTATTTACATGCTGCTGATTACTGTAATAATTGACTAATGCTGGGATAAAACAACTATTGGACAAATAACCTCATGATGTACTGTAAGTTATAATGAGATATCAAACTGTACTGATCCAACGGTCATGAGTGGTGTCTTATGTGGAACTGCACAGTACCAAACCACAAGCTTTTTAAAATAGTTCACCCCAAAATTAAATATGTATCATATTTAGTTTCAAATCTGTCAATGGCTTTTTCTTCTGTGAATCACAAAGGAATTTTGAGAAATTACTCTTTGGTTTGGTGTCCGAACAATGGAAGCCAAGTGGGACCAATGTTGTTTCAACATTCTTCAAAATATTTTTGGTGCTCTGTATGAAGAAATTCATACAGGTGTGGCGTGACATGAGTAAATGATGAAAGAATTTTCATTTTTGGAACGATCCCTTTTAGGGCGTTTTGAAGCCTTAAAGTTTGCACTTATCTGAATTTACAGCATAAGCACATTATTCATTTAACTTTTTACCAAAACAAGGCTTGAAAATATAAAACACTTAAACTGTTCAACACTAAAATGTTTGTATTTCTGGGGTAACGCATCCATATTAATGTAAGACAATGTATAAACTGGAAATAAATTAACTAACAACACTGAAATTACAAATGAAAACCATCTGACGTCATTTGTTTGTAAATGTCACTTAGCTTGACATTTCGCTGTACAAAATATCATAGTTTTTTTTTTGTACATTTTCATAAAAACAGCATACATTATAAAGAACAGCACATAATTAAGAGGTAAATGGCAAATATTACACATATAGAGGGTTTCATCAGAAGCATGTGCCTGGCCTGAAATTAACTTGTGGTCTGTGTATGGCTATGATATTATACATTATTTTATATTGAATTGACATGAATATTTATTTATACAAATATTTTATTGTTTATTAATTGTTTTCAATTAAATTAAAACTACTCAACGGTTATTGATTCTTTGTGGCGGTCTACTAGAAGTAAAGTTTGGGCCACGTAATGTTTGTTTTTGGTGCTGAAACGTCTTTATACTGTTTGTGTTGATTGGGATTCTTAAACATCTGTAAAATATTTGTATATATCTTAGTTTCTGTATTGATTTAAAACCAATAATGCTGTGACTCCACTAGACCTGTAAACACGGGTCTAACAATAACCATACAATGGTTAAACCCCAATATCACATGGTATTACAGGCTCAGACTCAGTGACTGTTATACATTTGCAGAATTTAGGTTAACATAATCAAGTGGAAAAAGTCCAAAGCTTCCAGTTTTTTAAATCGTCCGTACAACTACCCACGAAATTGAATTTGTTGAAAAATTGGTCGGCATCCAGCTCTGCGGGTCAGCAATCCCACACACCTCTTTATATGCCCCATATAATTAAATAACAACGTTGGTATCACAAAAGCTAATAGACTCAAAAATACCTCCAGTACCTCTCGTAATAATATTAAAACATTCTCCATTCCAACAATGTAATGACCCATGACGGAGCCCCGGAGCATGCCAGGAGCTAAATACGGCCGCTGCTTTTGGCAGTGTCCTGAAATAGCGTCCGACACTGACTGAGTGGGCCAGGTGGCACCAGCTGGAATAGACGCCACCATTGATTGATAAAGTGCTGCGGGTATTGCCGGACCACCACATCACTAATGCCCAAATGTGCTCTTCTGCACTGACCATCACGAGGTCAGCCGCTCAGGTCAGGGTCAGCGCCGCTAGCGTACCATTAGTTGCCAGCCAGAAGATGTTTGTGCGATTGCCCTGCTGGGATGTATGTCTAATGTACGCACACAGCGAGAGTAAAGCACACGAAATAATGACAGAAGACATTTGAAAGTCACTGTTGAACAAACTGCTGCTGTGTTGTGTTCTTGTTCCTGCCTCACCTTTGGAAATCAAAATCATCTTTCAAGTCAAAACATCCAGCAAACGGAGGGCTGACGTTAAAAACGGTATGGATACAGTACATTTCTTTACGATGTGCTTTGCATCCACTAATCGAAATATAATATACAATGCAGGAAAACAGGAAAAAGAAAAGACATTTCTATAGGATCCCTCACAAGCATTACACCTGATGAATGTGGCACTATCTGAGATGAATTCTGATGGGCTGGTCAAAGCCAAAATGCCTTTGAGAAATAAAATCGATCCTGTTTATTTTCAGGTCATCTCCTGAATCAATCAAAGGGTGATAGGCTCTGTGAAATCAATATCAATTTCAAGGGCCATATTACATCCTTTGTCAAAATACAGGCACCCCAATTCAAATTAATAAACTGTTTAAACATCCAATGAAAGCTGTCCCGCTGGGCATTACAATAAGCTGATTTTCAATCACCATGAAAAATATACAGTTCATATTACACAACTTAGTGCGGACATACAAGGAGGGCCATAATTCAGAGAACACAATGGAAATCTGTATTTCTTAACCCAAAGAAAACGGCAATGTTCAGGATAGAAATGAGAAGTCAGAGAAAGACCTAAAATAGAACATCTTACAATAAGGCTGTATTTTCTAACATTAATACATTATTTCATTGTTAGTTTATGTTTTACATTTATAAAATCTGAAGTTTTATCTGTTTACATTAGTTAAAGATGGTTATGTAATCTCAAATTAATGTTAAATACCTATAGAGTAGTATTGAATACGTCGTATCTTCGAAGAGTATTTAGTGTGATCCAATGTATAAAAGAGAGATGCAGCTGTACGATTATTTCCGGAAAAAGGAGGCGCGCAGGGGGGGTGGAACTACAGCACGAGCACACAATATATTATACCATATCTTTGCATAACTGTTGATTCATTATAAGTTTGTATTTTACATTATGCAACAAACATTAGACTTAGTACATGTCCGCCATTTTTTTTCACTGGGACCGCTTCATCTATCAGTTTCAAACGATGTCCAAATCCAGCGTTATATCCACCGTTTGTATAACATTCATCACATTAATACATTGAACAAACAACACAGCTAAACTTCCGTCAGCGTAATGAAGTGTCATTGATGTTGATGGTCTTTCACACGTTGTCGTCGTGTTTTTTCTCTTTCGGTAGTGCTCTTTCGCTTGCTAGATGACTCTTGCTTTTCCAGGCGATTTGTCCAATAACGGACTAAGAGCCCTTGTTACAAAACGGGAATCCATATTTGAAAAGAAACTTTCCGAAACCTGTACGAACCCTGGCGGAGTGAATCGAGCACAGAAATACTACGGCATACGTCCATTTTGTTTCTTTTACAAGCTGTTTGGCAGCTTAAAGATGTCAATTGCCTGCGATAACATGTTACCTCCGCTTTAATGCACTATTAACTAACAGGGACAATTTACATAAAACAAAGATTAATAAATACAGAACAACTATAGTGAAAGCTATTGATTATTTTAGAGCATGTTTACAAATAAAACCTTATTGTAAACAGAATGTTAAAGGGACAGTTCATCCAAAAACGAAAATTCTGTTATTATTGACTCACCCTCAAGTATTTCCAAAGCTTTATACATTTCTTTGTTCTGATGAACACAGAGACAGATACTGAACTGTCCCTTTAACTTTTCATGTCAGATTTATTTGGCAAACTCGGTAGAACTACAGTAAATTGTCTAAAATCATACTGTGCACGAACTTGTGAAGTCTGAGCCAGCTCCAGTGCATGCTGTCATTGTTAAATCATCCATTTTTGGAGCTGATAAATAAATGCATAGTCACTAGCGGTCATGCACGTTTGTACACGACCAAATTAAAATCAGTAAAATAATAAAGTCGCGGTCGAATAATTGTGGACTGTGGAGTGCTATGTATAAAACCTTTTTCCTGGTACAGACTGTGCACCAAGAGGTGGTAGACGTTCATTCAGACCAAAGAACAAGATACACATGGGCAATCCAGACTAGTCAAGTGCTTTGGCTTAATCAGCCATTATGTTTTAACATCGTTTTGTCGCATGCAGAATAGCATTTCAAGTAGTTTAATCTTTTGTTTGCATGGCCCTGCTCCCTATGATGACATCTATCAAGTGGTTTGAAAAAGAATCTTGTACCGGCTAAGAAAAAGTTATTTCAATCTAAGGAAGCATGTCGGAAATGTCGGAGGTGAAGCTGCCACAAGTGAAACATTTAGTGAACCTCAACACAGACTATCTAGATGCAACAAGTCACTTTAACTTTTGTTAAGGTCTAAAATGATTTATTTGTGTACATTTTTTACATTATTTAAATGTGTGCAAATTTGCGAAAATTAATTCGAGCCCGTAAGATAAGGCGGCCGCTAATTTATAAATGCCATGCGTACACCGGGTTGTGCTGGCTACTGGTTTATCTCATTTCGAGAGCGCCGGCACAATAACACATCCTTCAAGAGCCTGTGATTCACAAATGAAATTCCCATGCAGGAAACAAAACCGAAGAGAGAATCTCCCATAAATGATACAAATTAAGGAAAAGTCACAAAACAATATGACACAGCTGTGGGTGGCATTCCGCCGTGGAGATGTATCAATATTTAAATGTGACTACACCAAGCATGAAACCAAAGGAAATAGAATGAGGGGGGGGGAAATTATGATGTCATGCAAAAGTATTCACTTTTTAACCAGCAGAAGCGATTCCAGGGTTGTTAGAAGACATCACGGTGGACACGATCAAAGGGACACCGGTTCAGAACATATCTGCTTTGTTCTGAGGTCACCTGGGTGAAACCCAACCGAGAGTATTTATTTCCCACCGACACGTGTTTGAATTACATGACCGGCGAGCCGCGTGATGCATATTCATAGTGAATAGATTCAAGCAGCCGGGGGGATGATTGACAGGTGAGGTGTTACCGAGCTATTGTTTCATAACACTTCCCAACTTGCATTCAGACAAAACAATATTCTTTCAGTTAATTGCTTGTCAAGAAAGCGTGCAGGTCTGAGGCACCGATATGATGCCTTTGTTTCGTCGACTGGCAACAAGATCTGCTTGAAAACTCGCTAATGATATCGGCTCAGGTAATTTTCTATTAAAAAATGTTTTGAGTTTGCCCCACAGTTTTGATATTCGGCTGTGCACAGGCGCACGAAAACACACACACACGAGTCGGGAATTGGCTTGTGACCGCCTGTGGAATACAGTATGCAGATGGTGCTAACATTCAAGTAATGAAAAGCTATTGAAAGACGATATTATTTATGCTGTCACCTTATACGTCAGAAAGCGCCGACAAGCGAACTCTAAACTGATAGCGAATGCATTCAATTTGCTTTAACATGTCCTCTGTGATCTGTAATAACTATACAAAGTGCCTCACGCTGCACCTCATATTTCATGCTGTTACACTATAAACATATGGGGCCTGGTTTAAAGCGCACAGCGCAGGTGCACTCAGGGCGTGTCCGAATTCACTTTTGCTAGTTTAACGGCGGAAAAAAGGTCGGCGTGCCAGGGCGCATGGTCTAAACGCGTTGTCCGAATTTTCTCAATGAGTGATGGGTGGGTTTTGGGCGAACATGCAATAAACCAATCAGAGCGTCAACCTTCCATTCCCTTTAAGAGCCAGTTGCGCTCGCGCCATTCGCTATTGACACGGCGGAATTCGGACACATTTACAGAAAGGAAACGCGTCTGCTCATACGAGAGGTTAAATCACAGAGCAGACCATTTGTTTGCCATTATTGTGTGCTTCTCCCAACGACAGAAACCAAAAAAAGGTTACATGAAAATATAGATTTGAGAAAAAATGGATAAGCTGAAGAAAATTGTCTAACATACAGTGATTCATAATACCTTGTTTTCCAAACAGTTATACTTAAGTAAAACAATATTAAACTAGATACGTTCAAATTGTTCTTTTCCTGGCAAAAGAACTCACAAAATTGTGTTTTTTGAATCATGTTTTGCTGCACAAGGGCATTTTGATGTTAATATTGGAAAACTGTTTTGTGTAAAATAGATCTTCATGGAATATCATGAGATTATTGTACTGTCAATTTAAATGATACAATCTATAGAACAATATACTTACAATACATATCTTTCCTGATTTGACACCATGAAGTATATTATGTGTATTTGCATATTTATATGTTAACCTAAACACAGTCAGGCATGACCTTTAGTAAAAAAATGTCTTAATGCTGTAATCAGCAACAAAGGCTGTTTTCATGGCAAGCTTACACTATAAAAACGGTCATTTTCTGGCAGCTAGGGCCCCAGAAATACACCGTAAAATAACAGTTTCAACCATCGATCATACTGGTCATGCATTGGATAGCTTACAATAGTTCACCTATCCTTTCACATAACGTTCATTCATTAAGTCAGAGGAAGAGTATTGGATAAACGTGTGTCTAAAAACATTTACTAACTGAAAGCTACAACAATCAATCTTTTTTATTAGAAGATCTGAAAGCACCCATTATCTTTAAAAGCACAAAAACTTCTGATTTCTGTCGATGTCACAGGAACTGTGAAGTTTATGTGTCAAACAGAGGGGGCGATAAAGAGAAAGATAAAGAGAAAGATCTTTCAGCTTACATCTTTAAACCCCCTACCTTGTGTATTCTTTAAAAATGAAAGTCTTCCTCTTACCTGCTTCCAGCTGCAATGACTTGTCTTAAGAAAGACTCTCGATTTCCTGATGACCATATCGGACGCCCTGTGAGTGAGCTAAATGATTGACATGCGGAAAGCACTCTTGATTGGCTGAACAGAGATTTGGCTTGTGGCTCCCTTCTAAGGCTGTCAGAGACAAGAGTGATACTTCAGGATGCCTATTTCTTTGATATCTGTCAGGTAATAGAGACGTTTGCTGTGTGCCATTCCATTAAAAAACGAACTTACGGCCCCTTTAAAATAAACAAGAATAGTGACCCCTTAGTGGAGAGCAGATATGTCAATTTGACTTCCACTCGGAGTGTTAGACCATCACAGCCTTTTCACACAGACCGACAGAGAGCGTGAGAGTGAAACTGCACAAGAAATCCAACGCAGCGGTTTGCCAAGCCTTGCTTTCAAACAATTTTGCACGTGCAAGAAGATATTTTGAGAAATATCAGGTTTTGATGTCAAAGTCAATGGGCTTCAGTGTTGTTTTGTTACCAACATTCTTCAAAACATCTTCATTTGTGTTCTGTAAAAGAAAAGTCATACATATTTGGAATGACAAGACGATGAATGAATGATAAAATATTTTTGGGTGAACTATCCCTTTATCACCGAGCACAGCGGCAAAGAAATAATAACTAAAATCTACAAAGCTCGCTATAGTGTTCAATTAATTTCTATATCCTGCACCTCGGTGACACAGATGTGAATGTAAAAATAACTCTGTGGAAAGAAAACTAAATGAAAAAAAACTAAACAGAAAACTAATAAACGTCCTGCCATCACCCTGACAGCATTTGTTCTCCCACAACGTCTAATCCATCAGGCTTTGCCAAAATGTGTTTCTTTCTTCACCTGCTCCATGAACACACCAACAAACTTCCAATTAACTAAAGAGAGCCAGGAGTACACCATCAATAAATCGAAGGAAAGCTGACACTGAAATCTTTCAGAGATGTTTTTCTCCCCCTCGCTCTTCTCTCTATTGTTTGGGTCTCATCATTTTCTTTAACACTATTCTCACTTATCTTCCTCATAATTCTCTTGCCCCCCTCCACGTGCTGTTTCTTTTCGCATGTTCTCCCTGCTGTCAGGGGAAAGATGGATGCTTCGGGTTCAGAAACAAAGGCACGGTTGACAGCCGAGAGGAGAGCGAGATTCTAATTATGTGGCAGCTGTGCACAATAGGTGTACGTTTAGCACACCTGTGTGAAGCGGGAGGTCATTTCTACGCCCGATCCGCCCTGACCACCGGCGTTCACGGTCATTCCCGCGATGCATTCCAGGATGCGGAAGAGTCAATCAAGCGTCACGATTTCAGAGGAGAGGTCGCAAAGAAAGCGCGCATGTGAGGCAACCGTGACTTATGTTAGCATTCGGCGTAATGCAAACACGCCACTCGATCTTCTTCCGTGGTTATCAGGGCTGACATCTTTGATTGATGATGTCACAACACGTTGTCCATTACGGCGAGTCGGGTTTATTGAATCACTCTACCTTCGGATAGATCTGGGAATTTTTCACGGTTATTTATCTGGTACGGTCTGATCTGCCACGGAGCTGTACGTCTGACCTCATGCAGAAAGCGTACGTCATTAGTTCTCAACTGGCGGGTCAGCAGTTAGGAGTAAAGCTGAATGCAAATAATAAAATGCAACGAACCGTATAATCCTTCATAGTCAGGATGGCAAAATAAATAAACTCATCAGCTTTTCAAATGGAGGAGAAAATGATTTTGTTGTTGACATGAAAGTCCAATCGAACGTTACAAGGTGCTGCAAATCCATCAGTGTCACTTGATAATTCATGTACATTATGTAGCCAACGCTATTTACAATTTGGCCAATTCTATGCAAATGTCAACCTTACCAAGAAAAAAATTTAGTTAATGATAGCGTAGATGTCAATATTTAGTGGTTTAAACACCAATGGGAGGCCTCTCAACGTTTCAATTGTAATATTTGTTTTTGAAGTGTGATTCTTTATAGTCAGGTACATATTTCTCATGAATGGGCACATGAAAATAAAATTAAGTTACTACTTTATCTCCTACGAAGAGACATCTTTTTTCCATTTGTTGTGCATTATTGCTTCTGGTTTGCACATTTTAATTCACAGAGATCCAGGTATTTAGTCTCTCGAAAACATGGATCCTTTTTTGTCACATCGCTTTTTAAAATAGAAAACTCGTGCGTAAACTGATTTTTCTGATGTTTAGACACTATCAACAGGGCTTTAATCAAATATAAACAGATGGTTAAATATATTGGTAAAAACACTCTCAGAGTTAATGTCACATACATAACGCAAAATGTCTAAACCATAACGCAAGAATTGCCCGTTTACGATCACAATTATGCATAATGCAAAGCAACTTAAACACAAGGTTTCATGTGTGTCCGTGGGAAACAAGCACATGACCTTAATGCTCTACCAACTGAGCCACAGGAACATACATTTCGATTAAAACTGTAATACATTTTGTGTGCTTTTGTATAACCTTGCTACAACGTGGGGGGGGGGTCAAGTACAATGTAAACATTTATATTGTGTGTATTTTACATACACAATTTGGCCATGGTAAAAAAATGTAGCCTTTGAAGTACTTTTAATGCTATAAAATCCTCCTTTCAGTGTAGGATAACATCAATTTGCAATGTTTTGCCAGTCACTTTCTCTGACCGAGGTGCGTTCCGGCAGTTCAGCGCATGAGGCAAGTGAAGACATAAAGCACATTAATCAGCGCACAGAGAGGATTCCTCACAAAAAGAGACCTTCAGGACAGAAAGAAACCGGGGAGGGAAAAAAGAAAGATAGAGAGGCAGATGAATAGAAATCAAAAGGCTTAGGCCAGCAGCCAACAGAGATGGAGGCTGTGAAAGCACATGAGGGATAAAAGAGAAACATCATTTTCCAAATGTGACATCACAATTCAGAGAGGAAAACCTCATCACACCCTTTGGGGTTTATTTTTGCTGCGAGAAGTCCAGAAGAATAAAACTCAAATATTGTGTTTTGTCACACCTGTATCCCGACTTTCTCTCATTTTCAGTTACTTCAGTTTATTTTATATAAACCTAACCCGAAATTCTGAGGCAGAGGACTGGTTTACTGGTAAACAGTGCATTTCTTAATGAGCCATTTTGTCTTGTTGCAGTGCGCAACTCAGTCATTAAAGTGGTAGAATCGTGTTTTTTGGTATTAATGCGCTGTTTTTCCGCTATTCCCAAACAGAAAAATTGATCTTTCAGCTTATGTTGAAGTCAGTTTGTACATTAAGGATGATTTTAGTCAAATAACATTATTTTAGTAATTTGTATTTTCATTTAATATTAAATTATTCGAGTGGAGCATCCAGAGTTGTAGCAAAGCACCGTCAAAAGGCACCAATGGCGGCGCTCGTGTGTGTACACTCATAAAAAACGATTTGTTTATTTTGACAAACAATGGCGCTTCCACGTGCGGTTTGCAACCACCATAAATGTTGGTTTTTTTCAGTGTAAATGATTCCAATAACAGCATAGATAACAACATAGCGGGGGCTTTCTGAACTTGATTTTACAACACATCAATTGACAAGATTTTGTAGGATTTGTAAACAGATGTGCACCCTTTTAAAGCCCAACATGTGCTATTTTAGTGCTTAAAGATTAGTTTTAAGTGATACAATTATTAAATGCAGTGGGACTTTAAATCAAGATACATTTACTTGACAAGGAAAGTGACCTGAGGTATGTAGTATTGTTTTATGCCTCAAAATATGAGGATTAAGTGAGTTTAAAACAAGCAAATACATAAAGTATACTATATATATACACGTAGATACTTAATAGATAATAAAATAGTACCGTAAAACAAAATGCTATTTCTTTATTTAAATATTTGCTGTATGCTATATTAATTTATTTGCTGTTTGTTCATTTTATGTTTCTAAACTCATCTTGATTTAGGATTTTTCAGGTGTTTGTAATTGAAAATAAAACTATTGGTCGATTGTTTAGATTAAATTTGGTTTAAATCTAAGTTATTCCATACAGTATATTTGATCATCAAGAATTGAAATTAAAAACGCTTCTACCCAAACGCTTACATACTAAAATAAATCATGTATTTTTATCAATAAATTTGACATGACCAAACAAGACCTTGGCTGCTTCCTCCATCAAACCTCAAGTATTTCCTCAACTTTTCTCTCCAGTTACAGTCACATATTATTTTGTCTCCCTGTGTCTTTGAAATGGTACAATCCGCTTTACCCTTCAATACACATGATGGCTAAACACTATGGGCAGATCCCCCTTTAAAATGGAACAGAAACTGTAGCTAGTAACCAGCACTTGAAACACCTGAATATCCAATCTGTCGTCTCACATTCATAAAACTCTTGTGTCAAAGCTGTTGGGGCCGTCTTCACGTTCCTGTATTTTTGATGGAATTTTGACTAGACTCTCAAAGCAACCGTGTGATTGTTATGCAGCCGCTCCATCCCAAACCCAAGACAGCATTTACGAGTTTCCTTTCCTGCCGGCATTATCCTCCAGAGGTGATCTGACGTCTATACAAGAAATCTGTGAAAATACTCTTATTTGCCAGAATCGTTTCTCCGAGGACCACATCAGGCTCGTCTAATTGGACTCAAATGCACACGTCTCTTAATTTTTGAGTCATGAATTCAAAATCAATAAGCAATGAAAAGCAAAAGCTTAAATGAAAAGCAAAAGCTTGAATTAGTAATCCTCAGACAGGGGAGAAATGGATAAATCTGGACTACTCGGGGTAATTATGAATATGCTCAGGCCTATTCACTGCATTGTTACGAAATAAGCGAGCCGAGGAAAGTCTTATACAATGTAGGTGTCACGGCACCCTGGCATATGGATCTGGACCAAATATCTAATTAATCTCCAGCACCAGATATTGCGTTATTCACGGTGCATTACTCAAAGAAGAATATCTTGGGAAAACGGCACATGATGATCTCAACTGCCTGACATATTTGACTGAAACAGTCGTCTTGAGACAACACGTGTCGGTGTGACGGCTCTAGGCTCAGAGAGGTGGCCGATCAGGGATGCTTTTGGTCTGCCAGTCATTTTGCTACTTAATTTTTTTGGGGGGATGGGGTGTGGGATCGGGACTCATTCAAACCCAAGTTCCTGTTAAAAAAATATTTTCTCAATTATTGTCAAGAAAACAAGTTCATATTCACTATTTGAATTCACTTTTACTATAAGGCCATGAATAAGGAAAAGTTCAATGTTTTTATTTTATTTAATAACCTAATCATGTGTCTTGCCATGTTGTCAGTCTTTCACGTTTACATTAATGCATTTGGCAGACGCTTTTATCCAAAGTGACTTACATTTATATTATTTTGGTAATATGTACATTGCTATTGGATGACTTGGTGTCACTCCTGAGATTTCATTTAATTAAAATGCAACAGACACTGAACTGGAATGGCCACAATAAATGATTAAATGAACATTTGTAATGGTTTTCCAGCGGCTATATATGTGTCTGGAGCAGTGTTGTGTAAGTTAATTACTATTTACATCATCAATGTTGTATTTAAAATACTCTTCTAATTACTCCGTCTGAAAAGTAGTTTAATTACTGGATAAGTAATTGAACTAATTACTTTTTAATAATTTAACATGGAATGTTAATGTTAATTATTACACAACTTATTTGAAGGCCTGATTCTGATTAGCCAGTCACGACATTACAAGGTTGGTTATTTTCAGATACGGCTTTTTCTCTCGGAAGGTCAGCATTCGCTAAAAATTAGCAAAATCTCTGAATAAAAAATATATAATTATTCAGTTACATGTATGAATGAAAAAAAAGCTTAACGTAAGAAAAGTTAAACATGACATGTATAAGCTGTAAACATGAAACTTACTTTCAAAGCAATGTAGTACCATATTTCATACATAATGTATGCAGTCATGCGTTTTAACGAAATTAACTTATTTCTACTTAAGTTAACGAACAAAATATCTCAATAACAAAAATATACAATTACTGCAAAATTGCAAACTCTCAAATTTCCCTTTAAGCTCCATTTCAGTGTAACACTTATCTAAGTAAGACGAAAACGTCTCCCGATCAGGCAGAGCTGCTTTTTTGCCACACACAGGTATTTTGTGTAATATGCGCCTAAAAAACTGAGATTCTACAGTACGCAGCGGTAGCATCTCCTCTACTATGTAGCCTGCGATCATTTTTTAAGCTCTCCTTCAGACACTATCTGCATTGCCGATGTAAAATCCTGTTTCCAGGGGTTGCCGCATTGTTATATGCCGATGAACATGGTGGATCACTTAAAAGCTACCTAGTCAGGTGCTTCAGTAGATTATTCGTGCAATTGACAGCGGCCGATTGTTTTTTCTCCCCAGGACATAGCCTACATTTTACCGCATCTGTCTGTGTCAAAAAAGTGAAGCAAATGGAATATTTCCATTTGTTAAAACAGCCAATCGCTTCTGCCAAGTCCGACATCTTCCACTTCAAACAACGACACAGTTACGCAGCAAACTGGCCCGAAATCACTTGCAACTGCACGTACGCTAACGATTTTAAAGGGGCAGCACGTTCACTTTTACCTTTAGATGATAGATTTAGATTTTAAAGTAAATAATGATTTATTTAAAAACAGTTACATTTATTTTTAATATGTAACGCAAGTACATTATAAGTAACTGTAATAAAGTAACTTCAAAATGAACAGTAATGCATTACTCTACTTTTTCAGTGGCTAAGTAGTTTAATTTAATTACAGTAACGCATTACACCCAACACTGGTCTGGAGTGCTAACCACTGGGCTACAGCTCAGACTATTTTATTTCATTTCATTAAATCATACTCGACTCGGAACGGAGTAGATTGATAGAATTCATCCAAATCACCTCATACAATGGTTACGAATTTCTTGTGTTGGATGTTTAGCTTTGAAAAATAAATCTTTTCAAGCATTTTGTCGTAGTTGTTTTTGAATTTGAGAACTTAAGAAGGCTTGGCAAAAGAAACTGTAAATAACACAAAAAGTAAATTTCATGCAAGCTTTTTTTCTATGAATTGATGTATATAAAATGCAACGCAAATTGACCTCTTCTGGACTAGCAATCCCAAAGCAGTACAGTGTTTAGAAGTGTCATGAAAAGCCACACAAATACACCAAAGCTTTCAAAGCCCAGTCCATGTGCCTTTTTAAAGTACCTAAGATGTGTAGCTTTAAATCCGAATTTCCTCTTTTTTTACCACCTCTTCTGCTGTGTTATAAAGTACAGAGTGCTGCGGCCCTGGGGATTTTGTCAGAATGTGTGTCCACAAAAAAAGAAAAGACCTGGAGAGAAACGACAAACCTACTGAAAGCTCGGCACTCAACCCGCCAGCTGGCACCTAACAGCCTCAAATTGGCTAAAAGGAGCCTGGCGGTCGCTGCCAAACATATTTCCTCAGCTGAGGACAACACAGAGGCGTCTGTCCTGTATCTGATACAGTCCTTATTGTTCTTTCTGACTGAAATCATCATTTCCTGCAGAGGATATTGTGGAGCGCGAAAAACAAAGAGGCTGATGAAGGGTGAACGGGCTGTCTGTTGGCTGTCGGTGCGAACTTCACGTCCGCCGCCGCAGATCCAGACCAAGCTTAAATGAATCTGTCGGCGTAATTGCCCTGCCATGGTGGAGACTACATTCTATTAGGCCGAGAAGACTCTGGGGGGAGATGGCTAGATCGTGGGCTAGATGTGTTTGTGTGTTAGGGCAAGACATCGTAAAGCAAGTGTTGTAACGTCCGCGGGGATGGAAACACAGGGGACCGCCCGTACATGGGTTGACAGGTGGCAGAAGTACCAGTTTTTACTGCAATTTCAATCGCTCATGTGTGAAGTTAGAGCACTTCTGATGCCAAGGTCTACTCCCAATGTCAAAAGACTGATCTGTAGATACAGATTAGATTTACGCTTTGATAAACATTAAAAAGCTATGCAAATAAACACAAATCTCCAATTGATAGTTTCATATAATCGATTATATAATAGAGCAAATACAGCATGGATGTGACATTTTCAGTCAAAACCTGAAATATAAATTCTCAGAGAATGTGTTAATTACCAATATTAAACCATCTGTTTATATTTTACTAAACCCCTGTTGATAGAGTCTAAACATCAGAAAAATATCAGTCTATGTACAAGTTTTCCATATTAAAAGACGCACTTTTCTACGAGACAACATACTTTGCAGGATGTCTTTGAATTAAAAAGGGATAATACCCAACAAAAGGAGAAGGGATGGATCCTCACAGAACATAAAATAGTTACTACATTTTATTTTCATATGCACATTTATGAGAAATATGGACCATTACGGATGTGAATGGTAAAACTATGGTTTAAAACACACAAAAATATTTTATGAACTTTAAGAGAGACTTCACATTTAAACCACCAAATATGGAAATCTGACCTAAAAGTATGGTGAAAACCTTTGTAAAATATATTAAGGCCCAATAATAATTTACAATTGGATGGAATACATACAAGCTACCCTGTAGTTACAGTAAAAATCTAAATCAAAAGTGACTTCTAAAACCCAAGTTTCTGGTCTTATGTGCGTGAATATTTTATCATAATATAAAAAATGTCCCTCACTGGCTATGTCACAAAGCAGGTTTAGGTACGGCATTTAATCGCATTCTCCTTTTTCCCAGACCTAATATCCCTTTTAACTCAAAAATATCAAAAAAGTTGCAAACAGCTGTTCGAGTTGACCTTGCATTAGCAAAAAATAAGCCACGTCAATAACTTCAAAGAAAAACAGTTCCATTCCAACTATTGTTCATGTCTCGGTTTAATGCTGCATGAAACCCAGGTGGACGTTTGAGCGCCATTCAAATCTGAAACTATTGGCAGCTTCTGACTCAGTCCGACTGAAATGAGGAACATCAATGCTGATGCCAATGTGTATTCCAGTTGTCTAGAAGATTGGATGGATGGATGGATGGATGGATAGATATGGCTTGCACACATTGTCTGTGATTGAAAGGCAGCTCTAAGCAACAGACATGACAGGCGTCAGATATTAGAAAGGACAACAGAGGCTAAAGGTGCTGTTGAACATTGATAAGGGCTTATGCAAGTGTACAAGACAAGAAATCTGCATTTTCTCTCATATATTTCAGACCTTTCCGCATAATATAGACAAAATATCAGCTTACAGTATTGAAGTACTGTATTCCAGCTTTTCTTCCATTTTCATGAATGTTTTGTTGTCTGAGAATTGGAGTGTAGAGACTTTTCATTTGTCTCCAACATTCCAATCAGAATATCATTTACAGCTCCAATCCGTAACTTTTGCCTCTATATCGCCATCTCTGTTTGAAACCGAAAATGCAGTTCGCTTTTCTTAAACGTGTAGGAGAAATCTGAATCAACAGCTCAAATGTTAAATATTAATATTATTTTTCTCACATTTTTAACCACAAAGCAGTATAGCAGCTTTATGAGTTTTTCCAGTCTTTTTTTCCAGTCACTTTGACAGTGAACTCAATGAGTTATACAGCGGTCTGATATGGTTATGATTCATTTGCCGCCTTTCATAAAGGACTACTGATTAATATTCATAAGTCATGATAATAAGCCTCTCCCCTTAAATTACATTCTGAATGTGGTTGGATTATTCACCTAAACAATTCCACTTACTTGAACCAAATGAGTGTTGCTACAACGGAAAGGCTGAATACAGTTTTTACATTCACACGCTTTAGATGATCTCAAACCATTCATCAAGACTAAAATAGCAGCAGTTTACAGGTGTAATATATTATTTGCAAAGTCGGAGAACAGAGGGTTAAATCATTTTAATCCCAGAAGCCCATTAGTCAATGCACTCAACCATACAACAGATAAATATGACCATCACTCATACAAGACAATATTATCCGTAATCCATCTGCTTGCATCAACATACCTGAAAACATCCCAAAATCTATATTAGTTGTGCATCTACAAAGCATCCTCAGCACATGGTGTTTTGTGTGTACGCAGGACTGCAACATACAAACACATTGTTCTTCTCAAATGGTTCCAGGTACTATAATAAGGGTGACCCCATTCTGCATCATGTGTCAGACACAGCGGATCACCCTTAAGCTTGTCCCGGAGCGGTTGATTCCAGCTGTGTGTGCATCATGCATTGAGGTATTGTGCATCTACAGTAATGTCATGCAGTAGACGCGAGCGCCGTGTTTATTAAAGCAAAGAATTCAGCGGGTGTCACACATAAGATGGCAATCAAATAATGAACATGCCCACACACTCTCCGCTGTTTAGAGGCACAGGTGCGAGCGTCCCATTCTTTCCGTGATGCTTTCCGAAAAGCACACGCGTCTCTGCGACGCAGACGGGCGAGTTGACAGAGGTTTCATTCACCTGCTGGGAGCGCAGGACGGCGATAACGGAATTAAATAAATAACCAATAGAAGACGGCAGGACGTCTTTTAACAGGAAGTAGAGGCGTTTTAATAGACAAATGTGACTGGTTTGACAGTCAAAATGGATTTACATGCTTTCAGCGTTTGGGCTGTTCAGTCAAACGTTATCCTTTTGAATAAATCCCTAGGCAAACATAAGACCCCACGTGAAGGGTAAGGTATCAATTTGTGAAAAGCACAGAGTTTAGGGTTGGAGAGATTATAAAGGATAGGACACTTCAGCGCTCTCTCAATCTACATTAAAAACGACAGGCAATAAGTGCGAGCGATTTTCCTTGCCGGGTTTTATTGGCCGGATATCATATTTTAATAGACTGATCTATACCAAGACATTGAATTCAAGGCTGTGTATTGGAGCCCTGGCAGGACATCGTTGTACAATGCGAGTGGACTTGGAATAATCGCAATGATCGCTTTGTAATTTACCAGCTGCAATGCAAAAAAAGACTTGCTGATTGTTTTAGTGACGATTCCTTATCAAAGGATTAAAACATTTACATGAAAAGCATGGCTGCGTGAGGTATTACGAGATATTTTCCAGGTATTAAGATTCTGCACACGTTGACAAGTTTAGTTTGTAAAGTGTGATTCGTGAGCTTAAATAAGAAAAAACTATGTGCTATAATGTAAAGTTATAAACTTCAAAGTTCCAAACTGCCGCGTGGCTGCCAGCTCCCCACATACAGTAGACGTAGTATTATGCAACCAGATGTGACCATTTTGAAAAGGTTTGAATACATTTAAAGAAAATGTATAATAACAAGATGCATCACTGCCCTTACTCGTAATGAGGAGGGAATGCAAAGCTTAATATGGCCGCTCTAGTGAAGAAAGTCCCTCTCTCCACTAAAAAGAACCAATCATCATTCGATAAAGGCTGATGATTTTTGGGCCGGAGCTCTACACAGAGTCTCACAAAGCGCTAGTTCACCCGTGCGTAAGCACAGTAGCCGAAGTGGCCTTAAAAAATATGTTTATAGTGCAATTTAAAGGTCCAATGTGAATTTTTTTATAGGATCTAACAAAAAAGTTATGTAATATACAAAACCATGTGTTCAGAGGTGTATAAAGACCTTACATAAAGAAGCGTTAATGTTTTATTGCCTTAAAATGAGCTATTTCTATCTACATACACAGCGGGGGCCCTTACATTCACCATGTTGTTTCTACAGTAGCCCTAAAGGGACAAAATGCTCTGCAGAATACGTTTCGTAAATACGTTATCTGCTTCTGCAAAGAAGCAAAAAGGTGACGACATCTAAGTGCTTTGTCAACCACGGTAGGGCTTCGAACGGGAGGGGTGGAGTGAGCCGTTGGTTGCGATTAATTGTTGGAGGGAAATATGCCATTCAATGATGGTTTTGCAAGCGATTCTAGAAATATCTGTCATCCCCTATTCAAGTAGATTTGACTTTATTCTTTATATCATTTCAATCATAGCAAGACCTAAGTTATTAAATAGCTTGGAGGCATTGCAAACATGGCCGACAAGTGGCACGACTTCTGTACACTGGACACTTACGTAAAATAGCGGTTCACACAGAAGAATGCACAAATCATACACAATTGGTCATCTTCAATAACTGATTCTTCAACTGTAAAAGCAAGACAAAACCACGTATAAAGTGTTTTTGTATAGCAGCTATCCAAGTGCACTCACAAGTTCCTGTTGAGGTGGCTAGAGATGTCACCACTGGCTTTTTTTCTGAATGATAAAATAGTTTGAAGGGAAAACATTTTTTTGTAGTGCCTTGACCTTGAATAGCCGTCTTAATGAATCCGAACAAAAAGGAACACAGTTACAGCATGATGCTCGCAAAGAAGAAAACAGTAACAATCTCAAACAAATACATGCTATAGCGTACCGATATAAATGTGTGTGTTAGGCTAACACACGTAAAGCTGGAATCACCGCTACCCAAGCTTCTTCTCTCGGGTCTAACGTACCCTCATTTTAAAGCATCATGGTCCTGCAGGCTAAGATTACATATTTATTCGAACAGGATTCTTGCCTTATGGTGCTTAATCTGTGCGTACGGACTGCTACCGACTTCCTGTTTCGTCTGTTCCCACACCACTTCAAAAGAACGTCGACAAATGCCTGCGTTTTTACATGTGCATTTCCATTTCTTCTCCCTTTTAGCCTTTTTCCTCCCTAAACACATCAAATGCAAACTGGGGCCACCAATTAAGTCAAAGCTTGTAGTCGACTAATTAAAGTGCAAAAATAATCCTCCCATTCTCCGTCTCTGTGGAGTCTGGTGTTCAGATATATGCCTCCCACCCAAACAGAATGTATAATCACTATAGACGTTCTTTCACAGATGTGCTGCAGAGCTCTCGATATAAAGAATTGTCTGAAGTCATTTCACATATGAGGAAGTTATAAAGAAAACAGAAGTGACTGGAATGTATAGGTTGTAAATTGGGAAAAGCAGGGATGTAACAGCATGTAAAAGCAGTCTTGATTTAGAGTCATAATAATGTTTCACGTTTGTTTTTGTCCTGATTTCTGAGCAATATGACAAAAAAGCTGTCTTCATAGGCCAATGGAAATGAGGGCAACATAACACGTTTGCCTTAATTTTTTATAATAAAGTGTGAAAGAGGCGTCGACGTGAAACTACGGTTCTGTCACTGATGTCATTTTCTACTTAAAAGGTGAAACCCTTTGGGAATTAATGTCTCGTTTACATTCACGATATTATATCTAAAGTAGCTCATCTGGTAGCACATCTGGAAGAGTTGTGTATCTACAAAACATCATGAATGAATACAAATTCATAAAATGGTGCCTTTAATTAATAACGACAAGTATTATGTCAATGACAATATCCTTTTATCAAACTCACGCATACAATGTGCCCTTAATGTGGAGGAAACAACAGATTCATCCCATTTTCGACTGTCATGCTCGGTCCGTCTGGGCTTACAGTGATAGTTCACCCAACGATGAAAATTTGTCATCATTTGCTCACCCTCGTGTCATTTCATACATGTATAAATTTAAGAAAGATGTTTGGAAGAATGTTATCCATTTTCATTTATCATTGACTTAATGGTAGTCAAAGCTGCCCCAGAACTGTTTGTGTTCCTAAATTCTTCAAAATATCTCACTTTGTGTTCAGCCGAACAAACAAATACACAAAATATGCTTTCCTAGTATGGTAGTGGATGATGTCAGAGATCTGAAAATTGCTAATGTTCTTAAAAATATCTTTCTTTGTGTTTAACAGAATAAATAAATAAATACACTATAGGTTTGAAACAACCTGAGGATGAGGAAATGACAGAAATTTCATTTTTGAGTGAACTAAGCGTAAGTAAGTTTCTTCAGGGAAAAATGCCATTAATTCTTTAAATTAATTTACATTCTGTTGTTAATTTATAGCATGGGGGAAATATGATCCACCTAGATATGACATCTCTCGGTGACATTTTGTACATATATCATTACTGAAGTTTTATAAAGTGGGTCTCTTTCAGCCATTAACTTTTAAGACTTTGCCCTTTTAAAAGTATAACATTTGTAAAACCGATCTGAAAGTACTACACTTGTGCATTACATGAACGGGATAGTTCACCTAAAAATGAACGTTCTTTCATCATTTATTCACCCTAAAGACAACACAAACGAAGATGTTTTGAAGAACGTTGGTAGCAACACAACACTAAACCCCATTGAACTCCATCGCGTGAACACTGAACCCCTGAAACATCTCTCAAAGTATCTTCCTTTGTGTTCCACAGAAATAAAAAGCACGACTTTTGACACGAGAGGGAATAAACCATGACAGAATTTGTATTTTTGTGTAAACTGTCCCTTAAAGAGCCGCGCGGTGAGGAGCAGGTGAGCGAGAGCAGCTCGTTTCCTTTTCTCTGTCAATTATTTTGTTGGAAATCTACGAAGGGATTTTCCAACCCCTGGCCTGACAGTCCATCAGCCCGCCTCCGGTTGCTCATTAGATTCTTCAACAAAAACTGATTCTTGATTCTCAACCCTGCACAAACCAGTCATTGGCACATTTGGAGTACTCCTAAGCACATATTTACTGAAGACCTGTACTACCCACAATGACCTTTTGGCAAACGAAGAGTGCTTGCTTGTTGAAAAATAGAAGAGGCTTTGAAGGGTCTTGTAAGCAGAGGAGAAAGAGCAATTGTAGACACACATGCTTCAACTAAACAAGACTCGTGGACAAGAATGTGGCAGAAAAGTGTCCAACTACCTGGAGTCGAAGAATCTGCATGGTGGAGATATGCAGCTCAATGTGCTTCAGCAAGAATTACAGCTTTACATTGAGGATGAGATGTACTTGTTTGGCATGATGGGGAGGATATAATTCGACAGGGAAAAATATTTTATACAATGTGTGGCGATCTGGAGCATCTTAGCAGGCATCCAACATCACTCAGAGCTGATGCCATGTGGTTCAGATAAAACGCAGAAGAGAAGCTTTCTAGATATTTAGTCTTATGGACTGGAGTTTAAATCAATAAAGCTACAATGATACTTGAACATGATGCTGAGAATCTCGATTCCTCATTCCCTTTCAGAAAATCCATGCTTGCCACACTAGCAATTTTCATATTAAACTTCTCACCTCACAATTTTTTACATGGTTTTGAACTTCATGCACTTCTCAACAGTGCAGCGTAATAAATCCCCAAATGCACCATCGCAAATGCATAAAACTACAGAAAGTGCAGTCAACAGCGAAGAGACCACCGAGTCGCCACACCGACGTGAAATAAAGCCACGATGTGCCTTAAAGTCCTACCTCTTTATCCGATGCCAAAAATCACAGCCTGGATAAAGTCAGAAAACCATGGAGCTGATCAGGTGCCAATGTTTCTAATCTCTTTGCCTCTCTCTCTATTACCAAGCACAAGCGTGGAGTGGCTCTACCACGGGGCTGGACTCCATGGGCTGCACGCGACTCCTCCGGCTGGTTCAGTGGCTCTCGGGCAGGTAGCTGGAAACAGTGAGAAAAGTCCTGTAGTCCTTACTGTGAGCACGGTAGGAACGGCGTCAGAACAGAGCATCCTTCAGTGGGCAGGAAATCCAGAGGGAACGTGCATGTAATCCCAAGACTGGAAGCACGCGCTTGAGATAAAGGGAGAGTTGCTTCAACATTGTTCTTTTTCCATGAGCGGCAACATCTCTCTTCCCCCACATCGTTGTGATGCTGTTTATTTATGTGGGACCGGAGTGGAGAGAGAGAGAGAGAGAGAGAGAGAGAGAGAGGGAGGGCGAGCGAGAGCAGGATAGAGCTTGCACTGTCAGTGACTACATTAGCAGCTCTGAGTAGGTGGAGTTTTCTTTGCAGCAGAGGGGATCATGATTCGAAATCCAAAGGAGCGAGAGAAAGAGAGAGGCAGAAAGACAGATGATGCCGGATGAAGAGGAGAAGAAGATGAGAAAGGGCTAACGAAGTGTTATAACGTTATGAGAAGTAATTCACACTGAAATGAACATGTTAGATACTTATGTGGATCCAAACCTGTATGAGTTCATACAAATGGCAATCTATGAGTACACTTGATTTTCTTTTGTAATTCCCCCTCAAGCCACTCAAAACATGTGACTTTCTCCGGTGGATCACAAAAGGACATATTTTGAGAAACATCTCAATGTTTTTGTTCGTAGAATTGAAGTCAATGGGGGCCAACGTTGTTGGGTTGTCAACATTTTGTGTTCTGCAGAAGAAAGAAAGTCATACAGGTTTTGAACGACATGAAG
This sequence comes from Barbatula barbatula, assembly GCF_947034865.1. Lineage (NCBI taxonomy): Eukaryota > Metazoa > Chordata > Actinopteri > Cypriniformes > Nemacheilidae > Barbatula > Barbatula barbatula. The sequence continues at coordinate 13,735,283 of NC_136785.1, forward strand.
ATGAATCGAAGTATTTTCTTGCCCCTTTAAATTCAGATCAGGTTTATTTTCACACATAAGTCTGTCTGTGTCGATAAGTCATTCAGATGCAAGTTTGTACAGAAATCTTTTTTACATTCATTATTTAAAACGGACCCAAAGACCTGGTGACTCTTTCTCTGGACATCTAGTCGTCCAAATAAGTCATCATACAGGCCCCGACACGCAGTAGAAAAAAGCACAAAAAACAGAACAGATTTTAGTTTTGTCAATTCTGTGCCCTACTTTTTCCTAAAACCATGCAAAGATGAATTCTTTAAGGGCAGAAATATCTTTGAGTTGACACGGAGCGTCTCATAGAATGTTAATAATCGAAGTTCAGCGACTAACAGCTACGTAACAAGTTGAGAAGCCAATGGAGATGTTTGTGCAATTGATTAAAACAGATTTTTGGATGTCATGATTTCATGCAGGGTTGAGCGATTAAAAAGAATTTAATCCACATTTCCACAAACAGCTGATTTGAAAACAGCAATGCACAGCCTTAAAAACACTCACACGCGGTTTGCTTAACGCATCAGATCAGCATTCTGCAACAGAATTCTGAACAATTCAATTCTTCCCTTGTAAATGGGAGAAGCACACTTTTTTATGTGAATTGCTCAAATGCATTACAATAACATATTAATTATGTTCCTACTAACATTTTTGTTGTAAAAAATGACTGTTTATCATTTTAAAATCTTGGGAATTTTTATGGAATAAAATATGTTATTTAAAGTGACAGAACACTTATTTTACAGACACGGCGGAGGTTGAAGCTATAACCCTTTGTCATCGCAGATCTTTAAATACTATACCACACAAGTAAACGGTAGCTAACATGCAGGGTTTCCCACAGAGGCAGCTATTCTCTTTATAATATGTGCTATAGCATTACTCTGTGCCATAAAGCTCTCCAAAGAAACCGACTGTGCTCACTAATGGCTGGAAAACACTTCAGGACTTTTCAAATCTGAACAGATTTTTTTTCAACTAGATATCATAGACATGCAGACTTTCTGAAAGTTTGAGATGGAAACACTAACTGATCAAATCTGCAGACTGGCACAGACTTTCTGCAACAAGTCCAGACTGAAAATCTGGGCAAAATCTGAGCAAAAGTCTTGTAGTGTATCTTAGCCTTAAGACAAACATTGATTATTGGATACAGATATAATGCTTGTAGGCAGTATTAACTCCTCTCTTGATACAGATCAGTATTACTGCCCATTGCACACTGCTCTGAGGAAAAGAAAATGAGCTGCGAATCACCGTTTTCATGAAACTGACAGCTGCCTTTCGCTTTATGAAATATATATACACACATACAGTACATATACTGTATATAAAAAATGCACTCTCGTTTTAATACTTATTGTGTTACATTTTGACATGTTGTGTTCTGCCTATTATTCTGCTTTTGTGTAAATGATATGAGCCAAGGTTATTACTAAAATTAAAACTTTGAAAACGTTTCTGTTTGTTGAAATCGAATAAAATTTTGCCTATGACAAATTTAGATTTGTATTTTATAAATGGTAGACCCCCAAGTGCCCCTAAACGGTTTGCTTTCCTAAATTCTTCTAAACGTCTTCTTTTATTTTCAACAGAACACAAACATATTTTATGATTTTTGTACTGTGGTAGTCAATGATGAACCACAAATATAATAATATTCTTCCAAATATCTTTCTCTGTGTTAAACAGAGGGTTTCGTAAATGATGACAGTTTTCATTTTAGGTGAACTATCCCTTTAAACTAAACTGTGTTATTGCAATAAAAAATGAATTGGTTTAAAATAAAAACTAATTCACTTTATATAGCAACATAAAATAAATCAATAATAAACGACAAAAGCATGTAACCAAATTGCTTAAAATGTCACTAAAATTTACATTAAAACTAAAAATGTAAATAAGCTTAAATAAATCATTTGCTATTTCTTGTAAATGTCTTGTAAATTTGCCAGTGTTTGTGAATAAATCTTGATGTTTATAGATGTTTTTTTAAGTGTGGTTAAAATGTAAAATTACATAAGCAGACTGCTTATTTACATGTTAGGTGTATAATAAAAAAATGTGCTGCTTCAGCTGCCAGAATATTCCTGTTTTTCTTTAAAGGAAGGCTGTTGTTATTGTGGCAAATAGCACATGTTTTTCCACTAAAAACTGAACCACTGGCCTGACAAAAAATGGCCACTGACCTGCCACACTTGTAGCACTATAAAAAGAGTAGTGTAAAGAATAAATAACAAGATTAAATGCAGATTTTTCATATTTGGGTGAACTATTCTTGTAAGTATGGCAGGAGCAACTCTGTTGCCTAGCAGCCAGATCTGACCCCGCTTCCTCGTGAAACACCAAAGGAAGACCAAAGAATCGATCCATCTCTGAGGAGAAAGTAGATGTCACTCACACACTCAGTGGAATTCACAGGGCACTGACATTCAGTGATGTCACACATACACACACACCTCTGGGCCTGTGAGTATGATTGAACCGTGGCCTATCGATGGGGTCATTTGGTCCCCTTCACAGCAGACACAGACAGGTGACGGACTCTAGAGTACTTACTAAAACAGCACATTACTGTTGATGTTCTCTTTAAAAATAAACTCTACTGACCAGCCGAGGAAACAGCCAACAAGTACAAGTTCTGCTACAACAAGTTGTTTAAAAGATGCAATCGGTCATTTCTATGATATGATGCGCTGGTCATCTTGGACTCCGCAACAGTTGCTATAGCATCACACAAAAGCAAAATACAGTTGATATCTTATTAGTTGTCTTACTGGGTGTGAACAGGCTTCCTAACAAAAGACATTTTATACATAAACCAGTAATTAAACTCGGTTGGCTGAACAAAGAGCAGCTTTAAAGAACTAGACCTACAGGGGTCTGATCTTTATAATGACATGCGTATACGCACATTTTGTCCACTATGTAAAAAAGTGAAAAGCACATTTGGAAGGCAGTCTGGTGTGTGGCGTGAGGCGCAGATGTTACGCTTTAATTGAGAATTCGAAGCAAGAAGGCAATAAGTCAGACCCGTAGAGTGAGCTACCTTAACGTCTCATCCAACTCAATTAAATTTCACCAGTAATTCTTGGCTCCAGCCCACCCTCAGGTCTTGTCGCTAAAGCACAGAACAATAAATCACCTCAACCTTGTTGCATCTCCTGCAATCTGACTGAGACAAAGAACTTTCATTTATTACAGGTTTGGAGTTTGAACGCCGGCGTGACTGCTGCCTCGACTTCCTCGCTTCCTGAGCAAACTTTTAAAGTAGGGCTGGACGACATGGCCGAAATTGATATCGAAACATGTTTCGGTCGATACGATAGAATTTCGATAACGATATGAACGATATTACAAAAAGCTAAATGTAAGATACAAGGGAGAGTGCTCTCTCATATGAACAATTAAATGCTGATCAAGATCATTCTCGATCCCAGCAGTGTACAAAGCAATCGGCGGACGAGAAGCACTGCGTCATGTCTACAAAGCGCGTCGGACGTGTACCCAGTGCTGGGCGTGCCCGACGCAGGATGGGCCACATTTACTGTTTTTTATTGTGTTTGAGTTAAAACCATGTGGATCTTAATCGCCTGGTTGCTGCATGATATGAAACGGACATACATTTCTGCACGCATATGGTTAACGTCCGGCTGTAAGTAAGTTGCAGCCCGTTTTGTAAATTGATAATTTTTCTAAATATATTAATGTTAAACTAGAGATTTATACTAGGGCAGGACGGAGCAGAGCGAGGGCTCAGACAGTTCAGCCGAAAAATTTAAATCTGTGGTGGTTTTCTTACACTCACGACATTTTCTAACCGTATAACTTTCTTCCGTCCAACATTAAGGGAGAAGTTACTAATTCCTCTTTTCTGAGTCTTCTGGGGTCATACAATAGCTTTTAATAACTGAAATTAAAGTCGCTCAATGAAAGGCCATAACCGGATAACTGAAGTCATGAAAGGGATCGTTCCAGTGAAAGCAGTTTTGTGAAAAAGATCAACTGATTCATAAAATAGAAAAAAAAAAAAGAAAGATCAGTGTATGGATTGGACATTGTTACTTCTCCCATGAATAAACCTATAGGGCTGTTGAGTGCCAAGGAAAACAGCACATCTAATTTTGACTGGATATTAAAAAAGCGAGATCCAAACATAGACTATACCTCCTTTTAATTCTTTTTAACTACCCGATGGGTTTCTGCTTATTAAAGTATTATGAGGTCAGTTTTAAATGGTTGTAAAATTAAGAGACTCACTGTGGGTTTGACCAGAAGCACTAGGGATCACCATGTTCTAACTTTATTAATGAACTATAAATTCACAGACAAAGACTTTATAATGGAGGGCGTCATGTTTAAAGGGCATTTAGTGCATCTATAGCAGCATAAAATATATGCAAAAATGCATAAAGCGATAGTGCACCCAAAAATGAAAGTCTCAGATGAAGGAAGAGGAAAAATAGGAAATAACATTTCTCAAAATATCTTCTTTTGCAAACCACAGAATAGTTCAAACAGGTTTGAACAACATGAGGGTGAATAAAAAAGACATCTCACTTGTGATTTGTTTAATGGGATCTTTGCATATTTTTGTTGCCCTATTAAAACGTACCCCAGCCTCTCCGTTTGTACTTCCATACACTTTCAGTGAATTGGACTGAATCTGTGCCGGTGGTGTGAAGTGTCCTCGGAGTTTCAGAGGTGTTACATGTTATGGTGGCACAGCTCAGTGTTGGTCAGAAGCAATTAAAAACAGAACTAGTCTTTGGTGGCCAGTAGAGGGACCTTCGGGTACAGTTTGAAATAATTAAACATCTTGATAATACACAAAGAATACATGTTTTTAATTATTGTCTTCCAACTTTTATTAACAAAAGCATAATATACACAACTAAAACACACAATTGTTTGTGTGATGTTTTTCAGCACAGTCACTGAACACAAATTAAACATTACATAATCTGCAATTTTACAGAAGAAAATAATTTATAATAATATATATAAAAATGTATATATAATAAAGTACAGTAAGAATATTAAAGTACCACAGGTATCAAACAATCTAACTAGTGCAAAGAATAATAGTAGTGCACGGAATAATACAACTACTTGCTACTAGACTTGACCAAGAACACAACAAAAAACATGGCATGTACAGTGTGCAGGTGATAACATGGGGTAATCAGGTGCAAGGGATTATGGGGAGTGCAGTTCGTGATGTCAGAAGTCTGGTGAAACGGGAAAGGGAATGGCCAGTAGAAGCGGATGCAGTGGCGGCAGGGGCGTGGCTGACAACCGTGGAATTGTTCAGAGTTCTTAATTAATGCTTCCAATTAAGCTTATTGCAAAGTGCATGTTGTATGCTGTAATCATTTTATTACCGTAAATAAAACAGATCTGAATTGAGAATGTTCTGAATCTCAACCATGAAAGGAGTATCTCTACATATAACTTTAGCTGTTCATATTACAAGCAGTGGCAACGGCACGACTCTAGTAGGTGTTAGGCAATGTCCTTTTAAGATTATAAATAAAAGCAGAGGCTAAGAAGAAAGACAGAGAAAACATTACTGTGGGCATCATTCAAAGAATGTTATCCGGGAAAGAAAATCAAAGGCCTGTCTGAGAAACTTGGTCTTCCTACAGAAGGGTCTGGACTCGTGGGGTTGACACTGCCTCTATCTGTATGGCTGGAGGGCTTGTGTAGTGATTTTTACACAGACAGTCTACTACTCAGCCTGCAATGATGCTAGCACAAAGAGCATAGTCATCATTAGTCATCAGCTTAAAGGGATACTTCACCAAATAAAATGACAATTCTGTCATCATTGACTCACCTTCGGGTTTGTCTGTATAAATGTCTCTGTTCTGATGAATACAGAGAAAGATATTTGAAATCTGTTGAACACAAAAGACGACATTTTGAAGAATGTAGAACAGCAAACAGTTCTGGGTCACTTTTGACTAGCATTGTATTTTTCCTACTATGGTAGTCAATCTGTCCAGTTACAAGAATTCTTCCAAATATCTTTCTCTGTGTTCATCAGAACAAAGTAATGTATACAGATTTGGAACAACTCGAATGTCAGTATATAATGAAAGGACTTTATTTTTTGGGTGAAGTATCGCTTTAAGAGGTATTTACTTTGTGTGGCTTTTAATATTGAATTAATCTTTTAGTTTTGTGTGTTATTTCTTAAAGGAAAACTTTTACTTGTCATTTCATATCTGTGTGACTTTCTTCCTTCTGCAGAACACAAAAGATATATTGAAGAATGTTGGTATATTAACAACAGTGGTAACCTACCCTTTGACTTTCATTGTGCGGACAGAGAACCAATGCAAGTCTATGGGTAGCGCTGTGGTTCGATAAAAACGTTCGTGTTCTGCAGAAGAAAGAAAGTCACACTGGTTTGAAATGACAAGAGGGTGAGTAAATGATAACAGAATTTTTCATTTTTGGCTGAGCATAGGTTTTACTCCGTTCGCTTTTGATTATTGATTGTACTGCTATGTGGAGCATTTTGGTTAACCTTATGTTGTTTTTAAATGTATTTATAAAAATAAACAGTGAATATGGCGCAAGACAAAGATTCCTGCTGACCTAAGGGACTGCCGGTCACTACTCTCCTTTTTTCTGCTAGTGTCACTACAGCTAAAACATCTTTCTATACCACCAAGGTTAGCAATGCACCTTACACTCAGGAGCTTTTCAAGACACTTAACTCTCCTCTTTGCCCCCTCCTCCCCACCCACTTAATCTTTGACTGCGGAGGAAAAAACATCATCCATCAGCAAACAATTCTCAGCACCTCAGACCTCGGTAAACACTACCCTCACTTCAAACATTAAACTATCCTCTTTCACCCAACTGACTGACATTGAAGTCACCAGACTTCTCTCCAGCCACCCGACCACCTGCCCCCTTGAGCCAATCCCCTCCCATCTCCTCCAGGCCATATACAGCCCCATCACACCAGCACTCACACACGTCAAGCCCCTACTTAAGAAACCCACATTGGACCCATCTTCTACCGACAGTTACAGACCTGTCTCTCTCCTCCCATTTATTAGGAAAACACTTGAAAGGGCAGTTTTCAACCAGGTGTCTTACCTATCCCAGAATAAACTATTGGATGACAAGCAGTCCTGCTTCAAAACAAACCACTCCACTGAGATTGCACTGCTATCGGTCACAGAAGCACTGCGGCTTGCCAAGGCGGAATCTAAATTCTCCAAATTGGATTCTGCCAGACTTATCTGCAGTGTTCGACACTGTCAATCACCAGATACTGCTAGCAACCCTGTCATCTCTAGGAATCTCAGGCACTCCTCTCCGCTGGTTCAAATCCTACCTCTCCGGCAAATCCTTCAGGTTGTCATGGAGGAACTCGCTGTCCACTGCTCGCCACATGATCACCGGGGTCCCTCAGGGATCGGTGCTTGGACCACTACTTTTCTCCATCTATACGACATCCTTGGGACCCATCATACAGGGCACACAGTATGTCTCCTATCGCTGTTTTGCAGACAACACCCAGATTTCAATTTCATTTCACCCAGATGATACCACTGTAGCAGCTTGCATTACAGCCTGCCTAGAAGACATCTCAGCTTGGATGAAAGAGCATCACCTCCAGCTGAATCCTGCCAAAACAGAACTACTCGTATTTCCGGTACACGCCATGGTGCAACACGATCTCAACATCCAACTTGGCAGGAACCTCAGAGTTATATTTGATGAACAGCTGTCCATTGCAAAGACAATGCGGTTATGCCGATGTACCTTATAGGAAAGGTTAGACCATATCTCACGGAGCACAACTCTTTGTCAAGGCCCTTGTAATCTCAAGGTTGGACTACTGCAATGGTCTCCTTGCTGGACTTCCTACAAAGGTTATCAAACCACATCAGCTGGTTCAGATTAAAGCAACACGCCTCGTCTTCCAACAGCCAAAAAGGGCTAATGGAGCCCTTTTCATCTCTCTCCTCTGGCTACCGGTTGAAGCCTGTATCAGATTCAAATCACTAATCCTCGCATACAAGTTTATCACTGGATCTGCACTACATACTTTCACAAACATGTCAAATGCCATCACAGGTTTTCACAAACCTGTGTACATTTCTTTGTTCTGCTGAACAAAAAAAGGAGGATACTTGGAAGAATGTCAGTTACCAAACAGATCTCACAACCAGGGACTTCCATAGTATTTATTTTTCCTTCTATGGCAGTAAATGTGGGATGAGATCTGTTTAGTTACTGACATTCTTTTCAATATCTTTGTTTGTGTTTAGCAGAACAAAGAAATTAATACAGGTTTGGAACAACCTGAGGGTGAGTAAATGATGACAGAATTTTCATTTTTAGAAATTTTCATTTTTGAACTATCCCATTAAAGAAACTAAGCCATTCCGTTTAAACTTTGTGACAAAGTTGTCTCTGCATATTAAGGTGGGGTAGGAAAGAGCACTTCAACAAAACAAACAATTTCACACTCAAGGTTTAACAAATCACAGCAATGTGACTAATCAAATCAATGCTGCTATTCCCAGAGAACAAAAACATATGTTTTTACCATATGTTACATCTTGGCCATTGATATACAGTTAACCAACGACAATATAATTACATGTTATATATTGGCATCAAACCATATTTTTCAGTATTTAAGTCATTTACATACAACAAAGCTTAAAAAAGTGACATTTATAAAATGCTGAATTACTGAAAAACTCTTTAGGGAAATGCAAGTGCTTTTTTTGCTGTGCATTACGATATTCATTCCACAGCATTTTCAATTGACAGTGTTTTTTTAATTACTTAAATTTGCAACATGAAGCACCCCAGAGTACAATTCTAATGAAATGAAATTGAGGAGACGAACCTCCGGGCATTATGTCAACCGACACATCCATACTCCCTGTACGTGCAGACACTCATAAACACATACCTCTTTACACAGGCCATTACCACCTAACCAACTTCTCTGAAACAGCAAATAACATGTCAGAATTGCCTATGTGGCCACCGTATTTACAGCATTAGAGCCAGGCCCCCTTCTAATGATGTGTTTTATCTCTGTGCTTTTATGGTCGACGTCTCTCCGACACGCACACACACTCATTATATCAGCAATAGCAGGCACTTTCTCGTCTTGACCTTTTGACGCTGCACGTTTGACCTTGGCTTTCCTTGTCACTTAGCACCTAATTCTTCAGGAAAAAGCCTGCTATGTTTATCGGGATCTCATTTGGAGAAAGTGAGAGATTTAATGCCAGACCGACACTCATCAGTCACAGAGAGACAGAGAGGGAGAGAAAGAGACAGGGTGAGGTGGTGCTGCCTGGGGCTTTGGTAGACATCCGTCTGATCTATCCAGATCCAGGGAATGGGACGGATTATGTTTCCGGGCAGTCGGCTGAGAAGGTCTGCAATACTGCAAACGGCGTCTGGTTCTGTACGATGAGTTTATATATACACGGTCACATTACGGGAGCTGGTTTTCGCTAGGACTGTAAAATGCGAGCCTGACTTGTAATTATGTGTTGTATTTGTTTTGTAAAATAAATGGTTGCTATAATAAAAAATAACAGTGGGTGTGAATTAATATTATAAATAAATATGAATTTATTTATAGTATTATGCAATGTAAGTCCCTTTGGATAAAAGCGTCTGCCAAATGCATAAATGTAAATAATACAAATATATATTATAGATTATATACGTATATTATAGTATATAAATGATGTATACAAATATGATATATTTATATATAATAATAATATAAAATATTAAAATAGTTTTTAAGTGGTTTTTGGTTTTGAATGATTATAAACTTCTTTATTGTTATGAATTAAATTGGCATTTGTTAGAGCTTGCACAATTGACTCTTTTTACACACAGTAGTTCAGAAAAGTCATCGACTATCCAGCGAGTCCGTGTTTACTCCATATAGGCGTGCGGAATCAGCAATCTGCAGCGAAAGGGGTACAGAAATGAAAGCGTGCTTATCTTCTTCGCCAGATTTATGCCGCTGCATTGTCCATTAACGGCGCTACAAACGCTTATAGTTTCTGTCAGGCTCTGGGCGACACTTCATTCAGTTTCAGGAAAGAGTTCTGGTTTGTGTGTGAACGTTCCAGGTGAACTCAGACCGTCTCGAATGTCCACAGCACTGTGGGTTGATAATGAAGTGCTTTGTGTGAAGAGCTCCGGTTTCGTTTTATTTGTTACAGGTTATTACAGAAAGCTAATGTAGGAGGGTTAAATTTTGTACTGTTGTCATCATATAGAACAACCAAATGCAAGTAAATGTAGAAACTTGGAGGGTAAATAAAATACAAATCCAATGTTTTGATTGATTTGGGTAGAACATTTCAATACATTTTAGTATGATATTATTTGCAATACAAGTTTGTTACTTATAAATAAGTAAACAGGAGGAAAACTTAATGCCGACAATACACTCTAAAGGAAAGATGGACATTTTCCAGGTTCATCTTAACCAACGTTTGGACTTGTCGATATTTTACCCAACCGGATTGAAATAACCCCTCATTTCTTAGAGAGTCTTAAAGTTTCTAGAAATACTTCAAATAACCCAATATGTACATCAATGGCTTTCCTTAGCAGCTAATGATTCACACTTTCATTATTCCATTTCAAAGTTCACACACTTTCACAGCTACCAAAGCCCAGATGAACCTCCACTGAAGATCACAGTATAACTGGACAAATCCATAAATTACCATTTCCCTTTCAAACCCTGCCTTCTCAAGTCAGAAAAGCATACAAATGGAAGAAAAACCCTTTAAAGACATGTGTAGATCCCTACCGTCAGATGTTTTCAGTAATAAATCCCTGGTCTTGGGGACCTTGACTGAGTTTACAGACTGACTGTTTATTTTTAGCCTTTCCTTCTTGAACCGTATTTGGTGGTCTCCACCTCCTCATGCTAATTTACCAAACATAACAGCAGTGTGAAGCTGGACTCAGCTGTTGAGCTGTTGGAGTCGGCAGACGGTTTCCTGACTGGACCATGAAGCTATTTAAAGGAGCTTATTATAATTTACAGCTGTTTTAAACTCTAACTAGACAAAATACAAATACAGAAAGTAAATCCTTCCCACAAGGGGGGCAAAAATAAACAACCACGAATAAAAACAAGGAACTGGGAACCATACATACACTACAAACAAGACCGGAGAACTTGGAAATATGGCAGGAAACAAGTACAACGAACGAGCACAAGACAATAGACATGAGGGCATCTTTTAGGAAAACTAACAAAGGTGATAACAATGGGCAGGTGTGGGTACTGAAACACTCAGGGAAGGTTAACGAGACAGAAGGGCGGGAAACACTGACGAGACACGAGTAAGCAAATGGCAAGTCAAAATAAAAAAAAACGCATGTCTTTCTCACACAAAACCTAAGGCTATGCCATGACTCCGCTGTAAGACCAAGAATAAACATGACATGATAGCGGAATCATGACAAGATTTTTATTGTCATCTGTAATAACGAAGTTGTTATTTTCTTCATCTTTATCTTTATATATATATATATATATATATACACACACACACACACACACACACACACACTATAAAACACACATCAAATACAAACAAATGTAAATAATTGTATTTAGAAATTATTATTAATAATGAATGTTTATTGTCTTTTATAAAGACAATAAAATAATATAAATGAGTATAAGGATAAAGCACCAAAAATACAGTAACTAATTTTTTACAAATTATAATGCTTCCTTACTGTAAACATCTTTAACCGTCTGACAGTAGTTATAGTCATCTGTACTTGAAATTATTTTCTTCTCCATTCATCAAATTACAAAGACAATAAAATAAAAATCAGTATAAATATAAAGCAGTAAAAATACAGTAAAATGATTAATATGCAGTATAGTTGTCACGGTACCATAAACATGTCTTACGATACTATACCAGCGGAAGTTTATCGATACCAAGCAGTATCACGATGCTGTGCCATGTTCATGATTCAAATCTATACTAAATACACAGATGAAACATTTTGTATTTGCTATAGTAAACTGTATTAACATATTCTAGTGCAAAGTATGTTGTATTAACGTTAGCAACTGGATAAATATTAGCAAATACTGTAGTAAACTTAAATATGTACTGTGGTTAGAATAAAAAACACTAGTGTCTATGAGTTTTAGTAGTTTCTGTAGTAAATAATAAAGTACACTAGATCTTTTTCACGTGGGAATTAATACAAATGTGGGACAAATTTCATTGATACAGCAGTATTTAAAAAGGTAAATATTAGGCTCAGTGGCGGTTTTAGGCACGGGCGAACCGGGCAGTAGCCCGGGGCGGCATTTTTTCATGTCACGTGGGGGGCGGCACCGGCACGAGCAGTAAAAAAAACTCTGGGCCGCCGCAAATCGGTTATCTATTATCTATTATTCATTGTGTGGGGAATTTGCAAATTGGCGCCCCTGCATGCTGAAAAGATAAAGGTATGCAACTATAATGTTCTCTCTGTGTTATGATTACTGTATCCATGTTGTCATCTGTTGTCATCCGTTTATTAGCCTTTTTGCAGTGTGAAAACACGCTGAGGTGTTTAGCCTAGTCGTTAGAGTGCTAAAACTCTCATTCGGACAGACGCCGGTTCGAGGCCCGCGCAGGGCAGGTAGAACCGACAACTCAATTCAATGTAGAACCGCCACTGATTAGGCTTACTTTAAATTCAGAACTAAGACGGCCAGTAGGTGGCGTAAATCTTCCAATGAGTTAGCGAATCATTTAACCAACTCGATCAAAAAGCCAATTTGAATCATTATCTCGTCCGTCATTCAAAACATAGATTAATTTAGGAGATAAACACTGCAAAAAAAGGCAGATGTAAATGAATATTAATGCGCATTTGCAACATTAACTACGGTACTACGATACTACTATTTCAAAAATAGAGGAGGCATCGGTATTTTGAAGCAATAGCGCCGCGATGCTACCGTAGCACCGGTGCACCGTGCAAACCTAAAAGGTCCTACTGATGTTTGTGTACTAAGAAACTTCACAGTAAAAAAGTGTCCAAGAAAATGGTGTATTGATACAAATGTTTAATTTTAAACTATAGTTTACATTATTGCAAAAATCACAGTTTGCAATATTAGTTTTGTATTTTTACTTTTTTAGTTTAGTGTTGCAGTAGACAATTGTTTATTTTAAAATATGATTATTATTATTAGTAGTAGTAGCAGTAGTAATATTAAGATCATATTTATATTATCATATTTAATTGTTTATTCCTTGTTATTATTGTAGTTTAATTTATTTATGTTTAAAAATAATAATAATCATTTCTTCTAAAGAAATTCAATACTTTTTCCATTTTCATTTTTTCAATTTATTGTTACAACAGACTATTGCAAAATGATTAAAACAAACAAGTTTAAGTTTTTTATTTGAATTGTAAAACGATTTTTGTTCCATTAGCTCCTGTAACTCGTTTGTTTAACTTTAAGCTTGTGTTTAAAACCAGAGGGTGTAGAAGTGTAAGACAAGCCAGTCATCTATGAAGTAAAGCGTGGAGTGCAGGGTCATATTGTGCACACACTTGGAACCCCGGTTCAATGACAAGGTGCAATATAAGCCAGGTGTGCCAGCAGCGTTTCATTTTCATACCCTGCGCTTGGCACATGGACTGGAAAGTCAGTGCAATGATGTGTAGGTCTACTACTAGTTCCTCATCATATTCTCCTTGTGTGTAAAACATGGAACTGAACATAGAATTGAAAATTGATAAATGCTGAAAACAAATATGTCTTTAAACATGTATAACAAAAAACGTGGAAGAAAAAATGTGATGGCACCCAATGTTCTGTAATTTCCTGATAATATATTTAAAGAAAACGAAAGAGAGAGAGAGAGAAGAATTGATGCAATAAAGGACTGAAAGACGAAAGAAAGTTGACAGCTGATAATATAATTTTCACTGTCGTTTCATAATGTTCAGCACCTCCCAAGTAGATACACAGAGTGGAATCAATGGAACTGTGTCATGTTCGGTTTGATACTGGCAGAACAGAAATGCTGGCCCTCATCCTGACATTACAACCGAGCACCTCCAGGCATAAGAATGAAGGCTGGTGTCTATAATTCAATGAACCAGAAGCTGCCTGCACGGAGCCTCCAGCCCTATATGACAATTAATAGGAGAGGCACGACTCCCACCACTGAAGCGGACACGGACTAAACAATACTGCAGGCCAAAAATGAAATGGTTTGAGAAAATTGTGAGCGACACATGCGGAGCGCTGGGTTACAAGCTACACTTTCTCTTATATAAACTGAGAGGTTTTGGTATGGCTGCCATCAGGGAGTATATGCCATAAAATAATTAAATGATTTCATATGCTTTTTCGAAGAAGCATGGCATTAAAATGTTTGTTTGATAATGGATTTGTAAACCTTAAAAACTCCAAAGGGCACTTTTTTAATTAAAAGTCATTTTTGGATAAATATAAAACAGCTGTAGGTTAAAACTGATTGAAGTGTTAGCGGAGATCGCCCAGGAAAGCAACACCATTGCAACAGTTCATCTCACTCTTTTCACAAAAGGATGTGAAAGATACTTTAAATCATGCGGCTGTTTTGGTGAGAGATGTGCTATTACTTTTCTAAGTAATTTGATTCACCATGTTCGCCTGCCGTGTGTGAAGAAATCCCATAGACTGGGAATCAAGTTTGTGAGAATGTTCTTAGGAAAATTTGTATATTTTATTTGAGGAATAGTTTCATGTATCCGGCCCCAGATTCTCATAGAGACTTTAAGGTCTTTTGAACTATCCTAGTAAGAAACTACCTATAGCAACCAACCAGAACAACCTAGCAACTGTTTAACAATGTGATAAAAAAACGTTGAAACCACATATCAACTAATTTTACGCTGGAAATGTACATTACTTACAAATAATGAAATAGCCTAGTTTTATGATAACACATAAGTATGTTATAGTGTTGTCAAAAGTCCTGGTACTTCCGGTCCAAGTCGATACCTAAAGATAAAAAGTTGGCAGTACCTAATTTTCATAAATTCCAGTAGCACCGACATCACAAAGATAACAAACAGAGTTTAGCGGTGAAAGGGAGGTGCTTTGGTACCGAAATTGTTACAGAGAACCGTGGAATTTTACTGGTATTGGTACAGACTACCTAAATGTTGGTATCGTGACAACACTAGGTTATAGTGTTATAAGCATTTTTGACTTCTTAATAAACTGAATAAACTCTCTCTTTGGCCACACAGGTAATAGCTCTTGACTGTGTTGCTTTGATGTCCGCTTGAAACAGGCCCTCAGAAACACCCAGCCAAATTTCTGGAGCAGAGCCCATAGCTCGGCTGATACTGTTCCACTATCCCATCAGCTGCCATGGCTACTGTGAGAACTGGGGTGATGTAAGGTGGACTTTTGTCAACCGAGGAATCCTAACAAGGCTCTGCCTGTCGAGCTTTATTTATCTAACACACGTAAAGCATTGGACCAGCGAAGGTTTGCCATGTTATTTTCAGGCATTGCAAAAATACTCAAGAAACTATCCAACTGGGTGACAGACAGAACAGAATTTGTGTAGCGTTTTCATCACTGAAAGCCAACCAAAACATATCAAACACATTCACGGCGGAGATAAACACGATCTTAAAAGAAGATTATGATTATTACGGGTGTACATAATCCGTGACATCTCGCTGGTGGTGGCTTTGCAGGTGTCACCGACTGCCACACATTACCAAAGTCATTTATATTATATTAGATGATATCTATTCTCAGAGGGTGTTTGTTATGGATTAGGATATGAGAAATGAAATGAAGGTGAAAGTAAATGCCCTCAGTCTGTGGGGGGAAAAAGCTTTATTTCTAGCTCCACCCACGGCACAGCTGTCAATTCACACGGTTTTAGGTTTTCGCTTTGGGTGTGAAGAGAAAAATGTGCGAAATGTTAAAGAGAAGGACAATGCTTTCTTAAAGCTGTAATTTGGTTATTAAACAAAAGACAGATAAGCAGCAAGCACATTAAAACAATGTGTGCATTTTCTTATCGATGCACAACAGTAAGATTATAAAAATAATCTATTATTAGTTCAAGTTAATGTGTAAATTAATTACAGACTCCCAATCTGATCAAACACAAATTCTTACATATTTGGATAAATCGTAAGAATTAGTACGATGTGAATCTTGCAAAACCGTTAGAATTAGAAAACAACGAATCCTAAATATTTGGATAATTCATACAAATTAGTACAATGTGAAACTTACAAAAACGTTCGACTAGAAAACAACACATTTTTAGGTATTTGGATAATTCATATAAAAAAAAGTAGAACGTGAATCTTACATACTTAACGTACAAATAAGATCATACTAATTCATCCGAATTAGCAACCCTGTAAAATATGTAAAAATTCCTGTGAGATTGTGTTGGGAATACACCTCCAGCAGGTCATTTTATAACGTTTCTCCCATAATATAAGGTTTTATGTTTAGTGTGGTGATTTTTAAGTTATAAAGAATTTATAGTTTTTAACTATCTCCCAATCCAATCTCACAGGTATTTTCAGTAAAAAAATAAAACTGAAGCCCCTCCCTTAAACCCCATACCCACCGCTAAACCATCAACATCATTGGCACGAAAGCAAACCTTTCTTTCTTTTACATCACAAATCTCTCATTTGGTTTTATGTTTAGTGTAGTGATTTTAAAGTTACACAGCACCGCGTGAAGGAAGTCTAATCACACATGTAACTCAAACAATGGTGTAGTTTTGGCATGTAAATTGCTCTTTCACAGTTTTGCATCTACTCATCAAAACTTAATGAGCGTGCAAATGGCTTCTAATAGACACTTCATAGAGATCATCAGAGCCTCATCTAACAAAATACAGTATGTGCATATTTTATCAGCCTGCTAACAACAGGGTGCACTATAAACACCTCAGAAAAAACGGGTGAGGTCTTCATTATACCACAGACCGTATTCATACAGTATGGTCCTGTCAGCTCACAGCCTCAGGTTATGTGTAACCGTGTTAACATTGCATGTTGAACACGGAATGTGATGAACTTTGTTAGCATAATGTCAAGAACAAAAACGAATAACCTGCCGAAGAACGCCACCGTCGGGACCCCGCACCCAGCGCCACCCTCTTATTGATTCCTCTGTGTCCTGTGGTGCAAAATAATTTGTTTCTCACCAAGTAATTAACCTTCATGTGCGTTACCATCTGAATAGAAGAATGACTATCAACAACAGCCGCAGTCTCGCCGAGTGTCGTCTAAGACGAGTACCAAGCATGTCTGATGCATATTGCATGCATAATCTCACACTTGGCATTTCTGAAGGGAGCTCAAGAATGTCTCATATTGTGCGTATATTTGGTTAGGCTGGCTACACACTTGAAGATTTTAAAGAGCATGTTACCTCAACGTCCTAAAATTGACTGTCTATCAGTGTGTAACCTAGTGTTTAATGTTAAAGATCTGCAAAGTTGTTCATTCGAAAAAGTAAAAAATAAAGATTTTGTCTCCAGAAATAAGGAGTGGATTCCAATCCGCCAAAAAAAATTGGTTACGGTTTTGAGTCTTTTGAGTGTAATCTTTACACGTAACACATTCTTCGAACACAACTACATAATACTTGCCTGGCCACAAACACTTAGGATAGTTTGTGTTTACATCATGTAGCGGAGCCGGAGACGCTGTGTTGTGTGCTGAGAAATCAAGCATATAGTTGAAAATCGCTCATTTTGTGTGTTATGTGGTGTAACGGTACACTTACAGCAGCTACTGTCTGATAATCAGATGTGAGCCCACTATTGTCAAAAAATTTGTAGTTTGATGTAGAGTGTCTGTCGTCTTTATTACTTGGATTCATGATAAAGGATGTGGATAGATTTTGTTAAAATGCTTAGATTCGGTATTGCGGCAAGTGCATTAAAATGGCTTCACTGTACTGTGTTTACCATTTGGCTGTGGGTCCTTTCACTTACATAAGTGTCATTATCTTTATAACACAAATCTATGCCATTTTTGTAACCTTAGTATCTCTCTGTACTCATGGACAATACTCATTGTGTAGTTACTAATAAGCCTCCAAGTGCAGAAATGTATTTGTGCATCTATGTGGAAAGACAAATCACAACAGACTGGGGTAGCCGACCAATCGGAGCACAGTGGGCTTGTAAAAGGGAGGGGTTTTGAGAAACTAAATCTTCGAACTGCTTGGAGGGAATCTGTTAGAGATCTTTGAGAAATGGGGTGATATTAAATGCATATTTTGAGGAAATGACATGGTTATTTGACCATGGATGCATTTAAACCAGTTGTTGGGGACTCAAATACAATATTAGGACCCTAAAAAATAGAACATATGGGCTCTTTAAGCCCGATTTTGGAAACAGATTTGCATCAAGGGGGTTTGGCCCAATTCAAGGCCTGTCGCAAATGACTTTGTCCGAAACATCCTCAATTGTGTGGTGTCATTATGATTACAACACACAGAACAAGTCCCAGCCGTCCCAATCCCAAATAAAAATAGTCTAGTGTGTCCCAGGTGCCAAATCTCGAGGGCAATAAATGAATTAAAATACCTAATTATATATCGCTGTTATTTAATTGCTTTTTATCTCCAGAGATGAAAAGCCCATAAAAATACAACGTTTCCCCGCATTCTCTTAAAAACTTTCAGCTTCTTGCATTGAACAGAATATATTATAAAACAACACACGCTGTCATTGATTTCCCAGGTAACATTTTACAGTAGTAAGAATCAAGTGTATGTGGAGTTTTGACCACCATAATGCATACAATACAGAAAGCAAAAAAAATCATTATTTGAGGGAGCGTCTCCTTCATTTGACTTCAGAAACAGTATTTTATATGAAAATTACTATGGTATCAATAACTGTGTTGTAGTTAACCTGTATAACCCGAAATGCAACAAAGTAAGCCAAAAGAAACCAGTGCTGTACCGATAAGAGAAGTGATGAAGTTAGTCGTGCTGTCCATTAAAAGATTGAATGACATGCTAATGAACCAAGTGTGTAATTTGCATGATTGAAGAAATGCAATACAGTTTATCTTACATATTTAATATACATGTATAATATAGAAAGATATTTCTCATTCATTACGGTCTCAAGCAAAGACGGCAGCTTCAAAGAGACATGAGCCAATAGGGTTTGAGTGTGAGCTCGGACAGAACGATTCATTGGTTCAATGGACTGAATGACGAACAAGTCAATTGAGTCAAAATGAGACTGAATGAACTGGTAAATGTCGTTTATGGTCTAATATTCTCTGTTGTAACAATGCATATCCAGTAGTTACTCAACTTTTCTGAAGTATAAAGTTAATGACCCGGTTTAATTTTATTCTAAGGTAAAGTCAATTATGTCAAAACAGTCAAATGTTGGTGCTCTCCATGCTGGACTTCCTGTAAAGATTATCAAAGCACTCCAGCTGGTTCAATACGCAGCAGCACGCCTCGTCTCCCAACAGCCCAAAAGAGCTCATTTGACACCCCTTTTCTTCTCTCTCCACTGGCTACCGGTTGAAGCCCGTATCAGATTCATGGCACTGATGCTCGCCTACAGGTTTATCACTGGATCTGCACCGGCATACATTCACAAACGTGTCAAATGCCATCACAGGTTTTCACAAACCTGTGTACATTTCTTTGTTTTGCTGAACACAAAGGAGGATACTTGGAATAATGTCATTAACCAAACAGATCTCACAAACATGGACTTCCACAGTATTTATTTTCCCTACTATGGCAGTAAATGGGGGATTAGATCTGTTTGGTTACTGACTTTCTTCCAAATATCTTTGTTTGTATTTAGCAGAACAAAGAAATGTATACAGGTTTGGAACAACCTGAGGGTGAGCACATTTTTTGGAAATGTTCATTCATGAACTATCCCTTTAAAAACTATGTTACAAAGTTTAAACACCTAAGTTCAAGGTGGCAGTTTGTTACCACCACTGTAACATAGATTTTATGCAGAACATTAACCTCAACGATGATTAAACATGGCAAGTACAATGCAGTGTACAAAACTCTCAAATACAGGCAAGAACAACAACAATCTGCATACATGCAACTTAGATGGGGCAAATATAATGGTGTAGGTTTTGTGCTTGAAATGTGGAACTTAGTAAATTATTGAGTGCGAATCACAAGATTCACACTGTCCTGGGAGTGAAGTGTGCTAGGAGTAAATAATTAAAACGTAGCTACAGGGTGTCGAAGATGTTTCTGCCAAGCACAGAGACATTACAACACTGATATTTTTACTCAGCGTAACAACATTGAAGAGGAATTGTTGTTAGTGTTTCGACCCTAAAGTAACGGTCGTCCATGCAAAAATGAGTTATTGTGAAAATCAGTATAGTAAGTGATTTTGTTGTCAGCTTGTTCTGTTTCTCTTTGTATGTGTGTATTTGGCACACGGTTTAGCTTTTCATTTAGTGTTTATCATTTAACCAACTTCATCTTTTATCATCCGTATCTCACCTGTATAGCTCTCTATCCCCTGTGTCTCCTGACCGCTATCTGTTTTTGCTCACACTAAAAAAAGTCAACTGTTGGGTTGTAAATTAGCCCATGATGGGTTGTTTCGGCACGAAGAAAAGTTATTTTATACCAATGTTCGGTCAAATATATACCTTTTTTGGGCTATTTTGACCCAGATGTTGGGTTTGGCCTTTCTTACCCAATGCTGGGCTGAAAATAACTCTTTATATAAAATGCACTAACAATACTGCTAAACCTGCCAGGTGGGGTTGCCAGGTGTTCACAGTTAAAAAACAATAGAACATAATGGGATGGTATGTTGGTTGATGTTATATATTTGGCTTATGTTTAAGTATATATTGATTTAAAGGTTTCCAAAATGATCATTTGTACCCGATTTACACATTTCCAACACGAACCATCCGGACAATTCTCTAATAACCCTAAAAAGGTCAATGTGGTAGTTTTTCCTCATTTGTTTTAATTGTGCACTTTACTTAGTTATTTTTGTATATGCAGTCAATATTAAATGTCATGCTCATGCTTCTATTTAGAGAGAATGTAAATAACAAGCTGCAATGTAGCAGATGTTTTAATCTCCTTTGATATACAGTATAATTAGTATAGTGACAGTGTTTATGGGTTCCCACCTGAGGTACACGCACACATACATGATCATTAAAAAAACAAGTAGTATTATAAATAATATGCATACAATTCAGAACCGTTCCTGAAGGACAATAAGGTGTACTGTATATAAAGTGTACTGCGTGTTCTTCTGTTATTGAAAGCAGCATTTCTCTTTTGTTATTATCTTCAGGCTAACAAACAACAAATGTAATTGATGTCCTGTTCGCAAACAGTCGTCCGACAAATCCGATGATATTTAAAATAGTTCATAAATATTTAAAATTAAAATAAATGTGCATTATATGTTAAATGCTCATTGTTTTATGCACTGATGTTCATTAGGTTTGCTGTTAAATGGTTAAAATGTTAAACACCACGTAAAACTATGTTCCCACGACAGAAAAAGCAAAGTGATGAACAAAACTTTCACGAACAGACTTACAATAGCAAATTACCGTTTACTCGGCGGCTCTAAGTGGTTTTTAATTCCAACTTTTCAGCCGTTACAATCAGCGCATAATAGACAAAACGAGGAATCTTTTCTCCAGCCTCACCGCATCCTCCTCCGCTCATTTACAGGTCCAGATTGAATGGGCCCGTCTCGAAATACACCGTGCCATTCTTTGCCATGTTGACACCATAATAAGCATAGAAATGTTTAACTGGCACCCGCACGTCGTGCTCG
Source organism: Barbatula barbatula (assembly GCF_947034865.1). NCBI lineage: Eukaryota > Metazoa > Chordata > Actinopteri > Cypriniformes > Nemacheilidae > Barbatula > Barbatula barbatula. The sequence continues at coordinate 13,757,212 of NC_136785.1, forward strand.
GTGCCTGAGAAACAAATGCTTCTGGAATGAGAGCGGATAAACATGCCCAACAGGACAATTGTGCATGATTTGATTGAGTTGCCTCAATCCATTACGGTAAATCAGCTTCTGCTATTGTTTCCCTGAGAGCAGCTTTTCAATTCCATGTAAATGTGTGAATAAAATGGTGCTGGGAGGAGAATGTCAGACGTTTGTTTAGGCTCAGACAATGGCTAATCTCTAAAGAGGTACAGCATCTCATGGTCCGTGTCCAGATGTCTCCAAGGGAACTTGGCGAAGCTCGCATACCCTTGAGACTAGCTTAATGTGATACCTTCACTTTGATATTCCATACGTTTTCACCAATGAAATATGTTTTTTGGGTCGGTGTGTCGCGTTAAAGATTCAAACGGGGATCTTAGATGCTTCCTGTTGCTTTTTTCCATTGAAAGCGGATGAAGTAAAGATAGATCTGCATCATTTCTTTAGGGTTGAGGACTACACTGTGTTCTCGTGTTAAGCATCTACTCTATCACAGGCCTCACCCTCATATCCTAATGTACAACTCGTTGAAGTTTAGGTGTGTGTCTCTCAAAACTTTCCCTTTTCTTGCTTAATAGGCAAAGTTGAAACATTGTGGCTCCATCAAATGATTCCTTTGTTTTTCCGGGATTCATACATGACATAATATAGTAACATAACGTACCTTGACTCGACGGTGAAGTGTGTAATTTCATGAGTCAACGAATGGAATTGCAAGAATAATGACCGTTTTCAACGTCTGCAAGAGTTCAAAAACACAATGTTAAACTTAATTATGGTAAACCATGTACGGCCAAATGTTGACATTTAATGGCTTTAAAAAAAGGAAGAATTATTGTGTGCAATGTCTACAGGAAAATCCAAAAGACGTGTTCATTTCCATTTAGCCACCACACGAACAGATGTCCCCTGAACCTTGAACAAGGACCCTTGTTTGACAAGCCTGACTGCTGTGTTCCATGATTCACAAACGCCATTGTCGCAGATTGAACAGGCAGGTGAGCATATGGTCAGAAAGGTAAATTTGACAGTGGACAAATTCCTATTTGGTATGCTATTAATACCCAAATCTAAAATATATAATTACAACTTTTTTATATTAGTATTTCAATGAACAGTTACCAAAAACAGAAACTGTCATTATGTTGCTCTGATTTTCTTTCATTTTTTTATGTTAGCTTACTAAAACTAAAATATTAAGCCACTTTGCAAAATGTAAACACTGGTCTAGAAGCACTTCCGGTTTCAGTGTTTTTAATCTAACATAAATAATTACACTTAAAAGGTATACATTTACCATTTTGATTTAGTTATAAATGTTTTGTTGGTTGTACTCTATTCAAGCATTTGTGTAGTGTTAAAAAAACAAAATAAGGCAGTAAAAACTCCTGTTATAATAAATAAATCTGATTATTCATGCTTAATTTGACATACTTTGCAGAGTATTTTGCTTCCACATGTAGAATGTAGCATGCTTCTCCTTTACAAACTAAAGCCGCTCTGTAGGTGAAGAGTGGCATTTTAACATTCACTAATGCTAATATTTAAAACAAATGTATTATTGATTGACATTAGTTTATGCAAAATGAACAAACATAAATGAATTTGAATTAACACAAAGAAAGAATAATAAAAGCCGTAAAAATACATTGTTCATAGTTAGTTTGTGGTAGGCAATGCATACTAATGTCAACGATTGACACTGTTTGACAAAGTTTTCAATGTTGCTGCTTTTTTCACACAAAGAAAGTCAATGGTGACCCGAGACTGTCCGGCTCCAAAAACCATTAAAACCGTATAAGAGTAGCCAATAAAACATATATTCCAAATCTTCTGAACATGATATATTCACTGAATATGATAACTTTGAGACGAACAAGGATCACTGATAACCTTTGCTCATTTCACAGTCACCTCTGAACTATAACAAAATGTTAAAAAGTCACGCAAACAAATGAAAGCATATTCCATCCTCACAATATCCCTGTCTAATAACAATTCAGTTTGCACAGAGTAGAACAGTACATTTGAAATGCTATCAATATATGCAGCTTCACACCATGAAAGCATGTTCTTCCCGCTTGCATCGAGAAAGATACACACAAGTACTGCTAATCTTGTGACTGCCCTATTGTGCCTCATGTCTGTGTGAGAGATCCAACATATCCCATTGATAAGTTGGGAGCGAGGAGGCACACGCAGGAGAGGCTAACCCGTCTCATCTACCATGTGCCTGACTGCTGATAAGGAGTCGAGCTTGAGCTGTCACCGGTCACGAAAGGGCCGTGCGGGGATCCGTGTTCTGCGTCAGGTCCCCGGAGCTCCTTCTAGTCTCCCTACCTAAAAGCAAGGGTTTGTGTCTGAACTGCACATCTTTTGCTGTATCTAAGAGGAGTGTCACTTTGCCGTCTCCCTCCTTAAGGCAGTTCTCTTAGGGGCAAACCAGAACGACAAGAGTCAAAAATCTCATTAACCTTTTAATGCTTCATGAATACGCCGTCCTTAATTTGTGCTAATTCGCTGCATATTAGTTTTACACTTTATATTTTGTTCGAGGTGATATTATTTAAATATATATGCATATTATCCTTAATCTGATATTGTAGGTCCTTTTGTGTGCCCCTTTTTTCTGCACTGGCCCTGGTTTTGCTGATATAATACTGAAGCCATTCAGGTACATATCAGTCTATGGTGTGCATTCGCGAGAGCACTTCGACGTATGCGCATTCGGTTTGAAGTCTTCCTCAATATTAAAATCATCAAACATTTGGCGAAGATCAGTTTATATACAGCATGTGCTTGTAAACACAGAGTTGCGCATCCGCGTTGTCAGTCAGAATGCAGGCGTCAGCCACCACCGAATTCACAGGCTTCGAAGTGCAAAATACAGCAGTCAATATTTTCAAATTGACCAAAAAAGAGAAAAAAAAGAATTGTCCAAGAATGTCACAGAGAACCTGTGATGAGAGACATTTAGTTTGAATAGACTCTCGTTTTAAGCTGGACTAGTACATACACTACACACATCTCCATATTGCGCAACTATACATCAAGTCAATACAGAATTGTTTGTTATTCGAGTCATTTCACCCAAAACTATTTTTTTAAATAAGTTATTCATATCTCTTGCAGTGTGACAGAAGAAAGTATCAGTTTACATCTCCAAACATCCTTTTTGCCAAGACTTGTAATAATCCACTGAGATTTTGTATTCACAGAGAGTCTGACAACAGCCGGTGGTCCACATGGAGATCTGGTCTGACCATCATCAAATCTGTCCATCATAAAATGAAAAAGGAGAACAACTCGCAAAGCTTTCTGTGTACTGTGTACCTGTGTAAGCTTCTTTTGTCACAGCAAATATTGATTTGGTAGACCTAATATGAGTTAAAGGGATACTTCACCCAAAAATATTAATTCTGTTATCACTTTCTGTAAACATTTCTTTGTTCTGATGAACACAAAGATATTTGGAAAATTGCTTATGACCAAACAGATATTCATGAGGTGCAAAACTTCTATCAAATGACATCACAGTGTGGGGAATAGAAACCAGTGTCGCTTGTCGCATTCCGCTGTCAAGACGAGTTAGAGCAACGTGGAAAATATACCTTTTTTTGGCATTGCATCTCGTTTGTTGACGACACCGCATTACAAATGAATCAAAGCCACTTTAAATGTAACAAATAACCAAAAATGTTGTTCGCGAAATCACAGTAATAACATTTATAATTGTTTGTGGGTAGATTGTCTAGTTATCTTACTAAAATTGTGGATTGAATCGCTCAAGGACGAAAACCAGTGGGCGCTCTCACGCATAAAGTCCAAATAAGTGCCACAGAAGAAGTACAACACCAAACGTACAGTAGTTCCGGAAAATGCTTATGGGATCTCTCTATCACTGTTTTTCAAGCCTTCTCTGCTATTTTCGTGATAATAAAGTATATTAATAATGATAATGTTTGACGGGTGTCGCTTTTTCAAATGCACGGTATAAGCGCCTGAACTCATTGAATTCAGATGGGGCGGCACTTACTATTGATCCAAGAGCCATGCTTCAGGCACAAGCTGTGAATAAACACATAATTATAATCATCGTGATATCATAGTCACAAGCGCGGGTCGATGTACATGATATTTAGCAATAATCACAATTAATCATGCAGCGCTAAGTGTAGCAATGACTTTTTTCCATGCACCAACAAACTCTTTTCTCTACAGTACAAAAACTTTTGCACAAAAGCCACTCTTCCATTTCATGCTAAAGTAACTAAGCGAACACAACAAATATAAAGGGCCTGCATTATTTCCTGTAGAGATGAGTGCACCTCACTGACAAACAAACACCTCACCCTGCTGAAAAAAACAGCCTAAACCAGCCTAAGCTGGTCAGGCTGGTTTTAGCTGGTCACCCAGCCTGGTCATAGCTGGTTTATCAGGCTGGTTTTAGAGGGGTTTTGGCCACTTTCCCAGTCTGGTTTTAGCTGGACATGCTGGTTTTAGTTGGTCAGGCTGGTTTTAGCTGGTCAAGTTGGCTGGTTTTAGCTGGACATGCTGGTTTAAGATGGTCAGGCTGGTTTTAGTTGGTCAGGCTGGTTTTAGCTGGTCAGGTTGGCTGGTCTTAGCTGGACATGCTGGTTTAAGCTGGTAAGGCTGGTTTTAGTTGGTTTTATTTGATCAGGCTGGTTTTAGCTGGTCTTAGCTGGACATGCTGGTTTAAGATGGTCAGGCTGGTTTTAGTTGGTCAGGCTGGTTTTAGCTGGTCAGGTTGGCTGGTCTTAGCTGGACATGCTGGTTTAAGATGGTCAGGCTGGTTTTAGCTGGTCAAGTTGGCTGGTTTTAGCTGGACATGCTGGTTTAAGATGGTCAGGCTGGTTTTAGTTGGTCAGGCTGGTTTTAGCTGGTCAAGTTGGCTGGTTTTAGCTGGACATGCTGGTTTAAGATGGTCAGGCTGGTTTTAGTTGGTCAGGCTGGTTTTAGCTGGTCAGGTTGGCTGGTCTTAGCTGGACATGCTGGTTTAAGATGGTCAGGCTGGTTTTATTTGATCAGGCTGGTTTTAGCTGGTCAGGTTGGCTGGTTTTAGCTGGACATGCTGGTTTAAGCTGGTCAGGTTGGCTGGTCTTAGCTGGACATGCTGGTTTAAGATGGTCAGGCTGGTTTTAGCTGGTTTAAGATTACCAGGCTGGTCAGATTAATTGATTGATTGATCACAATTTTCCTGTCAGTGGGTGTTGCGATAAATAATGTAAATAATTCTAAATGTACTTTGAATAATCTGCAGGACCACAAGCAACCATTAAAACATTTTTGCAGCCCCTTAAAAGTTAAATGAATTAGTTGATATTCTAACCGATACATACAAAAAGATTGGAATAATTAAAAAGCTAACACTATAATAAAAATGAAATGTGAAGATAATCAATAACAGAATTATAAACAAATAAACATTTTATTTTTCCTTTCTTTTTTTATTATGTCCTGTATTTTTTGGGATAAGTAGTAGCCCACTTGTTTCTCCCTCTTCTCTCATTCTCTTCTTTTTTCAGCCAGTCACTGAAACAGACTTAAAAGAGAATTTGATTATGAATATGTGATTTCTTTAACTAGTAAAACTACTTCAAAAGGCAAACTATAGTGTCATTTCTTTGTGGCTAATTTAAAAAACATGCCCCTGATAGGTGGGGGGTCTGTTTCAAAAAGAGGGACTTCTCTCTTTTTGGCTTTTCTTTCTTCCAAATTTTTCAGAAGGCTTTTTCTTTTTTCAGTTGCTTCAGCAGTCTTTAGTGTTTTCTGTAAAGCAAAATTATCGATAAAAAGAATTATGAAATATGATGTATGAAATTCTAATAAGAAATCAGCTTTCTACAAAAGTTACATTGTCAAATATAATATAAGGTAGAGGCAAATAAAAAACGTTTTATATCTGAATGTTACATTGAGAAATATAATTTACATTGCTTTAAAGAAAAAGAAATAGACTGAGGCTGAAACGGATTTAGTCATACAGGTTTAGAACAATGCCAGTGAGTTTAGCTCCAAACTGAGAAGATTCTAGTGTGCCTAGTTATAGCTGGTTCAGACCCGTATTGGTGTCTTTCTTGTGCTGAACACAAAAGAAGATACTAAAATAATTTTCTCTTTGGAAATAACTGAAGTATATGTGAAATAGTACAAAATGAAAATCTGTACATACTAAACATCCTCAATTAGTCCCCAGTATTCTGCCCCTGCTTCTGTATGTGTGTGTGTGGCGTGGTCTAGCCTGCTACATTAGTTCGGCAGATAGATAACAGTTTCCCCAAGACACAGAATGAAGCATGCGTATCCTTTCAAAACTTTACTCAGGAAGCACTGTAGAACTACAAAGATACATCTCAGTATTTTACTCAGATACAGACGTACTTGAAATATTGTCTGATAAAGGCATTCAGAAATAAATGTGTTAGCTTAAGGCCAACTCCTATGGGAAATTCCATTACGATGCTAGCGTGTAGCATATGCGATCAAACTACATATTTAGAATGAACTTAAACTCATTAACAGAGGATTGCATTACTAGTATTCAATAACAACATAACTCAATGACTTTGTACTTACAGGCAAAAAAAATTCTGGCCAACGAAAGTCAAGAGAGGAAAAAATGCGTAACCGTTTACTTCATGAAAATTCGAACTACGGCATGACTGATAGTACAAAAATAAGCATTACGTTATGTAGGCGTCACCACTCGAGGTCCCCCTTTTTCAGATAAACAACAGGACATCACACCCAGTGACAACAAAGTTATATGTATGTATGTATGTGTAACTTGTCTGACTGAAAGCATTATCTGATACACAAGTTTATATTCATTTAGATATTTCATGTCAAATATATTGTATTTTTTTAATTGCAGATCACAAAGGTTATTTATTATAAATAAAGACTGTATGTTTTATTTGTATTTTGTGTAAAAGATGATTCAATACCGAAACACTTGTTTCAGCAAATATAACAGCTGACTTGGTCATACAACCATTGTGAATGTTTTTTTCATAATTGAATCTGATTCGAGTCAGTATATGCTATATATTTATGCTATAGTTTATTATTAAAACCACTTTATTATATTAGTTTTAGGGTCTTCTCAGATAGATTATGATATTATCATTTACATCTACAATAATTTAATCTTTATTATTTAGCCACTTTATTTAAGCTTGTCAGTAAGTGAAACAAACAGATTTTGTTATTGGGTCAAATAGACATCATCTTGGCCAAGGAAGACATGGGAGACCAGCTTGACTCTTTAGCCAGGCTGGGAGACCAGATAACCTTCCAGTTTATAGCAGCTACTTCCAGCTAAAACCAACCTGGCCAGATTGGGAGACCAACTGCCCAGCCCGTTAAAACCAGCTGGTCTAGGGAGACCAGCTGACCGACCAGCCTGGCCAGGCTGGGAGACCAGCTACTTCCATCTTAAACCAGCTACTTCCAGCTTAAACCAGCCAACCAGCATAGGCTGGTTTTAGCTGGATTTTTCAGCAGGGCATGAAGCACCGAGGCAATGAATTACCTACTTTGAAATATGGACAGATGTTTTTATCACAGGCATTCAAACAGAAGTGGGTTTACAGCTGACGTTAACAGTGTAGTTTTAAGGAAAAACGAAATATTTCTCCTTAGATATCCGTTCTACGGATGAGACGAGGTCCTGACTCTCTTTGGTCATTCAAAAGCCCAGTATGTCCTTCGAATAAGAGTAGGGGTGTAATCCTGGACAAAATTGGCCCGTTCGCCTCAAAACATCATGACCTCCAAATAATTCCCATATGTACTAATTGGATTTGTAACTCTGTCAACTCTCCACCAATAAGCCGGTGTGTGGTGGGCGTTCTGGCGCAATATGGCTGCCATTGCATCATTCAGGTGGATCCTGCACATTGGTGGTGGTTGAGGAGATTCCCCCCCTTTAACGCACAGGTGCTTTTGCTTGTTTCAGCCTACAGAGTCTACAGAGAAGCTTTAAGTGCTAAGTAAAGAGACTTGGTATTCTCTGAATACACCAGATCAAATTAGTACTCTGAATTCAATTGAATCAACCGAAAATGTGTATGTCATTTTGTATGAAAAAGTATATATAGTATTTTATTGTGTAAAGTGTTAAAGCAAAATGAAAGGGCACGTCTTACGTTCTTATGATGAATTAATTGTTAAGATAACTGCATATAAACTTAACAAGAACACTCGTTTCTTTCTTGTTGTGAATGGATTGGAAATTATTCAGCGCTGTCTCAAGTAATGAACAGATAAAAGGTGTATCTGTACTCCTCCGACGTTAGTTTTGTTTTAAACGTCTCAAATCGTTCGTCTTCAGGCAAAAAAATCTGTCACAGCAAACAGAGGATCTTAAAAATTAGCTCACGTTGTGTCTGTAAACTTGACGAGCTGAGCTGTGACCGACGTGTAGACAGTGAGAAACATCACGTTAAAAATAGTGCATATCTTTAGCTTTTGGGACGCTTTATATAAACAATATAAACAAAAGCATCGACTAGAATGGTGGCAATCAGCTCCCTTTAAATGATGGGCCACCCAGCAGCGCATGCACACAGCTTCAGATTGCACTTTTCACAATTGGAAATAACAACTAGAAAAAAAAGAAATTGGCAGGTCCCACATGCGCGACTAGTTTTAAGAATTGCTCGCACCGTCTCAAAAACTAGTCAGGCTTTTCTTAGGCGGGGGCATAGCGCTCCTACATTCTGCTCATTACACACAGAGGGACGTGCAGAAGCACACAATAATGACAAATATTTATACAAATTTATTACAATGTAAAGGATTATTATTGTGGACAAAGATAAAAAACGATTTGTCCTGTAGATGGCCTGCTTGTGCGCTTTAACCTCTTGCACAAGCAGACGCGTTTCCTTTCTGGAGAAGTGTCTGCTCTTCCTTACGCGAGCGCAACTGGCTCTTAAAGGGAACGGAAGATGACATTCTGATTGGTTTATTGCACGTAACGCCCAAAAAACACCCATTACTCATTAAGACAATCGGGACAACTGTTTAGACCATCCGCCCAGGCATGCCAATCATTTTCCAGCCGTTAATTTAGCAAAAGTGGACCCATATGTTTCTAGTGTTCATCTTCCATTATCTGTGTATGTTCTGTGGCAGCTATACTACATCAGAATTACAAAATTGGTTGTTTATTCTTATGTTTTCTGTTCGTTTTGATTCATTTAAATGTGTACAATAATCTCCTTGATTCTTAAAAGTTTCTTAGTGAGCATTGGTGACATTTTTGCAAATCTGTTATAAAGATGCCAATAGCTCAAGTGTAGGTAAGCCTGCAGGAAGAAATGTAGATCACCATATTCTATATGCATAATGTATAATATAACGTCTAATAAAGTCAAATATACTGCATGCATAATGCATTAACACTATCAGATTACTTTCAAGTACAATGCTTTTGGCTCTACATTGATGTTTTATATCAAGAGTTTGTGCAGTATTTCACTTGTCTTTTTAGGATGTGTGGCATGCGTCAGGTCTGGCATAAGTCATTTCAACTTGTAATAGAAATCCAGGAGTGCTTTTGTTTTAATAAGTTAATGTCAGCTTTAAAAAATATGAAGACACTTTCAGTTTCTCAAGTAAAAGCCACTTTAGGGTTCTAACAATTTATTGTAGGATTTAAGCTGCTCAGTGCTGAATGTGTAGTTTATATCTGTATTTTATTAAATAAGAAATAAAAATGAAAGACAACATATGAGATCTCTTTAATATCTCAATAGTATTGCCTAGACAGCAAGATTATTAAAAAGACGAAAAATTGCTGCTTTTCAAATATTTGTCAAAGGTGCTCAGATTTGTCAGCTCTGCAATTGAAAGTTAATATTATTGAATATTTGAATATAGGAACAAATGAATCCACCATAAATTCACCAAATTAATTCAATACCAGAATATCTATGCGATTTACATCTAATCAAGAGATGTAAGTAGCATGCACTTGTACTTCTCCCGCTCTCAATGGTTGATGCGTAGGCGTGCCGTGTGCTTTTCCAGGAGAATTGTCCAATAAGGGACTAAGAAAAATTGTTACGTAACGATTTTCATGTTCGGAAAAAACTTTCCGAAACCTGAACGAACACTAGGGGAGTTTATCGAGCACACAAATACTACGTAATACGTCCAACTCGTTTTTTGACAAGTTGACCATGTTAAATATGAGAAGACAGCACCTTTAACACCGTAAAGAAGTCAGAATGCATGCGACACCGTTGCACCACCCATTTAACGATTGCCTCATTTGTACAGGTATATATTTATTTATCTAAGCAAAGATAATCTTTTAATAAATCACAATTAATAACTAGAAAACAGGGCTCTTGGGTGTTCTTAAAGTTATAGTTCAACTTAAAACAAAACTTGTCATTATCTACTCATCCTCTTGTTACCCAAACCCTTAGACCTTGGTCGACAACCTGGGAGAGGATCATTATGACTGAAGCTTCTCAAATCTTATTCATTTTTTCAGCTGGATACACACAATGAAGTGTGTGTTTGCAGTATATTGCCTTGTGTCCCTCTTTTTCCATAGTCAAGGGTTATCTACAAAAAGACATCTCACATTTTTCGAACACGTGTGCGTATCACTTCAGAAGACTTGAAATCCCAAGATCAGATCCCAAGAGTTAAGGTTTCCTTAAGATGGAAACCACCTGGCAAAATAAACCTGGGAGACCCAAAACAACTGTGGTACAGGAGCTCCAAAAGATCAACATGTCATGGGGAGAAGCAAAGCATGCTGCCATGGACCACATACGAAGGAGAGAGCTCATTAAAGCCTTATGTCCCATAGGGGATGAAGAGGAGTAAGTAAGTAAGAAGACTTGAAATACCACTTGGTTGACGAAGATTAAAATTTACATTAGTATATATATATTTTATATTTACATATGGATTTTTTCTTTGTTTTCATATTTATTGTGTATGTGCCCCACTGGTTCACCTCTCTAACAGCAGAGTATTCCTTTAAATGAATCAACTGTCAGAAACGCGGCAGGAGTTCCTCCGCTCTGTGATCGGTACGGCTATGGCTCGGGACGTCGTCTCAATTCTCATCTGAACAATTAGACTAAAATGAGCTGCTGAAATGGGACTCGCCACGGCAGGATGTAATCTGATGAGCAAGCGCTTATCACAGCTCGAAAACTTTAAAGAAAAGAGGAAACTCATTTCAAACCTCCATAATTAAATGACACAGTTGACTTGATAGTCCTTGGACCATCTGAAATTTAAATTACATAAATTGATGGGGAAAGAGCACTCTTTGGTGGCCTACTGAAGTCAGGCAGCTTTTGTGATGGTCGTTTCTTCTGAAGATGACATGCAGTCTTGAAGGCACGACAGAGTGAAATATTTTCTCCAAAACAGAATGTCCCTATAAAGAGTAGTACAATGATCAGCACCATTTCATGGGCAGCGGAGCCATGAGTTTTCTGTTCAGGACAAACTTGAGTCAGTCTCTTTAAAATATAGCCCTTAGAATTTTATTTGTGAATAGGTGCCCACTAGAGCTCTGCATTTCAGGGGCTTCGGCTGGTTTTAGGCTCGTCTTCTTTTTTATATATTAGACCTTTATTTAATGAATTTCTAATTGAAATATTAATGATAAGCGATAAGAAAAAAAACCAAAAAGTTTAATTTACCAAACAAATAAAAAATCTTAATTAACTTAAGGAAAAAATGTATATCACTACTTTGCGATTAAAAACCAAAACAAAACTATTTGAATGGCTGCAACAGTAGCATTAGCTTGTTATGGGATACAAATCGGGCTCTGGCCGAGAATTCTGATAAGCTTGTCGGGCAGAGCCGGGCTCGGGCCGGAGCATCTCGGTTGCGGGCCGGGCTATGGCCTGGATTTAAGGCCCGTGCAGGGCTCTGGGGGCAGAATTACTTTATATAGTTACAAATTATGTAGGACAGGGCTTGATCTAAAACTCTTAAATTAATAAAACTAAATTTCTCTTACTAACTGACAAAACAATAAATGAATGTCATACACTGTAAAAAAATGTATAGACGGTTTCATCTCAACAACATAAACAAACTGTACTGCACATGCGCACTTTTGTGACATTCAAACCTCACCTTAACTTCCTGTACACATTCACAAACAATAGAGTGCCTGGAGATTATTTCTGATAACAATCTGGAGAGATAAATTTAGCCAAATAGTGGATGTTCTTCTCTAAATTGAATTTAGACAGCGATACCAAGCTCACCCACTAGATGTCAAAACCATACGTTTTGTTTAAATGCAACCAGACTACAGGACCCTTTCAAAAAATGTTTTATTTAATAAAATTAACATACAACACAATTTTACAAATTGTTTATTTAATGCAATTATTATATAATAATTATTAATCTAAACTGGAAGTTAACTGGGGGTCTAATGAAACTCAAATATTCCGAAAGCTTACACCCAACTTGGAAATTTGTACATGTTAAAGACCACAGAGGCTCTTTAACATTTTCTATATGGAGCACAGATTCATTGCATTTTCATGTCCTCTTTTGATTGACAGGATATGTCAGCCCTGATCATCAGCTTTTATCAAACCATCGGCTGTTGAAAATTGTTTTTATCGACCGATTCTGATTATTAGCCGATATATCGGTGAATCTCTAGCTCAAACCTTTTCTTCTTTGAGACACAAAATAAGATATCATTTATTTCCTGTAAGGTGGACTTAGAATCATTATGACTCACTAAAACACTTAAATAAAGCACACAGGAATGTCAGTAAGTATGGGACTCGTTGATTATTTTGCCCCGTTTCTAAAAAACAACATGACATTTAGGGAATTTCCTAGTAAAATGTTTTAATGTTCCCTTCATTCATTCTTTTCTCAGTCACTGGTAATACCACAGACCTTTTGCACTTCGTGAAAATAATGCAAATATTTGGCTCACGGCATAAGAAATGCTTAGTTTTGAATAAATGTCACTTTGGTTATTTTTGCATTAGAATCCGTCACATAGGTGTAGTCATTGTGTCCGTGAAAACCACGCTAAATCGAACCTTCAATTTCATGCAAGCTTGCCAAAGAGGCGAGCACTTTATGAAAATATAATTTCCTTCATATTGCCTTTTTCCCCTTCAGAGCACCTGACCTCCACTTTGACCTAGAGCTGAAGTGTGTAATTTCTCCACCAGTAGCGTCACTGAACACACAAATAAAGAGCGCTTTCAAACACGTCTCTTGACCACTTTACCCGTTTAGAATTGACTGTCAGAATACAGATTAATGCTTGGTCTGTGTTTACACTTTGAGGAAATACATCCTATAAATGGATTACTTCTAGCTGTCTCTGCACATTATGCTGAGATAGGAGAATGTATTGTAACATCACACACTTCAGTTTAAATGAAGACTCATAATCAGTTTAATCTGATGACTGGAGGCAGTGTTCCCCGTGCTGGTGAATTAAAGTGGATATGCAGAAATGATGTTATGAAACGGTGAAGACTCATTGTTTGACATTTTAAAACGAAGTAGACTTTGTTTAAATGTTTACGTCGTGCAATGCATAGTAGGAGATCAGACCTTTAATTTATCCAATTATATATTATTAATTACGTCCGGTATAAAATGAGTATTTTAGCACTGCAGATTCATTGAAATCAGCAAAGTCCTACTCACTTTCTACACTAGGGTCCAATGACACAGATGGAATCCCAGAATCCAGGCCTAAAACGGAACTTGCTTTGTAACACGGAATTGGACAGAATCTGGCAAATGTAGTTTTTCTTAAAGGGATACTTCACCCAAAATTGAAAATTCTGTCATTATATTCTCCCACCTGTATGACACAAAAGAAGATATTTTGAAGAATGTTGAAAACCGAACAACAGCGTTACCCATTGACTTGCGTTGGTTATGTGCCAATACAAAGGGAGTAAATGGGTACCGCCTAGGGTTGGGCGATAAAAAGGAATAAGAAGTTAACTCTCAAATCAAATTTTTGTTTTTAAATTAATCATGTGACACGTGCTTAAACAATTTTACTAGATTTATTCATGGTATATTGCGTTGAAAATAAGCTTTAAAGTACTTTACAACAAAATGATGGCAACAATATTTTATGTAAATATTTTTGACATTTTTTACAATATTTTTAAGTAAATATCCGTGTCATTTTAAACTGTGTACTGTACAACGCGGGCTGCACAGACACGCCTCTTCCTAGGCAGTTATAAAATCAGGCAGGTCTGCACAAACTGCGCATTCTCTATACACAGTCCGACCTCCACAGTTATAAAGTCAGGACAGTCTGATCTGTACAGTGCAAGGTTTTATGTCCCCTAGCATTGTTCAGTTTTCTTTACATTTACATTTAGTCGTTTAGCAGACGCTTTTATCCAAAGAGATCAGGGAGCAATAAGCCATATGCCAAACAAAGAGCAATAGTACAACAGGTGCTAAAGCAAAGTTACTAGTTTCAACAAAAGCTAGACCACTCCCTGTTGAGAGAAGAGGGTTAGTGTACTTTTTACTTTTTTGGGGGGATTCGTCAAGTATTTTCCGAAGAGCGAATCATGTTTACAACGCGATTTGCAGCTCAGAGCAGCGAGAGTAACGTGTCGAAAGTGAAACGTTTGTTGGAATCACGATCACGTCGTCATGTATATCTGCCAGCCCAACCCTAGTACCAACATTCTTCATTCTTTTTTCAAGTTTGATCAAATTTAAGTCGTATATTTTGAACAAAAACAGAAATGTATTGGTAAGAAACTGCCTTATAATGGCATTGCTGTACATGATGCCCTATTATTTTAAACATTTCCTAAATACTTCAAAAGATCACATTTTGTGTTCAACAGAACAGAAAAAAAATTATACAATCATTTTACCTTATTTTCAATAATGTCTCTGCATGATATTTGTAAAAATGTTAGCAATTTACATTTCTCTGTTTTCACTAGAACAAAGACATTTAAGGGCCGTTCACATCACAACTATAACAATTTATATCGTAGATATCACTTTCGGTATGATTTCTTACAGCTGATGAACGATAAAACATACTATCCGTTTGTGGAAACCGTTTCTGCCGGATAGTGTTGGATGATCGCTCTATATATATATATATATATATATATATATATTTAACGCTTATGAATCCAAGCAAGCTTGCAACCTATATGCTGTACAGTACAACCCAGGCACGATCGCACCTTCAACCTCCACAGAGAGCATCCAGCCTTTGCTGTCACATTTTGTAGACAAGACGATCGGGAATGAAAATGAAAGCATCAGCAGCAGGCCATCTACATTTATTTGAGTAAATAGAAAACACTGCAGTGTGCAGGCTTAAAATAAACAACCTTAGCGTTATAGTGCGGTGGTGTGGACGTACATATAGTTATAGTAACAGTTACAGTTATTTTTGCCATGTTTGCCATTTCAAGAATTTCATGCATTGCGTACGAGCTTATTGCTTCTGCTTGCATGTCGATTTGCATGGGCATATTGTGCACATACGTATAAATAATGATTCATTGGCATCAGAGAGGCAGACTACTTCAAGAGCCTGGCTATGTAAAAGCCATTTTAGCAATCCGTGACATACAGAGTTTAATCATCTGATGCAACAAACCCTTAAGTTCATCACGCATGGGTTTGTGGGTTAAAGTAAGGTAGGGGGCTTTCTGTCAAATAATGTAATGAGCAAGTTATGTTGTCGATCACTAACACACTTTTGAATACAGATGATGAGACCAACAAAGCACCCTTGGGATGGCCACCCTCACATGCCTGAAAATGTAAGATGTCTCTATGTAAGATCCAATCACAGCGCACAGTTAAAGATGTCATAAAAAGGCTGAGTGCTTTCTGCAGTTGATGAGTCGAGACCTTGGACCTGACGTAAGTGCCTTAAACAGATGGCGCTGTGAATATCAAGCTGTCACTTTACAGTGTGTTCGGCCTCACATTCTTCTCTTAATAGAATAATTAACAGTCATACAAGTGTACCATAAAGCCCAGGTCCTCTCCAGACATTAATGTTCGGTTTCCTCCTTGAAGAGGTGGAAATTTCATGCACATTTCGATCTTCTTCGTCTTACATCCAAAGGCGGCCATGTGTTTTCTTAATATTAGCCTGTAAAAGTGATCTCGTTTTTAAGCCGCTTGTAAATCGGCACAGCTTGTGGATTTAAGGATGAAACTCCTGGCTTTATTAGCTTTTGAAGAACTTTTACGAGACTGCTCGATTATCTGCGCACAAATTTCTGTTTGAGAGTAAAATTACTTTTGTATAATAGTATAAATATCTGCCCGGTGGGAAAACAAATCTTCATGACTGCCTTGTTATTTTATTTTTTTGTCGATAGTTCAGATTTCTTAACGAAATTGTGGCAATTACTTTACAAGCGGTTAAATGACATAATCATACCTTGCAGATCCCCAAAAATACAGATATAATTTATCTATTGTGAGCTCTATGGTGAGAATTTATTTTATTTTACATTTTTTATTTTATTTTATTATTCAAAACATTTCTTGCAAAATGCATAATTGGCATGAAGATGAACAAAATATTTCGAATGATAAATAAACATGAACTTAAGTTCTTGCACTAAAATGGACAAAACTGATGATACATCATTTCAGAGTAAGATTTGAGAATCTGACTTTTTCGAGATTTAGCGATGCCTTAAATTTGACCTAGAATTGCAGACATATCCTGATTTTATAACATAAACATCGATTTATTGATCACAGATCTTTTGGAGTTGGGTCATTTGGACTATATCTATAAGGAATTATTAAACAAATGCTACTGTAATTGACAACCATGCTTGTCTCGCTTTTTCCAATAACAAAACTATCTTAAAACAAATAGTCCTGTTCTAAAGCTTAAACAGTGTTTATGCAAGTAAATGTTTAAAAATGATTTAAATCTGGTACTGTAAACCGGGCATGTTTCTGGTCACTAAATGCTAATTGACTAAAATCTGTGTGAATGTTTAATTGTTGTAAACAAGCAAAGGTTTCACACAAATGACCTTCACTGTTGTAGCAGCAACTGCACACCATGCTTTATAAGGACACCGCATGAATTATTAAGGACTTGAGTGCCGTTCCTTCAGCCGTGTGTATTGTGTGCACAGCAACTTAACATGGCAAACAAAAGTAAAACAAAGGGTGGAGGCCATCAGCAGTACAGGTCTTCAGAATAATAAATACAGGCTTTGTCTGAATTGCATCAGCAGACTTCATTAGGGAGGACACGTGCACGGGTAAAACCTTTTAAGCCTAGCTGTAGAAACTAAATAAATGTTTCTCTTGTAGACAGAGAGCAGACACTTTATTTTATGGACCTACTGTGAATTTCAAGCTCACACAAGCATGCTACAGGACAACTTTTAGAAGGAAGATTTGCTGTTTATATGCAATTGTTTTTACATGGATTGCCATATGCCAAGAAACAAGAGCATTGACAACCATAGTAGGAAAATTTAGGTTTGCTTTCCTAAATTTTAAAAACATCTAATTTTGTGTTCATCAAACAAAAAAAGTCATACAGGTTTGGAACAATTTGATGGTGAGTAAACGTTGACAAATTGTTCTTATTTTGGTGGACTGTCCCTTTAAGGACGTTTCGTGAAACACAAAGACTCTTCTGATGTTAAAGGTTCTTCTAAGGCATCACGGAGCACCTTTTTAGGTGTGTAATCACCTGTCATATGTAAGTTGCTCATGTACTCTCTCCAGTATCCCTATAATACAGGGGTTTTCAATTTTTTCGGGGCAAGAGATGCATGGAGCAGGCACCCCCTTATACTAAATGTCTAAACAAAGCTATTTAAACAGAAACAACCCTTATTGTCAAAGCACTATTATGTAAAGACATTATGCATGTTATTTTTGCATATACACACTTTTCAGCGTATTATTTTATTGTTTGACTATTTTAAGGGATCTGCAGCATCGGTCATGAACGTGGATGAGGAACGTGGTGGAAGAACCCAAGTGCAGGCAGACACGGGGATGAAGGGGTTAACACAAGACTTTAATAAACACAAAAACCAAAACACCCTTGATGGGGAAAACGCTGACAAAACTAAAATCCAAAACTGAAAACAAAGACTTCCCACAAGGGGGGCAAAAAGAAACAACTAGGAATAACAACTAAGAACTAAACAAACAGGGTACAAGAACATAAACTTTACCAGGGCACATGGCAGGGCACATGGCAGGGCACATGGCAGGGCACATGGCAGGGCACATGGCAGGGCACATGGCAGGGCACATGGCAGGGCACATGGCAGGGCACATGGCAGGGCACATGGCAGGGCACATGGCAGGGCACATGGCAGGGCACATGGCAGGGCACATGGCAGGGCACATGGCAGGGAACAGGTACAACAAATGAGCACAAGACAATAGACAAGAGGGCATTTTATAGGGAGACTAACAAAGGAGATAACAATGGGCAGGTGTGGGTACTGAAACACTCAGGGAAGGTTAACGAGACAGAAGGGCGGGAAACACTGACGAGACACGAGAAAGCACATGGCCAGTCAGAATCAAAACAAAGCCATGTCTTTCTCACACAAAACCTAAGGCCATGCCATGACTCCGCTGCAAGACAAAGAATAAACATCACATGATAGCGGAATCATGACAGCATCATACATTTTCATTTTACTGTGAGATGGACATCTTACCTGTCCTGAACCTCAGTTTTTTTTCGGATTCAATGAGATGCCTGTCCCTGGTTAATGGCACAAAGGCTATTCTAGTGGAGGTAGAGGTCATTTCTGGATGTGAAAGAAATCATTGCAGATGTTATGCATTCTGTTATAAAAGCAGGCCGTTTTATTAAGTGTCATTCTGTTTTTCCTTCCACTTTTCTGTGTGTTGCAAAACCCACCGTTATTTTATCATTCTGAGCGTCGTTGTCTTTCTTATGGATCAGCATTGTCGTGGCTGCTACACGGAAATTCACAAGTGTTTTCAGCAGTGCATCATATCAGACAGCAAAATGCAACGGGTCCACGTTATATGTGGGGGCAACTTGTTTGATGTGCACCATGTACACGGTGTGTTTCTTTGACAAAACTATCGCACGTGTTTAAAATCAGAATTTACAGTGCAGAAGCGGTGTGGTGTCTTTTGCCGGTCACATTTGCGCTTTAGTTTAGTAGTACTTTATTGTTTAGTAGTACTTTATTGTTCAGTTTAAGCTGAAAATGTATCTTTGGTCTCGCCATACAACACAAAACAATTGACAATACACAACATCCAATAAATACATCTAACAATACACAACATCCATAATAACAAAATTAAAATATTCACATACCTCTTATCCAAGAGACTTATTGCATTTGGTACAAAAGTTTGTTTATATATGGCTTTAATTGCTTTTGGTGTTCTGTAACGATGACATGATGGTAATAATTCAAAAACATGATTCAAGAGGTGTGTTGTGTCTCTTGTTATGAACAAAGCTTTTCTCTGAACAGCAATTTGGTATAACTGAGCGACTGACTTTTGCTTTAATCCTATAATTTTTCCTGCTTCTCTAATAACTCGATCTAATTTGACTTTATTCGCTGAAGTAACTCGTCCGAACCACACAGTTATATTATACCCTAAAACGCTCTCAATTAGACCCGTATAAACTCTTAGTAGCACAGCTTTGCTCACACAAAATTTGTTCAATTTCCTTAGCAAAAATAGCCTTTGATTTCTTTTCTTACAAATAAGAGCCACATTATCAGAGAAGTTCAATTTACAGTCAATCGTGATTCCTAAATACTTAAGTCTTCACAACTTCAAAAGTTTGATAACATAACATTATTTCTGTCAGAGGCACTGAGTGATTTCAAATCAACTCTTTTGTTTTACTTACATTTATCAATAAGAAACATTCTTTACACCATTTGTCTAGTTTTAAAACCTGCTCCTCTCACTCAAAATGTACACGTTCTTTCCATAAAAGTGCCACAACTTCCATATCATCTGTATATTTATATAGTTTGTAATTCTCATGCTGCACTCTTATACTACAGTATTTGTATAAACAGAAAAGAAAAGAGGTGACGGGACACATCCTTGGGGTACCCACGTGTTTACAGATATAATATCTGATTTGAACCCTTGAGCACAAACTCGCTGTGGTCGATTTGTTAGAAAATTCTTTATCCAATGAACTATTCCCCCATTCACATCTAGAACCAGGAGACGTTCCAAGAGTAAATGTATCTGCATGGTATAAAAGGCAGAGGTATAATCAATAAAAAGAACACCACCTAAGCCTGTGCTTGTTGTAAATGACTAGCAATTGTATCGACCATAGTGAGCGTTGCGTCCTATGTTCCTCTTTGGGATTTGTATGCAAATTGCAGTACATCTAATTGTTCTGATATGTATGGTTTTAGATGATGACAAACTACTCTTTCCATGCATTCAGCTAGTATTGAGGTTAACACCACAGGATGAAAGTCCTCTAGATTTTTTGCTCTCCCTTTTTTGGAATAGGTCGTATAAAAGATAACTTCCATGTATTTGGTACGATCTGTAAGTCTAATAAAACCTGAAATAATTTTGTTAGGGGGTCAGTAAGTGCATTTACACATATATCTGACCTTAAGGCCATTTGGACCTGGCGCTTTATAGGGCTTAATGCATTTAAGGGACCTTCTAATTTGGTCCCCTGTCAACCAAATGGGTGGCCCCAAAGGGATCTTATCACTTATTTTTTCAATCCTATTCCAGTTGTTGGCTGCAACATACCTTCCATAAAACAAATTCAGATCATTAACCCATTAAAAAATATCCGTCCCTATATTGATATCATTATTTACATTTCTTGAGTCACGCCTTACCAAGCATTCCTTGCATCTTGATTCGCTAACTGATCCTCTACCCCTACCTACCTTAAATTACGGCCGTGCACGTGCGCATCTTAGAGGGAACACTGTAATATTGTATTATTAACATTTTTAACAAAAAGATGCCTGTGAGTAAAT
Source organism: Barbatula barbatula (assembly GCF_947034865.1). Lineage (NCBI taxonomy): Eukaryota > Metazoa > Chordata > Actinopteri > Cypriniformes > Nemacheilidae > Barbatula > Barbatula barbatula. The sequence continues at coordinate 13,778,286 of NC_136785.1, forward strand.
CGTGATTAGCAGACCCCTTGCAGCAACACCGAGGACCCCCTAGGGGCAGCGGACCACCGGTTGAAGACCCCTTGGTCTAATCTCATCATTCAAATAGCAGGATTACAGGTACAAAGCTCATGCCTACAATCCATTCCGCACCCATTATCATCTTTACCTCAAAATCAAAACTGGTCATCACGGTCAGTTTAATATTAATTTGCCTGTTTTGGCCAGGACAGGACATGTAGCACAACACATTCAATTTCAGAGGTCTAGTTCTGGAAGATAGATCCAAAGGCCTCATCTCTTATTCCAAACCACTTGCCTTGTCTTCATGACCAGAGATATTCATTAATCAGACACCGTTTTCTGCAGCCGACAGTCTCATATGCATTAATGCTGCAGACGATCGTTCGTCTGAGTCTAACCTCACTGTGAGTCATAACCTGAACCGCTGGGACCAGTCAGTGAATTTAGAGATTCTTTAGAGATCTGTTCTGAATTTCACATTCTCATTAAAGGGGTCATTTGACGCGGCTAAAACAAATATTATTGTTTGCTTTAGATGTAATACAATGTGTATACACGATTAAAGGTTTAAAAACGCTGTATTTTCCACATACCGGGCATGTTTGTATATCCTCTTTGCTCTGCCTCTCTGACACGCATTGATGTTTTACAACGCTCATCGCTCTGAAAAGCATGTGTGCTATGATTGGCCAGTTCACTAGTACGTAGTGATTGGTCGCATACTGCACAGAAATGTAGCGCCTCTTACCATATTCGGAACATCAGGTTCCAAAACAACTGACAGGTGATAAAATGGCATCGATCCTTCCTTATCAATTCGAGCCAGAATCTGATCCAGAAAATGAAGATCAAGCCGATACAGCAGGATGTAAAGGATTGGTTAAGAGTAATAGACTATAAACAAACAACCATATACATCATAAAGAGTTTGCGTGAAACAAGCTCGCAACAAGCTCGCATTACAGCAGGGAAGGGCAACATAATAAATACCGCGAGTGCTTCGGCCCTTCTTGATCAACCAAGTGTTACGCCATGTCACGTCGCGACAGTCCTTGCAGAGTTTTAAATGTTGAAATTGCCCCACTTTTTAACAAAAGCTTCCGTGCATAGCCAGTATTGATCTCTCCCAGATTCGTGAAGCAATCGTTGGTGAAATGGTCTGCACAAACCTGAACATTTGGATTCTACATCTTTGAAACAGTGTTTTTGTTTTATCGTCTTTTGGCAGGGCAAACAAAGATTTATTTTCACGACGAAACACACTGTCTTTTAAGATTCGGGCAGTCTTAGTCAAATCGTGTTCAGGCATGGTTCGGGTGAGCATTCGCTTCTAGATAAAATACCTATTTTGTTTCGACACTTAAATTTTTTACGTGTCTAATACATGCATGGGCAACTTATAACACACCAGAGACAAAGAAAAACACGTACTTCCAGCGAATCACCCCTTTAAAGTTCAGAGGCTGATAATGAACGTATCACATTCACGCACCTTTCGGACAGACTGCGTTTTGTTCGATAGCCATTACAGTAGACATCACTTGTCTCTTCTGTTTCTTTTGTAATTTGGTATAAATTGGTAATAGGATTATTAGTTTGTATGTCGATGGGAAGCTCACACTACACTGCTCTAGTTGTTGCCATGGATGTTTCGAGGCAGCAAGCGGTTCGTGACTACATCGCAGAGCATCCCAATCATGTAGTGTGCACACTGGGAAACAAACAAGCATTAGGTAGTTCAACTAATTTCAAAGCAGCTTAATATCTAAAAATCTAAATGTCTTTAAGCTATGTTTTATCATCAATCTTTTCGATCATCCTTTATGTCAGAATTAAGGGTAGAAATTTTTGGCGGCCCTTCAACCTAAATTGGTTTCTTATAATGGTAGAAAACGTTTACATAAGCGCAGGGGCTTTCTGGGTAATAAATTATGCTTGTGCAACTACTTGGGATGTCACACAACATCATTTTTCAAAATGCGTTTTACTAAATAAACAAAAAGGTTTGGTGCCTTTGCTGACAGCTATTTGTGATTCATCAGTGTTGTTATTATAACGTAAGCAGTCAGCCATACGACAATACGAATCCACAGACAAACATTTAATCACGACAAGATGAATTTATGGATGGTTTAAATTATAAAGGCTTTACTGTATCATCATGCAATATCTTAGTGTTGCCATATTGCAAGATGTGGACTAAAGGGGCAGTTTCATTTAAAAATAAAAATGCTTTCATCATGTCAAAAGATATGTGGAAGAATGCTTGTAACCAAACAGTTCTTGGATCCCATTGAAAAATGACAATGGTTGTCAAAAGTGGCCTAGAAAGGTTTAGTTACCTACATTCTTCCAAATATATGTCTCTGTAGTCATCAGAAGAAAGAAATGTATACAGATTTGGAACAACTTGAGGGGGAGTAAATGATGACAGATTTAACATTTTTTGGTTGAACTGTACCTTAAGTATGTGGGCGTTATGGACAGACTACGTACAAGTTTATGTATTGTAGATCAATAGTAAAAAGTCCAATGAATATCCAACCCTTAAAGTGGATGTAAACATACTTCCTATAGATGGCTCATTGTATGTCATCCGGGAGTTGTGACCCGCCCAAGCCGTGCCAGCTTTCTGAAGAAGCTACTGTATAAAGGGTATAAACTCAGAGGAACACTCTATCTTCCCCCTTGAGGTCGGCTCATGTTCTGATTCACAGTGTCCTGTTGTTGAACCGCTTGACACATCACTTTGTCAAAGCTGCTCTACAAGACACCCAGAATAGAAATGAATGGCTTGCAGAATGTGTACTGGATGCTGGGGAGATGTCTGTAAGATAAGCATTCTAAATAAATCATTGCTTTGTCATATTTCTAACAAAGGTCTAGGGATGACTGTAACAATCTCTACGCCTCAGTTGACCACACCCCCTGCACCAGCACTCTCCTCTGGTTTCACACGCTCCCGTTCACCAGGCTTCTAACGACGTTCTCACCTGACACTAGTCACCTGGACTATACAAAAACTCTCATTTGCCCTTTGTCTGTCGATGTCTGGTCTATTTGTCAGTTTGTAATGCTAGCACCATACCTAGTTGTTTTGGATTAACCCGTTTTCATGTGGCTTTTTTGCTTGTGGATCTTTGACGGTGGATCTTTGTGGATCTTCGTACTCTATTCCCCTGAGGATTATATATCTTGCTTCCCTGTTGAATATTTGCTTGTGGAGATTAGACTAGACTAGTGTTTCCCCTGTGTGGTTCCCCATTAAATGATCGTACTATAATCATCTGTCGTATATACCCTTTGCATGTTGTGACAGAAAACCAGACCTAAAAATTGTGAGCACACCACAGAGCACCCCGACAACCTCAACCCAAGGACCCAGTCTCTGAGTTGGTTGCCATCCTCTGTCAACAACTCACTCTAGCACCTTCATCCTCGTCACCTCCAACCATCCCCAGTCCCATGGCCGTACCCAGTCGCTTCACCGAATCCGTGGAGGAATGCAGTGGATTCATACTCCAATGTGAACTATACCTCGAGATGCATGCCCACCAATTCTCTTCGGACATAGCTAAGGTTGTATTCATCATCTGGGTACTGGCAGGAAAGACCCTTATTTTGGCACAAAGTAAATTGCCAAAGACTTTCTCACAGATCTGCCCCTGTCTGACTCTTACACCTGTATTGTAGTCACGGTAAATCTGTTTTCCAAGGCATGTATGCTGGTCTCCTTCCTCAACTACCCACTGCCATTGAAACTGCTGAGACACTAATCAATCATATATTTCTCAAATGGCATTCCAGTCGATATTGTGTCAGATAGGGGCCCTCAGTTCATATCATAGGTATGGAAAGCCTGCGTCCGCCTCCTCGATGTCACCGTTAGCCTCACCTTCAGGATACTACCCTCAAGCAAATGCCCAGGCTGAGCGGAAGATTCAGAACATCGGGAGGTCCCCGAGATCCTATTGTCACACCAACCAACGCGGCTGGCACCGGAATTTGGCATGGGCCAAGTATGCACAGAATTCCCTCCTTCCAGTGCATACTCGGCTATCAACCTCCACTGTTCCCATGGTCTGGGAAACCTTTGTCGACTATAGGCAAGAACTGACAATTCTGATTCGACTATTTAAATCCTTAGTTGAGGAAACTTTTACAAAGGTTTAAAAATGCATTTAAATGTTTTCATCGCTGTCAGACTAAAACCGTGTAACTACATGTTTCATGATTTTCAATTATTTCATAAATCATTACTATTGGTCACCCTTCATGTTTGTCTGTGGGTTTTGCAATATGATGGATTAAGTGCTTGTCAACTTTGACAACAAAGTAATAGGATAGTTAACCCAAAAATAATGATTCTGTGTTCATTCACCTACCTTCGAGTTATTGCAAATCTGTGAGTTGAACAGAGAATGATATTTGGAACAAGGCCTATACCCATACAATTCTTGGACCTCATTGAGTAATAATGTCTTCGTTCTGTTGACCACAAAAGAAGATATGTTGAAGAATGTAGGAAAGCAAACAGTTCTGGGGCACTTTTGACTACCATTGTCTTTTTTACTACTATGGTGGTCACTGGTGGCCAAGAACGGTTTGGTTACCAGCATTAGTCCAAATCTTTCTCTGTGCTCAACAGAAGAAGAATTGTATACAGGTTTGTAACAAAAAGAGACCGACAAATTCATGGAAGAATGTTTTAATTAATAAAAGAAAATCCTGTGAAGTGATTAATAACTGTTTAATAACTAATTTCCCTTACGGTATTTAAAATTCAATACATAGAGGCAGATTGTTGCTGCTGCGGGAAATAAATATAACATGTTATCCTAGGTATAACCAATAGATATATTATAGACCCATATAAACAGCAACCTGTGAATATACAGTACTGTGTAGGAAAAAATTAAAACGAAAAACATTTTTGGGAAAAAATTTAACGGACAACTGGAGTTCCTCAGGGATCAGTTCTTGCTTTTCAATATATACCACCTCCCTAGGTCTAATTATTAAGGCACCATTTTCATGCAGATGATACAAAGGTTTATTTCTCTTTTCAGCAAGATTAATGCACCATCTCTGCCCGTGTCTCTGCCTCCATTCTGGACATCTCTTCTTGGATGAAAGAGCATCTCCCTCAACTCAACCTCTCCAAGACAGAACTCCTGGTATACCAGCCCACCCATCAATTGAACACAACCTTACTGTTCAGCTTGTATCCTCAACCATGTCTGTGAGGAACCTGGGGGTGATGTTTGTTGACTAGCTGAAAATCACATCGCAGCAACCACTCAAACTTGCAGGTATGTGCTCCACAATGTCAGGAAAATTAGGCCGTTCCTCTCAGCTGCTAGTCCAAGCTCTGGTCATATCAACACTGGACAACTGAAATTCTCTACTGACCGGCCATCCAACCAATGCAGTCAAGCCCTTGCAAATGATCCAGAATGCAGTTGCATGTCTAGTTTTCAATATTATTATATTACATTTCCAACCTAAAGTTTTTAAAATAGAAAATCTAAATCACTTCTAGAGAATTTCTTTAAATAAATGTTGTACTGATATAAAGGCCTTATTTGTGACAACTAGCCTTGGTTTCTCATACATCAAAAGACATTGACAAAAGTTCATATTTGTTGATGTAGAAAAATCCGGTCACATTTTATCTGCAAAACTCACAGATTATATATTTTAGGACATCTGACACAAACTTTAATTATAAAACGATATCTCTAAAATACCCGATTTTTGCCATTCATTTCCGAATGCAAATGTACAACATTGTGTCTTCAAGTGGCTTGTATTCAACAATAATGTTCCCTGGGTTGCGGTACATCTTCAGGCACAACGAGAAAAGATTTCAAAGTCCAACAGCTCAGCAAGCTGGAAAAAGTCAATTTCTGTTTCCATCGTTGTCAACTCTATTTCAGCCTTCATTTCCTCTTTCCCCACAAAATTGCTCACACTGCACTATACGGTACACAAAGCATAAAGAGCCCTGGTTCCAACAGCACACCTGATAGGAAAAAAGGTCAAAGCAAAACCTAACATTCATATTAATCCAGGACAAAAAGAGGGAGGGCTTTGATCTGAACAGGAAAAATGATGCAGGTTGATGTAGCTCTTTCTGTGCAGTGAGCACCCCCGGAAAACCTCGGCCGTATTACGAGAGCTCTTTAATCTCCTGCATGTTTCTTTGCAGCTGCCAGCAGGAAGCCTTTTAAATTGTACACTTATATCTAATATTTTTGCACTCCAGCATCTCATTATGTAGCATGTCTCAGACTGTTATATGAAGATATATGGCTTTCTTTTCTTTTATTCTCTTTATGAGAGCATGGCGTGCTGTCTGGGGAGAGGGCTCCGAGTCTGGTATCAGCCCGTACAAAGAGCGCTCCCATTCATATATCGGCGTGCAAATCAATTATAAAAAAAGAGCATGGATAGAAAAATAAAAATATTATTCTGTATAATAATAATTGTAATTACATTATTAGTATGATTATTATTGATATGTATGTATAATAACAACATTACGCTTTTACGATTATTATTATAAATATTAAAATGATTATTATGATAATACATAATAATATTAATAAACATTTTTCTTGCCATTACACGCCAGTTTGCTCACTGAACTGTCTCTCTCTTTAATGCAGATTTTTACGCATCAGTTCTGGATGGAAGATAGATTGTATTTTAACAATCCACACTGTAAATATCTGGTTAAGGCTTGTTGGTTTTCTCATTGCAGTCGCTCTCTGTTTAAAGGACAGCAGGCCTTCCTCAAGCACCCTGGGGTTGCGTGCGCTAAACATTTACTGCTACATTGATTTTGCATCTTAGTCCACAGCATTGTAACAACAGTTTACTGGTCACTGCAAATATCAAGCAGTCAGCGCGTCAAAGGGCAGCGTTTCATGCGATGTTTAACATGTCAAAAAGGCTACTGTGGCATTTGTGAAGCTGTGGGTTGAATTTCATCTCAGAAAACATCTCTACATGCAGCCCACGCGTGTACATTCGACATTGTTGAACATTTGACATGCGCTTTTGTTAAAAGAAAGTCAGAGTGCTTTCAAGTTCTTGTTATCCAACAAAAGCTTAAAACATTGTTTCATGCTCACGGTTTAACGTTTCTCTGGATTGCTTAAGCTATAGCCTATTTTCCTTTTTGCATTTATTATATAATTCACATCGATTAGCATTTTTGTGACGCCCTGTTGCCAGCCCCTCGGTTCGCCACCTGAGGGCGCTATGCTATCTGTGTTCTGCCTGTGTTTTCTAGGACTCCAGTTCCCAGCATGCAATATGTCTCGTCAACTGGGTCTCATTACCTTTGTCCCTTCATCTGTGTGTATATATATCCCTTGTGTTCAATTGTCTGGTGTGAATCGTTGTTGTATGTTCTACCTCGTGTAACCTTGGATTTTGTTAAGGCCTCTCCTTGTTTTCCTTCCGTTGAGTCGTGACCATTTTTGCATTTATGGACGACACAAACCAGCATGCGTACAGGTTTGATTATAAATAAAAAAATTCAAATCTCAAGATCATAAAATCTTATGTTCTGCATATCAAAAGCCCATCTTAAGCACCTATCAAAAGTTTGAAGTTGCAGTAGGAGCAGTGATTCATCTGTTTTGAGAGACATTGAGTGATTTAAATTGCTGTAAACTGCCCTCAAACCCTGACTGGTGTCTTTGAAATATCTATATATCTATATATATTCATTTCTTTTTTCAGATTGCCGTCATTAAAATTATAGAGCGGAGTTCAATACAGTCGAATTTGGAGTGGATGCGACTGAACGAGACCTTTGTAGCACAAGCCCAAACATACTCACCCTTTCCTCCTACTTTGACACTTCGGCGTCCTCGCTGAATAGTTTCTACAAGTGTAATTGGGTACAGGTGAGGAAACCGATCAGACACCTGTGCTGAATCAAAATGGCCATAGTACTTTAAAATAAGTGTTTACACAGCCCAGAGTTGATAATGAGCCCTGCGGAAGAGAATTAAGAGTTCAGTAAAACGCCTTGTTTTTATATCCCGGTGGGGACCTATACCAGAATACACACCAACTCATGGGCAAAAATGCTTATAAATCGTACAGAACGATATGTTTTGAAAATCTAAAAATACTGACAGTTTTCAATGATCTTTAGGTTAAGGGTATAAAATATACAGTTTGTACAGAATAAAAATCATTACGCCTACAGACTGACCCCCATGGAGATAATAAATCAGACGTGCGTGTGTGTGTACACACTACATACAGTCAGTGCTGGACTGGTAATCTGGCATACCGGCCAAATGCCCGGTGGGCCGATGCACTTGGGGGCCGATATAATATAATACAATGTTTTTTTAATCGGCCAACGACCGGCCCATAAAGCAGGTACAGCGGCCCATTGGTTAATTTTCCATACTGACACTGGGCTGGCCCAATCATCTCTTAACAGACTCCACCCCCCCCCAGTTTCTCGTGTCAGATGCAGTCAGTGTCTTATAGAGTGACACTGTTACAAACGCAGTAAATCGCGATATGAGCGTCTAGGTGGACGCTTGAACATTTTGCTTTTACTCGCTTCATTCGCGTCATGGAGAGGCTTCTGTCAGGCGGTGCCCGTCTAATTGTGAAATGGCGGACATGGATTTAGTTGAGAGGATAGCTGCGCATTATGTGCTATGGAAGGCTGAAGAACGACGTAGACTCTTTCGGCGCCATGTCTGGGTCCATCATATCCTTCAGAGGCCCAGTTCCTTCATTGTTGTTTCGGACTCCTGCCTCCACTCGCTATGTCATAATCACGTCCTTACTAGAGCAAGCTCCTGGTTCGTAAACGTGTCATCTCACCACAAGTAGGTATAGGTCTATCACCAGGGAGTCAGTCAAGAGAGAGTGAGTACATTGGTCCACTTGCACTGGGACACTGGTCCATGGCACTTAGTTCTCAGCTTTGTAGGTTTTTGGGGGAATGGAACAGTAGATATGCATATCTACAGGGACCGCAAGGATGGTGTACTGGTTGGTTGTGTCCGACCCATTGTGGTGGGCCGGTCTGAGTAAAAATGCCAGGGCCCTTTTTTTGTCTCAGTCCAGCCCTGCATACAGTAAACATATACGTGTGTGTTTGTGCGTGTGTGACACATCGTTTTAAACTGATAAATGCCACAGTCCCAGCGCTAAAAGACGTCGGACATGAACCGCACATGGTAAGTGAAACTTAGGCCCCGTTTACACTGTCAGTGTAATGTGACCCAATTCAGATTTTTTTGCTCTTATGTGACACAGATCGGATGTATTCCATGACCGCATGCATTCGGATATTTCGAGATCGGTTTCAGAAATAACATATAAATCAGATACGTTTAAATTCGACTGACATGTAAACAGGCAGATCGTATACTCGCGAGTCGTAAATCATTAATGCCTTTCACACAGAGATGATCGCAGAAAATTGCCATACAGTTAGTTCCCAGAAAATAAGAGTTAAGTGAGTACGCCAGTTATTCGAAAACTAAGAAAATATTCGTATTTAGTTAAATCATGCACGCATGATCCGTCCGAATCACCAAACTGAAACTCAAGATGAGAAAACAGTGCTGTCCGCTTTAACGCAGTTTTAAGGTTTGAAATTGCTCAATCTAAATGATCAACAAAAAAATACAAATTGCCTCAATAAACATGATCGCTCAGCAAACTAAAAACATTCCAGTAATTTTTTAGCTCACATATTTGTACTTCATATAGTCCAACTGAAAAATGCCCTGCTGTAACATCCTGTGCACTTTGTTGTTGCAAAAATACAGACTCATTTTTACTATGTTAGAACTTTGTTGCGTTCCATTTTAATTTGTATTGAGGCTCTGTAAAAACGCATAAACAATTTGCTTTTATTTGTTTTAATTTGACGGATCATATTTGACTTATATAATAGGCAAAATGTTTATTAAGATGGCTTAACATAGCTAATCCTTCACTCATTAAAGGAGAAAAGAAGCCCACCTTTCGTTCTTACTGTTGGTTGTTGTTCTGCATTTACCAATAAATAAATACAAATTGTACAATTCTTATTTAAACATTTATTAAATAGTACATAATAATAACAACCCAACAACGGAAGTTTAGACATATTCTTCTAAATATAGAAGAAAAGCTGCAATAAAACCAAACCGCACTATTGAGCCTTCTAAAACACTGAAATGGAAATGTTCAAATGTTAAAAAATATGCACATGACATTACATTACAGTAGCCTGACGTCATGTGTCTCTTTGTGTATATGCTACACTTTATGTATGCCTTTTCCAAAATCTCTGTGTGAAAAGGGCCAGTGCTTGAAGTGGGAAAATAAGGTTCCGGTACTCTCCTGTGTACGATGACGTATGCTTACGATCACCACATTATATTTGGACATGTTGCTGGTACAATACATTTATTTCGTAAAGGAACCACTTGAACCAAGTGATGGTGGCAAATTATGTTTCTTCTTTTTCGGGGTCAGTACTTACTTTGGTTGTTTCGCTGTGTAGAGTGTAAATGCAGATATCGGATGCGTGTCACTTTTAAAATTTAAACGGTTCATAAAAAAATATCTTATATAGTCACAAAAAGTGAATTTGGCATCAAAAACTGCTGGGTTCACACTGCAAGCCTTAAAGGTACAACGTGTTTTTTTTTAGGATGATCTATAGATAGAAATGCAATATAATATACATAGGTGGTGTATAAAGATCTGATACAATAAAAAGTGTTATGTTTTTATTACCTTAGAATGAGCTATTTCTATCTACATAGAAAGGGAGTGAGCAGGTGGGCCGCTAGATATTACTGACTGGACCTTTAAGACGAAATGAGATAAAACTTCTCCATTATGGCTGCCGCACACACCATGAACACAACACAGGGCTCGACATTAATGCATTAATGTCTGGGACAAGTGAATATTTTGTATGGGAAAGTAAGAGAGAATTTTACTTGACCGACAGACAAGTTACTTGAAAAATATTATAAGAACAGCGTAACAAAAATAAAAAAATATTGATCAGTGCTAAGAGTAAGAATAGGTGCATTAGACAGAGCTGCATGTTTATATGAATTGCCTTTGTCGTCGTCATGCTTGTTTGTGTGTGACAATAATCAATGGCGCTGTTGTCGTATAACTAGATGCGGACGCGGAATCCTGTTATTTAAATATGTATATATATATATATACGACAAAAATGATCAATGTCAAACTTAAACTAGAGATTTATGCTTTGAAACCGTCTGAGCTTCTTGTAGTTTGATCAAATAATAATAATATAAAGAATGTGGTAAATAGCACAGTTTTTTGTGTTTCTGTCACACTACTAATGGAAATGGACATTTTAAATTTATCTGGAAACGGATCGTTGCATTTAGGGATACACTTGCCCAAGTACTGCATAATACTTTATTCAGATATTTCATGCGTTTAGGAAATTCGCATACTGCATGCAAAAAATAAAATTATTATATTAGTGTATTATATCATTCCAAACCTAACATTCTGAAAATAATAAAAACGTGAATGCAAACTACTCTTTAAATAAAACGCAACATATTGCTGCTTCCAAAAAGATTAATTAAACTTTATTGTTTTGTGTTCCATTAAATCTGTGAATTAATTTAATCGGTCCATATCCTAAGGTTAGGAGTGTATTTCATGAGGATCATGGAGCGTTTGACAAGATGAGAAAGAACGTTATAATTAAATCCATACCCATTGTGACGCTGTCTGCCATACTGGCATATTTCTTTGTGGAGGACTGAAGGGTTTTTGGGGCGCACACAGAGCCTGAGAGTGCAAAACGGGATTCAATGTAGTCTGCACTATGATGAAAGTGACTGTGTCAGTCAATTAAAAAAAAGTCATTTAATGTGACACTTTAAGAGAAAACTTGGATTAAGTGTCTTTTAAAGGTTTAGGAGAAAAGTTTCAAACTTGAACCTAAAATCTTGACTGACATACATTTTTAAGGAATATAATCATAGTTCATTGTATGCGTCATTTTCACATTTTTCTGTGATTAAATTGACAGATTATAATTTAATAGACAATACAAATAAGAAGTATTTAATGATTCATTTTTAATTGTCAGTTGGACATTTTTGAAGGGGCTCAAGGAAAATCTCAAGGCAATACCCCCTAGCCCCGCAGACCCATTTCAGGTTTGTACCAGGTAACGTCTTTGGATGCACTTTGTTATTTTTTGTAATTAAATGTGTAGTTTGATAAATGGAATCCACGAAAAGTAAGTGACCCGCAGACGCTAGGAATTAAGTAGTCGTACAGTCATTAAATTTATTTCTGCACTCTCCTGTCTCACTGTCATTTTAATGTTGTGCATCTTTCTGAAGGCGTTATTTGTTTTGGCAGCAAAAACACTTAACTTATTCATTACTGTAGTCAATGTATAAGCAAAGTTAAAGGGCTGGCGCTATCTCAACCACAGATGGTGACCCCCTTCCAAGCCAGAAAGAAGTCAGTATAATGGCTAAACAAGCTGCCCATTAATAAGGATTCTCAAAACAGCAGAACAAAGTCCCCAGCCTCCGTTGTGCATTTGAAACACTGTCACTCTTCCAGATTGGCAGCCATTTTGTTTGGCTATTTATAATTCATGAACGATGCCATTTTTCTTGTTGTTGTTCTTTGTATGACAATAAGTGAATGAAAATAAATATGCAAAAAAGCAGCGGTGCAGGTAATTGCCTCCAAACTAATTAGCTAACTACTCAAGGACAGCTCGGGATGGGGAAACAAGTGGGGGGACGTGCCGTGTCACCCAAAGTAATTGGAAGGAAATACTCGGGAACGTGTTGAGTAAACATCAGAAGTAAGGAAGCTGAGAGAAGGACCTGGCAAGGTTGAAGATTAGAGAATTAATGAGTATGATGGCGTGCCACAAGCAACCTCGGTCTCGCTAATGTGAGAGGCAAGCCCCAATAACAAACCCCTCTTCAAACCGGGAGATGTGTTGTGGGTTAGACATGCAGAACGCTCTCAAGAACATACATTTTGATCTGCGGGTCGACGTCGCTGTCCTCGCAGTTTTGATTTTGGCAAAACCTTTAAAAGCGGATCACATGATGATCTTTGCTCATATAAAAACAAAGGTCCTGACTTTAGAAAAGAGAGACTTTAAGGGTTTAAAAAATTGCCTCTGGGTTTTCCTCGGAACACTGTTCTAGTCTATCAAAACATTAACATTTCAAAAAGCTTTCATTTTTTTTTCATCCATCTGGTTACAGTATATATATATCATCTTTCCTCGACCCCATCTGACCCGCCAAAAAAAACGCTGGCTGTCTCGCTCTCTGGATAGTTGTTTTTACCATTTCTCCCATTGTACCCTATCACGTGGCCACATGTCACATTTAGTTAAGCTGATCCAAACAGGCTACTCCGCTGTATCCAGCCGTGGTCTTTCTCTCCAGACCTTGACACTTTAATGTCAACATCTATTTCATAGCAATTTATCCAGAAAACTGATTCAGGCCTTCCAACTGCCAAGTCCTCACTCTCAAAAGCAAGTTCATGGTCACAACAATGAGGAAAACATGAATCTCAGCCGTGGTTACCAATGTGCCGGTCAATGTGCAACCGATCTATAAAAACATCTTACAGATAATTGTTTTTTTATTAAAATGAATAAACGAATATTCTTTTATAAAATTGTATTACAGTACCAGACTTTTGGATGCACTTCACCATGTGAACTGTTATGCAACAAAGAATTACATGCACTGATTTCATTTAGCATATCACCCATACTCTTTGGCATGGTAGATTAAGAGCTCTCATTTACTAACACTCTACAAAATACTATATCTTTTATGATCTTTTCTTATACAAGTTATTGAGAAAATCAAAAGTATACAAAACCGTGTTGGTAGACAATGTATAGACAAATGTAAATGTAAATGAACTCACAGATACCATTTCAGATCATTTACTCTTGCTTTGATACATATTTATACATCTGAAAGTTACGGCGTATTGATAAGCAATAAGCCCCGCGAAGTGCATTTTATAACATCTAAGGCCATTGTGGCACGAAGTGAAGCATTCAATGAAGTGATATGTAATGCGGTCAGCTGTTATAAATCGGGGTATTTTAAAACGGCTTAGAACTCGGCTCAGCCAATCAGAATCAAGCACCACAACTGACCATTTTATAAAATACATAAGACTAAACGTCATGCTGGGTGAGGGTGACACAAAAAAGGTCGTGCTGACTGACACGAGGGTGGAAATTCATGTCCATGAACACATTACAGTTTTTGACAAAGTCACAAATTCCCTTGAAACTTTGTGGAATATGCACTCTTTAGGTGCACAGGGGTATATATTGAAAGGGTATTGCACCCGTGACAGCTTGGGTACGTTTTTCCCGAAAGTGTGGGTTTGCCAGTTTGGTTTCCGGTGTAAATTCGACTGGAACTGGTTAGACTTGGAAAGCGACTGACCTTGCTTTTATACAAACAGGGAACAGCTTCGATCAGTAAATAAATGAACGATTGCCATTATAGTTATTAAACTTCATTCATCTGAACAAATGACTTTGGTATAGCACAGAGATCCTGCCCCGTGTTGTTGGCATCTGCGGCTGTTTGTCTTGGCAAGCCATCTTAGTGCAGGTGGAGCTGATAAAGAGTCAGATGTTACACGCTCAGAACACATGAGCCTCAAAGCCAGCGGAAGGTCATGCATTCACGACTCATCTCAGATTATGTCACGTGTCATCCACACCTGTTATGTCAAATAAATCAGAAATGACATCACTTTCATCAAACACTTAACCCTTAACCATAAAACGATCAACCTGAAATCAGCTTTTCAATGCTACTTTTGTTTAAAACAATTGTAGGGTGCTTATTGGATCAATACATGTAATCATTCATGTTAATATGTCAAACTTTATACCTACAACGCAACTTGTCTAAAGAAAGAGAAATAGTGGAACTAACTTGGGTGCATGAAGAGTTAAGGCTAAGATACAATACAAGACTTTTGCTCAGATTTTCTGTCTGGACAGTAAAGACTGCAGATTTGATCAGTTATGCTGTGGCCACACCCAAATATTTCTTTTAAGTTTCGATGATAGTGTTTGTAATGCTTTTGACACAAATTGACAGAACAAAGAAAAGGGTTTGTTGAAGTGATAACTACAGTTGTAATACTTCTGTCAGCTGGCTTTCTAACAGGGTATTGTTTTGTTCCACGTGACGATCAACAGCGTTCTGGTGTTTGTCCTCTGGGTTTCCCCACACATCAGGATTTATGATTTGCGATCAGGGCGTCTCCGATGTTCTTCCCATCAGGTTCATTCTCTCTTAACACACATCACACCACGGGACAATGTGATAAGATCATGTTTAGAGCCCTTTAAGATCATCGGGACTTTACCTAGGACTGTCGGAAGGGGAGAAATCGGCCCGATTATCTTTTGGTGTGGCCCCAGCATTAGTCTGTTTCTACCTGAAACTTTAGTTTCTAGTTTAAAAAAAATCTGTTCAGATTTAAAAAGTCTTGTAGTGTATTCCAGCCATTATTAACTATTATCACTTTAGTGTGACCTTTACATCTCATTTTTAGTAAGACTTCAGATCTAAAATGCAGCGCAGTGCCTAAAAATGATAAATGGAGTCCATTCTCTTTAAATAGCAGCCTGTGAAGGTTCATAATTAGACATAATAGCTTTGCGTTTCTCTGTTTATTTCTACTCTTAAATAGAGTTTCCATGTGACTTCTTTGCAACTTGTTTCCAACCCTGATGAAAATCTAAAAACACATCCTGCCTTTGTCAACCATGGCACAAATAAAGTCACAGAGAGAGTTACATTCGGCCGCTTTGATTTAGATTGTAATAGGCTTGTCATGGAGCAAGGTAAACAAGCTATATATTCTCAAAAGGACCACAGATTACACCATGAGAAGTTGTTGCACCCATGGCACGCAACACAGAATATAGATAACGGGAATTTGCATGTCTGTCCAGCTGTTGGGGGAAGTTTATTTGATTTATAGACAATGGAGCCGTCAGCACGAGTCATTCTCTTCAGAGGTGTTTATTTACTGCCGCGAGCAGACGCTGGGAATCTTCCCATTTGAATAGTGATCAGACTAAAGCTCGATGGGAATGACTGTATGGAAGAAAGAGTAAGGCTGTGGATAATGTAACTCAGACATGCATTAAATATTAAACAGGGTCTAAGCCGTATCCCATATTTGTAAATAACCACTGAATGCACAAACGTAATTATTTTTCGAGGTTGCGATTTCACATGAATTTGTACGAATGTACGAAAAAACCCTGAAATTAAAGGCTCCAAATCTGTCATCAAACAATCCCCCTTATGTGGTTCAAACCCTTATGCGGAACACAAAGAAGATATTTTGAGAAAGGTCTCAGTGGTTTTGTGTACATACACAAGTCAATGGGTACCAATGTTGTTTGTTTACCAACATTCTTCACAATATCTTCTTTTGTGTTCTGCAAAGAAAGTCGTACAAGACGCAGGTCAGTTCATCCGGGCGAACAATCCCTTTAAGTCTTGAGGGTGGCATGTGCGCTGTAGTGGTTAAAGATCTGGCCTGGTAACCACGAGGTTGTAGGTTCATTCCTGCGAGACGTGATCTATAAGCAATTACCATTGTGCCTTGAGCGAGGCTCTTAACCTCAGAATGCTCCAGGGAGATAGTCTATGTAGTAAAGGTACTGTAAGTGTCTCTGCTAAATCACTGCTTACTTATTTACAGCTTGATCTATTCTTTGAGCTGTTTCGAGCTTTGAGTACTGAGGAACCTGTCGGTTAATAGACGCCTTTACTGTTAGTAAACATTGAGACACGTTTTTGTGGGCGGAGCGTAGGTGGAGGTAGAAAGATCCTCCTGACCGCATTACTAATGCTAGTTTTGTTTGCTTGCTGTTTGACCACAGACTAGAAAAAAAGAGAACAGATTACATCTTAACATGTAAGGTCACTCACTGTCTAGGACCGCGGTTGTTTTTGAAAAAGTTAACTTTAATGCCAGGAAGCTGGCTGACCTGTACGCGGTTCATTGGTCGGACTTGATCATGGATTCCAACGGAAATGCAGCATTTCTTGAAATCGCCAGCAACTGGCGTTCTTTTCCACTGCCTCAGACGTTCAAGTGACCCCAACTGGTGTTTCAGCGTCGTATAAATCACCTTGGTAGATCTGGAGCCTTTGAACCACTCAAATGTTTTTATATTTTATTTCTGATCAATATTATTATGCTAATTGAAAAAACATAAGAAATTCCTTTGAGCCGAAATCTTTGGTCACTTGAAATCTAATCATCCATGTGACCTCATCAACTCCATCCACCCGGCGCTCGATCTCCATCTCACAGGCTGTTGAGAAAATGAGTGGCTTGGGGATGAAGCATATATCCAGATTGGGGGACTGATTATTATTTTTCTCTGCCTGAAAGCAATGGAGAGGGAGGTGGCCGTGGTTAAGACAGACCAATCTGTTTTCCCCGGGATGTTAATGAGGCCACCGGACAGGTGATGAATGTTAAGGTTAGACCCAAGGATGAGCTTTCGTCTTTATCTTCCGTCCATGTCGCACAAAATGCTGTATGATCTTTGCCTTCTCGACCACTTGAGGTGCGTTTCGCAGATCCATCACGACCTTTGATTATTGATTGACTGTCTGCGCTGAACACCGGGGCATCAGGAGGTCGTGCCCTTCTCGTCTGCCACCACGCTAGCTCCAACAAGACAAATGCCGCTCCTCACCATTCGCCACCCGACGTGCGGACCGCAGTCGAGTGACACACACATCCACCCCCCCCGCCCTTTGGATAACCTTGCGGGCTGGCTGTTATTCTTGATGTCACATCACTTAAGAAGGGTAATATTTCAATTGGATTGAGTTGTTTTAATTAGAAGGTGTTGTGAGGTGGTGCGATGCAGCTGAATCTTTTATTGAATTAGTCACAGACAGTAAATTGAGAACATACAGTAAAATTAGGCATATGGATTATATAACATGATGAGACCGGAAAATATGAAGCTGATTTTTGGGGAAAAAAATATTTGAACAGATCGTGTCACATACAGCACTTTGTAAACTTTTACTTTCGTTAGACGGTCACAAATGCTCTAGAATGAAGGTCTGTAGTGTCATGATTCCACTATCATGTCATGCTTATTCTTGGTCTTACAGCGGAGTCATGGCATAGCCTTAAGTTTTGTGTGAGAAAGACATGGCATTGTTTTGATTTTGACTTGCCATGTGCTTTCTCGTGTCTCGTCGGTGTTTCCCGCCCTTTTGTCTCGTTAGCCTTCCCATTAGTGTTTCATTACCTACACCTGCCCCTTGTTAATTATCCTGTGTTTGTTCCCCTTTAAAACCTCCTCGTGTCTATTGTCCTGTGCTCGTTCATTGTACTTTGTATGCTGTACGTTGTATGCGCTGGATAATGCTAGCCTAGTGTCTCAAGTGCTTGTGTTTTGGTGAGTTAGTTTAGTCTTGTCCTTAGTATTGTTTTCCCAGTCTAGTTAGTCAGTGTCCTGGTTGTCACTATTATTTATCCTGTCTTGTTTTACCCCCTCGTTGGTTTTTGTTTTCTGTTTTATATAATAAATTATTGTTAACCCCGTGTCTGCCTGCACTAGGGTTCTCCCTACACAGTCCGTGAGATGTAGTGGTACAAGTTTGTTATTTGACGATTATGGCCCTCTAAATAAGATCTTTATGAGTACAGTTTGCTGGGTTTATTGTATATACTTTGCCTAATATACAAAGCTTGTAGTTAATATCATTGCGCGTGCCATTGCCACATGCAGTCATGCTAAGCAGGATAATCTTCATTTTGTAAATGCCACTCAATTTTATTTTTGGTGTAGATTTAGTTATTTTCCACTTTATAATATTCACCACAAATTGTTTCATCTGCCTGTGATGACACATACTTTATCAGACGTTTCAACCTAGCAAGTACAGCGAGACAACAGTACAATATACTGAACATGCTAGCAAAGATATCCCCATTGTTCATTCATTTATCAATTGCAACTATACCCTTTGGCATATACAGTATGGGCCATTTACAATTCAGCCGAATAAAAAGGGGGCCATTAGTATTATAATAAGGGATTTGTTGCTTTGTTCTGATCAGCAAATACAAAACACAGAAGAGATCTCTTTAATATGTAAATTATTAAACATTCCTTCTAGATATCAAAATCATGGACAGCAAATGGAAACTTTTGTTGAAGTCTCAGATGTTTCTCCAGAGAAAAAGAGCCAGAAACTCTTGTAAATGTCTCTAGTTTCAGGAGAGATCTTAACAATGTCACAAACTGAGCTCAGATTTGCCAAATCTGCAATCAAAACTCGAAGATTTTTATACGAACTCTCACCCTAACATTTTTATAAAATTGACCCAAACCCAAAATATTTTAGCTATATATAGAGACCACTTTGGACACCGTAAGCAACGCTGGTCCAAATGCATTTCGTGTTTAAATGTTTTAACACTACACAAATGTTTGAACAAAATACAACCAACTGAACATTAATAACCCAATCAAATGATAAACTAATCTCTTTAAGATTGTATTATACATTTAAGATTTAAAAACAAATAAAACCCCAAAGTGCTTCTGGACCAGTGTTTACATCTTCCGGAATATGCAGTGGTCTATATTGTAATATACATGAAAGCTTTAAACTCTTAAAATGCATTCGTCTAGTTTTACAGCGAGCACATTTAGAAGAAAAATCAGAGACTAAGTTGACACTTAAATGAAACTGAGAACTGAGAAAGTTTCCTAAGCTATGACACTGCTACCTCAGAAAATTATTTTTGCGATGCAACTGTATCATTTAAGTTACAGTTTGTCATTCTCTTCCCTTCAGTTTGTATTTGTATTTCTTTGCGTATTTTCTGCATCAGAAAATATGAACACACCTTATTTTGCAATCGGTCTGAAATAGAAATGAGACGGGAGAACGAATATTATTTCAACATTAAGTGTTTCTATTATTTTTTTCAGTCTTAAAGTCCTGAAATGTTTTTAAAGTCAACGCCTTAGAAATCACAACGGTAGTCCCTTCACTCTGCGGCATTGCTACATGCCTTCTCTCCCCATGACATCAGATTGATTTCCTCCGCTCAACTATGACAAAAGCAGCATCCTAAAGGTAGAACCTTTCATGCATGTATCCTCTATACATCTATCCCCCTGAGGCGCTTCATTGGGAGACAGTCATGCGAATGGGCGGATGCCAAGTTTCTATTTTATTGGGTCTATGCAACCTACACATCTCCAGAGAGGTTTGGGATAAGTTTACCCATGCAGAAAAATGTAAGCCGCCCGCCTGTCTCAGACATCTTTTATCTCTGAACTGCTCTCTTCCTTCAGAACTCTTATTTACAGGCTAATGGTGGGTTGTCGGTGTGAAGGAGGAACGCCTACAGTCAGTGCCGGGGAAATGCAATTGCGGAGTGTAATATTCTCCCGGTGCGCCATTCACCCAAATGGAGTTTGATGCAGGTCGCGCCGTCCGTGGGGAGGTTCCGTGCGAGCAGTAATGGCGGGGCAGATTAATAGTGTCCTGGAGGAGCAATAAAAACATGCTGTCTGAACGTCTTCATCTGCCTTGGACATTCAGATGCACAGTTTCCAGGCCGCTTTCTATCAGTAAACGATTGCAAAGAAACGCCATTAAAATCATTCTTTCATGCGGTGTGTTGCTTTGTGTTAAGAAAACAGAACGCGACAGAATCCCACATACAGTCTATTTGTTCTTCAAAGCATCTCTGTTCATACAGTAGACGTTATTTGGCAATTTTCGAGTGTCTTTGTTAAGCTGACATGGTCATATTTCACTACAGTACACAGTAGGCCTACACACACCATGGAATTTCTGGCACCGCTTTAGATTACGGCCCGCAATGTACC
The DNA here is from genome assembly GCF_947034865.1 of Barbatula barbatula. Classification (NCBI taxonomy): domain Eukaryota; kingdom Metazoa; phylum Chordata; class Actinopteri; order Cypriniformes; family Nemacheilidae; genus Barbatula; species Barbatula barbatula. Next base: position 13,799,281 of record NC_136785.1, read on the forward strand.
GCATAATTAAACAAGATTTACAGAGTAACAATAACGTACCTCTACAGGACATATCTCTAGGTAAAGGGGAACAATATGCAAAGTTTGGGGAATAAAAGGGGTAAGAGTAAGTAAAATAAAAATAAGATTTATGAGCGGGCTGCTTGCCATATAACCATTCAAATCAAACTGCTCTTGAAATACTTGATTATAGTCTCAAAATATCGGTATAATATTGGATTTGCACAATTTAACATAATAATTCACAATAAAAATCTATTATTTGTGACCAACAATCAAGTCCTAAAATCAATCAAATTTGCTTCAAATCTCCAGTTGACAGTCTGCGTGCTTCATTCTGCTGTTTGGCTTGCGCATCACTTCCCAATGACACCGAGGGCCCTGAATAGGCATAAAGGATGTCTTAGTGTTCCGTAATCGCTGATACGTTTATTACAATGAATGGCATCTAGATGTCTTTAACACAATAAACAACAACAGAGACTAAGGCCCTTAGCGTACCTTGACCTTTGAACCTGGGCCCTCTGACACCAACATCAGCACCACCGTTCACAAATACGAACAATATAAAACTTCACAGTTGAAGCTGACATGGTGTGACACTTGAGCAGGTTCCCGAACCATAACATAGACTGACACGGAGATGTGTGTCACGGGCTATAACACGCGCTGTTGCGATACTTATACGCGATAGATGTCACATATTTGTTTTGTGCTCAAGTTCTCATTTTCTATTTATTTTTCTAAGTTGTTCATTTGATCTTATTTGAAAATGACTAAATCTATGTGATTTGTTTATTGCACAGTGTGTATTAAGCAATTTTCTTCCTAATGTATTCAGAGGCTGATTGAAAAAGAACTTTCCTTTAACTTTAATTTAGTTTCTGTTTATTAGTTTATCAGTTTCACCTCTGTTCCATTAGCTCATTAGTTCCCTTCGTTTGCCATGTGTATTTAAACCCTGGTGTTATCCTCAGATCTTTGTAGGCTGGTCCTGGTCCTGGTCCTAAGATTTTATTTAGAACTGTTGCCAAATAAATTAGATCAATATAAATCTACAGTAAATTACTGGCAACTAGCTCCATAACTACAGCAAAAACTTCTACAGTGTAGTACGGGAGCAGGTTTTCTTTGGTAACCCCGGAGTTTCTTTCTATCTCCTTCCCGTTTTTAAAGCGCAGGTGGTGTAACTCATTCAATCATTCATTCATGGCACACATCACAGAGACCATCTCAGTGACTGATAATATGTCATATGTGCTTTTATAGAGGATCCTGTATGTGAAGAGGCTGCATTCATTCATAGGGATGCACTTTGATTTCAGGAGAACAAAATTTTGTCTTTACAGTGAATTAGTTTAAACTGTATCAAAATATCAAAACATATCATTCATCATCACATCAATAACACAACGTGGCTGGATATGACATCAGAGCATAGCTCTCTATTCAAAAACACAACGTTTCTAATCTTCACATTTTAACTCGGTGTTGGTTGAACCTGATTACTGAAACGGGCCCCTGGTTGTACATGTTTAGGAAATAGGGGCAAATATAAAAAGAAGATGTATATCTGTTCGAGGGGTTGATTGAATTTTAATGATTGTAACTTTATTTCCGTTAAATAAAACGTAAGTGTTAACGCTTTACCCAATAAACATCGGCAAACTGGCCAACAGGATCAAAAGCTCTAACATCAACATGCCTGTGTATGAGTTAAAACCCAAATGCAGAACGTTCTTCATTTTGATAGAAGAAAGTGCTGCCTCTACAGATTCTGCAGCCATTCGTCACTTTGCATTATCATTTTGATGCCCACCATCTGTTCAGCCCCTTCCCTTCACATTTCTCACCAGGTTTGTTTCAACAGAGCAGCATAAGGCGAGAGATGCAGGGAGCAGGTGAGACTGTGAAGGCCATGCTGAAATAATGAGAGGTGAGGTGAAGAGGTGGATATTTGCTTGTGTGGGCTGTTGCGCTCCTCGACCTTTATATAATCAGGACTTTCTGTTCGGATTACTCACAACGCTTTGTCAGACACACTAACACGGGCATATTGAGCAGAGGAGAAATACGTTGACGTTATTTTGACAATAGATTATTTTATGGTGCAAGTATAAAATGTTTTATATACTTAAGATTTTGTTGCTATTCTACAAATTATATTAATTTCTCAATTTTATGTTTCTCATTGTCTTTAAAAGAATGGTTCAACTTCAAAATGAAAATTCTGTCAATATTAACAAGCCCTCTTGACATTTCAAACCTGAATTCGTTGTTTTTTCACAAAGACATTTTGAAAAATGTTGGTCCCCATTGACTTTTTCTAAATATCTTCTTCTGTGTTATGCAGAAGAAAGTCGTAAAGGTCTGAAACGACAAGAGCTCTGTAACGATTCAGCCTGTGTTCCCTTGTCTTTTGGACTTTTAATTTGTTTTTTCGTGAGTTCCTGTTTCCCCGTGTCAATTTGTAGTTCCTTGTAGTTTCTTTGATTATTTGGTTCATTGTTAATTATTGTCAGGTGTTCCTTGTTTGCTCGCTTGTTACAATTCATTTACATTTAGTCATTTAGCAGACAATTGTATCCAAAGCGACTAACAAATGAGGTGAACACTGGAAACAATTGGAACAACAGAAGGACAACAAAAAGCATAAGTGCAATAAAATTGGTCTCATATAGCCTACAGTATAGGCTTTTAGTTTTATTTTTTTAAGAAAGAAAAGAGATAGAAGTCAGAACTGATCGGTCAGATGCTGACAGAAGTGATGTTTTCCCATATCCCTTGTGTTTTCATTTGTCAGTTGTTGTTTCGGACCTCATTTCCACCATAAAATGAATGCCGATTTGTGATGTGATTGATAAACCCATTTCTGTCACATTTCCTTCTCTCTACCTGTCCCTGAAATTTAACTCTGTGAACCTCAACTCATCAAGGCAGGTGTATCTATCCCAGCCACTGGGACTCTCATTCTCCCCTCTTGTTTTATCCATAACCAGTAGGTTAATTTAATTACTTTTTTGATAGAGAGCAGTCAATTTCACAGTCGGGCTCAGGCACAGAGCAGAACCAAAAAATCCTGGCCCCATAGGTATGATATATGAGGCAATAACCTATAATGTAATGAAGTCACCTTCAGAGCAAGACCTCTGTCACTGGAGTAATAATGAATTATAACAAGCATAATAGTATTTGGGTTTGACATGGCAGGCGCTGGGTAAAATGAAATAAAAAAAGAGTGAGTTACACTCTCTGGAAACGGAAAGTTCGCCGGCAAATCCATCAGACTGGCACTTTCATTGTGGAATCCACAGTAAGACATATGCTCGACCAATGGTGGAGTCATAATGAGCTATGATCCATTGCCCGCTGTTATTTGAACGTATGGAACCATTAGCATAATAAGACACCCTGAAATTTTTACTTATTTTTTTTTTTATTTAAAAAGGATACTGAATGGAGTTTATGTATATAGCACATTTCATACACAATGGTAATTCAAAGTGCTTTACATAAAAATATTTTAAATAATCATCTAAAATAATCACAACAATAAAACAAGGAATTTAAAAAACCTTTAAAATGATTAAATAAAAAGATTTAAAGTTTATTAAAACGGTTTAGAATAAACTTATTATACATGACATATAGTGCAGTCAGTTCGGACAAGGCACAGTGCTCATTCAGTAAATATTTAGTGAGGATATCTGCGATGTATTTTGGTCCTAGGCCGTTTACTGATCTATAAACGAGTAACAGTACTTCAATCCAAAAAGTAACTGGAAGCTAGTGTAGGGATCTAGGACTGGTGTAATAAACTCAGATTTTCTGGTTCTAGTGAGAATCCTGGCAGCAGCGTTCTGTATGAGCTGCAGCTGTCTAATGGTTTTCTTGGGAAGGCTGGTGAGAAGACCATTGCAATAATCCATCCTGCTGGTAATGAAAGCATGAAAGCAATTCTTGCAATGTGTTTGAGGTGGTGGTGCTGACTTTGTTACCGCTTTAATATGACTACTGAAACTAAGGTCTGACTGAATGACACCAAGATTCTTGTCTCGATCCTTAGTTGTCTGACCTCTTGAGTCAAGGTATGCAATCGCCTTGAGAACTTTATCTTTGTTTCCAAATGCAATAAGTTCAGTTTACTCCTTGTTTAACTGAAGAAAGTATTGACACATCCAACAATTAATTTCATCAATGGCAGAGGGATGTAGTCATTTGGTGATAAGGCTAAGTAAATCTGTGTGTCATCTGCTGTACTATGCAATGTGGTTCTTTTTCAATGCTTGACTCAGCAGGAGCATATACAGGCTGAACAAGAGTGGCGCAAGAATTGAGCCTTGTGGGACGCCGCATGCCATTGATGTCCACTCGTCAGGTTGTAGTTACTGTATGTGAGGGACCTGTATACAGTTACCATAAAACCCTCCCATTGCACAAAATAGTCTTTTTTTGTGGAAAAGGGTTATAGTTATTTGGAAACTTTTCGTAAGAGTGAATATATCTTCATAAGAGTATTACGAGGTGTGAAAATTCCAAGTCCTTTGCATGGCATGTAAATCTTTATTTGTATTTAATGTTATATGAAGCATCACAGTTTGTGTCAAAAAATGTGTTTCGCCTAAACATTATTTAAAAACAAGGCCACACATGGTAAAATAGTTATAAACTGCAAAACATGTTATTTTACGCTTATATTTAACAGGATTTTCACATGTTTTTCTAATTTACAGAAATAAACTGTAAATGTACAAGTTTGGTGTAAAATAACATGAAAAACGTATTTTATTTTTACTAAATTATTTTACGAAAAAAGATGAATCTGTACATTTACACTATTCATATAAAAAGAAAAGCATTCACGAAAATGCTTCAAAATAATAATTTCATCGAAGGATCTTTGTGGCATTTCATAACATAATTTACAGACGTCTATATTTCTCTCCTTTTAATAAGACTTGTATTGATTTATGCATCAACTTTCCAATTGGCTTTTTGTTTAACCCTCCGTTACTGAGTTTAAACTACAATTCACTCAAAGCTCGGAGATAAAAACAGAAGTCTTTATACAGGTATTAGTGTCATATCTGTTTGATATTCATTGGCATTCTGGAAAAGAAATTACATTTACCTCTCACTAATAAGACTCTGTAAAGTACTTGTCTTAACAGCCTAAAACCTCCACACCTGTTTCCCAATTCCTTTCACTTTTTTATTCTCAATGTCTATCCTGATTCTTATTTTTGTCTAACACTTCTTTATATTCTATTCCCCTTGATCTGTTCTTGCGTGAGCAGAACCATTCAGTCATTTGTGTGTGAATTACGAATGTGCTCATAGGTGAGTGCCTAGAAATGAAGCTGCACATTTTGCAAATGCACTGCAAACAAGGAAATGTTCCGGGCTTTAATGGCTTATTGACAACGACAAATCATTAGCATGTAACCTGACAGCAAGTGCAAGCAATAAAATGAGTTTCATTGAAAAGCACAAACACTGGAGAGTGCTCTCCCCTTTAAACTAATGAAACTAATAAAAGCGAGTACTTAACAGCATCTAAATGGGTGTGTTTTCGACATTTCGTTCCATCACGGAATATCTGCGGACCAACCTAATAAGAGTTCTCTATATATTTACCATTCTCTCACATTTCAGCTAATAAATAATGCAGCGTATTTACATGTTTTGAAGGCAATTGGGCTGCAGAACAAGAGGCATTCGTTCAAAAACAACACTGCGGTAATTTTACTGTCCTCTGACTTTAAATAGAGAAAGGCATAATGAATAAAGAATATGAATGAAACATTCATAATGAAAATATAATGAAACTCTCGGCTGTCTGACTGGACATGAATGTGGTTTGTTGGATAAGACCAAGGGATCGTTCACCCAAAAATAAAAATTCGGTCATTATTTATTTATTAGTCATCCAAAACTTGTAAATGACTCTTTTTATTCTGTGCAACAAAAACGAAGAAATGTCTCATGTGGTTTTGTGTCCATCCGATATTGTTTCAGCATTTTCCTAAATATCCTCTTTTGTATGCTGCAGAAGAATGAAGTCCTACAGGTTTGGAATAACATGAGGTTAAATAATGATAAAATAATTATTCTATTTTTGTGTAAACTATCCCTTTAAACACATTTTATACAAACCTGGCTGGTTATACAGACACATTTATTCAATAATATCAATATGAAGGTATCCTTGTTCATGTCTGATAAACTCACATCAGGATTGTAAAGTATTCTTATAATTTAATTTGTTATATCACACCATATTGCTTGTCAAAACTGTCACGTCCATGCAAGATTCCTGAGCCAAGTGGATTTTTAATGCAACTTTAAAATTTTTATATATCTTTTCAAATTAAGTTACATTGTTGGTGAAACGGAGTTTGGCTAAAATGCTGTGGCAGAAAATCATCCCTTAACATGTCTAAAATCGGTCAGTCAAATCATCTCGCACCTTCTGCATTTTCTTCACAGTGAGAAAGCTGTCATCATCTGCCCACGCTCATGTCACTCCAAATGCGTGTGATTTTTTTCGCCGCTGTGGAACACAAAAGCCGTTATTATCAAAATGTCACTTTTTTATACAAAAACATGCATGCTGATCATTGGCTGTCAAGTCCAGGTGCAATTTTGCAACTGATTTATTAAAAAGCAAATTATATATATATTAGGTCTGTATCTGCATCCGAGCCTGCAGGCTATAGTCTAGGGCTACTGGTACCCCCTTAAAACCACAGGTGTATGACGCCCCTGTTGTTTTTCATAAAATGTAATATTATATAATATGATATATTTACATTAAAGATTTTGATTTCATAAAAACGTCAAGTGGTATATTCATCGTATAACTAATACAATATATTCATTGCACCTACATGTGAGTTTACACATCATTATATTTAATAACTTTTTGCTTTTTTTATTCTTAAAACAACGATCGAAGATTTTATATAATTTGCATTAATATGCAATGATAGACGTATTTAATTTGACCGAAAAAAGTAATTTTGATGAATTATAAAATCTTAATATATATCTGGTATTCCACAAAAAAACAAAGTCTGTTCACTCTGCGGCCATTTTTGCAATGCCTCTGGGCAGTTGTTTACCAGTCCTATCTATTGAATTGGGCAAAAATCACAATCAAACATTAAGCATATTCCCAATCAATAATTTAACCTAATATGAACTGTACCATAACCAGGGCCAGATTATCCACTGGGTATAATGGGCCCAGGCTCAGTCACCCTATGCACCCTTGGGGCCCAAGCAAGAGGATACAAATTCACATAACTGTATTACTGCTGTATTCATTCTGCCGTTTGCTTCTCTGACCCACGCACATGGAGGTGTGCATACAAAAAAGTGTTTCTAGCTTAGAAAGTCTGTCTCTTGATTGAACTTTTACGAGCCCTCCAGTGGCTTTTGTTCAGAAGAAGCGCATAGTGACAAATCTAGCTACTTCTTGGATGAACCTTACATTTAATACAGTGGGAAAATGTCGCCAGTGCTGCCCCACGAGCGAATGGTCTCTCTTTCCCGGCACTGGCATCCCCTCTCTCGGCATCACTACTGTGTACAGTGAGCGGCAGGAAGAAGCAGCACATATAACTCACCGAACGACAGGTGACTCCAGAATGAAATGAGCAGCCTATGGGGTTTCCAACAACCTGTCACTGTTATCGACTGTTTGGATTTACAAACATGAACACTGTTCTTCAAAAAATATGCAGATGGTTACCTAGTCGGGGACTGAAAGAACATAGCCCAAACCTCCGAAAATATGTCAATGAGAACGGCTTTATTGTTGAAAATATAATCTATGAATTGGAATAGGCCTACCCTTGCGGTTGTCTTAACCGAGCCTGCACACAGGCTGTCAAGAGCCTTATTTTTTTACTCTATTACCTATTTTCCATCTACACTGTAAAATAAATCCCATAAAAACTAAAATTCACTGTTAAAAAAATATGTGTGCCAACCATGCAAAAAAAATCGTACAAAGTTTTTACATTATTTTCCAATTTTTCATCACTTTTTAAAAAATACGCAAATAAGCGTAAAATAAAAAACATAAAATTAAAACTTTTTACAGCGTATTTTTGTTCATTACTATACAATGTACAAAAGCGTGGCCGCACGCACTGCAAAGTGTTCTTCTGCTTGTATTCACCCACAAAACTGTCTCCCACATGCAGATCTTTAAATGTGTGTCGGACACAGCCCACCTCATTTTGGACCTATCCCACCGCACTGAACATCATCATTAAACTCCTGGGATCTGCTATCTCTCACTGTGGATCCTTGGGCTCAAACCAATTAGCGCGTCCTCTTTATCTCAAATGACCAATAAATCAGTCTGCCTGCGGACTGTAAATTGGCCGCACACCCAAATCTATTGGGCATGTGCGAAGGACGCTGAAAGTCGTGATTAATACCAACCGAGCGGCCTCCATAATGGCGCAGGATATATGAATGGGAAGTGTATGTATATATTCTATTTATATGACCCAGCGCTTCATAAATCACACGTGTAATCTGCCTTAATTTGCACCAGCAGGCCGTGAGCACCTTATACAGCGGCATTCACCGGTATTGATGTTTTTTAACAGCTAATTTCATTGTCTGTATGCCATTTAAAATCCGGTTATTTTTCATCAGCACAAAAGCTTGTAAATCACAGTCTTAATGGCACACAAACTTCAATGGGTACTAGCGAAAGCCCCAGCTTTTTCCATTTAACAACTCAATTAAAGAAGACGAGAATTACGGCGATGTATGTGATTACCTTTTTAATCTGGTCACAACTATGAATGCATTTTTGGAGAGCAAATGAAAGTGACAAGCAGCCCTGAGTCATTTCTGCGGATAATCTACAAAGTGGGTGAAACAAAGCAGACTGTTTGACAATGGTTCATGTTTTTCTCATCACAGGGAGATAAAAAAAAAAGCTTTGATGTCTGAAAATGATAAGAAATTCAGATGCATTCCTGAGGTGGTTGTTTGACTTTCTGGGGTGGGCAAATCAATATGAAAAAATCTATTTACCGAGAAAAACTATTTTGCTATACGAATCATTATTGTCACGATGCAAAATTGCATACATACATCACTTTGGTTACAAAAATAAATGTTTTAGGTCTTGTTGGCTTTTTGCTCGGAATCTGTAAAAACTGCAGCTGTAAGCATCATTTTGTGATGTCATTGGAATGGAAAGTGGACTGTGCAGAACATGAAGACAATAAATGTTGGCTTTACTAAAAAGTTGCTTGACCAAGACAAGCTTCTAGATCCGGGGTCTCCAACCTTTTTGTCAACATTTCCTAAAAACATTTACAAATATTATTGTTGTATTTCTTAAAAGTGAATATTAACTTCTTTTCTTGCTTCATTTGTGTCTGAAAAAACACACAGCATTTATTCTGTTCTTTTCACCTGTTTCTACAGTTTTCGTTTTCTTTAAATAAATGCAAATAGAAAAAAAGAATTATGCAAGGGAAATATTGTAAGTAGTTCACAGAATGAAACATAAATGATCATGTTACCTAAACACATACCTATAAACTGTACATCCAAACTGAAAACATTTTGGAATTGTCTCTTGAAAACACCGCCGTTTTTGTTTCCATGTAAACTGTAAGACGGGGGGTTCTGAAAACGATAACCAAAACCATATGGCGGCTTCCCGTACTGTTAGCCCTCGCTGCTCGACTATGTATAAAAGTTGAACCCAGGAAAATGTGGATTTGCTTCACCAATAAGACCAGCGGAGACACACTATTTTCATATATTTAATACGTCCATCGACGGTATTAAAAAGCACTTTTGGCTTATAACTGTGCATGTGGCTGCGTCTGAAAGCTTAGGCAGCTGACTTGTTGCATTGATGTCTCATGAGGCAATGACTTCGGAGGCAGCGTTTAAGCATGAAGGCAGCTCCGAGAAACACGTTCCGACAGCCTTCAGAGGCACTGTTACAGAATTATGTTTGAAATATAAACAGAGGGCGCCTGTGTGATAACTAATACAATATTTTAAAACTACAATCGTTATACTCCGATAGAAATGCAATGAACATTTGTAAAAGAGAAAAACTATATATATTTTTTTTTAACTCGACCCTGCTCGACCAATCACATCCCCCACGCGAGCACACACATAGTATTGTGGGATATTGAAGGCAGCGAAGGATACATCTATGCTGCCTTCAAAAACCGACCTGATGGAGGTATCACAGGAGACAGGAACTAAAGCAAACATTGGATTCGGACGTGTTTCCTTACACAACAACGTCGCCATCCACTGGCTTGGCGTGCATAATACAACGTTTTTATCCGTTATCCTGGATCCACGTAAACGCAGACCGTTTTGTTAACGCTGTCATGTGTGCGTGAAGCTTTTCAAAAACACAAAGGAACAACATTTCAGTTTTTCATCGTGTAAACGTGGCCAAAGTTGCATTTTGAGACCCGTTTTCTAAAGTTAGCATTTTCAGTCCCCTAAAACGCAGTTTCCGTGTAAACGGACATCCAAGACGCATACGTTTTCGTGCGTTTTCAGTTGACAACGGTCTCGTGTAAACAGCCTATTCATTCCATGCCGAAATTTGCACATATAAGTATTTTACGAGTTCATACAGTGTGAATCATACAAAAATGAATGATGACTGTATTAGAAAAAAACAATATTGAAGCCCCTCCCCTAACCCCACCCCCAAACCCAACATCACTGCTGCTAACATCACTATTATGTACGAATAAGAGTCATTAGAGCGATCGATTATGTAAAAGTTATATAAGAAAGTAAAAGCTAATCTAAATCTAAGCAACAGTTGGCACACTTGTCGTCCCACCTCTGCATACAAACAGCAGTTGCAGCTGCAAAGATCCGAAGGACATGATGCCACTATATCTCACAGTACGGCAAAGACTTTCACGTTTTACGTCATTGTACAGGTGCAAGGAAACTAAAATAGAGTAAACTGTGCTTTACATCTTGTCTCTGCTGCTTTGACGCAACTCCTTTAAAACCGAGTAAAGATTTGAATGCAGCCTCAGATGACGGACACGGATCTGTCTAAATATATCCAGCCCTGGCACACGGGTCGAACACTTTCACAAGCAGCTGGAGGAAACTGAGGGGCACATCTCTCTCAGATGTTTGCTCTTCATTAAGGCCAACAATAAGCCATCAAGCTGACAAATTGAATTTATCATAGCCAAGTATGATAGCTGACGTCAAGAGTCACATGACATGTTGTCATATATGTCCAATTTTCCAATTTACTTTTTCACATTTTTAATTCAACACAAATTAAAAAAAAACTTTGACAACATGAATTTTTCATGTTCAGTCATCTAATCTATTTAAGTTGGTACTGCATTGATAAATTGTGTCGTGTGAACATAAACATTTTAAAACTAGGCAACGATTTCCCGTTCCCAGCATGCTTTGCAATACCATAATGCTGTTAGTATCCGTTGTATGTGCTAATTTATTAAAAATATTTGAATTGTTTTTTATTTGTTAAGTAAATTTCTCAGCTTAAGAAACAAATAAAGCAAACTGAATAAGCAAATTGTTGTTTGTCATTTTGATGGGTTCCCTAAGTTATCATAAGAGCTCTAATAGCTTTAAAACATCAAATGATGAAATCACAATCCACCACAGCACGCAACAAACAATATGCCAAACAAACGCATGTGTCAGGTTTTGCTGGAGGGTTACAAATCGTAAACACAAAATAATCCTCTATTCACATGCCATAACATTTGTGAAAGTTTGAATTTGGCGTCTGTGAGCCATGATCTCCAAATGATGTATGGAGACAACGTTTGCATGATGTACGAATCATGTTCATCCAACTTTATCATTTATAGCTTGTTATAGTTGCATTTGTTGTTTGTTTCTCCCCAAGAAAATGTCCCTCTAATTGTCTAAAGCAATTATCCATGACTTGATATGGTGAGAAATATTATTTCAGAATTTTCTTGTTTCCTCTGGAAAAACAACTTGAGGATGATGTTCTATATAATTACCATAGTTGAGCCAAAAAAGAAACGTCTTATGAAATGTTAATGGGACTCTTTTAGTAACACTTATCGGGAGGTTAATGATTAATGATACATGCTTTACATCTCTGCTCTCAGGAAATATCACTTCACTGATCTGGTAGGAGTAGGAAGTGTACAGTAATGTAATATAAGTGCCTATACAGTATGCATGTGATCAATTATTGAATCTTCCCTTCTGGTTATTTAAAGATCTTCTTTAGACCAGATCTTTTATTTGTTACACCACGGGCCGTTGAATGCTTCAATCTGATTGGTTGACTAACGTTCTACGGGTATTCCTTAACTTTAAGGTGTTCCAGGTCTGCCGACCGCATTACAGTTCCATATCACTACGCCAAGTTTAAACAACAGAAATTGCAGTTTTAGAAACAGTCCGTTCTTTTAATGTAAGTGCCAATGAATGAATTTCTCGTAACTAAATTTTGTTTTTATCAACGCTCCCGAGTATGTTGTTTACTAATACGTCATAGGTCAAAGAGCATACGGGTCACATGACCATAAAACATGGCGTACGCAGTATGCCCGAAATGTATTCATACTACTCCCATTCATACTATATAGAACGTACTGATTTAAAGGCCGATAGGTAGGTACATTTTCAAATTCAGTACGTACTCTCACAGGATGCGATTTCGGACGCAGCCCATGTAGCTTCCGAGTCTGTCCGCTCTAACGGACACTTGAAATGAGATGCGTAAGAAAGTAGTCCTACCATCAAGAGCATTCTACAGGCGATAACATGATACACGTTAAAATCAAACATTTTAACAATGTCCTGTGGTGTTGGACCTGTGGTTTAAGTGTAATAGTTGAGTCCGGTCCGTTGAATTATTTGAAAGTCAATGCACACCGGAGGTGTAACAGCCACTCCTCCGGTTGTGCATTCACTTTCGAATATCTGACCTCTGGATAAGTGGCTGACCAATCACAATGGAGTATTCCAGTGAGCAGCGTCATGAAACGTCATCATGCTTGACCTTTAGTAGGAATTACTGAAAGAAATGACCAGACTATTCTATTTTTAAAGTAACTTATGTTTCCTGTATGCAGAAAAGTGGGATTTTGGAGAGAAGTGTTCAAGCTTAAAGAGAATCAGGAGTTCAGAAACACAATGCAATGCACCTTTAGTATCACATCACTCAAAAATGTCATTTAATCTACGTTGTATTGTTCTTGTTCTCTTTTCTTTTTCCACATGTGAAAAATAAAAGAAACGTCTTGAATAATATTATTGATCACTCTTTTCCATACAAATGCAATGAATGTCAATGTGCACCGTAGCTTCTAAGCATCAAAAAGATTCAAATCCAACACAAAATAACTTAAAGGAACAGTTCACCCAAAAATACAAATTCTGTCATCATTTACTCACCCTCGAGATCTAAATCTGTATATATGTATTTATTCTCATGAACACAGAGAAAAATGTTTGAAAGAATGCTTGCAAGCAAACAGTTCTTGGCGACCTTTGACTGCCATAGTAGAAAAATGACAAAGGTAGTCAGAGGTGCCCACGTTGCTTTCCTACATTCCTCAAAATATCTTCTTTTGTGTTCAACAGAACAAAGAAATTTACAATGAGTTTTTTTTCCTGCTTTGTAGTTAATGCCCGCCAGGAACTGTTGGTTATAAGTATTCTTCCAAATGTCTTTCTCTGTGTTCATCAGAACAAATACAGTTACGGTATATAAAGCAATTTTTCCTGTAGTGTAACCAAGTAGACTTTTAAAACTTTTCTCTTAAAATCATTTTTTATTAAAATCACCTAAATGTACACACTGTATAGAACTACTTCGGTTCTGCTTATATCTAGTTTTATTGTCGAATGCACCTTAGTGGAATTAAATATGTAATTCAGAAACATAACCTAACACACTTGAAAATGTTATTATATTTTTAATATCCTGAGATATGCCCTGTACTTCAGTTTTACTTATTTACAGAATTGCAACTAAAACACGCTTTTCTTATTAAAAACGTATTATGTATTTAAATGCTGTCTAAGTGTTACAGTGAGGACTGAAAGTACTTTATAAAAGCATTTAGTGTTGCATAAATGTTGCATCATTCCCCTGACATTAGACACACATAGTATTTTCCGTTAAAGTACTTTAATTCAGACACATTGGGAAGGCCTTTTAAAAAAACACACTGTACAGGTCTTCCAATTGTCTGTTTGCTATCATTTTGCATTCATTTTATTTCATCCCCAACCCTTCCAATGTATTTTGATGTTCTTTCTGCACAGCCCAACCGCACTTGAACCTGTTTTAACATTCAGCTACAGAGCAATGCCGCTTTGGCCCTTTCAAAGTATTTCAGATTCAACAAGTCTTAGGAACATGCTTAAATGTCACATGTGCCACGAAAACCTTTCAAGAAATGTGCACAAAGTCAGGCAGGCATCCGCACGGAGCGCGACTCCTCACCCACAACCGGAGCCGCGCTCGGCTTCAGCAGAAATGTTGCTTGCCATTGTCATTATGAATAATGTGGCATTGATCTCTGCGCTCTTGAAGCGTGCTCAACGCATTAATGAAATCCGCGGCTCCGCTCATGACAGTATGCAGTACAAACAGCTCGGAGATGAAAGGCTTGGTATCAGTCAAAGCAAATTCTCTTTGGTTTTCGACATGCGTCTCGGCTTAAAACGTCACCAGCGGTGTGTAAGGCCATCGTGCCGCGTAACGTGAGACTGCAATCTGAGATCAAATATCCGCTGTTGCTTTAAACGTTTGGGTTGAACAATTTTATGATCAAACCAAGAATAGCAATCGTGAAAAAAACAATACCTAAACTGACAAAATTAGCATAGCCTGTAAATACACTGTAAAACAATTCTGTAGAAAATACAGTAATACTCGCAGCAGTTTGCCAGTAACTTACCGTAGATTTACATTTATGTAACAGTTTGTTCAAAGATAAATGATCATTAAACAGTAACAAGTCTTTATCCTTACAGAAAAAGAATGATAACAGCCTCATGCAAAGCATTCTGGGAAACCAAATGAGAAAAAAACATGACTATTTGGATTTCTGGTTCCCAGAATGCTTTGCATGAGGCTGTTACTTTATAGTTTTTTTCTGTAACGATAAAGACGTGTTAATGTCTAATATGAATTTATCTTTGAACAAACTGCTGCCAACAAATTGAATAAATATAATTATACGGTAAGTTACTGGCAAATAGCTGCATAACTACAGCAAAAACTTTTACGGTGTAGCTGAGGATAAAAGCATCGGCCGAATGCATAAAATGCATAACCGTGCACCTTGTAAAACGTGTTCCGAACTTCTACTAAGTACAACACAAATTCCAGAAGAGCTTCTCTCCAATCCCATCTCTTCCAATGTGTCTTGTCTCATTTGGTTGAAGCGCCTGTCACTGAGTTTCTCTGATAGTAAAGGACAATGTCACAGCTCACAGTGTTCATATTCTTTCCTCACGGCCGCACCCGCCACTCAAATTAATCAGGCCGAACCACCATCATCCCCGGCGACTCTGTCAGCTTGTGCGAGTCGACAGAGATGTTCCAGACGCTTCTCCTCTGCCCGTCCGGCTCGACTCGTCATTAGTCCCAGCAGCCACAGCTGCGGCCGGGAACTCCACCTGCCAATTAGAGGCACCTGTCCAAACACTGCCACCAGTCACTCACTGCTCACGGGGCGAACACACCCCCGCAGTCCACATTGAGCGGGGGCACTTTGCGATGACATTCGGCGAGGGGCTTTGCAGACGATGATGAAGTAACAACAATTTAAAGTAGTAAATCTGTAAACTGTAAAAAATTGTTTACATTCCAACAGATGGGGCGTCAAAAATTTAATTGATGTATAATAAAATGTACGTTAAGACATGAAATTAAATTATTAAGTTTTTTCATTTTTCATGATAATTTAAATTTGCAGTTACTTTACCGCATTTCCAAAAAACATCAAAATGGTGTCAAATAAAACAGTTTAATTTAACAATTTCAGTGTTATTCCATCATTTCTTTACAGTGTCCGGTTGTATTGTGTTGGTTTCCTTGAGCAAATAAATACAAAAACTTTATAAAATGAACATCATTTTCAATGCTTGTTTTCCGTGTTGTAATACCCACTGAACACAACATTTTTTGCCCAAGCCAAAAATCTAAAGATTCAACAATTAAATGCTTTCAACACCCAACATATAGGCTATTGAAATCTGTGAGCTCTTTCAATGAAATTATATTAGGATATATAATGATACTCTTAATAATAATATTAAACAAAATGTTCATTTAGCATTTCGACGAATGTAAATATATATAATATAGATAAATATCTCAAGTTTATTTTGCAATTATATCCTGGATTTTGTTGGCCTTTCTATAAATTCTGGTCACAGATTTCTTTTTACAATCCCGTTCATCTCTTATCCGCACAACAACTTAAAAAATCGAATTAATAATAACTTTATCCAAACTTATCCGAAGCGACTTACCGGCAGTAGAGCATTTAAAAATTTTGTCATCACGTTAAACATTACCGTTAGCTTACAAGGCCATAGTACTAGGAGTCTTACTGAAGTAAGCAATGGAGAGAATGAACAGGAAGATTATTTTTAGACACAAGACATAGACAGTTATTGGTAAGTGGAATAAATGCGGAGCAGGTATGTTTTGAACTGTTTTTCGAAAGTTGTGAAGGATGCTGCAGGTTGGTTAGAGGCTGGCAGCTCATTCCACCACAGGGAAACTAAATAAGTAAAGGTTTTTGGAAGTGATTTGGTGCCTCGCTGTGATGGAACGACCAGGCGTCACTCATTTTCAGACCAAGGATGACGGGAGGCGATGTAGACCTGCAGCAATGAGTTAAGGTTAAAGGGCAAATTTGCCGTTATTGTTCTGAAGGCCAGTGTCTAAGATTTAAACTTGATGCGGGCGGCAACTGGCAGCCAGTGAAGTGAAATCAGGAGGGGTGTTACTTGGGTTATTTTAGGCTGATTGAAAACTAGACGTGCAGCTGCATTCTGGATTATTTGCAAGGGCTTGACTGCATTGGTTGGACGACCGGTCAGTAGAGAATTTCAGTTGTTCAGTGTTGATATGACCAGAGCTTGGACTAGCAGCTGTGTGGTATGCTCAGACAGGAACGGCCTGATTTTCCTGATGTTGTAGAGCACATTCCTGCAAGAAGAAAGCTGGTAATGGAAGATCACTGGCCCCCGTTCACAAAACCAAATACTTACAATACAAAAACTCAATGGGGGGAAGTTAACAACATTCTTCTAAATATCTTCTTTTGTGTTCTGCGGAAGACAGAAAGTCAAACAGCTTTGACATGACAAGAGGGCGAGTGAATGATGAAGGATTTTTCATTTTTAGGTGAACTATTACTTTAATGCAGGTTTAACATCCATTCACATTAATGATGTAAAGGGACCAGATCAGAAAATGCATCGGGAATTTAGTGATATTCCTACAGTTGTGGTCTTGACCGGTCTTGAAATAAAATCCTCTAAGACCAAGACAAGACCATCAATACTGCTCTCCAGTACCAAAATACTAAAACACTTTCCGTTCAATTTAGCATCTGTAAAAACACTGTAAAAAAGGATCAATAATTCATATCAAAATATGTATAAAATGTAATCGAATAGAAGTCAGAAGTGAGCATATGACTTTTGGGGAACACTGTACCTTTTATCATCGTCAGTGTTAGTTATTTACACATCTGAGGTAAAGGTTCAGAAACGGGACAATCTAAGCATTGAAATTATGATTGACTCCATAAGCGGCCTGCGTCATTTATTCCCGTCTGCTATCAAAAGTCAAGGCTGTCAAGAGTTCGCTCTGTTAATCTCTCTAAGCAGGGGCTACAAAGCTGCCATTTGAGAGTGATTGAGTGAGACCCCCAGACACCGTCATGTCACTGTGACGGATGTTTATATTCACAGTGTGTTCACAATGTAAATGAATGTTTCACTAATAATCCTTCCTGTCAGTTTTAGTTTTTTTTCTGTATTATTTTGTCTAAGAAAACATAATTTAGTTTTGAACTTTATAAGTGTTATTTTGGGAAAAAAGAGTTTTATGTTTAATTGTACCGGCGTCATGACGTCATTATCGTTCAGCCCGTGCTGCGTCCTCAGTCTGCTTTGAGCGCGCAGAGGAGAGGTGCTCCTTCAATATAATGTGTAAAAGTTCGCAGAAGTTGAATTGAGCACATGATATTCAGTTAAGAGTGTTAGAAATGTATTACGAAGTGTATTATGCATGGATGGATCGGATATAATGGTTTTATAGCTGAGTACAGCGGTTTGAGTATGTGTGCGCGTCGATTGAATGCAGTGATTTTGGCCGATTTATGAATTGGTCTTTGATCTCTGCAGGTGATAAAATCACAGAAGCAAACATTTCATGCTGTATCTCTTATTTCCATCCAGGTATGGTTTACATTTGTTCATTGTGACAAATTATTAATTGTTGTGACGATTTATGTTCCTTAAATATTGTTTGTAATGTGTTTTCATCCATTTTATTGTTAATTTGATCATTTACTGTCATTGTGATATGCTGAGTCTGCTTTGAGCGCGCTGAGGAGAGGTGATAAAATCACAGAAGCAAACATTTCATGCTGTATCTCTTATTTCCATCCAGGTATGCCACAGAAAATAAACTCTCCAGATCAGCAGCAGATCCAGTTGTCCCGTGTTTCCCTTCATTACATAACACAAGATCGTAATAGGGCCGTGATCGTCTGGTGGTCAGAATTAGGCCGGTTACATCACCTTGTATATTCATGGAGCGGTGCGCAGAGGTCACCGGCCCAACCTGAAATCATCTTTACGATCTCCCGCACGCTGCACCTGTCAATAAAGTTCACAATGAGACTGCTGTATTGGGACCCATTCATGGACGGCAGGTTTTACTCTTAAAATAGCATACAGTGACCTCTGGTTAACATGACAACCATTCATTATGACTAGTTCTTATTAGATTTGGTTATTTATAAGAAGCTTTGGAGAGATTAACTGCAAATCTCCCAATGCAAAAAACAGATTTTGTAAAAGGTCTGTTGTAGAACCACTGAAGGGCATTCGCTTTCATGGTCGATGATGTGAATGCCATTCAGTTTTAGATCTTTATCGACTGGTCCAAAATGTAAATATCAATCCGGTCTCAGTACAAAATGTCTGTACGCAAAGCAAAGCTCGGTCAAACAATTCCATCTAATCTGAATGGATTCTCCTCTACTTTCTCTTTGTCAGCTAAAACATCTCTCAACTGAATAATATCTCAACTGTTATGACAGTGACGGTCATCTTGTGTCAGTATGCTCCGAGAGGCCTTTTTGTTTTCATTTCAAACAGACGAACAGCTCAAATTAGTGTATTTCATCTTGTCTGCGCTCAAAGCCTTTGATGAATATCTAAGTGGTGTCTGGAGCCACGGGCCTTTTGACCAGCCTCAGCACCGTTGACATCCATCTTACTGCCAAACGGAGCTCTGGGATAGATAGAGAGATGCACTCTTCCACAGAGGGCTGGTGAATGACAGTAACTTATCCCCTGACTTCATTATTCAATGCAAAGTCTAGCAAACAAGACAGGTGAAGCGTCTTTGTCCATTTAAAAGGACACTTCACCCAAAAATGACTATTTGGCATGATTTATTCATTTTGTTCCAGTACTAATATATAATGAAATGGAACGAGGACCTAGGCTGTCAAGGTCCGAAATGACAAAAAGCTGAAGTTGAATTAAGATATTTATGTCGCTTTTATAAAAATGCCATAGAAGTATACATTACTAGTGTGCATCCTGAGACAAAACAATGGCACTGATATATTTTAAGATTTTTCTGGGCAAGTTATATTGAATTAAGACAGGTCACGCATTCATTTTAGTCTGGGACTATTACGCCTTGTCTGTGAAACCGGGCCCATATCAGGTACAAAGTACAGATGCACTAATACTACATTTCTACACCGATACGATTATTCGTGTGATCTCTGCCAAAACCAATGAAAATTTAAATGCTTAACTTTATGTTATTAGTTTATATAATAAACATCAATATTGAATATCAACCTGTCTTTCTCAACATTTTCAGCTGATAGTTGATATTGTGAAAAATTGCTTTTATCGTTCGATACAGATTATTGGCCGTCCGACATATGATATATCTGTGCATCTCTAGTACAAAGTTCTATATTATATACAAATTGCGTAACGTATTCAAAGTCTTTTGAATTTGTTTTATGGTATTTTTACGCAGATCTGACAACAATGACTCTGAAGTCATTGACCAAAAATCTCGATACCCACCTAGACTTCGTGTGAAAACAAATCATTTACTTTTTCTAATAATGGTCGCAATGGTTAGAAGTTCATTCGATTTTTTTATTAATAAATATGGTATATACTAGAAATGCGACACACTTAATTGTGTGTTTTCTTTATGCTGTGAAGCAACAGTTTCTGGCTGGAAACTGTGGTGTGTAACCCTGAAGTCATTTATCTATGCTGTTGGGATTGCCAAGGACATTTCAATGCAGTTGAGACTTTTTGTACTTAAAGCAGCGAGATCTCCATGCAGGGACTGTTTTGCTTGCTGAGATCATGTCCGTCATTGCCCGGAGCATCTGTGAAATCCGCAACCGCCGGAATGCCTTTGCCACAGGCGCAAAAAATGTGGCCTTCTCCCGAAAGATGATGAAAATGAACGATCTCAAAGAGCGTTCTTGTTCCTTCATTCCATCAGAGGTCACAGTCAAATCTCCCATGGAAAAATCGCACCGTGATTATGCAATCTCATCAGCCACCTGTAGTTCCAGATCATTGATTTTCTGATGATCTCCTTCTGGAATAAAAATATCTCACTTTACTCCCCACTAGGTGACCGGGGGAGTCAATACTAATGCTCCTCTGTACCACACCACACGGATGGTCGAGTTTG
This sequence comes from Barbatula barbatula, assembly GCF_947034865.1. Lineage (NCBI taxonomy): Eukaryota > Metazoa > Chordata > Actinopteri > Cypriniformes > Nemacheilidae > Barbatula > Barbatula barbatula. Next base: position 13,820,297 of record NC_136785.1, read on the forward strand.
TCACTTGGGACTTCATATCGCAGGTAATCGAAAGAATGACAAGAAGAACCCTGCGGATTCGAGATAAATTATATTTATAAAATTCCCCATGAATGCTGTTCATATTACAGTGTCTGATCAGAAAACCACAGTAATAAAAATGTGAATAAGTTAGTAAATCTAATTTAGTAAAACACTGAAAATTGGAAAGGAGGACCTTTGAGGAGAACCCTAAACTGTTTTTATGTTTTTAAAGGTGTGCTTTGAGTATCTATTGACAGAAATGCAATCTTATACATAACTTCAAATATGTATAAAGACTATACATAATGAGGTGTTATGTTTTTATTACCTTAGTATGAGCTATTTCTATCTACAACGAAAAACGCTCTGGCGGATAGGCATTGTGTCATAAATGACGAGAAATGTCATCTGTGGTGAGGAAGGCGGGACAAGAGCCGTGAGGTCGGGGCCGGTGGCGTGAGTGATAGTTGGAATCAGCTGTGCGCCCACCGGTCCCGCATATCTCACGGAGGAGATCGGGAGCTTAAGAGGACGAGCGGCAGGACAGTTGACGAGAGAGGACCGGGGCCGGACATGTGTGAAGTTTATGTTCTTGGGGCCTGCAGTCTACCTTGAGGTGGCTGCTGGCATTTTACTTCTGTGTTTGTTTATTTAATTAAGGTATTTTTAGGTTCGCCGGTTCCTGCCTCCTTCCTCCCTTTTATGGATCTTCATTACATCATCAATAGTGCGGAAAGAGTTAAAATGGCAATAAAATGTATAACTTGAAAGAAAGCCATTAACATCTCAGTGTTAGTGATCGATTTAATTTGGACTCATGTGGGTCAGCCAACAATGATGTCACCAGCAAATCTGACAGTCAACCAGCTTTTGATCTTTCAGATGAAGCTGATTCACTAGCAAGTTGCTTAAGCAGCCCCGGCGTGACCACCAGCAGACCAGAATCCACAGCACGTGCTGCTTTCAGCAGGTCTCCATCAATATTCATAGTCCAGCTGCGGAAGCTTCTAGATCTCAGAAGGCAGGCCGTAGCTCACTGTAATAACAGTTAGAGGGTTCTTCCATCTGTGATAGGATCATTCAACATCTTTCAGCGCATAATATAAAGCACTACTCAAAATTATACACTGTGACAAATAAAGTTTAGAGATTCCCCACAGCACAAGTCCTAATGGAGTAGAACATGATGCAGACGTAAATGCACATTACTCCTCGCAGGGCATTAAAGAAGAACTCTTGATGGCACTCTCAGGCCAGGCGAGACTTATTTATTTTCCTTTGTACCGAAACTGGATCTCCGGCAAGTCACCTCTTTGAGATAATACATTTCCAATATTGGTAATGCCACCTTAAGAGCCTCCAGGGGAGTATGGTAAATGAATAGTCCCCATAGCTTGATCTCTGGCAATTACATTATTCAATGATGTATGAAACAACAGCCACAAATGGAACGGTAACCTCGAGTCTGTCAAATGCAAAGTGAATTTGGTTTTCGTGGAATTTGTGTCACTGTGAAAAGGACTTTATGGGTGTGAAAGAATCTCTCACACAATGTGACCATTTCAACAAATATTTCTTATGTGCTTATAATGTAAATGTAGATCATTATACACATCCAAACCAAAAACGGATTAGATAAAAATCCTCACATAAAAACTAACCTGATTGTATAAGTGTAGAGTCTCACATTAAAACCCTTAGACGTTTCTATCCTATGGTTTTATTCTTAGTGTTGAAGGAAAATTTCACTAAAATATGCAAATTGTTTTCTAATTCACCGTATTGTTTGTTTGGAAATACATCTGAAACAATGGGGCTGTCTTAATTTTGAGGTCTAGACTTCACTTGTCGATAATAAACCGGCAACAATCGGTAGCGCCAAATACGTGTAAAACCAGTGTTCCTCCAGGGCTGAAGCAACTCGTGGCTCTCTCCCTATAAAGAGACCTTAATAGGGTAATGCAGGTATTTTTGTATGCAAAACCCAGAAGTGAGTCAGTAATATAAAGATATTAGAAGACATGTATTTTGCAGTATTTAGCACGTATTTATACAGATTTGATCAAAACACAAAGAATGGCCTTCTCACAGTTCACCAAGGATGGAACACAGAAGAGGTTAGTGTACATATAAGAGAATACATATAAGAGATAGCAACGTCAAAGTCTTATCCGAAGGGTTCCCAAGTAATCCGCAATGTCCCTCCAAGAGAGACAAATAGTCCAGATGAACTCAGATCCGGGAAATAAGTTCCTAGAGTTCTTTAAAGGAATATCCGAAGGGTAGTAACCTTGAGATCCTCAATGAATGAGTGTGGTAAGTGTGTGTATAGTGATCTAGTGATTGAGTGCAGGTGTTCAGTATTCCGGTGATTGGGGTTGAAGGTTAGTGCCAGGTGGATCCGTGACACCACCTTTTCCGTTTAAAAACCGTTTTGCAACATTTGTCGGTGCGGAACGCAGCCCGGCATCATCATTCATTGACTTCTCGCTATTATTAACTGATTCACATTTATCAACTTATAATAAATATTACTCTTTTGAGATCTCCAACCCAGAATAAAACCTGCTCCAGAACAGGCCGAACAAAGTTTTAGTTACAAGCCGATGAAACCCGTTCCAAACCAATCTACCTTCTTGATCCCAAAAACTCAAGAATATGTTCAGACTAAACGCGAATTAACGGCAATAGGCCTCCGGTGATTGTATTTAGGCTTCAAAACTCATATATATTGAGCTTTCCGGAAAGCACTGGCACTGGCACTGGCAGCACTGGCACCTCCAAGTTGGCCTGCAAAACTACGTCAGCTCTGCACCAGTCTATATTTTCATCTATGAATCCACCTTTATCACAATGCGTGAAATGACCCATTATGCTGCATGGGTTCTTTTATAAAACATCACAGTATTGGAGAGAGCTGGATGCTTCAGTGAGGCTGGTTCTGGTAGATCTTGTGGTGATGCAGCCGCTGTTGAACACCACTATGAACAAAATATCTGCTTTAAAAAAAGTACATTTTCTGGATGTCTTTGGATCTGTAGATTCTATACTCCTGCTGTACTCGGATATGTAATAGTTCCCCCTACTGTTTAACAGTGGAAACATGGATTGTAGGAAATGGCTGAGAATGCTGATGGCTGAATTATCTTCTCACATGGGAGAAAAAATATTCTAATAATGTTAAATCTCATTGGTGCTCGCATGTCTTATGACTAGTCATGTGCACGTTCTGGTCATGATGTGGGTTAATATATTTTTAAGCCATAAGATTGAGTCATTTGGATTTCTTTAATGATGGATGTACTGTATGTGCTTTATGAAGCTTTGCCATGTTGGCTCCCAAATAAGTTTCTGAAGTCATGTATATATAAACGGAATGGCATGAAAGTGAGTAAATCATGAGAAATGTGTCATTTTTCTGTGTCATAATAAAAATAATTTTTAGAGAATAGTTCACTGACTGGTCACTTTATCAAATGAGATTTTTGAATCAGCCTCATGTGTCTGAGAATCAGAAATAAAGGATAAAAATCCATCTGATGGACATTTTGGGTGATTTTCTTGTCTGTTTTTGACCCGGCGAGACCAGTAACAGATTAAAGCAGAGTCGATTTCTGTTCACAGCCTAAACAGCTTGTGACAGCTCAAAGTCTCGAGAGGCGGAAGGGAATCGGTCAAGTTCCCGCTGTTAGAGCCGTCAATCGCAAACATTGTGTTTAGCTATAGTGAGCATTTGTGCGTGGAGGGGTAAGAGGCCGGCAAATCCCGGACTAGCCGGTGCCGTCCCATTTCTATTACAAAAGGTAATGAAGAGAGAGGCTGGAGGTGAGAGGCCTCATCCACCCGCTGCAATTCCCATGAGTGTGATGTGGATGACTGCACGCTACCTGTCTTCAGCAGCTGTTAGATCTTACGCTCGGTTTCAGCGTGTGCTGAGGGAACGTACCGCTAAAACGTATCAGGACAAGCCCAAATGCAGCCTGCATAGTAATGATTCTTACATCAGCCAAGTGGAGGTGAATGGCTTTGCCTTTGAGAAACTCAATCCAGTGATATTTTTATTGGATGGAGGAGCCGTTTAAACCTTTTTTGCCGGCCACTTTGCCAACGGGTTTCTTGCTGAGTGAAAAAACACTTAAATTCGCCGCCGCGGTGTACACTAAAAGCTGTTGCCATTAGACAAGGGCAAGATCAATTTAAGAGTGTCAAAGTGGGCTGTTACGAAAAAAGGGCTATGTGCTGAAATGCTTAACACCGTTGAATTTGGCAGCTGTAAGGTGAGGTCTTGTTATTATGAGACACAAAGATTGCTGACTCCATACAGATCAGTTCTGGAGAGTCAACCCATGCACGATATGATGGACGCAAGCACACGCTTCAGAAATGCGTTCAAGCAAACCTCATTTATGATAACAAAAGCAATCGAGCAAATCCATCCAAAGGTCACAGTTGCCATAAAAAAAGGTTTTCAAAAGGTTTTCACCGTATTGATAGCTTAGATGTTATTTGGTGGTTCTGAGAGACCTCAAATGAGTTCATGGCCACCATTGAAGGAAATATTGCTTTGTACATTTCTTTGTTCTGTTGAACACAAAAGGAGATATTTTGAAGAACGAAGGAAAGCAAACCGCTTTGGGGCACTTTTGACCACTATTGTCTAGGGCTGTTCGATTCCGATTGTTTTAGAGTCGGTCCGATTCCAATTCCTGGTTTAGGAATCGAAAGACTCGATTCCAAGTTTTCGAATCATGCTCCATTCCCTGTTTTACTACAGATTTGTATTTATTATAAAAAATTTAAAACATTTGAAAGAAATACATTTTTCTAAGCTGTCACTTTTTACATTTATTAATTGTTTATTGTCTCTATTACAAAAAACTTTAACCAAATATGTCGATCTTGTCCTGTTATTCAGCAGTGTACACAAAAGTTCTTGAGGAATATAGATACCGTATCAGACAGATCGAAAATCAGTAAATTGTATTAAAAATATGTTAGAATACTTTGCATATAAAGATTATTGTTAAATGCAAGTAGTGCAGACGGGTGTTGAAAAGCTTTAACAGTTTTTTGCTGGATTCACACGGGGGTGGAATTGCCGATGTGGCTGCATTAGCCGATATCCACCATTAAAACAGACGCCCAAAATAAATATGTAATTGTATGTTATTATAAGCTTTTGCTTTTATGGATGCAGATATCCAGATATAATATTTGATGTCAGCTCTAGACGTCATCAATCAGTTTCTTCTGAAGTCTGCACTGTTTAAGACCAGAAACAAATATGATTTAGTTGACCAATGACATCAGCTAAGGTTTGTGCTTATGAAGGCTCTTAAAGGGGAATCGATTCCCAGCCCCACTAGTGTCATTTTTTCTGTCAATGTTGGCCAAGAACTGTTTGGTTAAAAGCATTCTTCCAAAAATCTTTCTCTGTGTTTATCAGAACAAAGACATTTATAAAGATTTGTACAATTCGAGGGAGAGGAAATGATGACAGAATTGTTCTTTCTGCTCCTTGGTCAAAGTTGCTGTTCGCAGCTTTGTGAATAGGTTTGAAGAAGAAATAGTGAAACTAAAAACTTTTACTACTATTCAGGGGAACTCTCAGTGATAAGAAAAGAAATGCGTTGTGAATAAGTTTTGCATTCGGTGTGAAATCGGATTCTGTTCGGTGATCAGATCAATTCCTTTAATTATTCAAAAGGTCAAATAACACAACAGGGATTTACAACCTCATGACATTTTATTTAGCTTACAAGCCCATAACCAATTGTCACTTTTTCATTGAATTATGAATTAATTATCATTATCTTAGGTCTACACAAATGGATGCCAGCACTTCCGGCATCTCTTCTCCACCCCGACTCCTGTTACCAATCAGCAATCGGATTCAGCAATCTTTATGAACATCCAGTCGAACCCGAGCTGGCTCTGTCAGACACAGATGTCCCATGAATGAAACAAGTATTAGTGTAGAGGCCACTCAAATGTTACGTAAAAATGACACGTTATGACAAATGTTTTAGTTTATCTGTGATCCGTACAGATCGCACCCCAGGATTTGGCATGTGACCTGCGAACATGAAAGACACACACTCTCTCTACCTTCCTTCTATGTATGTGTGCAGTAGGAAACCAGAAACCAGTTCTTGGCGTCTCTGAGACTGTCATTTCCCCCACTGGGGGTAAAGAATGACTTCTGCTGCCTCGCACACCTGATGAGCCTTGCGCCCACGAGGCCCGGAACCTTTCAGCAGGACCGCATCCTGAAACCAATTGAACCTTTCCATCTCTCCAAGACCATACGGATACATTTCTAGCACAGAGCTCGCAAGTATCCGTTTCTATTTATAGAATAGCTGCGTTAAGTTTGTGCCTCTTTGTTAAAGATGTGTTTATTGGTGTTCAGAAATCGCTGCCATGCTTTCTCACTACATCACTGTCTCTCTCTCTCTTTCTCTCTCAGCACTTTGTGTTTCATTTTGTGTTTGTGCTGAAACTGATGTTTAAAATAACTCACTTCATGGATTTGATCTTGATAGAACTGGTGGAGAATCTTATTTGGTGAGCAAAGCTCATCATTATTTTAACATGCAGCTAAAACCGCAAATTATTCTCGTTCTGCCCTCTTCGCCCGCCTCGGGGTGCCCAGCTCAGGCAATACCATCACCACTCAAGAGCAAAGTGACCATCTGACCATTCCAGCTCCGGCAATTCCATCCCCAACCAAGAGCAAAGACTTCTTGTCACACTAATGCTAAATTTCAGTACAGAACTTACATCACATGACAGCAGTTACATTACGCCATTACTATTTTCCCTGCTTATAACATTCCTCTGTTGTCTGATATCGATCATAAAAAAAGACAAACTAGTTTTCATAAACATTTAATCAAAGTCACTGAGCGCAGCTGTGACATGTCAGAGGGGACCTGGCCCTCCCGGCTGAGACTGTATTTTTCCAAGGTTTTTCTTCTCCATTTGTTTATCGTTGGAGTATGGGTTCCTCGCCACAGGGCTGCGTTGGCTTTCTCACCGGGAGACTGAATTTATTAGATATAATTTGCTAGATTGATCCTGCTCATTCAATAAACACCATGCCATGTGCTGTGTTTGACCTTTTCTGTGTTTTTCAGTTTTTCTTATTTTCTCCCATAAAGCTGCTTTGGAACAATGCACATTGTGAAAAGTGCTAAATAAACATTCGATTTAATTGATTGAATTGATTAAAGTCGTTATTTTAGTAAATTTTTTGGCACATAATGTATTCTTGTCGCTTCAAAAAAATTCAGTTGAGCCACTATGAGCGGATGGACTAATTAAACAATGTCTTTAATACTTTTCTTGACCTTGACAACATCTATAAATGTCTATGAGGAGGCCTGGAAACCTCTCGGATGTCACCTAAAATATCTTTGTGTTCTGAAGACACCGCGAGGTCTTAAAACATGTCGAACGTCATGTGGGTAAGTAAAAATAACTCAATTTTAACTCTATCTGCCAATACCGTATCTTCTTTTACTTTTTTTAAATATCCCTGCTTTTAAAGTTGTATTTTACATATTCTGTATATATAATCTATATTTATCTGTATTTGTAAATATTTGTATTCTGTGTTTCAATTTCAATCCTCTGTATATATGTATTGTACATTTATTTTACAATAAAGCTGACATTGACTTTGAACAGGCAGTTTAAAATTTAAAAGGCACACACTTTACATGTTATACATGACAGGATTATATTTGAGGGGGGTAATATTCGGGCAGGGTATATTTTGCCCACCTGCTAGTATTCTACCCCCTTCAAACTTTAGATTGCATGCACTCAAGCAACACTGTATATTTAATGTAGCATTCTTTCCTATTTACACACTGTAACTGGAAAATTTTAGCCTTCAAAGGTTGCACCTTCAAACTGGCCCAGTGGTTAGAGCTTTTGGTTTGCAGGCTGCAGGTTGCTGGACTGAGGATGGCTTTCTTTACTTTCGCTCAATCAATACACTGGAACCTTATTCTGACAAGTAAGAGTTTTGCTGTCAGATAAGTTTTCCTGCTACAATGGAAAGTTGAGAGTCGTCAGGATGAAACTTTGAGAACCTACTTGAGACAATTGTCTCCCTGAAACTGAAAACTGAGCGCCCCCTGTTAAAAATCATACAAATAATATTTAACTTCATATTCACGTCACAAACTCACAGAATTTATTAGTCACATATGAAAGCTCTCACATGAAATGCGACACAAAGGCACATGGGGTGAGATGTATCCAGTTGTAGTCGTGATAGGGCAAATCTAAACACACAGTCCACAAATAGGCAAGGAGGTCATAATGCCAGGCAAGCAAGCCAAACAAGATAACAGGGTAAACCGCAGGCACAAAGAGTAATCCAGCCAAGAGGCGGCAAGAGGCGGCAAGAGGCGGCAAGAGATCAAAACCCAGGTAATACAGCACCAGCTAACAAGGCAACACCCTCAGAACCGTAGTTGTAACACTAATGAGACTTTGTAATGACTGAATGAATGAAAACGGATGCGGGACATCAGTTAACAGTGCACAGGTGAATATAATCATGGATAATGAGTCTAATGGTTTATGGGAAATATAGTGTAATATGGTATTCCAGAAGAAGTGGAGAGTGCCCTCTTGTGGAGCACAAGGCACTCCGCACAGGTTGTTCTGGTGACTGTCACAAATTGTCATATAAATGTCAAATTGTTAAAATTTCAAGGTTTTCCTGTAAACCGCGTTCATTTTTGTCAGTTAACGTTACATGTGGGTATTGGACTCTTTTAAATTCAGTCAGAGATGCAAAATATGCACTAGAGCTTCAGAGGTTGAACTTAGCCAATAGTGTAAAGACTATAAAAGACTCCAGTCCAACAGGAATAATTGAGGGAATCTGAAAAAATGACCATACTGTGTGACTGTCCACATTAACATGTCGGTGTTCACAAACTTGGCACACAGTGAGATAATAAGGAGGTAGTGGGCTCGATTATATCATTCCTAAACACCAGTGTGGGGACGTCTGCCAAACCCTGTCCTGTTCCACGTTGCAAATCTTCAGAAGGATCCAAGAACAGGATCCCTGGTCATATCGGTCCGGCCCTTACTCTTTGTGTGGTGTAGTACACATTTTTAGTTAACATGTCAAAGTGTAACTAAGAAATAGACACTTAAGTTAAAAGTTGGCAGAATGGGGCATCTACGTATGCATGTCTACTGGTCCCACACAGAAATATGTGAAAAAATGAACAGGATGATACAATGAAAATTCGTGTAAATTCATCTTCGATTAATGGAAAGCGATTAATTCAGCTCATATTGTATCTGCGAATTGTGTTCTACCAGCGCAAGCCAAGCTCAGCTCCTCCGTGAAACAGCATAATTCAGCGTCCTCAGAAATCCACTCGTACATTTCCTCTCCTCGACACAAAGCAATTAATATCTTGTAATGTCCTGCGATGGATGATGACAAAGAAGGACAAAGACAGTTGGCAAAAATCCTGTTGTCCCAGTCACAGAGATTAGCATATGTGCCAGAGTAAATTGGACTTCTCCCAGAGGGCCGAGCTGTCTATGATGGTCTTGACAAATGACCATAAGCACATACACACGGGTCAAGTGTGTGAGGGTCACAGATTCATTATCACAGACAGGCTAAAAGGAGATACAGATGTCTGGCGGTGGGCCTATTGTCAGTGATACAGTGAGGATAAGTGTAGGTTTCGTATGCGTGATGTGCAGATTCACTGAATCGCAACTGAAGAGGACATTCATGATCCATTTAATTCATTTGGTCCTGAGGAACCTGTTAACCAAGCCCTCCCATTAAAGGAACAGTTCGCCCAAAAAGGAAGATTCTGTCATCGTTTACTCACCTTCAAGTTGTTCTGAACCTTTATAAATGTCTTTGTTCTAATAAACACAGAGAATGATATTTAGAAGAATGCTTATGACCAAACAGTTCTTGGACCCCGTTGACTACCATATAATTTTCTCTGTTCTTTTCTACACAAATAAACATATTTTGAAGAAAGTAGGACCGTTACCATTCTGGGGCACTTTTGACTACCATTGTTATCAGTTGTTAGTCAATGGGTCCAAGAACTGTTTGCTTACAAGCATTTTTCCAAACATTTTTCACTGCGTTTAACCAAACAAAGAAATTTTTGCTTAGAAAAAACAAATAACATACATTTGGTTTGTTCCTCACATAAATTTACACAGTATATATATTCATTTTGGAGTTTAGCAACTCTATATTGTAAACTGTTTGTAATTTTATCGGAAAAATAAGGAAAGGCTTGATAACTGGTTAACTACAAACAACCTTTACATATGTACAAATATTTTTAAGCATTACTTTTCATTTTACTGTAGAATTCGAATGCTGTAGTACTGCAGCTGGCTGTTTCTTTTTACAGTAAAATAAACTGGTTTTCTTTTTTATAGCGCAGTCCTCATTCACCTTGACGTCCACTTCCAAGAGCCAGCTGGAATCTGCATCTCCGAGATGTTATCTGCTTGTAAACATTTGTGAAAAAGTGCACATCATAAATGCACTTGGTGTCTCCGCTGTGTTTCTGCACCCTGCCCCGTATGTCATGTCGATCAAAGTGAAAGTGTATGTGTTAGAGAGGTCGGAGGATGGGATCAATCCCAATGTTTATTTAGCTCGGAGATCTGTAATCACCTGCCTTAATGATACCCAAGAGTCTCCACTGTGTTGCCTTGACATTATCACGGCATCTCAGCAGTCGGCAGGTGTGTCCTTACCAACCCGATCTCACGTGGAATCCTCACCTCGCTCTTGCAAATGAAGCTGAAGGGTTTTACTTGCAGAGGGGCAAATTCGCAAAAGTTAGAAGTATTTTCAACACGAGCTGAATCCGTTTCAGAATCAAATTTGGTATTGCAGTCTGAACCAAAACCAGAATTGGAATCAAAATCTGATTCAGAAACTTTCTAACTTATAATTAGAATCGATTTTAGAATAAGATTCAGCATATGAATGCGCATCTGAGGCATTCAATGAATACAAGAAAAAACAGTCAGCATTTCTCAAATACTCCATGTGAAATAGACTTATTTTAAAGGAAATAAGTGTGGGAAGATATGGGAAAACCTGTTGGATATCGTGCTGGGACGTTTAAAAATAATTCGAAGGTAATTTTTTTGGTAAAAATTGTTTTTTCATCAAAATATTATTCCATAACCTCTTGTGTATCGTCCAAGAAATATTGTGGTAAAATGATCTTGTTTATTGTTGAGAAATTGCGATTTATTCTGACTATAGCTGATGTTTAAGGAGTCAAGACATGCCGGTGTCATATCAAAATCTGACTCCCCATTTTCCCCAAGAAGTTTAGGTAATCTGTAAAGTGACTTTTACTTGTGATACTTGAATGTTGTGCTTTTAATTTCAACTCCTAACTTTGAACCCGTTTTTCTCCAAATTCCGTTCCTGAAAATCATAGCGCTCAGCCGTCTTCACATAACAGCCGTAACTTTAGTTTTGTTACATACGACGTACGGGCGAAATAAACACTGATTTGGAAAGGACTTGAACCCAGCAATATGTACATTTTCACCATGTGTTGGGTTTTCCAGATCGCATCACATTCAGTATATATAAAATCAGCTTTTCTTATGTGTTAGCTACTGTATTCATTAAAGCAAAACCAAATCTCCCCAAATGAACAATGGGAAGCAAATGTATTTATAGGCCTACACTGCTAAGTGCAAGATGATTGCTTAAAGAAATGTGCTATAACCCTTACAAACATTAATATTTTAATAAATTAATTTATCCCATTGGAGCAAACAGTAATTACACTTCATCACTTTCTTATGATCCCCTTGCCTTCGTATAAAGTTGTGTGACATTTTCAAAGCGATTCTGGTCGTTGCACGGCACCTGCAGTGCTGAGCGATCACCTCGGGACGGTGAGAAATGTCAGCGCTGAAATTAATTAAGTAAAAGAGCTCGTTGAAATTATTCATGAACAGTGAAGAGATGATGGCTATCATCATATTAGAGTCAAGACGAGAGTGCGCTTCTTCCAAACAGTTCAACGGCCATTTTTTTGACACCCTCAAATAACTCATGGAGGCAGAGTTTTTGCACTCATTGTTGTTACACCGATGAGCGTGTTTTGATAAAGGAAGGTTAATGTAACTCCTTTCTCCTTCTAGTCTTAACATAACTCCAGAAGAATACGCTCTTTATAATACAGGTGCCACACGAGGGTGCTTTAAAACAATCTGCGGAGCTATTTTCTGAAATTGATGTACTTTTTATACGATCCCGTAGGAATCCATTTCTTCATCTACAGATCCTTTTTTTTACGTACAGATTTGTATTTTATTCGTTTTCTATTTAAGTTATAGTTTGCCCCATATGACTTTCATTGTAAAAACACAATACCGCTGACACGTTTCTCAAGATATCTTGTTGCGCAGAAGAAAGTCATATGTGTCAACCTGAATGACAGTAAACGTTGCCAGAATTGTAGTTTTGGGCGTAGTTGGGTGTAGTTTTTTAAAGGCGCAACGTGGAGATTTTAGCGACATCTAGTGGTGGGGTTGCCAAATGCAGCCAATGGCTCACTCCACCCCTCCCTTTTGAATGACTCGCGGAGGCTGACACAGGACTAAGGTGTCATCACGTTTTTGCTTCTTTGCCGAAGGGAACTAAGGAATTTAGCAAACACGCTCTGTAGAGCAGTTTGTCCGTTATTACAATTCATGTAAGGGGACCTCCAATGTATATAGATAGAAAAAGCATAACATAACGCTTCATTATATAAGGTCTTTATACACATCTAAAGACACAGTTATGGGTATTATATTGCATTGCTGTCAATAGATCCTCCCAAAAATGACTGGAATAAACTGGACCTTTAAAACCTTTTAGCATGACCTCAATCCTTGTTCCCCAATGTATCGTGATGTTGTGTTCTTCAAAAATTACATTCAAATTTAGCTAAATATCCCTTTGTGAATACATTTTTTTTATTTATAATTTCTATTCAAGCTATACAATTGATAAATCATGCAAAATGTGTGACAATAGTATTTAATATGTGCATTTATGACGGATAAAATGCTAGCTTTAAACCATCCCCAAGGATTCATCTGCTTTATTAAAAAAGGTTTTTTATTTCATGACTGAAAAACCTAGTTTAGGCCTTTGGGGAAAATATCAGACTTCCCTGTAATGTATGTATATCCACTGCAATAGACTGTCATGATCACTTGACAACTAATCCTCTTACTCTTAAACCCTTTTTGACAGGTAACATGACTTTATATTCCAACATCCATATTTCAGCAGCATCTCTGTTAACTTGAAGTCATAAAAAGTACAACATCATAGCATACGTCTCTTCAGAATAAGTGGCTTAAGTATTCAAATGAATTGATTAGGATTGCCACTTTCTTCATCTGTTCGTCTCTTTATAGATAAAAATATCAGCTAACCGAATGCAAATATACATAAGCAACATTTGCCATTTATCATTGTAGTTATGTTCCGTAGGTTTCAAATCAAATGTAAACTTACAAAGGGTAACTAACCCAACATCTTTCTAAATCTACAGAAAGAAAATGATCAAATGGTTATTGAGTCTCTACAGCTGAGAGATCAAACCTGGCACGTTGTCAATAATGAAGAGTTTTAATAGCTTTTCCGTGTTCTCAAAATAGCCGGAGGTTCTGCTAATGACTGTACAATAGCCCCAAAATACATCCAGCCAGAGGAACATTATCACTTTTGATTTCAGCCCAACAGAATTTAATAGAGCCCCGCAATGACTTCCAGCAAAAGCACTTAAACAAAGAAGTCTCACTGCGTACGATATATTTCCAAATCAATATTTCATTAACTGCAAAGAGGCAACATGTTAATACTTGACTTGAATTTGAAAAGTTGAACTTAATGTTTTAATACTATGCAGTGTGCAGTAAATGGAAAGAAATAACTATTAATGCAAATGTGAGATGTTAATGGACATTATATTATCACCAAACATTACATTTAAATATTTGACGTCTGCATTTACATCTGCACATACATAGTTAGCTCATCTGCAATATGTCTCGGAGACGTCGTAACACGTCTGCTACAGATCTGTTAACATCTGCTGCGTAAAAACATCTGCTAAACATCTTAGAAAGAGCAGTTGTTCGTCCATTGTAAATCATCATCTGGATCTATATGACGTCTGATAGCAGACATCTCCGAGACGCATTGCAGATGAGCAAACTATATATAGATGTGAATGCAGAAGTCAAATAGACGTAAGCCAGAGGTATGTGTGCTATCGGGGGTCTTATTTGTGTAATAACAATGTGGAAAAAATAAGCAGTTCAGTTGTTTATGGTGGAAGTTGATGAGAAACGATTTGCAAGTAGCAACAGTGACACCTAGAGGTCGGTATAAAAAGGACTCGTCTCACAATTTTCCTCATTTTTCTCTAATAAGTGTTTCATCAAACTATATGCTGGACACATTGCAAATATATTTGCTCTATGTATGGAACTATGAGAAGACATAATGATGTCAAATTAGTACAGAAATGAGACATTTAGGCCGCCGGCCAGTACTTCAGTAGTAAGAAAATAGCGAAAAGTCTATTTACTAAATAAGTTAACAAACTCAGTGGTAGATATGTGTTTTGCTTTTAATTATTTAGTTTTAATCCAAAGGGACTTACATATGAGAAAGCATTTAACATTTCACTGATCAGTCCTGTTTCACACTGAAGGGGTGTTATTGCATGTACATTATCCCGCTTCTTACACGGCTACTTGTCACGTGAGAAAAATACTGAAACTGAAATGTGAATTAGAAATATTTGATTTGAATGCAGACCTTCCAGTAAAAGCTGTTTACTTTCGGTTTTAAAGTAAGAAACGACGATCAAATGTCACGAACCGGCAATTTGGTTTACTAATTTGTAAATATACTGTCGTATATGTTAATAAAAGACACATTTAACTTGTTTTAAACTGGCTTGCCGTGAGTTATTAGTTTTGAGAGGTAGTTATCTGGGAATAGGCCATTTTCACAATGACGTCATTCATCTTTCGCCTTTTTCGCGAAGAAAGCGGTGTATCACAACTTCCGTTTTGCACTAAAATGTAACAACAGCGACTGAAAATACAAGTGGTCAAGACATCAGTAAGATCATTATTGTGTTTAGCATCAGGCGTGTTAATATTTCGTAACGTTATTGACTGACAGAACACGTATTCGAGTACTTATCCTAGCACCTTCGCTAACGCAAAAAGAAAACAAAACACTTACCTTTTTAAGTTGACCTTCATCGAAGAATTTCTATCCTTTATCTAGCTTTTGATCTTGTCGTAAGCGACTAGCCGTATTTGTGGCAGTTGTGTAATGGTCTTGGTAAACTCAATAAAGAAGGCGCTAGCGGAAGTAACGCTACGCTGCTTCGCGGCAGAACAGAAGACGCGTGACCTCATGTGAAAAGGGACTATAACGAAACTGCAAATGTCACTACTGTCCAATCAGAATCAAGCATTCTTACGAGCCGTGAAATAATATAAAATAAACAACAGTGTCTTGCAGCATCTGCCACACATTGTGTCAGGAAGCTTAAATCATTTGTTTCTGTGTCTGCTTCAAGCTGATAAATGAAGTTCTGTGAAAAGTGAAGAGCTCATTTTTAATCTGTCCATTTCAGATTATTCAGACAAACTGAAATAAGCCTGAATCTTTGTAAAGTCTTTCAATATGTTATGCCTTGACAAGGTTTGACAAAATTGAAGTTGATATTGGACATATCCAAGCTTTTTCTAAATAATAATAAAGAAGCGATAGGCTTTAGCTCACAGAACAGCTGTGATTTGATTCTTGCAGCGAGTGGGAAGATATTTGATGGAGGGTCTTTATCATTCCGAATGGAATTTTACGGGACAAATAAATATTGTGAGTGCATGATAAGTCATCAATAATTTTGGACTTTATGACCTTCTAGAAGCAAGCATATACAGCAAACTTTTCAAATATTATTTGAAGACGCACAATTTGCCATGGTTGTTTGCTTTAGCTGGGTTTCCAGCTATACTCTGAGAAATGTGGAGATAACAGGTCCATTGAACCCGAGTGCTGTGTGTGCTGGTCAGTGGGAGTTAAGGAGGAGATCAGAACTCTAACCTGAAATTGAGGGCACCTGTGGTTGAAATTGGGGCCGTAAGATGCTGTTTTATCAAAGAGCACACCGCAGGGCTTCAGTCGTACAAGAGCTAGCAAACAGTGGAGAAATTAGAGACATCACAGACAGGTTTACGACCACTGAGATCTGATTCACTGATCCAGGTTTGACTTTCTGCAGTGATGGCTGCGGTTTTAATGGATTAAAGGGAAGAACGCTGACACAAGATCAGTGTAGAAGGGTACCTGGAGCATCAAGAACAAAGGTTACAGTGGTGAAAATTCAACAACATTCATAGTAAATAAGGGGCTTTATTCGGTTATTGACAGATACCCCATAATAAATTCCTTTTACTAAAGGTTTTTACTAGGCCTGTTTATGCGTCACATAAGAATGTGTTGATACTGATGTTATTTTTTTATATACCATATAACTGCAAATGAAATAAATGTGCAAAAAGTATGTCCTTTCTATAGTAAATCTGTTTCCATAATCGAGCTAAAAGAGACAATTATTACCCATTATTAAAAATACTAATGTCTGCATACACTACAGCATTTAAATAACCAGTTTTTAGAGAAACTGATCAAGAATTACTTGTTCAATACCACCCAAAAATGCATCTTTATTCCCCCTCAAGTCATTATAAACCTGTGTGACTCTCTTGGAGTACACAAAAGAATAAGAAAAAACACTGGCCCCGTTCACTTCCATGTATGGACACAAAAGACATTTCTCAAAATATCAGAGTCAGATACAGGTCTGAACCACATGAGGGGGAATAAACGATGACCGAATCTTTATTTTTGGGTGAAGATCAATTTCTGTCAAACTGCAAGATGTAAAACCGCAACCTTGAAACATTTCAGACAACAGTTCCAGAAGTCTATTTGCTTGGATGTTAAAAAATAAAGACCTTATTGTTACAAAAAGTGGAAAATTACCCTTTTACGATCGGATTTGAACCCTGTCTGGATGCTGTTTACCAGGTCTGGGTTGATAGATGGAGTTGACACTCAAGGCAACACCATTCGCTCAAATGATAAGCCATTAAACAGAGCTGCTTCAATTTCACCATCCTAATTTAATGAGGGGAACTAATGAAAGTACAAAATAGAGCCAGGGACCCTGTGTGCTTCAGATAGCACAACCGCAGCTAGAGGGGTTTTGGGTAATTTGGCATCGAACAATTTGGTTGAAATAAATCCATTTTCTATAAATAAAATATTCATTACGCTCCTCGCCGTGTAGATTAAACATTTTTGTTCAAATTAACGCTGGAATTCTTTTATGTAAAAGACAATTTAATACTGAAATTCGCCAGAGCTGCCTGGAATGTTTGAAAAGTCCTACAGAAACACAAGAATGAGTCATAACGAAGTACCCCATATGGTGCACTTGGTTAGGAATCTACTAAAGAAAACAATATATGAAGAGTTTGGTTCCAAAATGAGATAACTATTTTTTATAGTGCATTCCAATTAATATCAATCAAACTGCAGTTGGTTCGTTTTGATTTAAGCCATAATAACCCAAAAGACTAACACAATAAAAACATAACAACATAATAAAAACACGATTGAGTTTTGGAACCAAACTCCTCATATAGAAGCCTCAGATTAAACAGAAAAAATAAGGATCTTATGAAGAGAACATTATAATATTAATTATAAATGTGTCATCCGCCAGTGAGAGATAATGTCAGGCAATGTCAGAAAGAAATGTCACTCATAGGTCAGGCATCACGGTCTACACTAAAAGTGCACATTAGTTCTGAATATTGTAGCTCTATATAACATTGACTAATAATTCAAATAGTAAAACTGTAACAGCCTGGAAACGACGTGCTTAGGATCATTTTTTATTCCTTCATTATTATTTACACAAACACCAACAAAATAAGGTCATTTGAAACTACAGCGAGTAAATAATGGTTCTGTTCTTCAGCTCCTCCACATACTCTTTGGCCTGGTCGAATCCCGTCTTCTGGTCCACTTTGGGTGGCACCCCCTCAACAAGCTTTACAAAATAATGGCAGTTTACTTTGTCCATGATGCCAAACATTCCACGTCCGTGATAACGAATGCGTTTCAGATACTTTCCCTTGCCCGAGAACGATTCAGCTGTTGGCATCAGACCACAGAAAATATCATTTGATATTAATTTAAAGAGACAATAGTTCTCCAATTTGAAAACAAGCTCAATATTTGTCAAAGACAAAAGGGTCAAATTGACTATTGAACTTAACATATAACATTAAAATGACAACCAAAAAATACCTACATATACCTTATACCCAAAATAATAAAAGGCAATTAATTCGTAAAACTGCTTCTACATTTATTTATCTATATAGCACATTTAAAAACAAACTTTCCTTTTTTAAAGAAGATTTTTGAAGACAGATTTGAACTCAAAACCAGTAGGGACAATAAGAACGAGAAGCCATAAAAACAGGGGAATGAAAATACATGGAAACTTAGCAATATTATTATAGAATGTTAAATTCAGAACGGTATCTTGTAGTAAAACACTAATGAAAAAACAGTAATAAGGACCGAATCTTCCAATGAAAGATATCTTAACACTTACCAAGATACAGATTGGATTTGTATTCCACATTGTGATTCCTGACAGCCATTTCCTGGGCTTCCAAAAGAACCTTTAACACAAAACACTTACTGTAAAGGTCTTTGAGCAAACAGTCCGAACATTTTCGTATGCGTTTTTCATATTTGTGCTCGTCCGTACGTTGTCTCTGAATTGTCAAAATGCAAAAAACGCAGAAAATCCTGTACCGATTTCTTTTAAATATCGGAGGCAGTGTGTAAATGTGATTGACACGACGGACGCGAGGCCTTTATTTTTCAACGTGCTGAAATTTCAGACTCGATGTGCAATGGCCTTTTTTGCAATGGTGTCAATTGTATTTAAGCATTCTTAGGTTAAACAAACTGAAATCACCAATAGTATTTTACCTCTTTGATTATTTTGGCTCCTTTCTTGTCATTGAATTCCAGCTGAGTGAGTGCCTGGTCAACGGTCATGCCTTTGATCTATCAAACAGATATTGACATTAACACTTTTGACAGATGGTTTTAGGCAAAGCAACTTAAGGTATACATTTTATCAGCATTTGTGTTCCTTGGGATTGTGTTAATACTAAAAAAAACAATTTCTTCAAAATAAACTGAAAAACTACAACATTATATATATATATATATATATATATATATATATATATAGGCATTGTTGTAGTATATATATATTTATAGTGGGATAAAGATACACTTGTACTTGTAGTAGATTCCCACTTACCAGCTTCGCCAGGTACCACATCTTGTCTTTACTGTATTTAATTTGACGTCTGCTGTGATAAATCTCCTGTTCGGAGAGAAAGCATATGTCGGTCTCATGAAGATAGGAACATATGAATCGTGTGTTAATGTCAATGAAATGTCCCACTAACAGCTGGTCTCCGTGGCTCATCTTTCTGTTGTGGTGGATATACAACGCGATTGTTCCTCTCCCAGTGTTTGCTGTTCAACTGTGTGTTCGTGTGAAGACAAGACACGTGAGATGAAGCACCACGCAACCTGAAAACGGCACAAATAAAAAAGATTCCTTTATTGTGTTATGCACAAAACGTAATGCAGCGGGTATTCGCATTTGCATTTAGTCGTTTAGCAGACGCTTTTATCCCAAGCGAAAGAGTTCAGGGAGCAATAAGCGATGTGTCATAAAAGAGCAATAGGTGCTAAAAGGGGCATCTTTATTGCATAATAATAAAACACATAACCGCATTTGACGTCTGTAGTGTGTCATTAATGATATATTTATTAGTGACACCACCGCACGGGTTCCGTTAGCTCACTGCCGTCCGTCTGTGTCCTTACTGCACAACACGTACTTTATTTCTCTCACCTATAGTTTATCTGTCCACAAAGGCGTCCGAACGCGGATAAACCTGCAAACGATGTCCGTATAGTTACTTACGGCAGTGATTTACATCTATTACGATGAATAAAGCGACTGAATGTTAAGATTGACTTACCAGCCCATGTCACCGCGGAGGCCGCCATGTTGAATATGTTACGACACTGCGCTTTACGGCAAAAGTTTCAAAGCGGAACCGTTGAAGGACGTTATGCTATTTGTTTGGCTCACTGTTGTTGGTAGAATCGTTATAAATATAACGAAAACATATTGTAGTTCATTTTTGTACGCTTATGTATATTCCTCGTATATTTATTTGAGCGTCTCCATGGTAACAAGGTCCCTCCCTCCCTCCCGTGCCGTATCATCTTCACGACAGTCATTTTTCGGCAGCCGGAGGTGTTTTCAGCAGCATGGGTGCATGCGAGAGAAGCTGACCCCGCTTTGAACTTCGTTTCCATCGTATTTTTACTACAATGCACGAAAGACGTCTGCCGGCCTCGCCGAACTGGTACTGTTCACGCTGCAGTGATGTCAATGTCAACGGAGTTTTGGGGTTTGGAGCAAAGAACGTTATTCACCTGGTTCAAGTGACGGCTACATGTCCGGCTGTCGTAGGTAAGGGATGACATCCTATCTTTGATCGTAGCTTCTCAAGGTCTGATCAGTCCGTGTTTCCGCAGGCGAGCTCGTCGGACACACCGAAAGAGTTTCTGGTTTTGCTTTCTGTCACCACAATGGACAAGAAAACATCTGTGCCAGCACATCAGATGACAAGACTGTTAAAATCTGGGATGCTGATCAGAGGGTTCTGGTGTCTGAGCACAATGTGCATCAGGTAAGTGAATTCTTTTGTCATGCTTGACTTTAGCTATTGAAATACATTGATTTCAAAACATTAAACCTCTGTTTTGCCAGGATCCGTTAGTTTATAAAGCTCACCTGGTGTTTATGTTCACAATTTCAACCAATCGTATTGTGGCTTTGGGATGTCTTTGCATTTCCAGGATGTGCACAATACCAAACACACCACGTGCGCATTTATCATATTCGTCTCTCATAATATGTGTTTCCGTTTGTTCAGAACACCATCTCTGCAGTTCACTGGTCTCCGGTGCAGAAACATCTGCTGGTGACGGGAGATGAGAAAGGAGTTGTGGTGTGTTATCGCTACACCAGTAGAGACACCCAAAGCTTCTTCCCTGAACCTCGAACCATCTTCTGCTTATCCTGCTCTCCACACGAGGAAAACTACATTGCACTGGGGTAAAAGCTCATTATATTATCGTTTAATGCAGGGTATCGTCTGCTTTTTCATTAAGGTCTTGACAGTGGAATCTGTCTGGTGTTGGGTGCAATCCTGGAGCGATCAAGGTCCATTAGTGCTGCTTGGGAAGCTATTACTATAATCTATTGCTATAACTAACACAATTGACAAGGGATTTGAATGAACCTCTAATGCCAATTAAAGTTTGCCACATGCACAACCGCTCAAAAGTTTTAGAACACTCACTCGCAGTAAAACACGGGAATCGAAACTGTGGAATAACACAAAGGGAACTATGAGGATTAAAGTGCTCTTGTTGGTTGGCTAAATGATTAAATGTGATGTAAATGGCTATTGTCATTATTTAGTCAAAGTCATTCATTTAAAAACACTTTTATTCAGTAAATTAATTTGTGCATATACATTTTTAATTCATAAATATATACACAAATTTGTATATATTTTTCTTAAATTTAATGTAAATTATATATAAATATATTAGTGTTTTAAAACGATTAATCGTGATTAATCGCATCCAGAATAAACGTTCATGTTTACATCATATATGTCTGTGTACTGAGCATTTTAATATTGCTTTTATAAACATAGTATTTTTCCTTAATATATAAAAATGTGTATATGTAAATTATATATAAATATATTAGTGTTTTAAACGATTAATCGTGATGAATCGCCTCCATAATAAACGTTCATGTTTACATAATTTATGTCTGTGTACTGAGCATATCAATTTGGCATTTATAAACATACACATTTATGTATACACATTTAGGACATATTTATACATTGATTGTCCTAAAGACAATCACAGCCCTATTAGCAACCACCAACAACACAACAGCCACAAAGCAATGTGTTAAAACACCATAGCAACACCCTAACATAACGTACTTTGTTTTTGTTTGATCTTCCTCCTGTAGCTATAAGGATGGGATGATCGTAGTGATAGATATAAGTAAGAAAGGAGATGTGGTCCATCGGCTGAGAGGACATGATGATGAGATTCACTCTCTGGCCTGGTGTCCTCAACCCAGAGAAGAGCCGCTGTACGGACGCTGTACAGAAGAAAACACAGGTGACTTCACCCGTTTGTTTTAAGATCCACTCACTCAATATTATTGTCTGTCCAAATGAACGGATACATTTCTATATCTCCTGGTCTCTTTTCATAGATGGAAGCAACGGGCTGACAGAAGGAGCAGAGGCGGGGTGTCACCTGGCCTCAGGCAGTCGAGATCAGACCGTGCGGATATGGAGCACAGCCAGAGGCAAAGGTGCCGGAGATGCTCAGAACTCCCAGGTTTTTAAGAATATCACAGAATCCAGGTACCATTCAGGTCACCGTGTTTTTCATTTCAGGTGTCATGACCCTAAAGCTTCCCTTCTTGAAGAGGAGAGGAGCTGGAGTTGATCCAACGGTGAAGGAAAGACTCTGGCTGACCGTCCACTGGCCCAAGGGGAGATCATCACAGATTGTGTCTAGCTGTTTCGGGTATGGGTGTATAGACGCTCTTGTGCTTTGTTGTGTTGGATATCAATGCTCATCTTATGTGTTTGGGTGCGTGCAGTGGTGAGATTGTCATGTGGGATTTGATGAAGTCGGGCAAGCAGAAGTGGACTCTTTTGGGAAGTTCATCGGACGGACAGAATCACGGACGCATCGTCTTTAATATGAGCTCTTGTAGTTTGGGGGAGAGGGAACTTCTGCTCAGCACCTCGATGGACAGAGAGGTGAGACTTTTCTCTTTACTAACAGTACTTTGTCCAACTTTAATGTGTTTTGATGGTTCATTTCAGATTAAATGTTGGGACCTTTCATCTCTGGAGTGTTGCTGGACGTTGCCTACTCTGGGAGGGTTTGTGTACTGTCTCAGTTTCTCTCCGGTGAGCACCGGCTGTCTGGCTCTGGGGGTCGGGGACAGCATGATCCGGGTGTGGAACACCCTCTCTATTCAGATCAAATATGACATCAGGACTTTCTGGCAAGGGATCAAGTCAAAAGTGACAGCTGTGAGTCTTTTCATACTGTTATTACTTTCAATTTAAGATATATGTTTATATGTATATTTTATACAAATTCAAATACAGGTATGGGTAATTGACCAATAAATCGTATGTGTGTTCTACAGTGTGACATGGCAACAATAAAAAGACAAATGGTTAAAATTACGTTGTTTTATGTTATCAAATTATATTTATATGTATCATATTAAATTGCATATGAGAGATTTATTATATAAACACAAAAATGTAATGAAGTTTTCACCCCTTTTTTCAGTTGGCATGGCATCCATTAAAAGAGGGCTCGCTAGCTTTTGGTACGGATGATGGTAAAGTGGGGATCTATGAGGTTTACTCTAACAAGTAAGACCAACATATGCAGCTGTATGTTTTTAAACGTTTACGCTGGTATTCGTGCACAAATAATGACAATACCAAGAATAAATTTGGTATAAAAATTATATATTTGTAGTTATATTATATGTGGTCCACTAAATAGTGACCTGTGGTCTCCTTTATAAATGTTGCGTACGCACAAAACGGGGCTGAAACGTGCGTACGCCAAATTCCACGCAAATGTTGTGATCTACCAAAAAAAAAGTTGACGGGAGAATGTGAGCACCTGTAAGCAAACTCTGACCCATGCGTACGCACGTTCTGGAGACGGGGGGATTCGGCGACACAAACGGTGAACTCGAGTTAGATTGCAGAAAGTGATGTGAGAAGAACGATTATAAGCAGGCTATTAATGCCTCACACACATTACATTCCACATTATCACGGTGAATAAATCTGCAGTGTTATTTGCACTTGTATTGAATTCTTTCATGCACCATGAGGAGGAGGAGGAGGAGGCCTGACTGCATGGAACACATCAAATACCATTAGATAACTGCAGGAAATGGTGTAAATAAATGACTTATTACATTTTTCTTCAACACTGTGCATATATCATCGAAAGTCAAAGTCTGGAAATACAGCCCTTATGATCTAACATAATCGTTTCTATATATATGTCCTCCGTATCAGTCCTAGCTGTAATGGTGTTCATAACAAATCTGGAACGATAAAACATTCGTCTTTTACATTTATGTCTTCAAATCTCTGGTAAAGGATACCAATAAGAATACCAAGATTTTGGTAAGATGTTAATGATTTAATGGCTGTAAACATATAAATGCGGTGGCGTCAATAGGCAAATTCTAATAATGAATCATTATTATTATTAATACTAATCATATCAATTATTCATTTGTAAAGCGCAGCGAATCTCATATGTGGACATCTGTGATGTCGTTGTGAAGATAAAGGATTGGATCGGGGATTTTATATCATTTTGAGTTATTTTCCTATGGTGCCTGATAGCAGTCGGACCCGGAAGGGGTATGAACTTCCATATATGGTGGTGCGTGACGTGAGGCTTCACAAGCGGATTGGATGCCAGGCTTCTTTATATAAAGATGGGCATTCATGAGGTGCTTGGCGTTGACTATGATTAAAAGTGGGCGTGTACAGGGCGAGATATGATTTATAAAGCGAATTTTGCTTACAGGTGTGAATACGTACAGTTTTTTTATTAGAGTTTATATAAGCTTTCGGGGGCACGTACACTTTTAGTGAGGATACTACGCATAGTTTTATAAATGAGACCCCTGGTCTAGCTGATAGTGCACATCCTCCTGACATGTTGAAGTTTACGCATTTGGCAGAAGCTTTTATCCAAAGCGACTTACATCGCATTTTACTGTACATTTGTTTCTGACTATGTGCATGGGATCGAATGCATGACCTTTGTATCGCTTTGTATCCGCTGAGACACACGAACGCTTTAACTTTGACACTCGTATATTGCTCAGACTTCAGTTTGCAGACATTCTTTTTCTTCCCCTCAAAACAGGGAAAAAATAAATAAAATGACAACTTTAATATAAATTTTGCACACAGACCACCTCTCATCTCAAGCACTTACCACCGCCGAACCATCTATACCCTGTCGTGGGGTCCACCTGTGCCGCCCATGTCTTTCGGTAAGTCTCTTCACCACACACACCCTCATGACCCAGTAAGCGCTGAACTCAGAGTGACACCGTGAGCGATCCGTCAGCAATAAGTGATGCTCGGCTCATCTTAACACGCTCTGTAATTGAGCGAGCGTGGACTGAATGCCGGCGCTCCCTCCGCACAGTTTGTTGGGTAATCAAAAAATGAAAACTTAATTTTGCCCGTCCGCTGACAAATGACACGTTTATCGCCGTATCCATCTCTGGGCCCGTGCGGGGGAGTGAAGGTAATTGCTTTTGTTTGAGAGCTGCTGATGGGAGACGGCAGCTGGGGATGATGTGATTTGTTTACATTCTTTCGGCGGTGTGTTTCCTCGGCTCATCTCCCTCAGGATATCCTGCTTAAATGTGTTCAGCTGGGATGAATTTTAATATGTCGGATCGTCTTTGGGTTTCTAAAGCAAACTTTAAAGTTTTTAAAAGTGAAATGAGGAAGCTTTTTCGATATAGATTTAAATCGTTTTTCATTTGTTTGGTAAATCCATTCGGCGGCTACTAAATACATTTTTTCATGTATCGTGCTGTCTTCCTGTGCATCATCGTACATATTTGTGATTGTGGGACTCAGGAGGTTCAGAAGATAAGCCGTCCTACAGTTTGTACAGTTGTGCCGGGGAGGGCGTCATCTTTCAGCATGACCCCTGGAAACTCGCAGGAGAGGCCAGTAACATTGACAAGCTCATCTGCGACACCAATAACATCAAAGTGAGTCGAGAAATCCCTCTTTCTCTTCTTACAGAACAGTGAAATGGTGATGAAAATGTGATTTGGTTATTTTGGTTAAAGCACAAGATGGCCCCGCACACAGATCTCAGCTGGAAGCCGGATGGCAGCGTTCTTGCCATCGGAAATGAAGACGGGTAAGAATCTTAAGCACTTTTTATTAGATGTCATTCTTATAGACAGTTTCAACAGTGACAACATAAGCAAGCGTACGTACGTGGTGGGCTGCAGTTTACTTCCGGTACACATTCACAAACGATAAAGTGCCTGTAGATTATTTCTTATAACAAGCAAAAGAAACCGAGAAGAAGCGTTACTTGACTGAACTTGTCTCTCCAACGTTTTGAATTTAGTCTTTTTTGTGGGATCGGGACGGGAGAGGTTTGAAAATCCACTCCTGTGTCTCCGTCTATTGTGTAGTGTCAAAAAGATGGAACAGCATTGTTTACGTTTTTCAAAGTGGTCAATAATAAAATTACATTTTGGGTACCGACCCTTAACCTTATAGTAAATGCGTGTTGTTTAATTACATTACTTGATATATTCATAGCTAAGTAATATCTTCATCATGATAGTTATGTATTCCTTATATTGGCTGCACTTTATTTTACAGTCTTCTTACCCATGTACAGACTATGTTCTTACCGTGTAATTGTACATTTATGTATTAACCCTGAACCGAACCTAAATAATAAGTAATAAGCACTGATGGTGCACATATTGTAATATAAATCACAATATATATTATTAATAATAACTGTTATATGAAACAGTTATTTTTCACAGTGTTTACATTACTCTGTAGTATTTGTGTATTGCGTAGTAATATGGGCTCCTTAAATTAAAGTGAAACCTATCTTTTCCTATGCAATATTAGTTTACTTTTCTTGAATTGTTCATAAAAAACAGAGTTATTATAATATGAACTTGCTGTTTTTTGAACAAGAAGCTTTATAATGTAACTACAGTCACACAAACAGCAGATATATATTCTAACAGGTTTTATGTTTAGTTTTTTGTAGGAAAAGAGATCATTATCAGATCCTTCGTCGTATTGTTATCGGATCATTTTTATACGGATGCTTCTCAGCTTGTTAAGAGAGATACCGTATGTCCGTCACACCATGAGGTTTTTATTTCTTCAGGTCCATCGACGTGTTTAAAGCCCCGACATTGAAGCTCCTGTGTTCAGTTCAGCAGCATCATAAGATCATCAATGCGTTACGCTGGCACCACGAGCACTCCGCTCGGTCAGATCTGCAGTACCTGCTCGCCTCCGGCTCGAGTAGCGCCACGGTCTACATTCACGATCTCAGGAGCGCCATAGGTCAGAACGTGTCTTTCGATCTCTCATCCGAGAGCTCTCTGAATGCTCTTCTCTCATCAGTGTTCATCTCTTTCAGAGACCCCATCTGAGAGCTCAGCACTGGTGACTGAACCCTTCAGGACTCTGTCTGGACACACCAACAAAATCACCGGTCTGGCCTGGAGCCCTCATCACGACGGGCGCCTGGTGACTGTGTGTTACGACGGCACAGCTCAGGCAAGATTTACATTTCGTATTCGCACGAAGGAAGCTCTGAATACTGTGCAGGTTCAGTTTTTTATTATAATGTCTTTGTGAACAGGTGTGGGATGTGCTGAAAGAGCAGCCGGTGTGTAACTACAGGGGTCATTCAGGGCGTCTGATGTGTGTGCAGTGGTCTTCGGTTCATCCTGACCTCATCTGGACTGGTGGAGATGATTTCACTTTGCATGAATGGGCCGTGTCCAAGCAGGAGCACGTCACACCCCCCAAAAGTACATTACCAATATATCAAACATCAGTTAAAGGTTTAAAAAAGGAAACTGATTTAGCAGGAGCTGTGGTGTAGGGGTCAGGTGCTCATACAGGAGAGTGACCGGCAACATTTCTCAGTCTCATTCCTCCAGTTATTTACCAGATGGTATTTACGGTGTTGTTTACTAGAAATTATTATAAAATTGTGTATTATATTATGAAAATATTCTAAAAAGATTGTTGGAAAAAACAATACATTTCTAGATTTGATGGCAACAAAATATTTTATATTTATATTTATTTTGGTTTTATTGCAAGAACAAATATTTACTTTCTAGTGTTAAATCTTGAAAAATGTAATTCTTTTCTTAGGATATTCCCGTTTAGGTAAATTTTCAAGATAACAGTACACTATACATTTTAAATATTTGTTCTTTCAATAAAACCAAAATATTAAATATTTTTGTTGCCATCAAATTTGGAAATGAAACCGGAATATCCTAAGAAAAGAACATTTTAATTTCCAAATTTGTTGGAATATTTTTAGAGACGCACCGATATTTATCGACCAATAATCGGCATCAGTCAATAAAAGCAATTATTCACACTGTCGGCCAATAGTTTAAAAACAGCCGATGATCAGGGCTGATATATATTTGCGCAATAAAAAGTGGACAAGAATAAATGCTATAAATTTGTGTTCTGTATATGGAAAATGTTTAGAAACATCGCCAGTTTGATGTTCAATAATAATAATCAAAATCAAATAATGAAATGCAAAGGTTAAGAAATATTAATTTACTCTTCTGAATCTGTATCAGCAGAAATCACTTTTTTATTGTTCCTTTCATCACCATTAGAAAAATTATGTCAAATACTATGAGGTTTTTGTTAGCATTTTCCACACTGAAATTCCATATTTGATGGCAAAACATCAAACTTCTATTCATTGATCCTTCCGTCAACAGGTAAGAAACGTGTTGATATGGAAAAAAAGAGGGCACCTCAGAAAAAGTCTAAGAAGAAAAAGAAGGCACCGGGAAAAGGAGGGATGAAGGCAGAGGAGAGCGAATTGCCTTCACGAGAGGAACATAAAAGAGCAGCAGGCAGTGGAGCAGAAGATCAGCAGTCAGAAAATGACGAAGAGGAAGACGAGAGAGAGAGCGCAGACCGTCCATCCGTCACGGGTAACGGATCAGCTTTCTGTCTTTCATCTCCTCTGTGCGCTGTCTGTGAAATGTCACTCCGGTCCTGTGATGAATAACCTTCATTGTCGGGGTCACAGGTTGGTCCGGAGAGAAAGATGTGGACACGTGCAGCGCCGAGAGGGTTCAGAACGGAGAAAAGTTCATCCATGCAGTTAAAAGAGAGGTCAAAGAGGAGAAGAGAAGAGAGAAGCCAGGTTGGTTTGTGTCTGGTCTTTGATCTCGTCTGCGCAGTCAATCTAGTTTTCTTAGTTTGAAGTTTCGCAACTTATTTGATCGAAAGTTAGAATCTCATTGTTATTCACGTTTATGTAGATGTTTCTCTGAAGAAGAGAAAGCCGCGCTCCATCCTTCCTCTTAGCACTACGATGGATCACAGACCCAAAGAAGAGCTTCAGAAGGACTGTCTCACGCTGGCTGCAGTCAGACATTCACAGGGTGAGTGCCGGATATACATCACTTTAAATTATACTGTCTGCTCAATACATTTCATTGACATGGTCGGCATAGCTGGGAACGCCCACAAAAACATCACATCCGTTTGTGCCGTGGGGGAAAACAATCCATTATGATCGACGCGTGTGGACCTCATTCGGCGCTTGATCGGAGCTCTTTGTAATGATTTACGACTGATTTTGACTCAAAGTTGCTATGTTCTCTATAATAAGATATAAACCCTGATCTGAAATACCGCGGAAAAACCAGATCAGTGTTGTCCCGTCCCCCTGCACCGCAAGCCAAAGGACTTTCTATAACGTTTAACGTGAAAGCACTTCTTCATTCAGTGATTGTGTAATTTGGTCAATGTTAACTCGAGTTGGGGATAGTTTGTGTGACTAGTTATTATTTTACACTCTTTCATAGAGTCAGTTTTGTAGTTATAACCATAAGTCATAAATGATTTAAAGTGCACAAGGTCAAATATTAACGCTTAAATGGCTCTTAATTGCAATATCGAACTGTTATTTGATTAAAATAACCCTGTACACATACTTTTGTCCTCCCCATAGACGTCCATTATAAGGAAGCAGCTTCGTGGCTTAATACCGAAACAACGACCGTGTATAACCAAATTATGAAATGAATTTCTTTACCACCGATATCAAGTCTGTGTTTTTGGTTTATCGCTGGCTTGAGTCACGTTAAGCTGTCTCTTTTTAATGGACGAGGATGTGCGAAACCGTCGCATGCTTAAGTTTATGCACAAACTTTGCATAGAATGTATTAATTTAACATGTTAAAGCCACAATATGGAATAATGTTGTTATGAAATATCCCCAAATCTCTTGCAAAGTGTGATATATTTCATGCAGTTGTGTATTTACACTATCCTAAATGTTCCCAAAAATGTGTCAATCCAGAGAAATTCCTATTTAAAATAATGTCCCGTCCCTAGTCTCCATTGTATTTGAGCATATCAGTGACTTAATATCCGCTGCTCCGCAATACCCTCAGTTTCCGCTTGTAGAAACTACGGCAACACGCAAATGCAGAAGTGGCTGTACAGAATCTGTTGTTCTGTTATTGTGGTTCACGATTACTCTTTGGCGAGCAAGAAACGTAAATGTAGTTTACTGTTTTAAACACGTAAAACTGTGTAGCATTACGCTACCAAATAAATTGACAAAGTCCAATATCATTCGCGGGCTAACGTAGCATTACATTGCACATTTCTTTCAAGCTAATTCATAACGATGACATAAAATAAAATTCATTCATTACCTCGTCCGTCAACATGACTGGCGATCTCCATACGCCTATGGATGGTGAAAACGGCATGTCCCATAATTCCACACTCCTACATAACGTCATTTAGCTTCGCCTTTTGTGGTTGCGCCATCTAGCGGTCCAAATGTACACATTGTGGCTTTAAGACATCCTAGTATTTTTTAAGAAACCTTGGGATAAAAATATAGACTGTTGAATGATCCTGGTATCCTGATATTACAGTCATCTCGTGTATAAATAATGAGGAATTAAAATGGTTGTAGTCACAAATGTTTCCCGTCCTCCTCAGGTCAAGCAGAAATGTGCGTCCCAGGTGCTGGAGATCACATCCAGCTGGGTCTGTTCACGGACAGGGACGCCCTCTACAGGATGTTTCAGGTGGAAGGTGAGTTCACGATCACAACCATCAAATGCCGATCTGGAATCAGTGTGTTAAACTGACACTGGTGTTTTGTATAGAGGAGAGTCACGTGGAGGCGGGTCATTACGACTCTGTGATGTATCTCAGGCTGTGGAAGGGAGACCTGATAGGAGCTTTAAACATCGCCACAGAGAAAGGAGAACTGAACGACCATCTTCTCAGTTTAACTCCTATGGGTAAGACAAAAGCACTATACTTGCCGTGTGCAGATCTAGTTTATCATCTTTATTGGTCAGTAACGTAATAGAATTCGTGTGTTGGTCAGCGGGGTACCAGGTTTGGTCCAGGACTGTAGAGGCGTATGTGAGGCAGCTCTGTCTTCACGAGCAGTTCCTCAAAGCCGCTTCACACCTCATCTCCATCCATAAAATCTACGAGGCCATCAACCTCCTGAAGGACCACCAGTTCTACCGGTTAGAAACATCATCTCGAGTACTCGTGCGATGTTGTAACACTGTTGCCTGAATGGAAAGTGAAGGCGTTTGTGTGTTAAATCATCAGGGAAGCCATAGCGTTGGCCAAAGCCAGACTTCAGCCAGAGGACCCGGTTCAGAGAGACCTCTACATGAGCTGGGCTGCTGTGTTGGAGAAGGATGGACATTATGCCACTGCCGCCAAATGGTACAGAAACAGAGTTACAGTTCAATGTGCTGTTATAATGGAAAGCTATATAAACTGTATATAAATGTTTTCTTGTACACTTGACAGCTATCTCGCTGCAGACGCCAGCTTTGATGCCGCTAAAGTGATCGCCAAGAAAGGAGACGTGACATCTTTAAGGACCGCTGCTAATCTGGCGTGGCTGTCGGGTGAAAGCGAGCTGGCACATTCTCTCTCTCTCAGATGTGCCAAAGATTTGATGCTTTCACAGGATTGGCTTACCACGCAGGAAGTCCTAAAGACACAAGATTCTCTTCTGGTTGGTTTTAAACCGTGTTTCCGTCTGGTCACTTGACAGATTCTGTATGTTAACATTAAATGCTTGACCGTTTTTTGCTTTAGTGAGTCAGTTAGAATAGCTAAATAGATTTGCAAAGCGTTTTTATCATTTACTGTAGTCATATTTGCATATGCAGATGATGTACATAAAATTTACTAAAAAGTCGGTTTATTTATCCCGTCCGTTAGCTGTTTTTTTTGTTATTAACTGAGTGAATGAATAATGGTATTAGTAGTGATTGACATTATAGTACCATTTACAAGGAAGAAAATAACATGGTACATTTCTGCACCTTGTGAGTTAGTAAAACCCAAATATAGTATATTATAAAATACAATATTATTTGCCATAGGAAACTGTTGTTCACTTACAAGATACTGTAGTGTTTTAACCTCGCTATAGTTTACTACACCTTATAGTTAAAGGAACAGTTCACACAAAAATGAACATTCTGTCATCGCCCTCGACTTGTTTCAGACCTGTATACCTTTCTTCGTTCGGATGAACACAGAGAAAGATATTGAAGGTTTATTAAAGGTCCAGTGTGTAATTCTTTGGAGGATCTATTGACAGAGATGCAATTTAAGATACATAACTATGTGTCCAGAGGTGTATAAAGACCTTACACAATGAAGTTCATGTTTTTATCTCTATCTACATACACCGTGGGTCCGCTTACATGGAATTCGCCATGTTGTTTCTACAGTAGCCCTGAACGGACAAACTGCTCTACAGAACGCATCTTAGTCCTGTGTCGGCCACCGTAGTGCTTTCAAAGGGAGTTTATAATTTACAAAATGCTTTAGTAGTTTTAGGAAACTATAATCATACGTTGATAATGTCAACAGTATGTGAAGCACATGTATCTCCTGCTGTTGTTCACAGGCTCACAGGCTGCTGTACTGTGTGAATGAGCTCCTCACCCACAGACTGACGGATACAGATGTGATCACCTGGTCTCTGGCCTCCTCACACGACTGGTCTGGGTCACAGGACGAGCACTTCCTCTGTACAGTGCACACAGTGTGGGAGAGAGAGTTCGGCGTGACGGCTGATGATCTGGTTAAATTCAAAACCATCCTTCAACAACTAAAAGCCATTGAGAATCCTCCTGTCACTGCCAGTGTCCCAATGAAGCAGGTAGGTTCAAATAATGGATCATTGGCACTTATAAAAGCTATGAAATTAAAGCTAAAATGCAGTTTCACCCATAATCCGTTCATCCTTTTTCAGCTCTTATCTTATATCTCATTGGACGTGACACTGTGCGCGTTGAGTCAGCTGTCGTGCGATTGGCCGTCTGTACTAGAGGAACTATTGAGAGCTGTGACTCGAGGTTTTGAGGTCGGTCGCTTTAGTCTAATGTCTGAAATGAGCCGTCTGCTCCTACCACAAGGTGAGACGTGTAAATATGGGATGTGTGTTTACATTTCAGTTTCTCTTTTTCCTAATAAAGTTGAATAAAAAGCGAGTACATTTCAGTATCAAAACTCAAATGTTTTCACAGGGTTGGACTCTATGGCGTTCTATAAGGCCAAACTTTGCCCAGCTGATGAGAAAACCTTGGTGGTTTCTCGAAATATGGAGGCTTTTGTCTGTTATGGGCTCTTGTATAAGAAATGGTGGAGCCACGGTACAAATACATCCACTTTGACCGATAATAAGACGAGTAATGGTCACCATTCCATAGAGCAAAAACAACCTGAAGAGGCAGATCGTAACGGAGAAGCTCAGTCTGAGGGCTTCTGGAAGGTTTTACTCTCTGAACCTCACGCCAGTTTTCAAGCCATCCAGAGAGCCGTAGCAGATATTCAGAGTCGAGTATTGAGCCTGGTTCATCGACACAACCCGTCTACAGACTCTCTTCTGACCTCGGCCACAGAAACATCTAGTGTTACTCATCTGTCTGAGGAACATGACGGAGCTCACAGTGAAGAAAGGTCTTGCAGATACTCTGTTTTTATTTGATAACTTCTGCAGATGTTGTTAGGATGTCTAACTGCCCCTGTTTGTCATTAAAATAGCCAATCTTTTGCTTCATTGACCGCCCGGGCTGCTGAGTACCACAAAGAGCTTGCGGCTGTTCCTGAGATGATCAAAGTAATTACGGTTCCTCACATTTAACATTCGTAGTTTCATCATTCATAACATTCAAAAGATTTTTTGTTGGCGTCTTACAGGCTTACAGTAGTGTTTTTCAAACCAAATGACACAACGCATTACACTAAAGTCACAAGAAAATAACAAATACGATTGGCTCATGGTAATTGAACAAATTGAGAAAAAAAAAACAAGTATTCAATGTTTTAATGGGACAGTTCACTCAAATTCTGTGTATTTGTTCGGACAAAAGAAGTTATTTTGAAGAATGTGGGAAACCTAACAGTTCTGTGGAGCCATTGACTATCATTGTAGTTTTTCTTACTACTGTGGTTGTCAATAGTGCCCCCGAACGGGTTGCTTACAAACATTCTTTCACATTTCTTGTTAAAATAAATGTATGTAGGATTGAAACAACTTGAGGGTGAATAAATGACGACAGAATTTTCCTTCATTTCTTGGGCGAACTATCCCTTTAAAACATGGTTTTCTGTTTTACATCCTCAAAATGAGGAGTTAATGAATTCTGAAGTTAAACAATACCTTAGTAGAACAAAAAAAATTTCGTATGAAAAGTCATATGCATCTGTGATTAATCCGAATTTACGTTTTTGGGTGAACTATTCCTTTAAATATAATTATGTCATGCAAATCAATTTATTGCATTCAAATACACACAGCTAGTTTACAATGTTTACGTTGTCCACCTGAGACCACGGTTCCCTGGCCAAACCCTTAATGCTTTCAAAAATATCTTAACCTGTTGTGGTGTGTATGGCAAGCTGAATTAGCTTTCATTTTCAGATATTAATTTTTGATATCAAGAATGGAATTTCTACTATTTTTAATATCTGTAATGTCATTTTTACTAGTAAAAAATAAATCAACAATCACTTCAGAAATGTGTATCCTTAATCTGAAAAATGGAATTTCAACTAGTAAAAATAATAATTCTTGATGTCTGTAATTGCATTTTTACTCTTTAAAATCACAATAGGCTGTATAAGAAGAGTATATTATGGGCGTTTTTACAAAACAATGGCTTGCAGCAGCTTTAACTAAACCATGTGCTTGTTTTGACTGTACTTGTTCCTGTATTTCAGAAATACCCATTTCCTGATGTAATGGAGTGTTGTATTGTCCTTCTGTACCTGGACCAACACTTCGCTCTGATTCCACAGCACATCATCTCAGCTGCCACAGCGTTGTTGCACAAATATGGAAGTACAGCATCACTGCATAAAGCCTGGCAGAGACTGACACACTAGCTCTTCCTGTATGCACATGTTTATTTACTTTGAATATGTACAAATGTACTTGAGTGACTGTATGTCTATACGTTAATAATAAAATCTGAATTCGAAACTGTGGTTTCTAATAGTTGACACCTGACTAACTTTAAGCACCATGTAACTTTAACACAATTAATACGTAATTTGTTTGGAAAATACAAGGCTTTTAATTTCAAACAGACAATCTTGCTCTGATGTATGAAGCTACAATTGCACAATGACAATAGAAAACATTTTAATACACAACAGCTTTGAACAACAGATGAAATAAAAACAAAATGTACCACAAACATTTGTTGAATTCATGACGAACAAATTTAAAATGTACAAAGGACCAGCAGACTCCTGTTCCCAAAGACGCCTCGACAATCGAAAACTTGTTCTTTGCAGGAAAAATGCTAAGAAGAGTTTTGTATTTTAATATACATGCACGACAGCATATGATAAAATCCCTATCCCAGTTTCCCAGCGTCAAATTAATTTTCTATAATCCCAGTGACAACAATTGAGCCTTTCTAGAAAATATCAAAACATTTCTAAAAAGGATTGAGTATATTAAAATGCAGTAATATACACAAGCGCTGGTCCCATGCTTAAAACATTTGTGTTTTTAATACTGTAAAACAAAAGATAAAATTGTCAAACGCAGCAGATGGGAGTAATATGAACACGTCGGGCATCCTGGAACGTTGCAGTGTGATGAACTACCAAGCGGAACAGAATGTGATCGTTGGCATTTTCCAATGTCCCTTTAGAATGAATGAATGATCTGAAATCATCTTTAAGGATTAGGAAAGAGAATATCTGCTGGGTGGGATTAAAACAAGTGCATCATCCACTTGGTCCGGTCTCTGGATCATTTAGTCAGTGCTTGTTGTTGGTTTCCTCCTGCGACGAGTTGGAGATCCCGTTCTGGTTTTGTGAGGAACCCGATCCCAACCCGTAAAGCCGCCCGCAGTACTTTGCGTCATCGATGTTGTCCTCAAAAAACAGCTGCAGAGATAAAGGACGTTTTGGACATTAGAATTTCATCTAAATGCATTTACTGACACAAGTGAAGAACCTTCTAGTCATGCAGTTGGTACATTCCATTAAAATAAATAATTTGAGGATGATATTAATATAAAAATAATGATATGTCATTCAAACGCGTCAACGCATTGGAAAATACAAAGTGCTTATTGTGTGAATAGATGTTGTTGCAGTTTTTATCCAATTATGGTTCCACGAAATAAAATTGACCTCTTTCATGCGGAAAAAAGCCATTCCAGTGAGCAACGAGTCTGATCCAGCCTGGTGCTGCCTGCCGATCCTTTTTAGTTCCAGCTGGTCTGCCACTTCCTGGAGTCCCCCCTAAAAAACAAACAAACGGCACATGGTATCTTCCAACACGCACTGGAAACTGGCCATGGAAGCCTCGCACACTCTCATACCTTGAGGTTTTTGCAGCTCTTCATGAGGTATTTGACATCATAGATGGCTGGGAAGAAGAGATTTAAGATCTGGAAGAACTCGTGTTCCTCCTCCGGTAGCCGCGTGTCTGTGAGTAACTTCACCAGGTAGCCAAAATCATAGCCGCTGATGAAGACAAAGTAGTGAAATCAAAAATAATGATTCATCTTAAATGTGTCACGAACACTATTAAACGCCATCGAACCGGACTTCAGTGTCATTACCTGTGAAACGAGAGCCACTTGACGTTTTCACAAAGCACCAGGCCCGATGTCATCAGGAGTTCTGCGAAGTAAAGCGTGTCGATCCCCTCCTCCTCGTGCTTCTTAAACTGCAGCCCAGAGTTCTGGAGGAGGTCTATCGAGTCCTGCGAGTACATGTCCTCTCTGCAGTACAAACGGTAGTATTTGTGGATTTTGCAAAAGCATTATCATTCATCATAAACGCTTAGTTGTGGTTCGTGATTCTGGTCTTGGTGTTCAAAGGCGTCGTCAAATTTTCTAAAACCATACAGCATTACGGGAGGAAGGACCCATTTTGGACTCAGTGGGACCCTACGGAGTGGACACCTACGTCAGATTGAATTTGAAGTTGAACTGCCACGTTGTGGTTCCTGGCGGGTAGTCTCCATCTTCGTTCATAAACGTCAAGCCCAGCTGGATGATTTTTAAAAGGTCCACATTGCACCGCAGAAGCTGATACTGGTAGTCGACAGTACTGCGGAACTCTCCGATAGGACGGACAACCACTCCGGGAAACTCTGTGTCCTGATTTATTCAAGAATCACATTAAGTCACATTAAGTTGCACTGGAATAGCTCGGGTTTAAAATCAAGTTCTATGGAGGGACGCACAAAAATGACCAACACATCTCAGATTTTTTATCATACTACTATGGTCTCATGGACGCCCTTTTGTGAGCGACCTTACATGAAAAGGACAACGGGTTTGTGGATATGATTTGATCAATTCAATTCAAGGGACATTTTCTCATAAGTAGATGAGACACACACACACACCATAGCGATGAAGTTGTAGCTTTGAATGATCTGTCGTATCTTCCTCATCTCATCCTCCACATTGCTCGCCCAGACCTCGCAGATAATCTGACTGGTATCTGCAAGTGCGGCTGGCATGATGATGACGACGATGATGAAGACTGAAGAAGAGATCGAGGATCCCAGAGACCCACAAGCGCTCACCGGAAACACAACGCTGCCTGAAAAGCCAATGAGAGTTTGAGTCCATCAGGTGTTTTGCACTGAATTACCTCTCGCGAGCATCAAAATACGACAATTGTTTAGACGTTTATGAATGTTGGGATCAAATAAAACGCAACGGAGAAACGTGCATGTTCGGTGGAGTACTTCATTCACGCACATGCACGTAAAACGTCCTTTGAATGAAACATTACGAAGATAAAAACCCGACGACAACATCAACCAAACAGCGACCAACATTAGAGCTCGATTATACGGTTTATTAAACGTCGTATTTTGATCAGTAAATGAATAAATAGGCTAATCTAGCAGGTGAGAATTAACCGTGTTTTGGTGGATGGCGTTATGATTAGCTCGTGTTAGCTTCCGCGCTTCTGTTTCCGCCAACAAATGAACATTTCACACGCGTGAATAGCGAACAAACGGACGATCATTTACACAGTTTATCGTTTTAGCGCCAACGCTTGTTACCTGGACAAAGACTCGTGAAATGAAGATGTAGCCGCTGATGAGCAGCTGGACGACTAGCAGTGACTCCAGACACACACGCAACGCTGCTTCCGGTCCCGCGGGATTATGGGAAAACACCCGCCAATACAAAAGCCTTTCAATCAACCGCAGTGCAGGAAAAAACGCACAGCCCTTGTGTATTAGACCATTGCGATGGACACAACATATTCATTTATAATATTGTGTTTTCAATTTGATAACGTCTTAACAAAATCACTGGCATGAAAATAATTACAATAAATAACGAAAACAATGCTCGAGTCTTCAATTGATGGCACATATAAATACAACTTAAGTGATTTATTTCAGAAGTTCTGAGTTATGATCTGAGGATCACTGCATCTAAACAGATGCAATATGATTGTGCTTTATAAAGTGAAAGTAGTACAGTGAACAAATGCAAATCATATATATATATATATATATATATGTGTGTGTGTACATTTAGCCGTTTCGTCAGATATTCGGGCAATTTGCATGTAAGGTATTAAGTTTATGTAAAAAAATACTTTAAAAACTTCCACAAATTAGTTTCACCAGACGTAGCTGTCCATGCCGCCGATGTTTATTATATACTGTCGATGAGATATAACACTTTGAACTTATTATTATTAATAAAAAATCATTAAAGGGTTTTGTTACGGAAGAAATTATATCTGAAGTTTCACTAGAACAATTGAAGAGTTTGGTTCCAAAATGAGATCATGTTTTTTATTATGTTATCATGTTTTTCTCGTGCTTTATTGTGTTAGTTAGCTGTATTATTTGAGTTATTGTGGCTTAAATCAAAACTAACTGCAGTTTGATTGATATTCATTGTAATGCACAATAAAAAAAAACAGGATCTCATTTTGAAACCAAACTCTTCAAATATTGTAAATGATGTGTATACACCAGAAAACATATACATTTATTCAGTACTATAACATTTAACAACAAAAAAGACATGATTTTATAAAGTCTATGTAGAGTACAGGTTAATGTTATTGTTTCTTGGGCAAGTTGGTCCTTTTATTTATTTATTTTCAAACACCGTCCAAATCTTTTATTTCATTTAAATGTGATTTATTACAGGGCATGGCAAAAGAAGCAATGCCACCAAAAAGTGCCCAATTCTTTTTTCTAATTCTACAAATTGAGTGAAATAAAAAAGCACTTGAGGCTTTGTGTTATAGCAGATTTTGTGAACGGTCCGTAGGTTGTCTTGTCATTGCGCCGAACTTATCGGGATGAGAAAACCAAACTCACAAATACACGCAAAGGAAACATCCTAAAGATTAGAAGAGAGGAACTTTTTATATTTTTGTTGTGAAACTACAAAACATATTCTTGTGCTGGTGATATATTTACAAATCTTGTTGACAAGTACAGTGTCGATGATAAAATTCACAGCTTTCAGAAGTCTCACAAGAAAAAAAAAGACAGCAAACCCAAATCACAAAAGTGCAATAAATTCAAGCTGTACTTCTCAAACCATCTCTGTGATCAGATCAGGTCATTTCATCATTAGAACAAGATTAAAAAAATGCACTGGAGCTTCCAAAATAAAAGTCCTACTGTGAACGATGCACAACAGATCATTCATGACTACCAGCATTAGATACTGACAGCGTTTTCACCTATTGATTAATTATAACAAATCTTACAAGATGTATGTATGCATGTATGACAATGGGTTGTTAAAGAGCACCTAAGAAATACAATTCTGTCCAACCGTACGCATACTATTGTACATTATAATGACAACGTAAGACTTCTTTTCTCTTGTTCGAGCACTCGAGTGAGAAGAAGATCAATCCTAGTGTTTGCAGGTAAACTGTTTACATTCTACAGCATGACACACACATGTACATCATCGTACATCACACCGTATCTCTCACATTCAAACGAAAGAAAACGACAAAACGTGTGAAGATCTGAAAGATGAAAAAGAATAAAAATGTACCTCAATTCAAAATGCCCGATGTGAGAAATCTTCACATCACACGGCACATTAACAAGCTGAGCTGAGCTAGGATGAAGCCGACAGGAGTCTATACGTTTGGCAGTGTACTGTACGTCTATTACAGAGTCGAAAATGTGAAAACAATACAAAAGCACAAATACTCTAATAAACTGAAATAAACTACAAGAAATATGCAACAGAAAACAATTGCGAGGCTTTAAAATGAAAGAAATGAGTGTAGTATAAATATTTGGCTGAACGTAAGGCTTTGGGAAGCATTGTAGTCGGGTCTTTCATGTTGTATGGTATTCCATCATATAAAAATAAATATGCTGCACCGAGGGATGATCTATGTTTCGTATTGAATCAGGATGTGTGACCGAGCTCTTTAAATAACACTTACAGTGTGAACATTCAGATCCGTTTGTGTTTGGTACCACTGGGTGGCGCAAGAGACTAGAGTTTGTGTACCAGTAACACTTACTGGATTGTAGTTTCAGCAGGACAGACCCTGTGCTATCGTTATAAAATACACGTCACGGCTCTGTTAGTCCACTCCAGTATATTTATGCCACGTGAATGTTGTATCATTATTATTGCTATTATTAGATTAAACAAACTTAGCTGTCGACTCTAAATGACTGGAACACTGATAGCTGATCTGAGGTTGGGCAAAGACAGTACATTTGATGTTTTCTTGTGGAACAAAGCCATTCAAAACAGCACCGGAGGCTCTCAAGAGGAACAAGAACGTGTTAGGATGGGGGACTGAAAACAGAAAATGTTGCGAGCACGACCCATGGACTGCTCCCAGTGCTTTGCGTCATACACAGCAATAAAGATCAACTGCAAGATTTAACGTTAAAACGTGGACAAAACTCATGAAATTGGCCTGGTTTTGGTGGGAATGGGCGTTAGGCTAAAACAATGACGGAAAAATGTTAAGATTGTGTGAACTGGGGCATTTTTAAAGTGCTAAATTTAAACATCCGACTTAAGTCCCTAAATAGAATTGGAAAAGTCATTGGTATCTATTATCAAAATACTAGAATAAGATTAAACTGAACATTCTGCATGTGAATAAACAGATATGAGAGGAAATAGTGGGAGTGCTCATTTACATAACACAAATGTCACGATTCTTTCCCACATCGGGCAAACGTTATCCTCCGGGATCTCTGCAGTGAGGCGCGATGCATTATTAAGTGTTTACAGGGAGAGCTGGGAATTATGAACGGTGCCTTTGCAGTGACCTAGATGTGTTGAGATGATGATGTTCCAGTTTTTTAGATTTTAGCTTGCTTGATGCATAAACGGGCGAATCCGTCTCATATTGTGGAAAATGCGAGTGTTGCTTTTCACCTTAAAATCGAAAGAAATATGAATTTTTAGGATTGTGACATTACGTGCATGCCTGCAAATGGGTTATGAAATGTAATAAATGTATTTTTTTATAAATCTATTGATGCATAGGCTATTTTTTATGAAATTTAGTTTTTTTACAGTATTACAGTGATAGTTTTTTGCCCCATTCAAATGTTTGCACTATTATTGCGTCTTCTGGGGTCATTTTGCTTAGCTGTCATTACAATCACATCACAACGCAAAGATTTGAATGGTCCTAAACAGAATTTATTTTCTACATTCTATGCAAAATCATTTTTGGTTTGTTTGTAGATTCACCCAAACACACGCACTTCTTCAGTATTGTGCTTTGAGAATTGTTACAGCGTTTGCTTTCGACACAAATGACTCTTTTCCAACTGACTGACAGATTTTTCGTCACAAACTACAATAACACTTGTGCCTAAATCGAAAAAACTTAAAAAGATGCTCTTTGTATCTAAAGATGCAAGAAGAGCTTCACTTAAAAGAGACAACATCATCTTTGCGTTCGAAATGTGCTGTTTTACTCTCTACACCGATGACCTGCTATCTGATGTCTGATAAAGTGCATTAACTATCTGATGTTCTACCTGAGAGTCTGCGGAACTAAGTGCAGTTT
This sequence comes from Barbatula barbatula, assembly GCF_947034865.1. NCBI lineage: Eukaryota > Metazoa > Chordata > Actinopteri > Cypriniformes > Nemacheilidae > Barbatula > Barbatula barbatula. The sequence goes on from NC_136785.1 coordinate 13,863,095, forward strand.
CTACAACGTCTTGCGCCAAAGGTGTGTTTTGTTTGCATGTGCGGAGAGCTGTTAGCCATCTACTTAAACTACGAACCGGCCTAGTTACTGTCATGCTTTAGTTTCATGCTGGCTAAACGTTTACACATTTGCAAAATAAAAGGCTCAGACTATGTAACATAAGCGTGGACAGAATAACAGCAGGATTTATGAGCATTCGTGTCTGAAGCCTTGTGCTATAGACAGAAGTAGTACCGTAAGTTACTGCATTCACAGCATTAACATTGCGCAGTCATGCCTGGTGGGCAGAGCAGCGTTTTTCAAACTCATTTCTAGGGCTGTTAAATGATCAATCGCATCCAGAATAAAAGTTTGTTTGCATGACATTTATGGCCGTGTACTGTGCGTATTGTTTTGAATCTATAAACACATACTGTACAGATACGTGTATGCATTAAAGAAAAATATAAAAATCGATAAATGTTTATATATAAATATACGCACGCAGATATTTCCTAAGTATATACATGTATGTGTTTGTGTTTATAAATGAAAATAAACATGAACAGTACACAGACACATATTATGTAAGAAAAATGATATTCTGGATGCGATTAATCGCTTACCAGCCCTACTTGTTTCATTTTCAAATGACCCCTAAAACACCTAGTACAGATACAGACATATTCTTATTAGTAACAGAACGCAACGACAGTCACAAAAAAGAAAACTAGCTTAAAAGAAGGAATAAGACACATGGATCTACACGCTTTCAGTTAAAACCCAGCGTTTAAAATGTCTTGCCCAACGTACACTTTCTGTCACGCAGTTCTTCATAACACCACCAGATGTCAGTTTTGTTTCCATGGAAACAGCAGTTCAGACCAAAAAATACTTGAGATCCTCTACACGTCGTCGGCTGGTAGGTCAGGAACGTTGATCTTCGCTCGGGTGAAGAAGGCCATCTTTTCTCTAAGAGGGGTCAGAGCGGGCAATGAGTACACAGTCGAATAAGACGGTATCGGGCAATTTTAGGACCATGTTAGTTGGGATGGCTCGAGTAGCCCACCTGAAAGACTGGACCCCGGGGACCTCTTTGAGGCTTTGCCCGCGGATCTTGTGCACATCTTTAGCTGCTGCGCGCATCATCTTCTCCACCCTCTGTTCTTGTAGCTGCTCTTCTTGCGTCTGAGGAAAATTTGCATGTTAGAACATTGCTTGAAATTTATGATAATATACTTCTGTAATGCTTTTAAGTCACTGTGTGCAGGCTTCTTTTAGTCCGCATGAGTTTTATTTCCTTTGGTCAACACTCTGAGACAGTCACAAGCACAAAGCATTTCTTAGAGAAGGTGTAAAATAGTGAAGCACATCAGCGCATCCGGTCACATGCGTCTCACTGCACCTGTCTCTCTGTCTGTTTGAGAAGCAGTCGGAAGCGCTCATCCTCCTGCACCCACGCCGGTAGGGTGTGCTGGCCCTTCTGTCGGGCCTCTTCCAGCTGTTTCTTCAGCTCTCGCAGCACGTGCAGCTCTTCGTTCAGCCGGCTGTGTCGCGTGCGGGTCACCTGCAGGTCCAGTTCCAGATCCAGAGAGGTGCGGAGCAGATCGTCCAGACCTTTGATCTGCAACGGCGGCTGTAAGATAGCAAAGTGAAAACCATACATTAACCTGACTAGCATCTGACTAACCACTGTGCACTTTCATTCCTGTGATCTTCGGTTTAAGGACAGGAGAGTTTGAAAGACCGTGCGGTTCCTCTTAACAAAAACACTCTGAACTCTCACTATGACTTTGTTTCACCTCTCTAAAGGCTTAAATGTTTCACCCAAGGCCGTATTCACATCAAACTTGACCTCTATCTCCAAACTCTACTTCACACTGATCTCAGGTCAGCACAGAAATGTCAGCGTTAAATATTAAACAACTGCTAACATAATTCAAAGTTCTGGCTGGAGAAAGGAAAAGAGTTCAACCTTCAAGTCAACCCTCATGCTGTTAATGCTTATTTCCAATTTGATGTTTCATATTAATAGTCGTCGTATGAATGAATCACATTCAGAAAGTGAAGAAATATTCATTTAACCGTTAGAATTTAGTTAAAGCAATTAAAAACGTTTGTTTTGGCACTCTCAGATTCCAGAGTTTTAAACGGTTGTATCTCCATCTCGGCCATTTATTGTCATATCCTAACAACCCATACATCAGTAGAAAGCTTTATTATTCAGATCATGTAAAATATTATGTGAAAAATATACCCATAAGACAGGTTTTGTTGTCCAGGGTCACATATAATAAAAAAGCAGGTGAAATGTGTTACCTTCTTGATTCGTACGCTGCGTCTCTCTGAGGCGTTGCGGATGAAAGGAGATTTTTTCGACAGGGTGGAGCTGTCGCTGTCGCTGCGGTTGATCTGGTGATTTGGAAATCATGTTATACTTTAGTTTGTGAAAATGTACATTCAATGCAAATAAAACAAAGACGCGTGTTTGAAATAATATATTTTTATGTAAATTTAACAATTGTATATTAGAAAAATTTAGCCTATACTGTATATAGATATATTCGCAGATCAATGTGCTCTCACCCTGCAGATGTATTGGCTCTGTGGACCAGGAGAAAACGTCTTGGAGCGGATGATGGTGTTTCCACGCATGAAAGGGTTTTGCTGATGGACGTTGTGTCGTCTCTCTTTGGGTCGAACCACAGAGACAGAATGAGGAAGACCGTCCACACTGGTCTCTTTATTCACCTTTTAAATAAAAACAACAAACCATGTCAAGGTAACGACTCGCACACACAAACACAAAGTAAAAATAATGGTTGTTTCAGACAGGTTTCCCATCTGCCTCTGGTTGGACAAACAGCTCATGCCATAGTCAGTTTTGCCGTATCGGGCAAAGCAAGTTTCTTTTTATATGTTAAAAGAGTCAGCACACAGATGGCTTGCTTATACAGTAGCTGTCTCTGCATATAAAGCTGGGATTGAAGTATTTTGACATCAACAAAAACGACCCGCTTCACCTTCAACACTACAGGAAAGTTTCTGCTGTGTCGAGTAAAAGCAAAGCTGTCACCTTTTCCGTAATGACAGGTGTTGTTTCAGGTTCGGCTGGTTCCTCGTCCTGCTCCCTCTGACAGTCATCGGGATAAAAGTCTTCATCCTCTTCATCATCACTGATGTCTCCAAACACATCACTCTCTAGAGGCTCTGCGGGCCTGACACATCACACACATCACCATTACCATAGGCTTGAGAAATGTCATATCATTGGAATCGATCACATTTATTATTTATTTATGAATGTTTTTTTTATTTATTTCATTTTCACCTTAAATAAAAAATGATATTCTAACATTTTCAAACAAAAATGGCCGTGAATTAGAAAATGTAATTCTTCTTGTTATGTAATTAGATATTTCGTAAAATTGTGTTTTAATGTCATTTTAATATAGATTTTGAATGACCTTTTGTTTTCTACCCTTTCAACAACTTCAGCTGAGAAGTCTGTAAATATATTTAATATCACCTTTTTCTTTTTGTGTGTGTGTTTTTGCTAATTTGATCAAAAGAACGAGTTTATGTTTTCATTTCAAGTTTCATACCAAACATTTGTAAATGAAACAATATGCTCTGAAAGTTATACATATACATTTGGTCTTATTTGATACATTATCGGTGTATACACACATTTGTTATACATTACATATATTTCTCTGAATTATTATACATAATATACATATATATCTCAAAGTTGATGGCTGTTACTATAGTTACACAGCTGAGCATGTGTCATCGGTTGATGTCTGTAAAACCGTATTGTTCCTAAAATAGCGAGACTTTATTCATCTATTCATCATCAAAATCAAGCGAGAGTAAAGGGTGGAAATGCCGAGGAAAAATGCGGCTCTGCCACATTCCTGTCCTGTTGCGTTTCATCTCTAATTGACAGGTGGCTGTGGTTGAGTCGATCTCTCAAACAATCAGATTGTGTCGTGCAGTTTTGGTTGTGTTCGTCTGACTGCCCTTCGGCCAATCACCAAGCGGCACAGACCGCAGACATTCATCGAAAGAGTCCAGAAACTGTGACATGACTGCTGCTTGATACTGCTCATCCACAGCTATGCTGTCAGTTTATGTAACTGGTTTCACTTTGATGACCTACTTATTTCAGTGTCACGATGTGTGTTACTTCATACTGTTCTTTGGTTTTTGAACTTTTCTTGCCTTGTAAGATCACCTACTTCATAGTAGTGTTTGTCTAGACTAGAGAATCTTTGTCAGATCGGTTCGACTGAGATTTGAGAGTTAGGGACGGATTTGGGTGGTAAGGACTTCCACGAGAAAGACTCATTTTACTCTTTATTGGTGAATCATTTCAAATAAACAGGAATAAAGGTTATGTAACTCACCAGTCCTCCAGAGGAGTGTTATCCAGATGTGCAGCCGTGTTCTCAGAGCTGCTGGGAACTGATGTCTACAAACACAGAAAATCTGCTTTAAATACACTACAGGTTAAAAGTTTTGAGACACTTGTGTGTTCGTATTTCTTCCACGTTTTAGAATAACAAACTCATAAAAATTCTGAAATAAAACAAAGGTAACTACAGAAATTGTGTTGCAACTAAAATAGAAATAAATGAATGAAAACGTGTTATATTTGATAATCTTTAGTGTATTCACCTTGCTGAAATGTTTTATTGTCATTTTATCAAGCGGGTCTCACTTTATTAAAACAAAATGTTAGTTTTGGCATAGAAAAGCGTTCATTTGCAAAATTATACTTTTGTTTACTAAACTGCTTTCAGACATTTAAACATACACCTTCAGATCAAACGTTTTCGAAAACAATGACAAACCAGTGTCTCAAAACATGTGACTGGTGGTGTTTATAGTAAATTTGCTGTGACAGAATGAACTATATGCCCAAAAATCTCATATAAACATAATGTAATATGTAAATATTATTTGTTAAAAATGTTAGGAAAAGTTTTCTGTGATGGTGGTTTAGGGGAGGGGTTATGGAACAGTATAAAAATCATTATGTCTATGGAAATAAAAATGTGTGTGTTTTACCAGCTCTTGCTGTGTGGAAGCCTCTCGCTCCTTGTGCTTTCCGTCCATATCTGGCATGTACATGTAGTTGAGGAGGTTGTAGCATTTGGTGCACCATTCCTCTGAATACTCCTCATCAGCTAGACTGATCTGAGCTCCGGCCTACACGAGAAACACACAACAACCTTTATTCACACACCATCAAATGAAAAGATATCGAACTCTTAACACACCTCACTAGTCCACAATAAACAATTATATTACACAAAAAAATGATAATAGTAAATCACTCAGCGGTTCTTAGACACAAAACTGTATGCAGTCATATGACGTTTTATCTAAAGTAACAGGGCATTCTTAATATATGAAGACACCACTTATGGTCATTCAGTCCAGCGTCTTAAAAGTGAACCTGAACTTGTTTTCTTTGCTTAAAAGTGAACCTGGACTTGTTTTATTTGCTTAAAAGTGAACATGGACTTGTTTTCTTTGCTTAAAAGTGAACATGGACTTGTTTTCATTGCTTAAAAGTGAACCTGGACTTGTTTTCTTTGCTTAAAAGTGAACCTGGACTTGTTTTCTTTGCTTAAAAGTGAACCTGGACTTGTTTTCTTTGCTTAAAAGTGAACCTGAACTTGTTTTCTTTGCTTAAAAGTGAACCTGGACTTGTTTTCTTTGCTTAAAAGTGAACATGGACTTGTTTTCTTTGCTTAAAAGTGAACATGGACTTGTTTTCTTTGCTTAAAAGTGAACCTGGACTTGTTTTCTTTGCTTAAAAGTGAACCTGGACTTGTTTTCTTTGCTTAAAAGTGAACCTGAACTTGTTTTCTTTGCTTAAAAGTGAACCTGGACTTGTTTTCTTTGCTTAAAAGTGAACATGGACTTGTTTTCTTTGCTTAAAAGGGAACATGGACTTGTTTTCTTTGCTTAAAAGTGAACCTGGACTTGTTTTCTTTGCTTAAAAGTGAACATGGACTTGTTTTCTTTGCTTAAAAGTGAACCTGGACTTGTTTTCTTTGCTTAAAAGTGAACCTGGACTTGTTTTCTTTGCTTAAAAGTGAACATGGACTTGTTTTCTTTGCTTAAAAGTGAACCTGAACTTGTTTTCTTTGCTTAAAAGTGAACCTGGACTTGTTTTCTTTGCTTAAAAGTGAACCTGGACTTGTTTTCTTTGCTTAAAAGTGAACCTGGACTTGTTTTCTTTGCTTAAAAGTGAACCTGGACTTGTTTTCTTTGCTTAAAAGTGAACCTGAACTTGTTTTCTTTGCTTAAAAGTGAACATGGACTTGTTTTCATTGCTTAAAAGTGAACCTGGACTTGTTTTCTTTGCTTAAAAGTGAACCTGGACTTGTTTTCTTTGCTTAAAAGTGAACCTGGACTTGTTTTCTTTGCTTAAAAGTGAACATGGACTTGTTTTCTTTGCTTAAAAGTGAACCTGAACTTGTTTTCTTTGCTTAAAAGTGAACCTGGACTTGTTTTCTTTGCTTAAAAGTGAACCTGGACTTGTTTTCTTTGCTTAAAAGTGAACCTGGACTTGTTTTCTTTGCTTAAAAGTGAACCTGAACTTGTTTTCTTTGCTTAAAAGTGAACCTGGACTTGTTTTCTTTGCTTAAAAGTGAACATGGACTTGTTTTCTTTGCTTAAAAGGGAACATGGACTTGTTTTCTTTGCTTAAAAGTGAACCTGGACTTGTTTTCTTTGCTTAAAAGTGAACATGGACTTGTTTTCTTTGCTTAAAAGTGAACCTGGACTTGTTTTCTTTGCTTAAAAGTGAACCTGGACTTGTTTTCTTTGCTTAAAAGTGAACCTGGACTTGTTTTCTTTGCTTAAAAGTGAACATGGACTTGTTTTCTTTGCTTAAAAGTGAACATGGACTTGTTTTCTTTGCTTAAAAGTGAACATGGACTTGTTTTCTTTGCTTAAAAGTGAACATGGACTTGTTTTCATTGCTTAAAAGTGAACCTGGACTTGTTTTCTTTGCTTAAAAGTGAACCTGGACTTGTTTTCTTTGCTTAAAAGTGAACATGGACTTGTTTTCTTTGCTTAAAAGTGAACCTGAACTTGTTTTCTTTGCTTAAAAGTGAACCTGGACTTGTTTTCTTTGCTTAAAAGTGAACCTGGACTTGTTTTCTTTGCTTAAAAGTGAACATGGACTTGTTTTCTTTGCTTAAAAGTGAACATGGACTTGTTTTCATTGCTTAAAAGTGAACATGGACTTGTTTTCATTGCTTAAAAGTGAACCTGGACTTGTTTTCTTTGCTTAAAAGTGAACATGGACTTGTTTTCTTTGCTTAAAAGTGAACCTGAACTTGTTTTCTTTGCTTAAAAGTGAACCTGGACTTGTTTTCTTTGCTTAAAAGTGAACATGGACTTGTTTTCTTTGCTTAAAAGTGAACATGGACTTGTTTTCATTGCTTAAAAGTGAACATGGACTTGTTTTCATTGCTTAAAAGTGAACCTGGACTTGTTTTCTTTGCTTAAAAGTGAACCTGGACTTGTTTTCTTTGCTTAAAAGTGAACCTGGACTTGTTTTCTTTGCTTAAAAGTGAACATGGACTTGTTTTCTTTGCTTAAAAGTGAACATGGACTTGTTTTCTTTGCTTAAAAGTGAACCTGGACTTGTTTTCTTTGCTTAAAAGTGAACCTGGACTTGTTTTCTTTGCTTAAAAGTGAACACGGACTTGTTTTCATTGCTTAAAAGTGAACACGGACTTGTTTTCTTTGCTTAAAAGTGAACCTGGACTTGTTTTCTTTGCTTAAAAGTGAACCTGGACTTGTTTTCTTTGCTTAAAAGTGAACCTGGACTTGTTTTCTTTGCTTAAAAGGGAACCTGGACTTGTTTTCTTTGCTTAAAAGTGAACATGGACTTGTTTTCTTTGCTTAAAAGTGAACATGGACTTGTTTTCTTTGCTTAAAAGTGAACATGGACTTGTTTTCTTTGCTTAAAAGTGAACATGGACTTGTTTTCTTTGCTTAAAAGTGAACCTGGACTTGTTTTCTTTGCTTAAAAGTGAACATGGACTTGTTTTCTTTGCTTAAAAGTGAACCTGGACTTGTTTTCTTTGCTTAAAAGTGAACCTGGACTTGTTTTCTTTGCTTAAAAGTGAACCTGGACTTGTTTTCTTTGCTTAAAAGTGAACATGGACTTGTTTTCTTTGCTTAAAAGTGAACCTGGACTTGTTTTCTTTGCTTAAAAGTGAACATGGACTTGTTTTCTTTTCTTAAAAGTGAAGCTGAACTTGTTTTCTTTGCTTAAAAGTGAACATGGACTTGTTTTCTTTGCTTAAAAGTGAACCTGGACTTGTTTTCTTTGCTTAAAAGTGAACCTGGACTTGTTTTCTTTGCTTAAAAGTGAACCTGGACTTGTTTTCTTTGCTTAAAAGTGAACCTGGACTTGTTTTCTTTGCTTAAAAGTGAACCTGAACTTGTTTTCTTTGCTTAAAAGGGAACATGGACTTGTTTTCTTTGCTTAAAAGTGAACCTGGACTTGTTTTCTTTGCTTAAAAGTGAACATGGACTTGTTTTCTTTGCTTAAAAGTGAACATGGACTTGTTTTCTTTGCTTAAAAGTGAACATGGACTTGTTTTCTTTGCTTAAAAGTGAACCTGGACTTGTTTTCTTTGCTTAAAAGTGAACCTGGACTTGTTTTCTTTGCTTAAAAGTGAACCTGGACTTGTTTTCTTTGCTTAAAAGTGAACCTGGACTTGTTTTCTTTGCTTAAAAGTGAACCTGAACTTGTTTTCTTTGCTTAAAAGGGAAGATGGACTTGTTTTCTTTGCTTAAAAGTGAACCTGGACTTGTTTTCTTTGCTTAAAAGTGAACATGGACTTGTTTTCTTTGCTTAAAAGTGAACTTGGACTTGTTTTCTTTGCTTAAAAGTGAACATGGACTTGTTTTCTTTGCTTAAAAGTGAACCTGGACTTGTTTTCTTTGCTTAAAAGTGAACATGGACTTGTTTTCTTTGCTTAAAAGTGAACACGGACTTGTTTTCTTTGCTTAAAAGTGAACACGGACTTGTTTTCTTTGCTTAAAAGTGAACCTGGACTTGTTTTCTTTGCTTAAAAGTGAACCTGGACTTGTTTTCTTTGCTTAAAAGTGAACCTGGACTTGTTTTCTTTGCTTAAAAGTGAACATGGACTTGTTTTCTTTGCTTAAAAGTGAACCTGGACTTGTTTTCTTTGCTTAAAAGTGAACATGGACTTGTTTTCTTTGCTTAAAAGTGAACCTGGACTTGTTTTCTTTGCTTAAAAGTGAACCTGGACTTGTTTTCTTTGCTTAAAAGTGAACATGGACTTGTTTTCTTTGCTTAAAAGTGAACCTGGACTTGTTTTCTTTGCTTAAAAGTGAACATGGACTTGTTTTCTTTGCTTAAAAGTGAACCTGGACTTGTTTTCTTTGCTTAAAAGTGAACATGGACTTGTTTTCTTTGCTTAAAAGTGAACCTGGACTTGTTTTCTTTGCTTAAAAGTGAACATGGACTTGTTTTCTTTGCTTAAAAGTGAACATGGACTTGTTTTCTTTGCTTAAAAGTGAACCTGAACTTGTTTTCTTTGCTTAAAAGTGAACATGGACTTGTTTTCTTTGCTTAAAAGTGAACCTGGACTTGTTTTCTTTGCTTAAAAGTGAACCTGGACTTGTTTTCTTTGCTTAAAAGTGAACATGGACTTGTTTTCTTTGCTTAAAAGTGAACCTGGACTTGTTTTCTTTGCTTAAAAGTGAACATGGACTTGTTTCTTTGCTTAAAAGTGAACATGGACTTGTTTTCTTTGCTTAAAAGTGAACCTGAACTTGTTTTCTTTGCTTAAAAGTGAACCTGAACTTGTTTTCTTTGCTTAAAAGTGAACCTGGACTTGTTTTCTTTGCTTAAAAGTGAACTTGTTTTCTTTGCTTGTTTTCTTTGCTTAAAAGTGAACATGGACTTGTTTTCTTTGCTTAAAAGTGAACATGGACTTGTTTTCTTTGCTTAAAAGTGAACCTGGACTTGTTTTCTTTTCTTAAAAGTGAAGCTGAACTTGTTTTCTTTGCTTAAAAGTGAACATGGACTTGTTTTCTTTGCTTAAAAGTGAACCTGGACTTGTTTTCTTTGCTTAAAAGTGAACCTGGACTTGTTTTCTTTGCTTAAAAGTGAACCTGGACTTGTTTTCTTTGCTTAAAAGTGAACCTGGACTTGTTTTCTTTGCTTAAAAGTGAACCTGAACTTGTTTTCTTTGCTTAAAAGGGAACATGGACTTGTTTTCTTTGCTTAAAAGTGAACCTGGACTTGTTTTCTTTGCTTAAAAGTGAACATGGACTTGTTTTCTTTGCTTAAAAGTGAACATGGACTTGTTTTCTTTGCTTAAAAGTGAACATGGACTTGTTTTCTTTGCTTAAAAGTGAACCTGGACTTGTTTTCTTTGCTTAAAAGTGAACCTGGACTTGTTTTCTTTGCTTAAAAGTGAACCTGGACTTGTTTTCTTTGCTTAAAAGTGAACCTGGACTTGTTTTCTTTGCTTAAAAGTGAACCTGGACTTGTTTTCTTTGCTTAAAAGTGAACCTGGACTTGTTTTCTTTGCTTAAAAGGGAAGATGGACTTGTTTTCTTTGCTTAAAAGTGAACCTGGACTTGTTTTCTTTGCTTAAAAGTGAACATGGACTTGTTTTCTTTGCTTAAAAGTGAACTTGGACTTGTTTTCTTTGCTTAAAAGTGAACATGGACTTGTTTTCTTTGCTTAAAAGTGAACCTGGACTTGTTTTCTTTGCTTAAAAGTGAACCTGGACTTGTTTTCTTTGCTTAAAAGTGAACACGGACTTGTTTTCTTTGCTTAAAAGTGAACACGGACTTGTTTTCTTTGCTTAAAAGTGAACACGGACTTGTTTTCTTTGCTTAAAAGTGAACCTGGACTTGTTTTCTTTGCTTAAAAGTGAACCTGGACTTGTTTTCTTTGCTTAAAAGTGAACATGGACTTGTTTTCTTTGCTTAAAAGTGAACCTGGACTTGTTTTCTTTGCTTAAAAGTGAACATGGACTTGTTTTCTTTGCTTAAAAGTGAACATGGACTTGTTTTCTTTGCTTAAAAGTGAACCTGGACTTGTTTTCTTTGCTTAAAAGTGAACCTGGACTTGTTTTCTTTGCTTAAAAGTGAACATGGACTTGTTTTCTTTGCTTAAAAGTGAACATGGACTTGTTTTCTTTGCTTAAAAGTGAACATGGACTTGTTTCTTTGCTTAAAAGTGAACATGGACTTGTTTTCTTTGCTTAAAAGTGAACCTGAACTTGTTTTCTTTGCTTAAAAGTGAACCTGAACTTGTTTTCTTTGCTTAAAAGTGAACCTGGACTTGTTTTCTTTGCTTAAAAGTGAACTTGTTTTCTTTGCTTGTTTTCTTTGCTTAAAAGTGAACATGGACTTGTTTTCTTTGCTTAAAAGTGAACATGGACTTGTTTTCTTTGCTTAAAAGTGAACACGGACTTGTTTTCTTTGCTTAAAAGTGAACATGGACTTGTTTTCTTTACTTAAAAGTGAACATGGACTTATTTTCTTTGCTTAAAAGTGAACATGGACTTGTTTTCTTTGCTTAAAAGTGAACCTGGACTTGTTTTCTTTGCTTAAAAGTGAACCTGGACTTGTTTTCTTTGCTTAAAAGTGAACATGGACTTGTTTTCTTTGCTTAAAAGTGAACCTGGACTTGTTTTCTTTACTTAAAAGTGAACATGGACTTATTTTCTTTGCTTAAAAGTGAACATGGACTTGTTTTCTTTGCTTAAAAGTGAACCTGAACTTGTTTTCTTTGCTTAAAAGTGAACCTGGACTTGTTTTCTTTGCTTAAAAGTGAACCTGGACTTGTTTTCTTTGCTTAAAAGTGAACTTGTTTTCTTTGCTTGTTTTCTTTGCTTAAAAGTGAACATGGACTTGTTTTCTTTGCTTAAAAGTGAACATGGACTTGTTTTCTTTGCTTAAAAGTGAACACGGACTTGTTTTCTTTGCTTTAAAGTGAACACGGACTTGTTTTCTTTGCTTAAAAGTGAACACGGACTTGTTTTCTTTGCTTAAACGTGAACATGGACTTGTTTTCTTTGCTTAAAAGTGAACCTGGACTTGTTTTCTTTGCTTAAAAGTGAACCTGGACTTGTTTTCTTTGCTTAAAAGTGAACATGGACTTGTTTTCTTTGCTTAAAAGTGAACCTGGACTTGTTTTCTTTGCTTAAAAGTGAACATGGACTTGTTTTCTTTGCTTAAAAGTGAACATGGACTTGTTTTCTTTGCTTAAAAGTGAACCTGAACTTGTTTTCTTTGCTTAAAAGTGAACCTGGACTTGTTTTCTTTGCTTAAAAGTGAACCTGGACTTGTTTTCTTTGCTTAAAAGTGAACTTGTTTTCTTTGCTTGTTTTCTTTGCTTAAAAGTGAACATGGACTTGTTTTCTTTGCTTAAAAGTGAACATGGACTTGTTTTCTTTGCTTAAAAGTGAACCTGGACTTGTTTTCTTTGCTTAAAAGTGAACTTGTTTTCTTTGCTTGTTTTCTTTGCTTAAAAGTGAACATGGACTTGTTTTCTTTGCTTAAAAGTGAACAAGGACTTGTTTTCTTTGCTTAAAAGTGAACACGGACTTGTTTTCTTTGCTTAAAAGTGAACACGGACTTGTTGGACTTGTTTTCTTTGCTTAAACGTGAACATGGACTTGTTTTCTTTGCTTAAAAGTGAGAGCCGCACACAGAGCCGCAGAAGCTCTGAGCAGCTCTTTGTCTGTTCTGGGAGACAGCACCCGGGGGGGGCTGTCTCCAAACAGAGGTGGCGCACTGGGTACCAATCCCAGGATCGCCGTGCCCGCTGGCAGTGAGAGCCCACTCCACTCGTGGGCACTGGCACAGGGCGCCTCTCTGGCAGACATTTGTAGAACTGCGGGTTGGGCTACGCCCAGTACCTTCACGAGGTTTTACAATCTCCACGTGGAACCAGTTGCAGCACATGCCCTTAAACGCCGCCAACGTTTAGGGTGGGCTCCTGGTTTGGGCGTACGCTTGCGAAAGCGCCTTCTCCCCTCACCAGGTGAGACTAGTGCGCTATTGTAGCCTCCCTACTTTCCCCTCACGGGTGAAGTATAGGCATTCCATCCATCACTAAGCATTGCACTTGGTAACAGACTGAGCGGAGCCGTCTGTTAGAACCAGGTCCGTTATAGGTAGAGTCATCCCTGCTCAGGCAGACCCCTGTATTAGGACTAGTGCCCCATACGTAGTGACTCCCCTCTGGGTCGTCCCGTGTGTTGAATTCCTCACTCAGGATTTCCCGATTGGTGAATCTGTGACCTCCCCGCCGGTGGTAATCCCACCTGGATTGTCCCCCTATTCGGGCTAACACCTTTCCGCATGTTGTTCTCCCCGCCGGGAGACTCTTGTGACTCTTAAAAGTGAACACGGACTTGTTTTCTTTGCTTAAAAGTGAACACGGACTTTTCTTTGCTTAAAAGTGAACATGGACTTGATCTCTTTGCAGTATTTGAGATCTGAAAAATTAAAGAGCACATTCTGTTCTTTTGACCTGTTTCTCAAGTTTTCATTTTATGCAAATATAAACTATATTTCCATTTGAAATTTGGGAGAAATACTGCTAGTAGTTCACAAAATGAAACAAAATTTTCCCCTCAACACATACCTATAAACAGTCAATTCAGAAAAACTAATAAAAAAATGGTCTCATTGTTTTTCAAGCGGGTGTACATCCTGTGTAATATCAATTGGTCTACAGCAACATTATAACTTTTTGGTGATAGATTTAACACTCACTAGACATTCTTCACGGCCAGATTTGCTGGTGGAGCAGATGTCAATGCGCAGGGTCTTCTGTCTGACAGCAGTGGACGACATCTGCAGGCCGAACGCCTCCTTGAACTCTAATGACTCTTGTGGGAGAGCCCTGCGGGTACGGAAGAGACAGCGGACGGGTTCTGAGCACGGCAGGACCACCACACGAACATATCTGTAACCAACAAAAGACAGACTTACAGTACATACCATCTACATGCCAGATGTTAGAGATACCTGACCAATTAGAGATCATACAACAACCTGTCAAACATAAACATACAGTCACAAAATTATCTGTTTTGACCGAATATACAATTTTACATCTAGTGAATATGTTATCCTTCTGTAAAACCCTGCACACGTCCTTGTGGAGACATTCATTTGAATCATCAGAATGTCATTCTGATAAAGCGTCTCTACATCAAGTTTAGATGAATCTGGCTGAGAAAGAGAATTCTCACATGTTCTGGTTGGCTGGCAGGGAGAGAGCGCTGCAGTTGGAGATCAGCATGACGAAAACAGTGAACCTCTTCTCCTTCACTTCATACTTCAGTCCGAGTTTGATCTGAGCACTGCTAGCCGAGCTCCCGTCATCAAAACCCATTAGCTGTTCGGGAGGATGCCCAGGCCTGTCGGAGTAAACACAACACATGCTTATCATCTACAAACTTATTTAGTCATTAAAAAACCTTACTTTAAGTTACAATCAGTAACTTTTTTAGGTAAACCCACAATACGTACATTTGGAGCGCTATATGGCGCACTTTCGAAACAACAACAAAAGGCGGAGCTAAATGACATTATGTAGGAGAGTGGAATTATGGGACATGTCATATTCACCATCCAGAGGCGTATGGAGATCGCCAGTCATGTTCATTAGCAATTAGCTTGCAAGAAACATGGAATATAATGCTACGTTAGCCCGCGAATGATATTGGACTTTGTCAATTGATTTGGTAGCGTAATGCTACAGTTTTACGTGTTTAAAACAGTCATACAGTCGTGGTTTAAAAAGTAAACTACGTTTACGCTTTTTGGGTTTCCCCTGTCGCCAAAGAGTAATTGTGATCCATAATAACAGAACAACAGATGCTGCGTCCCAAATGCTGTACAGCCACTTCCGCATTTGCGTTTTTCCGTATTTTCTACAAGCGGAAACTGAGGGTAGTGCTAAGCAGCGGATATTAAGTCAATGATTTGCTCAAATATAATGGAGACACGGGACGGGACATTATTTTAAATTTTTAGGAACATTGGGATAATGTAAACAACTGCATGACATATGTCTTTGCAAGTGATTTTTGCATATGTCATCATAAAATTATTCCATATTCTGGCTTTTAAATACTCAAAAATTATGTAAAAATAAACCTCAATTCACAATGATCAATTTGAGATAATTAATAATTTGAGCTGTCATGTCGGATTATGACTTTTTTCTTACTGCAACTTACTTCACGTACTTAACGTGAAGAAAAGTATGTAGTACTTCAGTAAAGTAACCTGCGATTTTACGTATCAAACAGAGATGGACAGAAGTTACAGATCGCAGCTTTACATGTAAGAAAAAAGAATCAAATCAAAGTAGCATTTATACAAATCTATACTGTTGACAGTAATAACATGTTAAGTTTTATAGTTTTGAATATTTTTTGTGTAAAACTACTCATTGTTGCACAGCGTTAAATGTGAATTTGTTTAGTCTCATTTTTCGTAAACATGTCGTGTTCAGTTATGCATCCGCTATTCACAGCGACTCACCTTTTCTCAGAGGGCTCGTACACCCCGCTGTCTCCCGCCACCGATTCGTCAGACACGGCAGACGTTACTCCCGCCTTCTTTGATCCGGGTCCCGACGACCTCGTTTGCATAACACCATCTGCAAGCACACAGGACGGCGAGTGGAAATGTGACACGGCATCACTGGATGGGTGTTAGGTTTAAGTAAATCTACCCTATCAAACCAGACTTTTTTCAGAAGCGTTCTCCAGTTTCACATGAAATTCTGGATTGCTCAGCTGGTACCTGAACTCAATCTGAAAGCCGATTTGTGTTTGTTTCTTACATTTCAGACTAGAAGAGTGACTGGCGGACAGTCAAATGTGATAGTTACCACGACAAATCAATTTCATTTGAGCTTTTCCAAACCAAAGAGCCACGTACCTTTTGAGGCCTCCACCGTGGCCATGATGCCGTCTTGTTTGTTGTCACCGTAACGCAGCTGAACCTGCTTCTGGTCCTCATCGAGCCTTAGCTCCATCAGTCTGGTCTGCAGATCCAAGTCCAGCTGTGAGGCAGGACCAGAGAACGCCTCTCCCGACAAGAAGGAAGCTTCCGTGACGAGGGGCGAGCAGGGAGGAGAGAGAGACGACAGAGAGGAACGCGGTGACAGCGAGCTCATGGAGTGAGGTGTCTCCGACAGCCGCAGCGCTTGGGATCGCTGGCCCACGCCCGGCCCCCCACCGACCGGCTTGCAGGAGGAGACCTCGTTCTCGTGGATGGTGGTGATGGAGCTGGACGGCCTGTAGCCGGAGGTGCTTCCCTCCTGCAAAATGGAGTCCAGTTTGTTCTGAAAGTCGGGATCGCCGAGCTCGGGCTGTTCCAGGTAGATGTCAGTGAAGCTGAGGGAGGAAGTGGAGCCCAGGCTGGAGGTGGCAAGGGATCCTCGACTCGAGGTTAGAGAGCCGCGGCTGCTGCCCGAGGAACACGACAGCGTGCTTGCTGATAGACTGAATTTGACGGCCATGGAAAGACAGAGAGGAAGGACAGAAAGGTTAATCGTAAAGCAGACTCAAACCCCCATCGTATCTCTCTCTCTCTCTCTCTCTCTCTCTCTCTCATCTTATTGCAGGTTTCACATCAAAATGCATTCTGGGTTAAAGCAAACATGTTAATGAAGGCATGGCACGTTCATTAGAGAAGCACCAGAGAATGCTTCTCCACGCAACACGCCTTTGATGTGCCTCAACTGAACACAGAAAATAAAGAATAAACCAAAAATAAAGGATAAACAAAAAAATATGTTAATTGTTAAGGCTACCGTTTCAGGACTTCAAAGGCCAATTCGTCTGATAAGGGTGAACATTGCTCATTGCAGGGATGTTACATCATATATAGCGAGGCAAAGCCGTTTTTACTTCCAGACACGAGTTAAGAAATAAATGGGAAAGCATTGCATTGCAACAATATTGAAGAGACCGTTCATCCAAAACATTTAAATAGTCCGTGGTCATTTATTCACCCTCATGATGTTCAAAATCTATGTATGACTCTTTCTTCTTTGGAACACAAAAGAAGATATTTCGAGTCCATTCCATGATCGTCAATGGGAGTCAATGTTGCTTGGTTACCAAACATCTGCTTTTGTAAAAGCCACACAGGTTTGGAATGACATCATGTTTAGTGAACCATGAATTAAAATTTTTGGGCGAACAGTCCCTTTATGTCCCATTTGGTTTGATTACACTATCGAAATATGAGGTGTATTGTCCAAAAAGGAGTCAGTTAAACTCGGTTACTGTATTTATCACAGCAAATAAATCATACGCAGAGGACAGTTTAATCCATTCTTCCTATTTTGTTGATCCTCTTCTTGTTTTTGATTTTAAAAGTCATTCTCCTGGGTCTTGACTCATATTGCACATATTTTGTGTGGCTTTTTTAGCCAAGCCTCCTTAAATTCTTCTCAAATCTGACCTTCAGTTTATACTCCAAACACAACCACGCGACAAACACACGAGTTAGGACTAGGCCTTGGTTATATCAAGCCGTTTTTAAAAACATACTTCACAAATAACCATTGCTGTGTGCATCTTCAGACAAAACAATCGCACTGATATATTTGAAGATGTTTGTTTTCGATTAAGACACCCTGACATTTAAGTTAGTCTGGGCCAAGGCTTAAGCCCTGTCTGGGATAAAAGACATACCTTTTCCTTGGTGAATACAACATCATTGATATTAAAGAGATTTGAGTGAGTGACTGATACCTCTTTAGCTGGGTGTGGAGAGAAGACGCCATCCTCACAGTTTCCTCGAGTTCCTTCACTAGTTTACTTCTCTTATAGTGCAGCTTTAACCTAAACAAAACAGACAAGAAATGCATGAACTTCCAATCGATCCAGATGTTTCACGGTGCCTAGACTAACACACATTACTAACAATCGGACTGTAACATAATTTCAAGCTAAATGTGCATGTGGTGCAGACTGGGTTTGTTGAGTATTTTATTTGGCTGATCTGACCCACGCTGAAATAAACCCAATAGATCTCTGCCTAAACACAATAAATATGGATTTAATGCTTAAAATGGGAATTTTATTGTTTTGAATGAACAAATAATGGTGTCTATTGGTATGTGATGGATTTTATTGGTGGGGTGTTATCTGGCAGATGGGAAACAACAGGACACCTTTAAATCCCATTGAGATACCACCAAAAACAAACTACAAGATGTCATTTTGTAATCCCTGCGGAAAAAAACAGTAGAAACCATTAAAGAAGTTGTACTGGTTTCAAAAGGATTTGTAATGGTTCTAATGGTATGTGATGGAATATATTGGTGGGATGTTTAATTCTACTGGAATAATGCCCAAAACACACTAGAAAAATGTGTTTGTAATGGTTTTAGTGGAAAAAGCTAATGGTTCATAATGGTATTTTAATGGAAACCAATATAATCTATTGTTTTTTTTTCAGCAGGGATAGTTTGAACAGAAAACGCTTATGGTTCATAATTGTATTGTAGGCCTACTGGAAACCATTACAATGTATGTGATGGTTTCTATTGGGGTTTTTTTCAGCAGGGACTATAAACAACAAAACTCATTTTGGTTGTATAGGTCAAAACCATATTTTTATATAATCCTGATTTCTTTCGATTTCATTAAATGATGTTGGCATGTTATTAAACGGCAGCACCGAAGAAGGCGTCCATTGTGTTCAACCCAGATCCAGCGTCTGAGCAACTCAAGTTACAGGAAGAGTGTATACGCCAAGCTAACCGTGGATACAGTATCTAAAGTTGACAACAAGGCCCTTGTTCAAATAACTGAAAGACTTGCTGCGAAAGAGTGGAATAAGAGAGAGAGAGAGAGAGAGAGAGAGAGAGAAAAAGCTTAATTGGTTCCCTCTCCTAGACAACCTGAATTGAAAACACAGGTGTCCTGTGAGAGCACGAGTCTCCTTAAGCAAGACACCTGCAGACTTTTATGAATCATTTGCATACATGACATTCAACCTCTGGTGCAGTTATAATGGCTGACACACGCAGGAGACACAGTTACTGCTGTGCTACGTGTTTTGCATAATGCAAAAGTCCTATGTGAGCGCAGGCACCGCATCTGGCTTTTAGCAAACATTTGCACGTTCACTCGTGGTTGGTTTTAAATAATAATTGCTGTTTTCTTGTGTGTTTTTCTCGCCGCTGACGTACTGAGAGCGCAGCTGCGGCATCTCAGATGGGAGTCCTGTTGTGTTTCCACAACACGGATGCTGAGAGCTTGCGAAAAACTTCAATGCCCTTTGAAAAAACCTTTCGAGGATTACAGCCTAGGTGTAGCACGGCAAAAGTTGAATTTTATTTCGTTTATATTTTTTTCCCATTAAAAAAAACTACATATGCTTAAATCAAGATACAACAACTTGAGAAGAAACCTATCCTAAATCCTAACATACTGTAAATAAATGAATATATGCATGTTTATGTATTGGACTTAATAAAGAAGTAAAACTCAATGAAAAAAAAAGTTTATTCAAGACTTAATATATGTTATCTTATTTTATTGTATAAAAAATCGTATTATATATGTTATTTATATATTTGGTTATTTCGCTTCTTAAGTCATCTTGATTAAAGTTTTTTTATATATTTGGACTGATAATCATTGTTTGCAGTGAGCTTAGTGAGAGGGGGTCCAACAGGGTTCAGGAATTCTGCAAGGGGTGGTCAGGCGATCATCGTTGATAACTCTTTACATGAAATCAAATGTGTTCATCATTTTGTCAAAAAGTACACAATCTGCTGTATCATCAAACTATGATCGTCTCACCTCTCGGTCAGTGCTTTGCTCTGGTTGTCCCGTGCCGCCTGCAGATCCTTCTCAAGTCGTTTCTTCTCAGACTCGATCTTCTCTGCGTCGCTGGGCGCTCGCTTGCACGGCTTGATGTACTGCAGTTCTTTTAGCAGTTCCTCCTTCTCGTTGATGAGGATCAAGCGATCCCGCTCCGGGTCCAGCAGGCCCGGCCACGCCTCGCTGTCCAGTTTGGCAATCTGGACCTCGATATTTGCAATTCTAATTGGAAACCATAGAAAAGAAAATTGTCAAGAAAGAAAACGATAGAAAGAGAAACAGACACACAGATATTGGACGTTTCAAAATACGTCTAATAATACATTTATTATTGTTCAGTTATTATTTTTAAGTGATAGATGCTTCACCTTCTTTTTGCTTCCTCATATTTCAGGCTCAGTCGTACCTTCTCTGCCAGTTTATTTGAGTTTGATACAAACTGACGTGAACGGAAACACAATGAGAGAAATAATAAAACAGCCGATCACATTGGGAAAAGCTTCACAACTGCATTTCGGTCAAGAGCGGTCAAACGCGTGAAGATCGTGTCTCACCTCAACAGGTATGTCTGTTTGAGATCCGGCGTCCGAGTACAGCCGGGGCAGAGAGAGGTTCGAGTTGGCCAGGGATGGACTGCTGGCCCACAGATCAGACTGGGAACCGCAATCTAACTGAAAACCGTCCTTCAGCACGGCCAGTCTCTACAACACAAGAATCGATCATTCGTCCAATACTACAAACAGAACGCAATAATAAAGTCTAGCGAGGTTTAATGTGTAAATATCATTGCATCAAAGAAAGTGGCATTTATTTTAAATTGGTCTTCTACTTTTGTATATTTCTAACATTAGACTTTACTATAGACATGCATTGAAGAATCGACATTACATCAATTTCATCCGTTAGTGATGAGAAAATAAATATTTGTATAATAAATGTATAGATTATAGGTGTATCAATGTACTTTTTCTATATGAACAAGTGAAGGGATAGTTGAGCCGGAAAATCCGTCATCATTTATTCTCCCTCGTGTCATTCAAATGCAAAAGAAGACATTTTGAGAAATGTGGCTCCCCTCGCGGTTTATCATTCTCTCTCACCATTGTCTACTCGGCATTGCACACTCAGAACACTTCTGAGACATCTCGTCTAGTCAGAAGACAACTGAGACCACAGACAACTTTAGGTGCATGATTCAGTCGTCTGACATCTTCCGTACAGACGAGAATAAAGTCACCCTTGTGCTTTATTTAGTGATGAGAGGGGACGAGCCGCGAGACTACAGCAACGCAGAACTCAGGGGGCTCATGATACAGCCACACACACTTCTGGTAGCTGCGGTGGCAGGGGGGCATTGGAAAGACTTGCATTATTTAGCACCGCCTGCCTTCTCCATATGGCCTTCCAGCAGTGTGAGGGAAAGAAATAATGAATTAAAGATGACAAAAGGAAGGAAAAATAAGAGGGAATGTTACTTGTGGAAACGGGGGGTTTAGTGAGGTTTGTGTTCTCAAGAGATATCGTGGTGGCGTACATGCAGAGATGTTCTGAAAACATTCCCGGTGCCAAATCACTTCCTGTTTCTGTAAACAGCTTTGCTGTATTGACTTGGGTGCTAAAAAAATAAGTCGAAATTGAAAAACAAACGAATCATGAAACAAAACAAAACCTCCTTGTTCTCCAGGGGCAGCCGCTTCTAATGCCCGACCGAAAATGTCTGTTATGTTTTATGATGCATCATTTAAATGTTAATCAGTTTGTTTGCATATTACAATATACAATTAAATAATATTACAATTTAAATGACTAATAAAACTAATGTTTTGACAGGGCTTGCAACGATGCCGTACACAATGCCTGTTGGGTAAAACAAATATTGTCTGTTCCCTTAACAACTTGGCTGTCCTATTTACATTTACGTTTCTACAAGCAACGATTCCAAACACATGAACAAACTCGCACGAAATGCAAGCCTCTAGTAAAACCTGCTTCGTGCATACACTGCATTACGGTAACGGCGCAAACAGTACACGAGCAAATATTTTCTTTAGGACAACATTCAAGAATACATTTAAATGGAGATTAAACACTCGCACTTTAAAAAACAAACAAATTCAACAATTGAAATGAAATTAAAAGCATCATTGTTTCTTTACTCTCTTGAATAAAAGTGTAAATAATCGATTGTTTTTTCCTGTTGATTCTTAAGTATTATTTTGCATATCTGATGTGAAATACTTTTGCTGTGCTGTACATATTACTGATTTCCAATCATTTAAATATCGATAATTCCCTAAAAATGCTTCATAGCAATAAACTTTAACAGCAAGGTCTAACGTGTAATTATTATTTAGCCACCATCAAAATAAACTCTTTTTATCCTCTAACTACGATATACGATGCCACAGATAACAGTAACATCGCCCCACACCCCGCTCCAAAGGGACCGGTTGCTCACAAAGCCTGGCGTGTCTGTACGTCTAAATACTTATACAGCCATAACTATGTCAAACATTCACACACACATATTTATGAGTCTAAAGCACAAATACCTGCGGTTTACATTTGTCATGTTCAATGAAACGCCCCACCTGACATAGTCAGACACTCCTTATCTGCTCACAGCCAAACACATTACCTCATTATGACAGTCAGATTGCCGGCTATTTTCCGGCGGCTAAAATGGCTTTTATTTGTTTAAGTTAGTTTGGATACTTTTCCAGTATGTACTTCGGGGTTTAACCGTGTTTGAAAGTACCTCTAAAAACTAGAGAAACATGAAGTTGTTATTACACAATGAGATAATGATGAAAGCATTCAGGAATGTGGCTGTTGTCCATTCTCAGAATACTCTCAGGTGTAGTGTTGTGTCCTTTCGTGACTTGGGTGCTGTTTAAACATTGCTTTCATAATGACAATGCTCTGGGAATGTACTGAGGGTTAAATGAAGGATTGGCGACATGCAATGGCGTTACCGGGATGCCTTCAAGGGGCGAACATTCAGATAGAGTATGTGGGGTGGTAGTCAAAAACATTTTAACTGTTCTGTTTTTAATGATTGCTTGTTATTTCCATACGGTCTATACTAATACATATTCTGTAAATCTGCCTTGCAACCATGCTAAAATTGTCTAAAGCGCGATAGAAATACATTGGGATTGAATTAAGTTAAAGGGGTCATATGGCGCGATTTCATGTTTTTCTTTGGTTTGTTATGAGTTGCCCATGCATGTATTAGACATGTAAAATTGCTCAAATTTAAGTGTCGGAACGAAAGATGCATTCTATCTAAAAGGGAACGCTTACCCAAACCTGCCCGAAACGCCTCGTGTAACCACACCCCCACAAATCTACGTCAGTTCGTGGTATGACCACCCAAATGTTTACGCAAGTAAGGTGGGCGTACCTGTCTGTATAATTGCTTCGGGACCTGATGTTCCAAATATGGTAAGAGGCGTTACATTTCAGTCACACATTTGCAGTATTCCACCAATCACTACGCACTGGTTAACTGGCCAATCATAGCACACCTTGCTTATCAAAGCGATGAGCTTTCTAAAAAATTCAAATGCGATTCAAACATGCAGGGAATGTGGAAAATCTTAAATCGTGTATACACATCGTGCATTACATCTAAAACGAACGATAATATTAGTTTTAGCCGTGTCATATGACCCCTTTAAATGCGTATTGTCACCAAAATGAAAAGGTAAAACAAAAACATACCGATATTTAACAAAGCTCTCGTTTTTGACTTAGAAACAGCATTTGTGTTCCTGTTTCTCAATCAAGATGCTAAACTGTGTAGAATTCAATGACCTTTTAAAAAAACTACATGACCTTTTTTTTTTTTTTTAAATTTGGGTCATGGGTTTTCCACCTGTGATACTGAATAGCAAATTACCAACTTGACAAAACATAAAATTCAATCTAGGCCAAAACATTATAGCTTTTTGGGTGCTCAGCCACGCCAACCCCTAACTACGCCTCCTGAACACGTGGACATCTGTAAATGTTTTACCCGCATAAGTTCCTGTTTTTCCTTCTCCCCGGAGCCGATGGCATCTTTGATGGTCTTCACCTCCTTCAGGATGGCCTGGGCTTCATGCAGTTTGTAGCCATGTAAGGTACTGGACACTTTATGATCGATTCTGACAAATGAAACACAGTTAGAAAGAAAGTCATGGAAAAACGTGATAACCCAAATATTTTCTATATTATAAACCCCAAAATGGATAAAATCCAGAAGTTAATTTATAAACACATACACATGGGCACATATTTAGAAAATATTATGTTTGCTTTTCATTTGCGTTTTGATGTAGTTTGGGAAATATCTGTTGTTTGTGTCAGGGAGATGCGCAATGTGCGTTGTCACATACATGTCTATCATAAAAATAAAAAATAAATTATATTTATTCACATTCATTTATTTTAAGAATTCTTCTTTTGGTAAAAATTTCTTTAAAAAAAATTATTTTGCCAATGACATGATTGACTACCTAAGTGACAACTGTAGTGTCTAGTTAGCTATAATTCCCGCCATGTTATCAGTACTATTTCAAACAAGACACAAAGTCACTGTGCAAATCTAGTTTTGGAATGTTTATTATCCCGCGAGCAAATTCACGATGCAGGCCGAGTGACCCGAGCGAGGTACAAGGTCGCGTTTGCCGCAACGCTGGCAAAACGTTTCCACGGACCTTTGCTGACTGTTTTGCTTAAGACTTTGTGGAATGACATTAGAGCCGGGAATATGCGGGGGGTTATGTTGTACAGCGAGTCATTGGTAAGTCACGCGCCGACTCGATGAACAGGTTTGCACACATTCCTTCCAGCAAAAGAACGAGAGAGAGCCAGTCAACAGGAATCAGCCCGGGCATCTTAACGCCACTTCTGAGTATTAGAAAAACCCATCTGATACCTTATGTCAACTGTAACTTCCTCAATCGGTTAAAAACAATTGTCGGCTCCTCATACAACAACCAGTTATTCAGACTTTATCAATACATCAAAAATATTTTGCTCCACACAAAGAGGAGTTGTTTTCAGACCGTGCCGTGTTGAAATGAAGCAGCACACAGTCATCTTGACCGTGTAATAAGGTCAGGTAACACTTACTCTTTCAACGTCTCAAAGCCTTGCTCCTTATAATGCAGTTCTTGTCTCATACAAGCCAAATCTCTCTTCAGCTTGTTCACCTAAAAGAAAATGACAGGGATGCGTAATTACCACATCTCATATTTCGCTTCCAGCGCAATTCAATTCAGCGCGTCATCACATCTGGATGTACCGTTCTGCCAACAATAAACGCAATCCACGTCTTGCATAAACAAGATAACATTCATACCACACGATCAAATGCTCGTGTCGTGTGCAAGAGCGTCTTACCCGGCTTTTCGCTGTAACAATCTCAGCTTTGAGGATTTCAGGGTCGTATTTACTGCTTGATGAGGACCTGGAATTTACTGTAGGAAAGATAAAGGTTCAAAGGCGTTATCTTATCTCCAAGCACTTGGCATGGTTTTGGAATTCCATAGCGATTTATTTTACAGTCACAAAATGTGTCGTAAATCTACATTTGTTATACTAACGGGACTGCGCTTCAAACCCACGTGATGTTTGTGTCGAGCTACAAAATTCTCTGTAAACAATGCAGTTCATACATTTTATTACTCCAAGTTATCTTAAGCCACATGATAGCTGAGGAATGTCATTATTCATTCTTAAATCACTTTTTATGACACTTTTTGTAACTAAACAGGTCAATCTGCAATGTAATTATATCGGAAAAATCTGTTTGCCTTTTCACACCTCTGGCTTTTTGGCTCCACTGCGGAAAAAATACTGTTCGGGTTGTTTAAGTGTTTAAAGGAACAGTACACCCCCAATTGTTTTTCAACGTTTATTAGTCCCCAAGTTGTTTCAAACCCGTTGTCTTCCTGAACACAGAGAAAGATCAACGTAAGAATGTTTGTAACCAAATGTTTCTGGGGCACTATTAACAACTATAGTGAGACAATTGTAACTTTATATAACTACTGTGCTAGTCAATGGTGCCCCAGAATTGTTTCATTCCACGCATTCTTCAAAACATCTTCCTTTGTGTTCAACAGAACAAAGAAATAGGGTAAGTAAAAGATGACAGAATTCTCATTTTTGAGTGAACTGTTCCTTTAAGTCCTTTGTCATATCAGCTTATCATATCAAATATAGACAATAATTAACATTCAATAAAATTCAGCTTAAAGAAAATGACATAAATAATGACAGAATTTTCATTTTTGTGTAAATTCTTTATGTGAAGTAAAGAATTATTTTGATGACACGGTATGTTAAATATGCAATAATAACATGCATTCTCTTTTTTGAGATGGTTGGCTTGTCAGGCCATTGGCTGGGTTGCACCAATATTTTCAAGCTAATTAAAGAGGAGGTTTTACAGGAATCGAGAGCATGGCATCAACTCTTGTTATCTCATCCGATGATGCACATTTCAGATTATGACAGTTCACAACACACAGAGTTAAAGTTCATTCATCCTTCATCATTTACTCATCCTCAAGTCATCCCAAACCTGTATGACTTAATGTGTTACTGCAGAACACAAAGGAAGATATTTTGAAAAATGTTGGAAACCAAACAACGCTGACCTCCATTGACTACCATTGTATAGACAAACAACCACTGACGCATTTCTCAAAACATCTTCTATTGTGCTCCACAGAAGAGAGAGTTAAATGGTTTCAAACCACATGAGGGTAAATAAATGCTGACAGATTTTTTATCAAAGTGAACTGTCCCTTTAAGGATGCGATGAACTTTCCAAGTAATAGCTATTTGGACAATGAAGGACCAAACGATCATCTTACAGCTGGTCTGTGAGGTGGACTTGTCCCGCCAAGCATCATTTAGCTGCCGATACTCCTGCTGGGCCAGAAGAAGTCGCTGCTCTTTGACTTGATAGATCTCCTTTTGGGCGGTCAACGCCTCCTGGACCACGCTGAGGTAGTCCCGCAACATGACCTCCTGCTCGCGCTGCCATTGGGCACGAGGGTCCTCCAACTGGGTGCTCTCTGACGAAGAGGACAAAAATGTGAACAGGTTTGAAAACAAACGTCATATTTACTTTGACACAAATTAAAATCAAGAAATGAGGAAGGTTGGTTTTCTAGTTTGTGTGTGGGTGTGTGTTCTTTATGTATTTTCAAAGGTTTTGATTTATTAAAAATGTTTGGGCTCTACATAACACCTATATTTCCAATTGTGGTTTTTTCCACAGTTTTTGACGTTAGTATCATCACACTTACAATGAGATTTAAGGAAATATCTCACCAAAATTCTGTCATCATTTACTCACACTCATGTCATTTCAAACCTGCATGACTTTCTTTCTACTGGAGAACACAAAAGAAGATATTTAAAAAATAATTGGTAAAAGAAAACCATTGGTTCCAATTGACTTGCATTCCATAAAGTAGAAGTCAATGGGGACCAACGGTCTTCAGTTACCAATTATTTTTTAAATATCTTCTTTTGTGTTCTCCAGTAGAAAGAAAGTCATGCAGGTTTGAAATGACATGAGTGTCTTCTTTTGAGTTTTGCAGAAGAAAAAAAGTCATGCAGGACTGAGTAAATGATGACAACATTTTCATTTTGAAGGTGAACGATTCCTTTCAATAATAGTTTCAACAAATGTTTGGCCCAAAACTTTTTCTGCTCGTATTAAACTTTACATCAATCCATCATAGCCTTGTTTTCATTCATGTCAATATAAATATGTAATGTACTGTTACTTCTGTCTATTGCTCAAACCGCAGATCAATTAAACCCACAACATCACATAGCAGACACTGAGTACCCCATACACACACACATACGGTGGGCTGCATCCAGCTCAGCCTTTCACTTACTGGTATTGTGGTCGACATAATAGGGTCCGACATGGGGGTCATAGACCTCCTCCCAACCCACAGGCAGCTCATCTCCAATACAGTCGGCAAAAGTCAGTGGTTTAGTCTGCCTGTAAAACCAAACAAGGAACCCAACAGTCAGTCCACAACCTATCAGATTTCAAAGCCTGTTTCACGTCCGAACCTTATGCCCGGTGGGCTATTTTCTGAAGGATGTCACTCCAGCACACCGCAGAGTGTTTGAGCATGTTTCTAGTATATGTGGGGGGGAGTGGCGGGGGAATCAGAGGAATGTTGGGCTATTCACCTCCAGCACGCTGGCCGAACACAATAGCCGGAAACCCAAGCCGGGCATTCCACAGGTCCTGCTGACCCATCGCCTGGAGGTTTCTGAGGCAACGCACTGTGGCTCTCCAAACCCAGATCGCGACAGAGCGATGGGGATGCTCACTTGGCCGAAAAGTGTACCGCTGAAACTTTTATAAGCGGGTGCTCGCTAATGCTAACAAAGTAGTCTGGCCTAACTTCGGTAGAGAGGTTTGCTGGCACTTTCTAGCTAGACTAATGAATTAAAAAAGAAAGCCGTCTGAGATTTAAGCGTACATTTCAAAGGGGCCGCTTGGGGTTATTGCAAATATATTTTTATTGGATTGCGAATGCTAATATAATATATGTATTATTCATTTATTTTTGCACTTTTATGTGAATTACCCTGCTGGAAAAAAACAGAGACCATCTGTTTTGCAGAAAATAGAAAATGACGACAAGGAGTAAATGGTGGCAGAATTTTCATTTTAAAGGTGAACAATTCCTTTAAAACAATTACAAAAATCCTTCCTTTCAGTCCCTACTGAAAAAAACAATAGAAACCATTAAAGCAGCTAGTTTTAGTGGTTTTAATGGAAACTGTAATGGTGTCTACTACTAGTTTTTCTCAGCAGGGGTACATTTTTGGGCATTATTCCAATATAATTTTATTGGTTCCCATCTGCCAAATAACATCCCACCAATAGAATCCATCACATACCAATAGACATAGTTTACAATAAAACAATTCCCATTACAACCATTAAATTTCCTATTGTGTATTTCAACAGGGTTATTTCTTGACCTTAGTGCTGCGTTCGATACTGTAGACCATAACTTACTTTACATTTACATTTATTCATTTGTCAGACGCTTTTATCCAAAGCGACTTACAATTAGTTTTTTACAGTGGCACATTACTGCAGAGCAATCAGGGGTAAGGCAACCGGCAACCTTCTGATCACAAGCCCAACGCTCTAACCACTTGTCAGACATTTAAAGACATTGTCCATTTAAATGGTGAATCATCAAATCTAACCCAAGTAAATTATGGATTACCTCAGGGATTGGGTTTGGGACCCTTGCTTTTCTCCATATACATGCTGCCCATTAGAAACATTATTAGAGAAACATGGAATTAGCTTCCACTGTTTTTCAGATCATACTCCGCTATATATCACATCAAGACAAGAGGATTCCTTCCAGCTATCCAAACTGGCAGAGTGCACCGAAGATATAAAACATTGGACGATCAGTCATTTCTTTCTTATGTTTTCTTATTTCTTTCTTAAATTCTAATAAAACAGAAATATTACTTATCAGACCAAAGACACATAAACAGAATATTTTGGATTATAAACTGGAAATTGAAGGCTGCACTGTTACACCAATAAATACAGTAAAAGATCTAGGCATTATATTAGACCGCAACCCGTCATTTGGAAATCACATCATAAAATGTCACAAAAGCAGCCTGGTTCCACCTTAGAAATGTTGCAAAATTACGGAATATTCTATGTGTTGCTGACGCGGAGAAGCTTATTCATGCACTTATGACCTCAAGACTTGACTACTGTAATGCGCTACTGAGTGGTTGTTCTGCATCATCAATAAACAAACTACAGTTAGTTCAGAACGCAGCTGCCAGAGTTCTGACCAGGTCCAGAAAATACCATCACATAACCCCAATGTTATCAACCCTTCACTGGATACACATTAAGTATCGTATCGACTTTAAAGTTATTTTAATTACTTATAGGCCCGGTTTCATAGACAAGGCTTAGCCTAAACCAGGACTATGCCTTTGTTAATTTAGGCTTTTTAAGTCACTTTTATTCAAACGGCTTTGAAAGAAACATTACTGATGTGCATCTTGAGACAAAACAATGGCACTAACGTATTTTAAGATATGTCAGCGCAAGTTATTTTCAATTGAGAAAACCCGGGCATAAAGCCTTAAACAGTTTAGCCCCTACCTATAACACTACAATCCATCACGCTCTCTAAGATCCCAAAACTCTGGACTTTTGATAATACCTGCAATAAGTAAATCCACCAAAGGGGGTCAAGCTTTCTCGTACGTAGCACCTAAACTCTTGAATAGTCCTTTTAAAACTATTCGTGGGTCAGACACACTCTTCCAATTTAAATCTAGATTAAAGACGCATCTTTTCAGCCAAGCATTCACTTGCATAATATGCTAAATAAATAATAATTAATAAATTAATGAACAGCAGCTACGCTAATTATTCTCTTTCTGCCTTCCTCCCCCGCCTTAGGGAGGGATTACGCCAGGCCCAGATGAACGTCATATGCCCATCCCTAGCTAGAGATTAAGCCAGCTTCATCTGAAAATCCTGTGCCATCGTCCTGCGAGAGCCTGCAAAATGTAAATTTGCGAATAATAGTTTCATAACCGTCCAAAACCAGTTTTCTATTATCATAAGAGTTATGATATAAAACTTGGTTTTGTACTCTCAACAAATTGCATGTTTCACAATTTCACATAGCTTTCATTTCAGGATAATTTCGTGTCGGTGGAGTCCACAGCAGCAGTTATGCAATAAATTCAGCTCTGCTAAGATTATCAGGAACACTCCACATAAAATCTGATTTGTGCAACATATAAACAGGATTAAACCATTTAAAAAGCAAAAGAATGCATGTAAAGCCACAACGTGGCCCACTTAAAAGTCACTGCAATAGCAAACAAATATTTCTCAGAAGTACAACTCAATTATTTTAGCCAAACATTAACTGGACATTTTTCTGAAGTCTGACTACCCAAAAGACTGCATAAACATTTCCCCCAGGTAAAGGTTTTTGCATTGTCCTGCTGTCGTCTACGGCAAGCCAGTGCATACTGTTGCCTTCCCCCTGCGATACAAAACTTTCAAAGAGGGTGAAACCGAACTAGCTCCTTTTTCACGTTATGAATAATGAAACGCTGCTGAGACCCCCACCGGCCCTTTCTAAATTTAACTCAGACAGCAGAGAAACTTATGAGATGCATATTCCAAAGCCACAGTGCAGGACAACCCATTTCTTTCTCATCCCTCCAGATGTTTCGTGAGGGTTTCATTTGAGGTCTTATTAACCATCGAGATTTGGTTGCAAGGACGACAAAGACCCCGTTTACTCAAATCAAGTTGTCAGCCGAGACACGTCGCCATTTACATCTGATGATAACCAACATTTCACATATACGTCTTGTGTGACCACTTGATGTCTCAGAAACTATTTATTTATTTATCATCCTTCAAATGAAATCATTTTACGACTGACTATGGAACAGATGCTTATCGGTTTAGTCACATCAAGAGGTGTCTAGAAAGCTTGTCTGCTGTTTATGTGAAGCAATTTGCACATTTCTTGATTCATAAAGACGTGTATTTAGTTGTTTAATTTTAAAGCTAAACATACATATAGTTTATAGTCTTGTTTTTCTGTAGTGGATGATTGACAGGTGGGTAAGCCGTCTCATTGGTGTGCTGTACAAATGCAACTTGGTCACATGCAATTTTCATTACCTGTGAATGTGGTCTAACTGATCCGATAAAACATTTCAGACCCATTTACACTTGTTTTTTGAGTCCAAGATGAAATATGAAAACTGAGAATAAATAAGACAAACACGACAATGCATGTCCCCGTCTTTTAAACGAGAAACATCAAGGACAGTTCCACAAAGACTGCGCTTTGAGAAAAAAGAAGGCAAAAACGTGAACTGTAGCAGTCAAACAATTACTCTCTCTTAAGGCTGCCGTAGAGGAACTCGATCAAACTCCCGAGAAGTCAGAGACTCAGGACCCATGCTCTAATGTGAAATGACAAAGCGCACGGCCGAGTGCAAACAAAGGACATAGCTAAACGATGAGTCAGACACTTTCATTCAGCGCACTCCATAAATTCCCAGAGTCATTTATGAGGCTCCGACTAGCATAGCGCAGCGCTCAAGGTTCGACAATAAAAGTATGCTGCTACACCCCTGAAGAGGGCCAGTCTCCTATCAAAGACAGCCAGATAACATTCCATTTACCTGAGCGCATGTTTTTCAGCATGTCACGCTGAAGGAAAACAAACAGTACGGCCCAGACGCAGTACATTAGAGGAAGGTCGCGAGAATGCTTGCGTTGCAATGCGCTGTTGTTTGATGCAGGTTTAAACGTTTGTTAATATAATCAAAATAAATTAGACTTCCTGGATATTTAAATTCTAGCATGATTTCAATGCTTATGCCGATGCCTGTTAGAAGCATCCTTTATTTAGTTGTGTTATGTTTTACCGTGTTAGTGATTATACCTAAAAAGGGACAGTTCAACCTTAAATTGTTCCGAAACTGTTGAACACAGAAGAAGATATTTTGAAGAATGTGGGAAACTAAACAGTTCTGGGTCACCATTGACTAGCATAGTAGCTTTTTCCCTACTATGGAAGTCTAGAACTGTTTCCTGTTTTCCAAATATATTTGTGTTTGTTCTGCTAATGACATTTACACAGGTGGAAAAACCTGAGGAGATGATGACAGAATTTTCATTTTATATTAATTGGAATGTACAACAAAAAATGTAACAATCGTTATAAACTGAAAATAAAAACTTGGTTGTTATAGCAACCAATGTTATGACTTTAATGAATGGTCTTTTGAACTCAGCACCATGTAATGACACACCAGTTCATTATCTATTAAAATGCATATATATTATATATATTAATATTAATATATATAATTATAGTTATATTCAGCACGTTAACTAAACCATGGAAATTTGAATAGGTCTTGTGAAAACATATTTTCCGTTTACAGTTCATATTTTGCAGGTATACAATATGCGAAGAGACACATGAATATATGTACATTTAAAATGTGCATAGTAAAACGTATTATTGATTTCTTTTTTTTACGTTTTAAATCATGTTTTATTAATTTATAGATTTAAAAATATTTTTTTATTTAACGTTTTATTGTTCAATTAAACTACATTTAAAAAAACAAATTAAATAAACCATTTAAATGAGATTATTCATTTCTCAATTAAAAGATTTGTGTATTTGTTTATATTTTTATGTTTTAATTATTAAATTGATTCTTCATTTTTATTTCTAATCAGTACCCCTGGTCCTCCATAATACACTGGTCACCCGGTTTAGATATTGATGTTGGCCATGACCTGGGCTTAGGGCTGCTCGATTATGACAAAAATCATAAATCGCGATTATTTTGGCCCATATTGAGGTCCCAATTATTAAACCATAGATGAAAGAGTCATATACAGGTTTTGAATGACATGGTGGTAAATAAATGATGATAGGTGAACTATCCCAGAAAAAAAGCACTGCTCACTTTCTCTACTCTAACCAGGGCCTGTACGTGCCACAGATGACACATTTCTTCAGGATAATGTGAGGATCACCAAAGAAAATGACCAAAAAAGCTTGCAAAACACAAAAAGCAACTACGTCATTGTCTTCCGACATTAATAAACAGTCAAGGAAACACACGTACGGCCTGTTCTTTCAGTACACCAGGATAAACCCATAATATTGTTTAATGAACAAGGTTGCCCCGAGACAGCACATCTGCGGCTTTGTGCATTGAGCTTGTTACCAAGTTAAAGCCACTGGCATTATAAGAACCCGGTCTATATAACCGTTGCCTTGCGGTGGAAACCCAGCCGTCTGTGTGAGCCGAATGCAGGGAGACAGGTTGAGGGGGAGATCACGCTGACAGTTTTGGGTCAGGATTAGAAATATTTGTCATTTTTAATCTGCGCCTTTGATGTGCCACATTGTGCAAGAGAAACCAGCCACTGTGTAATACTCTTATGCACAGGCGTCTTGTTTCCATACAGTGTTGCACAACTCTGTGTGGGACAAAAAATACATTTTGAAATAAAACATGGCTTAGTTTTGTCCACGAGTAAACACGTGCAGCAGGCTTCAAACAACTATTTCATCATTCCTGTTAAAGTTTTCATGGCTCTATCGTGCACTTTGAACCTGTTGTGCACCTCGACTCGCAGCGAAAGGAATTTGAGAGTTTGAGCCGTGCCACAGATCTGCAGGCTACGCTGATGGCACGGCATTCAGGAATGCGTCCTAGGTACTTGTTTACAACTTTCTGCCATCTTGGTTTCCTGGCTACAGGCAAACCTGTTGCACCACACAAAGGGGGAAAATATGCCGTCCGATCGCTATCATTTTTCCATTCCTGTGCACACTGCTAAAATCAGATAGGCCAAAAGAGCGAAGGGAAAACACCCCGTTAACCATTGCTTCTTGGAATATCAACATGCCAAACTTGGAGGCAGCGAAGCTTGAAAATTCTCTAATAATCTTAGGCATTCCTGCACAGATTTTGTGTTAAAGTCCAAGTGGACTTGTAAGTTGTCAATGAGGCGTTGATAAAGGGTTTAAGGACAACATTATGAAAACACCGATACGATATTTAGCACTTCAACGCCTGCATAAGAAATGCCAGGATGAGTTGTATAATGGCCAAATTGGTCCAAATAAAGAATCTTAAAGAAAGCACAGCCGTAACGATGAGTAATAGGCATAGTATGCATCTGTATCTGAGTAAGCACGGAGTATGCATTCCCAGACCTCTTAGTACTCATCACATACCTATCCCTTGGGTCAATCCAGCTGGTGGTTAGATTTATATGGTCTATATAATAGACCTTGCCGTCAAAATCTCGGGCCTCTTCCCAACCCTCTGGCAATGGTAACTCCTTCCTTGGCATGACCAACTAGTCTCCATGTAATTTTCTCTGCAAGTCTTCTAAATGGATCGGAAGGCAAACCATGTGTTGCTTTGCGTGAACCAGTCCGAATTCAAAGCCAACACATAACGCAAGTGCCATTCATTAACCACGGATTGAATCCATGATAGTCCAACGTATCCCCAAATTCCTATTCGATTCCTACAGGCAACCTAGAGCATTGTTTTCTCCGGCGAACGGAGTTGAATGAATGGACGAGATGGGTGTGATGCTCTGAATCCTCGTAACTTTCCCAGAGCTCTTGTGTTCGTGATATGAAACTCCTCGTTTCTTGCGCATCATCAAATCAGCCGATCGTGTTCATCCTGAGCGAGAAGCACAACAAAAACTTCTTTCAAAAGAGGTCGGACGCGAGGGTTTTCGTCAAAGAGCGAAGTTTGAGATCGATTCCGTAATCCCCCACATGAAACGCGAACACAAAAGAAAGCAATACTATTAAAGGCCCGGCATCGAGGATCATATGAAACATGAACGAAAACGAGTGCCCGTCTAGAGTTTGTGTCGTCCCACCATGTTTTAGCGACAACTCTGCTAGCCTGTTAGCCCGAAAGCTCGTTGTATAGGCAACGTAAACAGTTAGTTCCTCCTCCACGCGAGCGCGCTCCGCGTTTTCTCGCTTTGTCGATGTCTTCCCATCACGCCCGGAGCATCCCGGCGGTTTTCCTGAGCGGTGGTTCGTTTCTTTCTCGCTTGTTTTCCAGTGTTGTCCTTTGCTTTAAGTGACTGTGTGCGGTTCTCACCCTGTAGTCAAGCTCGGTCGCTATGCTGCGGCTGGAATGGATGGGTCACGTCACACAGGTGCTAACCGTAATCCGCCTAATAGCGGTCGCCCCGCTAAAATAACATCATGTGGATGTATTGCCAATTTAATCATTTCGTTATTTATATCTGAACTATGTCAATATATACGCACGCTGCAACGTCATGATAATTATATATGTTTATGTTGTTTTGTATATTTTGTGTGTTTAAAAGCGTCTGCTGAATGACTAAATGTAATACGTCAGCATTTATTGCACCATTTAATTTCTATTTCTATTTATTTATTCGTTAACTCAATGACAATAAATACCTTTATATTCTACAAATCGCTTTTTTCTAAAATAATCAAATAAATGACGGGATTGTCAACAGGGGGAACTCGAATCCTAAGTACACAACGCCCTCTAACGGCGAACTTTAATTTTTAAACAATATAACTTTTCGAAATATTTGTGTTTGCGATATTTATTTGACACTGCCCGTGCATTTGTTTGTCGTATTTACCCCGAATCGAATAACACCACATCTATTGTTGGTTACAAACAATAGGGGTGATATTCAATGTAGCCTATAACAACAATAAACGAACCACCATAGAATGAATGTTTATTATATTAATAAGAGTAATAACAATACCTTCCTTCATTTGCAATCGCCCCCCCCCCTCGCTGCCACGGGCTGTGGGGCAACTGGGCGCGTGCTGTTCAAAACAAACCGGGGCGTATCACGTGCACTTGCGATCAGCTCGCGCTCGTGAAATATCGTTTCATTCCAGGCTCGTTCATGGTTGTGCTGCGTCATATCTCCGTAGCGCTCGGCGCTGCGATGGCCGCGGCGGGAACCGCGCTGTTTCTCGCCCTCAATCTCTTCTACAAGAGGCGAATGTGGACCCTGGAGTCAGAGTACTACACCATCAGAGAGGTCAGTAGCCATAAAGTGCTTTCCAACACGGGGATCTCATTTCCACTTGCAGGTGGCGCACGGTGCGTCTATATGCGTTTGCTTTATGCTTGCAGACATCATGTAGTGTTATTAAAATAAGCTTTTGTTTCTAAATAGGTTTGCTGCACAGCTGTTTACTTTAAAAAAAATCAACCTTTACTTCCTAAATCAAATAGGCTACGTTTTATTGTAGAACTGTTTACTTTTTAACCCACATCCGTCATATTTGTACAAAATGAAACTTTATGTCATTTGTATTAGTGGTTTCTTAAAATGCACATAAAGAAATAAGCGGAGTTCTTTTCAACCTGACATTGGGTCAAAAAGGGACTAACCCGGTTAAGGGTTAGATTAACCCAGCAAATGGTTTGCGTTTGACCCCATAATGGGGTAAAATACCCCAGCATTCAGCAAACAACCCCTTTTGAACCAATGCTGGGTAGAAAATAACCCAGCATTAAACATTCTGCTGCATCCACACAAAAAATAGGATTTCAAAGCAAATCCGATTGAAATGACTTATTGTTTCATCATCAGTAATGTACAAATATGTACAAAGGTACGGTTGTTTGAAATGATATTATTATATAGTATTTATACTTTATTTAGTACAATATTAGCAGTATTGGGGAACAAAAAGGTACGGTTCATATAATAAAACAGATAATTCCATAAAAATGTATTTTTATTGTGCATTCCAATGAACATAAATCAAACTCCTGTTGGGTTGTTTTAAATAATACTAAAATACAGAAAATAACACACTGAAAAAAACATGATACGATAATAAAAACACGATTATGAAAGAAAACAGAGTTATATGTGCTTGCAACTCTTCATATGATCAGTTTGCTTAAGATATGAACATAACACTAGAATCTCACATTCTGATTCAACGATAATGGCTCCGACTACTTACCTGGAATTGCATTATAAATTCAGCTATGAAGCTGCAAATTCCCCATACACCCTACACTCTTAAAATAAAGGTTACCAAAGGTCTCTTTCTTCATCTGAATCATTATATAAATAACGTTCCACATCCACAAAAAAAGGTGTCTGTCATTACAATGTTGACAAAAATGGTTCTTTTAGAAACCTTGAGAAGTTCTTCGTGGAGCATAAAATGGCTGGTGTTAATGCGAAGAACTCTTGAAGAGCGCAGACTCATTTTTCTCCTGTGTTTAGGAGCAGGAGGAGCGCGGTGAGAAGCAGGTGCTTGTTCTCGGTTTGGATGGTGCTGGTAAGAGCAGTGTTCTGCAGGGGCTGAGCGGAGCGACTCGGTGCTGCCGACCCACGCGAGGCTTTAACTTCATTAGCCTACACACACCTGCGTGCAAGCTGGACTTTCTGGAAAGTATGAATCAGTATCCGCCCCCTCTTTCTCACATGCTCTGTCATTACTGATGGAATACATTTAGTTAAATGCCACTGACTCAATTATTGCCATATCACCCAGTTTTCAGCCTAAGAAAAAATGACTTATATTGGTGTCTAATGCTAGTAATAATACAGATCATTCAATCTTCTCGCATCAGTCGGAGGTGGCGAGGACTTGCGAAAGTACTGGGAGGATTACCTAAGGAGAACGCACATCTTAGTGTACGTGGTAGACTCCTCTGATAGAGGTCGACTCCCTCAGGCCAAAGACGAGCTCCATCGATTATTGATAGCAGACATGGATCTTCCGGTGGTGGTGCTGGGAAACAAGCAGGTGACTTTGATACATCACATGACAGCTGGTAGATCACAGCCAGTTTTTGGTTCTAGTTTGTTTTTTATTGCCAAACGGGACTAAAATACCCTTTACACCCTCATATAGGACAAACCCAACGCTTGCAGCGTCCCGGAGCTTCGTGAGGCTCTGTCTCTCAGCGCAGTGGCCGATCAGAGGAAGCTCTTCCTGCTGGGATCCGATGGATTGAGCAGAACCAGCGGTCTCCAAAAGCTACAGGATCTGCTTCTGACATTGGTGTAAAGCCAAGCAACCGTGTAAGAGTTCATAAGGAAGTGGACACTGTCATTACATTAAACATCATCCGAGGAGTTGAGGAAGTATTTTGTATATCAAGCACTGTGCTGCAGGTATTATTGCTGAAAGATATTGTCCAATACCTTATTATTATTGTTGTTTACATCATTTTAATCAGTATTACAGAGTATATATTATATATATATCCCTTACCTCTGCATGTAGAAATATATTTTATAAGTCATTTACTGAATTACAGTTAGGTGTACCTGACAAAATGATAGAAATGGCAAGGAATGTTTAATATACAGGGAAAAAATCAACAATTTAATGCAAAAAAAAGATTTGTTGTTATAATGTACTTTACATTTGTGTCAATTGCAGGTATACATCATAGCAATATTAACTGTACTAAATATTATTTAAGCTGATAATTCATTTATAATTTTCTTCCCAAAGTATAATTTGTACTTTTTCTTTTGATATGTGATATTGTATGATACATACATTTTGTCAGATTCTCTCAAATTATACAATTGACACATGAAGACATACGTCTTTATAATTCGTGCTTCAAATAGAGGATTGTGGTCTTGTTATGAAAGTGGTCTTGATTAGCATCAGCAAGAGCTAGTAACATATTAAAAATAGGATTATATTTAGTTCATCTCGTTACGGTTTTGTGAAAAATACAGCTTACTTTAAATTACACTGGCTAAAAAAGAAAATCCCCTTTAATTCTACAAATGTAATAAATGGTAGTTTTATTATGGATGTGAATTGTTTACTGTTCTGTGGTGGTTTGACAATTTGCAATGGTGATTTCCTAACAATCAGAACTTTTATGCATTTAATGTTCCAGAAAAGCAATTTAAAGAGAAAACATCAACGTGACAGATAATTTTCTTAATGTAACGGACATTCTCAGTAAAATGGGTCCAGATTTCTTAGAAATGCTTAACTCATTTATAACCACCCCCGCACAATGTTATTCTGCATGTAACGTGGCATTCATAAAAACCAATCTCTCTGCAATTGTTTCTTGGAACTTTCCGTAAAAAAGGTCCCTATTGATGGAAAGTGCCCTTAATTTTGCATTATATAACGTTATTTTTGGTTATATTTATTGACATTGTATCTATGCATAAATAAAATTGATCGATTTATAAATTGTGTTTTTAATATGTCTGTATTTCTCATAACAACACAATATGCACATTCATATTTATAAAGATCAAATATTTTGATATTCAAATGAAAAATGTCCAACATTAAATTGTTTTTCAATATAGAAACAAACACTCAAAATGTTTGCTCTACATTTGTTTGAACTTGTCATACGACACCAGCTACAGTACAACAACATTTGGGCTGTCAATTTGAAAAGATAAAACATCTAAGTCCTCGCGATGACATCATCTTGAAACATCATGTAGACGTCTGTGTATGCAGTGATGCAATAAATTCATCATATTCCTTAGGATAACACCGTTGGTATAATTCCACCTTTCGTTTAATCTGTTTTGGCGTGTCCTGATAGTAATTCTTCTCATCTCTTGCCATTGCCTGAATTGATCATAAAAAGCATTAACATTAACATCACATGTACAATAGTTTTTGAATTATGTTGGTTATAAATATGTACAGCTATCTCATACCTTGTAATTCTCGTTGTGTTCCCTCACCATATGCTGGACGTATTCAATCATATCTCTGGAGCATGTTAATTTTTTGTTTCCTCTTTGACTGACCTCTTCTTCCATTTCTGCAATGAGATCATATGATGCTTTTTTAGTTTGCATAAATGTTATAGACCAGTGCTTATAAGTCTATTCTTATATTGAAAAGCAAGTAAAAAAACTAAAAGAAACGTTTTGTTTTAAAAAATGTTAGCAATAAAGAGCATGGCATTTTTATGAATTAAAGAAACGTTTATAAATTAAACATCAATTTGCATATATTACTTCAAAATTCAATTGTTTTTCGTCTACTTTTTAGTTCTGTGTGGAGTCAACAGTTTATGTGTAATGTAAAAGCTGCGTCCTAAAGCAATAATGAAATGAAATTTTAGCTTGCCTTCAATGACATAGGGTTTCAATAGAACATGCGAGTCTGTTGGTTCTTCTTCTTCCATGTTCTGCAACATCTATAAACCACAAACAGGCTGTGAACGATTTGGCAGGAGATGTGCAAATAGAATTCACGGTAGAAAATGAAAGATGGAACTTGCCTTTTTGGTTTTAATCGGAAGTATGCCCTTCTTCCCAACTAACAATCCCATGTCTGCAAGATTTTGCTTCGTTGTTTTCTGCTCATCCCAAGCTCTGCGGATCTGATCACTTCAACCACGTATGACAATCAGATTAATAAACTACCATGGGCGAGAAGTGCAAAACAAGTTGCAAAAAAACAGTCTATGTAACCTATGTACTATTTTAATAATTCACTAAAACAACAGAAAACTTTATGGACTTAAGAGTTATTTACATTTAGTAATTTAGCAGACGCTTTTATCCAAAGCGACTTACAAATGAGGTGAACAATGGTAGCCATTGGAATTGTGGTATAATGGGAGTTGTATTTGTTTGAATGGAAACTATAATAGGCAATAGGCCTAATGGTATTTGGATTCTACTGATGTGATGTAATCTGGAAGCTGGGAACCAATAGATCAACTTTAATTCCTATTTGAATTATGCTCAAAAACGAAACACAAAAGGAATTTTATAATAGTTTTAATGTAAACAATTAGAATTCTGTACTGGTTTAAACCATTTTATTTCACCAGGGTAACTATACTCATACTGTGCTTCACACTCTTGACAATATTGAGCTGAAACATGACATTTTATTTTCCGAATTGCTGTTGTGTTTTTGATTTTGGGGTTTTTATTTTGCACTTTCCGGCCACCGTAATACACAACTCAACTCAATTTAAAAGATATTCCTGGTTAATTACACCACATTATACGACAGACAAGCTGTGTTTTATTAACATCAAGTAACGTTAGTAACA
Source organism: Barbatula barbatula (assembly GCF_947034865.1). Classification (NCBI taxonomy): domain Eukaryota; kingdom Metazoa; phylum Chordata; class Actinopteri; order Cypriniformes; family Nemacheilidae; genus Barbatula; species Barbatula barbatula. Next base: position 13,904,674 of record NC_136785.1, read on the forward strand.
CACATTATTCAGAGAGAGCTCAGCAGTCCGTTAAATGTAGGTATACTTACCACTCGATATGCGGGTTATCCTTTCTCTTCATCTTAATCTTAAGCTTCTTTTTATTCACATCGTAATTAAAGGTGTTGCGAGATTTCTTGGGTTTGCCCATGACTGTATAATACACAATAACACTGCTCTGTCGCCTCTCTGTACCACGAGGAAATGCGGAAATATTCTCCACTTCTTCTCTGGCTTCAAAGACCAAACAAGCTGACGCCGACGTTATATCGCCACCTGCTGGTACGGACATGTCGAGAAAATCGAGAACGTTTTACCCGTAATTAAATAAAATAGCATTTTGTATTATTTGATATAGATATCTTGCTTGTTAAGTTCTTGTGTTAACTCTTGTACAGTATAAAGCAATAATTATTCACAAAACATAGTTCCACGTGTTACCTCTAGATGGAGCTGTCCGCTACGTTTTGATAAATTTTATCGCTCGGCTATTTTAATTTAGGTTCAAAACTGTCTGTATTGTTGCATAACATTAGTGACCTCAGCCTATTAATTTATAAATGTATATTTATAAATGTATAATTATATTAATGTGTTTAATAATAAACATTGCGTTCATTATATATTTTTTTTAATTAAACGACACACTTAAGTAAACAACAACAAAATAATTTTAAAGTAGGTATAGTGGACAGCAAAAAAAAAAAATCGGAACATATTACACATAAAACAATCAGAGGAAAATTAAATGGTTGCGTTTATTTTATTTTTATTAATTATCAACAAAAATAATTATTTACAAACATTCGTGTATATAATGAAATACCACATATATATACATATATATATATATATGTATATATACACGAATGTTTGCAAATAAAAAACATTGTGTTTATCGTTGCGCCAATGCCGCGCTAATAAATCCTGCTACGTCGACGGCGGATCACGTCGCATTTTTAACCTACGTCGACGTCGTCTTATAAATATTCACGAACTAAAGAGGACGCTCGCCTTAGGTTACCAAGCAACGTCAGCACGGGCTATGAATATTCATAAGCCGAACCCTCTCCATAGTACGTGTCGGTGATCCACGCAGCGTCTGGGCGGAGAACCAGAAGAGCAAAACGGCAGCGCGGAGAGTCAGTCAGGGTTGATAATATTCCGCCGTGGGGGGGAGCGGGGGAGGACACACACATACAAACACACACTGCCAACCCGGCGACGAGGTTGGGCCTGCGGTGCCTGCCTACCTGCAACCCAGGAAACATGGAGCTGGAGAATATCGTGGCCAACACCGTTTTGCTAAAGGCGAGAGAAGGTAAGACGTGACATTGTCACTTTTGACAGCTTCGCTCTCGATGTCTGGAACACGATGGGTATTTCCCCTAAAGGAAGTTAGGCCGAACAATTCAGTGTGATAATGCATCTTTATGATGCTCCTGCTGCCGCTTTATTCTCCAATCGCCGCAAATGTGAGACTTGGACGTTGCTCGGGTCATGTAAAGATAAAGATGCGGCTGTCAATCAAGTGGACGAATAAATAAATGCCATTGTGCGTTTAGGTCACATGCCTGTTTACGACGTTTTTGAGTTTCTATTTAAAGGAGAAGCGATAGACGCCGTTATGCACTGACAGTAAGTGCTGTTGTATTGACAGCAGTCATTGCCGCATGTGTGCTCGAGATAAGAGCCTGAATTCACACTGCCTCGTCGAATTAACACACAGTTATAAAGACCACAGTCGGCTTGATGCTGTCAAATAGCGTCTTATGAGACATGATCTGGTGGGTTGACTACATAGAAAGCGGTTTAGGCGTGAATTCATATTATAATGGGCAAAAATGGTGCCTAGGTTGGCTGTTTGGTTTGTGTTTTGGTGGTGCACATGTGAAGGGATGGTTGGTTCACACAAAAATGAACCTTCTGTCGCCCTCTTGTCATCTTAAACCGTCCCGTATGACTTTGTTTCTTCTGAAGAACACAAAAGAAGAGATTTTGAAGAAGGTTGGTAAGGAAACAACGGCTGAACCACTTCTATTGAATGGACAGTTTGGACACAAAACCAAGTCAATGGGGACAATACAAAATTATTATGTTCTTACAGGTTTCTTAAACGCAGGCCCCGGCCTAATTTACATTGGCCGATTAAAGCCGATAGTCCCGGATTAAACTAGTCCAGAAATCCCGAATTTGCGCCACTGGTTAGCCTGATGTTGCTGGTCAAGGTGTTGATGGCTCCGCAAAGCGTTCATGTACAAATGTATTGAACAGTTTTCATGCCAGGACTTTTTGTGATTTTGAAAGCTGTCCTTTCATCAGCCGTTTCAGTTTAGTCGTTTTTCATTGCTTAATATGCCGTTTCTTCACTTTTCAAGACATCTCCCCATGGCAACATAAGTGCATATGCCAGAACACAGCAAGAGTTTCTTAAAAATGATATCTTTGCGTTGTAATGCTATTGAATGGTCCCTTAACTTTTGAAGCTTCAGAAAGTCCATCCATCCATCATAAAACCAATGTTAAAGATGAATATTTTGTGCTTATTTCTTGGTTAACACGTTATAAGGACAACCCACGAAGGTAAGTTCAAAGGGCATTTCGTAGATAAAGTAAAATCTCATTGGTTCTCGCAAGAACCAACGAGATTCAACGTTATTAATGTTGCAATATTCAAACTTACTTAAAGAACATAACAATCGCTAAATAAGCTTAAAATTAGAGATGCACCGACATCTATATTCGGTATCGGATGATGAACGCAAATTTTACATAGAAAATGTTAAGAAACATCACAAGTTCAATAGTAATAGTCATTATATGAAAGAAAGGTAAGAAATTCAGATTCGATATTTGCAGAAATCACGCATAATAATCGGTGGAGAATTTTTTTTCTTTCTCACAAATGTATTTGTGAGTCATATGGATTACTGTTATGATGGATGGATGCACTTTTTGAAGTGGCAAGAACTCGGGCAGTGCACTATTAATGGCATTTCAAAACTAGGAAGAGTCAGTATATCATTTGATATAACTCAGTGAATTTGGGCAAATATTCTGGTGAACTGATCCTTTAACAGTGTAACATGGGCCTGGCTCTTAAATACCACAAACAATCATTTTGACTGTAACAATTACATTGAAATTGAATGAAAACTGTTGCATGTTTGCCAGGATCGCAGGTAAATCTTGTCGTGATGCTTTAACTTGGAACACCTTCGTTGTAAGCAAACATTTCCCGTCACTATCCGGTCAGTTAACCTATAACTGTTAAAAGACTTGTTCCTCTATTACTTAAAAAAGCTTACACAGAAAATGATCAATTGATCAATTTAATATTCTCAGTTTTTTATGATTCATTTTGAGAATTTGATCGAACCAGCGGCATTGTTGGTAGTGCCAACACACATTAAAACCCTTTTACCTCTACGCTGTGACTGGATAAACAATACATTCAGACACCATTTGCATCATGGCCACTTCACACAATGATAAGGCTGTTCTTCTGTACCGGTGCCACTAATATCTGTTTCCTGCGAATATATATATATATAAATTCTTGCAAATTAGGATTCTTTCGTTTTATTGATGTACAATGTCTAGGCTTGCACAACAGGTTTTCGATTGTGTAACCGTAATGGAGTTTCTCAGCGGCACTCATCCTGTATCTTTGTTTGAAAAGTACGTGTTGTGTGAGCTCTTATCAGTGGTCACGAGCTTTGCCCGTACCGGTTTGTAATCGTCGCATCCTTCGCCCCCCAATCCCATCCCATTAGTGGAGATTTTACTCCTTAAATCCCTTCATAACCTAGCAACAATGCAAACACTTGGCTTTTCACAAGCGTCCCCTCCATTCCCGATGAACATATCCCGCATACAGCATCACCTCCTGAGCTTTCTCTGTTGACAAGCGTGTCGGGTCCAGCACCTGGACCAGTCATTCTACCTGAGCAGCCGGCGCCTCCCTAATGACATTTGCCCGGATGGACACAGGCCAGCAGGACATTCTCATAGCATTGGCATGATTCTTGTTCTGAAATCAATCCAGGGTGTCTACACTAGGAGAGTGACAGCAAGCTGAAATGCACAAGATATTACCTTATATTACTTTGCTTTTCGGAAATGACGACTCCTAGTCAAACAAACAGATAGTCAATCTACAACGCAAATTGTGTCATGTTGGGTCGGTCGGAATGTTCCAAAAGAATTAGATGTGTTTTATGTTGTGTGTGGATTCAAATGTGTAACATTTAAAAATTTACATTACGTAAAGGCTTTTTAGGTAAATGTTGTACATAATTGCATGTGCATGACTTAACAAAGTAACCATTGAATACAGACACATTCAATTAAAGCACGCCTTTTAAAATCTGTGTAGTCTGTAATCGAAAAAATTTGCATACTGGTTGTGTTCACCCTCACTTCAGATCTAAGAAAAAGTGTTGCGTAATCCCACTATATGTGCATCAACAAGAAAGTTTGAGCAGTTCTTAAAGGGATATTTCAGAGGCAAAACTAAATTTCCCTATGTTTTATTGACCTTCACGGTATCCTCATTGAATATGACTTTCTTCTTGAAGAATAATGCAGTCGGAGTTATAATACCATGTGTCATTTTTCTTCCAAGCGGTAGAATGGGGGGCAGTATTTTGAAGCTCCAAAAAGTGCATCCATCCTTCAAAGAATTGCTCAACACGGCTCTGTGGTCTTAACAAAGGTCTTCTGAAGCGAATCGATGCGTTTGCTTAAAAGAAATATCCATTTTGAGAGCACTATTAATAGGTTGATTGATTGATGCACTTTTTGGAGCTTCAAGAAATGTTCCCCCCATTCTACCGCTTGGAAGAAATATGAAACGTGGTACTATAACTGCAACTGCAGCATTCTTCTAGAAGAAAGTCATATTCAGTCAAGATGCCTTGAAGGTGAGTAAAATATGGGGAAATTAAATGTTGTTTTGCCTCCGAAATATCGCTTTAATTGTTTCATAATTTAAACCAAACAAGAATATTTGTTTTGCATAAAAAGTAGGGCTGCAACATATATGTCTAAATATCGCAAATACCCTTCATACTTACATAGGGGCGATTCACATTACGCGAGCCCTATTTGCGCACGCCGGCCTCGCGTCTAAGTTTAAAATAACAAATATGCGAAATGTGATTCAGGCCTTAGGCTATAGTCAACAGTAATCTGGCCCCTGTGAATTCCTATGTTTTTGTTTGGCGATATGCAATACTCACTAACAGAAATAATTATCATATTGCATATCACATATTGCTCTTGTGCAGCCCTGGTGATAATGTGGAATGTTTGTGTTTGTGATCTAAAAATACACGTCACTGGGTTTCATATTGTTTCTGATGCTGACTTTTACATGAAGCTAGGCCTCTTTAAAGTACAGCACATGAAGGACAATATGAACATGTTCATTTAATCTTACGATTTGTCCTCAAAAGCTCACCTGTGTTAGGATGCTAGTCTAATAGAATTTCAGGGCCTGTAGGGAAACTCTTTTTCTGCCTCTAATATGATCTTTGGTTTCTTCACAGGAGGTGGTGGGAACAGGAAAGGCAAGAGCAAGAAATGGAAACAGATGCTTCAGTTCCCTCATATTAGCCTTTGCGAGGAGTTACGTCAAACCCTAGGTACACCTCACGCTTGCATCACATATCACAACGTAAAACTTAAGGTTTGCTTCACTGTGTATTCAATACTGATATATTATTCAAGTTGTACTGTAAGTTTAAAAATGTTCACATTTGGCATAAAGTATCTGATGGTTCAAATTGTGAGGCTTCAGAAGAGATGTGCAGTTACTTTTTAGCGTCCTTTTACTTGTGTTGAAATTGATCCTTGAGTATTATCAAGGGATTATATTATCAAAGTATTATCAAAGGATTATAAGAGATTATAAGATCTCAGAGACTTAGGGGCTGTGTAAACAGAGGCTTTTCCTTCGGCGTACGGCTTGTTTTCTCAATTGATTCCAACTGAAACGCCAGGTTTCGTCAGCGGCTGGCGTTAGTTTCCGCAGGCTTAGCGCCTGCGCTCACTCAGCGTATTTTTCACGCACAACGTATCATAGTATCCAACGCACCCCGCTGAACGCTACCGGCGTTGTCGTCCAGCGCCTGCCATTTTGAGCTGCTTAAAAGCGCCCCGGATGATTTGGAGCCTTACAATTGGCCCAGTGATTATTTTATCCAGGGAAATACTTGTGACATCACTTGCAAATGCAGTTATTTGCATATTTAGGTGCATTTTTTTGGAACAGGATATGATTCATTGACTACGTTTACATGCACCCTCATAATGTGTAATTAAACTCATCATCGCAGCATAATCGAAGCACATATGTGGTGTACTCCGGTTTTAATTGCAATAAGAAGGCATGTTAACACCTTAATCACATTTATGCTGCTCTGACCAAGGTGCGCATGTGCTTCTGTCAGGCACATCAAGGACAAATTCATGGCAAACAAACATGACAGTCTGAAGTTTTACCGTAAAGACAACTCGCTATCAGCAGTCTCTACTCCTTATTATCATAAAGATACATTGTGGTCTATATGCATCACGGCTCCGACAAACCATAAAATACGTCCACATAACGGTGCTTTGCATTTGATGCGAATGTATTAAAACTGTAGCCAGTAACACACACCTACTTTATCTAAGATCATGGTTTGTGCTGTGTATTATAGCAAATAATCAGACTAATATAACATTCATGTAAACGGGAGCAAAGAGGTGTTCTCATGTCACGCAAACATGTTACTGTTATTAAGTCTTTACTCTGATTATTGGGAAAAATCGCATTGTTGGTGCGCATGTAAACGCAGTCACTGTTTTGTCAGTCGGGAGTTATCAGCAGTACATTATTGCAATCGGTGTAGGAGTTACACTGTTTATATATCATTTCAGACTTGTTATGATGAATAAAGATGGCATGAGAATGAAGGTTGGATCTATATGTCTCTGTCAGCAACAAAGCAGCACAGGGTGAGAGTACTGCTGTTTTCTAACAGAGAGGAAATTGTGGCTGGGGCAAGAAAGAGGAAGTTGACTGGCATATTTTTCGATTTAGTTTGACTAGCCTTCTGAGGAATAAGAAAAGTTGCAAAAAGCATGCGATTTTAAAGGAGAACGTTAAACCAAGATCATTTTTTGCGAATGCATCGAGATGATTCATTTATTAACAATGTGGATTTCGATTCGTGTGAGAGAAGAACTTGCTGAATCAGTTTCCTTTAGAAATCACATAGTTGATCTTACCAAATCCGCTGTTGCAATGTGCACGCTCACCCGCCCCCAGCTCGGTCAGGCGATTCTAAAAATCGAAATCAAGGTTAGAGATGAAAATAAACAAATACTGTTATGATTGATCAAGTCATGATATTGATAATATGTCACTTTGGTGTTTGTGATATGAGCGAGTAGAGAGATTTTTTTGCAGAACGGTTGTGAAAGAGTCTTGAGGTGTTACACGATCACTCTTTACTTCCTAGCTGATTTTGTGCAATACCAGCCATGCGATATTCCACCAGTATCACCACGGGAACCACTTCAGTAATTGTCCGATTTTCAATTTATCCATATTGTTAATTTATCGCACAGTTACAGCTATAAAAAAAAGAAAATATGTGTATGTGTAATAAATGTTTGTGTTTATATAATATTCGTACATATATAATATTTATATAATATTCGTAAAATTCGTACATAATGTATATTTTATTTCAATGTAAGTTTATGTATATTTATGTAAATATTTGTTATACACAAGAATGTGTGTGTGTTATATACAGTATACATGGTACACACAAACTGTATAAAAACATAAACATTTATTTGGGAATCGATTTGACATCGCTTTATATATATATAATTATCCCATCCTCTGGGAAACGTTTTTATTATGTTTGATGAACACAGAGCTGCCATTATGGTTACTAGGGCATTTCTAGGGCGGTTGTTTATTGACCTCTGTAAAGAAAAGAGCCCCGCTTCCACATGCCGATGGTTTTCCGGTCACTTGGAATGGTTCAGGTCTCTCCTTTAATAAAAAGCTATGGTATTTTTACATAATCCACCAGGTCGAAGGTCACCTGTCAAGCCATAATCGCATATGTTCATAACAGTTTAATACTGAGGGTTGTGGGTTTGTTAGGGACATCAAAAGTCCCTATTAATTTAAATCGAATCATATAAGGTCCTGTGAGCTGCAGTCTAATTGATCCTCATGTTATCAGTCATAGAAAGGGATGTGGTTTAGATAGGAATCGTTTACGGCCACACATTAGTCTTCTCTATGCGATGTTGAAGAAAAGCTTCCTTTGTTTCCCATCATCCCATCACATTAGCCTGATACCTAACATAACAGAGGCTCATTGGTGAACCTAGAACGAGATCAAGGTAAAATGGTTGTAGTCATTTTCGGTTGTTCAACGTTGCTTGTGAATCTGCTTTATTTATCCAAACCTCAAAGAGCAAACGTAGTCAATGTGCATCAGACAGGAAGTGAAACATTTGGTTGTGTTTGTGCGTGTGCACATGAGCAGAGAGAAGAGTTAGCACACCCCGTAACGCACGTGTCTCGTTCGCTTTGTTCCGTCTCAGGCCTTTCCGCATGCTTTTAGCTTACTGTTGAAAAGTCAACAAGCATCTCGGCTTTTGTACCCTGTGTGTTCTGGAGCCGTTCTGGTGGTCTCACACTGTTGTTGTGAGAACTTGCTTTTAACTCATTCTCAAGTGTTGTGAGAATCACACTGGGTCCTTCGCCTTAGGTGTCTGGAATAAGCAAACGGAGGCCCGAACAATATAAACATTGAAAGTGCTAATATGGACATCCGGAGGAACTCGAGACAACGGCCTTTGGGCATCTCTGGTTATTTTAAACCCTCCTCTGGCGTTTCTCTTTCATTTAATGTCTTTATGTGATAATACGTCTCTTCATGGTTATGCATCGCGAAGACGTCACATCTCGTCCCAGCTTTGCTTCTAGGGAGGCTGAACATCAGTGGGTTCGATTTTTCTCCACTCGAACAGCAGTATTATATAAAGTGTTCCTCACGGACAAGTCTGTCTCTGAATAGATCTACTTTGTCTTGCAGTTTGATAATGTGCCTCAAAGTGTTTGACAAAAGTGTATAATGACCATTCATAGCCAAAAATTAAACAACCCAATGAACAACATGGATGGTACTATTACTGTATGAACTAATATGAAGTGTTATGTTCAGAGGGAGCTGTTAGTAAGTCATTGATAGATTGATGTCCGTACAGAGTGTAAACACTGTGCTGAAATAACATTTGTTTGAGCATCACTATAAACCCAACATAGCACCAATGGCTTGAATTTGCCATCTGTTTGTCTGACCAGTGGTGTGGAGAAGAATTGTCACGATATACTTAAGTATATTGAAACAGAACAGTCGCATACCTTGATCAAACAGGATCAGGTTTTTTTACATTAAAGATACAGAATAACAAAATTTCACAAAGTTGTAATCATATGAGCCGTTGCCTTTTATGTGAAGGTGATGTTAAATTCGGCCGCATCCGCCATGTTAATGAAGCAATGAATGAACGATACGCTCCCTGTTGTAACATCCACCCGTTTTAAAAGAAAAAGTGTGACATGTAGTGGATGGAGGTAGCAATAACTTTCACGTTAATGAATGTTCAGTGCTTGCGGAAATATGAAAGAAATATCGATTTACAGCTTTTGAGAATCGATTTTGAATCTAACGCATTTAAAAAAACGTTTGCCCAGCACTATTAAGGACGTCAGTTAAGTGATATGCACCTAATCCCTTGAAAAATTCACATTTAGATTAGAAGATATAAGTGGATATAATTCCAATCAAATCTGCTTTAGAATCGGAAAAGTCCCGCCCCCTTCACTATCAGATTTACTGAAGCGACGTATCATATCAGCCACTTGTTTGCACATTTATTACGTCCTACATGGTGAACGATGCATAACGCACTTGATGAGAGATGGGGGATGATCCAGACAGTGTAAACATTAACGTTAAAGTCATAAATTCGCGTAGAATTTTCACTGTGTTAACTTTGCTTAACTGCGCTTCCTTTGTGGGGATGCCAATGCAGTTATAAATTACAGTCCATTGACAGTGTTTTATTTTTAAACATCATTTTGGTGACAGTCAATCCTTACCGGAATTTTACAGAGGTGGCCGCCTCCAATATCTCTGTGCAGGAAAAAACTTTGTTTAAACCTACAAAATGAACCATAGATATATATGAAAACATTCTCAGGTTTGAACACCTTTATATTCTCTATAGTGAATGGTAGTGTACTGTAATAAAGTCTTACTTCAATTATTGAATGTGCACTACAGTTCTTTATTTTGTAGTATTAACTTTAGTAACTGGAAAACTGTGGTAAACATTCTAGTGTACTTTAATATTTACCAAGTATACTTCATCAGGTTTCACGTGGAAAATTGTACGTGCAATATCTGAAATTATATTTGGAATATTTGATTAAATGTTAGGTTTACTTTTAAATGTGAAATTCAAATGCCTAGTAGGTGACAGTACCGTAATTTGTTTACTGAGTCATTCGCTCAAAACTGATGATTTATTCAAGAATGAAGCAAGAGTCTTTTTGAATCACTCACTAATTCTTTGACTTGTGATAACACATATTTATTTAGAAACGACTGGTACTATATTACTACTGTTTAGAATTATTTTGAAGCTTAAGCATTTCAGAATCCATTTTTGTTGCTTTTATTTATTTTCAATTAATAATATTAGTGCCTTAAACATGTTTCATTTGATTGCGTTTTAAATTTTTCAAAGAATGTTGATATTTTTATTTCAATAAACAGAAAGGGCAGATGAAAAAAATATATAATTTATAAAAACCACTGCAATGTACCAGAAAAATTACGCAAATATTGCAGACGTGTCATAAGTTCCGGTGACGAACACGGCTGTGAAATATCCCTTTTAGAAACGGAAGTTATGGTCCCGTTGATGTCTGGTTTTATTGTTGGCTGGAAATATGTTATTTAATCGTGATTTGTGATCGGTTTTCCCTCTTTTAAGTAGATATGACTTTATACTTGCATGGGAGGTGTTGAAAACATGGCTGCTTAGTTCCCCCGACTTCCCTAAACGGATTTGAAGTCAGTAAGAAATTAAAATCTGTGCTTTTTTATTGTACATGAATGGCTGTTTGTCTCTGTTTTAAGGACAGACTTTCGAGCTGGCAGCTCAGGAAGACCTTGACTTCCGTGATGAAATACAAGGAACAGAAAAACAGCCTCTGTTGCAAATAACAACATGCCCAAAAGCAGCGTTTTATCCAAACAACTTAAAAAATGTTTTAGCCTTCCTGTATGACAGACGATACAGGAAGGCAAACTGATTTTGCGCTTCTGACAAAAACAAACCTTTGGCCGTGCAACGTGCATTCATGCCAACCATGTGTTCTCTATTGTGATTATAGTGTCATGGTTTCCATGTTAGGCTTCAGTAAGCTTAAGTCTATATGGCTTCAATGGTTAATGAGGCTTCGGTTCAGGTCTATGACATTGACTGTATATTTTTCTTGCCATATATTTGACTTAGTTATCAGAGAATTACCCTCACAGGCTCAACAATAACAAATGAAAGTCTAATATCAGACTTTTTAAGGATGATACTGACCTTTTTTTAACCAACACCACCTTGGAGCCTTTTCATTTAAAGGAATCAGAGGAGTGTGTTGTACAATATTTTACCTCTTGAACAAAAACTTAAAAAAAAATATACGTATATATAAAGTTGGTGTAACCCGTATACAGGCTGTTTTTGCTGCTGTAGCTTTAAGACAGGGCTAGTCAACTGGCGGCCTGCGGGCCATATGCGGTCTGCCAATCATCTTTACCTGGCCTGTCGTCACATTTCAAACAAGTGGATAGACAATGTGCTTTAAGAAATGCATGTCCTGAGACGCCACATCTTTGAAAGTCGAAAACGCTGCAGCAATCAATACGTTAAAGTAATTCCTGCCACTTATAATGATTAATTGACGTCTAATAAAGGGATCTGATCGGTCTGTCCAAGAAACTTAATGATATTTGAATCATGTTTCGCGTTATTTTCTGAGTGACGCGTTATGACCGATATATTCAACCTTCACAGAAGAATAGATGTATACACTCCGCGACATTCGCACCGCCTGCCACGAGTTCGCATCTATACTCGTCTTTACGCTTATGCTGGGTTCACACCAAACGCGAATAATCGTGTTCCATGCTCTTCATTACTAAAGTTACTAAGTCCGTTATTTTCGTAACTTGATTGGTTGCTTTACCGGTCAGTCATGCGGCTTCTTGGGCAGTTCTTGGCCATTCAAAGCGGCAATTGTTCCCAGACCTTCAGTATGAGACTACAAAACACGAACTTTTAACGGAAAAGTTTTTACAGGTTTTTATCTTATTTACCAAAAAGCCAAATTTTGACTGGAGTTTTATCCCTTATTAATAGTGCATCCTCCATTTTATATTTATTCGATTTGCAATGTAACGTGCAGACTAAACACTTGATGTCCCTTGAATAAAATATTTGAAGAAAGAGCAAAGATGTCAGTTGTTCAAACTCATTTAAGCCCTATTTTGTTTGCAGCCGTGGTGCATTTTGCAGCTAAAACAGGTCAAGTACAGCCCACCTAGACAGGAAGAGCTGTCTCGCAAGTGATACTTTTTTTTATATGTTGGGAGGCGGGGTTATCAAACCAAAACCCGAAAAAGGATGTTTACAAAACAGTACGTTAAAAACCATTCCTTTCCTTGCAGAAATTGTAAATTCTTCTAATCTGAACAGCCAATCAGGTTAGTGCTCATTAAACTGGCAAGATCTTTTCCAGTTTTGTGTACCGTATGCATCGGATGAAAAGTGAACAGACGGTTGGTGTCTAAGGGTGAGATTACTGAGCGTAACAGTGTGACACAGAGGAAGATGCTCTTGTGAAGTCAAATCACTTAATGTTCAGATCGCTCCGAGAATCCTCGTGACTGCATTAATGAAACTGTGTTAATGCTAATTTCATTACTTTCATGAAATCCTCCGGACATCAAGCCTTGGGTTTTAGGCTTTTATAGCGTTTCGTGTGTGAAGACCACCCCATGCGAGGAGTGAGGAAACAAAAGACCAAGCGGGCCTGTTTGACGATCAATTATTCACAACATATCTATAATCTTTCTTCCTTTTCCCTCAGGCAACAGCTGAGAGGGTTTAAGACCCATTACAGAAACTCTGAGTAGTCGGTCAGGAAGCTGTTGATGTAAACCACAGAACAAGAGTTGTTATGATAACCTGCCTTCTGATGACATATGAATCAGTGTGATTGACTTTCACACCAGCAAAAAGTGTGTGCCATGCTGAACAGCATATTCATGTGAAAAATTCAAAAATAAATCAATAGAAATATGCACTATAGTTCAAAAGTAGACTTATTCTTTAGTAATTCGCCATCCCCCCCAGCAGCTTAAAGCTGTGTTCAGACTTGACTTTTTTTGAAGCTGTTAGCGTCTGTTTTACATTGTAATCGCTTTTTTAAACACAAGCGCGGTCGGCCTTTTCTTAACGGCCTACTTTAAGCTCCTTTTTCACAGCTAACCAATGACAGAGACCTGTCGTTTCTATAACAACATGCGAGGAACGCGATTGGTCGGGAAGGCTCAAGCTCGAAAAAACAACGTTGGAGCATAGTTTTGTATGAATGCAAGTTTAATTTTCACTTTCAACAACTTCTGATTGCATTTCTAGCGAGAAATTGGTATTGTAGTTTTTAAATATGTCATAAGTTATTGCAAAGGCGCTCTCTGTTTATAATTCAAATAGACTTCCGTCACTTTGCCTTCTGTTATCTGTTTCTCTGGTCCGTCTTCGTGCATGTCATGGCGTTCAGCTGCCATTTGTAACCAAACGCTGCCAGAAAAGTGCCTTTGTCAACACTGTCTGAACACCGCCTAAGGTCTCATCCTGAGATGCATTTTTGCTTGGCTGCTTTTTCTTTATTATTCAGTGGTGTAGTTATACGTCTTCTGAAAGAGTACAGCATCTACAGATCCAAAAACAAGTAAATGCTTTCTATTTGATCATCATTCTGGATCTGACAAGAACACGATTTTTTTGCTCACAGTGTTGTGTTTTTGATGAAACCTACCTACATTCTGGTAGAGCTTAAAAATAACAACTGAATATAAAATAAAAGCAGAGGCTCTGTTTGCACATTTGCTGCATTGTATGTTTATATATTCTTCGAAGAAAATATTCTAAGGGCAATAAAAGTTTTGTGAAAACGTTATTAAAAAAGGCTGGGGGGGTTAAAGGCAGAATGCATGATGTCTTAAGGTGCTAACTTTAGCCTGCTAGCACTGAAATCATGATCCCGACCTCCATGCGTGCCACGCCTCCTCCAAAACACCAATACATACTTATCGAAGCATGTACATACCTGTCCAAAAGAAACAGAGCAACCATGGTATCGTCGTTCATATCCTTTTCCTCCCGGAGCTGTCTCCATCGTGTGAAAGCTGCACTAATGTTAGAGTCTTTACTCTTTCACGGTCCAGACGGTTTTTTACTGCTTTTTCAAATAATGTCTTTTGTTTTTTATATTTACTAGGTTCCCCCGGCAAGTCCGGTTTTTCTCCGCCATTTTCTCTATATTGAGACAGCGGATATGAGCGTGCTGATGAAATATGATGTCTGCGTGAACTGGGTGCGCAGTGGGATGCAAATTACGTTGGATGAATATGTCAACAGGATCAGTCTCAACCAACGGCTATCGTCAAAACGTTCGGCCAGAATCTTTTTATTGGTGGAAAGTTTTTTGGGCCTGCACCTTTCACAGATGACATATACATACACAAAAATATTTGACCACTTTACTTCAGATTTCCAACCTGCATGATTCTGAACAGAATCAGGCATTCTGACTTTAAGTGAGCAGTAATGTAAGACTCTATCCACACTAATGTGGTCGATTCAATATCGATTCCCTAAAGCTGTTCCTTCATATTGCCCCAAGCACTGATAACTCATTAACATGAATGTTATTGTTACTACTATTATTGTATAGCATATCGATCATTCATTGCTTCATTAACATGATGGATGCGGGTGTGTCGTCGAATTTAACGTCACCTTCACATAAGAGGCAGCGGTTCATATGATTGCCGCCCCTCTTTACAGCAAACTTAATTTAAAACTTTTGTGTCGTAGTGTGGATGAGGAACACGGAGGTGTTTAAAAACAGATGCATTTTTGGTCATGTGGTGCATATGTTTCGGCTGCTCCCCTGTTTGATAGCATTAATGTCAGTTCATGCATACTTTAGATTACATTTTAGGAGAGAGAAAATTTGATTACTCGCAGTTATTTTTTGGCAGCGGAACGCGAGTGAAGTTTCACTTTCAGCACCTCTAAGTTACCTCATTGTACGTCTTTTTAAAAAAAAATGGTGTCTTTGCTCCACATTGCAGCAACAAAATAAGTAAATAAACGCTTGACAGAAATGACACATGCTGACATTACTTAGGTTTTACTCATGCACAGTACATGGATGGAAGCGTTTTCAGACGTTATAGTGTGGATGGGCAGCGTTTGGGAAACACTTGAAAACGCTAGTATGGACGAAGAGCGTTTTGAAAACAAAAACTCTATGCACAAGTGTAGACCGAGTCTTAGTGGCATCCTTTCCTTTTTACTGTACTTTTATTCCATGGAAAAGAGCAGCTCGTGTTTTCACAGAATAACGAATGTCATGAGGGATTGTAAACAAAATGAGGGTGAGTAAATGATGACAGAAGTTGCATTTTTAGCTGAACTACAGCTTCAAACTTTACAATGGGACCTTGGGAAATGGGAACCAAATGTGAACACCAGCTTCTCACTAGAAAATCTGCATCTACTGTAAGACTCAAGAAAATCTGGTGACCCCTTTAAATGCTCAACATGCACTTAAAGGACAACAAATGAATATTTTTCTTGCAAAGTAATTAACTAGAAGCGTGCATGACAGCAGCAAACCTGATGCTTATCTGCACTTTGAAGTCAGTCTTTGCATTGTGTGAAATAGCTGTAAACTCTCTGTGTAGTTAAGCTATCAATACCAGCCTCCCACACGCTGCCTGTATATTACTGCATGTCCACACGCTCCCATCAATCCTACGGTCTCTTTGCATATACCTGAGCATTAGATGCAAATCTCAGCCACTGGTCACCGGTTCCCACTCTGCTTGCTTTAATGTTTTTTCTTGCACCTGATCGTTCTTACGCACTATAACTACCGTGTCGGGTTTGTGGCTAAAGACATGGATTAGAACCACTGTTGATGTCACAGCCGTCTCGCTGGCCGCCTTACAGTAAAGCTGTGGAAAACTGTTTGTGTCGTTCTCTTAACATCAATTTGAATGATCTTAGTATAAACCTCTACACAGGGCTTTTTGCATCATCTCTTTCACTTCTTCTTTGATATTGGATAACTTTTATTCGAACTAGCTCTCTTGGAAAGGGAGGCCTTAAGCCTTTGTAGAGTTCTGCATTATGTCTAAGCAGTTGCACAACTGCAAATGGTGTCTTTATCGCCACGTGGCAGAGAGGTGTTTCTAGGGATGTGCTTTAGTCAAATTATATTTTTAAATGGAAATATTGTTATTTATTTGCATTTGTTTGCTGAATATTCAAATGGGACGAATTGATCCCAATGACAAAAAGATGCAATGTTTGCATATCTTGAATACAGCGAAGTTCAAAGTCATGTTTAAACAACACAATACAAAAACGATGAAATAAACCTGGTTTTCTTTGCTTTCTGTCAGTCTCTCACATTTCTGTTGGGTGACTTTGTCATTCCTGTGGTTTGTTCCTTGTTAAAATTCTGTTAAACTGCTGCTGTGTCCTCCTGAAACCTTGTTTCTCCATATTTCGTGATTAACATTTATTAACATTATTATTATTACTAGTTTTCCTTCATGGTTGTCACTGGGTTTTGAAAATATCTATCCAATAAAAAGTCTGTGACAACACCGTATTTAATCATTTAAAAAGTACAGTGTTTTTGGACACACAGGGTTTCGGAGGGACAGCAATGATATGTATGTTTGAGGAATACATTTAAAGGTTAAAAATAACTTAATATAGTTCATAAGGGATGTAAGGATTCACCGTGAGCCGCATGGTTGAAAAGCGATTATAATATGTGACGAGATGAATCGTGATACCTGTTTTGAACCACAGGGGCTGCTGTGTTTACTGCGAACTTTGTAAACGTGGATATGCTGATATTTCTTAAAAACATCCAAGTTAGAACAGTTTTTTTATAAGTGACTTTTGTATTATTCCTAGTTTTATTTTATTAGTATTGTTTTAAAATTGCAATTTATTTTTGTCATTTGACATAATATATATTTGTAACAAGTTCAATAAAAGGAAGGAAGGAAGGAAGGAGGCGGGAACCGGGGAATCGGCGAAAACAACTTTTAATGAATATATATTTTTGATAAAACGATTGTGAATCGTTAAAGTAGTTAACATTTATTTTATAACCATAAAAAAATTCTAATTCAATTCAAATTGCATGTTGTCACATTATTTATCAAGTGATAACATTTCCTCTACGGTCTATTAAGTTGCATTGTGTTTATACATTGATTTTTATTTCTGTCATTATCCACAGTGTTGTATAGATATAACATTCAAATCAGCCATTGCCAAACCCATATTAGTCAAGCAATGCTTAAGTAATGGGGTTTTTATAGCACTTTTTATTATCTTAGAGCAATTTGTATTATTACAGTATAAAAACTGTTTAACAAACATAGAATAAATCTACAAATCATACATTTGGATTCGGTTTAAACGTAGCAGCTTTACCAATCCTGGGACGTGTCTGTAATATTTTGTGGATGTTGTAATCCATTTGGCTGCGGTCTAATGGTTGGGTCTCTTTACAGACAGAGGAGGAAAGAGAGGAAAGTGCTATTGATTTTTATTGCGTTTATCGATTGGCTCAAATGATATTTACTCATTTTCATGGTGTGTGTTTGTGTGCGTTTAACTCTTCTTTTCAGAAGCCTTTAGTCATTGTGTGTCTTACTGGTCTGTTTCCACAGAGAAAGACTACAACAGCCTTTGCGAGAGGCAGCCAATCGGACGCTTGCTCTTCAGACAGTTCTGCGACACCAGGCCGGAGTTGAGACGCTGTGTGAGATTCTTGGATGCTGTGGTGAGAAATACAATGTTTACTTCGTTCTAAAGAGAAGACCTGGTTTACTTCATCAGCATTTGTGATCTTTTTGGGAATTGTACAACAATCACTGGCATTAGCTTCATGCCAAGTGTCCGATTCTCTATCCTCCGTGAATGCCGGACAGATCTCATGTATTTTAAGACGGTAAAGCTCTTTGTGTTGCTCTTGTAAACAGAATTGCTGCCTATGGTATGTAGAGCTCTTCAGTTCGGTTCATCTTAAGAAGGAAGCCGACCATGTAGAAAGCAGAAAGTTCATGAAAACCCCATCATAGGCTTCTCTACCCGGACAGCTGTCTGTTTCCAAATGTACACCCATTTCAGCAGTTGGGCTCTGGTGCTGGGGTCACATCTGCACCTCTGCTTTCAACAGAGCCAATGCCCACCGGCACGTTAGGCCTGAATTTCTGGTACACGCCAAGATGTGGTTGCTGTAGATGCAATGTCATGTGTCCCGTATGTTTGTAAATAACTTGGCGCGACATGATGTTTAAGATATGGAATGCACACTACTTATTTATGCTCTTATTTATGCAGGCTACAACTTTGGTTTGATCCTGATTCTGCTTTATTTGACAATTCTGTGCGTTATTTATTTCACGTTGTATTTTTTTCACTTTTATTTGAATTACATGGCAAAATATAACGTGTTAAGAACACATGAGCAGTTTTAAAGTGATGGTTCACCAAAAAACAAAACTTCTGTCATCATTTACTCGCCCTCAGGTTATTCTAGACCTGTGTACATTTCTCTGTTCTGCTGAACGCAAACAAAGATATTTGGAAAAAATTTTACTGCCATTTACTGCCATAGTAGGGAAAATAAATACCATGGGAGTCAATGGGGGAAGAGGTCTGTTTGGTAACTGACATTCCCATTTGAGATTGAATAAATGTTGTTTATTAGCATAAATAAATAAAGGCTTCGCTTTGCAAAAACAGATAATGATTAATAAATCATGTTTTTTTTTTACTGTGCATTCCTAGTAATATCAATCAAACTGCAGTTGTGTTGATGAAGTAATATTAACACAAATACAGCTAACTAACACGATATAAACATGTAGACACAACCCATTTAATAACCCAGTTAACAGCATTGACAAATGAACCCTTCAAATGTAGTTTTGCTAGAGATTTTCTAGTTGTTCAATTCTTGTTTATCATAATATTTTATTTATATATTTGAATTACTTGCTTATTATTTCTTTATTCAGAATGTCATTCACATTTTGTTTTGGTTTTCTTGCCAAAAAAGTGGAGAAACGGGTCAAATGCTGCAAAGAAAACAAGTTCACGTTCACTTTGAAATAATCCAACAGTAATGTTTGGAAATGTATTTAGTTTGAACTTTATGTAATAGCCTGGATGTCATCACAGTGTTCACAGTGTTGTCAGTCTTTCACATTTCTGTTGGATGACTTTCTGTCACTCCTGAGGTTCGATTTTGTTGAAATTCAAGAGACACCGGACTGGAATGACCACAATGCATCTAGAAATGCCGAAATCGTCATATCAAAACCACAAAACCGAAGCAATAAGATGAATATAAATGATGCTGATTGTATAACGTAAGAAATGTTAGCGATAATGTCCATCATTTCAGGCGGAGTATGAAGTAACGCCGGATGAGAAGAGGAAGGAATGCGGCCAGGAACTCTTAGACAAGTACCTGAGTCCAACGGTACAGTGAACACTTCAACACACATGACCAACTGACTGCTTATGTTAGTGCATCTCACAATTGAAGTTTTATAGAAAGGTTTTGCTATATTTGAAATGTATAGTCGTTTTAACTTCAATTGGATGTACAATATATGTGTATTAAAGGAAATTGTATTCTTGTGTGTGTGTGTGTAGTCAGAAGACTATGTCCCTGAGGTAACAGAGGAGATGGTCACTAAGTGTGCAGAGCGCTTACAGCAGGAGGCATGTAAAGAGCTCTTTATGGAGTGCACCAAGTGAGTCTTTTGCACAGGAAACACTCTCATTATTGCATTAGTTTGCTCAAATTTCATTAGGATTTCAACAAATCCCTTATCTTAAGAATTCAACTCGCATCCGTTTGTGCTAAAGACGTAAATGATGACTAGAAATATGCTAATGCTTTTCTAAGAAATCATAAAAACGTATTGCTTGGCCATTTCAAAGATGTGAAAATGATCCCATATGCTTGAATAGAAGATATCAAATACAGCACTTGAGTCAGTTTTCATTTCATGGTCTTTACAAAAAAGTGTTCAAAGTGATGAAACTACATGCCATTTACAACTGTTAATATCTTGTATTTGAGTGTGTTTTTATCTTGTGTGTGTCATTCTACTTTTTTCCAGATTGATTCATGACTACCTGAGCGTGGCTCCCTTTGCAGACTGCATCGATAGTATGTACTACAGTCGCTTCTTACAGTGGAAATGGCTGGAGAGGTATAAATAGCAAAGTTTTGCGTTTATGACATATAAACCTGATCATTATCTGTAGTTATGTGACCATGTTAAACGAGGGAAATTATTATGAGGCTAAGAAATGTCTCTTCACTGCCAAGAGTCGAGTTATTCCTTTGAGCGGCATTATTTATTTCTGAAGACAAGCTTATACGAAACAGATGCGAACTCTGAACTCGCTGTTTATTTACTTTCCGTCGTAAAAATGTCCTCTTAGTGAACGTCCGAGCCAGGCCTGGATTATTCCCATCAGAACCAACACTTGTGTATATATACACGTATTGAGTCCTAGACATCAGGTTTAATTCAGTTAAACTGCGTTATTTGTTATTTGTGCGCTAGCGTTTTTTCAGAAAGGCAAAGTACGTTTATTTGGGTATGTCGTAATGCAATAAGAATGGTTCATACTTCTTTTTGCCATTATTATATTTGTTTATCGTTCTCTTCTTCTCCTCGACAGACAGCCAGTCACGAAAAACACATTCCGTCAGTACAGAGTGTTGGGAAAGGGTGGATTTGGTGAGGTGAGTATGAAACGCTATAGGCACAGATGTGTTTTTAGCAGAAACGTATCAGGGTGTGATGAATCACGAGTGGCACTAAAACAACAGATATCTGTGCGTACCAAGGTTTATAAGGACACAGTCGTGTTTTTGTTCTGCTGTCATAAACCTTCAGATTATCATGCAAGCCAACAGTCAATGCTGAAAGATATAAAAAAAGCATATCAGATAACTCATGGCATTGTCCTCTTGGGTGAATCTCACACAAATACATATTTGCATTTACATCGCTGTTCTTCAGAAACCTCAGATGACCAAATTCGCTGTTTTTCAGAAAAAGGAATAAGAGACTGTACTTTTGTCAAAGTTGAAAAGCACTTTGTCACTGGGTTTTGCAATATCAAACCAATAGAAAGTATTACAAAGTTAAAAGGATTTATGCCAACAACAAAACAAATCACTAAATACAAGGTTTCAGAAGGGCAGCGGCGATATTTAAACACTGAGATCAAATGTAAAAATACAGTATGAGATTAAATTATAGTTTCATATTTTATTTTATTCGTATTATGACAGTTTGATTTCGTCCATCTTCTCCAAACAAATCCATCACATAATCATTCAAAATAATGAAAAAATATGATTATAATATAAGTAATTATACTTATAGTTTTATATTATATATTATATATATTTTGCATAAATCAGTATTGTTACAATATTTAGACAACTTGTTGTCTGAGTACTAAGGAAAGTACTACTGAGTACTAGGGAAAAAACAGCCATTATACAGTTGGTTACAAATAAAGTTATTTCTGAGAAAAGATCTAGAATATCATTTATTGGTGGTTTAATACATCTCTTTCATTTCTTTAATTCATTAAAAATTAGCCGAACCCCATAAAAAGTATCCCGCTTTAATCCGTTTCGAGTGTTTTATTGGTAGAACTATTGTTATTTCTAAACCTTTATTTGCTATTTAAACTTTTTCAAGTAATAGAAACAACTCATGTGCGCTGGTTCTGTATCTGCTATTCCCTGTGGAACCACCAGGGGGGCGCGAACCCCAGTCTGTGAAACCCTGCTTTAATGTAAATCTGCCTCTCTATCCCCCCTGAAATATCTCTTTGTGTATTAGTTTGTACAAACTTGTTGTTAACGTCTGCACTATAAACGAAGTGTTGATGTAAAAGAGTGGATTATATAACGTGAATGGACCGCTCTGTGTTGTTTGCGCCCTAGGTCTGCGCTTGTCAGGTCCGGGCCACAGGGAAGATGTACGCCTGCAAAAAGCTGGAGAAGAAACGCATTAAAAAGCGGAAAGGAGAGTCCATGGCCCTGAACGAAAAGCAGATTCTGGAGAAAGTGAACAGTCGGTTTGTTGTAAGTGCCCTCACTCCACCTGATGTGACGTGCGATAGCTGTTTCATCGACCGCCTCAAGCGTCATCTTATATTTGCATCGGTGCCGTTGCATCGCAGCTGTTTTCAAAGAAAAACACAAAGTCTGTGCGGTTGCGAAAATGGCAAGATTAGGCTTCAGTTCATCTCATTTCCTGTTCAGAAGGGTTTTCATTCGTGACCTTGCAGAGAATTTCTAATGAGATTTCGACACTTCACAAGTGTGTTGTTAAATGAATCTAGCTCTCTTCCTATACTCAATATGTAGACCTGCTGTCTGCTGCCTAACTAGACAAATGTCTGTAAAGACAAAAACAACTTGCGTGCTAATTCATATCTCGATATTCTGTCTTTGCAGGTTAGCTGTATCACAATATATCGGTTCTGTACAGGGTTTTATTTAAAAAATGGAATTGAGATTATACGAAGACCCATAGAAGTCTCATCCTAACCTCAAGTTTAATAAATAAGACTTCGCCTCCAGACACTTTGCCACACGGCCCGTTTATCTTTTTTTCTTTTGTGTTTGACATATTTCTGCTTTTTTACAAGGTGAGTCTTGCGTACGCATACGAGACGAAGGACGCCCTGTGTTTAGTGCTCACCTTGATGAACGGAGGTGATCTGAAGTTTCACATCTATCACATGGGAGAGGCCGGTTTCGATGAGAAGAGAGCCGTCTTCTACGCTGCGGAGATCGCCTGCGGTTTAGAAGATCTCCACAGAGAGAGAATAGTGTACAGGTGAGAAGATTCACTCTAACAATGTTCGAGGTCTGCTTGTGTAGTTTGCGTGGTTTTCACAATCGAAAACATCAAAATGGATCAGTTATAGGCTATTTTCTACCCGGCAAACGCCGCATTGAAGACTTGGAAGTAAACGCCCACTGCTATGATCAGATGCGTAGTAAACTTAGTTGGAGCCTTCTGTGAATTTGGTTAGACACGTAACTGTGTCAGTAACACAGCTTTTTCAGCTCTTTCTCGCTTAAATACGACTACCTTTAATATAACAAAAGCTTGTCTTAATTCTTCACCCCTTTAACAAACTTTTTTCTCCTTTTAGGGATTTGAAACCAGAAAATATATTATTGGATGATCATGGTAAGTCACTGTGTGAAATGTGTGTGTTTGTAGTTAACTAAAGTCTGATCTAAGTGTCTCTAAACTGAAGTGCTCACATTGGCCACTAGAGGGAGTAATACATCACATGAACTGTACGTGGTTGTCTTTGGTATAAAGTGTGTGTACATACGGCAGACAGAAGCCTCTGAAAGGGACAGTTCACCCAAAGATCAAAATTGTGTCATCATTTGTTCACCCTCGTGTTATTGAAAACCTTTCTTCTGTGGAACACATATTTTCCATTTACAATGGAAGTCAATGGGGGTCAATGTTGTGTGGTGAACGTGCTCTTCAAAATATATTTTTTGCGTTCTGCAAAAAGAAAGTCGTACAGGTTTGGAATGACACAAGGAAGAATAAATGATGGAAAAAACGACTTTCATGATGTAACACGACTGTTTCTCTTCAGGTCACATACGTATATCAGACCTGGGCTTGGCCGTGCATGTACCCGAAGGTCAGACAATCAAAGGTCGGGTCGGCACTGTGGGTTATATGGGTATGTATATTTATTTGATTTCAGTTGCACTCTGAACAGGGGCTTGTAATAAAGATGATGACAGTGTAACCTGTATGTGTCCCATCAGCCCCTGAGGTGGTGAAGAACGACCGCTACACGTTCAGTCCAGATTGGTGGGCTCTCGGCTGTCTCCTCTATGAGATGATCGAGGGCCAGTCGCCCTTTCAGCAACGCAAGAAGAAAATGAAGCGCGAGGAGGTGGAGCGAATGGTCAAAGAGGTGGAGGAAGAATATTCCAGCAAGTTCTCAGAAGATGCCAAGTCGCTCTGTAAAATGGTTAGCGCTGAACTGCCCTTTACATGACCCTGACTTTTATTGCAGTGTATAGAATCTCAAAGGAAGAGTGCTTGCTCTTTCATAGCTCGGTTTAGTCTCAGATGTTAATAAATATAGAAACAAATGTGACGGTTGTTAAAATACGGCACATTGAGAGTGTGGAGGTGTAAAATGAATGTAGATTCTTGATGGAAAATAATCTTGATTTGTGTAAATTTGATGAGAACTGTTTGGGTTCATATCGAGATCTTTAAAAAGAGTTTTGACAGCAGACTTGACAAATCTGAGCTCAGCTTGTGACAATGTTGAGCTCTCTTTTGAAACTCAAATGGAGACATTTGCGAGACTCCTAGGTTTTTCTCAAGAGAAACATCCGATTTAAAGCCACAATATGGAATAATGTTGTTATGAATTATCCAATGATCACTTGCACAGTGTGTTATATTTCATGCAGTTGTGTATTTACATTATCCCAAACTTTCACAAGAATGTGCAAATCCAGCATTACATTCCACGTTTCTGAATTCATAACGATGACATAAAATAAAATTCATTCATTACCTCATCCGTGAACATGACTGGCGATCTCCATACGCCTCTGGATGGTGAAAACGACATGTGCCATAATTTCACTCTCTTACATAACGCCATTTAGCTTCGCCTTTTGTTGTTGTTTCGAAAGGGCGCCATCTAGCGCTTTAAATGTACGTATTGTGGCTTTAAGAAAACGTTTTAATTCTTTCTCTGTTTAATTTCTCATGATATCTTCTGTAGACGAAGGCAGTTTTAATACGGTTCACAATAAAGTTAAGAATCAATTCTAAACACAAAAAGCGATCAATGACATCACATTGTTCAGTGGGGTCTTAAAACTAGTTCCCTATCGATACTTCACTCGTACTGCGTAGCAGGACGCTATGGGGGAAAACTCCTTTTTCTCAGATGACTGAAGCAATTCAAAAGCGCAGTGAAACTGCACGGTGATTGGTTGGAAAAAAGCAGAGCTTTAAACCAATCGTAGCGGAGCTGCCGGACCAATGGCGATGGCACCCGCCAAAATGGGCGGGGTTTATGGCTATATAAGCAGACACATCGCCGTAGGGTCTTCAGATCTCTTCTCCTTCAGCGACGACCTCGTCTTCGCTTCCCGAGACTGACTGCTTCGCCGTCGAGAGAGCACCTGCAGCGGATTCGACCTCCTGCTCAGCGCCTTCGCTTCAGCGGATTCGTCAGCGGCTTCGCTCCGGCGGATTCTGTGGGCGGCTTCGCGAGCAAACGGTTCTCGCTATTCAGCACGGTCTTTTCCCTGCCGCTATCCGGCGACGCTGAAAGAGCATATTTTCACACCCACTTTCTTTTCAGAGAGTGTTAGAGCAAATTTCCTGCAGCATTCATGTGCAGTTTTCACTGCGCTACAATGCCGCGCCGTACCTGTCGCTCGTGTGGGGTTTTCCTACACGCCGCTGACGGGCACGAGGATCGGTCTCATGTCTGGGTCTCTCCCACGCAGAGGACGCGCTCAAAGAGACGGAATGCTCTCACTGCGAGAGTATGAGTCTCTCCTCTCTGCGCTCGCGGATAGCTTTCTTTTCAGAGAGTGACTCCGCCCCTCGATCCCCCCCGCCTCTGCGCGCACAGGACACTGTGCGAGCGAAGCAGCGGGGTAGAGGAGCAAAGCGCTCGGGGAAGCGCGAGCTCACGCCGGCTCGCCGTGCCTCGCCTTCCCCGCAGAGAGATGTTTCCCCGGTCTGTTTCACCCGAACAGATCAGCGTCCACTGGCGGCCGCCTGTGACATGATCTCGTTCGGTGGAAACGAACCGGAGGATGACGACGCCATGTCGTTAGCGGCTTCAGACGGGGAGGAGTTAGCGGGCTCGTTGTATGACCCCGCCCCCTCCTGAACCCAGCGGACACGCCCCCAGTGCGGACTCCGAGCTCTTCCGGGTCCTCACGAAGGCGGTTAACGAGCTGGGTTTAGAGTGGTCTCCCCCAGAGGAACCCACTCGCAGCCGCCTGGACGAGTGGTTCTTGCCGGGGCGCCGTCAGGCTCCTCGTCAAAGAAACTCACCGTTCTTCCCGGAAGTTCACGGCGAACTCACGAAGTCGTGGCGCGCCCCCTATTCGGCCCGTCTTCGACCTTCTTCCTCCTCTGTGCTCACCTCCGTGGACGGCGCATAGGAAAAAGGGTATGAGAAGCTACCCCCCCTCGATGAGTCTGTGGCCGCACATCTGTGTCCGCCCGCCGCCATCGGATGGAGGGCTAAAGCGTCTCATCCTTCAAAGCCGTGCAGAACCACCTCGGCCCTCGCTGGACGCGCATACTCGTCCTCAGGCCAGGCAGCTTCAGCGCTTCACTCCATGGCAGTGCTCCAGGTCTACCAGGCGAAGCTCCTCCAAGGCATGGATGAGTCCGACCCTGACCCTGCGCTCTTCAGAGAGCTACGGAGCGCGACGGATCTTGCTCTACGCGCCACCAAGGCCACGGCCCAGGCGATAGGCAGATCCATGGCCAGTTTAGTGGTGCTCGAGCGTCATCTATGGCTGACGCTGACTGAGATCAAAGATGCGGATAAGGTCCCCTTCCTGGATGCTCCTATTTCCACGACCGGCCTCTTCGGACCGGCGGTGGAGGGTTTCGCAGAACGCTTCACGGCAGCGCAGAAGTCTTCGCAGGCCATGAGGCACTTTCTGCCTAAGAGACCCGGATCTCGGCCGGCGCCGACCCATGCGAAGCCAGCCTTGACGCAACAGTCAAGAGCCCGATGCAAGGAAGAGGAAGGCTACAGGGCCCGCTCCAGCCGGCCCTCCTTCAAAGACTGCTCTCATGTCTGCCAGGTCACCCCGTTCAGTTCCGGGTGCCGGCAAAAATGTGTTGATAATGTGCAATGTTGTAAGTGCGGGGCCTTTTCTAACGCCCACACCACATTCTGCAAAATGTTTTATAAAACACAAACATTGTCAAAAAAAGAGCAAGCTTCCTCTTCCATTATCCTTGGGAGTCAAGCCCCCAAAAGGCGGAGTACCTCCTCTTTGCACCCAAACCCTTGCCGCCCGGGCCAAGGCCTGGAGGGCCATCCCCGGGGTATCAGATTGGATTCTGGAAATAATATCCCGTGGATATTCACTCCAGTTTGCTCGTCGACCCCCGCGTCGTCCCCACCCGAGTGCAGGACTCAAATTCTCACATTCTGCGCACGGAGTTGAGGAATTTACTGGGAAAAAGAGCCATAGAAATGGTTCCCCCAGATCAAATCGAGTCAGGCTTCTACAGCCGGTACTTTCTCGTACCAAAGAAGGACGGCGGCTTCTGCCCCATCCTCGATCTCAGACATCTGAATCGCGCCCTTATGAAACGGCGCTTCAGAATGCTCACGATGAAGCAGATCCTCTCGCAAATTCGCCCAGAGGACTGGTTCTTCTCTCTGGACCTGGAAGATGCTTACTTCCACATTCAGATAGCCCCTCGTCACAGGCGATTCTTGAGATTCGCCTACGAGGGAATTGCTTATCAATACACGGTCCTTCCATTCGGACTCTCTCTAGCTCCCCGCACTTTCACGAAGTGCATGGATGCGGCTCTTTCCCCTCTCAGACAGAAGGGAATCCGCATTCTGAATTACCTCGACGACTGGCTTGTTCTAGCCCAGTCGGAGGACGAGCTAAGGTCCCACAGATCCCTCCTCCTCAGCCACCTGGAGTGCCTGGGACTCAGGATCAATCTTGTAAAGAGCGCACTGTCACCCAGCCAACGTATTTTGTTCCTGGGAACAGTCTTCGACTCAAAACGCATGACCGCCAGAATATCGCCAGAACGAGCTCTGGTCATTCGACGGCTTGCGGCCTCATTCACACCCGGGGTTTCACGCCCCATCAGGGTTTTTCAGAAAATGCTAGGCCTTATGGCCTCTGCATCTCAGGTACTGAGCCTGGGCATCCTCCGGATGCGCCCCCTCCAGTACTGGCTGAAGCCCAGAGTTCCTCCACACGCTTGGCGTCTTGGACGACTGCGTGTTCTGGTGAATCAGGCCTGCGTAACCGCCCTAGCCTCGTGGAAAGATCCCCTTTGGCTAGAGCAGGGTATGCCCATGGGCTCCACATCCAGCCGGAAAGTGGTCACGACAGACGCCTCCAACACGGGTTGGGGGGCTCTGTGCGATGGCGAACCGGCCTTCGGCCTCTGGTCGAACCAGGAAAGAAGCCTCCATATCAACTACCTGGAAATGCAGGCAGTATGGTTGGCTCTCCGCTACTTCCTACCGGTGCTAAAAGATCGTCACGTCTTAGTCCGATCAGACAGCATGACGGTGGTATCTTACATAAATCATCAGGGAGGCCTCTCCTCAAGACGCCTTTTTTCCCTAGTATCTCACCTCTTGGAATGGGCCCAGTCCAATCTGTGCTCACTGAGGGCAACTCATCTTCCAGGCAAACTGAACCGGGGAGCAGATATGCTATCTCGGAGCAATGACACCCCATGTCGGTTCAGCGAATCTGGCAAATCTTCGGCAAGGCGGAAGTCGACCTTTTCGCCTCAGAAGATAATACTCATTGCCCGACGTACTTCTCGAAGGGCAAGGACGCCTTGGCCCACGCTTGGCCCAACCGGCTCCTCTATGCTTTTCCCCCGATCGCGCTCTTGCAGCAGACGATCAGGAGAATCAGGGATCAAGCGCACCGAGTGCTATTGGTAGCCCCTCTGTGGACGAACCAGCCTTGGGTCCCGGATCTCTCCCAGCTGCTAGTAGCAGCCCCGTGGCCCATTCCCCTGAGGCGGGACCTCCTCTCTCAGGCAGGGAACACGATATGGCACCCCCAGCCAGAGCTGTGGGCTCTGCACCTTTGGCCTCTCGACGGGAGCCTACGGACCTCCCAGAGAGCGTACTGAACAACATATCACAGGCTAGAGCCCCGTCCACTAGACGTCTCTACGCCCTCAAATGGTCTGTCTTCGCCTCCTGGTGTGCAACACGTGGCGCTGACCCAGTGTCCTGTGACATATCGCTGATACTGTCATTCTTACAAGAGTTGTTGGATAACGGCCGTGCCCCTTCCACACTCAAAGTCTATGTGGCGGCTATTTCAGCCTCACATACCCTCATCGGAGGACAAGGAGTGGGCAAGAACGATCTTATCGTTCGTTTCCTGAAGGGCTCCAGGCAGCTACACCCCCCTCGCCCTTTTACAGTTCCCACTTGGGATCTGCCCACGGTCCTGAGGGCTCTAAAAGGTCCTCCCTTTGAGCCTCTGCTATCTACGGACCTCCGTTCATTAACGCTCAAGACCGCTCTGCTTCTCGCTTTAGCATCGGTGAAGCGTGTGGGGGACCTACAGGCTCTCTCTGTGAGCCTACCCTGTCTGGAATTTGGGCCAAACGACGCCAGAGTCGTCCTCAAACCAAGGCATGGCTATGTACCTAAGGTGCTCTCTACTCCGTTCAGAGCACAGGTCATTTCGCTCTCTGCTCTCCCCTCCTCCGAGCGGGACCCAGAGCTTAGTCTGCTCTGCCCAGTCAGAGCATTAAAAATATACATTGAGCGCTCCGCCCTATTCAGACGGTCGGAACAGCTCTTTGTGTGCTTCGGCGACCGCACCAAAGGGTCCTCGGTCTCGAAACATAGACTATCGAAGTGGATAGTTGAGGCTATATCACTGGCTTACTCTTCCTTGGGCCTTCAATGTCCCACGAGAGTTAGAGCCCATTCCACTAGAGGCGTTGCCTCTTCCTGGGCATGGTATAGCGGTGTCTCTATAAAAGATATCTGTGCGGCGGCCTGCTGGGCTTCGCCGTCCACTTTTACAAGATTTTACAATCTGGACGTTCCGGCCCTTCAGGCCCGGGTCCTTTCTGCTTGAATTAGGTCGCTGAGCCATGGCTATAGCCACGCCAGCACTTAATTACCTTGGGACGATAACCGGTCTAGGCCACCTTCTAGCTTGGCCTTCGCCGCTTTCAGGGTTTCCCTGCTTTACCCCGTCTCCGAGCCAAGGCTCCGAGACTATTTATGTTTTTCGTTCCATCTGTAGCACGGCGTGATTATACTGGTTCCCCATAGCGTCCTGCTACGCAGTACGAGTGAAGTATCGATAGGGAACGTACTCGGTTACTTACGTAACCTCGGTTCCCTGAGATACGGGAACGAGTACTGTGTTCCTTGCCGTGCTACGAGCTGCTGTGTCGTCGCTTCAGTCGAAGTAACCTGAAGACCCTACGGCGATGTGTCTGCTTATATAGCCATAAGCCCCGCCCATTTTGGCGGGTGCCATCGCCATTGGTCCGGCAGCTCCGCTACGATTGGTTTAAAGCTCTGCTTTTTTCCAACCAATCACCGTGCAGTTTCACTGCGCTTTTGAATTGCTTCAGTCATCGGAGAAAAAGGAGTTTTCCCCCATAGCGTCCTGCTACGCAGTACTCGTTCCCGTATCTCAGGGAACCGAGGTTACGTAAGTAACTGAGTACGTTTTGTGTCTTCTGTGCATGAGCGTTTTTAGCACATTTGTGTTTTGGTCCGATTATTTATTTCTAAACTAATATAACGTTTTATTTTTCCTTAGCTGCTAGTCAAAGAACCCAGTGAGAGGCTTGGCTGTCAAGGAGGCGGAGCCTCAGAGGTTAAAGCCCACCCTATTTTCCGTTCCATTAACTTCAAGCGTCTGGAAGCAGGCATGCTCGAAGCTCCCTTTATTCCTGATGTGAGTATTTTTGTGCCATACCTCAAGCTTTTTCTTGAGGATACCATTCACAACCGGTGTTGTGTGCATTGTATTAAGTGTGAGAGTTCGGGGCACTGGCGTGACATGCTGATGTCTCGATCTGTTTGCAGCCTCAGGCCATCTACTGTAAGGATGTGCTGGACATCGAGCAGTTCTCCACAGTTAAAGGAGTGGAGCTGGAGCCCAAAGACGACTCCTTTTACAGCAAAGTGTCTACTGGAAGTGTTTCCATCCCCTGGCAAAATGAGGTAAGGCCTTTGGTTAAGATAACTACAGTAAAGATTTGAACCTGAATGGTCATTTCATAACCGGCAAATGACAACTATCCACAAATGACTCTCAGTTAAAAGACATCGTTTATCATTCATCAAAGCATGTAAATCTACCGGTCTGCGTGTAAAGTATTTTGTAGAATGCAGAACACAAAGGAAGAATGTTGGTAACCCCACTGACTTCCATTGTATGGCCAAAATCAAAATATCTCCTTTTGTGTTACACGGAATGGAGAGTCATGTACAGGTTTTAAATGACATGAGGGTGAACAAATGATGACGCATTATTATTTTAAGGAGAAATATCCCTTTAAGTTAAAGTGTTAAATTGCGCTAAAGGTATAAAGTTGGTTTTACGGTCGTTCTAAATGTGCAATCGTATCATCGACCCATTCAGATGATAGAGACAGAGTGCTTTAAAGAGCTCAACGTGTTAAACCTGGACACCGTGCCCCCCGACCTTGACTGGAGAGGTCAACCGTCACCCCCACCCAAACAGGGCTTACTGCAGAGACTCTTCGGAAGACAGGTGTGTTAAAATGTGATGTTTTGGGGGGGTTTTAAAGAGCTGACATTAATATGCCCCGAGTCAGTATTTGACTGCGCATGTGTCTGTGCTCCCCCTGCAGGAGTGCTGTGGAAACTGCAGCGACAGTGAGGAAGAGCCTACACGGCTGTGAAGGCGTGGCCTGCCTGGGGCTCCTCCCCCACACCGCTGAGGATCTCATTTGTTTACAGTTTTTGCACATTTGTATTTTTACGATAGCTCTATATAAATATTGGAGTGTATATTTTCACTATATATCCATGCAGTGGATCTTATTTAAAATCATCCAAAGGAAAAGGACAGAACGGGTCACAGTTATTGAAGTGTGGCGAGGACACATCATTTAACACCAATCTCAAAGCCGATCGACCCGACCTATACTGTCACCAGAACACGTGTATCACAGCCTCTTCGCGCTTTCGTTTTCTGTTCTCGTGCTAATCCACATACAGTACATGTACAGTATGCATATCTGTTTTAGACGTGGGGAGCAAAGGAAATTTGCTTTTGCAAATATTTTTATATTTATATTTTGAATTTTATTTTCGTATGATAATATCGACAATCAAATGACACCGTTTGTATGAAACAGCGAAACGTGCATTAACGGATAATAAACGAATGAGGAAGTGACTGAATAACGGAGGGATATTTTGACATCGTCAGGTGACTTGTCTATTTGGTTTACTAGGCATCTCTAGCTGTGACTGTGTGTACGAATAACAACTGCGGACGGTTGACCGCGCAGATCTTGGTGTAAATATGCGACACTCATCTGTAAAGTCTTCAGCGAGTCTTCCTGCGAATCCTCTCTGGATAAATGGGGAAAAGACATCCTGGTTGTAGTTTCGTGTCACATACCGAATCGTACCGTGAGGCATTATTTTCCATATAGATTTCACAGCATTGTTCTTTAAAGATTTGTTCTGTTATTTGACATCTTCGGATTAGAACTAAAAGACTTCAACACACAACACAATCTGCAGGTAATCGCTAAAAACTAAATGATGTCATTTCTTTTTAAATAGTTCATATGAGTGCTGCATAGAATTTATTTGCTGCCTTTTTACGTGTGTGTAGGTCAATCAACATCTTTTGCCAAAAGTTTTTTGTTTTGCATTGTTCCTGCGTTTCGTTTATCCCCTGTGCTCACAATAAGCTCTTTTTATTCGCTCTGAACTTTGATGGCTTGGGAACTTTCCTCTACATTTCTCTACTTATTGCACTTGAGACCAAACTGGTTACTTTTTGTCCTTGGTTTTCATGGAAGGTGCCTTTAGAGTTTTCAAGGTACTTTTGATTATTTGTGGGGATACGTTTGAGTCGGCTTGCCATCCTGTGCGCATACTTTGTTTTGTTGTTTTGTTTACCTCGAAGGTTACTGTGCCCTATGGATGTCCAGTCTTTTTCCAGAACTCTTGTGAATTCTTACATTGAACATTTGGACGTTAACCCACGGGACGCTGTGGATCTTTGTATTTAAGCCATGTGCCGTCGGCCGCACACAAACTCTAGGCTCTGTGGTGAAGCGTAACAAAGAAATCCATGAACGTACCGTCACCTGTTGACACGTTTTCTCATCCACTTGCAGTTTACGTTATTCTCTCAGACACATTCCAGTCTCTACCGTAGTGTACAGTTGTAAAATGTATTGATTTGTTTTGTTTGTTTGTTTATTTAGCAATAATAGATTTTTTAGACTACTATATAGATGTGTACAAAATGTCAAGATTTCAAGACGGAACTCAGTTTGTTTTCCTGAGCCAGGTTTTTAACACTGTGAAGTGATCATTTCTGTCACAGTTGTACATTATTTTTCCATTTGTGCAATGCACTGATATTTTTTTCGTGGTGTTTGCGATCGTATAACTGCGTATGTGTGTGTGTGTGTGCCTACATGCTATATGAGCGTTGGCGCGTGTGCCCATATTCTTTATCTTAACCACTAGTGGAGGCCATCATTTCATAATGAACTAAATGTTACGTTCTAGTGTTTGTTTGATCTTTTATAAGATGAAAGGTGGACAACTTCCGGGTCACCGATGATAATAATGGTATAGAATATGAATTTTGCAGAACATCTCAATATCAAAGATCTCATTAAGTTCATGCACTGAGAATCATGGCAATGCTTTAGCGTCAAAAACAAATCTGCACATTTGTCAGTGTTATTCTTACAAATTCATTTGAGATTCAAAGGTACAATAAAGCTCATAATGCCATATATATATATTCTTTTTTTTAAGAGTATTAATACCATTTAACACCAAAAATGAGTTTATTTATATCTTATCGTACATGCCTCAAAGTGTATGTTGCCATTTATTATACATTACCTTAATGGTAGAACTAAAATATTGAATATGAAAATCAATAAGCCACATGTCATGGGGATGAATTGGACTCGAACATGACAGCAGTGTGTTGTTAAATTGGTCATGTGCCATTGTTT
Organism: Barbatula barbatula; assembly: GCF_947034865.1. Classification (NCBI taxonomy): domain Eukaryota; kingdom Metazoa; phylum Chordata; class Actinopteri; order Cypriniformes; family Nemacheilidae; genus Barbatula; species Barbatula barbatula. The sequence continues at coordinate 13,939,203 of NC_136785.1, forward strand.
GATAACTGTACCTTATCATCAAAATAATGTCCCAATTAAAGTTGTTCCGGTGATCATTTTCATTCAACATATCTTTATGCTTTTTTTCAAGTAAGTATGTAAAAGTCCATAACCCTTTAATCTATGGTCCAAAGAGTATGTTTTTTTCTGCTGCGCAAACTTCTCGAAGCCTTATTTGTATGTGATACAAACAAATGGTTCCTGGATTGCACATTGAATACTAATTTTTGCTAAACTCAGTTGGTAATTCTCACTCAGGTTACTGCCGTCATTCTATGTTATTATTTGCTTAATATATGTACACAGCCTTACTGGTGAAATAATATAAGTTGTAAAGTAAATTTCTTATATTTGTCCATTTTAAAGATACGCCACTGGCGCGAAACACTGTTTATAGACTTGTGTGTAAGATTCTGTTAATGACGATGTAAATGAATTTGTTTGGTACACTTTTTCTTGTCCAAGCACTGATTCTCTTTTTTGCTTTGTTTTCTTTTCCGCTGTGAAGTCTGTGCATTGCAGGTCAACTGCATTCTTGTTTCTTTTTGTTTTCCTTCTGAACATTTCCTGCATTACTTTTTAACTTCAATAAATGTTTATTTGGTTAACTTTTGTGTAGATCTCAAAAGGCTTTCTGTGATGAATGTGTTCAAAAGGATTTGCAAATAAAGTCTTACTTCACACCTTACGAAAATACATGACAAAACCATTGTTATTAATAGATAATCCAGAGAAACCAAAACATTACCATGTTTTAGTATAGTAACCATGGTTTAATCGTGGTATTTGTTGTAAAACTGGTAGAAATCCATCCGCCAAAAAACTATGGTTACTACAGTTTACAATAAAAAACATATGTTCTTTACACAACATACAGAGCATATATTGCATTGTGTCTCCCAGCGTTTCGCTTTCAGGTTTGACATTTAAATAGCTTGTCACATAAAGCTTGTCCTGTCTCGCCTGGTTATGGTGTTAAATTAGCGACATTCAAATACAAAGTACTTTTACTTTGTTTACTTCCCAACGCATCTTACCTCAGCTAGCACAACCATTTGTCATTTATTTCTGTAGCACAAATAGTGTAAAACAAGTAACATTTAATACTTTGTGTGAGGAGGAAAGATACAAACATGCATGAGAAACATTAAAGCCCTCACTTTTTGCGATGATTCAAATAACAATATATCAGTTATTATCTCATAAATGTCTTACAGTACATGTACCTGTATCCTTCCATAATTTTAAGTTTGTAAGAGGTTGAATTATTTATTTATTCTATATCTGAAATGTTTGCATTTAACACTTTTTATGCGTTTTCGCTATTTTATAAAAATACAAACGTTCTTAAAAATAAAGATGCCATAGAAGAACCTTATTTGTCTCGAGACCGGTGATATTTTCTTTTTTTCCCCTTCAGACAGTCATCTGTTGTCACATGCACCCGGAAACTGATTTTCTCATTTCTTTTGCACAAAAATTTAACCTTACGGGTTATATTATTTATGATCATATTTTGCTTGTGTGTTTCTCTTGTCTGTATCAGAGAAAAGATCATGTTAAATGTAATGATATAAATGTAATGAATGATCATGTAACACAATTGAATGTTACTATAAAAATGAACATGTCAACAGTCACCTAATATCTATTACTACTAGTGTGCAGAATGCACTACATTTTTAATAGCCTTCTTTATAAAAAAAATGTATACCCACCAGATGGGCTTTTGCTGATCACATAACACCTTGATATTCAATCCTGAGGTAGTGTCACTTCAAGCCTTTTACAACGCGTCTCGAATCACGAGAGACATTTTCTCACACTTCATGGTGTTTCTGAAGTATATCTTCTGTTCTGCATGGTGGACTCGTCCATCAGACTGATCATCGCTTAAAATCATCCATGTCGTTCCCTTGCACCTCGCTCTCATCTCTGGTCCTTCTGTTGCCGGGCAACGCTCTTTAAGAGGGATTTAAAAGAAATAAATAATGCAGCAAACAGACTCTTCTGGTTTTTTAACATTGAGCGAACGTGTCTCACCATCAGTAATGGCATGTTCACCTCTCATACTCATGGGCCTTGAGCGAGAGACAAGGGTGTGATTGTGGATGAGATGGCAGAAGTGCTTTTCTGTTGTACCTGACCAAGGTCATTTGAGCTAGAACTGTTTTAGTGAACATGATGTACTAATGTGTAAAGATACCATGTCTCTCTGGCGTTCTCTTTAAACTAGATGATGGTGAATAGATGACAGAATTATAATTTTGGGTGAACTGTCCCTTTTAGGCATCAGCTTGTACCCAACATCACACAACGTGTCTGTAATGTTCTCTCATTTGTGCGCTGCATTGAAATAAACGTCTTATAAATGAATAAATGTAATGTAAAGACCTGTTGTCTTGAATGCACTGAATTTACAAGTATGTTTGTAGAATGGTGGATTTAAAGGGTCTTTCCAAAAATCCATGTGTCCAATTCCTGTCTCTAGTTACTATCAGTTCATATGTGAAGTTAATGAAGGGTAAAAGAACATTGTGTCAGCCATTCGGTCACCTTTTGTAAATTATAGACCAGCAAATGATGCATCTACTAACACGCAATACGTAAAGCTTCAGAATTATACATTAACAAGGTTTCTCTCTATAGGCTGATAATGCGCTTGTTCCCAGAGCCGTTTAAACATGTTGTGTCTCTTGTGTCAAACCAACGTGTCTAAATGAATACATTTCGGGCCCATTGAATCTAAAGCCCATCATGTGTTTGGTACTTTTTCAAATGATCTCATCGTTGGCTTGACGCAAAGATATTGCTTAAAGGGAGGGAAAACGCAAGCAGGCCTCTGTGATGAACGTTGCGTCTATCCTCATCAGACAATAGCTATCATTGTCTCAAGTGTACGGGTCAGTGTGTCACTGACTGTATCTTTATTTGAGGGATTGTGTCACACTCTAAAGTGTCCTGTTATGAGATCCGTCACAAAGAGCGTCTGCGGGTCAGCCACTGTCAGAGCTCAGCGCATGAGGCAAAACGAGGTCAGTGAAACTGAAAGAGTGACCTTTTGCTTCCTTTGTGATCACTGTGTCATGTTCGCCTGAGTCACTCGTCTGCTGGGAGATGATGCAGGAAAAGTTGAATGGCTGTGTACACACATACTGTATAGATGTAGCTCGTGGTTTTGGAATATTCTGTTTCTTCGCTCTGTGACAAACTTCAGCATTAGATGGCATTCAGGGGTGTCGTCTGAGGTACAGAAATGGTGAGGTGAACAGATATGTAATTGGTTGTAATGTCAGAGGAAATCAAGTGCAGCAAAATGTTTTCCCGAAACATAAAGGAAGAGCTCTCGTAGTGCATCAAGGCTGATATCCCTGCATCTGCCTCACAGACATGCACTGTTTAGTCAGATGAACAGACAGACAGATGGACACACATACACACAGAGATAGAAACAGACTGACAGATACAGACATAAATAAACAAACAGACAGATACTGTACAGACATAAATAAACAAACAGACAGACAGATAGAAACAGAAAAATTTCGACAGACATACAGGCAGAAAGACAGAAAAGACACAGATATACAGCGGCGAAAATAAGTGTTTGACACATCAGCATTTTTATCAGTAAGGGGATTTCTAAGTGGGTTATTGACACAAAATTTCCACCAGATGTAGCCCTCAAGCCAAATATTGAATTCATACAAAGAAATCTGAACATTTAAGTATACAAGTTGAGTCATAAAAAATAAAGTGAAATGACACAGGGAATAAGTATGGAACGCATGAAGTTTACAAGGTGCAAATGGCATAGAAAGCCAGGAGATCACCTGAAATCTGTCAGTATTGAGAGAGAAACCCTGCCCCCTATAAGTACTAATTGATATCAGCTGCTTTAGTCCTAGTTGATGGCCTATAAAGGCTTCTCGTTACCTAGGAGGCACACAGGAAAGACTTCATGATGGGTAAGATCTCGCTGGAGAGCTTTGTAATCGTATCGTATCGTATCGTATCGTATCGTATCGTATCGTATCGTATCGTATCGTATCGTATCGTATCGTATCGTATCGTATCGTATCGTATCGTATCGTATCGTATCGTATCGTATCGTATCGTATCGTAGAAAAGCATTTTGATGGGAATGGTTATAGGTGCATTTCCAGAATGCTGAATGTTCCTTCTCATAGAGCCAAGAACCACTCGGGCAGAACTTCAGGAAGACCTTGCATCAGCAGGTACTGTTGTTTCAAAGAAAACTACAACGCAAAGCACTGAACTGCCATGGCATCCATGCACGCTCACCACGCAAGACTCCATTGCTGAACAAAAAGCATGTTGAGGCTCGGTTTAAGTTTGTGGAAGAGCATTTGGATTATTGGGAGACTATAGAATGGTCAGATGAAAGCTAAATTGAATTTTTTGGCAGTCATTCTACACACCATGTTTGGAGAAGAAATGGCACTGCCCAACACCCCCAGAACACTACACCAACAGTTAAGTTTGGGGGTGGAAGCACCGTGGTTTGGTGCTGCTTTTCAGCAAGGGGTAGTGGCAGACTTCATATTATTGAAGGCAGAATGAATGGAGAAATGTACCGGGACATTCTGAATAAAAATCTGCTGCCATCTACCAGAAAGCTGAAAATGAAAAGAGGGTGGACATTTCAGCAAGACAATGATCCCAGTCCAAGGCCTCGACTGGTCTCTCCATACAAGAGGCGTCTAGAAGCTGTAATCCCCAACAAAGGCTTTTCTACATAGTATTAAATAAAGTGTGTTCAATACTTATTCCCTGTGTCATTTCACTTTTATTATGACTCAACTTGTATACTTAAATGTTCTGATATCTTTGTATGAATTCAATATTTGGCTTGAGGGCTACATCTGGTGAAATGTTTTTGTCAATAACCCACTTAGAAATCGCCTTACTGATAAAAATGCTGATGTGTCAAATACTTATTTTCCCTGCTGTAGGAAGGAAGGAAGGAAAGAAAGAAAACAGATATCTGTACAGCTGTGCAAAATTGTGAGAGATTGAAAGCATTGTAGACATAAACTTGATTTGAATGCACACAGACAGGCGGTCAAGCAGACAGATACTTTAGATAGAAGACGTCCACACGGGTGGGCTAATCATGCCTGAAATGGTTGTATTCATAAACTTCAAAATAATGTCTCTATTCTTGGAAGTAAAAGGCGAAATCATTCTCTCTGATCTCTTTCATTCATCTGCTGGGTCAAGCAAGGAAAAGAGCTGTTCTTGCTTCAAGGAGGTTTTGCACAGAGCTTTAATAAAGAAAGAAGGCATTGATAGTGTCCACAGGACCCAAAACACGAAGAGTCCAGAAGTACTGATGTGAAGTGCACAAACATCGCCCGGAGGTAAATGACAGCACAGCCAATCATGTCAAGCAATGTGTAACTGGTAGCGATGTGGCAGCAATGATATAAGCAAGTGAAAGCTGCTGCAGTGCATGTTGTCATAGCAATGCTTTTACAGCCGTAACACCATACAGCACACATACAGTGCAGCCTGAGTTCTGTTCTACTAACCTAAAGGAAATACTAAGAAGATTATAAAAAAAATACAGCAGTACATGATTGTCCAATGCAATGTGTTCTTGCAGAAAGCATGCTCTTGTTTAAAACATTTGAAAAGTGTTTTTGTATAGAACCTTATCTTGTGCATGTTCACACCAAATAAAATATGTTCTTAGAAAGTTTTGCTAACATTATTTTGAATGTTTATAACATTATGTAAGAAAACAAATTATGTAATTGCTAAATGTTAATAAAACGTTATACAACTATTGGCATAATGTTGATAAACTGCTATTGTAACGTTATTGCAAGGACATGTTTTGATCATTTTGATGAAACGATAAGTATGTAGACAAAGTTCTGAGAATGTTTCCTGTTAGCTTACTGTTGCAAAGTACAATTTATGCAAATGATCTTGAGCGTGTTTCTGTTCTTTGCGAAATCTTTTCACACGTTATCTTGTGTCACACTTGTTTTTCTGTGTCTTTGGTGTGTCATGAGTTGCCCATGCATGTATTAGACACGTAAAATTGCAAACATTTAAGTGTCAGAACGAAAGATGCATTCTATCTAAAAGCGAATGCTCACCCAGACCTGCATGAGACGCCCCGTGTAACTCCACCCTCACAAATCCACGTCAGTTCGTTGTATGAATCGACTAAGACCGCCCAAATGTAAACGCAAGTGAGGTGGGCGTACCTGTAAGAACATTTGTTCTGGAACCTGATGTTGCAAATATGGTGAGAGGCGTTACATTCCCGTCACACAGTTGCAGTATTCCACCAATCGCTGGCCAATCATAGCACACCTCGTGAAACAATCCTCGTGTTTGAGAGAGGCGGGGCAAAGTGGAGATACAAACATGCACGGTATGTGGCAAAAACCTTAAATCGTGTACACACACATTGCATTACATCTACAACAAACGATAATATTCGTTTTAGCCGTTATACATTCCCCTTTAATGTCCAATTCTCGCTATTATCAAACAACTCAATAAACTCCTAATTGTTTGCTTATTACTAGTGATGTAGTTGTCAGGTTTAGGTATTGGGTAAGATCAGAGATGTAGAATGTGGTCAGAATATCGTGCTATAAGCAACTAGTTCATATTGACAATTGGTCCCCATAGTGTGTTTCTACATTTACACATTCTTCTCTATACAAAACCTCCTCGAGTATGTTCCTACCTTTACAAAGTGCACAAATGTTTTATTCAATAGCCAAGGTTGAGCACGTCCTGACTTTCTTTCTTCCACGTGTTTAATTCAACAGAAATGTTCTTTCACGTGATCTGTCCTGTATTCAAAATACTGTGATCGTATTCTATAAGAAACTGAGGAGTTCATGCAAAGGACTCGCTTTGTTTTCATCCAACGAGAGACACGTTGCTGACCCACTTTGACGTAAGCGTCTTACACCCATAAGTTCGCATATCGACCGAGCAAACGCACACGCGTCATAACCACGACCACACCAGACAAGACCCCATTCAGACAAAACCACGACACCGCCACAGCTTTGTGGTCCAGGCTGTTAAAAAGGAGGAGCGACATTTGACGCCCGTTGTGTGGAGCAGCGAGCGCTCATGACAGCAGCGCGTCGCGCCCGGAACGCCAGTGTGGGCGTTTCATGACGCGCGTGAATTACAGGTATCCATTAACCGTCGCGCGGATCACTAACGCTTCAGGTTAACATTAGTGAGCACTATCGATCCTTTAACTTTATCACGTCCACCCCATCACAGCGTGTCGCGGGTCTGAGCATCAGCTCATCGTGACTGGAGGATGCGCATCACGTAAGTGCCTTCAATGGATATCAATTTGTACACAGTACATCATTTACTGTCACGCGATGAAACGATGATCAAATACTGATGTTTAAGTTGTGCATGATGACTTGTGTGTGAGGGTTTATAAATGCTCTATAATGTGGTGTCCTTGAATATTGTCATGTTCAGTGAAAGGCGTTTATCTGTCATCACCTATTGCGCACTCAAAGCCTGGACGCAATGAAATAGATTATTTATTGATTCATTGTGTGATCAGACATTTGAACTCTTCAAAGCTTTCAGTTTATTTCTGCTTTAACATTAAAGCCAGCATTTTCCACGCTTTAATAATAACTTGTTGTTGAGCAAATATTTAGTAGCCTATCATTTCTGTTAATATAAGAATAATAAGAAAACTAGTTTATGAGATATGTAATATATATATATTCGTTATATATATATATATATATATATATATATATAGTATGTTATTATTATATATATCATTACTTTACTATATTATTATATTATTACTATATTAACATTAAAGCCAGCCTTTTACACGCTTTAATAATAATATTCATAACTTGTTGTTGAGCAAATATTTAGTATTATTTATATGATTATTTTTGTTAATATAATAATAATAATAATAAAACTCGTTTATAAGATATGTATTATATATTATGTTATTATTATATATATCATTACTTTACTATATTCATTTTGCTAATGTAAAACATATAAAATATGTAACGTATGGCTTATATATATTATATTATTTATATAATAATAAACTTTGTTAATAGGGAATGTCATGAAGGTTAAGCAAAGGCACATTCCTGCTAAATGGCTTGGTTAAGTAACAGGTGATGACAGTCTTCTCTTTATTCATTCATATTATGAGATCCAGAGTTTAACAGAGCATTGAGACATTATCAAAGTATGAACTGCAGGTATGACACTGCATATTTAATGTAAAGAGGTAACGTAGTGAGAACATCATAGAGAAAAGGTCATGACGGGACGGATTTAATCTCCTTCACCAAGGATACCAATCTTTTTTTGGATAGAGATGTTGAAGTGTGTGTGCTCGAAGCTGCTTACGTAACTCGTCTGAATCATAGCTATAATGGCATATTTATTTGTCGCCGGTTGAGAGCTATCATTAACATCCAAAGAGGTGCATGTTGAAAGCCACCATTAATGTTCAAGTAGCTGAAGTCTCAAAACACATCGGCGTATGCTGATGACACCATTCCCTCACACGCATTGTGTTTGGTTATGGAAAACTGTGTTTGCTCGCACTCTCACTTCGATGAAATTGAAACCTACCCCCTAAAGTTATTGTGCGAGTTGTGCTTGAACAGCTGGGGTTAATTACGAAACGGGCCGTCTTGCACAAAATATCTGTTTGGAAAATATGACAAGCTCAAAACTTATGACGGCTGCCCCTTCTATGTTCTTTCTCTTTGTTGAGCAGCGTGACTGCCGACATCCTCCGGAGATCTAAAGAGTCCTGATCTGCTCAGCGGAGGATCGCAACACACGCTGCGAGAAGCATTCCCTCATTGCACCAGCTGTCGGGAAAGCGCACCTGCAGTTATTCAGTTCTCCCAGTGGATCTTTGCACAGTACCGCCTTTCTTTTGCATTTTCATGACAACTTGAAATTTCCTGGAATGCTTTGACAGCGCGGTTGTTCTGAGTAAGGTCACCTGTCTTTGACCTCCGGCCCGTGGGAACCTTTAGGTTGGTTAGCTTTGAAAAAATGAACTCGACCAATTTATGGATTAACACTTCATGCTGTTAAACAACAGGATTTATAGAAAGACAATGTAGAAAAATGAGTTGAATTGAGACTCGGCGAGTGAACTTTCCAACAGCGACGTGACCAGCACAAAGACTTTGAATCTTTTCCACTGGATGCTGGAGGGCCCAAATTTCATCGAGGTGTTAATCATGGTGATGTCGCAGGGCACATATACGTTTTTGGCATGCTTTGCCGGCTTCTGGCTGATCTGGGCTCTCATTGTCATGCTCTGCTGCTTTTGCAGCTTCGCCCAGCGCAAACTAAAGCGCCGCCGTGAAGAGAGATTAAGACAACAGTGTCTGCGGGCTCTGGAGATGGAGCCTTTGGACTGCGGTGGAGGGGGGTTTCCTCCGAGAAATCAGCCTCAGTTCTGCCCACCCCTTCAGATTATGTCCCCACCGGTGCCTGTGACCCACACCCTCCCTCAAGGAAACTGGAACAGCCCGGAAGGTAGGAAGTTGAAAAGCTTAGCACATGAAGCAAACTTTAATTGACAGAGAGGTTCATGTTTATCACAATCCAGTCTTAAGTAGCACAGGAAACATTTTAGGTAAAAGCCAAAAATACATTGTATGGGTAAAAATTTTAGATTTTCTTGTATGTCAAAAATCATTTGGATATTAAGTAAACATCATGTTAAATCAGCTTTATTTATATAGCGCTTTTTACTATTTTAATTGTTACAATACAGCTGTACAAGAAAACATTGACATAAGCAAAACATGTAAGGTTCTGCAAGTCAAAACACAGGTCAAATATCCGACAGATCAAAATTCCTATATGCAGTGTAAATTAAATAAAACTATAAAATTCTAGCGGCCCCCCGGCCAGGAAAACAGTGCAAAACAGTGGCGAGGAAACCAGGCCTAACCAGGGGATTCCAGTTTCCCTCTGGCAAAAGATGCAAAATAAAAAAAATTGATTTATGATTATCATCGATAATCTAATAGCGGCTGAAATTTTGTAGAGTCGCCACGTCCTTTGTCATCACAGCTTTTGTCAGGTCTGGGAATGGACTGCGTCCTGCCCGCTCTAGTAACCTTGGAACAATGAGACAAGACTGGCTGAGAGTAGAGTACTGTTCTGCACTCTTTGATGCAACAAATGCATCAGTTGTTATTGGAAGTGTCCCTGGTTCCGGTTGATCTAACTAGTGCAGCCTAAACCTTCAGATTATTTACATTATGATAGTGTAGTGTATGCAAGAATAAAAATATGCGTCTTAAATCTAGATTTAAACTGACTATTAGAGTGTGTCTGCCTCCTGGACAGTATGGGGAAGACTCCCAGTTTAGGCGCTAAATAGGAAATGGATCTGCCACTTGCACTTGATTTTGAAATTCTAGGTATTACCAACTGACCTGAAGCCTGAGAGCCAGACCCGTCGCCAGACCTCAGTCTTAAGGGGGGCATATGAAATGCATGGGAGGGCACACTTATTATTAGCCTACAGTACGTATACTTATAATAATCGTATACTCTATTCGCGCAGCACGTAATCATCACCTTAAACAGAACCAACAGCGATAGCCTATAGCCTACACCACATTACATAGAAGCAATTTTATGAATATCCATAAAACACTTGACTATACAACATATTAGATGTAACACCAGTAGCATCTCTCAAACATTGCATTTTAAAGCAGTCAACAGAGAGATATGCATTGCCATGACACACACACACACACACACGCACGCACGCACGCACGCACGCACGCACGCACGCACGCACGCACGCACGCACACACACACACACACACACACACACACACACACACACACACACACAGAGACTTTGAACCTACCGGTACTTTGAGTGGAGGCAGCGCTGTCCTCTCTCCAGTCCCTCCTGTCAGTACAGCGGGAGGCGGCGTTTCTCCGAGCAGAACCTCCTCATCAAAGTGTCCTTCCACTCGGACTTAAACTTGTGAGTGAGGTCCTTTTCAAAAGCAAGCTGAATCAGCTGGGCCTTGCGTTTGTGCAGCATACTGCGCCGATGCTCTTTTCCTGTCTCTCTACGTTTTTCTGAATCTCTCCACATTGCTTCACATGCTAAATGTTCTTTTGAAGCTGCATGCTTATTTAAGCCCTTGCCTGTTTCGATTGCATGTTTCCAATCATTGAATCCCTTAATGGAGAAGGACGCGTCCGACGATGCAGATTTGAATTTCCTGCAGGCATAACAAAATGCGGAGTCCTTTTCCACCGAGTACTCAAGCCGGGCCCTGTTCAAATACCAGCTAGAGGAAAATAATCGCTTTTTTGAACCAAACATTTTAACTGGATATTTCTTCAACACAACCTGTTTGGGTTTATCTGTGCCGAGGTCACTCACACCCACTGATTCAACAGGCAGTTGTTGTGGCCCAAATGCTGCCCCAGTCGCGGTTGCACTTGACCTGCCAGGCCCCTGGTCGGGCTCCACGGAGCTAGCATCAGGCTCAGCCTGTCGTCCAGGGTCTCCTTCTCCAACATCAGGCGTCGGTGTCGTTTCAATTGTGGCAGAGGAGACTGTTGGTGGGCTTTTCAACCACTTACGGATATCCATCGTCTTATATACGGTCTATGATCTGAAGCAAGTAAGCGAAAACTCATCCAGTTTTTAAAAATTCGCGGTAACTGTTGAGCGGCTACACTGACGTAGGCAACGTCAAGTACGTAGCCTAACGTTCTTTTTAGTAAGGCCGTGATAGGCTGTTGCAGTGTAGATTCCCATCAATCAAACAAAATCACACCATTGTTTCTTTATATATTAATGTTTTAATGATAAAGAATGCAACATTAATGCAAAACAAAATTAGCAACTATGATAATATAAAATTACTGTATTTTTTAAGAGATCTGTGCCTCAAGTGGGGGGGCACAAGCATTTTTGGGGGCGGGCCCGGCCCCCTATGGCCCGCCCATAGCGACGGGTGTGCTGAGAGCGTAGTGCACGTGAAGGACTGTAATACAAGAGAAGTTCTCTCGAGTAGTGAGGAGCTAAACCATGCAAGGCTTTATAGACAATAAGCAATATTTAAAAGTGAAGGTAAGGTAACCAGTGCAAGGTTAATAGAACCGGGCTAATATGCTCATACTTGTTTGTACGTGTAAGAACTCGAGCTGCCGCATTTTGGACCAGTTGGAGTTTTTGTAATAGGCCTGCAGGGCAACCACCTAATAGTGCATTACAGTAATCTACTCTTGATGTCATAAAGGCATGTATAAGCTTCTCTGCATCTGATGGTGACAGCATATGACGTAATTTAGATATATTTTTAAGATGGAAAAACGCAATCTTACAGGTGTTGGCGACCTGGTTCTCAAATGACAGAGTACTATCGAATATAAAGCCAAGATTCTTAGCTGAAGATGAGGGTTTTATGGAACATCCATCAATAGTTAAGCAGTATTCTTGGTTGTTACGTAGGGCGGTTTTCGGTCCAATAAGTAACACTTCAGTTTTGTCCGAGTGCAGTAATAAGACATTTTTACTCATCCACTTTTTTATATTGACTATGCATTCCACTATTCGATGGAATTGCTGCATTTCATGAGGCTTCGAGGAAATATAAAGTTGCGTATCATCAGCATAACAGTGAAAGCTTACTCCGTGTCGCTTTATTATATCTCCTAGAGGTAGCATGTATAATGCAAAGAGCATAGGCCCTAAGACTGAGCCCTGTGGTACACCGTACTGGACTTGCGATTTGCGTGATACCTCATTGTTTATTGCTACATATTGAAAACGGTCGCATAAATAAGATCTAAGCCATTTCAAGGCTGTTCCCTTAATACCGACATCATTTTCAAGTCTATGTAGGAGCATGCTGTGGTCAATGGTGTCAACTGCAGCGCTAAGATTTAGCAGAACCAATAAGGAGATACAACCTCGGTCGGACGCCATAAGCAGATCATTTGTAACTCTGATCAGAGCAGTCTCTGTGATGCGCTCCTAAATCCAGACTGGAAATCTTCATTAATCTCATTCCTTTGGAGGAAGTAACATAATTGAGTTGAGACTACTTTTTCCAGAACTTTAGATATGAAAGATAGATTCGAAATAGGTCTGTAGTTAACTAGTTAGATTTTTTTTGATGAGGGGCCTTATAACAGCCACCTTATATGCTTTAGGCACATGTCCTAGTGTCAGAGATGAGTTAATAATGCTAAGTAGAGGATCTATAATTTCTAGGAGCATCTCTTTCAGTAGATTTTTAGGTATAGGGTCTGCATGTAGTTGACCACGGTAAGCAGGGAGAGGGCCAGAGAATATTACATTGTTATTACATATTACACACAAACTGACATTGTGCTTGCGAGCTCACATACCTCTTTAATATTATCTTTTGTGATCTCCGATTGACGGAGTCGAACATCATTTGAGCCGACGTGAATAACAATCTTACTGAATTTACGATTAGCCTTAGCCAGCACATTTAAATTTGACTTGATGTCAGGCGTTTTGACTATGGTGGCTGGTGCCTCTATGTTAACGTTCCGAACAATAGAATCACCGGTAACTAGGGCACTTTCAGCAGGTTTCTCAGTCGATGCGTCACTGAGCGGGGCAAACCTGTTCGAGAGTGTAGTCAGAACGGTTGAGTGATGTTTTGATCTGCGACTACACCGTCTCACAGTCACAAAGTTTCCCAGCTGAGGGGATCTTCAACCAGAACCGAGCTGTGGGCGCTAACGTTGCAAGCATCCAAAGTGTTTTCTACCGTCCTTACATTCTTACTATCCTCAGATAAAGATTGGATGCGAGACTCTAATTCTGAGATCTTCTCTGTCAGCCTAGCTATTTCCCAACATTTATCGCATGTAAAGCCCTCGCCGCTGACAGAGAAGGCTAAGCTAAACATTCGCCATGAGGTGCAAGTAACAATAATACGAGGAGAAGCCATAACTCACCGGGTTTGAAGAGTAATTGTGACTTACCAAGATTCATGTTCCAAGACAATATTTTGTAAATTTCCGACCCTAAATATATAAAAACTTTATTTCTGTGAGTGGTTGGCCTGCTACAGAGCCTCTGATTAACAACTTCAAAGCCAATTTTCTCAATATTTAGATTTCTTGGCACTCTCAGATTCTGTTTTATTTATTGTCATATCCTAACATCCCACACCTCAGTAGAAAGCTTTATTATTCAGCTTTCAGATTATGTAAAAATCTCAATTTTGACAAATTTACCCATAAGACCTTGTCCAGGGTCACATATTGTTTTATTTAGCCCAACATTTTTGATGATCAATAGTTTTAAAGCGCATGCCTTGACAAACCCATTAAATCAAAATGGAGTTTTGTGAATCTCTGTTAGCTTTGAGGCTGTAACATGGATCTTACTTTTTCTAAAAGTGTATACTTGTACAGATACTTAATAATATATAATAATTCTAATTCCCTCCCAAAAAAACAATTCTTACATAGTTTACTCACCCCCATGTCATTCCAAACCAGTAGGACCTTTCATCTGTGAAACACAAAATATGTTTAAAAGAACCTTGTTACAACGAAACCCCCTGTTGTAACAAAATTGGCCCCATTGACTTTCATTGTATGGACACAAAACCACAGAGACTTAAAAGATCTTCTTTTGTGTTCCATAGAAGAAAGAGTCATATACAGGTTTTGAACCGCGTGAGGGAAAATGATTCATGTCAGAAATTATATTTTTGGGTGAACTATTCCTTTAAAACTTTGGACAAACTATCATCCAGCATTCCAAATATGGAGCAACGGAATCCAGTACCCAAACCAAGAGAAGTCTACAACTTTATCACTTTAGAATATAACAAACCTGCCGTGTCACCATTAACAAAGCCCTAAAGGATCTCCTCATGAGAAAATCTCAATACCTCACACAGTGCTGGCAGTGTGACGCACATTCTTTCATGTATGACATGGTAACAGTGAGTTGTGGGTGTTGTGGAGGCAAAAGAGTACAGGAGGTGAGTTGGAGCCGGCTATAGTCGTGAGCTCCGGCAGACAGGCAGACTGCCAGAGACGGTGGATCCCTGACCATGAGCAAAGAATGCCCTTTTAAACCTGTGCCAGACATACAGGACAGATGACCACCCATTAAAACAGAGTCTCAGTAATAAGTCAGCACATAAAAGAGTGAGAATAAGAAAGAATCTTGGTCTTGAAGACACGCTGTGCTACTGTACAACATCCTCATTTTGTCCACTCGGATGCTTTTGGCACATGAGAAGATTTATTTGATGGGATTGTATGTAGAACTATTAGTTTGTTTTCCCAATGTTTTTATTTAATTTGTTTAAAATATATAGTTCATGCTTTATAGTCAGCAGCCATATCACCCTGTAGCCCAAGACTGGTGTGCCCACTGGAGCTAAGCAGCGCTGAGCCTGGTCAGTACCTGGATGGGAAACCTGCTGGGAAAACTAGGTTGCTGCTGGAAGAGAGAGACCGGCAGGGGGTGCTCACCCTGTGGTCTGCGTGGGTCCTAATGCCCCATTATAGTGACGGGGACACTATACTGTCAAAAAGCACCTAAACTGAGGACTGACTTTTAATGTGGTCATTAAAAATCCATGGTCATCCTAAAACAAGGATACCCTTCAAATAAGAGTGGTGTAACCCCGGCATCCTGGCCAAATTCGACTCTATACATCATGGTCTCCTAATCATCCCCATATGTACAAATTAGATTTGTAACTCTGTCCAATAAGTGGTGGGTGTTCTGGCGCAATATGGCTGCCGTCGCATCATCCAGGTGAATGCTGCATATTAACGATTTATAATTAGATACTGTGTATGAGTTATCGTTATCGGCCAAAATTCATTTCAAATGTAAACAACGAGCTACAAGGGACTGAAGGGATCGTCTGCCAAACCCGAAAAGCTCTAAAAATAGTAATTCACTTCAATGTTATACAGTGCAGGGGTTCCCAAACCTTTTGGGGCCAGGGACCACTTACAGCCACTTTTTCCAAGAGTGATCAAGCATATGCTTCCTACAATTTGTACTCCTAAATGCCATTGTGCTTTATTGCATTGTAATATTCACCCTAATTCACCACTTCAGACCTTTTTTTCAGAACAGAAACACATTTCAATTAATACCACTTATACTTGCAAACAGTGGGTCATCATTTATATTTGACACCTTCAGTAATTGATCTTAAAAGCTTTCATAAATCAACAGTAGCAAGACTGTAATATAGCTCTTTTAAACACAAACATTAAAAAGATTATGAGTATAAGATTATTAATAACAATAAAGAGATGATTCACCCCAAATGAAAATTCTTCCATCATTTACTGTCATTATTTAGTTTCTTTCTTCTGATGCACACACAACAAGATATTTTGAACAATATGGCAAATCCAACTCCAAGTTCCCCAGTTTAATTTGGTTAAAAAGAAAAAAGCTTTGGTTACGCACATTCTTCAAAATATCTTCTTGTGCAGAAGAAAGAAAGAAACTCATACGGGTTTGGAACAACTTGAGGGCGAACAAATGATGAATGAAGTCAAACAAATGAAAATGAATATCACCAGTAATAATAAATATTCTTATATCAGCAGTATGGATTATGCTTTTTTATGAAATGTCATATTATACTGCCACTGTATAAAAATCTTTATCCTGTCTCGGTGACTCTAAGCCATATTAGCTTAGGTCTGTTTGAAAGGGGCTATATTCGTCTCCGTGGATTCACTGTTCTCCCTTTGATATGAGCGCTTGTTTGTCAGGTGCGCTCTGCCATGTGACATGAAGATGACACTTTTGTGTGCATACAACAAGACACTGACTACTTAATTACTTAAGACAGATATATGATTTGTTGTTTGGAGGAAGATTATGTTGTATATCGTTGTTTAATGAAAGATGTGTCATTTGTGTTATAACAACATTAAGCTCAAGAGTTACTGGAACCGTTCCATTATTAATTGTACGGATCTAGTCTGAAAGTCTGCCAGCGGGACATTAAACATGAAGTGTTTGTCCGAACTCACAGAGTGATTTGCGAGACAACGCAAAAGCATTAAAAATATTTTTCACCGCCATGTCTAGGGGCTCCGGTTTCAAGCACAAAGTACACCTTGTTGTGCCAACCACCCACAACACATTAGTATTTTTCCGCTGGAAATTCTAAAGATAGATACTTGAATAATAAGCTGGTCTTCAACTTCCATTGTGACTGGTCTCAGGCAGGACTTCATTTATGTTGTCCAACGTCATCTGATCACATTTATTTTAGAGGTTATTTATCCAAAGCTGATGTCTGCTTTTTGCATATTACTTTTAAGTGATGCCTACTACCATTTTGGAAAAAAAATTGGTGCACTATATCCATTTTAAAAAGATGAAATGAAAATTCTGTCATCATTTGCTCACACTCAAGTTGTACCAGACTGTATACATTTCTTTGTTTTGATGAACACAAGGAAAAATGTTAGCAAGTGACATTCCTGGGACATCGTTGACTATCAAAGTAGTGTTCCGCAGCTTCCGCAGAACAAAGAAATGAATGCAGCTTTGGGACAACTCGGGGGGAGTAATTCATCACAGAATCCCTTTAAGGTCAAGTTATCTACAAATTTCTCCAATTGCTTTAAACACACACTGATAACATGTATAACTTGGATGCACTCTTGAATCAAATGCATCTACTTGAAATTTTTCTGCAGTTTGCGACATCTGTTTAACTTGAACTCACTCAAGAACCATGTTTTTTTTTTCTCAGCAGACACAGATGTCTTCGGTAAACCACCTTGCTACGAAGAAGCCGTACTGATGGAGGACCCACCGCCCCCTTACAGCGAAGTTCTTGCTGACCCTAGAGGTGGAACTTACACCAAACCAACAACCCGGTCCTCCAGGGTACACCAGGAGCCCGAGACCAGCAAGCTGGCTCCCATGACTGTGTTTCCCCATCATGGCTACTCCTCCCTCATACGCCTGCCGTCCACCAGACGATGGGACTCGCTTGGACACCTCCTGTCCACCATGGACCTCAACCACAACAACTTGCCAGTAGAGCCTCAAGCCTCTGCCATTGCCACGATGCCCCGCGGGGGTCGGACTCACACAGACTCAGGCTTGCGGGGCCTCCACGGTTTGGATCAACACTATGGTTTGCCCACGGCCTTCCCACTTTTGGGGCGAAGCACAGCGGTTTGAGACCCTGCTTGTATCGCGAAACAGACCTTGTTGTACAAGCTTTTGAATGTTGTGAGATTTGGTGTCCAAACACGGTGAGAGGATGATTAAGATTCTATATTGTATTTGAGAAAGAGAGCGGATTTGATCCATCATATTCTCCTTTTTTACTGGTCCTCTCTGTGGCATATCTGCCTGATGTAGAGCAGCAGCTATTATGTGAACGCTGTTGCCATGGCTCCCGGGAGTCATCTGCAGCCCACCAACGCCTTGCCCCTCACATCTTCTCAACCTCACTTCTCATATGTTGCTCACCAATATAACACAAATTACTTTTCAAACCCCGTCGTCGTAAACTGGGGATAACAAAAGAGCATAGAAAAATAACAGCGGTCATACTGTAGCTACCCAATGCTGCTGAACTGTGAAAAGCATCGTTTTATAAACTGTGAAACAACATGAAAACAATCTTTCAATGTATCTGAATTTTTCCAGACGGATTTTAGACTTTCGGCGAGCTAAAGCTCACCATTACAGACTGCAGATCCTTTCGAGCTGGCCGCTCACATTTGCGCACCCAAGTTCGTTTTTATTTAAACATAGAAGCGCGGCAAGCGTTGCAGCGAGTTGAAAATATGACATATTTTTGGAATGACGCAAGCGCACTGCAGGTCATGTGACAAGAGCCAACCAATCAGCTTCACCTCAGCAAAGACGAGGACAACATAATCTAGTAGCTATTGCAATGGATTTTCGGTGCTGAGCATCCATTCGTCCTTTGCCAGAACCTTCACGGCGAGCGCAGCTCGTGGTTGCTTAGCAACGGCAGAGGCCACGAGCTCCTCAAATATTTTTTAGACTCGAAGTGGGAACGGGCCCTAAAAATGACAATAGAAATGTCTCATTGGTCCAATTGGGTACACAGAGAGAGAAGGCCATTTATTATTATTATTCTTTTTTACTCTTTCTGTGTCACTGTATGAAAAACTGTTATTTTCTCCCGATAACATTAAACCTCTCGAATGAAAGAGCCAATGAATGTGTATTTGAAAATGCCTTAACATTTTCATACAACGCAAAGTTGTCCACTTTACTCCCCGCTGGTGTTGCAGCTGTAACACTCAGGACAAACACCGGTGCTTGTCAGCGGTAGACCAGCCTGCTATTTCTCATCAGTGTTGTCATTTCTGCATTGTGAAAAGCTTTTAGGTTTTTCTTTTATTGCCATCATTTGCCATTATGTTTCCGTGCCCTTAAACAACTCTACCTCAACCCATCCAATGACTGCCTTTGTCGTTTTCCCGGCTTTCATGCGTGTGCTTGATGCTCTCGAATGACATTTGATTGAAACAGGATCCATTTAGAAAAGTTGAAAAGCAATTAGCGGCCTATGTAGATGCGTATTCGTGCATCATGCTTTTATAATGTAATGGTGATGTCATTGGTTCATGACGGACATGAAATGCGTAATTGTGGAGATCATTATCAAAGCACAAACATAACGGAATCCCATAGTTCAATAGTGTTCATTTGCACTTATTCCGAAGTTGCGCAATTGTATCTTTCTTTATTAAAATCCAAATGAATCCTAGTTAATGATGATAAATAAGAATAGGCCGATTCAATTCATTTTGTTCGGATTTCAATCCATTGTGTATTTGATATTATGACCATGTTATCAATGCTTCACAAATAAGTGGGCTGGAACGTCCTGCGGCCAACTGTCAATCACTTCGACTGAACCATGAATGGGTTTGCCCAGACTCCTGCAAAGACAATCAACAAAATAGTGGATTTGTTTTTGCTATTTTATTGCACCTTAATCCAACCCGTCATTTAAAATGGTCCCCAGGGCTCTCGAGATGTGTCTATAGCCCCAAAGTATGCCGAGCTTAATGGACTTTTGTTTATAACGTGATTGTTTTCCCATCTGTTTTAATTTATTCTGTTACATCACAACAAGGCACCTCTCCTCCAGCAATGTGTTGCTAAGCGACGGCAGCCGAGCGTGTGAATGTGTTTACACAGATGAAGTGAACAGTACCATCGCTGCACCGGGTACACAGAATTCTCACGTTCACGATGAGACGTGAATTTGCATATTTGAGACGTGATGCATAACAAATGTGTCCTGAGGGAAAAGACGATGATGTCTAAGCCACAGGACGCTTCGGATAGAGTTGGTGTCTGCTTTTTAAAGCATCATGTTTTGGGCACATTAAATACTCAGATATTTGCCCTCACCTCCGTCTTGACCTTAACTGTTTTCAGCAATGTGATCGGACAAAATTATTTTGACAATCTGAACTTCACGGTCTTAAATATTCATATATCATATATTACTTATTTGTAATGATCAAAAATGTAACGTGTAGCTGTTCCCCATGTCACGGCGACTGCAGTCCAACTGATTTGTTTTATTAGGTTGAATTTTCAACCATCACACTTTGTACCCGATTGGGCACTTTCCTTTTTGTTATTTTATACTTAGGCTCTTTTTAAGTTTGTTTAACTGTAAGGCTTAGCAGGCTTGCGACAAAATTAAAACCTCACATAAAATGACTGAACACTTAAAGAGTCCCTATAATGATGTAAAGCCAGATACGTGTGTAAGATGTCTGCTAAAGATCTGATAGGCGTCTTAGAAAAGTCAGTTTTGCGTTCTGTACGTTCTGAATCGTATACATCTTACAGACAGACATCTTTTAGATGTCTATATGACGGGATCTGACAGGAAACGTCTCGGAGACGTATTGTGGATGAGCAAACTCTTTCAGATGTCTTTTCACTGAACATATGTCGAGAAACAAGCGTCAAGCACTTTGTAATGTATTCGTGGAAAGTGCCATCATTGTGAGACCATCTGCCTAATCTGTTTGGAGATTTGTATTTGTTCGGTTGTTTTGATATAGAGCACAACTGCCTCTATTCATAATTCATTGATACATTGATTGACTTTCTAGAAATTGTCTGTGAATGTCGAACTGTGAAAGTGTTCATGCCGTGTTCGCATTGCATGCGGAGCTGTGGATTACTTCATAGCTGCCATGTATCTCCATTCTCACTTTTGTAAAAAACACACAACACACAAATTGAGGCAGTGAGCGCCAACGAGCTCTTAATAATAAAACTGAGTTACAAAATCCACTGTCTGTACCCCTTTAGGTACGGTTTAAAAGACAAAGAGCGCTTTGTAGAAGGATTTTAAAGTATTTTATTAACATACATAAGCACATGGCATGTCACAAAATTCTTGTGCTTGTTTCAAAAACAGCGTGTGAGAAGCGGACGGAAAAGGGAAGAGATAGAAAAAAATATTATTAAAAAAACAGAGAGAGAGAGAACTTTCAGGAGTTGCTAAGCCTTGCTTCAGGGGCAGAGAAGAAATGTTTGTAGTACAACAGCAGTATTAATAGTAATAGTAGTTGTTTTGAATTCATCTCCTAGTAGTTTGAGGGAGAACGAGAATAATAATCACTACCGAGGAGGTTGGAGGGAGCAAGTTACACTGAAGTCATTTCAAAAGGGGCAAAGTTAATGTTAAAGATGCAGGTCTCCTCCCACCCAAAAAGCTTTCATACTGAGCGGTCGTGTCTCACCAATGAAACCCAGTCCAAACGCATACCAACAGTTGACCGCTGGGCTGTGATTCCATAGTGTCTGAAGTACAGTTTACATGAGCACGAAATCAACACACTAAAGTAGAGCTATTTACACAACACTACATTGGTTAAGTCTTATTGCTCGCTTCTTTCACTTTTTTTGCAATACGGTCATTGTAACACAAGTTGTAATAATAAGGTTTAAAAAGGACGTGGCCTTTAAAATGATCATACTAAGGAAGACGAAGGACAGACGAGGCTAGCACAGTTGGCCAGTGAAACTCAGGTCATGGAGTTTGAGAGATATGCCCTTTAACACATAGATAGACCCCCTAGACCACCGTGGGTTGTGTCCGTGCTATTATCTTTGAGTAAAAGGGGTTAACCATAGTAAGTGACACATCTTACAAACTTACAGATCTCGTTTTGAAGCTATACAATAATTGGAGGTACATGAAAAACACGCTGGTTATATCAGCCTGATATCCCAGAAGAAGCATTAGTAGTTCAATGGTGACTCAAAAAAAAACAAGAAAAAGTATATCATGTTCATATTATTAATACTCGATTACAGTTATGGGGTTACAGTGGCTTAGAATGTGTGATAAGCGATTTCGGTAACACTTGTATTGAACTTGTATGTGTTGACATGAGTTCATCGGCTAACATGAATTTACAATAAACAATTCCTCGTGTTGGATCGTGAAGTTAATTTAAAACCATGTTGTAAGGCTTGTAACATACTGTAACTACGCAAATGCGAACGCTTCAACCACGCAAGCTCACTAGTCGCTGCATGCTGATATAAACTTGTAACACAAAATAGGCATTGCATTCTCCGTTCTGCCACTGGGGGCGCTACGGCAGGCATCCACATAAACATTCAAGGTATGCAAGTTAGTATGTTTTTAGTTGGCTACCTGAGTAATATCTGTTTTAATGGCAAACATTTTGAAGCTTGCATTATGACAACAGTAACTTTAAAACGAATGTTAAGTAGGTAGTACAAACTTGCAACGGCAGGCGTTTCGTTTTGTACTTGTGTTGAGTATATTGTCGGCCTGGCCTTCACGAAAAATAGAGAAAAACTCGTTCTTTGTTAAGTTTTTGTTAAACTACGCGCGCTTACATCATATGTACATGCACAAACACACCGGTCGATATAACAAAAACAAGTTCCAACTTAGTCACGTACGACTGTTATTGCCTAAGTTTGATAACAAATCAAAGCAAAATCTATTGCGGTTGTTCCAAAAAAAAAGACAAAAATCTGAATGCCATTGTTTATACACGATGTCTCATATGTAGTCAAAATATACATATGCCACCTGGCTAAAGTCCTAAAAGGCTCACACCAACGCAGTGCGAAACATCAACAAACTGGATATAATTGGCACAACACAAAATTGTTTGGTTATCACACAAACCCCCATCATTTTGTTGTTTGCTAAATCTGAATGGCACTCGAGTAAAGCTAAAATCTAGTTCTGACATGCCGTTTGACTTGAATAAGAAGGTTAAACCGGCCATGACCAACTGAGTCTAGGCGTAGCACTCGTACACATGTTGCGTAATTCAACAAAGCATCTATCACCTGCCTGGACATTTAACATGAAGTTCAACCAAGATCACAACCATGAAGCTGTAAAATGGAGGGAACTTGATTTAAAGAGACGAGATATACAGTATAACTAAATCTGCTACTACACACACCTGTTGGCACAGGGAGTCGATAGGTCACAGGTGAGCGCTAGATACACACTGTGCTATACTCTGCATAGCAACAAAATAGAAACCAAATAAATAAGAAACACATTCACGCACGCACACGCAAACCGAGAGTGCTCATACCCACTGGCATCTTTAACAATAACCCGAGGCCTTTTCTTGGGTGGCTAACGTTTTTTTTTTTGCTAAAACATTTTGATGCAAGACTTCCGTGATGTTTGTCAAATCAGGTTTCTTCGCTGTGTCGCTCCTAATCGTCATCTTCCATCACAGGGTCTGTATCCCAGCATGTGATGTCGATTTCTGTGGCACAAGACAGACATCTTATCATTGTTAAATGATCTTGAATGGAAATCACTATATTTTTGTCTTTTTCCTTTTTGTGTCTGGACGATCACAGAACACCTGGAGAAAAAGCAAACGTGCAGTATCGTCGCAGCTTTGTGGCGTTACCTATATGCTAGCGTACTCCACAATGTTGACAAAACAAACGGTTAGCAGGCAGTTTACACAAGACGACTGCAATGGAAATAAAACGAATGTGTGTTTACAAGCACATTAAAGGCAATGCACTGTTGCTAATATAAACAACGCTCGTTCGGAGATGTAAATATGCTCAGTGCCACATTCAGATTCATTACGCTAGTCAAGTGTTTAAAAACTGCACTTATATGACCAAACTTGAACTATTTTTAACGTAACATATATCGTCGCTGGCCGTCTGAAACCTTCGCTGTTTTTCAAGAAGGGGATAAAAAAATACTGTACTTTTTAAACCATTAAATACCGCGTTGTCAAAGCTGCCCAGCACTTTGCGGGAGTTTTCATTGGTTAAATAAAAACCCAGCGACAAAAAATAAAGGGTGACTAATAATAATGATTTATGGCAAATTGGAGAAGGACATGAGCTAAATATCCAGCTAGTGCATGTTTACAGTAGACTGCGATAAACACAAAAACAGCATATAGAATACAAGAATGCATCATTTTGGGGGGAAATGGACCAACAATATGAGACACACGTACAAGGTATTTTAAATTATATATTTCGTTCACAATAAAACTTTTAAGTATGGAATAAACTACCATAGTAAGTTATGGTTTGCTTTAGTGCTGCTGCAATGCACAGGTATTGTTAATAACTTTGAGATTTATAATCGTGGATCTTGTTTGATAAATACATTTACATTTAGTCATTTGGCAGACGCTTTTATGCAAAGCGACTTACAGATGAGGACATTTGTTATTTTTGTAACAAATCTGCTTAACATAGTATGTTGTGATTTTGCACTTTAAATGTTTTCCTTGAGATACACTCATAATTTAAGTGTGAATCACTGAAAGATGATTTAGGCAGATTATTGAATGATTTACCGTTATTATTTTGAATGCAATAGATATTATGATAATATCTGTATATTATACAGTAGTATTTTTGACACTATAGTGCCACGTAGTCAAAATCTGATATTGTTACAGCCCTAATCTGACCCCTATAACGGCTCCATTTTACAATTTCAATACATAATTTTGTTTTTTAAATTGCTGTGATCTCACCTGGTGGTTTGTTGTAAAAAACTGGTGTTGGATTCACTTTTGCAGTGCAGTCATCTGACTGGGCGAAATCCTCCTCCTGTGATTGGCTGAAATAGCCTTCACTTGCCTGCATAAACACAAACAAACAACTGTTTAAAACTCACTGCAAACGCAAACCACAGTGAAACATAGGATAACATGTGTAGTGTGTGCTCACCAATAACATCTAATGTTTTTTTATTCGATCACGTACACTAATAATGGCATAAAGTAAATGCTGCCACCTAGTGGCCAAGACAATTATGTACAAGGAGAAAAAAGATGAACAAAAGTCGACTTTAAATAAAACTTTGACTTTCATCATTTACTCACTATAATAACTTTCTTCTGCAGAACACAAAAGAAGGTATTTTGATGAATGTTGGTAGCCAAACAACACTGACCCTCATTGACTTATATTATATAGACATTTCTCAAAATATCTTTTACACACATGTTCTGAATGACATGCAGGTAAATAGATGATGACATTTTTATTTCCCTTTAATAAAAAAGCACTTTGATAACTCACCTGGGTCCCTTCTTTGAGCAGCGAGTCTCCATTGGTCAACAGCAGCTGTCCGTCATCCATGTCCTGACTGTCAGGCCCAGTCGCATGCTGGAGGGCCTGCTGGTAACTCAGCGTCATCTGGTCCGGTCCGGCCACATCCACCAGACTGGACGGCTCGTCTTCTGTGGCGGTGCGGTGGGGGGCGTCAGGTACCTCGTCGAAGCTCATGAGCGGCTGCGGGAGGCTGGGGGAGGAGCCAGCGAGATGAGGCTCTGGGGTGTCCTCCATCAGGTCCATGATGTGGGTGGCCTGGGAAGGAGCAGTAGCAGGTGCTGGACCGCTGTCCCACAGGTCTAGCAGGCTGTCGTCTGTGTTGACCTGCGGTGGGACGCTTTCAGGGGTCTCGATGATTTCTGACTCCTGCGTTGGGGTTTGCTTTGGAGATTCAAAGGCTGGACAGAGCAGAGGAAAGAGTGAGATCACTGACAACTACAGCCACGTAAACAATTGAGGGACCACAAAAAATCAAAACTCCGGAGTGACAGAAAGTCATCCAACAGCAATGTGAAAGACACACGAACACTGTGACAAATTCCAGGTTATCACATAAAAAATATGTTTTTAACTTTTCCTAAATATATGTAGAAGTATTACACCGTGTCTACACCGGACGCGACCGGCGCATTAGAAACCATTATCATTTTAAATTTTATCTACAATGGACACGGGACCGTGGTGCGGACACGGTGTTACTGCAATTGCTTAAAAGTGATTTTTTTCTGTTATTTCCAGCTGTTTTAATTTTCTGCAAAGAAAAGCAAATAGAAAAAATATATATTTTAAATTCGGGAGAAATATTGTTAGTAGTTCACAGAATGAAACAAAAATGATAATTTTGCCTAAACACATACCTAGAAATGGTCGATTGTAATTTAAGAAAAATGTGTCTGATAGGTCTCTTACTTTTTTAGGTTTCGGTTGAATACACCGTTGTATGATCATATCCTTCCTCTTCATATGAAAATGTTATTGAAATTTCGAACAGATACAAAATTAAGTAATTTAATAATAACAATGCTACACCACGTTCGGTGCAGATCCTGTCTGAAATACTTATTGTTCTTATACACTGATTTGAAATATAACTAAATAATATTTTACTTTTTTACAAATTTATTTAGTTATTTATTTTATTCCCGTTGAGAAATAAAATCTCTTCTTCAAGGGATTCCTGGAAGCACAAAACGTTTTAAATAATATTATACTGTATACGATTATATTTACATTTATAAATAAACTGATTTCATACCCATAACTACTGCACTACCAATGCAATGGGATTTTTAAAATATCATGTTTTTTGAATTCGTTTTGTACATTTCACCACTTTCATCTTCCTCATTTACACAAACAAAAACAACATAAAGAAAAGTTCCTTTCCGTTTTGAAGCACTCACCAAACTCCTTTCGAAAAAAGTCATCCTTTTCCTCCTGAATGGAGATTTTGGGAATCGGGGTGCATCCGGTCGTCATGCTGCGCTCCAGAATTCCTTCAGTAGAGTCATCTGAGAGATCAAAGGAATGATCAACTTTACACGCGGGCTTCCACAAACCTTCAACATCTCCATACGAGTCAAAATATAAATCACAACACCAACGACAATATTTACACACAGTCTGAATGAGGTGCTAATAGGGCAAAACAACATCAAGCAGTGTTTTGTCTGTCATAGAGTGCAGTGTCCTCCTGCTCCTCATGTGACACACAGACATGCCAACGCGGCGATGAACACAACACGTGACGTGCGCAACACAGTCAAAGCAGGGAAGTGAGATACAAATGCACAGAGATCAAAGGTGCTCGTGTAGTTTCCCAACATGCACGCACTCCTCACACCACTGATGCGAAAAGAATGGCCAAGATGTGAGACTGTAAACAGAACTAAAGCATGTATTTGTCATGTGTTATGGCACTATGGAATGATACATACAGAAACACTAAGCGTTGACCTCTTGATCTCATGACCTCAAGCTGACAGGTCCAAAAATATCAATTTATTGAGTCGATTCAAGGGGAAGGTAGTCAATATCAGACAAGATATGAAATAAAATGTATTAAGGGATTTATTTGTTGGGTTTAAGGGATTGGTAACATTTTACACTAAGGTTGTATTTTTAATAGTTCATGCATAACACAAACTAACTATTAAGTTCTCTAAACGTGTTTAACGTCATGTGAGTGAGTAAAAAATCACGCAAAGTGGATTTTTGGGTGAACTTCCCCTTTAACAATATTTTCACAGCATCTATCCGTTTTAGTTCATATTCATTTCAGCATTTACTGATATAAATCAAGTTGTATCTGTTAACATTAGATAATGCACAATGAACTAACATGGATAATTGTATTGATATTAACGCAGATTAACAAACGCTGAAAAACTATAATGTTAATTGCTAGATAATGTAATAACAAATACAACCTTATTGTAAAGTGTTACCAAGCTATTTCAAAGTAAATCCAAAACATTACACGCCAGACAACAAGTGGAAAATAATACAAATTAAATCTCTTTAAGATTTTAATGTTAACTCAAATGTTTATCATTAAATTCTTCAAAGGTAACTGGAATACATTTATTTAATACCTCAACACTTTAATTCTTAACGGGACAGTTCACCCTTAAATAAACATCCTGTTATCGTTGACTACCATAGAAGGAAAAACTGACAATGGTAGTCAAAAGATCCCCAGAACTGTTTGCTTTCATAGATTCTTCCAAATATCTTCTTTTGTGTTCAACTAAGAAAAACACAAAGCAATTTTTCCTACTATGGGAGTCAAAGGTGGTTTGGTTAAGTTTGGTTAAAAGCACTCTTTTAAATATCTCTATCCGTGTTCATCACAACAAAGACATCTATACAGCTTTGGAAGAACCTAAGGGTAATGAAATGGAACAGAAGTTTCATGTTTGGGTGAACTGTTCCTTTAAAACTTTTTGAAGACCTCCATTTGCAAATTGCACCCTACAATCTATAGTTTCTTCTGCGAGTAGCCAGCTCACGATTCAGTACAAAACAAAACCACTATACAGTGATACCATTGAATCTTCTAATGTATATCACAACTGAATGAAGACCTTACATGACAAAACACAACATCTAATGAAAGCAATGCAGGGTAACAGTCAGGCACCATTCTCCCAATCTACATCAAACTACATAAACTTAACACATTAGTAGTGAAGTGTGCACTCATAACTGTGGCCACAGTTTGTCCTCGTGCTGCTGTTTTGTCTAAGTGAACACACCACAGGATCAAGTTCACAAAAGTCACACAATGTCACAGTCACACAGGGTCCCCGGCACACAAGCCCTGAGTGCTCGGAGACCACCGTCACGTGCGGCGAGTCGCGTCGGGCACTCACAGGTCAAGAAGACGGCAGGAAGTTCAGGAACGGCCGCCGGGATCCGTCGGAAAGCGCGGGAGAGGAGAGGGAAGGGGAGATGAGGGAGGGTAACATTGGTAAGATTTCACCAAAAGAATCAGTTTATGTCAGTCGTCCAAACGTCCGTGGCAAAGCTTTAGAATAACAAAACACAGTGCTGTCTGTGCAAAGTACAAAGCGAATGAAAAACGAGTACACAACACATATAGTGACTATAGACCCAGAGAAAATGACAATGTTTTTCGAGTAAACTTCTTGAAGAAGGAATGGACTATCTATCTATCTATCTATCTATCTATCTATCTATCTATCTATCTATCTATCTATCTATCTATCTATCTATCTATCTATCTATCTATCTATCTATCTATCTATCTATCTATCTATCTATCTATCTATCTATCTATCTATCTATCTATCTATCTATCTATCTAGTGTGGTGCAGCTAAAGTGAATGCTTTGGAAAGTAGGGAAAAAAGGGCTTTTCAGTGGGGTGGGCTCTCAGCAACATCTGTCCGGTACCTACCAGGTGAACCTGGAGGCCGCCGCGTATGGGGCGGGGTGCGAGAGGGGGACGGGCTGCAATCGGATGGACTGTGCTGCTGCTTCAAGAACGGACTGTCCAAGCGGCCTAGTGATGGAGACGGGATCACCAAGTTGGAACCCGAGGACACCAATGCACATGTAGTAGAGTGACGTACACGGGCGTGATGACGAAGTTACACCAGACCAGACAGACAGGAAGGAAGTACAGTGAAAGAGAGAGGGGGAAAGGTTTTTGTGAAGAGAAATGAGTAGAGAGATGATAGGTCGTGGTTGGATAAAAAGAAGTCCAGGATCATCGATAACAGAAAAAAGATGTGGCAACAGAAACGATGGAGTGACCGAAAGAAGAAATCAGAGGAAAGGATAGGAAAGTGAGGTAGAGAAAGAGAGAGAGGTAAGAAAATAGCTGTTAGTGTGATGTGTTTGCACACTTTGAACATACAGAAACTGTTTCTATGCAGGTCACGTCAACAACAGATAGAACAACAGAGCTGGACGTTCCTACGGATGCTAAGAAAGACTACTGTACAATGATATGTGAAGAAAAATTAAAGATTCACCCAGCACATATATCCCAGATAGCACAGGTACGCCTGCTTAAAAACATCTAATAATGTTAGATAGATAAGGCAGCTTTACATACATCCTAAATCTTTAACATCTTACAGACATCTTCTAAATGTCTAAATGACATCTGACATGAAACGTCTCCGAGATATATTGCAGATGAGCAAACAATTAAATCTTGCAGATGTACTGTAAATGCAGATATCGAATAGACGTCTCCGAGATGCATGTGTGCTATTAGGAATTGAATTGTTAGGCAGGTCGACATTTCATTTTATCTTCAGCCTGATATGATCCCATAAATTTAACATAATTGACAAAACAATAATTAAAAAACAGACATGATTTAATATTCATTTCTCCACTGAAATAGGTTGACCATAAAAGCCATTTTTACCGTGCGCATCCTGGCCAGATTTCGGGTGCGTCCTCCGGAGGTCGCGTTTTGCCACCACATACGTTACGTCATCGAGGTTTTCACATTTCAGTTGAAAAAACATTATAAAATTTACATATATTTCTCTTAAGACGGACAATTGTTGTAGTTTTGTTATTTCCTTGAACAATAGCGGTTGCTATTGAAATAATAAACCTCTGTGACGTATTCGGTGGACAAATGCGACCTCCGGAGGACGCACCCGAAATCCTGGCCAGGACCAATGGCACGTACGGGCAACCCAACTGATAAGTTGTTCGAGTGTGGAAGAAATCAAAAGGCCTGTGGGATTTTCCTGGAAAATAACATTAAGCAAAACCTCAGAGTTTCAAAATGAATTCAGTTGAGCTTGATGCTAGCATGTTGCTAGGCTAACACGATTCTATTTGATAAAGACAAAATACAAAAAGGGTAAATCATGTCCATCTCTTAATCCCGAAAGGAGCTGGTTTACTGGTCTGTTCCATCCTGAACAACTGCACGAAATCCTTTAAAACCAACAAACACACCAGACTAACAGGGTGGAAGACCAGCTTAACGCCTCACACTGCTTTAAGCAGCTTTATTTTCAGCAACAATATACTCAAAAAAATCTCTGGAGTTACAAGAAATATTATTTAGCTTGTCACATTGCATTCTGGGATTGCATCAATGAAGTAAAAGCAGCATCTTATTATAGCCCTTATGAAAGGTAACCATGGTTTTACTATAATAACCATTTTTTTGGTATTATTTGTAGTAACCATAGTAAACACAAATGTACCGTGGTCTCACTATAGTAACCATAGTTTAACCATATTATTTGTAGTTAAATTGTGGTTATACAAATGGTTAATGGTTTGCCAAAAAATGTGGTTACTTTAACTATAACAACCATGGTTCATTTTTCTTAAGGGGGGTTGTGCATGATGCCATACGATGTTATTAAGTTATGAAACGCAAACATATATTGCATCGCAACTAAAACAGCATTAAAACAGACTGAATGGTCTGTGCATATTTCGATATAACGTTTTAAAATCTCTGTTTAAACAGAAGCTAAAGATGTAAACTGTTCATGATCCTCACAGGTCTTATCAGGATTTCAGCTCAGAAGCAGATGGTCTCTTCCTAAGCTGTCTTTAATTTACACCAAAGACACCTTACCAAAAGTGTCAAGACAAACAGGGGCTTAAGATTTAGCCTCGTGCCCTTTTCTCCACCTATTTCTGTGCCGTGAACTTACCGGTCCTGTGTGTGGTGACTGGTGAGACGTCCACGCTGTTGGCCAGCCCTCTCTCTCTCTGCTTGAAGAACTCCCGAGGGTTGTCAGGTCTCTGGGCGATGATGGCCGCCGCTTCCTGTCATGCAAGAAACACAGAGAGTGAAACTAATTCTAGTCGAATTAAATTGGTATTTCTTGCTGTATGGAAATTATGGAAAAGTATTGAAGGATTTCTTGCTAAGAAGTATTTTTAAAGGAGATTCACATTTTAGAGAATATTGAAAATCCATATTTACACTCCAAAAAAAGACGTTTATTTACATGAAAGTGTGCTATTAGTACGTTTATACTAGAAATAAGAAACCTTGTGTAGTTTTAAACTAGCTGTGAACTCAAAGTTTACAACTGTCACACTTAAAAGTAGCCTGCTGTATACTTAAGTTTCACGCACAACCATTTCTTGGGTTTACAAAGAATGGTGTGAAAAGGGAAAAACATCCAGTATGTGGCAGTCCTATGAGCGAAAATGCCTTGTTGATGCTAGAGGTCAGTGGAGAATGGGCCGACTGATTCAAGCTGAAATATCCACTCGTTACAACCGAGGTATGCAGCAAAGCATTTGTGAAGCCACAACACGCACAACCTTGAGGCGGATGGGCTACAACAGCAGAAGACCCCGCCGGGTACCACTCATCTCCAATACAAATAGGAAAAAGAGGCTACAATTTGCACTAGCTCACCGAAATTGGACAGTTGAAGACTGGAAAAATGTTGCCTGGGCTGATGAGTCTCGATTTCTGTTGAGACATTCAGATGGTAGAGTCAGAACTTGGCGTAAACAGAATGAGAACATGGATCCATCATGCCTTCTTACCACTGTGCAGGCTGGTGGTGGTGGTGTAATGTTGTGGGGGATGTTTTCTTGGCACACTTTAGGCCCCTTAGTGCCAATTGGGCATTGTTTAAATGCCACGGCCTACCTGAGCATTGTTTCTGACTATGTCCATCCCTTTATGACCACCATGTACCCATCCTCTGATGGCTACTTCCAGCAGGATAATGCACCATGTCACAAAGCTTGAATCATTTCAAATTGGTTTCTTGAACATGACAATGAGTTCACTGTACTAAAATGGCCACCACAGTCACCAGATCTCCACCAAATAGGGCATCTTTGGGATGTGGTGGAATGGGAGCTTCGTGCCCTCGATGTGCATCCCACAAATCTCCATCAACTGCAATATGGGCCAACATTTCTAAAGAATCCTTTCAGCACCTTGTTGAATCAATGCCACGTAGAATTAAGGCAGTTCTGAAGGCAAAAGGGGGTCAAACACCGGATTAGTATGGTGTTCCTAATTATCCTTTAGATGTGTGTATATCAGCATGGCTGTGATAAGGCCAGAGGCAACCATAGCCATTAATATAGAGCCAAACAACATCTGAGAATGCGTTATTTCCATTGCAATGCATCAGCTTACACTGCAAACATGTGCTTGTTTACAGCAGCATGTTCTCTCTCTCTCTTATATGGCAGGCAGCAACCGACTTGTTCAGGTGCACACCGCCACCTACTGTAACAGCTGTGAATTGTTCTAAGACCGGCCGTCTGCGCGCACTACGTAATTTCCGTCATCAGGAGGGTCGTCCGCAATCCCCGTCCACATGCAGCCCATTTTATATGAAGAGAGGACGTGTACCATAGCGCATGCGTGCCAAAATGTTGAATCAGCAGGGTCCACTTGGTGACGTACTGCGTGTGTGTCAAACTCGTTTATCCGCATTGAGTATGCTCAAGAAGCTGTGCGGACTCCTTTATGTGCGAGACGGACACGGACGGGGAAAGTCAAGTACACCCGTGGCTTAAAACTAGATTCACACGGTACGCGGCAGTCGCGATTGTCTAGTTCATTTTCAAAGGGAAACATGCGGTAAGTGACAAAACGCGGTGCGCAAGTGCATCCAAAATCCTGTAACTTTCAGGGGCACGGCTCTTTGCGGCATGCACAGCTGAACGGCAGTGGCAGCCACATCGGCTGCGCGGCAATTCCACCACTCACAGAGAACCGTGTGAATCCACCATAAATCCGATTTAGCTACAGAGTGATAGAAACGGTGAAGCGGTTTCCGTGGTGATACTGATGGAATATCACATGGCTCAGATTTGAGAACCAGAAAGAACTGTTGTATAAAACTATATATTGCGTCTTAACATGCTGATGTTGACACTATTGTACATTCGCAACAAGGAAAAACGCTATTTAGTGAAATAAATAAAAATGTTTTGAACAATCTTCCATCCCTTTACCGTGCAGCTATTTTAACATCCCTTACGAAAATGTAATATAAAAATTAGGGATGCTCCGATCCACCTTTTTTGCTTCCGATACCGATTCCGATACCTGAGATTCAGTATTGGCCGATACCGAGTACCGATCCGATACTAAGGTGAAAAATGTAAAGTGCACAATTACTTAATAAACTATGTGCATTGCAGTACAAGACATCAGGCTCGACTTAACATAAATTTTCTGACCCCGTAAAACAAAATAACAAACTAATGATTCAAAAATTTAGTAAATAGTTTATTAAACCAGCACCGGTGCAAAACAAATGAAAAATAAAACAAAACTTTTCACTATCTTTGGACAAAAGACATTCAAAATTAAAGTGCAAATTAAGCAGCTGAATAAAACAACAGCTTCACTAGCTTGATAAACGGGTATAAATAAATGGAAACAAAATCTCTTTATAATTTTTAAGAAAGTGCAAAAATAATTAAAAAATCAATTCGCAATAAAGCAGCTGAAATTGACTAAAAAAAGTAATAGCTTTACTGCTTTAGATATATTTAAAATAACATGAATCAGATCTTTTTAATGCTTTAGTCACTAAAGCAAAGTCCACTTAACTAAACTAAAGTTTAGAGAAAATAAAATTTAACATCCAACACAGAAACAGATGAATAAAACGCTAGCTTCCCTAGCTTAGTAAAACTGCACATGTTTGTTGCATTTAACGTGGCATTTTGTGGCACAAAATTCTTATCCAACCAGTGTGCGGTTAAACTTAAAAGTGACACGTCGCAGCTCCAGATATCTGTTGTAAAACTCACCGCATTGACATCTTTAATTTTTTCGGATATGTGTTTGCAGACTTTTCGGTACAGTTCAAGGTAGAGATAAATATCAGATAAATATTTACGCTTCGGCGTGTCATACTGCGGCTCCAGGTGGTTTATAAGGAGTCTGAAGCCATTATTCGCAACGACGGACAGCGGTTGCCCATCCATAACAATGAAAGCGGTGGAACTTATTGGCGTAGCTGTTGTAAAATAACTCCAAATGACAGATATTTTGGCTCGCTCCATGCTGTTCGCTGCTATATGTTCACGTGCACTACGTACAGAGCACGTTGCTAGCGTATGATGTCGCACGTTGCTAGCGTATGATGTCGCACTTTGCTAGCGTATGCTGGCACATTGCTAGCGTATGATGTCGCACGTTGCGCAATGCACAGCCGCCCACGAGAGAGTTTAAGCGCCGGTGTCTCCATGAACTTTTACATCGTCTAGCACAAATTTTATGTCAGATCGGGTATCGGTGACAAATTGCACCGATACCCGATCTAGAATTTTATTACGTATCGACGCCGATACCCGATACGAATATCGGATCGGAGCATCCCTAATAAAAATATATACAGAAAAAACATAGTCACTACACCTTTAACACATTAAAACAACTTAAGCATATCTGGAACTTGCACCAAACCCAGGCTCTCTCACCCAGGCTTGTTATGTGTGACAAAGCCCATTAATTGCTTACAGTATTTTTAGCACACTGTATGTTAAGTAGACTCTCTTAGGTCCTGTTGAAACCATGGATGTGATGCAATAGCTGTGACAAATGGCAGCTGCTGGTAAGCAGGGCTCATTTTTCACACAGCCATCATTGACTGAATCTACACTGAAACACAGCCCTGAAATAGCAGGAGGATTCCCACTGACCCACATGTAAACCCCAATAGAATACGTGTCTTCACAAACACAGATCTACAACCCATTTACTCCCGTGCAGGGTCCGCCTCGGTTTTTCCTCCATTTGAAAGCATTCGTTTTAAAAATGAGGTGATGTTAGGGTGGTCCTCAAAGTGTCATGTGAACCCACCTCAACCTCCGATTCCTTCTTCTCCAGGGATGGATCTTCATAGCTGGCGTCTGTCTGCAAAGATAGACATTTATTAATGTCCAGCAGAGGGCAGCATAAGCTATGTTTATTTTATTGTTAGATGTGGATTAAACAGTTGGAAACCGATTTGGTTAACAAATGACATTTCAAGTAATTCTGTAAAAAATATTATGGTTATGGCTTTCCAAGTTCAAAGCACCAACCACCCATGAATCGTCATTTATCCTTAATAAAAGCTGAACTGTTCAACTGCACACTCTTACAGTCAGTGCTTGATTTCTGGACCTCTCTTTGGCCTCTTCTTCCTCCACCATCTTCTTCCTGTGATCACACATACAATATGAACAGCATTATAAATACTGTAATGGCGACGGTCAGATGTGGCAGAAACTGCGGCTTGTTTCTCACCTGTGTTCCTCGATCTGTTTCTCCCTCTCGCGATATTTTTTCTCACGTTCCTCCTGCTCTTTCTTCTCCAGCTCCATCCTCTCTGTTTCAAAGCGTTGCTGTTCCTCGGTAGCCTTCCTCCTCTCCTCCTCCTTTCTCTTCTCCTCGTCTCGCTTTTACCCAGACACATGGCAATAAAATCCATTAAATCACTGTACTTTACAAAACAGTATACTTCAAGTGATATGCGAGTATCTTTTGAACATGAGCGTCTCTTTTATCATAAACCCCTTCGACGCGTCTGCAACAGGCACGGATTTTGACATGATGCACGATGCACATAGGTTCATGTGACGTGCCGAAGACCTATTTTTTTACATGACGCGGTGTTTAACATACGTGTTTTTATGAGCTTCGCATTACTGGCCCTGAAGAGAAGGCACCGATCGCCACTGCTATTAAGTTTAAAAGCAGTATACTTTAGTAAACAATTATTTTACAACAGTATTTTTCTATTTGTACTGAAACTTTACTACTACCAACTGAACTTACTGGTATTCAGATAGTGTATTAGTTTAACACTTATAGCACATTTAATAGTTTAGGAAAGTACAATGTGATTTATGCAAAACCATCATGAATAGAGCGGAAAAACAGTCAACACAACTACAAGATATGTATACTTAGAATACTGTACTTCATTATACTTTTAAGTACGTATCCATCAAGTACAAGTACAGGTCAAATATACTAAACATGAAGCATAACTCAAGTGTATTGAGTAAGTGTAGAAGTAAACAAATCATACTTGAAAGAAGTACATAAAAAGTAAAAAGTATACTAGGAGTATAGAAAGAAGTATACTTGAAAAATAAAAACCTTTTGTAAAACCCTTTTACAGAATTATTCATTTTAGTGAATGTCTGCCCGACTAGCACTGGTACGTCTGTAAGACCTGCTGTGTAAAAACATCTGCTTAACATCTTATAAACAGCAGTTTTACATCCATTCTAATAATAAACATCTTACAGACACCTTTTAGACGTCTCTGAGACGTATTGCTGTTATACAGATATTTGGTATATGTTCATTTTGCATTTTAAGTTGAATAGATTAACATTAGTTTATGTATATTTATAAAATACATTTATAAACATAGCTGGTTGAAGATTTGTTGCATGTTTCTCCCGTTTTTATAGTGACTTAAATGATAACTTCTGAAATAAAAGATAGAGTTCTCCAGCTGTATTTTTGTCAATGTCAATAATGATATAATCACATTTTTGACAGAACAATTAGTATTAACATTCCAGCCATTAAGTATTGCGCATCTAAGATGCGAAAGCTTTACTTCCCCATTAACACTGAAACAATTCGTCATCTGAACAGTCATGCTAGCAGTGTTTACAGAGGTTAATGTTCCCATCCTCAAGCATCAGACCGATCGTATATGTGCCACAAACCCAGAGGAATCAAATATCTACCCTGGCTTGTTCCCAGAACTCCTCTCGATTGATTTTCTTCATCTCGATCTCCGCATTCGTTTTCTGGTAGGTGGTGCCCTGCGGCCGGGAGGAAAAGAGGAAGAGTGAGTTCAGGCCAATTTAATTGGACAGCCAGCTGAAGGACAAAGATGCTGATCCAAGTGAGACGGTGTGGAGACCGTTTGTCCCTTCCACTAATATAAAGACGGTCAGGGACAACGTATAATCTACAGAAACAGGATTTGTGTAAGGCTACCTCAAAGGTGCTTCGATCTGATTGGCTGAAAATCTATGGTACGATACTATAATACCAAAAGTATACAAATATACGAAGTACAGAATATAGCATAGAGGGATGTTGTTCAGATAACAAAAGAAAAAACAGGAAGGTTCTCGATTATTTTAGCAGCGTGTGAATCAACTCTCTATTTCGCATCCTACAGAAAACATCATTGTTTCAGTTCCTCTGTGTCGACAATATGGCACAACTGACTAAAACAGCAACAAGGCCGTGCCTTTGTTTCAGACGTCACATTAATAGAGAGCCATTCACAGACAACTTCCTCCGACCCCTTTCCCGTTCAGTCTGAATGTGCACATATCCACCCCTCCGGCCATCCTTATGTCACCCATCACTCACAACGTTCTCCGCGTTCTCCTCGTCTTTCATTCGCAGACGGCTGAGAACCGGGCTGGCCACTGGAACCGTCCCATTGGTGAGTCTCTGTCCAATGGCTGAGGGGTCGATGTCTTCCAGGCTGCTGGCATTGATGATGACGTCAACACCCTGGAGAAAGAAAAAGAGCGTCAGTGCCCCTCACGTCACCTGGCAACCGGCATCAACCTTGAATTTAAATGATGAGCGAGCTTTTAAGTTGCTGCGGCACATAGCCGAATGCGAAAAACCACATCGAGTTTAAAGCTGCTCTTAGTACGTTTTTTAAGGGTTGACAATACAAACATCTTTTAGGGAGAAAGTATATGAAAATATGTGCATACTGTTTCCTTACCGTACCCTGATTCACAAGATTATGTAATGCTGGGTTCACACCAACCGCATCGCATTCTTCGTTGCTCTTTGAAATCACTTTATTTGTGTTTGGTGTGAAGGCAGCATCAGTTTAGCTGTTGGCTTGGATTTTGCAGGTAATGTCAATCTAAGGTATTTGCTTTAACAGGTAAAGTAACCAGCAATGTTATGTTTCAAACAGAGATGGCGATAGAGAGGCAAAAGTTAGGGATTGACGCATCAACTGTGCTTTTTATTTGTCCATTAGGTCTCAAAAATAGAAACCCCTGTTGAAAAAAACAGCCTATTTATATTTACGCATTTGGCAGACGCTTTTATCCAATGCAGCTTACATTGCATTTTACTATACATCGTATATGAGTATGTGCAATCCACTGGGATCGAAGCCATGACCTTGCCGTTGCTAGCGGCGTGCGCTAACCACTGAGCTGCAGGAAAACATACGCGAGTTACTCAATCTCAAGCTAGTTATCTGTATAAATGTCTGAACAATAAATAAATTAAAATAGAAAGTTCATCCATTCAAGTCTCCATTGTGCTTGTCAGTACACAAGAGCGTGTTTGTGCGAGCATTAGAATAACTGTGCGCACATCCAACAAACTCAACATGTACAGTGTATCTAATGTGTGTTCATCTCAAGCAGAAACCGCGCTCACGCTGCTAACCTGAATACAGCCTCCAGTTATTTCAATATCTCAAAAAGAGCAGCTCATGCGTTGCCTGGCACTTAGATCACTTCTTGATAACACACAGACTCCCTTTCAATCCCCGAAAGCACAATCTATCACGTCGACCTTGCTCTCCTCGCGGATGTTTCATCGTGGAGTTTCTCTACCTGAATATCTCCATTCGCTCCCTCTCTTTTTCACCCACGCACTCACGTTGAACGAGCGATTTGAAAAGCCGAGCGGCCCCCCATTCACAGCTCTCAAACAGACAAATAGCTCTGACACAATAGTTTAGAAGAGGACCATGTTAGTCATCTAGAAACATCCTCTGCTGTATATTACCAGCTGTCGGGTACTTGCACTTACAGTATGCAGCTCAACCCCCAAAAGCCCACCAACATCACTTATGGTTGTATATCTTATATGCTTGAACCCAGGACTGGATTCCAGCAGAGCCTGTGGAGTCATGCTGTTAATCAATGCTATACAGTGAAACAATACACAGAAACGTGCTATTGATAGGGTGGAGATGATGGTATTAATGGCATTGTGATGGTTAACGTTCATGCACACGCGATGAGTCAAAGACTGAAACTTAAGAATACTAATTATAGTGTATTTTAATAGATCATTCGTAAAAACATCATGTTTAACCCCAAAAGCAGAAAACTAAAGACATTATATTTTGAATAAAGATAAAGGTGCATGTTGGGTTTGGCTGTTATCTGCATTATTCTTAAAGGGACAGTTCACCAAATAATGAAAATGCTGAAATCATTTACTCCATGTGTCAATCCAAACCTGTACGACTTTCTTTCTTCTAGATATTTTGAAGATTGTTGGTAACCAAACAACACTGACCCCCATTGACTTCCATTGACCACTGAGACATTTCTCAAAATATCTTCTTTCGTGTTCCACCGGTTTTGAAAAACACGAGGAGGAATAAATATATGACAAATATAATTTATTTTATTCTGGGGTAAAATATGAGCTATACATGATTTTACAAAAGATGACCATGCAACCTACAGTATTAACAATTCTCACAATTTCAAAAGTAAGTGTGCACATGGCAATGAGGTCACGTGGGGTGAAAATGGGTCATCGCCTATTTGAGTAAGGGAAGAAAAAGATGTTTGTTTTACCTTGTCGAGACCCACCTGGAAAAACTCGGCTATGGTGGCGACGTGGCTGGCACAGGCGCACTTCCTGGCGTCAGGCACATCTTCACCAACCTGAACACACAGCGTCAGACTTGCGATTATTCAGTGCTGTGTATTCAAGGTAGGATAATGCAGAAAATTCTGCAATTGTCACAGATTAGCCCCCGGTAGCCACGACCACCCACTGCATTCAGAATAGCAAAAGCTGATAATAACACTCGTAACTGAGGTGGAAATTGTGTTCTGATACAGACAGGAGTGATGTGTGTTCTCACGGAAGCGATATCCTTTCAAAGATACTCTTTAACAATTGAACTAACAAGTAGATTGTTCTCATCAGCACCCATTCAATGCAACAGACATAATTTAATATAAATGCAGTGACACGAAGACGAATATAAAAAACCAAACGAGTACAAAGAATGCATGTTATTAAAAATAGACGTGGTGCTGAAAACTGCTTTTCCTGTACAAATGAACATATAATTGTATTCCATACACACTGTGTTGTGCTTATGTGCATTTGTATGCACTTTAATACGCTGGTGCTTACTTTGAACTTGCAATCGGATCATCTTAATAAACCATATGCCAAGCTGAAATCATTTTTTGGGTTGGTTTGATATTTACTCGGTTCTGAGCAAGATAATCCATTGACTCAATACGCAGCTATAAATGTTTGCATGGCATGCCGATTAATATCAAATCAAAACAATTAATACTTTATGTCCACTGTCCCTAACAGCACAGTTCCAGAACTTTTTTCTAAATTAAAGGTGCAATATGTAACGTTTACCTCTCCATCGCCACCTCAGTTTGAAACATAATATTACAGGTTACTTTATGGACTATTATTTTTGTGGGTTGAAAAATCTATTATTAAGCAACAACACAAAAAAATCTTTAATATTGTGTCTTTATCTTACCCTGATTTGCAAAAGTAAGATTTTAGTAGTTTAAAAAGTTTAGCTGTCGATTTATTAGATAAAGTAAGTTAAATACTTTTTTACTTTAATCTACATAAAGATAAGTAGGTAAAGTCAATTTTATGCTACCAACAGAGATGACGATAGAAAAGAGGAGAGATAAAAGTTACAGATTGCAGCTTTAACGTCAGATTGCGCAGAAAACGAAATAATGACTGTATATTGAGAATTTGGGGGGATAAACTTGGGTAGCTTGTTATACACCCGCGTAACCTGTCATTCGAGGGAGACTCTGAGGCAATAGTGTTTGAGGTAACGTTGGCTGTTCTGACTTTGGTTTTAAGTTGAAGTGCTCTTGCTAATGGCATTTGAAACACCAGCGTCACTGAAGG
This sequence comes from Barbatula barbatula, assembly GCF_947034865.1. NCBI lineage: Eukaryota > Metazoa > Chordata > Actinopteri > Cypriniformes > Nemacheilidae > Barbatula > Barbatula barbatula. The sequence goes on from NC_136785.1 coordinate 13,981,312, forward strand.
CAGGTTGTTACATCATCTCACCCAGTTGATGAGGACGTAGCGTGGCAGGGTCACTGTGGGCTCTCTTATGCTGCAGAAACCGTACATGATCCGGGTGTTATCGAAGCTGACGGCAATCTCTGCCAGGCCGCCATCTGTCCAACGCACAGATCATACAGTTAATACAGATAGTGTCATAAAAATGCAAAGAATTTTACAGTAGTATCCAAGATCATGAATAGCTACATTAACATATAGACATTTGCACACAAACTTTGAATCACTTGTCTAGAGCCCGCACTGATAACCATGACTGATCGCTTTAGTGATTCTCATGAGAGGTGTGCGTGTGCCAATGAGAGCTTAAAAGCTCAGTTGGGACGAGACAGTCTGATGCTGACAGGTCTCTGGTGAGGGCTGGACGGATATAACACACACACACACACACACACACACACACACACACACACACACACACACACACACACACACACACATGGTGGTTCTTTCCTGCACCAGAAAGTATAGTTTGTGTATTATGCTTTTTAATAGGTAAGTAACAATATCAAAATCTCATTGTACGATAATACCTTGTTTAAAGTCCGCTGCATGGTTTTTATTGCAATATTTAAAATGATAAATGATGACTTGGAAACGTGCCGTAAAAATCCTCTTTTCTTTATCCTCTAATCATAACTCTTGCTTGGAGTTAGAGATGGCTCAAATGACATAAAATCCCTTTTATAAAATTGAAACCAGTTGAAACAGTTGAAAGGTAGCATCTTTAACTTTTTCTAACATTATCTATGTTGGGCCCGGAAGACCTATCGCTTCATACTGTCATGTGACCACGATAATATTAAGATAATTTTGCACGATATCGATAATATTGTTATATCCCTAGTTTTTACCATTTGCATTACCATAGTTTTACATCAAATATGGTTACACAATCTATGTTCGCTGTGATTTTCTCTAAATTGACAAAAACAATGGTTATATGACTGAGCCCCGGAACCGACATGCTGATGAAAAAATATGACAAGTGAGAGAAAAATATATTTCACAGTGTTCTCTCAAACTATATTCAGGGAAACACAACATTATTTTAGACAATCGCAAAAGCTTTTGAAATATTTTTTCTTATATTTTTTCCACCCCCAGCATGTCCCTTCCAGGGCCCATAAACCATTATTACAGTAAGGCCACAAATCTGCAACGTTCGCCTCTCTATCTCTGTTTAAAACATACAATTTGCAGATTACCTTGAGCTTTCAGTGAGATAGTAAAACTGTACTCCACCTACAAACATTGCTGAATATCTCTTCCCACGGCCAATATAATTATAAACGTGTCCTGTGAGCTAATAATAAGCTCTCCATCATTCACAGAGTAAATCATTCTCATTAATGTGAAATGACAGCTTTACCTCCATCACTTCTGCCGGACACAACTGCATTACATGAATAAGAGTTCGGCACGGTGACATCTGAAGTGATTTTGTTTATTGTTTCGGTTCATAGATGGATTGATTTATAATATAGGTAGATATGGTGCAAATGATTAAAGACCTGTTCATAGCGTTAATGTCGCATTTAATGCACTTGGCCTTTTTTCATGCCAGAATCACAGAATGGGGTTTCCAGCATGATTACGGAACATCAACAATGCAAATGAATATCATCAGTCTCAACTGACAGTATTAATGCTCGCGCACAACTAGATTCTGGTTGGTTATTATTAGATCATCTATATTTAGAAAGAAAGTACGTTGAGATGTTGCCTACCTCCTGAAGCAGACAGGATTAGGTCATTACTGTCGTCTTCATATGTGTATATTGCCCTGAAGAGAAGAAACAAAGAGACAAACTCAGTAAAGCAACTTTTAAACAAAATAAAGCATAAAAAACGTAGACGTGAAATAGTCAAAAACCCAAATGCCCGTGCGGCACGATGCTAATGCTACGAGAAGGGTTGCCATGATGTTGCTTTTGCTTGCCAATGTGTTCCATTAAAGCACATAAGACAGTTTCAGCGTTATGTGGTCCAAACTTAACTTCCGGTAGGCCTCTGCAAAGATTCAATAACTTTTGAGTCGTTTTAATTAAATATAGTATAGTATAATTAAACAATTAATATAGAAAAAGATATTAATATAAATGACATATACATTTTTTTATAGTATAACCAAAAACAGGCCGGAAGTTAACGTCGTGTAAAGCTGTCTTGTTTCAATAGTGTTCTGCGTTGTTACTTGTGATTTACTTTAAACAATCTCATGACATTTCGTAGCTATTTTATGAAATTACTAATCTGTATGAAGAAAAGTAATATAGTTTATTAAAATATTAAACACATTACAATTCTGTTGAATTGAAATCAACTATGATACTACATTATATTTTAAAAACTTAAACAAAAATGAGAAATGTTGCGCTAAAAAACTCCATTATTAACTGAACATCCATAAAAACTAAACTACATCTGACAAACAAACAAATTAAACATCTACAGTATAGCAATATAAAGAATAAACTTCAAATAATTAAATTAATTGACACAAGCACTTCTTCAAAATGCAAAAAATACAAAAATTAACATGGAATATAATAATATATTTTTTTTAATTGAAAATATAAAAAAGTCAATAAAACAGAAAATAAAACCATAATAATATAACTCATAGCACAAATTCGTATGATTTTAGTACAATTTGCCTTCGCACCCCTGACGGTTAGTTGTAGGGGTGGGGCTTCATTTGTTTTGGTTAATCATTTCAAATAGTACAAATTCATCAGATTTTGCGTACATGTATTCCTGTGAGATCAGTCTGGATATGCATATTCCTCCTTCAGCATTTTTGTAACTATTAGGCCCGATTCAAATTTTGTGTCTAAAACCGTGCTGCTTTCATCAAATGACCTCCCGGTGCGTGCGCGGATGCCAGTTACATCCTCGGGCACTGTGGATGATACGCGGGTTGAGTAATAAAAACAATTCTGATTAATTGCAGGTGGATGAGAGAATTAAAAACAAAACAAAAGGAAGTAAAGAAAGAAATAAAGGTGCCGTGTGGGAGCGTTTTAGCGAAGTGGTTATCGCGGATGAATCAAATGCTGACTATGTAATATGCAACGACTGTGAGGGCTAGAAATGTCACAGGGTGGATAATTTATTTGAAGCAGCGGATGCGGGTGACATTTTAGCTCATCCGCTCATCTCTAACTATTTCCATCTCGATGCTCCCGCTGCATTTAAAATAACGAATGTTAGATGCGATATGTGAATCGGCCCATATATAGTCCGCCAATCAAAACATCACTTAGAACATCGGTTCAGAGTGCACATTACTCCCCTAAAGATTTGTATTATGCAGAGGCTTTGATGTTTCCTTCTTGAAACAGTGGAGGTAATGATTAACATACTGTACTGTAGAGCTAATCTCATTGCCAAATCGCTCTGAAACAACGAGTGTGGAGCTACGCCAGTAAAGCACAACAAAGTAAAGAGCGGCTCTTCTGCCGTAAGCTACGATGTGAGGCATGGGAAATGGGGAATATGGTGGCTCTCACTCTACTTTGCGGTGTAACTTGTGCATATATTGCTTCTCTGCGACTAATGAGAAGAGGAAGCTTCGATTAGAACCACTGACCATGGTTGCTCAGACGAAAAAGCAAAACACATGCTTGCATACGTGTTCTCGGTGGGTTTTGCGCACTGCTGTTTGAAAACGCCCACCCCTGAAGTCTCTATGGCTCAGGGTTGTTTCCAATGCGAATATATTTTGAGGCATCATTAATGTCTTTAAAGAAAACATTGGTAACAAAGTGACAATGTTGAGAAATAGAATACAAAATGCAGAAGAGATGCTTTTCTTTTCTGTTTACTTGTATTAAATGACAACAAACGCATGGAATTGATAAGGTTCGTTCCCATCCCCGACCTTTGCAATGAAGAATGAATGACTTCCCTAACCTGACACAATCTCCCAGCTTTTATCAGCCTTTATACTGACACACTTAAAAAGAGATACATTGCCATGCAAAGAAGCACGTGCAAATGCATTGAAGAGCTGACCCTAACTGTAGGTTTGACAAAAAAGAAATGTTAGAAAGAAAGATATCTTGGAGGCTCCATCCGTCCCGAGGAATGTGTTATTGCTCAGAGGATACCCTTTCATATGACTCTCAGTTGTGTTTTGTTTGTCTCTTAAACTGTTTACAAGCAAAAATTGAAACAAACGAGTCAATTCTTCAAATACATTGAGAGTATGGAGGTGCAAATCTCAGCTCAGTTTGTGTTATTGGTAAGATCTCTTCTGAAACTCTAAAGGAGACATTTGTGTGAGACTTTTCTGTGCAGTAGGTCAACATAGTTGAAGGTCAGTGGAGTTGATGTGGATATGTAGGCCTATAAATAGTACAACAGACCAGAGCCGGGTGGTCTCTCATCTGATTTCATCTTTTACAGACGTAGCCTATTAGAGAACTCTTTAATCATCATCTTTCAATTCATTTATTAAACTCCACAATCAGCTTTGGTAAATTACTTCAATCAGAGATCACAGCATGAGCCAAAACCACATCAACGACTGCATCAGTTCATTACCATCATTCATTTGACTGAAGCAAATCCCTATTAACGTATGCATTCTGATTGGCCATCAGTCTCCGATAAAATTAGGATACGCTTATCATTATAAATTTATCTGAAATGAATGTGATACGTGGTTTAGGTAATAAATGTTTCTTAATGAGAAATTTAAGGTAAGACTGCTATAGGGCATTCTGGGTGGTTCATTATCGGCCATGACAAAAAGAATGGATACACGTGGTTCCGAATTATACTAATATATTATTGTTATGTGCATATTTTATTAAGATATAAATCTATATGCAGCGCTTAAAGGTTCTGTGTGTAGATTTTAGCGGCATGACACAAGACTAATCGCTATAACGTATTTACAAAACACATTCCATAGAGCGTTTGTCTGTTTGGGGCTACCGTAGAAACAGAGGGGACTCGCGGTGTATGTAGATAGTAATCGCTCATTCTAAGATAATAAAAACATAACGCTTCATTATGTAAGGTCTTTATACACCTCAGAAGACATAGTTATGTATATTATATTGCATTTCTGTCGATAGATCCTCCAAAAAATTCAACATTGGACCTTTAAATAGACCATCAATGTCAGGTTTGTGCCACAGAAAGGTGATTATCACTTAATAAATGTATATTTTCTTGTTCATCCATCCGTATGTGTAAGATTTTGTCACAGTAGTATTTCTATTGCTAAATATAACTGACAACAAACAACAAAAAAGTAAACAAATGTGCTTTGTGACAACATAGACTGGAAAAGTAGGCCTTCATGTCAACGATGTACAACAATGCCAGCAAGAATGCAAGATGTACCAAATATTGACGTTTTTTTGCAATCTGTGAATAAAGACGGTTTAATTGTTTTACATTAAATTACAATTTATTCCTAAAATAGTTTTCTATTTATTATGGACAGGTGGTCTAATAGAGTTGTTAGCACTGTGCATTTAACTGATGATGTCTTGAACGGTCATAGCAATCCCCACTAACAGATTTTTAACTTAGTGAGACTTGATATCAAAACACGACACATTTGTTTTTTGTTTAATATTGAACAAATATTGCTGTGCGATACAAGCATGTTGAAAGATTTCCGACAAATCCACTCCGTCACGTCTGATTACTCCGACCCCACTGTTTTTACGTTGATTATAGAGGAGCTTGAAATATGTCATGTGCTCTCTGGAAAATATATATTGTACCCTCAAGCACCAGAATAGACCAACTACGCTCTAATTGTTTTCCATCCCATAATTAAACATCTAGGGCAGAACCCTCAACTCTCACCCTAACCGAATAATGCTTTGCCTTCTCATCACTGGTGCCCGAAACCATTTCCCCTCCGCCTGTTAACAATCTAAGCTAAAGGAGCCTCTCCTTGGCAACCAACCGCGACCCCTCCCACCGGGCCCCAGCCTGAGTGATTAGCTCATTCAAAACCCATCTCACGGTCACCCAGGCCAACGAGAGGCAGAACATGCCAGGGTAGGAAATACAAGATGTGTGGGGAAATATGAGGGAACCGTCAGTGTCACTGAAAGCATCTGGCCAAATAATATGTGAATGAGGGGCAGCGTTTGCCGTCGCGCTTCTATAAATAATGCCATTTAAAACAGACTCGTTTTATTATTCATAAAGGACTCCTGTGACCTAGAAACGCGGCTCAGTTCGTCGGCGGCCACCGGAGTGAGGCTGAGTGTGATTTGCACAAGCCGAGAGCGGGGGGCTCCTACATTCTCTCGCAGGGTGGGAATGATGCAGACTGAAGACGGGCATGGTAATTACAAAGTCTTATTTACGGGGAATGTTGAAATTAGAAAAAAAAGGAAAAGATTCATTTAAAATCGACAGTAACAGAATTTGATCAATTCAGCTTCACCAAAATTATTTTTACACATTTAGCACACTTCCTTTCTGCCTAAGAATGAGCAAATAATACGGGTTTTCCAAAGAATTGCAGTGTCCAATTCACGCCAAATCCATGACAGTGGCCTTTTCCAGAAGGCCAAAGCAATCACACATTTCCCAAATGTAGCCCACAGCTTCACAACCTGATGCCACATGTGTAACATCACCTATGAGAAATAAAACTCAGTTCATTTCTCTAAACTGACTGCACATGTCCCTTCGAGCAATACAGAAGGTTTCGTTCCTGTTATGTTCATGACATTGTAAAAAAACAGGGAACAGAGAAATGAGACATGCAACTGGTTTTTGTGACCCTGTGCGTTTAAAGAAGGAGAAGAATGACTGTGACTGAACAGATTTCATCAAAGGCTTTGAAAGTGATGTTCATGGATAGTTAATAGCAGTTGTAACCGAAATGGGCTTCCCAACATAGATACTGCATTCTGGACAACATAGAAACTGATATATAAACAATGCATTTTAAATACGGCATATAAAACTTATACATAATTGGGAATTTTGAGATTATCAGAATCAGGTTTTTATTTACTTTTAACATCAAATCACACATGAACAGTGTGGATAATATATGAAAGCAATTCTGACATAAACTACTGGTAGTAAGTTTATAAATTTTAAGGTTATATAGTTATGTAATGTTAAAAAGATCGAAACTATTCAGATTAGGGTTGGGCGATGTCTATTTAATTGGCAAGGGAATGATGAACGTCTTTATACAATGATCTGCGCAGACACGCGTGCGTCTTCTTTATACAACGTGGGCTACGCAGACACGCGTACAATGTGGGATGTGCAGACAGGAGTCAGAAACACGTTTTCTTTATACAACACAAACTGTGCATCCTATTTTCACATTTTAATCTATGTTGTATAAAACACACCAGTTTTAACCCACTCATGATTTTTTTAAAGATTTATTGTGTTTTCAAAAACGGTGGTTACTAATAAGTTGCTAAAAGCAACTACATCCTTTGGCGAGGGCATTAGATGTCGCAAATATACATCACAAATAATGCAACATTGGCACAAATCTCTAAAAACATTGTTGGGGATTCATTCACAGAGTACTTACTTACTAGGGAGCACAATTTTTATAAAGTTTGAAAGAGTTGTTGGCTTGGTGGTGGTGAAGGGGATATAGAGCGCCCCAGCTTTCTACTTCTGTCGATTGTTTTTACGCTTCAAAAGTAAAACGTTGTGTCTTGATGGACAACACGTGTAAACATCATAAACCTTTGTTTATTACTGATCTTATTTTTCTACGATCTTCTAAAAGTCTATGGGGAAAATTAGCTTTCGGTCGAGGGAACCAGTGTGGTAGTGATGTGCAGATTCCGATTGTTTCCGCGGGTGCTGCAGATAATCCGCGGGTCGGGCGGGAAAGGTATTAAAAAAGTACATTCCCATTAACTGCGGGTGGGTTTAAATGCATCGCGAGGATGGGACAGGGGTCCATTCTTAAAGCAGAAATGTATGTGAAACACAAATTTAAAAAGAAGAATGAAATCAACTCCAATGATTATTAGTTTATCCAGTCATTGCTGAACATATGGTCTGTGTGTTGCAATGACAGAAGTCTGAAGCGAGTAATTTATTTTATTAAAAAATTAAGGGAAATCTGTGCAAAGCCAAACTTTTGTTTTATAAATAAATGTGATTATTTAAAAGCCTAAGATCAGCGTATTATTTATCAGAGATGCGCAAATTAGATGTAGATGTAACGTCACAGAAGCTGCTGTTATTAAAATGAATGATCCACTGACATCACGCTTCAAACGAAGAATGGGAATGAACAATGTGACGATCGGGTGCAGGTCCGATATCTAGATCAGAGACAACAGAGATAACTTCCGGGTTGGCCTAAAGAAATACGTCATCTCTGCACCAGCCATTTATAAAACAACTCAATAATGCTACTGAGAAATGTACAAAGTAAAGTACAACTGTACACTAATAATGTATAAAAAGAATTTAATCACAAATCCATAACTCGTTCGTTAAAGGTAACACATTTAGAAGAAATAAATGATACTAAGAAATACCCTGCGTCCATACTATACAGTATACAGCGAATATTAGTATGAATAGTGTGTCTGAAACCTCAGTTGAGATTTGTGATTTCAAATGTACAGTATGTACCAATAAATGAGTTTCTCGTGACTTAACTACGTTTTATCAACGCCTACATACAGCTTGTTAACACGTCATAGTTCAAAGAGCATAGAGGTCACATGACAATAAAACATGGTGGATGAAATGTGCTACTCCCACTCATACTATAATAGAACATACTATATTTATGGTCGAAAGGTAGGTACTTCATTTAAATCAGTACAGGTCACGAACCCGATTTCGGAGGCAGCTATTGTATAAATAAGAGAGGAAGTGACCTCATCTCTCCATTCAAGAACCCGAGGGTCCCTGTGCGATTCACGACTATCTCAAAATGTCCATTTATGGACGAGACTCGCCACAATTTATCTCTGTGTGCATTATGCAGAGCGTTTGATGTAGCAAATAACAGACATTTGAATAAGAGCCGAAACTGAGAGAGAAAAAAAGAGAAGGCTCATTAAAGGATAAAGCATGCACACTTCAAAAACAGAATGTGCGGAAGATAAACTAAATGCTCAAATAGATCAGTAGCTCAAATTTTGTTTCGGTTTATCAGATGGTGAACGGAGCTAGTAAAAAACACAACACTTGTCCTTTGGCCTACTCAGAGTTCACTTCTAACACGTGTCCCAGATGTTTACTCAAATAACCTTTAAAGCCGTTTACTCAAATAACCTTTAAAGCCTTTGATAACAAAGAGACAGAAACAAACAGAATAAATGACAGACCGAATGAAAAATAAGTCTTAGTACAGTTGAAAGTGCTTAATACAGTGAGACATCTGAACAGACTTTGTTTCCTTCAGTTTCTTGTTCTTTTGCATCCATTTAACATGTTGTCTGAGGTCTATAGAGGGGGCCACGGGGATATGGAGGACAGATGGAAGCATCTGGCCGCATTGGCCTGCGGGTCATGAGCTCAGGGGGTCAGGACGACGCGTGGCCGAAGCTCTGTCAGTTTGACAAAGGGATTCATGACCAGCAAGTTTGCAAACATTAACATCGCACATTCACTCAACACATGTTATTCACATCCATAAAAGTTGGGAAGGAGGCCAACGTTATTTGTTCATTTACTATTTTGGCTATATTACGTTTCAATTTATTGCAGCGTGCAACCAGATCATGGTATATATCGTCTGTTTCGGCTAATATAAGCGAAATGACAAATGTTTATTATGTGTGTAGTTTTTATGACCTCATCCATTGCGAGACTATATTCAATTCAATTTTATTCTACTTTTCACATTGCGCATTGCTTGGACCTTCAGAAAAGCGCATTCTGACAAAAATCTGATTCAGAAAAACAATGTAGAAATTACATAACAAACAGGAAAACAGTCTATAGTATAATTAGGTGAAATTAAATAGCGTATTTAATTTTTTAAGTGTACATTATACAATTTCCCTTAATATATACACATAAATTGTAAATGTTAAGACAACATGTAATTTAAAGACAACTATTTTAAGCCCAATTACCATATCGGTGCGTTCCTAATAAGTTATTTCATTACATATTGTGATTAACATATTGTGTCTTGAAGAGATCAGACATGATGTAGCTTTAACCAACGTCTCTGGTCCAGACATTTTTTTCACAGAATATCTTAAAATCTCTACAGTAAAAGTGTTCTTCGGTAGCCACTGACTTATTCATGTCAGGAAGACCCCTCCCCATCATGCAAGAGAAAGGAAAAAGAGGAGGCGGGAGGGAGGGGGTCCTGAAACAAAACACAAAATCAATACCGGGATTCGAGTCAGAAGTGAACCACTGCCGACATCTGCCACCATGAAGAGCCAGCTGTCCCAGCAGCCCTGCTGTGAGACGGTTTCAGAGCGGGACCGCACACACACAGATCGTCATGTACTCTTACACAGCAAAATTTTATTGGCAAAGATGTGTCTGAACATACACAGATGCCGGATACCGACAACAAGCTCTACAAATTCATTCCAGCTGATTTCGCACATATACCTGCAGCCACATGCGAGTGTTCCTGTCAAATGTGTATTCAAAACACACATTCGAACGCAAAGCACAGCTTGAATGCACTTGTACAGTATTCACACACACACACACACACACACACTCCCCTCCCCCAGCCCCTCACTTCACACAAGTTAAAGCTTGCCCTCTCCTTTACTCCCAACAGTGCATCATTAGGACAGTCGACAGCATCCCTGCCGTTACCATGGCGACGCTGCGTTCATCCTGTGCACTTTTGATGTTCCGCAGCGGTCCACACACGCCGTGGGATGTGATACCCAGATAAGAAAAGCCAATACTACACACCACGACTGACACACAGCACTTCAAAGAGCATATCTGTGTTTTAGAAGCAGTTTTTGTTTGGTCACATGAATTTCATGCACTTGTCAGTGAGGGAAAAGCATCACAAGCGGACATGAACATGGGTAGACACTTTCACATACAGTATACTGTAACACCAAATAACAACATAAGGAACAAAATGTGATCGTGGACCACAAAACCAGCCATAAGCAGTGTATTTGTAGCAATAGCCAACAAAACGTTGTATGGGTCAAAATGATCAATTTTTCTTGTATGCCAGTAAAGATCATGTTCCATGAAGATATTCTATACATTTCTATACATTTTTACTAGCAAAACCAATAGGATTTCATCATGTGAGGTGGCCAACTACATTCTGAGGATTAAGAATGAAAAGAGTTAAAAGCATCAACCTTTGTGAGGTCTGTTGAACCTGAACGAAAGACAAAACAATACCATTTTATGTCGCCCATCATTTGACCAAATTACAGCACTTGTGGCCTTTACAAGTAGGTCATATTCATTTGGGCATGGCATTTGCGTGTTTGCGTGTGCTCGAGTTGTTGTCTATGTGTACTGTCTGTCACATGGACGTATATATATCTGTCAGTACAGATTATATAGTGCACAGTATGTGTGACTGACCCAGAAAGATACATGAAGGATTTAAATACAAATGAGATTGCTGGCCAAAGCAAACGCTTCGTGATGGCCCTCAAAGTGAAAATACAGCTGTGACATTATTTGTGCAAGACCAAACACCGAATATCAGGATGCGCAGAGATATCGCAATGTTGTCATGGCAACCTGAAATTCCCATATCATACATAGGGGAATACTGTTGCTCTATGCAGCACGTAAAATGGCTGAGCTGCCATAATTTGCTGCGAGGCATTGCTCTCGAGACGGCGGATATATTTGGAGACTTGTGAATCTGCTAATGCTGTGGAAACAGCCAGCAGCTGTGTAACGCTCAGAAATCAGACTGTGACCGACGCAGAGGCACAATGATAACAACAGGCAATGATCATCCCAGATACATCTCCATGCGCTTTGGTTTCCTGAAAACGTGCTTTTCGCTGAACTGAGCAGTTTGAAGAACTGGATCATATTTGTCACGCGTATGGAAAAACAGTTGGTGGAAATATTAATGGGTGGAAAAGTTTCATGATGTCTTTCAGAAAAGATGATAACTAAACCTTGTTTATTCATTACTATTTACTTATAAAATGTGCTAATTTTGGGAGGATTTATTGACTGAAATATAATATGGTAACACTTTACTATAAGCTGCTTTTAGTTAACATTAGTAAATGCATTAGCTCGCGAACAAATAAACAATTTAGTTTTTCAACATCTATTAATCCTTGTTAATGTTATTCCTGTTAGTTCATGGTACATTAACTAATGTAACAGTGACAGCGTTTGATTTGAATAATCTTTGTTAATTTCACCATTTACTAATCCATTATTATGAATAAATTCTGTATAAGTATTGTTCATTGTTAGTTCATGATAGCTAATGCATTAGCTTACTGTTAACAAATAGCACATTATAAAGTGTTACCTATAATATAATATACTTAACTTTTGGTTTAGAGGTGTATAAAGACCATACATAATGAAGCATTCTTTTTATTACCTTAGTATGAGCTATTTCTATCAACATACAAGGTATTCGCCATGTTGTTTCTACAGTAGCCTTTAACAAACACACACTGCTCTACAGAGCGCGTTTCACAAATATGTAATCTCCTTCGGCAAAGAAGCGAAAACGTGACGAAATCTTTGTCCTGTGTCGTAGTTTTCCAAAGAGAGGGAATGAGCCGTTGGTTGCAATTCACGACCTCGCCACTAGATGTCGCTAGATTTAATGACTTGGCCCTCAACCCAATGATTGGGTTAGTCCCCTTTTGATTCAACTTTAGATGGAATATAACCAAGCATTATTTACAGCCTGAAAACGAACACATTTATGAAGGGCAGTTAATACATGTGATGCGAGACATGAGTTTATACACTGATAAATGATTGGATCTTGAAAGTGGTCTATATATAAGATGTGTGGTTGGAGACAGGGGGTGAAAGTTAAGGTTAGCTTGTCTCGGATGGGAAAGTTATTCAATTTTGACAAATTAGATTTTTTCCTAAAATTGCATGTACAAATGAAAATTGCGAGATTGAAAATGAGGCATTCAGAATGTAAGAAGGGATCGATGCCGATTTCATACATCTTGAACTTTTAAATAGAAACAATGATTTTGAAAATAAAGCAGCGTCTCTTCAGACTGACAGAGTATGAGTGTGAATAAATCTTCTCGGCAGCCCATTGCAAACGCATGAAGCTGCAGGAATAATGAATGAAGACTGCTTCACATGGAGTTCTCGGGCAGACAAGATGATTATAATAATTTAGATTTTTATCGTTCTGGTCAGCCAAAACAAAACTCTCTCAGGAACATCCAGATAACGTCAGCAGTCCACAGGACCCGGGTGAGCTTACAGGATTAATGAAATACCTCAATGTTTTCGTCCTATGTAATCTATATTTAAAGAGAAAAAAACGTATTAATGATGCAATAAACACTATAAAGCGTACAAGGCCATCGCTGGTTGCCATGTCTGAATGTGTGGCTAAAAAGAAATTCAGACTTTCTCACGGTACATTTCTATACAATCTCAAAAGCTTATCAACCACTAAAAAAACACAGTGGATGTAATCCACCCAAATTTGTTCAAGGTGGTCAGACGTTCTTCTGAAATATGTCACCCTTTGACCTACAGCTAGAACGCAGTGACATCATTCTTTCGGCTTCTGGAGGAGAGAGGTCGAGCGGGGGCGGTGATCACCCGAAACCATTTCTCTAGTCTGGGAATGTGTTGCGGAGTATGTGGCGGTATACTAGAGTCGAGAGGAGGTGGAGATGCTGAAAAAATTCCCTTATATAGTCAAGGGTACAGCAAGGTCCAGGAATGCGTGAGGAAATGACCATGTGCGGCAGGAATAAAACCCAATCGGTGTCAATAAATCGGTCTGCCTGTGAGTAAATGTAGGACACCTGCCGAGCGATCTGCTTTGATTCCCACTTTAGCACGACATTGAGCAGTAATTATTTGTAATTGTGGTCATTACACATGAATCACATGGTTTCCATTTTGAGGTTCGGAGTAATAGGTTGAAAGGTAGAGAGAGGCGAGGATGCCCGTGTGCAGATGGTCAAGCTTTTCTACAGTAGAACGTTGTTGAATCCCAATCGCTCCGGGGGGCTTTCAGTGACAGTTTAAAGGTGGCATAACATACTGCATGTGACACAAATAGTGTGAACACGTAGAAATCAGATTCGACTGTTTACTTTCTTAAAGGGAAAGTTCACTTTTAAAATTCTGTTATTATTTACACACCCTTTAACCTGTACGACTTTCTTTTATTTTGGAAGAAAGTCGTTGGGTCTCCATTAACTTGCATTGGTTTTGTGTCCATACAATAGAAGTAAATGGGGACCAACGGTTTTTGGTTGCCATCATTTTTCTAAATATCTTCATTTGCGTTTTGCAATGGAAAGAAAATCACACAGTTTCATTTTGAAAGCTGATCCACCAAACATTAGCTCTTTAAGTGTTTTGTTTAAAGGTATAGTTTATTTAAAAACGTATAATTAATTCTGCTTCGTGTCTTCTCAACCCTGCATGACTTTCTTTCTTCTGCAGAACACAAAAGACGATATTTTGAAGAAGGTTGGTAACCAAACAACATTGGGGCAACATTTACTTCCATTGTATGTACAAAAAAAACCACTTCTCATTTCTCAAAATATCTTCTTTTGTGTTCCACAGACAAAAGAGTCATATACAGTTTCTGAATTACATAAGGGTGAATAAATGATGACAGATGGGCAATTCCGTTAATAAGTTAATAAGGTGACATAAAAATGCTCAGCGAATGAATTTGTTTCGAATATTTTATATATAATATTTTACTAAACCCTTGTTGATAGAGTCTAAACATACAAAAAATGTCAGTCTATGAACAAATTTTCTATTTAAAAAAAGAGAAATAAACATGACAAAAAAAGGACGTGTTTTTTGGGAGACGACAAACTTTGTAGGATTTCTGTGAAATAAAATGCACAATCCTGAAGCAATAACACCCAAATAACGGGGAAGAGATGTCTCTTTATAGAACATAGTATAGTTACTTTATTTTTTTATTTTCATCTGTCCATTTATGAGGAATATGCACCGTTATGGATGTGACAATCCTATTAAAAAGTCACGCACTAAAAATAAAACAAATGTTTTACAAATTCTCACATGGGTATTTGAACCACTAAATGTTAATATCTGGGATGTTACCATAGCAATAACCGTTGGTAAAAACTATATTTTTTCATGGTAAGGTTGACATATTCACGGAATTGCCCAGATGGTTTATTTTTGGGTGAATTATCCCTTTAAGGTAGTATTACAGACAGTGCAAAGTAGGGTGCCAGTGTTTCGTGAGGGAAACGCAATTCAATTATTTTGTGTTTGCTGCATATCCTGTTAGGTTGCAGATATCCTTTTTATGACTTGAAATGCCTTCGCAACAGCTCACACATACTCCGATGCAACCTTTCCACGCACAAATAAAGACTTAAAGAGATTCATTACTGCAGAATCCGGGTCACAGGGTCCTCATGGAGATCAGGACACATTCCATTCAGCATCAGTGACGCTCTGACTCAAAGTCTGTCATCCATAAATACCCTCTTCAGCGCTGGCTGGGCTGCTTACTCAAGCTAAAAAAAACAACACTTCTCTAGATGCAGAAATACTACACACGTTGTGCACTCATAAACAGCGTTTGTTACTCGTTTTCTTGGTTACATCTGTTTCATTCAGCTAAGGAACGAGTGATAACCGAAATAACTTCATTCTACAAGGGTTTCTATCATTAGGGAACCCACGCCTCTTCAAAGAGCCTATTCATGTAGAACCGGCAGCAAAATCTCATCGAGTGATAAAGAGAGGCTTGAAATGATTTGTCAGGGGTCTCATGCGTAAGAGAAAGAGGAATCTATTTCTGGAGCGATGCGGATCAACCAAAGGCAATGAAATCAAAAGTCGAGAGTAGCCAAACCACACTGCAGAAGATGTGAAACCGATACTATATACTTTGGTAAGGCGTACAAAAGATTTGAGGAAGATGTTCGTTGATGCCAAGTCTAATTGTAAGTCCAGGATCATTCAGGCCTAACCATTCCATCATCCAATCACAGCTGACAAACTCACATTGTCATTTAAATAAGGGGGTCGTTCCTCTGCATAAAGAAGTGCCACCGCTATTCATTTAAACAAGTTGTGCAACTGCCACAAGGGGCCCAAAAAAGACAAAGAAACTGATTAAAGTGGAAGTTAATGCCATGCTTGTGGACACAGCTGCCTGCTCATCCAAAACTATCACAAGAACACTGAATTTATTGTCATTCTTAAGAAGAGTCACCAGATTTATTCTTCATATCTGAAGCTATACTGTAGAAGGTACCATGGGTATCAGAAGTGTCATTTTGGACATTGTGGGATTAAAGTGGTTTTTCAAATCTTAAATTCCCAATTTCAACACGTGTCAAATCTTTAATAGTAAATGTAGCCATTGCCGTTCTCGTGTGAAAAACGTCTTTTAACACTTATTGTCTAGTTTACTGTGACTTTTACCTTCTGTTTGTGGCTTTTAGTATAAATATGTAAACCTTGAAGGGATAGTTCACCCAAAAATAAAAATCCTGTCATTTATTCACAACCTGTATATGACTCTTTCTTCTGTGGAACACAAAAAAAAGATATTTTGAGAAATGGGGACAATGGAAGTCAATGGGGTCCAATGTTGTTTGGTTATCAACGTTCTTTAAAATATCATCTTTTGTGTTCTGTAGAAGAAATAAAGTCAAACAGGTGTAAACTGAACCTTAAAGGATATCTGTAAGCAAATGATCTCCAAAACATTGACATAATTCACATTTAGAAGGTATAGACCACTTTCCAAGATGTAAATACTTGTTATAAAGCACGTCCGGTCTAATATTACATACAGTATATAAAATCCTAAAGATATTAGTTTAACTTTTTGATTATTCGGTTATAAATGTTCTAATGGTTGTATTTTGTTGAAATGTTTGTGCATTGTTAAAAACTGAAACAGGTCGGAGCCTGTGGCCATGTGGAGAGTGCTCCAGACACACAACACATACTATCTTTGGGCAACCCGAGTTCGAGTCCCGGCTCTGGGTCCTTTTGCGCTCCTATACTATCCTAATGAAAAAACAAACTGAAACAGGAAGTTCTTCTGGACCAGCTTAGTTTAAGTTTTCAGATGTGGTCTATAAGCTTTTCAAAGTTACAGTCTCTTACATCACCCAATCGGATCAACTATTTTTATGACTTCATTCTGTTCTTCAGCTTCATCAAATTCATCAGTTAATATATTCCACCCTAACTTAATGTTTCAGTGGAAATTACATCAATGCATTAAACAAAGCTCTGCATTTCAATGCACTTCAGTAGGTCTTTAAGACTTGTCCCACTTCCCAACGGTGCTCTGTCATCAGGAGTAATGTAATTCTGCACTTCCCATCACCCAATGACTAAGAGAATATTCATCAAATAAAACCACATCTGCACCACAGACACAAGCCACCTAATGGCCACAGTCAATTTCAACCGATTCTTCTCATTTTGTGTGTTAACACACTGCATCAGTGCACAGATCTCTCTGATTTAACAGCCAACTGTTTCATACTCTGTTTGCAAATGTCAAAATCCACCTATGGTTTGGATTACAGGCTTTGAAAGACATCTTTTTAAAACATTGGCGTCTGATAAAATAATTTCTGAGCTACCTTCAGTTCAATGTGGCTGTAATTCCCTCTAGGTGTTCATTCCATTGACTTCCTGTTGATCCTGCTGTGTTTCTGTTCTTCCTCACGGCCGCAGAACTAAAGCCGACGGGCGAAACGTACACGATACTGCCCGGCTTTACCAACAGCAGATGGTCAGCTGTAAACAAGGTTTGTGTACAGAATCTATAAGCAAAATCAAGCAGACGGGCCCGTCTGCCAAGAGGCCGTCGCTCAGCTAATCCAGGACCTCTGGTTTGCTTTGGCGAGGGCCGGTTTCATCACACATTGCAGGTGAGAGGCCTCATGAGAAATTAAATTCAATTCCCTGCAGATGATTAGGTTTCGAGACAGTAAAACCCAATGCTTCAGCATTAGACGGCATAATGCGATGTCCTGATGCCAAGAAGTCACATTACATTGACATTACATTGTGTCTTTGCTGCAATGATGTAAGAGCTTGATTATTTGACAAGCTTTTACAGCTTTAGAGCGCGCACTCTGATGTTAAGCAAATGCACAGAGAAAATGTATATCTACATCTCTTTTTTTGGAATACTTTAACACAAAAAGCGTTGTGTGGCTGCATTCTGTGCCTGTACCATTGAGCAATACTGTATTACAAACACATTTTATAGTGTATTGCACATGAGGGGAATACCAGTTGTCTCATGTAAAAGAGAATGTGCCTCCTTAGAGAATCTTTCCTTTATCCATGCTCCGTCTCACATTTATTCCTTTTCTCTTGCCCTTCGAGCGGCTCTGTGTCATGTGGTCATGATGTCACTGCCCAAGCAGCCCGTTCGGTTTTGTGGTCGCTGAGGTCATAGTCACATTCTGTGTCACTCATTATATGCTTTGGTGAAGATGTGAGTCAATGCTAATGCTAGCAGGGGCTTTATTTTTTATCTTAAGGGTCACAAGAGACGAGGACGCATCTTGCTAATGGTCATTTCTGATTAGCACACTCAAATGTTTTTAAACCGTCATTAATGGGCCGACTTCATTCTCAAACTGGTCTCTGGGGAGGCTGTTAGCTGAAGTGCTTGGCGCGTATAACATGAGGGTTATATATCTCAAGCAGAAGAAAACAAGAGCCGTCTTGCACGGACAATATCTGCCAAGCACACTGATCCACAAAAATGTCAGGAAAACAGTTTGCCGAAATGGATTTTAAAGCTGCAATCCATAATGTTTCTTGTTAAAGATAAAAAAATATCAGTATGCGAAAAAAAAACTTTGTCCAAGCTTTCTTTCACCTTACCACAGTCTGGGAACGTCAACCAACATCCATGTAAACACAACAGCTTTCTTTTTCGATCAGACAGCTTTGTCTTGGTTCCAGGCAGACCATTAAAGTCCCAGTGAAATAATTGCAGCTTTTATTGTAAATAGCTTATAAGAGGTATTCCTATTTTAATTCATGTACCCACATAATCTTCAATTAAAATGTGAAAATGCACTCCCACCCCTTAGTGACTATCTAGTTTAAATGACGTATGTTAACTCCTCCCCTTCAACTGTAAGTCTGCTACCAGTTCATTTATAAAATGCAACGGCTGCCCATTTTTCTAATTCACTCGGAAATGCGTCAGACATCGAGATGTAGAACATAATTGTTCCTCGAACAGGGTTTCTTCAATGAAAGCATGGATGGAGCAAACACTCCCTGCTAACATGGATGTCTTACTAACACTTCCTCCTTCCTAGTACTTCCTAGCCTAGAGAAATCTCACTGATAATGACTCCCTAGAGCCCTCTAATGGCAGGGAGTAAAATTACAAATTACAGGTAACAGGTAACAATTTACTGGAACTGTTACAACGGAAGTAAAACTTATCGCAGCTTCTGGTTCACTGGGACTTTAAAGAATACGAAACACCTTGAAATGTATCATTTGCGCTTTTAATTCTTTACTGTATGAAACGACAAGTACGTAAAGTCCTCTGCAATTTTTCATTTTAAATAGAGATGGTGTTAGAGAGATAAAAGTTACAGACGGCAGCTTTATATAAACCGTCAACATGATTACATCCGGCATTTGATATCTATTTAAGAGTGACTGAACTATATATTGAAATTGGATTTTCACCACTATGCGATTTTCTGTTATAGCTATCAACTCTGGTTCCGTCTTGCTGCAACTAGCCCTGACTTGCCCTGTGCTCCAATCAAAATCTGGGCTAAAATTGGGTACCGTAATCCAGCCTTCAGCTTGATGCCATGAAAACAGCATGATTCAATGCCAAAGTTATCAATTTAGTGCCAAACCGCACTAACGGAGCAGCAACATCTGAGGTGGCAGCTGAAAATGTGAGGTACTACATATCCACACAGTGCCTCTTCCTCACACCTGGACCGTGGAGGATTCACACCCACAGGATGCAGTTGCCTTCTATGTTGTCATTCTGACATTTCCTTTATTGAACAGTACAGCAGTCCCACCTGCTCTCAAGGACATGCAATTAGACCAATCTGTGGGAGGCCAGTGAACCTGTTGCCAACTATCATGCGTGTGGAAACTCAGCTGTCTACATACAAAAACACCTCTGCAATGGTTGCAATGTCGTAAGAGTTGTCAGTTTTTGTAGTGGTACGCTAAGCGTGGTGTATACATTGTTTCATCTGTTGTTACGTAGTTTTCTAACCACGAGCCTGTACAAACACGACCGTGTACTTCTTCAACTGACCTGTAGAACGGCATCACATGAGCAGATGTTGAAATCCGAAAGGGATAGTTCACCAAAAAAGTAAAAAATTTCTTCTGAAGAACACAAAAGAAGATATTGCATTGGTTTCTAATCTATTAGGGGTGTCCTAGACTAAGCATTTACATAGTCGAACCAGAATTGTCACGTCTTGCCTATAGTTGACTGATAGTTGAATTTACAGAATTTGTTTAGAACAGAATATACCTTTATAATACATACTAATAAATGTGGTAATACAAAATGTCTGAAATACAGGAGAACATATTTTCAAAACACAAGCCACAAATTATTAAAATGAATGGAAATGGACGTTACTCACGTTACTGTGCTGTGCCATACAATACTAGACCAGATTTCGCCTCAAAACTATTATCAAAACTACTCGATAATAATGAATTATCTACCCAATTGTATTATATTTAAGCAAATCAGCCCCTTAAATAAGAAAAATATGAAAAAAACGAATTACACTACACAAAAATTATAAGCAAATAATTACCTTTTTTTCAGGGGAAACTTTCTGCTTTTAAACCAGAAGATGTAGGACCTAAAGCAACAGATTTGTATAATATAGGACATATACTATACGATATGTTTCTGCTTTTGCACTCTTGTGTTCTCCATCAGGAGGGAGGCGGAAGCTCGCAGACACGCTGTGTTCTTCTTCTCGTGGAGGTGACTGTAAAAGCTCCGGGTAGAAGGCGTGAAAGCCTCCACATCAAGCCCGGCTCCATATGGGAAGCGTGAGCGGACAGGCTCTCGCAGAGTGACATTTAGCCAAGAAGTGCATGTGAAAGTATGACCACTGAACTACGGCGCTGAACTCCAAATGCCAATGCCTCCTTTATTCTACAGAACCTAACCCGATGCAAAGAGAGCCAGAACTGTACATAAAGCAGACCCGCTGAAACCTGCGGCCAGCAATATAATGGCTGCTTGACATTTAAAGCTTAAAGGTTAGGGGGAAAACATGTTACATATCGTGAAAACCATTAAGTTTTATTACCCCCGCTTTGACTATGACAAAACTTATGATTAAATTGTGAAAAGACTTCCTCATTTTACGATTTTGTCTATTATTTGAATAAATTCACATCATTTTTCTAAATGTTATCTTGTTACTACCAACGTAAACATACAGCTACATATGGGCTTTGTTTCTTTGACACTTAATTCTCATTGACACTATTGACACATCATTGGCAATATTCAAATCTTAACCTGTAAAATCAGACCATGTTAACACCAGCCTCCATCATTTCATCCCTGCATTAAACACAAACTGTTCTGCTGGGAAGCCTGAATTGAAGTATTCTCCCTTACACAAACAAAATTCCAGTGTTTGTTCCTTGCTGTTTGATTTCCACTTGAAAAATATTCTCAAATCACACAATTCACAGGACTCCACTGAAGTACAACACACACATGCAATTCTTTCTTTGAAAACAATTCACTGGACGCCAAACAAGGGTTCATTCAGTAACAGTGTCATGGTTAATTATTCTTACATGTACGTTGTTTTGAGTTGCTCTAGTTTTTTTCTGATGGGTGTTCAGATGACATAAAAGAGTTCAAAGCCCCCTCATCCACATCATCGCATTTCTCATTAGAAGCCACAGCCCGTGGTCTAATATAGGGCCCCTTGCCAACCCTGAAACAAGAACTGACGACTTAAAAATGTGTGAAAAAGTAATTTTTGCCTTTTCTGTGCTCCTCTGAGATATGCTCTTTTGATATTTTCAGATTACTGTAAATCCTGTACTGAAAAAATGTCTTTACAATGACAGGAAAGCAGTTATAGGCCAATCCAACCAGAACGTCCTATGCTCAGAGCACTTAGAGAGATCCCATAGGTACAGTACGACCCCCTCATGCTCTCTGGATGCAAGCTGTACAGTAATGCCTCTACAGTTACACAAACTTACATGTTAATAAGTGATAGACCGATACATCACCAAGGCCGATACATTGGGGATTATTATAGTATCGGCATCTGATGATAAATCTGTATAGTTGGACGATATCTTTCTGTTCTGCCGCTAGCATTTATTTCTTTTAAAAAAGCCACTTGAATGTAAAGTCAGCATTGTGACATAGTCAAATGACCACAGTATAATAAAAGGTCATATGAGGCAGAGAAGATACAAAAATGTAATGATAATACTACTAATACATTTATATTCCTATATATTTTATTCACATTTAGCTACCAGAGATTAACGCAGTGTCATGTGTGCACCTTTTCATGTGTTCAAGTCTGTGTACATAGTTTAAATGCTAAAAGTACACAATAATTGTTCATTTAGTTTCACCAATTTTCTCCATGTTTTAAATTTTGCTGTATATCGGTCTCTTATCGGCCAATCATCCACAGTATTTTTTTTCCAAAACCTCGGATGTCAAAATTTGCTGGTTTTCAGGAAATTAAAAAACACTGTACTTTGCAAATACTGTGTTGCTTTTTGATATTTTTTATTGTTTTGTGTGAATAACAACATGTTTTGATTCCTTACAAAACAATGTATCATACAACTACAAATATCATGGTTAAAATGTAGTTCCTATAATGAAACTGGTTACTAAAATACAAATTGGTTACTATAGTAAAAATATGGTTAATTTTCATAATGTGTTTTATTGAGATATCAACAGATCGCAAGTAAACACTAGTTTCTGAAAATGTGCACACAGGAATTGATAAGAGTGGGCTGAACGATTTTGAAAAATAAGTAGTCGAGCTCTTCAGCCACGGCTCATGGTTCAAATACAGATGCACGGCTAAGCTGATATAGAGAGCAGCACGGTCGCGAGTCGCGAATGAGGCAGTCACCACGAGAGAACAAACTTCCGTCCCGAGAACTTTTGGAGAAAGCCATGTGTCGCGCATTTTCCATGCATTGTCCATGCATTTTTAATGCTTTTGAAATGGTAGGCCTACTGGTCAGGCCTAACTTTACATCCCCATCATTAATAACATCCCAAGCCCATCACGACTACAAGGTTACAGTTTCGCGAAACAATAACAGACAAGCAGCAGAATAACTTAATCCATAATGTGTGGCACATTGCATTAACCAGATATTTATCAGCACTCCACAAAAACTGCACCGGCAGTCAAAATACGACCACCAGACATCACATGGACAGGATGAAAAACAAAGCTGTACTCTTTAAAGTGTCAACAACACCAATGTTACGTGTGAAAAGCAATCACGAGGTGCAAGCTTCCTTCAATGATAATGTTAAAGAAAGTTAATGTTATGAGTAAATAAAACCAAAGGCAATGTCAATTTCCTTTTGGCAGCCATATTTGCACATTTCCGAGCTTAAAAACATAATACAAATATATCTAATCTAATTTAAAAATCTAATCATTCAGATTTCATAATCCTGATGTAATATATGGCTCCATTTTCCACTGCAAACAATAGAGGCTTTTATTTCCAGAATCATTTGACATATTTTCATTCCATTTCATCTACCTCTTGGAATATAATGATACTGCTAGCGGTCTGTGATCATTTCACCTATATCCTCTGAAAGGGGCCATCTGTGTGGACCGAGCAACAGTGACGGTCCAGATGTCCACTAGCGAGTGGGCTGATCCCTGATCAGCAGGGGTCATTTCCACCTCATCAACGAGGCCCACAAAACAAATGTCTCTATACAATGAAGTGGAACTGAGAGAATGAGAGTTGCAGAGAGAAAACAGGAACAGGAGATAAAAACAAAGGATGGTCCAGAACAGCCCGATGTTTCCCAATAGGACAGTCAACCCACTCACCCCCCTGCAAACCCGACTGAAACCACATAAATCCAGCACAGAGAACATCTGTCCACTGCCTGCATTAACATTACAATCCCCTCACCGAAATGAAGAAACAATACCCACAGGAGCTTTGATGAAGTCATACATCATAAACCTCTTAGGCTGACTGGACACGACAACAGCGTCACTCTGGTGTGGTGATGCCCACCCATTTTAAACCTGGTAAATAATGTCAGTCAGCTTCTGTATTGTCACTGTACAGGAACAACAAAATATGTGTAAAATCTAAATATATACTATATTTAATTTAATAAAATATTGTATTTTTAAATATTTGTATGATTATATACGCATTTGAGGCATAAGATATAGCCAAGCTCAGTCTAAAAGATTCAGACTAAAGAACACTTTAGACTAAAGCGCCATTCACATTAAAATGATAACGATAACTGTAACTATAACTATATTTGCGTCCACACGCGATAACAAGAACGCCATGTTTATTTTAAGCCTGTGAAGGTGCGATCATGTCCGGGATGTAAAGCATATATTTTGCCATCTTGCTTAGACTAATAAGCGTTACATATACGTATGATATCCCGCCATAAACACACGGCTTTTCGACCACTACAGATTTGAATTCAGACATAAAACCTGCATTGGTGAAATGCGGTCACCAATAGTCGTTTTGTGATTCCAACAACTGTTTCACTTTCTTCACCTGACTCTCGCTACTCTGTGCGGTGGGCTCCAAATCGTAAATATGAACAATGCTAAGGGGAATAAAACCTCGCACTGTACATTTCAGACTGCCCTGACTTTATAACAGTGAAGCTTGCGCTGTACAGATAACTGCCCAGCTTTCGCTGTATAAAGATATATCGAGTGTCTCTGCGTAGCTCGACGCGTCTCATTTTATAACGCCGCAGGGCAATGTCATCGTCCATCACGATGCTTCACTGTAGCCATCATCCGATGCCAATTTTGGTAACCATCGTCCAGCCCTAATGTCCATGTCAAAGACATACACAGGATCTTAACTATGTAAAAGCATGTGAAACTGTTAGTAAGACATTTTGGCAAACATTTGAAGTTGCTAACAACAGGGTTTCATGGAAAAAATATTGTGCACTGTCCCTTTAAGACAGGTCTGCCTGAAAGCAAAGTGAATCGAGCTGAACCTCAAAATGGAGGAAGACTCAGAGTAAAGAGTGTTCTGACTAAAGCTAATACAAAGACTGAGAGCTCAAGACAGTCGCCCTATGGATTTTACCAGCGTCAGCAATGGAAACCACAAAGCCTGACAAACAAACACAATTTGAACGACCATTTCACACTGAATACTGACTAGCCATCTGTCAGAAGTAGACAACAACATGTTGAAACCACAGATGACTTGGCTTGTGGTTACAGTCCGTGTGTACTAGCCAGCTATTAGGAAAAACAGGATGAGATGCATATGGATTCTATCTGTGAAAACAGATCTCCTCTGTCTTTCCTCTGAATATGTAAAAGATTGCTGTAAGAGAAGAGCCGAGTACCGTCCACCGCTGAGGAGATGCTTGTATGTGAATCAGCAGGTTGCTTCTAGCACAGTAGTCACACTATAAGCAGTGGGGTTTGCATCTGCGCGATTTTAGGGAATGGCCTTCCTCACTTTATTCTCATCATATGTTTCATACCAAAAGCAAGAAGAAAATGTGAACATAAGAAAGTGAAATATGCTGAATGAAATGAATTGTTTCTATGTCTGCCTACTAACACTATTTATCAAAGCCTTGTGGTAAACCATCTGCTTAAATGCGCTTTCATAACATTAACATTACCAGATCATTTGTTAATTTCGCTCATTTGTACTTGATATTTAAAGGGTAAGTTCATCCAAAAATCTAATTTGAGTGATTTTTTACTCGCCCGCTTGACGTTAAACATGTTTGGAGACCTCCCGGCGTCTTCGGAGCACAAATGAATATATTTAAGTGACATTTGAGAGATTTCTATGTCTACTCCAGACATAATGGTTATAGTTTTTGTCAAGGTCCAGAAAAGTACTAAAATCCGCTCATAGCGGCTCGTTCAATGGACGAGAATGTGCGAAAAACAAAACATAATAACGACTTTAATCTATATATTCGCCTCTGTCTTTTCAGTGTGTGGCGCGTGTTGAGCGGTACTTTCCTGGAAATGTTTGACAACAACTATAACCATGATGTCTATGAGGAGGCCTGGAAATCTCTCGGATGTCACCTAAATATTTTGATTTGTGCTCCGAAGACGCAGGGAGGTCTCAAAAACATGTTAAACGTCACGTGGTCGAGTAAAAAAATCTCACAAATTAGATTTTTGGATGAACTTCCCTTTTAATTTCATGCATTCTGACAGCATTATAAAAAGGCATTATAATATTTGATATATCTAATGTTGCTTGATATTATATGGCTTATACTTAATGTAAAGTTTTTTCCACTAAGATTTACATTTAAGGAGGAAGCAGAGTGAAATTTAAGGATTTTAAATGAATGTAGAAGTACAGCTGTGTGCTTAAAACCACATTAAGAATTCGTAACTATTTTACGAGCTGGCTAAATTGTACAAATTCGTACGATGTGAATCGTACAAAAATCTACGATTATTTGAAAAAAGCCACATCGAAGCCCCTCCCCTTACTCGGCCCTTAAACCTTTACCATGACTGCCGTGAAAGCAAATCGTACAAACATTTATGATTAAGATTATACGAATTCATACGTATTAGCCATCACGTAAAATAGTTACAAATTCACTTTGCTACTGTATAGCAATGCCCTGGAAACATCCCACAACCAAACATCATTCATGCTTTCCTTTAAAAGGTACTAATAGTATAAACAACAGTATCAAATTGTGTCTGCATGTTAAAAAACAATTTAAAAAAACATTTAAAACTTGAAACTGTTTGCTGGTTTAAGCTGCGCCACTATGACGTGCATTGGAAATGTTTCTAGAGCAGATCAATCTCAGAAATATGTCAGCGGAGAGATTCACACTCAATTCAGTCCAACTCTGGGCTGTGATCGCAGGCCAGAATTGATACCATTCCTGTGAAGCAGCCTCCATTATGGGGGCAAATCCTGTTATCCTCACAAAACACCCAAATTCTGTAGCTTCCGGAGGGAAGTGAATCTGGACCCAACAGATGATCCTATAAACTCAGGCCCTTCAGATCCGATAACCGGGTTAAATTGAGCATTGTTCATTTTTTATTTAACTAGGTTATTCAATGTTATTGTTATCAGAAACATTTAAGCAAACTGTATTATATTTATCAATACTGATCAGTATTTAGCAATATGAATAACATATATGTAGACAAATTTGTATGAACATTCACAGAACAGAAACAGTACAAAAGTTAAAATCTGCAGTTTGTCTTTCAGTGACATTGACTTCACGGTACCAATGCATATTGAAGCGAAACAAGAGGTATTGTGTTTAAAGTACATGTAAACGTCAATCCTTGGTTATATTTATCATTAGTTACACTTTAATCTGGAAGGATGATCAGAGGTTCCGATTGAAAAAAAGTGCAACATCCCTCATACGTTTTCAATTACTGTCACAGTCGTTCCACGGCTAAATTTAGCAAGGACAGTTATCTAGACTCCTGTAGCCGTATCCATCACGGATCTCTCTGAATAATGGTGAGATCTCAGCTGTGGCTGTTTTATTTTAGACGGGGAAGCTTGCACACTGACAGACCTTTTCTTGTTTGAACAATTCTTATAAAACACCATGGACCTTAGTTAAAGGATCAAACAAATGGACAAAGGAATCAGTTGTGTATGTATTGATCAATATGAATCGGAATGAGGAAGTCCTGATTTATAACATAACTCTAAATAAACACTGTAAAAAAATCCCCTATTTCAAACTTAAGTTCAAAAGCTGACCTAAATAAAGTTAAATCAAATCGGCTTTCAATATCAAACGACTTGATGAAAATGCAAAACATCAATCTACAAAAGGACTAAGAAGGGGCGAAACAAACTCAGGTGGACTGAGCTCGATTCCACTAGATTCATGCCTTCAGGGTATTAAAATTCCACTGCGGCAGTCCGTTTGCCCCCACCGGAGCAGAAAAGACATCCCCTGCCAGAAATGACGTGGCCTGGTGCAGTTTTCATCCCTCGCTATGTTCCCACAAAAGGCCTTTAAGCTTCGCCACTAAAAGTCAGTGTAAACAAACAGCCGATCACAACCGGACACTGTGTAAACCGCTGCGAATTAAATACAAGAGACCGGACAAACAGCGATGAATGTGGTGACTGAGAGATTGGGTTTTATATCCGGGCAGATCCACATTCTCAGCATTAGCCACCGCCCATCGATTCAACAGTGCCCCGTCACCCCATTCATTTCAACAGTGTGCTTACTTCAGCAAACCTCGGCTTGTGTTATATCCCCGGATCATACTCTCTCAAACTCGCTTTACTCTTCTAAATCTCCGTCTTAGCCTTCGAATCACCCTCTCTCTCCGTAAAATCCATTTTTTCATGTCTCGCTGTTTTCATAAGCTCTCGAATGTTAAACGTTTCCATCATCAGTAGGAAGGGCAACGCCATAAAAATAGAAAGCAATCAATATGAAAACGCTGAAACGTTGGTGGTTCTGAGCCGTCGCCTCTGTTAAAGGAATTGATTCATGCGTTTACAATATTTGACTTTAAACATATTTCAATGTAGACTGCACTGTACTGTAAATGCATCTGTTCGCTTTACTCTAAAGTACTTAGTCATCAATAATCAAATAACACTTTGGGATTATGGATGAAACAATACACAGATTGGTTGAACTTTATTTTACAGTACTGTATGTGCACTTAACCAACAGAACACTAGTAAAGTCATGTTCTTAAAGGTATAGTTCACCTAAAAATAAAAACGGTGTCATCATTTATTGTACGTCATGTCAATCAAAACCTGTATAAGACTCTTTCTTCTGTGGAACACAAAAGAAGAATTCTTATATTTTGATAAATGTTTCAGTGGTTTAGTCTTCATACGGTGGAAGTGAATGGCGGTCAATGTTGTTCAGTTATCAACGTTCTTCAAAATATGTGAGTAAATTATGAAAGAATGTTCATTTTGGGTGAACTATCACTATAATATGGGTTTATGGCTGGGTTTAGGGCTAGTAATAACAAAGTTACACAGGAAGTACATAAAGAGAGCTGTAAAATAAAGCGTTGCCCAACTTACCCACCGTGTCATAACCAGTTGTTTTGTAAACTGTAATTGTATTTGTGCTATTTATTGAGTGTTATAAAACACACCATGCCTATTAAACCCTATAACTGACTAGTACAATAAACACTTTTCTGACTCTGACTTTATTATGTGTGCGTACTTTGTGCTTGTAGATCTGACATACTCTCGTCTTAAGCGATAAATGATCCGGGTGGGAAGACAAAGACGTGAGAGAAACTCAAATCAGTCACTGAAAAAATTATTTTGTGGTATAACCAGCTAAATAGTACCAACATCATACTGGATTTCTGAAACAAAACATTAAACTAAGATGAATAAATATTAGCACCATGAATAATCCATTTTAAATGTAATATTTTATATGACCAGCCAGTCCCACATACATACTAATACAACTGGGTAATTTATGAAGTGAAAAAGTGAGTCATTATATTCTGCTATTCTATTGAATCCACCCATCCAGATATTTATGAAATCATCTATTTATGTGTTCCAAGTCACGTAGGTTTCGCCAAGAAACAAGGGACAAGGGTAAACTGTTTCTTAAACTGCATGTTATAAGCATTTCAAAGATAATTTCATGTTGAAAATAACCACATTCTCTGCACTATCAGTCCTCGAAGGACATTAATAATGATGTTTTATTAACAAAGTTCGGGTGGAGCATGTGCATATAACTAACCCGGCTGGTTTCCTATAACCAATCTCACCAATCTTCTTTTTAGCTTGGGAGAAAACCCCTACAAACAGACAAGACTCCTTATGGTCATTCTCTCTACATTTTGCAGCTTCCTCCACCCCACTCCTCACTATCAGCCCGTTCGTACCGCAGTATAACGGGGGCACGGCCTGAGTCCGGGCACATACCGAGCTCTTGGCCCTCTCACCGGACAAGGGGCGGGCGCTCCGAGTTCAGAGGAACTACCAAGCTCGGAGCCCTCTCCCTGGGACAGCACACCAGATACGCATACTATCCGTCCATCATTATCTGACTTATTATCTGCGAGGCGAACTCGTGAAATACTCATTCATGCGACATTTAAATCGCGATCGGCACTATTATGTTGCAGCTCATTGGATCGATAGCCTCTGCAGAGGCTATTCCAATACAGTTCAAATTTGCCCCACTACTAGTGGGTGCGGGGAAATAAATCTGCCCCCAATTCCCTAATCCCCGTTACAAAAAACATATTTTATTTCCCTGAGATACATGCAACCGAGAAGACCAAATTCAGTACAAATCACTTGAGTAGGTACAGCCATGCGTCTAAACGCGCCATGATCTGAGCCGGTTTCATTATATTAGGGTGAGATGAAATAAAAATGGTGCTCACTACCATCTTTGCCTGAATGTTTTAAGGACTTTCAATTCCGCGGAGGCTCAATACAACCTGACCTAAATGGTAAAATTGTGCATTTCACATACATTTTTTTGTAACTGTGTCATTTCCCTGCGTATGTGGGTACTTGCGTAAATCTGTGTCCCTAATTCTCTCAGATTGTTACAGATTACAGCGTTTACAGGGATTTTGACTTCACCCGTGGTCTGTCAGAACCAACAGGTAATGCCCAAGAATGCCCGGCCACCGTCATTGTTTCTAAATATATCGATGTGCTGATTCAATGTCTTGTCCCTTTAGCTGTGAGGCTGTGTGGCCGACTATTTCTTTGAATGCACAGCCTGCCTGCCAAAATATGCCCTTTGTCCCCTCTAGACATGGTGAGGGTATCCAAGGTCTTCATTTACTATGTTAAATCACCAAGGGATGGAGACTGGGGCCATATGCCTTTGAATATGTTGAGGGATTTTTTTGTATGCCCACGACTAAATTTTATATTAGCATTTTAAACTACAGGTGAATTCCCAAAGTGTTGGTAAAAAATACATGTGTAAATACAATTTTGATACTACTGCAAATATAAATCAAGTTAACAAATAACACAAATGAAAAACAATAAAGAAGTAAATCAAGATCAAGAAAATATGAAAATCTGGCATCTGTCACAGGATTATTACATATTATCAAATGCTTAAAAATACTGACTGATGCTGTCATGGGAAGTTAAATGCACAGAACCTTCCTTTTCTCCTTAGGCATCTATTTTTCATTTGTGTTTTACTTTTGACATCCCTGCTACTAAGGGTGCCTTCATATTTGTAGTTCGGTTCATTCGGTTATTTTGGTCAATTTAGTCCTGGTTCGCTTAGCGTTAAGACTGGCATTTTAACAGTGAACTTAAAGATATCGAACGTAACCGTTTTCGTGTAAAGTCGCAACGTGATTTCACAGCTTTTATTTTTGATATATGAAATCGGAACTTACCGGACATCCAAAACAATGCTGTGTGCTGGGTCATACATTCTCAACGCAAAGTGTTTAAAACAGTCAAAACGGCACCAGGAATTCCTCACTTTATATTACCAAATCACTTTTTGGTTTTTAATCAACTACACATGACATTTGTGAACACACCCTAACTCTCTCTCACATTTGTGAGATTTATCAGCCATGTTTGGGTTCTTTAAATGTGTTATTATAGCATGGTCAGGAGCTAGCATGAATTAACCTAGCTAGGTTTTTGGAATCCAGCACGGAGGATGAACATTTAGGAGTGTGTGATATTTTTCTCTAAATCCCTAAAATCAGCTGACAGGCAAGCACACGCTTCATGTTGCAGGATTCAGAATTAATCATAGCAAATGTTACTGTGGATGCGAGCGAGGCTAAGCACACAGCCAGATGGACGTCACAGGGACGTTGAGAACTCACTGTGACTCCAGCCCCCCCACCCCCATCCACAAAGCTCTACACCTCTAGTCTGGTTGACTTCCAACTCAACGTCACATTAGAAATCTGTGCAGATGTAAACATAAATAATCCTAATCATGTTTTTTTTTAAATCGCAGCGAGTTGGGAATTTGCCATATTTGTCTCACATTTACTGTATGAACGAGCTACACCATAATAATATTTTCCATAGGAAGACATTCAGATTGAAATCTCACCTCTCCTCCCCTGTGTCAGATATTTCAGAGCATTCAACCGACACCCACACTAAGAAAATCATTTCCCATGCATCCCTGTGCCTTTCTCCACTTACAGGAGTCCCCGTCAAAGATGTAAATATACATTTTCAAAAGGGATTACAGCACAGATTTAATAAGAAGCCATCACAATATTCAGTATTAGCATCCAGCACGTATAGAAAACATAAACTGAATATAACCAAATCAGTGAGGATGCATATCATTTACAAAAGTATTTAAATACATACTACCAGTTTCATGCACTGGGAATGTCGGACTCCGGCAGGGCTGCCCTTTGTCACCGGTTCTGTTCGTAAGTTTTATGGACAGAATTTCTAGGCGCAGCCAGGGGCCGGAGGGTGTCAGGTTTGGGGACCACACGATCTCGTCTCTGCTATTTGCGGATGATGTTGTCGTGTTGGCCCCTTCAAACCAGGACCTTCAGCATGCACTGGGACAGTTTACAGCAGAGTGTGAAGCGGCTGGAATGAAAATCAGCACCTCCAAATCCGAGGCCATGGTCCTCAGTCGGAAAAGGGTGGCTTGCCCACTTCAGGTTGGTGGAGAGTTCCTGCAGTAATGCGGTCGATGTACCGGTCCGTCGTGGTGAAGAAAGAGCTGAGCCGCAAGGCGAAGCTCTCAATTTACCGGTCAATCTACGTTCCTACTCTCACCTATGGTCATGAGCTTTTGGTCATGACCGAAACGACAAGATCCCGGATACAGGCGGCTGAAATGAGCTTCCTCCGCAGGGTGGCTGGGCGATCCCTTAGAGATAGGGTGAGAAGCTCGGTCACCCGGGAGGAGCTTGGAGTAGAGCCGCTGCTCCTCCACATCGAGAGGGGTCAGCTGAGGTGGCTTGGGCATCTGTTACGGATGCCTACTGGACGCCTTCCCCGGAAGGTGTTCCGGGCCCGTCCGACCGGGAGGAGACCCCAGGGAAGACCTAGGACACGCTGGTGGGACTATGTCTCCCGGCTGGCCTGGGAACGCCTCTGTGTCCCCCTGGAAGAGCTGGAGGAAGTGTCTAGGGTGAGGGATGTCTGGGGATCTCTGCTTAGACTGCTGCCCCCGCGACCCGGCCCCGGATAAGCGGTAGAAAATGGATGGATGGACTACCAGTTTCCAGGGTTAATATATTGACAGAACAAATGCATTATGTTTCACTTTTGCTGTCTGGGATTAATTATGTTTTTACAACACAGATTCAGAAAGCAACGATCATCAAAGTTTTTTACGAACTCGATTATGATTTACAGATGTCACAAATGTACTTAATAGATATTTTAAGCGAGTAAACTGGATCTTTATGATTCTTCATGAAAGGATTGTGATGAATGACCTTGATTGAAGAACAACTCTAAAAATAGATTCAATCTCAGTAATGCAATGATGTCCTCTTACAGACGCTACATGTTAACCTATGGAACAATTTAATAACGTAGCTCACTTCCTGCAAATCAACTTGGTGCAGACTCAACAGAATCCATTCTAAGGTTTCAACTGTGACAGATTGTCATTTCTCAAGCGCGCGCGCCGATTTGATCTTTAAGCATATGCCACGGTCACCCCCATACACATCATGGATTCCAAAGTATCTACACTGTTATTGTTGTTTTTGTTATTTTAAAGCTGTATTATACAACAATGTATTGTGTGATATTATTATTATAGCATTTCCGCCAATTTTAAATGGAATAAACAGAAAGCAGAGCACTGTCGCTGAGCGTGCGGGAAACTGATGTGTAACCAATCACTCGCACAGCCCCTGCCACTAGTGGACCTTGAACCTGGCGTCAGCCCGGCATGGGAGTCGGTTGCGTCTGCCGCTAGAGCACCTCTTGAGGTCGGGAAGTGCAGCTTCCCTGAGACCTGCAGAGCTCTCTCTCTTGCTAAAACTATTAACAGCTTTACAAAATCTGACTTCTGAAATACGTGAGAAGAATTCACTTTTTTACCACCACCACGGCCGAGTTAACCACCACTACTTATTTACATTCCTCGGAATACACGGAATAGAAAAATCTCTTACGTTTGACATTTTATTCCGCAGTAACGGTATATTCCGTCATTCTTCCAATCCAAAGTGAATTCAGCTGGTCACCAGCTGCTCAACCACAGCCATCCATACATCTATTTCGTCCCACAACATATTGAAACCATTTTAAACCCCTTCTCTACACTTGCTCATGTTGGGTTTGTTTCCAAACACAAACAGGTTCTCACAGGTTCTCTTTTTTTTGTCCAACTAGATTTAAGATAAACTTGTTCTGAATAAATGGTTGCCTGGAATCCATCTACTGTAAATTGGTTTTGAGATTAAACGGGATCACAAATATTCACAGACATAGCGCCTGTGTCATTCTTCTGTTTACTGGCAATATTAGCCCAGTGAACTAAACAGAAATGAATGGAAGGACTGTTGCCAAAGACCTTTCAATGTAGGCCATCAGGAGAGAAACGTTGAAACTTATATTAGCAGAAGAGTTTCCTGATGGGAAATTCCAGCAGGTCAGAACCCAGCGGGATTTCCTCTCTGAAAATTCATTTTTGTATAATGCAATTCTGGATGAATTTTCCTTCGTAATATCGAATCATCATATAATGAAATGAGCCCTCAATGGCCTTTTGGTGCTTTCAAGCATTTTACCAAAGATTAAACCTTTTCATTATCAAATGTACAGCAAACCTGGTGAGGGCAGGTTTTTTGAAGGTGAATTGCTTGGAAATAGAAATAAATCAAAGACTAAAACTACATGCTGTATCTCCCCAAAACTTATTTGACTTTGGCGTCCATTTGGTTTTGTGTAGCCTGCAAGATTTCGATCCTGAACGGTTTTACTGTTTCTATGCAGTGTCCGCCTCTAGCGCACTGTTGATGCCCCACATAAGTAAATCAACACTTTACCGGCCTTAAAAACCATAAGCTGGCAAAAAGAAAGAATATTTTTTTCAGCCTGGTTTCATTTCCAGTTTAGTATAGAATATAGAATCACAATTTCTGAAGTTAGGAGAGCTTTGTGCATTTCTTTTCTTAACCATCTGCAGATTTAAATAGAGCAAACAATCCATTTGGTAGATTCAGAATAATTTGATTAAAAAGATCAAGAAACCAAAATGTATTATCAGTATTTTGTCCAATGCCAAACAATGTATGAAAGCTGTCAAACTAAAAATGTTAAATCACTGTGGGAAAAAAGTTCCCACTTTTAATTGTTTACACATTGGAGCCCTAAGTTTAGCTTTCTTATAGAAAAAAAACAGATGAATTGTAATGGTTTAAAAAAGAAAAAGAAAGTTTTAACCATTCTAATCCGCTGTTAATAAAGCTCAATTCCGGACAGACACGTAACTTGAGAAAGTTGTGGCCTGGATCTTATCAGAGCTAGGAGGCAGACATGTTTGCACTCCTGTACTCCTGTCATGGGTCAACAGGCCGGATAGGAGCCGCCTTTGTTATTAATATCTGCCACTTACGGACCCGCAAGAAAGAAAAGTAGAGAGCCATGATCTGAATCAGCTGCTTTTCACAAACAGCCTTGAGTCCATCAAAAGATGAGCCAAAGATGAATCTACCCACACAGCCCTCACTGTGTCTGAAGAATCATAACGTTGTCTTTATGTTATTTAAAGAGTGCGCCTATGATTTAAGAAAGGTTTGCAGACCCTGCTGAAAAAAAAACCCAATAGAAACCATGACAGAAATTCTAATGCTTTCCATTAAAATACCATTATGTACCATTTGCCTTTTCCATAAAACATTATTAATTCAAATTCATTTTTGTAGAGTGTTTCCAATAGGATTTAATGGTGTTCAACTATTGTAAACTATTTGCTGACTGAATGAATGATTGGCAGATGAAATAAACATGTGCTATACCGATTTGTTAACCTGTGTCCTATTTCTTTGGTTAAAATATTAAAAATTATGCATTAGATCTACTGTATATCTATCTTCTTTAGAAGAATGCTCTATGAGTAAGATCTAGCTCGGCAAGCTCAAGTTTCAGAGTATCTTCCCCATCCCATCTTCAAGACGGATAGCTGTGGATGATTAAAACTGACCTGATTCAGAAGGAATGCAGGATTCAGACTGCAAACTCTAGAGATTTAAACCCCTGCAGGTAAGTTTGAGGTCTGGACTTTGCACCACACATTTAGGGAAACGTTTTTTTATTTTATAGCGTCTGCTACCCCACGTGAACTGTGAATTTCCAGTCCTCGCTCTGGTTTCCTTGTCATTTCTTGGCACTTGAATGCAAACAGGAGAGTTGTCTCTGGGGTTTGTGAGCACTTCCTTATGCTCAGAAGACCTCAACAAAAATGTAAGGGTTGGAGCTCTGCTGTACAGACAGACTTTTTGCAGAAGAGGCAATGCTTGTGTTTTGGCAATGGCAAACGCTTCTGTTCCTTTCCTTTGGAAAGAAATGCGACTCACACCGCACCAATGTGACACTAAGGCGATGCTTCCAGGAAAGCATATGTTAAATTAAATGGGATCTCTTTAATATCTCAGCTGTTTCTCCAAGCCAACGAGTTCAGATGAAAACTTTTGCGTAAGTCTCCTTTGCTCAAGTCTCATTTTCAGTTGCTGCTAATCTCTCACGTCTTTCAAGTTTCAGAAGAAACAGCAACAATATCTCAAACTGTGCTTAAGTTTTCCGAGATGCTCAAGTCAGCAAATTTCAAGATGAAGAAAAACATTTAGCCTGAAATTCTTCTTAGACCAAATGATCTGAGGAACATTACTATCCCGATGATTTCACATCTTTATAATGACAATTTAAGCAATAGTCACATTTGTGTCTATTTTTACTTTTCCCAATCTTTATTCATCCCTAAAGCTAAATTCTGTCATTTATGTGAGTAAGCAGAACTAAAAGTGAGGAATAATACTTTTCACCCAACAATCCTCCTATTTGTCATTTTATAAAAGAAAATGCTCATTTTGCTTTTTCTCTGCCGTGTGTACAGTACCTATAATATTTCCAGAATAATGTTTATGAAGTCAAATGTTTCAACACTGTAGCTTTTCTGCATTTTCTTGATTTAAATGTGTCTTAATTCCTGTTTGCAATCTTCTCTTTCATAAGGCCTATTTCACTATAGTATGCCAAATATAGTTTGTTTCATTATTTAAACCTTCGTAACTTGCATAAAAACAACAAGCAGGATCTGTAAGTGTGTTTTTCCTGTCTTTTCCTGCTGCAGTGTTACAAAAGACATCCTGTGATGCCCTGCAGTGAGATTCCTGTTGGTCCCACAAATGAACAGCGCCCAATTTTCTGTGTGTGCTTGTCTATAGCACTGCTGCGATGCTACATATTCGTTTTCGATTCAAATTGATCTTCAGAATGAAGAACCAAAACATTCAATCGTAAATAACAACCCAAACTTTGAATGTGGAATATGCACAATGTGTTTGTAGATGTGTGAAAATATAGATTATGGGTTGCTAGGTCTGCTGTTTGCCGTTGCACTTCATTTTAAAACCATTGCTACTGGTTGTTTTTTATTCCACGGTTAATGGTGGAAAGATCTGGTTCATCTGCGGTCTTAAGCTCTGAAATTTTGTGGGTTATTTCTACCCAACACGAAAGCTCGCGCTTAATAGTGACGATGGCGGAGAGAACCAAACGGTCTAAAGTATGCTGATATTTCACTCGAGTGGATGCTCGTTGCAATAAGATTTTTGCTTGTAAGAGCGTAAATGCAAGCAATCTGTCAAAACATCTTTCAAAAATGTGAAGAAATGCAAAGTTTTCGACTGCCTAACACTAGTTCATCGTCCACCTCCTCTGGTGCGTATGCTAGGCTAGAAGTCTTCCCAAATAACAACGACATAAACATCGCATAAGGTTTCTTTAAATTAGTATGTAATCATTTAATAAACACACATCACATTAACAAATTGCCAACATATTAAGCAGTAGCCTAAATATATCTTTTACATAAAAAAATGCCTTCACGGTACTGCATTTACAAATAGATGAATAATAATAAACTATGCGTATTAAGAAATAATAAAGCAGAGATAACCTAAAAATGAATTTGTAGTGATGAAATACATTAAATTTTTTTGTGTATATTGCAAAAGGTTCCAAGCCTGTGTAACTTTTAAGCCCAAACAGAGTTAATTTATGTGAATGTGTTAACGTTAGCTAGTGAGAGGGAATTTTCAACCAGGGAACACACGATAAGCCAAGAGAGGTCCCGACTTCTGCCAGAAAAGGTCAAATATGTCGATTTTTCTCCAGAAGAACGGTTAAATACTGTTAGTCCATTTGCAGCCTGTCTGCATGCCCCAACTGTGTTCCTTTAAACCACTGTACATTCTTTTACAGGAAAATTGTGAATTCTGTTCTCAATTTGTTACTTTTTTTTCATAAACACAACAAAATGTACCGATAAGATTACCGTTAAAGTACCGGATCGATAAGTGGTATTGATAAAAGTAGTAATACTGTTAAAACCTTTACGATACTGTGATGAGGAAGGCGGGACGAGAGCCGTGAGGCGGGGCCGGTGGCGTGAGTAATAGATAAAATCAGCTGTGCGCCCACCGGTCCCGCATCTCTCACGGAGGAGATCGGGAGCTTAAGGGGACGAGCGGCAGGACTGTTGACGAGAGAGGACCGGGCCGGACATTTGTTACGTTTATGTTCTTGTTGCATTTTAAGATCGTTTGATTGTCTGTTTATTTAATTAAAGTTTGTTAAATCTTCGCCGGTTCCCTCCTTCCATCCCTTTTATGGCTCTTTGTTACAGATACCCATCTCTATGTGTAATGTATATTACACTATGTGTAACCAGTAAAATATGTATTTTAAGATGATTTATTAACCCTGGTAGGTGTAACAGTACGAATTCTGATTGAAAAACACTGATTCAAAACCATTTCTTTTAATCTAATTTATCAGATTTTATTTTTAAGACTGCAGCCCTTTTTTTGTAGAAACCTGAGATGCATTTCGTCATGAAGAGAGCCGATGTAAACTGATAGGTGACCGGTCAAAAGCTACCACCTCCACCACACTTAAGGATCATTAATCTTGAAGAGGTAATAAGTTATACAGATCAAATATCCCTGTGCTTTCTTCAGATTGGCGGCCTAAACATTCTTTGCGACCGTTCTTGTTTGATATTTGAGAATATTCTGATATCCTACTCTATCCCGACTGGCCTTGCAACACCTTGGTTTTGCCCAACTTCAAAAGCCTGTCTTTTGTGAAGCCTACGGCTCTCCACACATCAGAATTCTTTAAAACAAAAATGACAATCATCGAACCAAAGAATGAGGTCGGTAGTTGGGGACCCCATAACACTTTTTGTATATTTCCTTTGAAAGAAAAGAGCCCAGAGCAATACAGAATCTAAGACCCAGAATTCACAACCACAGCTCCACCCATCCACCATCTTTTTACACATGCTCTCAAGACAATTTGATCTCAACGCTTGATGTATCCCACCAGGTTCTGTTTATCTACAGCTACTTGTTCAGTTCTCTGCTGACCCTGCTGACCACAGTTTTGTTTTCTGTTACAGTTTCACTGATACAGAGGCTTAGCGCCACATGGAGGAATACCAGGAAGAGGAATGCCAGTTTGCTCCAACATGGACAGCCTCACTCTGTGAGGTAATAAGGTCAACTATGTGGGTTTAAAGCCTATTATGAACTTCACTTACAGGAAACAGAAGAGTTGTGTTTGGTTTTGGTTTGCGAGCACATAGGACGGAGATATTGTTTAGACTGAGGTTTAATGGTGAGCAGAGAGGAAGGCAGCGGTTTGCAGGGTCCACCCCTGGTGTTTATTCAAAGTAATAAGCATATAATCAAGCAAATGACAGAGCGTTGATACAGTAAACAAACACCTAAATGGAAATAATAGCATTTTAACCTTTTCTTTTCTGAATGTAGATTTGTAACTACTATATTCCGACCAATGAGACAGATTGTAAATCTTGGGACTGGCTTTGATTCAGTGATGTCTTACGGTAACATGCCTAATACTTACATAAAATGCACATGTGTATATGTTTTTTAAGGAGGGAATAACATATAATAATAATGTTTTTTAAATGGCTAGATACTGATATTGACATAAGAAGAATTAGAAATAATAAAATAATGTACAGTTAGCTCTTAGCTGTTCGCAGGGGTCTTGTTTGACCCCCTTTTAACACAGATACACCCCCTTAGTTAGTAATTGGAGATGAAATTGCACCAGTAAAGTAGCACGGATGAGTGAACGGATATCACTTAATCCTTGGATGGTCACCATTGAGAAATATCGGACCATGATGGTTCCAACAACCAATCAGAATCAAGCATTCCAGAGAGCTGTGTAATAATAGACATTATAAATCCTGAGGGTGCACAGTTACACATCCTATTTAATTTTGCACAAAAGAAAACGACATTGGTAGACATGCAATCTGTTAAGTAAATAATTCAGCCAACATAAAAGAATTTCCAGTGGCAAAAAATATTATCCGTGACCCACTCATATGACAAAAGAAACATTTTCTGAGAATGATTATCCTAAAAACAACACTCCAGTAATAACACCCGTCCTGCAGGGGTGCTGAACCAACAGTGCCTTACCGAACACGTGCTCTCTGAAAAACACTTGCACCCAACATCTACAAGCCAGTTT
This sequence comes from Barbatula barbatula, assembly GCF_947034865.1. Classification (NCBI taxonomy): domain Eukaryota; kingdom Metazoa; phylum Chordata; class Actinopteri; order Cypriniformes; family Nemacheilidae; genus Barbatula; species Barbatula barbatula. Next base: position 14,022,517 of record NC_136785.1, read on the forward strand.
CATTTGAACACAAAGAGAAATGATACCTAGACTGTGTACCGTACACACAATATAAAAACACACTACAGGGATCTCAAATAGTTCGGGACGTGTACCATCCAGTCAGGTACGAAGATGAGGATGAGCTCACACAATAAAAGAAGAGACTGAATGACACCTCTTGCCTCGCCCATCTCCGGCTATGATGCAAATGGAGAGGATGTCCATGGACTCTTATAAAGATTGGGATACATGGACCAGGGCAGAGAGCTGCAAATATTTGGCTTTTCACAAACATGTGATCATTCTTTCTATGGACGAATCATGAGAGCTGTGGTGGAGACTCCCTTGAACAGAGCAAACAGTGAAGAATACCTTGCACAACTCTCTGGAGGTCACAACAAAAACTGCAATCTACCGTAAGCACTGGACTACAGCAAACATGCATTTTTAAAGGATAGGCCTACAAAAGATATGCGTATTTACCATTTACATTTTAAAAGACAGATTTCGCTTGTCAAATACGATTATATCCAAATAAAACACCCACACATATCAAAGAGGAAGATCGAGCATCCATCCCAGACGCATTTGCGTCTAGTGCAACCATCCGCATTGAGTTTCAATAGAAGTTCCTTTCGAGTCTGTGCAGCGCAGTAAACGCGTCCTGAAACTGATGTGTCGGCTTTATTTCTCTTACCAGTCCGTTGAAGACGTCTCGTTGATCACGTCCTGGTAGGCTGTTAAGAGGGCCAGTCTGTTCTTGCTGAGATTCACAGCCATGTTGCTGCACTGCTCATCCAGACCAGTGTAGCGGTGATGATGGGAGCGCGCGAGAGTCACTGCAGAGAGTGAGGAGGAGAGATGGAACAAAGAGACGCCGCTGCCGCTCACTGCAGAGCCGCGCGGTCCTAGCGCCGTCGCGATAGATATAAACAAACATAGATAATATTACATATTATAAACGTGTCTGTTTTAAAATAATTATAAACGGGCCTCATTTCTTGTCATTAATAAACTACGATACTATAAAAAATATGCTTTCTGGTTTGGATCAAAAAAGACAATTTCATGTTTTGAATATTTAAATAACCTATTATGAAAGAATAAAGAGCCCTGATTTCATGTTATTAACAAACCATATATTATTCCATAGACACAACAATTCATTTTTACATTCTCATACCTATTCTAAAAACAATTAGCTAAAGGGATAGTTCACCCCCAAAGAAATCTGTCAATGAGGGATGAGATCTGGTTGGTTACTGACACATATTTTTTGTGTTTATCAGAAGAAAGAAATGTGTACAGGTTTGGGAAGATCTCTTCCCTTGAACTATCCCTTCGAAAGCCCTTGTGTGATATTAATGAATGACGGAATGTTCTAACCTTTACACATCGCTAAAATAGATGTTTTACACTATAAATGTTGAATGTGCCTATATTCTAAAAACGAACAGCACTCAATATAATATATTGAATGAAATAATGTTGTTTCAAACTATTAAAAATTACTAAATCATAATGCTAAACCTAAATTCAGATTTGAATCACACATTTAAATCCCCAGAATCAAAGTCCGAAACATTAAGATAAAACAAAAGTGACAAACCAATTCAGAGCGACGTGCATAAATCAATGGCATGATCTGTCCCTCGATCTGCTGTGTCTCTGAGATAAGACGCTAAGAGGATTTTGTGATTAATATTTCCTCTATGATTTGTGGCATGGGGGATGCATACTGTATACGGGGCAGAGGGAGCTGTGCAGTTGTCTACCTATTGGGACGGTGAGTATATCATGGTTGTCTTTGAACAGAATGCTCAGGTGTTGAAGCAGCTGAACATCATCTTTCAGGGTAAACATGAACTTTTCACTCTCTACCATCCAAGCTGTTGACAGCTGATCTTTATTCATTTTTTAAAAATCATGGTGTTTGACTGTATGTTTGAGTGTAAAATGTAAAGTAGAGAGAGTGCTCCAGGGTCTATAGTCAAAACTGCTTCTGTCAAACTGTCCTTGGAACACTTAGCTGGCAGAAGTTGTCAAGTCTTATGCAGTGCTGATGCCACAGTGCATTAAAGCAACAGAAGTTATCTAGGTCATGGTAGAAATACCAAGATTGTGGACAGATATAATAATAACAGATGCATGTAAACTTGTAGGACAATGTAATAAGATGAATGAAAATGAAAATCCTGTCATCATTTACACATAGTCGTTACGAAACTCTATGAATTTCTTAGTTCTGATAAATACAGAGAAATATATTTTGAAGAATGCTTGTAATCAAACAGTTCTTTGCCACCATTAACAACCATAGTAGGAAATATTGCTTTATAATTTTGTTCAGTTGAACACAAAATAAGATATTTTTAAGAACTTAGGAAAGCAAACAATTCTGGGGCACTTTTGACTGCCATTGTAAATTACTACTGTTAACAAAATCTGTAAAAAAGGGAAATTTTCGATAGAAATATATTGTGAAATTACAGGATATAAGGATATACTGTACATAAATAGTTTTCCTTGTTTTTCTTGTAAGTTTGCTGTCTTTTTCTGTCATTTTCGAAAATTTGTGCAAAATAACAGAAAAAAGGTGGTGTGCTGCATCACAATCTCTAGCGGAGCGACGCTGTCAGACGTGAGCGCTAGAGCGAAATTGTAACCTTTCAGAGGTGAGGTAGGGGGTCCCAGAGCTTGAAACAGGTGGGGAGCCCCTTCCACCTGCCATCACGGGCAGAGGCTTAGATTCTCTAACGGCGAGAAGCTGCCCGGTACCGTAAGGGCCACTGAGAAAACACACTACGGAAACCACTATTAAGGCTATATTCATATATATTATTTAGATGTTCAAACATTTGACATTGACAAAATACACATCAGACATTTTCTGCATTTCTTCACAGTTGTCATTCATTTGGAGGAAGGAGGAACATATCTTTGAGGAAACTACCTTTTCAAGGACTTTAGAAATGGAAGGTAAATTCAATAAAGGTCTATAGTTAGCTATGTCCCTACGGTTAAATTTAGGTTTTTGACAAGGGGCCTAATAACTTTAGGGACATATCCTAATGACAGAGATGAGTTAATAGTAAGAAGTAGAGGATCTATTCACAGATTCAAGTCACTGATGTTTGCATACAGGACTATCACTGGATCTGCGCCAGCATACTTTCACACCCTACTACACTCCTACACCCCATCAAGAACCCTGCGTTCAGGAAACGAGCAGCGCCTTTTAATGCCTAAATCCCTTTCCCCCTCATTCTCCTTCAGTACTCCTTCCTGGTGGAACATTCTTCCCAATGCAACCACATCTCTCGCAACCTTCAAAAAACTACTTAAAACACACCTCTTCTCGCAATACTTGACAGACATATGAGAAAAAAAGAAAAGTACACTAACCCTCTTCTCTCAACAGGTAGTGGTCTAGCTTTTTTTGAAACTAGTAACTTTGTATTAGCACCTATTGTATTATTGCTCCTGTATGACATGTCGCTTATTGCTCCCCAAACTCTTTGTAAGTCGCTTTGGATAAAAGAGTCTGCTAAATGACTAAATGTAAATCTACATTTCGTTGCACTGTACTTGTATGTGTGTAATGACAATAAATTGAATCAAATCAAAATCAAATAATTTCAGGGAAGAGCGCTTTTAATAAACTGGTAAGAATAGGATCTAGCATGCATGTTGTTGACTGAGATGATCTAATGATTTTAGATAATTCAAGAAACATTTCAAGTTATACAGGTGAAAACACAAAAGACAGACACACACGAACACACATGCACACACACAATTTTGTAGTGAAGACATATCAATCTTGTAGTGAAGACGTGTCAATTCACTGCGTCCTTCTTTATCTCATCCCTTGTCAGGTCACCGCTTCCCATTCTCAGCTCTACCATCATTTCTGGGCATGAACTGCATCCTTCTTGCATTGGTTTCCTTGGAACAATGAGACAAGACTGGCTGAGAGTACTTTTCTGTCCTCTTTGATGCAACAAGTACATGATTTGTTATTCGAAGTGTTCCTGGTTCAACTAATGCAGCCTAAACCATGTAGGGAGTTTATAGGTAATAAGCAAGATTTTAAAGTTAATGTGGTGCTTTATAGGTAACCAGTGCAAGGTTGACAGAACCAGGCTAATATGCTCATAATTTTTGTACGTGTAAGAACTCGAGCTGCAGCGTTTTGGAACAGTTGGAGTTTTTGTAATAAGCCTGCAGGGCACCCACCTAAAAGTGCATTACAGTAATCTAGTCTTGACGTCATGAATGCATGAACTTCTCTGCATCTAATTGTAACAGCATATGGCGTAGTTATATTCTTAGTAGTTATAAAACGGGAAAAAGCTATTTTAGGTGTTGGCAGCATGGCTCTCAAATGACAGATTATTATAGAATAAAATGGCAAGAGTCTTTGCTTGACGACGAGGGTTTTATGGAACAGCCGTCAATAGTTAAGCAGTATTCTTGGTTGTTATGTATGACAGTTTTTGGTCCAATAAGTAACACTTCTGTTTTGTCCGAGTTCAGTAATAAAAAGTTCTTACTCATCCAGTTTTTTATATCGACTATGCATTCCATTATTCGATGGAACTCCTGTGTGTCATGAGGCTTCGAGGAAATATAAAGTTGAGTATCATCAGCATAACAATGAAAGCTAACTCTGTGTCGCTTTATTAAATCTCCTAGACGTAGTATGTATACTGAAGAGCAGGGGCCCCAAGACTGAGCCCTGTGGTACACAGTACTAGACTTGCGATTTGCGTTACACCTTATTGTTTATTGCTACAAATTGAAAAGTGTTGGCTATATAAGGTTTAAACCATTTCAAAGCTATTCCCTTAATGCCGATGTAATTTTCAGGTCTATGTAGGAGTGTGCTGTGGTCAACGGTGTCGAATGCAGCACTAAGATCTAGCAGCACCAATAACGAGATACATCCTTGGTCAGACGCCAAAAGCAAATCATTTGTAACTCTGATTAAATAAGTCTCTGTACTGTGATGCGCTGTATATCTAGACTGGAAATCTTCATTGATGTAATTCCTTTGGAGGAAGGAACATAATTGAGTTGGAACAAATTTTTCCAGAAGATATTAGATATTAAAGGTAAATTCCATATAGGTCTGTAGCTCTTTGACAAGTGGCCTTATAACAGCCACCTTATATGCTTTAGGCACATGTCCTAGTGTCAGAGATGAGTTAATAATGCTAAGAAGAGGATCTATAATTTCTGGGAGCATCTCTTTCATTAGATTTGTGGGTATAGGGTCTAGAATGCATATTGTTGATTTAAATGTCCTGTAGATTTTAGACAGTTTATTGTGATCTATGGTAGAAAATAATTGCAGTTTCTCCTTAGGGGCGCTGTAGTTAGTTGTTTGTCCGATGGGTTTCACTTCTGTTTGCATTGTTATGAGTTTTCTCTGATATCTTGGATTTTATTTGAGAAATGGCACATAAATTAATCACTTCTATGCTGATATCCAGAATCAGACGCCCTGTATTGCTGACGATACATTTTTTGTTAATTTAGCTACTATGTTAAATAAAAACCTAGGGTTCTGCTGTTTTTCTTCTTGTGTTCATTATACCAGGGTGTTGGGCTGTAATTTTGTAATCTTCTTTAAGCGCAGAGGAGCAACTGTGTCCAGCTTTTCCAAGAAGGTGGAGTTAAAATTTTCAATGGTAATGTCAAGATATTCAACGTTATTACTCAGGCTTGAGATTTGAGACAATTCAGGCATACTATTGAGAAACGCACCTTTAGTAGTTGAAGTTATTGTTCTACCATATTTGTAAAAAGGAGTTTGATTTGTAGTCATAGGCCAGTGAAGCGAACATAATACCAGATAATGATCTGAAATGTCTTCGCTCTGCTGAAGACTTTTAATGTCGTCCACATTTATAATGTAAGACAGTATTAAATCTAAAGTATGACTACGAAGGTGAGTGGGTCCTGACAGATGTTGTCTAACGCCCATGGAGTTAAGAGTGTCTTTGAAAGCCTTTCCTAAAGCATCTGTATCGTTATCTACATGAATGTCACCAACGAAAAGGACTCTGTCTGCGGCCAGTACCGATAAGAACCCACCGAATTCTTTAATAAAATCTGTGGTGCCCTGGCGGCCTATATACAATAGCCAGGATACATTTTAAAGATGTTTTATCCTTACTATTAGGTGTTGATATGAAGATGTCCTCATCATCACAAATTTGATCGGTGATGATGTGTCCTAGATATTTAGTTTATTTCCTACAGTTAAAGCTTGCCCTGGCAAATAAAAAGATGGACAGTTTTAATCCTTATCTCCTTTTGATTTACAAACCAGAACAACAGTCTTTTTACTATTGCATTTAACATAAAATTTAACCCCATACTCAGTAAATATGTTCAGTATCTCTTGAAACCCAGGACTGGTAGGAGAAAAAATAGCTAAATCATCAGCATACATAATATGGTTTACCAGGGTGATACCAAACATGCATCCTGTTATACTGGCTCTAAGTTGGTCAGATAAATCATTCATATAGATGTTAAAAAGTGCAGGCGAGAGTATCCCCCCGACGAACCCATTACCCACGCCAAATGGTGTAAAGACTGCATTCCCCCACTTGACCTGCATACTCTTGTTAGTATTTGAGCCAAAGAGCTCTTTGGCTTTGAAAACAACTTAAAATGATGGACTCTGTCAAAAGCCTTTGATGCATCAATAAAGCAAATTAAAACTGTCTTCTATACATTAAATATTACATACATACAGTACAGTACATATGGACTATCTGATGCCTCAAATAGTTACAGTATAGTATATGGTGCTGTACCTGAAGATACTCAGCTCTCAGTTGTTTCACAAGTTAATGTAGTGTCAAAACCTGGGCTCAAACACAGTTTTCCGGTATGGGACATTTAAACAGATCCTACCCCAAAATTACTCCCAACCACCTTTAAATATTCCCCTCAACTCAACTAAACTCAAATTATATCTACATAGTGCTTTTTACAATTTGCGTTGTTACAAAGCAACTGTACATGAAAACATCCAATAAATATTATACATGACACACTCTAATGCACACCAAATGTCAATGTTTGAAGCTCTGAAAGCTATCCTCGAGATGTCAAGTCTCGCATCTAAACTGAGTGGCACACCTGATAAACCGCAAGACTTTGGTCTGAGAGGTTGTGGGTTTGAATCTTGAATCTTGTGTTGTGCATGTCTGTTCAACATGATATTTTGCTTGCATTGTCACTTCTGACATCTGATTCTCCTGTACTCTGTGTTTTTGTTACTTGTGCTTTTTGTCATCTCAGCCCCTTCGGGTATTTGCCTATGTCGATGTTTGAAACTCTGAAAGCTCTCCTCGGCAGGCAGGGTGCTCTTAGTCAACTAAGTGGCTCAACCAAATGAAACAGGTCCCTTGAGACCGCAAGTTTTCACCTATTCTTCTCGACCAGTCCGTTTTTCAGGCATGTTCTCCTTCTGCATATTTTTCTCTTGTTGCTCTGCGTGGCTGCGCGCTGCGCTTGCGGCACCTTGGGGGGCTTGACCCCATATCGCTGCTTGCAGCTATATTCTTGTATTATTTTGTATCCTTCCATGCAACATTCACACAATCTATATAAGATTGTTCAACTTCATTAAACATCAAGATGCATCTATTTACTTTCATATGTATGCACTGTTATCAAACAAGGTCTACCCACATCTGCTTCATGCTGCGCTAATGTCTGCTAGGACCAGCGGGCAGAGAGGGATGACCGAAGGACGTTCGGTAAGCGACTCTCAGTACGGCCTCACTGTCCGAAGCCGTGGGAAAATTAACTCCTTGCCAGTGGCTCCTGGACAGTGTAAGAGAGTAAAAGAAAACACAGGCTGTGACCCACAGGGAACGAAAACAAAAGCCAAGGTTAAATACAAGACAGAAAATAATCATTTCAATCTATTATTATTATTATTTTTATTTTTTATACATGAAATGTAAGTTTAACAATATTATATAGCATATATAGCATAAAGTAAAATGGCATAAAATAAAGTTAAAAGTGACCAATCAAATGAGAGGAGACGTCTGCAATTGTCCCGCCTCCTAAGTCTCAGAAGTCAGCAAGACAGGCAAGTGAGTGTTGAGCAGTTGAAGAGCATAGAGAGAATTTCGTCAAAAGATCTGCTCACGGACTGCGTTTCTTTACGCTGAGCAGAAATGTGCTCTAGGAAGGATTCCTTTCCGCATGTGAACACTTTCATGCTTAAATTATGTATTGACTCGCAAACAATACACTTCCAGCTTTGTGCAATCCTTCACGACAACTATTATATATAAATAACAAACTTCTATAAAGATTTCTACAACTGAATAAAAGATATATTTATATTTGTCCTTTATAGAAGTTGATTTTAATATGTGCCAGCCACAGAAGGATGGCTTGCCCTGATGAGCCAGGTCCCTCCAAGGTTTCTTCCTTCACAATTTTTATGATGATGCTGTAGCTTACTACTTTGCTAATAATGGTCCACCTTAAATTTACATGTATATGTTTTCCTTATAATTTGATACAAAGTTGCATTGTATGCAATCTATAAATGTTTCAGCATCACATTGCTATGAAAGGTAGTTTTTCCTAGCCACTGTTGCTCACGTGGGTATAAAGGCACAGCGTTTCAACCCTTTCATGGATTCAAAAACGAATTCTGAACTTTTTTGTATATGTATACATTTCTATGGCTATTTATAGATTGCAATATATGATTGTAGTTCCTTTTTTCCACTATCTATTGTATTGACCTTTATGTGTGTAAGGGATAAAGGCAAATAAATATGTTGTTTGAAAGAATTAATAAAGGATTAATTAAACGTTGTCCCTATTGTCACTTTGTAACAAGATCTCCTTAGTTGTCAACCACACCCACAACATCTCCTTGAAACATGTGTGAGTGCAAGTGTGTCTATAAGTGTCTTCACAAATGTGCATAAATCGAAGACACCTCTCTGAACTAATGATCTCATTAAAATACTGACCAATAAAGGGAACCAGGTGAACCACAAGAATTTACATACATATGCAACATGTCATAAAACACAATTTGTGGCGGGGTGAAGCTTTGAAACGTTTTAGCCAAGTGGTTCACAAAAGGGTTTATTTCTTGAGGCTTCATTCGCAATACCATCTGGTGGCCAAAGAGTGCAAAAAAACAAGACATTACTGATGTGGTCTGTGATACACTGTAGACTAATCTATTTATATGAATATAATGTGTATATAATGATTGTGTAACATAACTGTGTAATAAACGTATTGACTTTAAATGAATGGGGCTATCGAATGTGTGTAAATCCTAATGGTCATAATAGGCAGACGGGTGCAATATTATTAGTACAGTAAATATGCTTGTTTAACTTGGTTTATATAGCTGTCAAAATGCTTACCGATCCACTCCGGGGGAATGGGATGGACACAAACATTGAGAAATGGCTATTCATAACTTTTCAAATGTTTGCCAGACAATCATAGTTTCTGTATCTATCCTTGGGATAGCCAGAGTCTCTCATTTTGACAGGAACTGATAAACAACCCGCTAAGCCTATTGAATTGTATCATACATTGTAAGATGTTGTATTCTTTAAGAGTAATTGCACTTTTAATTTGGTATGGATCATCAAGTACCTGATAAAACTGAAGACAGTGACACCTAGTGTTCATAAAAGAGAACACTTTACATAAATACACTACTTTCTAAATTAATTTATCTTACATTACATTCCCTACTATGTCAATTCCAATAATATCTTTTAAAAAATAGAAAATTGAACTGAACTGAAATCCTTTCATAATAACTCAACTTTAAATGCAATTGAAAACATAATGCCATTGATAAGCCTATGGCAAGTAAATACAATACCCTATAATAAATGTTAATGCAGCGATTTAGTCTGCAAAGTTGTTCATATGTAAATAATTAACGTCTTTTGGGTCGCCAACATGTCAGTATTGTGCGTTTAGATGCTTTAAATACGTCATTATTTTGTGTTTTATTGTTTGTAAATATAAGTTTTCTAGAACCACATTTTTACGCAAAATACATACGAATTATCATGACCCCATGCACAAAAATGTCAAGACAAAAAACAGATTTGTGACTGAGAACTTTGCAAATGTATTTAATATAAAATGTGTACATTGCATTGGTATCCATGCCCTTAACTCGGTAGTTGGTCACAGCACCTTGACAGACTCCAATATTTTTGGGTATAATGAACTGTTGGATTCTCTCTTACCCTTCCTATCCTCCCGAAGGAAGCAAGTAGGCAGCGTTTGATAAACAGTCTACCAGGCAAAGGCGAGTCAGATGGATGCTCCAGCACTACACGCTTATCAACTCCAACCAGCACTGTTAGGTAGGCCTTCAACGGCCACAGTCAGACCTGCGGCCACAATTACAGGTATACTTCCCTTCAGTCGCACATGACCAAGAACACCACTTGTGTTTTGCTTCCAATGTCCTAAGTACTACCCTATAACCAAAAGAAAATGGTTGGCAAGTTGGGAGATCCGCACTCAGGTGTTGTTCGTAGAGGACATCCAAAGTGTTCGTGCCTATTAAAATCAAAGGCTGCTCATGGGGTCATCCTCTTTTTTCCACTTCTGAACTATGTCATATGTGACACTGACAGAACATATTGCTTTGTTGAGTTGATGCTGTATGAACTGTTGGATTCCATCTTGCTCCTTTTGGGAGGACTGGGCTTCTGGGGTCATCGCGAAAGACTGTCCACTTCAACATTCAACTTGCCTGCCCTGTATTGCAATTTGAATGAGAAAGTAGAAAGAGCTGCAAGCCACCGGTATCTTCTTGCATCTAACTTTGCAGTGGTAAGAATAGGACTAAGAGGGTTACTGTCAGTAATGACTGTGGATTGAGTTCCATTAAAATGTAATCTCTAAACATTTCTGTTACTGCCCATTTGAGGGTTTTAAGCTTGAGGTCTGGATACCTAGAGTCACTGCGTGACAACCCTCTAATCGCAAAGGCGATAGAATGCATCTGCCCGTCTTGTTTCTGATATAGGGCAGCCCCCAACCCCTTGGTAAGCATCGACATTATTACCCTAAATTATCCGGTGTCTTGAAGTTACAATCACTTTTCACTCAATTAACAAGCACTTTAAAGAGTTTTAGAATCATGTTCGTCTCTTTTAACTCTCAGATCAGACATCTCTGCTGCTCCTGCGTCTGCACTCTCACTTACCCTTGCTACACACAAAACAAGGGGCGGAGCTAAATTATGCAAGGCTGTTTAAAATTTTCTTAGCCTTACACAATATTTCAGATGCACGGATATTCTTGACATTCTAATAAAACAATCTTATAAGCAGCAATATTTATATTCACCAACAATTATGTACTCAGGGTTACAAATGCATTACATACAATTCTTTATTTAAAAGAGTTCTCACTATGAATCCCATAAAACCTGTTGCTGATCATAGTTTAAATGTTGTATGCATCTATCTTTGTGGTTATCTGAACACTAAAAGGCTTATTTTGTAACTGGTTTCTGAAGTTGTTTTTGAACCTTTGGGGTGGTTTCCCAGACAGGGTTTAGACCTTGTCTCAGACTAATTTAAATGTTAGACATGTCTTGATTAAAAACAACCTGCACTGACATATCTTAAAATGTTTCAATTCAATTTTATATATATATATATATATATATATATATATATGATTTCACAATGTGCATTGTTCCAAAGCAGCTTTACAGGGGAAAATAAGAAAAACACAAAAAGGTTAAACACACTGGAGTAAATGGTGTTTATATAATAAGTTAAATTATTCTAGTAAATAGTGTCTAATAAATGCAGTCTTCCTGGTGGTTTATTTAGCATATTTTGCATTAAGTGAATGCTTGGCTGAAAAGATGTGTCTTTAATCTAGATTTAAATTGGGCGAGTGTGTCTGATCCTCGAATAATATCAGGAAGGCTATTCCAGAGTTTAGGTGCTACGTATGAGAAAGCTTGACCCCCTTTGGTGGATTTAGTTATTGTAGGTGTTAACAAAAGTCCTGAGTTTTGAGATCTTAGAGAGCGTGATGGGTTGTAGTGTGATAGAAGCTCTGTTAGGTAGGTAGGGGCTAAACTGTTTAAGACTTTATAAGTGATTAAAAGAACTTTAAAGTCATACGATACTTAATGTGTAGCCAGTGAAGGGTTGGTAACATTGGGGTTTTGTGATCGTATTTTCTGGACCTGGTTAGAACTGCATTCTGAACTAACTGTAGTTTGTTTATTGATGATGCAGGAAAACCACTAAGAAGTGCATTACAGTAGTCAAGTCTTGAGGTCATAAGTGCATGAATAAGCTTTTCTGCATCAGCAACACAACAAAAAGGCTGTTTTTGTGCTATTGAGATGTGATTTCGAAATGACAGGTTGCTGTCTAATATAACGCCTAGATCTTTTACTTTATTTGTTGGAGTAACAGTACAGCCTTCAACATGTTAAAATCAGGTTAAAAAAATCAGTTTCTATGAGCTCTTTTAGTGCCTTTTTATAACAGTTTGCACTCTCTTTCCAAGCAATTTTAAAGAGATTTGTTTTTGACTCTTTTAAGGGCGCGAGTGGTGCTATTGTACCATGGTGCAATATTTTTCTTATTAATCTTTTTTGACTTCATAGGTGCGACAGCTTCTAATGTATTAGAGAAAATAGTCCCCAATTTGCCGATCATGTCATCGACCGATTCTGAATTTATTGGTATGGTTATAAAAGGAGTCAGATCTGGCAAGCTCTTTGCAAAACTATCTTTAGTAGTCGAGGTAATTGTTCTACCCTGTCAATAGCGAGTTAAACGGCTGATTCCTTCAGTGCGCAGTGTACATATTATAAGATAGTGATCGGTGACATCGTCGCTTTGAGGTATGATATATATTTTGGTAAGATCTGCTCAGTGAGATATAATCAGGTCTAGTGTATGATTAAATCGATGAGTTGGTCCTTTGATGCGTTGTATTACTCCAAAAGATTGTAGTAGTTCTGTAAAAGCCACAGCTAATGCATTGTTAGCAAGATCTACGTGGATATTACAATCTCCGACAATTAGTATTTTATCAACGTAAACCAATAGGTCCGATATGAAGTCTGTGAACTCTTTCAGAAAATCAGTATAGGGACCAAGGGGTCTATACACCGTAGCCAATGTAAAAGAAAACAATGTTTTTTACTTTTGCTTGGAATTATGTTCAACGCAAGTACTTCACATGATTCAAATTTATGTAAGAAAGTCTCTAAAGATTGTTGCGATACCACCACCTCAAACAACTGGACGTGACTCAAGCATATGACAGTTGTAAAAAATAATTTATCAGTGTTATTCAAGTATATTTCAAGATATATATCAGCTATTTCATTCTGGTATTAGTCAGACATTTCTATCAACTCTTGCAAACATTCCATCAACTCTTATTGCTGTTTAAAAGACATTTGCTGCAAATGTTATCAGTATTCATCATTAAGAGTTTGCACAACCAATCACTTGTGGTTGCACACTGACCACAGATCCAAAATCAGCTCTATTCCTCTCGTCAGCAAAAACAACACAAGTTATCGACCAGAATTTAGCAAGATATCCATCAAGTGCACCGTATCAACCAATGAGTTTAAATTGCTTACAGTGCACAACGGAAGTCACATAGGCAGGTCTCACTTCTTGAGATGTTATATACACATCAGAATTTGTCATATTCACTTTCGGCATTTGAAAAGCCCAAATCAAGTCAATCTGTTGAAGCAGACAAACATGATGACGAAGACTATGATACTGCTGGCATTCGCGGCTGTGTTTGTCTCAGCTGCTCCTCCAGACGACACTGACAAGATTTTGTTAAGGGGTCTTTTTGATGCATTGAACGATACCATAAAAGATCTCCCGAATGTAAATTTGTACTTTTCCACATGATAATAACAACTTTCAAGACCTGATTGTATATTTTTTTCCAAATCTCATTTCAACTGTTGTTTTTTATAGGAGGACATTTTTCTCAGGGATCTGAAAGTGAAAGACCATCGGAGCTGCACGGTGAGAATCTACACATGAAACGTTTGTTTTGACAAATGTTTGTAGGATTTCCTTTACACTCATTTTATTTGAGTTTTGCATGTGATCAGAAAATAATCCGTTGATTTAAATGTGAGGTTTTGGATGTAGACCGATGCTTGTTGTTACACTTTTGGCTCCAGTGAATGTTTGCAGGGTTACATTGAATTTGTGGTATTTTTTTGTATCTTTAAATCTTGTTTACTGCCCAAGACAAAAATGGATTGTATACACACTGTGACAATTGTGCGGCAAGTTATCACGATGGATACCTGCCATAGCCTGTTATAAATTGTTAAATGGTATTGCCACCTAAAAAAAATATTTTGATGCACAAAAACTATTAACATTGTTGTGTATTTAATATGTGTTTAATATTATCCCATAGTGATTATTGTCAACTTATATTCAAATGACTCTTGCTTTAATGTATGAGAGTGTATTTATTCTCTCTTCTCAAGAGCTGTTATAAAAATATGATTTAATCCTGCTCTTCTGATTTTATTATTTATACAGAATGAGTTTTTCTGCCTGGCCCAAGCGGAACTGACAGATAAGGTCTCTGGGCTATCTGGGCCCATGTTTGAACCTTTCCGTACAGACAAGAAGATAATAAGGAACTTAAACTCTTTTAATAAGAGGCATGAGGTAAGTTGAATACTGGAATGAACATTTCTGGCCATACTTCCCTTCTATCTATAATCAGTAAAAATAACGTTTACTTCTTTTTACTGTCTTGCAGAAAACCTGTAAGGCTGCTGACAATGTTGAAATACTACTGTACGAATTCCTAGAGGATCTCATAAAATGTGTCCAAAAAAGGATTCAATATGTACCAAAATGAGCTTTGCTGTGTTAATCTACGAATGATCTATGATTTTTATATATCATCCTTATAACAAATTCTGTGTAACATTACATCATGTTACTAAAGAAAATATGGAAAATAAATTTTTCCATTCTTAAATATGTTTTGTGCTTGTGTGTTTTTCATTGTAACAATGCCAATTTCGTGTTTTTGCACTAAATCTGAGTGAAAAAGAACATAAATCTCTTCAGATTCACACTTTTGGCCCTTGAAAGTTGGCATAGGTCGAACTCAACTTTTTGTCTTTGAATCATGTTTACTAATAAAAAACCTCAAATGAATCTTGATTCATATTTAATCTACATAGTGCGATATTTCTGTTGTCATTTAGGAACATTTAAGAATAGGGTCCAAGTCAGCTATCTGCTTATCAGCATGGATATTGGCTGTTTCTTTTAAAGTATAAAACACATATAATGCATTTACTTCTGCATTACTTTATTATACGTCCCTTAATCTTACTCAATACTGTCCGGAAAGGAGTCGGGGAATCAGGCACAAAACTTTTTATTGAGAGTTCACCGATCAGGAGGGCTTGGGCTAGAGTGCAACTAAATGAAAAAACTAGACAGAACGCCAAGGTGGTGATGCTCTCTAATACTCGACAAGACTAGAGTAGGTGCAGCGAAAACTGGTGTCAGTGAAACTGGACAGACAACAGAGCTGGGTCGACCAGACCAAAGTCATGACAAATCCTAACAACTACCAATAGTTATCCCAGTGGTTGGGAACCTTTTTTCACCAAAGAGACATTTAAAATTTTTGCCGAATGTAATTTTTCTAAAGAGCCATTGAATTAACAACATATTAGTACTATTAAAAATATGGCGTTTTAATACAATTTCAATAACAAAACCTTTATTTATGTTCATGAACAACTGAAAAATAATCAAATTTGAAGCATCACTTCAGTAAGTGCATGAATGAAGAACAAGATACATTTTAACATTCTGATTAATACATTTCCCGCCCCAAAAGCAATATAAAATAAAAGATTTTTAACGAAGTAATTTACTAACTCAACATAAAATATAGCTGCAAGCAGCAATCCTCGGGTTCGAGCAGTCTAAGGCGTCAAAATTGTTTAGAATGAGGAGAGCTGGTGTCCAAACACCACTGCCTTTTGTAGGTGACCTTGGAGTGATGGTCTACACGTATGTTTTAAGCCCCTTGATGATGTCTTTATTAGTTTTCGAGTTATAGCCATTTTAATGTAAAAGGCTCCGCCTATTTAGAAATTTGGCACCCCTTAGCGACCTTGAAAGGAAATTTAAAAAAAAATTCAATAGTTATTTACATTCACACTCCACAGAAGTCATCTGCATTCCTACCGAAAGTAGGTTTTTGACATCATCAGCGATAACTCACGAACCGTTTGATCGACAGAAGTGGTTCCAGAGGCAAAGTTGTTCAGAATGAGGAGAGCTATCATATGATGTAAATAGTTTATGTATGTGTCAAATGCCACGTGATACGGAATTGTTTATGCACTCCAAAAGCATTACTTCGCCCCCCAGTGGCCGAATGAGTTCATGATTCTTACAGACCTTCAGGACCACGAGTCGAGTGTCGTTTCGATCGGCCTCCGTTAACCCTGTCTAATGAGTGCTCAAATTTCATTGGCCGATGACGTCCATGTTTTTTGAGAAACGGCAATGTTCTTTTAGACAATCATAGTGCATGACACAAAGACACACCACACCAAATAAAAAGTCGATCGGGTAAACGGTTGCGTACCTATAGACGTTTTTGAGCTAATTCCTGTGGGTCCTGTCCTCGCTTAAGTAATGTAGAATGCATCTGCGCCTGTAAAAACATAAAATTGAACATAAACATGAAACATATAAATACAACAAACTACTAAAAGCTATGATTTTTTGGGGACAAATGTGATTTCGGCAAAAAGTGGTTGGGACATTTTTCACCCGAACAACCCGCAGTGTACACCAGTTACAGAATTTAATGTATAATATGTATAATATGTTTGTACATATATAATATGTATAAATACAAATACCTCATCCTGACTGTTGTGTTGAAAAGAGCCTTTTGCTGACGTTTCTCATCATCGCATATCAAATTGTAAAAGCATTTATTTAATAAAGAACAAAATGCTTTAAATAATTTATTGATGAAATAGTGATAATGTTTAAAACAAATGGATGCGGTCTGATAATCTATTTAGAAAAGTGATTTTGGTAGATTCTAACCTACTTAGCGGCTGAGTCAAAAATCACTTGTCAGGCGTTCTATGCATTAACGTTACATCACTGAAGCGGTAAACCTTTTCTTGGAGTTACTGTTATATGTGAACGAATTTTTGTATTTACGTTAGGTATTGGTTTTTGTTTAAGAATTATTCACCTAAAATTAAAGCATTGAAATGATGTTATCAAATGATTTGATAATCACAAAACTTCTAATGCAACTTTCTGCCAACTCTCTTCAACTGCTCCACAACATAACACCCAGGTCGAAACATCTCACTTGAAGCTGAATTCAAAAGTTGGCAGGCCTGCTTTTATTTTGTTTAGACACAATTTTTTCTTTTTTGTGGTCTAAATGTGTCTGTCACGGAACGCGGAAAGAGAACCCAAGTGCAGGCAGCGAAACAGGGTTTAAACAGGATTTTAATAAATAATAAACAGGAACAAAACAAAAAACCCACGAGGGGGTAAACAGGGAACACAATAAACTGAAGACTAACACTTGACAAGAACTACAACTACAAAAACACCTAGACTAACAAAACACTCACACTGACTTGACTAGACTATCAATAACAATGACAAAGACTCCAAGACAGGGCATGGCAAAAAGCATGAAACATGTACAACGAACGAGCACAAGACAATAGACAAGAGGGCATTAAATAGGGGAACAAACACAGGATAATTACTAAGGGGCAGGTGAAGGTAATGAAACACTAATGGGAAGGCTAACGAGACAAAAGGCGGGAAACACTGACGAGACACGAGAAAGCACATGGCATGTCAGAATCAAAACAAAGCCATGTCTTTCTCACACAAAACCTAAGGCTATGCCATGACTCCGCTGCAAGACCAAGAATAAACATGACATGATAGCGGAATCATGACATAAGCCCCCCCTTAAATGAACACCTCCAGGTGTTCATCAAGGGGTAGACTGACAAGACAGGGCAGACTGGGACAACGACAAGACAAAGCAAACCATTGTAAACAAGATTAACGGCAGACAAGCATAAATTACAAAGGGGTTGGGGTGACATAATAAAAATAACAAACAAGGGAGGGGGGGAGGGGGAACAACTGAGTTCATGGGGGGAACAAAAGAGTCCATGGGAGGAAGTCCAAAGGGTGTGGGACATGGGGGAACAGTTCTTGTCCCTGGCGCTCGGAAGCGCGGAGTCCCAGGGGACATCCTGGGGGGCGGCGCTCGAGAGTGCAAAGTCGCCGGCAGGGCAGGACTTGACGCCGGCTGGAAGGCCGGCAGGGCAGGACTTGACGCCGGCAGGAAGGCCGGCAGGGCTGGACTTGACGCCGGCTGGAAGGCCGGCAGGGCAGGACTTGACGCCGGCTGGAAGGCCGGCAGGGCAGGACTTGACGCCGGCAGGAAGGCCGGCAGGGCAGGACTTGACGCCGGCTGGAAGGCCGGCAGGGCAGGACTTGACGCCGGCTGGAAGGCCGGCAGGGCAGGACTTGACCTTGGGGTGGGTGGACTTGGGACCACCGGACTTGACGGGACCACCGGACTTGACGGGACCACCGGACTTGACGGGACCACCGGACTTGACGGGACCACCGGGACCACCGGACTTGACGGGACCACCGGGACCACCGGACTTGACGGGACCACCGGGACCACCGGACTTGACGGGACCACCGGGACCACCGGACTTGACGGGACCACCGGGACCACCGGACTTGACGGGACACCCGGGACCACCAGACTTGACGGGACACCCGGGACCACCAGACTTGACGGGACCACCGGGACCACCAGACTTGACGGGACCACCGGACTCCGAGCCGCCCTCCGTTGCCTCTTCTTCTTCAGCCGAGCCACCCGCCTGGTGGTCGGCTGCAGGAAAGATGTGAATGGGACGGGCGGCTCGGGATTGGAGGCCTCGGACGAGGACCCCCAAGATTCCCGTCTCCCCCGCTTGCCAGTGAGACTGGGCGGTTGTGGAGAGGCTGCAGAGGCTGGAGAGTGGTTCGTGGCAATGCCCACAACACCGATCTGCAGAGGACCACTCTCTGGTATCGCTACCAACGGAGATGAGTAAACTGGGTTTGATGAGGTCGTGGACTCCGAACGCGCTGCGGCAGTTAACCACACGGCGTCGAAGTCCAACGGCCTCATCGCCCTCATCTCAGAGCAAGAGAGTGGCTCTCGGAGACCGGCGTTGAAAAGCACCGCCAGCTCCCTCTCCCCGAACACACCTTGTTCCGCGATGTCCAGGAACCTCTCCACATACTCATCCACAGTCTCACTTCCCTGGCGAAGACTGCAGAGGCGACGGGCCAAGCTGGACCGGTCAGTGTCCATGCTGCTGCTGGGTTCTGTGATGGCTCGTTCGTTCTGTCACGGAACGCGGAAAGAGAACCCAAGTGCAGGCAGCGAAACAGGGTTTAAACAGGATTTTAATAAATAATAAACAGGAACAAAACAAAAAACCCACGAGGGGGTAAACAGGGAACACAATAAACTGAAGACTAACACTTGACAAGAACTACAACTACAAAAACACCTAGACTAACAAAACACTCACACTGACTAGACTAGACTTGACAATGACAATGACAATGACAATGACAATGACAATGACAATGACAATGACAATGACAATGACAATGACAATGACAATGACAATGACAATGACAATGACAATGACAATGACAATGACAATGACAATGACAATGACAAAGACTCCAAGACAGGGCATGGCAAAAAGCATGAAACATGTACAACGAACGAGCACAAGACAATAGACAAGAGGGCATTAAATAGGGGAACAAACACAGGATAATTACTAAGGGGCAGGTGAAGGTAATGAAACACTAATGGGAAGGCTAACGAGACAAAAGGCGGGAAACACTGACGAGACACGAGAAAGCACATGGCATGTCAGAATCAAAACAAAGCCATGTCTTTCTCACACAAAACCTAAGGCTATGCCATGACTCCGCTGCAAGACCAAGAATAAACATGACATGATAGCGGAATCATGACAGTGTCTTGTGGTTGTCGCCAGGTGGTGCTGGAGCGCTTAAGCACTGTTTTCCCCGCAGTTTAGGAAGTGCACCACGTGATACGTGATATGCAACGTAGGATTTCACAGGCAAGTTATCGTGATCGCCATTTGGGACAATTTTGGGACAAATACAACATACAATTTTGTTTTTCATGTAAACCTACATATAAGTTAAAACATGTAGTTTTACAGAAGATACATATGATGCAAAATCTGCAAAATCAAACATTTAGCATATGTTCTGTAAAAGCCCACTTTACACACCATGTATAACCTCATTTCTCACATAGAACACATATTTGTACTAATTTATTGTTTTGTGTAGTGCACCAATATGAAACAGTCTCTCATGTGTCTGATTATCTAAAAGGCTGGTGCCCGCTCTGTTGCACATTTTCCTGTGATGACACGTGCGTGCCTTTGTTGTGCAAGATGCAGGTGAAGCAGCCGCATGCCTAAACGATTGTCCTGTTATAAAGGAAATATTTAGCTGCATTACGGTTTGGTGTGCGTATTGAAGTGTGTTTTCATGCTGTTGCAAGATCGCATATAATCTCAGCTGGTTTTTGTGCTTTCAGGTGAATGTGACGGTGAAAATGATTACAATGGAGGAAGACTCCGAAGGCATCACAAGGAGTCATCATCACCTTCGAAAGCGCACACATGATGTTGCTGACAGTAGTGCCAGCATGTCTTTGTGTGTGTGGGGTGGTGATATGCTTACCAATGTGTCAGTTATGCAGTTGTTGTGTCTGGATAATTGTGCTACTTTTAAGGCTTGCGCTAGATGGCACTGTTAGAGGGGTACGAAGAAGGAGTTAATAAAAAGAATAGAAGTTGTTCAGTACGGCCTGTTTCTCTGCTTCTTTATTTTGACTGATTCCCAACATAACAATTGGCGACGAGGATGCCAGGATGTCTCTGCTCTCTCTGCAACCCCCAGTAACGTTTCTGGATAGTCCAGGTGAACCAAAAACTTCCTTTGATGCATGGGAAAAGTTATTTCAGAACTACCTGCTTGCCATCGTTGGTGAGGAGTTTTCCGCCGAGAGGAAAAGAGCACTAGTACATTTACATTTAGTCATTTAGCAGACGCTTTAATCCAAAGCGACTTACAGATGAGGAAACATTGGAAGCAATTATAACAACATAGGCAAAATACAAAATACATAAGTGCATCAAACTAATCCATTAAAGCCTAGCACAGTATACAAAGCTAAGAATAGTGAGGTTAGTAATTTTCTTTTTTTTTTTAAGTAGTTTGGGAACAGAAGGACAGCGAATTTACAATACACTGCCTCTCACTGCCTCTTATTTTCCCCTAAACTGAATGTTGTTTCTGAGAGTAAGTATACTTCAAGTAAACAGTGGCATTTTATTTTACTCAATTTATTGTTTTGCATTACTATATTCTTTCCACATAGGACTGCAAGACAACTTCACTGTGTTGCAGACGCCCCCTTTTCACACCTAAACAGTCTTTTGACACTCTCTACAGGGATCTCATCCCTGAACAAGAGAGGGGGCAGATTGGAGATGACCTGCCAAAGTACGTGTTAGTTTGGGACAATGTCAGTTTCCATCGCTCCAACATCATCAGGCAATGGTTTGCGGCCCACAACAGGATGCTGGTGGAGTTCCTCTCACCCTACTCAACCACGTTGAGGAATTTTTCTCAGCATGAAGATTAAAAGTATATGATCGCCAGCCGCATACACAGATGACCCTTCTGGCTGCCATGGATGTAACGTGTGATGACATCACAGCTGATGCCTGCAGAGGCTGGATTAGACACTCTGAAAGATGATTTTCACGCTGTATCGCAAGAGAAGATATTTGTTGTGATGTGGATGAGAATCCGTTGCCCAAAGACAGGAACGTCAGGAGGTGTAGGAAGACTGCACTGTAATTCCACTGCACTGCATGTACAGTTTTCCCTAAGGAGATTGTCTTATGTTCAGATTTCTACATTTGTTTGTGCTATGCAGTGCTGTCTTTTCCTGTCTGCATCACAATGACACTGTCTGTCAATAAATTATTGTACAAACAGTAAAAGCGTTAACGTGAATCATGTGCCGTCTCTTGCAATCAAACAATCAAAACCAGAAATGCACTTACTGTTTTGCAAATGACAAGGATGATTCGAGAAATGCTCCACTCATCACTCTCAGGTCACTCCGCTGCACACGTCTGATCACTTCTTTGTCACCCCCGACCTCACCGCTCCAGACAACGCAGATGTCTTACCGCTGGTCACTTTCCGGCGCTACCTACGGTCCCTCCCTCCTGCTTTTCCTCTGCTGTCTTGTCTGCACTCCCCCCCTCTGAGGAGCTCTCTCTTTTGAATACCAACAGTGCCACAGACACTCTGTGTTCCACGCTTACATCCTGCTTGGACAACATATGCCCTCTTACATCTGGACCAGCCCGTGCATCCCTGTCTGCCCCCTGGTTATCGGATGTACCACGTGAGCATCGCACCAGCCTCCGGTCAGCTGAGAGAAAATGGCACAAGTCAAAAGACCATACTGACCTCTCTCTCTCTACTTTCTCCGTTGACGTCACCTCTGCAAAAACTGATTATAACCACTCGAAGATCAGCAACTCTCCTGACTCTCGCACACTCTTAAAAACCTTCTCTGCTCTCCTCTGTCCGCCTGCTCCCACACCTTCATCGGAGTTAACGGCTGATGATTTTGCATCGTTCTTCGTAAAGAAAACTACCGCCATCAACAGCCAATTATTCTACGCCACCATCACCCGCCTTTTCTCCTATGTCTGAAGATGATGTTTCCAAGGTCATTGGTTCCAACCACACTACCACCTGCCCACTGGATCCCATCCCCACCCATCTCCTCCATGCCATCTCTCCAGCAGTTGTGCCTGGTCTGACCCGCATCATCAACTCTTTGCTCACCACTGGGACATTTCCCACTGCTTTCAAAGAGGCCTGCATCACACCGCTACTGAAGAAACTCACTCTCAACCTTACACTGCTAGAACACTACAGGCCGGTGTAGTGTGTGAAAATGCATATCTTCCGTCAAAATGTAGATGACTGATTTTAACCTCTTATTATTTTCTGTCTTCTTAAAAAATTATTTTTTTACTTACCTCACTATTTTTAGCTTTGTATACTGTGCTAGGCTTTAATGGACTGGATTTAATTAACTTATGCATTTTGTTGCCTATATTGTTATAATTGCTTCCAATGTTTCCTCGTCTGTAAGTCGCTTTGGATAAAAATGTCTGCTAAATTACTAAATGTAAATTTTATGAAATGTGTAATGTCATGTGTAATGTGTAATGTGTAGTGTGTGGCCTTGAAATTTTAGCATGTCTACGTAATCATGAATAAATGCTTCTTGAGACACACAGTGTTGCTTCTTTGCATGCATCAAATGAATTGTTTCTGGCTATATGCATCCATGCATTAGTTTGAGAGGGGTGGAAATGGGACACTTGGGTGAAACAAAACTGCACCAAAAGTACCCCCCCCCTCACTTTAAATACAGTTTTTTCTAAGTCAATTTGGTACATTTCTCTGATCCGATTTGAAATTCTCAAAACTTCTTGTTCAATCCTTACATCCTTGTGTCACGTGTGCACATCAAACAAGCATTTTCTCATTTCTTTGAACAAGTTGCAAATGCTTTGGTACATCCATGCAAATGATTATGACAAAATTCTGTGCAGATTCCTACATTATCAATTGCTTATGTCATGTTGATCAAAATGCATTATAATGGGTCTCTGTAGAATAGTATAATCCCCACGACATTTAAGCACTAGTTTTACAATATACAGTAAGTATACTTTAAGTAAACAGTGGCATTTTATTTTACTCAATTTAGTGTTTTGCATTGCTATATTCTTTCCACATAGGACTGCAAGTGGTGAACATTAAAACAATGTTCTGCGCGTTCAAAAATTGGAGAGAGGCCAGTTCAGAAAACGTTGAAATTTATTGATCAGAAGTCTCAAACAAACAGCTGTTTCGGTGGATTCTCAGACACACACAGTCTTAACAAAGAACCGACCCCCAGAAAACAGCTTTACAGCTATTTATGTATTTTTCGTCGAGTCTGTTCTCCATGGTAGGGTCCAATCAGATCGTCTCCCCTTTGTCTGGTCTCCAGCCAATCAGCTCACTGCCTTGGTTTTCAAATCACCATCTGTAACAAATTATAGAGGCCCAACATGCTCTGTGCGTAACCTGATCTTAACACAAACACATAGTAATTTCCTATGGAAAAACCCCACACTATCAGCGATTAATTCTCGGTCACACACAACTCACACACTTGGTTATATTTTCAACATATTGGTTATATTTGGTTAACAATAATAAAATCCTAAAGAATATTAAATGTAAAGGCACGTTTAAACCACAATAAGATCCTTCAGTGTACACATTTCTTCCCTAACAACAAAATGCTTCTTGGTACACACACACACAAGCAGAACATCCTACCCCCACTCACTGACCACATTCCGATCTCTGGCAACTTCTAGCAACTGCAGAACTCTCAGCTTCAAGCAGGAAAATACATCTGATTTAAACAACATCAATCATCCATTTTTATATTGATCCATAAACGGATCTAAATTCCCACAATCCCTCTCTTGACCATTAAAAATGGTCATAAAACATCACAATCATCATTCTCATCCTCATCTAGGAAATGATCGCCAGACAATAGAGGCATGGTATATTTCGGAGGGGTTAGGTCTGTCCTTTTTATTGACGACAAAATCAGCCGGTTACAAAGTGATCTGATACAGGGAATGCAACAGCATCCACATGAGACCAGAATACCTGCAAATACAGCTATTGATAACACAATCGACATTAAAACGGATTTCCATTTGCCTAGTGCCTTGTCTAGCCAATCTCCAATAGGATTATTCACTCCTGAATGTTCCTTCATTTCGATAGACAAAGTTTTCAAACCTTCCAATGCCCTAGTGACTGATCCGTCTGGTGCTGTATTATTAGGAATGTAAGTACAGCAAAGATCACCAAACATAACACATACTCCTCCCTTTTCTGCCAACAACATGTCCAGAGCCATACGGTTCTGTATAGCCATAAGTGAAGTTGGTGCTAGCTGTTCTGCTAAACCATCTACTGCATCCCTTGTCATATTCGCTAACCTCATCACATTATAATGTACATAATTAATCCTATCTACATTCTTGTTTGGGGTGACTGGAAAAAGAGCAGCTATTATGGGTATTTTCTACAAACCTGCTGCCACTTGGTTCGCTAGCTTATATTCATCTGGAACACCTCTGGGAATCCCGATCGCGTCAATGTATGTCGGACTATTTAATGATAAATCTACACTTGAACCTATTGCTCTCTGTTTAATGATATGTCTCCTACGTCTTCTTGTCAATGTTGCTGAATTTATGGTTTCCGTTCTGACTGCTCTGTCACCTATCAGAGTTATTGGGGCTCCCAGTCTTACCAAAGCACACACTCCCTTTGCCTTCTCAGGTATCTTAGTAAACAATCTTCGATCTCCACAATAATAATACAAACCTGCTCTAGCCCACGTACCTATTTCAGTCCCATTATCTACTATGATCTGATCACACCACTCTTTATTTATCTCCCCCAGGTTGCTGGTTGGTGATAGACGTTTAATATCAAAACAGGTATAATTTGCTTTCTTTGGTGTAAATGGACCTGCCCGTGAAAGGTTGGTTATTGGTGGGAATATTGCTGCCAATGTGGTACAATTTTTTGGACTGGCCATCCGTGTCAATGCCAGCATACACTCATAACCCCACGTATCGTTTTGGTACAACGGGGCTGGTTCGATATTTAAATGGGGTCTTGCATTAGCACATCCAACACAATCGTCTAAGCTCTGTTCTCTGGCTGTGGTAATTATCCATTCCAGCCACAAATTATTTTCCCCATATCCTGTGGCTCTTTCTATCATATCTTCTGGTTTTAACATGGTGTAATCTATTTCTACCACTCCATTCTTTTGTCCTACCGATAATGGCTCAGCTACTGTCCCATTTCTTTCCTCCTCAGGTGAACTGTCCACAACAAATTTTATTACTGCTTTTTTATCTGTTCCTGGGCTGTGCACCCCCATTATAAGGAAAAACTCCCCTGTATAATTGGCTGATCCCGTTCTAGTGGATATTGAAAGGGTGAGTGGATTTTGACTTGCACTATAATCTCTTTGCATTTTAAAATCAAATTTTGCCGAGGTACGGGTCCAAAGGCTAGGTTCTTTCGGAGTCCAAGCACCGGTATATGCTATCACGTTGTTCCATGACGGACACCATTCACCCCTATGGGTTCGCCTAGACTGGTATGCCTTACAAACACTGTCCGTATTCCAGTCCATACATACATATACCTCGTACCCCCTCCATGAGCTATTTTTTCCCCCACAATTTATGACAGCGCATAGGTCGAAAGTAAATGAGGTGGTCTTACCCCAAACATAGTTAATTACGAGTTGTTCACATGGTAACCTCGTATCGGCTATGGCTCTTTTGTAACTCGGTTTCGATATGGTGTTGTTGCTTTCCTGACCCTCAGTTATGCTAAAAATTATTCCTACTATAACCCCTGAAATTATTAATAGGATCCCTGACAGCTTACAGTTTTCCCACAGCTTCATCTCGTTACCCTCTCTTGGACTTTAAAGGAACAATAAACACACTCTTGGAAATGTAAATGGTTAAACACACAGTACACTTAATGGGAATATGAAATTCAGAAAAAATATATGGTTAAAATCCCACAAAATAGAAATGTAAGGAATAAATGGTTATAGGTTAATGAATATGACTATATAAAATCACAATAGCAATATAAAAATATAGAAAATATGGAAAATACTGAATATGAAATATGAAAACTGTGAATATAAGAATATGAAAAATGGTAAATATGGAAAATATGGAAAATGTGAATATTAAAATTGAAGGATCACAATAACAACAATATATATTGATTATAAAGAATTAGAAAGAAAATTAATATATAAAGATTATGATAAAGGTAAATACGAAAATGTTGATAACCCTTGATTATAATGAGTATATAGTCTACACACCAGTTTCTTATTTGTTTTAAGCTCTGGGTGAAATCATCATAAGTTGGATAGTCCGTGCACCTTGCTTTTGTGACTAAATGGAAGATAGTTCTACTGTCTTCCTCATGAGTCACTGCACAATCACCTGTTCTTTTATTTTGTCGTCTCACGTTCTCCACTCCGTACCTGTTTTTAAATGTCACTGCTTGAAAAAATGTCACCTTTTTTGCACTGGATTTTAATTTTTAATGCCCCTGTTGTTGATGCTTGTATGTCACTTTCTGCTCCACTTTCTGCTCCAGAGATACCCTCCTGTATGTCACTTTCTGCAGAGATACCCTCCCCCTCATGGACCTGAGCCCTCAGGTCCACAGCAGTCTCCGACAGTGACCTGTTTGGTGGATCACAGTTAACACAAGAAGACAAGTGATACCAGGTGTCACCCTTGCCAGATAGACGGACACAATGTGATGTCCTCGCCGTCACTTTCAGAGGCTCCGTCCAGCGTGGCTCATTCCACTTCCTTCGAAACTTCTTCAGGCGAACCCACTGCGAACCGGGCTCGACAGGTTCTCCAGCAATGTCAGAGGGAGTCTGCTGAGAGAAATGTTGAATCATAGCAGTCAGTTTGTCAAAGTATACACAATGTGAAAGTGGTACACAGGTGTCCGGCTTCAGCGGCGTCGACGGTCCTGGAAAAGATCTACCTGTAAGCAATTCAAAAGGTGTAAAGCCAGTGACTCTGTTAACAGAGGAACGTACAGACATTAGAGCCAACGGAAGAGCTGATAGCCATGATAATTTGGTCTGTGCACAGATTTTAGCCAATTTAAGTTTCAGTGTTAGGTTCATCCGTTCGACCTTACCTTGCGATTCGGGATGATAGACGGCCCCAAACGCATGCGTTAGACCCAGCGATTTCTCAACGATTTTTAAATGCTCATTTTTGAAGTGCGAGCCGTTATCTGACCGGATATGCCGGGGGAAACCGTAATGCGGAATGTACAAATTAATGAGACACTTAATGACTGCAGTGCTGTCTTCTTTCCCACAAGGAAAAGCCTCAGGCCAACCTGTGAATTGGTCAACTATCACCAACAAATACCGTTTCCCTTGCACCCTCTCTACCATGTCTGTAAAGTCAATCACGATTTCCTCTCCTGGGCCTCGCAATGGCAAAAATGTGCCCTTTAACTGTTTTAAAGTTGGTTTGATGTTATGTTTTTGACAAATGTCGCATGAAAGTACAAAGTTAGACACCATAGCCGTCAAAAAAGGATGCCACCAATATTGCAATGTTTTCATCATCTGTTTTGAACTCACGTGCGACATAGTGTGTGCTTGGTTCATGATAGAGCGTGACAGGCTCATGGGCAATGCTGGTCTGCCATCTGGGGCCTGCCACAGACCATCTGGTGCACACAGGGCCCCATACTCTGTCCACGTTGACAGTTCTTCTGGTGTGCATTTGCCATGTTCGGCCACAAGTGTTTCTCTGCTGAAAGATGGTAACAGTGTCACATATGAACAGTCAGTCTGTACCATCATGGTCACCTGATAGCCTGCAGCTGTTTTGGCAGCCAAGTCAGCAGCCTCATTTCCCCGTGCTACAGCACTGTCTGTTTTACAGTGGCCCTGACATTTCATGACAGCAACAGCTGCTGGTATTTTCAATGCGTCCAACAGTGCACGTGCCTCCGCATCATGTGCTATAGGCTTACCAGACGTAGTGACGAACCCACTCCTTTGCCAAACTGCGAGTTCGACATGGACAGCACCCACGACATAAGCTGAGTCACTATAAATGTTGACTTTGCCAGACCCTGCAAGTTTAAGTGCTTGTGTGACCGCAATTAGTTCTGCTCTTTGTGCCGACTGTTTGCCTTCTATTTTCTCTGCTTCCCTAGTAGTGTAACCTAAGTCTGTTTGCTGCACAACAGAATAAGCTGAGACCAAAGAGCCATCATGAGCTCTAAAACAGCACCCGTCCGTGAAAAGTGTAATCACGTCCGAGGCTTCAGGGATAGGGGTTGCAGTTAAGTCCTGGCGAACACGAGATGCCAGGTCAGTGATTGGTGCACAGTCATGTGGTTCCCCTTTGGTGAACAAATCTGCCATGTTAATGCCGTCGTGTTTATATGTTATGTTTGGCGCCGTTAGGCATTTGGACAGTTTTCTCTGCCTCAACGGTGAAAATGTAAATGATGCAGAATTGACAAACGACATGACAGAGTGCGTGGTCAGGACCGTTAACTGATGACCCATCACAATGTGTGATGTCTTTTCAATGATCTTTGCTAATCCTGCAGTAAACCTGGCACAAACCGGCTGGCGTTGTTCAATGGTGTCCATTAGGACACTGACATACATGAGCACACGTCTAGCACTAGACTGCTTCTGAAAAAGTACTCCATGTGCGCTATTCCCTGTTTCAGAAACGTCTAGGAAAAATGCCTTGCTGTAATCAGGGCTATGCAGATATGCTGCATGTGACAGCTCCCCTTTCAATTTAATGAACGCGGTTTCTGCTTCAGGGGTCCATGTTAACTTCGCCTGCACATTTCTCATGCCTTGTTCCTTGACCATGTCTCGTAATGGCTTGGTGACCGCTACATACATAGGGATATAATTTCTGCTGAAACCTGTCAATCCCAGAAAGGAAAGCATGTCCTTCACATTGTGTGGCTTTGGGTGTGACAAAATGCCATCACGTTGGCGATCAGACAATGTTGTGCCTTGGCCTGTGATTAAACGGCCCATGAAAGTAACAGATGGCCTGCTGACCTGCAGTTTTTCTTTACTAACCTTGAACCCAGATGCATACAGCTGTCTCAGAATGACGCCTGTCGCTTTTAAGCAATCTTCGTTGGTTGTGGCTGCTAGCAAAAGATCATCAACATACATTATTAGAACGCAATCTACAGGCAACACACAATTTATCAGCTGATTTTTTAGGACCTGATTGAATATCCCTGGCGATAAAATAAAGCCCTGTGGAAGTCTGTTATAAGAATATTGACATTTTCGGTAAGTGAAAGTCAGGCACGATTTACATTCTTCCGAGATTGGTATACAGAAAAAAGCGTTGGCCAAATCAATGCATGTGAACCATTGGTGAGCTGGGGTCAAATTTGAGATGGCAGTATATGGGTTTGGTACGGCCATTGTTGGTGTTGTCACCAGGCTGTTTACTCGACGTAGATCATGGACTAATCTATATTTGTTTGTGCCTGGTTTTTTTACAGGAAAAATCGGGGTGTTCCATGGCGATCGCCATGGAATAATGACACCTTTCTCCACTAAACCTTGAACAGTGGGCGCAATGCCTTCCTCTGCCTCCCTTTTGTTAGGATATTGTGGGACCCAAACTGGTTCTGTCGATTTTAACTGAAATTTGACTGGCTCAATGTTACAGAGGCCAACGTCCGTTGGACCTTGTGACCAGAGGTCGTCCGGCTGGCCGTTAATTAACTGCTCAGCTCCGGGACCGTCTGTCAGTTCGCGACCATGGCTTCTTGTAATTTCGAGGTGAGTCAATTGGCCCCTATCGGCCGTTTTTTGTGGTACCCAATATGAATCTGTCATACGCGAATACAAAACCCCTACAATGCCAGAGGGCTCCCAATCGGTCACCAAGCGCAACCTTTTTGTCATAGCTCCTAACTCTCGAGCTTCATGGCCTGGATGCAGTGCCATAGAAATGTGAGGTTCAGCTGTGTCTGCCATTTCATACCATATCTGTTGTTCTGGTGTCAGTGTAACTGGAACTACTACACCCTCTTGTCCTACATATAGACCCTCCCCTGTGAGTGTCCACATTTGGCCCTCAATTTCATGGAACATTTCCTGGTATGTGACACTGTCATTCCGGTCATAAAATAGTGTACAATGCAGGGGGTCGATGGGAGGCAAATAGACAGCTAAGTCTTTGATCCAGGGCCACTGACTCTTATACAGTGCTCTGGCTCCTGATTGTGAATTATCTAGTTCCATCCAATATATGTCTGCCATCTCTTGCAAGGGTCCTCCCAGCAAAACCTGCTGGTGGCCCTCTCTACTGTGTGCCTGTGAACAGTCGACTTTAGTGCCGTCCGGGAACGTGACTGTGACACCTTCTGGTGAGCATAAAATATTTGCACCCAATTTAATCAACAGATCTCTGCCCAATAGGGGAACAGGTGCTTTTGTGGAATATAGAAATGAGTGTGACAGGGACTGATTTGCCACTTTCGTGGTAAGAGGAACAGTAAGATACCAGTGTTCGAGCCCTCCAGAGAATCCCATAACTCCAACAGTCTTATCACTTAGATCTTTGTCAGTGATTGTGCCCCTCGTTACTGTGGAGTATGTTGCTCCGGTATCTACCAAAGCTGTTAGTGGCCTGTTGTTGACCACTAAAATCATGTAAGGCTCAGCCAAACCTCGCATGATTGTTCTCTGTTGGCCCCTTCAACAATCCGCATCTACCCCCTGGCCCCAAGTCGGGTTCAAGGGCGCCTGAATCGAGTGGGGAGGTGGGCATTGTTGCTCCGGGTATTTTGGAGTTTGTGGTCCTCTGCCACGACCACTGGGCCCACCTCTATGAGGATCCCATCCCCCCGCAGGTGGTCCCATATACTGGCTGTCCCCTGTCATGGGACAATGTCTCCTCCAATGATCAGTCCCCCCACACTGATGACATGCATCCCTGTAGCGCACCCCTCCCCCACTCGGCTTCCCCCTAGCCCATCCGCTATTGCCCCGTGGCCTATACCCTCCCCATGGTTTTATTAATTGGAAATTAGGGACATGTCCTCCCTGAGCATAGCCAAAAGTGTCAGGTGTGACTATGGGAAAAGGTGGGGTCTTCACCCCGGGCTGCCCGTCAAAGCCGCTGCTCACAGGACGTTGTGACATTTGTTTTGATTTTTTGGTATCTGACTTAGCCATTTCTAATTGTAGTTTTAACAATTGTTGCTTAGTCTTTTCTAATTCCTCCTGTTCTTTATCCTGCTTATCGACTGATCTGTCAATATGGAACACTAGATGTCTTTCCCACATTTCGTTGCTGGCAACTGGAGTGTCAGGATTACATTCCATTGCCTGCTTGACACCATTGGGGGCCCCTGTCATTACGGCAGTTCTAAATATATTACGCGTAATTGGATTATTTAGACTATTTTCTTCTACCATCTGCTCCCATTCAGCTGCGCATCTAAAATAGTAACTCGCTCCAGTCTCACCAGGCTTAATGCGGAACTTAATGTTTTGGTATACGGTTGGGGGTGTTGGAAATTTTTCTCTAAGGGCCCTGGCGATCGCTGTACTGACAGTGGTATACTGTGCGTCATTAGGTTCGTCTTCAATGTTTGCATCCTTCTCAAACTCTGCCATCTGCGAAACAGTAAAAACTTGGCCTAAATGGCATCTTATGTCTCCTACCGCCAAGGTGGTGCCGTGGCACAATGCCATCAACTTTATAAGCCATCTGCCTCCACCAGATGTAATGGGGGGTAATTTTGCCAGCACAGCTGTCATGTCACTATGGCTCCAGGGCTGGTACTTTGGTACCCCTCGGTTGCCCTGTAACAGAGGCATGTTAGTTGCCCCTCCTGACATTAGTTGGGCGTTTGGCACATTAACATTCCTTTCATCATACTCACTACCTGGGCGACACATACTGTCCCATTGTCTCTCTAGAG
This sequence comes from Barbatula barbatula, assembly GCF_947034865.1. Taxonomy (NCBI): domain Eukaryota; kingdom Metazoa; phylum Chordata; class Actinopteri; order Cypriniformes; family Nemacheilidae; genus Barbatula; species Barbatula barbatula. The sequence continues at coordinate 14,055,459 of NC_136785.1, forward strand.
GGGGAGTGAATTGACAGGCTGGAGTGGATTGACAGGCTCTGGTACGACTCCTAGTACCCTGTGACACTGGGGTAGACATCATAGTCCCTTTAATAACTACGTCCCTACATACCTGCAGTGGCCCTCCATCCTCACTGTTATTACATGCTTCCTGTCCCTTCATGTCTCTGCCTTCCTCCTCATTGTGCACTACTTGTGCTCTTTGGTTTGTTATGCTATCCGTTCTTTGTAAGGTTTCCTGTCTATTTACCATTAGTTCTAATTGTGCTGTCAACACGTTTATTTGATCCTTTAAAACATCTAGATCTGGCATGTCTACCTCCACCATCGAATCTTTCACATTCACTTGCACTTGCTGTGAAGCTGGTATGTAGGGCGGGGGCAACAGCTTATTCAAATCAGGATATAAGGGGGCGGTCTCAGTATGACGCGAGATACTGGCTCCTGCACTTCCTGACTCTCTCACCATTTCTTTCTCTGACTCCTCCGATTGCACATGTCCTGTGCCCCCCCTAGGGGAACTCAAAGCAATTGCAGTCAGAGCAATGCGTGTCCAAAGGCGTAATTCTTCTCTCAATCTCTCTTCCTCCTTTTTATGCTTAGTTTTATCTAACCACTTCACATCTTTTCCTCCTTCTACATGTTTGTTTAAACTTGCATGCGCTTTTTCCTCCATTTCCCTGATTTTTGGAGTGATCTTAATCAACACTTTCTCAGATTCCTTCCACACATTATCCATACAAATTTGATTCCATTTGTCTTGCCAAATCTTTCTATCCCTTTTATAATGTTTCGGTTCTGATTGAGCCATTAACATATCAACAATTTTTTCCCACTGCATAATTACAGGGGAATTCCCATAAATCACACATTTCTTCCCAAATTCAGACATTTTACACAACAATGGTACAGTATACAATACACAATATGCACAATTTAATCGGCTTTTAGTGTACCTCTATAAATATGGCTCGTGACGCGGCCTTTCACCGGTCTTGTTAACGTAAATACACCGTGACGGGCCTTTCACCGCGTCTTGTTAATGTAAATAAAACTCGTGACTGGCCTTTCACCGCGTCTTGTTAATGTAAATAAAAGTCGTGACGCGGCCTTTCAACGCGTCTTGTTAATGTAAATAAAACTCGTGACGCGGCCTTTCACCGGTCTTGTTAACGTAAATAAAAGTCGTGACGGGCCTTTCACCGCGTCTTGTTAACATAAATAAACCTCGTGACGGGCCTTTCACCGCGTCTTGTTAACGTAAATAAACCTCGTGACGGGCCTTTCACCGCGTCTTGTTAACGTAAATAAAATCGTGACACGGCTTTTTATTCTGATCAACAAATATCAATGATCTTTAATTTCTACTCAAATGGTACGGATATACTTCAAATTCAACACATAAATTTGGAATATCCAATCTGCAGAAGTTCGTTTAAACAGGTCTCTGCTCACCTTATTTAATTCTGTCGACAGCGTGTTGAAGTCAAAAGTTGTCTCGTCCCAATTTTCGGACACTCTCCGAGTTTTACAATTCTCTTTTGGTGGCTCTGTGTCCAATCACATCGGGGTCACCATCTGGTGAACATTAAAACAATGTTCTGCGCGTTCAAAAATTGGAGAGAGGCCAGTTCAGAAAACGTTGAAATTTATTGATCAGAAGTCTCAAACAAACAGCTGTTTCGGTGGATTCTCAGACACACACAGTCTTAACAAAGAACCGAACCCCCAGAAAACAGCTTTACAGCTATTTATGTATTTTTCGTCGAGTCTGTTCTCCATGGTAGGGTCCAATCAGATCGTCTCCCCTTTGTCTGGTCTCCAGCCAATCAGCTCACTGCCTTGGTTTTCAAATCACCATCTGTAACAAATTATAGAGGCCCAACATGCTCTGTGCGTAACCTGATCTTAACACAAACACATAGTAATTTCCTATGGAAAAACCCCACACTATCAGCGATTAATTCTCGGTCACACACAACTCACACACTTGGTTATATTTTCAACATATTGGTTATATTTGGTTAACAATAATAAAATCCTAAAGAATATTAAATGTAAAGGCACGTTTAAACCACAATAAGATCCTTCAGTGTACACATTTCTTCCCTAAAAACAAAATGCTTCTTGGTACACACACACACAAGCAGAACATCCTACCCCCACTCACTGACCACATTCCGATCTCTGGCAACTTCTAGCAACTGCAGAACTCTCAGCTTCAAGCAGGAAAATACATCTGATTTAAACAACATCAATCATCCATTTTTATATTGATCCATATACGGATCTAAATTCCCACACAAGACAACTTCACTGTGTTGCAGACGGCCCCTTTTCACACCTAAACAGTCTTTTGACACTCTCTACAGGGATCTCATCCCTGAACAAGAGAGGGGGCAGATTGGAGATGACCTGCCAAAGTACGTATTAGTTTGGGACAATGTCAGTTTCCATCGCTCCAACATCATCAGGCAATGGTTTGCGGCCCACAACAGGATGCTGGTGGAGTTCCTCTCACCCTACTCAACCCCGTTGAGGAATTTTTCTCAGCATGAAGATTAAAAGTATATGATGGCCAGCCGCATACACAGATGACCCTTCTGGCTGCCATGGATGTAACGTGTGATGACATCACAGCTGATGCCTGCAGAGGCTGGATTAGACACTCTGAAAGATGATTTTCACGCTGTATCGCAAGAGAAGATATTTGTTGTGATGTGGATGAGAATCCGTTGCCCAAAAGACAGGAATGTCAGGAGGTGTAGGAAGACTGCACTGTAATTCCACTGCACTGCATGTACAGTTTTCCCTAAAGAGATTGTCTTATGTTCAGATTTCTACATTTGTTTGTGCTATGCAGTGCTGTCTTTTCCTGTCTGCATCACAATGACACTGTCTGTCAATAAATTATTGTACAAACAGTAAAAGCGTTAACGTGAATCATGTGCCGTCTCTTGCAATCAAACAATCAAAACCAGAAATGCACTTACTGTTTTGCAAATGACAAGGATGATTCGAGAAATGCTCCACTCATCACTCTCAGGTCACTCCGCTGCACACGTCTGATCTTTTCTTTGTCACCCCCGACCTCACCGCTCCAGACAACGCAGATGTCTTACCGCTGGTCACTTTCCGGCGCTACCTACGGTCCCTCCCTCCTGCTTTTCCTCTGCTGTCTTGTCTGCACTCCCCCCCTCTGAGGAGCTCTCTCTTTTGAATACCAACAGTGCCACAGACACTCTGTGTTCCACGCTTACATCCTGCTTGGACAACATATGCCCTCTTACATCTGGACCAGCCCGTGCATCCCTGTCTGCCCCCTGGTTATCGGATGTACCACGTGAGCATCGCACCAGCCTCCGGTCAGCTGAGAGAAAATGACACAAGTCAAAAGACCATACTGACCTCTCTCTCTCTACTTTCTCCGTTGACGTCACCTCTGCACAAACTGATTATAACCACTCGAAGATCAGCAACTCTCCTGACTCTCGCACACTCTTAAAAACCTTCTCTGCTCTCCTCTGTCCGCCTGCTCCCACACCTTCATCGCAGTTAATGGCTGATGATTTTGCATCGTTCTTCGTAAAGAAAACTACCGCCATAAACAGCCAATTTTCTACACCACCATCACCCGCCTTTTCTCCTATGTCTGAAGATGATGTTTCCAAGGTCATTGGTTCCAACCACCCTACCACCTGCCCACTGGATCCCATCCCCACCCATCTCCTCCATGCCATCTCTCCAGCAGTTGTGCCTGGTCTGACCCGCATCATCAACTCTTTGCTCACCACTGGGACATTTCCCACTGCTTTCAAAGAGGCCTGCATCACACCGCTTCTGAAGAAACTCACTCTCAACCTTATACTGCTAGAACACTACAGGCCGGTGTAGTGTGTGAAAATGCATATCTTCCGTCAAAATGTAGATGACTGATTTTAACCTCTTATTATTTTCTGTCTTCTAAAAAAATATTTTTTTTACTTACCTCACTATTCTTAGCTTTGTATACTGTGCTAGGCTTTAATGGACTGGATTTAATTAACTTATGCATTTTGTTGCCTATATTGTTATAATTGCTTCCAATGTTTCCTCGTCTGTAAGTCGCTTTGGATAAATACGTCTGCTAAATGACTAAATGTACATTTTATGAAATCTGTGATGTCATGTGTAATGTGTAATGTGTAGTGTGTGGCCTTGAAATTTTAGTATGTCTACGTAATCATGAATAAATGCTTCTTGAGACACACAGTGTTGCTTCTTTGCATGCATCAAATGAATTGTTTCTGGCTATATGCATCCATGCATTAGTTTGAGAGGGGTGGAAATGGGACACTTGGGTGAAACAAAACTGCCCCAAAAGTACCCCCCCCACTTTAAATACAGTTTTTTCTAAGTCAATTTGGTACATTTCTCTGATCCGATTTGAAATTCTCAAAACTTCTTGTTCAATCCTTACATCCTTGTGTCACGTGTGCACATCAAACAAGCATTTTCTCATTTCTTTGAACAAGTTGCAAATGCTTTGGTACATCCATGCAAATGATTATGACAAAATTCTGTGCAGATTCCTACATTATCAATTGCTTATGTCATGTTGATCAAAATGCATTATAATGGGTCTCTGTAGAATAGTATAATCCCCACGACATTTAAGCACTAGTTTTACAATATACAGTAAGTATACTTTAAGTAAACAGTGGCATTTTATTTTACTCAATTTAGTGTTTTGCATTGCTATATTCTTTCCACATAGGACTGCAAGACAACTTCACTGTGTTGCAGACGGCCCCTTTTCACACCTAAACAGTCTTTTGACACTCTCTACAGGGATCTCATCCCTGAACAAGAGAGGGGGCAGATTGGAGATGACCTGCCAAAGTACGTGTTAGTTTGGGACAATGTCAGTTTCCATCGCTCCAACATCATCAGGCAATGGTTTGCGGCCCACAACAGGATGCTGGTGGAGTACCTCTCACCCTACTCAACCACTTTGAGGAATTTTTCTCAGCATGAAGATTAAAAGTATATGATCGCCAGCCGCATACACAGATGACCCTTCTGGTTGCCATGGATGTAACGTGTGATGACATCACAGCTGATGCCTGCAGAGGCTGGATTAGACACTCTGAAAGATGATTTTCACGCTGTATCGCAAGAGAAGATATTTGTTGTGATGTGGATGAGAATCCGTTGCCCAAAAGACAGGAACGTCAGGAGGTGTAGGAAGACTGCACTGTAATTCCACTGCACTGCATGTACAGTTTTCCCTAAGGAGATTGTCTTATGTTCAGATTTCTACATTTGTTTGTGCTATGCAGTGCTGTCTTTTCCTGTCTGCATCACAATGACAGTGTCTGTCAATAAATTATTGTACAAACAGTAAAAGCGTTAACGTGAATCATGTGCCGTCTCTTGCAATCAAACAATCAAAACCAGAAATGCACTTACTGTTTTGCAAATGACAAGGATGATTCGAGAAATGCTCCACTCATCACTCTCAGGTCACTCCGCTGCACACGTCTGATCACTTCTTTGTCACCCCCGACCTCACCGCTCCAGACAACGCAGATGTCTTACCGCTGGTCACTTTCCGGCGCTACCTACGGTCCCTCCCTCCTGCTTTTCCTCTGCTGTCTTGTCTGCACTCCCCCCCTCTGAGGATCTCTCTCTTTTGAATACCAACAGTGCCACAGACACTCTGTGTTCCACACTTACATCCTGCTTGGACAACATATGCCCTCTTACATCTGGACCAGCCCGTGCATCCCTGTCTGCCCCCTGGTTATCGGATGTACCACGTGAGCATCGCACCAGCCTCCGGTCAGCTGAGAGAAAATGGCACAATTCAAAAGACCATACTGACCTCTCTCTCTCTACCAGTCTCTTCTCTCTACTTTCTCCGTTGACGTCACCTCTGCAAAAACTGATTATAACCACTCGAAGATCAGCAACTCTCCTGACTCTCGCACACTCTTAAAAACCTTCTCTGCTCTCCTCTGTCCGCCTGCTCCCACACCTTCATCGCAGTTAACGGCTGATGATTTTGCATCGTTCTTCGTAAAGAAAACTAACGCCATCAACAGCCAATTTTCTACACCACCATCACCCGCCTTTTCTCCTATGTCTGAAGATGATGTTTCCAAGGTCATTGGTTCCAACCACCCTACCACCTGCCCACTGGATCCCATCCCCACCCATCTCCTCCATGCCATCTCTCCAGCAGTTGTGCCTGGTCTGACCCGCATCATCAACTCTTTGCTCACCACTGGGACATTTCCCACTGCTTTCAAAGAGGCCTGCATCACACCGCTACTGAAGAAACTCACTCTCAACCTTATACTGCTAGAACACTACAGGCCGGTGTAGTGTGTGAAAATGCATATCTTCCGTCAAAATGTAGATGACTGATTTTAACCTCTTATTATTTTCTGTCTTCTTAAAAAATTATTTTTTTACTTACCTCACTATTCTTAGCTTTGTATACTGTGCTAGGCTTTAATGGACTGGATTTAATTAACTTATGCATTTTGTTGCCTATATTGTTATAATTGCTTCCAATGTTTCCTCGTCTGTAAGTCGCTTTGGATAAAAACGTCTGCTAAATGACTAAATGTAAATTTTATGAAATGTGTAATGTCATGTGTAATGTGTAATGTGTAGTGTGTGGCCTTGAAATTTTAGCATGTCTACGTAATCATGAATAAATGCTTCTTGAGACACACAGTGTTGCTTCTTTGCATGCATCAAATGAATTGTTTCTGGCTATATGCATCCATGCATTAGTTTGAGAGGGGTGGAAATGGGACACTTGGGTGAAACAAAACTGCCCCAAAAGTACCCCCCCCCACTTTAAATACAGTTTTTTCTAAGTCAATTTGGTACATTTCTCTGATCCGATTTGAAATTCTCAAACTTCTTGTTCAATCCTTACATCCTTGTGTCACGTGTGCACATCAAACAAGCATTTTCTCATTTCTTTGAACAAGTTGCAAATGCTTTGGTACATCCATGCAAATGATTATGACAAAATTCTGTGCAGATTCCTACATTATCAATTGCTTATGTCATGTTGATCAAAATGCATTATAATGGGTCTCTGTAGAATAGTATAATCCCCACGACATTTAAGCACTAGTTTTACAATATACAGTAAGTATACTTTAAGTAAACGGTGGCATTTTATTTTACTCAATTTAGTGTTTTGCATTGCTATATTCTTTCCACATAGGACTGCAAGACAACTTCACTGTGTTGCAGACGGCCCCTTTTCACGCCTAAACAGTCTTTTGACACTCTTTACAGGGATCTCATCCCTGAACAAGAGAGGGGGCAGATTGGAGATGACCTGCCAAAGTACGTGTTAGTTTGGGACAATGTCAGTTTCCATCTCTCCAACATCATCAGGCAATGGTTTGCGGCCCACAACATGATGCTGGTGGAGTTCCTCTCACCCTACTCAACCACGTTGAGGAATTTTTCTCAGCCTGAAGATTAAAAGTATATGATCGCCAGCCGCATACACAGATGACCCTTCTGGCTGCCATGGATGTAACGTGTGATGACATCACAGCTGATGCCTGCAGAGGCTGGATTAGACACTCTGAAAGATGATTTTCACGCTGTATCGCAAGAGAAGATATTTGTTGTGATGTGGATGAGAATCCGTTGCCCAAAAGACAGGAACGTCAGGAGGTGTAGGAAGACTGCACTGTAATTCCACTGCACTGCATGTACAGTTTTCCCTAAGGAGATTGTCTTATGTTCAGATTTCTACATTTGTTTGTGCTATGCAGTGCTGTCTTTTCCTGTCTGCATCACAATGACACTGTCTGTCAATAAATTATTGTACAAACAGTAAAAGCGTTAACGTGAATCATGTGCCGTCTCTTGCAATCAAACAATCAAAACCAGAAATGCACTTACTGTTTTGCAAATGACAAGGATGATTCGAGAAATGCTCCACTCATCACTCTCAGGTCACTCCGCTGCACACGTCTGATCACTTCTTTGTCACCCCCGACCTCACCGCTCCAGACAACGCAGATGTCTTACCGCTGGTCACTTTCCGGCGCTACCTACGGTCCCTCCCTCCTGCTTTTCCTCTGCTGTCTTGTCTGCACTCCCCCCCTCTGAGGAGCTCTCTCTTTTGAATACCAACAGTGCCACAGACACTCTGTGTTCCACGCTTACATCCTGCTTGGACAACATATGCCCTCTTAAATCTGGACCAGCCCGTGCATCCCTGTCTGCCCCCTGGTTATCAGATGTACCACGTGAGCATCGCACCAGCCTCCGGTCAGCTGAGAGAAAATGGCACAAGTCAAAAGACCATACTGACCTCTCTCTCTCTACTTTCTCCGTTGACGTCACCTCTGCAAAAACTGATTATAACCACTCGAAGATCAGCAACTCTCCTGACTCTCGCACACTCTTAAAAACCTTCTCTGCTCTCCTCTGTCCGCCTGCTCCCACACCTTCATCGGAGTTAACGGCTGATGATTTTGCATCGTTCTTCGTAAAGAAAACTACCGCCATCAACAGCCAATTTTCTACGCCACCACCACCCGCCTTTTCTCCTATGTCTGAAGATGATGTTTCCAAGGTCATTGGTTCCAACCACACTACCACCTGCCCACTGGATCCCATCCCCACCCATCTCCTCCATGCCATCTCTCCAGCAGTTGTGCCTGGTCTGACCCGCATCATCAACTCTTTGCTCACCACTGGGACATTTCCCACTGCTTTCAAAGAGGCCTGCATCACACCGCTACTGAAGAAACTCACTCTCAACCTTACACTGCTAGAACACTACAGGCCGGTGTAGTGTGTGAAAATGCATATCTTCCGTCAAAATGTAGATGACTGATTTTAACCTCTTATTATTTTCTGTCTTCTTAAAAAATTATTTTTTTACTTACCTCACTATTTTTAGCTTTGTATACTGTGCTAGGCTTTAATGGACTGGATTTAATTAACTTATGCATTTTGTTGCCTATATTGTTATAATTGCTTCCAATGTTTCCTCGTCTGTAAGTCGCTTTGGATAAAAACATCTGCTAAATGACTAAATGTAAATTTTATGAAATGTGTAATGTCATGTGTAATGTGTAGTGTGTGGCCTTGAAATTTTAGCATGTCTACGTAATCATGAATAAATGCTTCTTGAGACACACAGTGTTGCTTCTTTGCATGCATCAAATGAATTGTTTCTGGCTATATGCATCAATGCATTAGTTTGAGAGGGGTGGAAATAGGACACTTGGGTGAAACAAAACTGCCCCAAAAGTACCCCCCCCACTTTAAATACAGTTTTTTCTAAGTCAATTTGGTACATTTCTCTGATCCGATTTGAAATTCTCAAAACTTCTTGTTCAATCCTTACATCCTTGTGTCACGTGTGCACATCAAACAAGCATTTTCTCATTTCTTTGAACAAGTTGCAAATGCTTTGGTACATCCATGCAAATGATTATGACAAAATTCTGTGCAGATTCTTACATTATCAATTGCTTATGTCATGTTGATCAAAATGCATTATAATGGGTCTCTGTAGAATAGTATAATCCCCACGACATTTAAGCACTAGTTTTACAATATACAGTAAGTATACTTTAAGTAAACGGTGGCATTTTATTTTACTCAATTTAGTGTTTTGCATTGCTATATTCTTTCCACATAGGACTGCAAGACAACTTCACTGTGTTGCAGACGGCCCCTTTTCACACCTAAACAGTCTTTTGACACTCTCTACAGGGATCTCATCCCTGAACAAGAGAGGGGGCAGATTGGAGATGACCTGCCAAAGTACGTGTTAGTTTGGGACAATGTCAGTTTCCATCGCTCCAACATCATCAGGCAATGGTTTGCGGCCCACAACAGGATGCTGGTGGAGTTCCTCTCACCCTACTCAACCCCGTTGAGGAATTTTTCTCAGCATGAAGATTAAAAGTATATGATGGCCAGCCGCATACACAGATGACCCTTCTGGCTGCCATGGATGTAACGTGTGATGACATCTAAGCTGATGCCTGCAGAGGCTGGATTAGACACTCTGAAAGATGATTTTCACGCTGTATCGCAAGAGAAGATATTTGTTGTGATGTGGATGAGAATCCGTTGCCCAAAAGACAGGAACGTCAGGAGGTGTAGGAAGAATGCACTGTAATTCCACTGCACTGCATGTACAGTTTTCCCTAAGGAGATTGTCTTATGTTCAGATTTCTACATTTGTTTGTGCTATGCAGTGCTGTCTTTTCCTGTCTGCATCACAATGACACTGTCTGTCAATAAATTATTGTACAAACAGTAAAAGCGTTAACGTGAATCATGTGCCGTCTCTTGCAATCAAACAATCAAAACCAGAAATGCACTTACTGTTTTGCAAATGACAAGGATGATTCGAGAAATGCTCCACTCATCACTCTCAGGTCACTCCGCTGCACACGTCTGATCACTTCTTTGTCACCCCCGACCTCACCGCTCCAGACAACGCAGATGTCTTACCGCTGGTCACTTTCCGGCGCTAACTACGGTCCCTCCCTCCTGCTTTTCCTCTGTTGTCTTTCTGCACTCCCCCCCTCTGAGGAGCTCTCTCTTTTGAATACCAACAGTGCCACAGACACTCTGTGTTCCACGCTTACATCCTGCTTGGACAACATATGCCCTCTTACATCTGGACCAGCCCGTGCATCCCTGTCTGCCCCCTGGTTATTGGATGTACCACGTGAGCATCGCACCAGCCTCCGGTCAGCTGAGAGAAAATGGCACAAGTCAAAAGACCATACTGACCTCTCTCTCTCTACTTTCTCCGTTGACGTCACCTCTGCAAAAACTGATTATAACCACTCGAAGATCAGCAACTCTCCTGACTCTCGCACACTCTTAAAAACCTTCTCTGCTCTCCTCTGTCCGCCTGCTCCCACACCTTCATCGGAGTTAACGGCTGATGATTTTGCATCGTTCTTCGTAAAGAAAACTACCGCCATCAACAGCCAATTTTCTACGCCACCATCACCTGCCTTTTCTCCTATGTCTGAAGATGATGTTTCCAAGGTCATTGGTTCCAACCACCCTACCACCTGCCCACTGGATCCCATCCCCACCCATCTCCTCCATGCCATCTCTCCAGCAGTTTTGCCTGGTCTGACCCGCATCATCAACTCTTTGCTCACCACTGGGACATTTCCCACTGCTTTCAAAGAGGCCTGCATCACACCGCTACTGAAGAAACTCACTCTCAACCTTACACTGCTAGAACACTACAGGCCGGTGTAGTGTGTGAAAATGCATATCTTCCGTCAAAATGTAGATGACTGATTTTAACCTCTTATTATTTTCTGTCTTCTTAAAAAATTATTTTTTTACTTACCTCACTATTCTTAGCTTTGTATACTGTGCTAGGCTTTAATGGACTGGATTTAATTAACTTATGCATTTTGTTGCCTATATTGTTATAATTGCTTCCAATGTTTCCTCGTCTGTAAGTCGCTTTGGATAAAAACGTCTGCTAAATGACTAAATGTAAATTTTATGAAATGTGTAATGTCATGTGTAATGTGTAATGTGTAGTGTGTGGCCTTGAAATTTTAGCATGTCTACGTAATCATGAATAAATGCTTCTTGAGACACACAGTGTTGCTTCTTTGCATGCATCAAATGAATTGTTTCTGGCTATATGCATCCATGCATTAGTTTGAGAGGGGTGGAAATGGGGCACTTGGGTGAAACTTAACTGCCCCAAAAGTACCCCCCCCCACTTTAAATACAGTTTTTTCTAAGTCAATTTGGTACATTTCTCTGATCCGATTTGAAATTCTCAAAACTTCTTGTTCAATCCTTACATCCTTGTGTCACGTGTGCACATCAAACAAGCATTTTCTCATTTCTTTGAACAAGTTGCAAATGCTTTGGTACATCCATGCAAATGATTACGACAAAATTCTGTGCAGATTCTTACATTATCAATTGCTTATGTCATGTTGATCAAAATGCATTATAATGGGTCTCTGTAGAATAGTATAATCCCCACGACATTTAAGCACTAGTTTTACAATATACAGTAAGTATACTTTAAGTAAACGGTGGCATTTTATTTTACTCAATTTAGTGTTTTGCATTGCTATATTCTTTCCACATAGGACTGCAAGACAACTTCACTGTGTTGCAGACGGCCCCTTTTCACACCTAAACAGTCTTTTGACACTCTCTACAGGGATCTCATCCCTGAACAAGAGAGGGGGCAGATTGGAGATGACCTGCCAAAGTACGTGTTAGTTTGTGACAATGTCAGTTTCCATCGCTCCAACATCATCAGGCAATGGTTTGCGGCCCACAACAGGATGCTGGTGGAGTTCCTCTCACCCTACTCAACCCCGTTGAGGAATTTTTCTCAGCATGAAGATTAAAAGTATATGATGGCCAGCCGCATACACAGATGACCCTTCTGGCTGCCTTGGATGTAACGTGTGATGACATCACAGCTGATGCCTGCAGAGGCTGGATTAGACACTCTGAAAGATGATTTTCACGCTGTATCGCAAGAGAAGATATTTGTTGTGATGTGGATGAGAATCCGTTGCCCAAAAGACAGGAACGTCAGGAGGTGTAGGAAGACTGCACTGTAATTCCACTGCACTGCATGTACAGTTTTCCCTAAGGAGATTTTCTTATGTTCAGATTTCTACATTTGTTTGTGCTATGCAGTGCTGTCTTTTCCTGTCTGCATCACAATGACACTGTCTGTCAATAAATTATTGTACAAACAGTAAAAGCGTTAACGTGAATCATGTGCCGTCTCTTGCAATCAAACAATCAAAACCAGAAATGCACTTACTGTTTTGATAATGACAAGGATGATTCGAGAAATGCTCCACTCATCACTCTCAGGTCACTCCGCTGCACACGTCTGATCACTTCTTTGTCACCCCCGACCTCACCGCTCCAGACAACGCAGATGTCTTACCGCTGGTCACTTTCCGGCGCTACCTACGGTCCCTCCCTCCTGCTTTTCCTCTGCTGTCTTGTCTGCACTCCCCCCCTCTGAGGAGCTCTCTCTTTTGAATACCAACAGTGCCACAGACACTCTGTGTTCCACGCTTACATCCTGCTTGGACAACATATGCCCTCTTACATCTGGACCAGCCCGTGCATCCCTGTCTGCCCCCTGGTTATCGGATGTACCACGTGAGCATCGCACCAGCCTCCGGTCAGCTGAGAGAAAATGGCACAAGTCAAAAGACCATACTGACCTCTCTCTCTCTACTTTCTCCGTTGACGTCACCTCTACAAAAACTGATTATAACCACTCGAAGATCAGCAACTCTCCTGACTCTCGCACACTCTTAAAAACCTTCTCTGCTCTCCTCTGTCCGCCTGCTCCCACACCTTCATCGGAGTTAACGGCTGATGATTTTGCATCGTTCTTCGTAAAGAAAACTACCGCCATCAACAGCCAATTTTCTACACCACCATCACCCGCCTTTTCTCCTATGTCTGAAGATGATGTTTCCAAGGTCATTGGTTCCAACCACCCTACCACCTGCCCACTGGATCCCATCCCCACCCATCTCCTCCATGCCATCTCTCCAGCAGTTGTGCCTGGTCTGACCCGCATCATCAACTCTTTGCTCACCACTGGGACATTTCCCACTGCTTTCAAAGAGGCCTGCATCACACCGCTACTGAAGAAACTCACTCTCAACCTTACACTGCTAGAACACTACAGGCCGGTGTAGTGTGTGAAAATGCATATCTTCCGTCAAAATGTAGATGACTGATTTGAACCTCTTACTATTTTCTGTCTTCTTAAAAAATTATTTTTTTACTTACCTCACTATTCTTAGCTTTGTATACTGTGCTAGGCTTTAATGGACTGGATTTAATTAACTTATGCATTTTGTTGCCTATATTGTTATAATTGCTTCCAATGTTTCCTCGTCTGTAAGTCGCTTTGGATAAAAACGTCTGCTAAATGACTAAATGTAAATTTTATGAAATATGTAATGTCATGTGTAATGTGTAATGTGTAGTGTGTGGCCTTGAAATTTTAGCATGTCTACGTAATCATGAATAAATGCTTCTTGAGACACACAGTGTTGCTTCTTTGCATGCATCAAATGAATTGTTTCTGGCTATATGCATCCATGCATTAGTTTGAGAGGGGTGGAAATGGGACACTTGGGTGAAACAAAACTGCCCCAAAAGTACCCCCCCCACTTTAAATACAGTTTTGTCTAAGTCAATTTGGTACATTTCTCTGATCCGATTTGAAATTCTCAAAACTTCTTGTTCAATCCTTACATCCTTGTGTCACGTGTGCACATCAAACAAGCATTTTCTCATTTCTTTGAACAAGTTGCAAATGCTTTGGTACATCCATGCAAATGATTATGACAAAATTCTGTGCAGATTCCTACATTATCAATTGCTTATGTCATGTTGATCAAAATGCATTATAATGGGTCTCTGTAGAATAGTATAATCCCCACGACATTTAAGCACTAGTTTTACAATATACAGTAAGTATACTTTAAGTAAACAGTGGCATTTTATTTTACTCAATTAAGTGTTTTGCATTGCTATATTCTTTCCACATAGGACTGCAAGACAACTTCACTGTGTTTTGTAGAACATTCTAAATGTGTTCTTGCGTGTTCAAAATTGGAGGGAGGCCAGTCAAAGTAAATCTTGAAGTTTATTGATCAGAAGATTCAAAAAATACAACAGCCGTTGGGTCAGTTGCCTCAGAACAAAGGCTCAACCAACCAACGCCCAATTTTACAATTCTGGATATATTTATATTATTTGTCGCCGGTCTATCTTCGTGCCTTTGAGTGACGTGTTGTCTGGTATTCGTCCAATCAGCTCTTAGTCCATTATTCTCTGAGTTTCTGCAAAACATCAAATGACAACCCACACACCCCAATTCTACCCAGCAACAACATAGTTTAAAAGGTCAGACAATGTAATGTGTGTGTGCATCTTTATGTTTTTCAGTTTCATGCATATATTCTGAGACCTCAGCTCTGCCACTTCCTCTTTCTTTTGCATGTGACACCCACACTTCCTCTTTCAAGTATGGTCAATATCAAACCTTAACTTTTCATGGTAACTTCCAACACATTATTTGAGGTTAAGGGTTATTGTACGCAAGTAATAGAATAATAAAACACTTCTAAAAGTAATAATGCATATGGAATAATACTGTATAGGAAGCATATGAATGAATAAAAGTAATAATGCATATGAAGCATATTAAATGTAATAGCACTTCTAAAACACATTAAAATCCCCACAGTTGCAGACGGCCCCTTTTCACACCTAAACAGTCTTTTGACACTCTCTACAGGGATCTCATCCCTGAACAAGAGAGGGGGCAGATTGGAGATGACCTGTCAAAGTACGTGTTAGTTTGGGACAATGTCAGTTTCCATCGCTCCAACATCATCAGGCAATGGTTTGCGGCCCACAACAGGATGCTGGTGGAGTTCCTCTCACCCTACTCAACCACGTTGAGGAATTTTTCTCAGCATGAAGATTAAAAGTATATGATGGCCAGCCGCATACACAGATGACCCTTCTGGCTGCCATGGATGTAACGTGTGATGACATCACAGCTGATGCCTGCAGAGGCTGGATTAGACACTCTGAAAGATGATTTTCACGCTGTATCGCAAGAGAAGATATTTGTTGTGATGTGGATGAGAATCCGTTGCCCAAAAGACAGGAACGTCAGGAGGTGTAGGAAGACTGCACTGTAATTCCACTGCACTGCATGTACAGTTTTCCCTAAGGAGATTGTCTTATGTTCAGATTTCTACATTTGTTTGTGCTATGCAGTGCTGTCTTTTCCTGTCTGCATCACAATGACACTGTCTGTCAATAAATTATTGTACAAACAGTAAAAGCGTTAACGTGAATCATGTGCCGTCTCTTGCAATCAAACAATCAAAACCAGAAATGCACTTACTGTTTTGCAAATGACAAGGATGATTCGAGAAATGCTCCACTCATCACTCTCAGGTCACTCCGCTGCACACGTCTGATCACTTCTTTGTCACCCCCGACCTCACCGCTCCAGACAACGCAGATGTCTTACCGCTGGTCACTTTCCGGCGCTACCTATGGTCCCTCCCTCCTGCTTTTCCTCTGCTGTCTTGTCTGCACTCCCCCCCTCTGAGGAGCTCTCTCTTTTGAATACCAACAGTGCCACAGACACTCTGTGTTCCACGCTTACATCCTGCTTGGACAACATATGCCCTCTTACATCTGGACCAGCCCGTGCATCCCTGTCTGCCCCCTGGTTATCGGATGTACCACGTGAGCATCGCACCAGCCTCCGGTCAGCTGAGAGCGAATGGCACAAGTCAAAAGACCATACTGACCTCTCTCTCTCTACTTTCTCCGTTGACGTCACCTCTGCAAAAACTGATTATAACCACTCGAAGATCAGCAACTCTCCTGACTCTCGCACACTCTTAAAAACTTTCTCTGCTCTCCTCTGTCCGCCTGCTCCCACACCTTCATCGGAGTTAACGGCTGATGATTTTGCATCGTTCTTCGTATAGAAAACTACCGCCATCAACAGCCAATTTTCTACGCCACCATCACCCGCCTTTTCTCCTATGTCTGAAGATGATGTTTCCAAGTTCATTGGTTCCAACCACCCTACCACCTGCCCACTGGATCCCATCCCCACCCATCTCCTCCATGCCATCTCTCCAGCAGTTGTGCCTGGTCTGACCCGCATCATCAACTCTTTGCTCACCACTGGGACATTTCCCACTGCTTTCAAAGAGGCCTGCATCACACCGCTACTGAAGAAACTCACTCTCAACCTTACACTGCTAGAACACTACAGGCCGGTGTAGTGTGTGAAAATGCATATCTTCCGTCAAAATGTAGATGACTGATTTGAACCTCTTACTATTTTCTGTCTTCTTAAAAAAAAATTTGTTTACTTACCTCACTATTCTTAGCTTTGTATACTGTGCTAGGCTTTAATGGACTGGATTTAATTAACTTATGCATTTTGTTGCCTATATTGTTATATTTGCTTCCAATGTTTCCTCGTCTGTAAGTCGCTTTGGATAAAAACGTCTGCTAAATGACTAAATGTAAATTTTATGAAATGTGTAATGTCATGTGTAATGTGTAATGTGTAGTGTGTGGCCTTGAAATTTTAGCATGTCTACGTAATCATGAATAAATGCTTCTTGAGACACACAGTGTTGCTTCTTTGCATGCATCAAATGAATTGTTTCTGGCTATATGCATCCATGCATTAGTTTGAGAGGGGTGGAAATGGGACACTTGGGTGAAACAAAACTGCCCCAAAAGTTTGTTGCCTATATTGTTATAATTGCTTCCAATGTTTCCTCGTCTGTAAGTCGCTTTGGATTAAAACGTCTGCTAAATGATGTTGTGGAATTTTCTTATTCCTTAATCAAGGTGAGTCAATTTTGACAAACGCAATATACAGAGACATCAAGTACTTTGCAAAGTATTTTATTGTCGTTTAATCTGCATCATGAGCAATGAGCATGGTGCAGAGCAAAGGCGCTCTTTCCTCCTGCACCCAGAGTATATATATGATTAAAAACGTGACACCCCCTCCCTTTGCCCCCTAACAAGAATCCCGAGCTGGTTTACGGGAAGTTACGTTATTCCAAACAGAACATCTTGGCCTCTGCTCGAGGGCAAAGGCAGAGTGGTATGACGTGTTTAGTGAAAAACATGATAACATTAGAAAAGAAAACATATATAAACACTTCGTAAACATATAGACAGACACATCAAGAAGCTAGACTAGAAATCCATTACATTCCCCCCTTTTATCATATATGATAACCAAAATCTTTATACTTTGACCATGTAAGATGAGCAACGCCCTTTCTCTTACAGGTTTCATTCGTCTATCTAAACAGTTCTTAAAATCCCACTAGAATTGGTAACACCACCTGCTTCAGCCCCACTCCCCAACTTTAGCTATTCCACCATTTCAACAGACTGTTAGTCATATCATCCGGTTCCCTGATAATTTAAATTTTTCTGAGTTAGAGCTAGTCTTTTTCCTTTTTATTTGGCCGTTCCAGGGGACATAATTGCCCACATTTTCAAATTTTGTTGCCTTATCCAAAACATCAACTGAGGTACACGTACCTCTACACAAATACATATTTGTTCCCCAGTACCTAGCAGAATTAGGGTAACACTGTCCCTCCCCATACCATTTTATTAAACTTGGAATATAGTGTTAGACAGAAACAAAATTCTATAATCTCTAATTTCTCAGGGTTCGATGTGTCCCCGACTCGAACAGTTGATTCCCTTTGCGAGCACCAATAGTGCCCCTCCTGTCGCTTCAGTCAGCACGACCATTGCGAAGAGCCATACGGTTGGAGTTGCCCCTCCTTGGACACCTTTTTGCTGTGGGAGGTGTGTCTTTCCCACGACTTCCTCCTGAAATCTTTGACTACTTGGAAGTCTCCTGGCTGGAAGCTGTGGAATGATTTGTCAGCTCCGTTTGCTACTGCTCCTTTGACCTGCACAAATATTTTGAGAGCAAAAACACAAAAACACATTGCTTGTAACATCCCCCCTTTTGTCGCAAAAGGGGGGAAAGAATGTTTTGGCAAACAGGTGAGGCCATTTGGGCCTCCCCAAACATTGTCAGTGTATTTACATGAGCACTCCTTCCAGAGTGCACGCTCAGCTGGTTCTGCAAAATGTTTGCATCTCTGCAAGAGAAAGAGTTTTGTTAGTGATTTCTGGAGAAAATCTGTCTGTCTCTGATGTTGCTTGCTTTGCTGCAAGGTCAGCCGTCGGCTTCCTGCAAAAAAATTGTTTCAGATACAAAAGTGTGTGCGTCACAGTTACACACAACAATGGCTGATGGGAGAAGAATGGCAGATAGCATATCAGCAACCTATGTGTGATTAAGAATGTTTTTACCACCATCTTTTACAAAGTTTCTGTGTTTCCACAGTGTGCCAAAATCATGAGTTACACCAAATGCATATCTACTATCTGTGTGAATGTCTACATTTTTATTCTTTGCTAATTCCCATGCGCGTGTGAGTGCAATGAGCTCTGCTGTCTGAGCAGAGAAATGGTCCCTAAAAATGATATCAATTGCTTCTTTGCTTTTGGACTTGCGATGTCTGTAATTGCAGACACGCTTTGCGGACAGCTGTCTGCCGCGGTCAGTATTTTCGTGACCCAAAAAACGAACAACTTGTTTTGCCAGCTGGACTTTGGAGACATTTACTTTGTGTTTTTTTTTTCTCTTATCTTTTAAACTGGAAACAAAGGCCTGCGCATCGGTAAATTTGGACATGGCACAACTATGCCTCTTTTTTCTTTTTTTATCTTTTTAAACTCATTAAATATTGGCCTTATGCCATTGAGGTCTTCTGATTTGAGGCTTCTGTTTTGAGGGGGAATTGCTGTTTGCGTGGATGGAAATTACCCTTGGGCGTTATCACAACAGATTCACAGTTCCTAATCAACCCAACATAATATTTTCCTGTTCCCCAAAGTTGTATGGGCACCTTCCCAAAATTTCTTCATTAATCTTTTTGTGTGTGAAAACACTTCAAGTCCCCTTGTTGCTGACAGACAGGCATGATTCTCACGATGGGCGTGCAACAAATTTGAATATTGCACGTCGTCCCTTTTAACCAATTCTATGGCGTGCGCATATTTGGCAGCAAAACACCCACAGCTCCCCACACCATTGCAATCAACGTCATGAGGCTCTGTGAGGCAATACATTCTACATCATACTTACGTAATTCAATATTACATCGTATAGCTGTACGAGTGCTGCACACGGGTCGTGTGGGTATCATGCTCAATCTGTCATCATACACATTATGACTCTGCACAGCAAATCAATCGGGCAGCAGTCAGACATGAGAAACCTGTGTTGAAATTTGACACTCCCCAACTCGCATTGCACCCTTTTGACATAAATTATTCTACATTAGAGCCACTAGCATTTAGGGAAAACACAGCTAGTTTAGACTCTGGCAAATTTAAACACTTCTTGTGAATCACAGTAGGCTATTTGTTGCCCCTGAATCTATCAAAAAATCAAGCAGTTTGTTGCACACGAGCATTGTGCATTTTAGCAAAGTTCAGAAAGCGTTTTCATTCATCATGGAATGTGAGCTAAGCAGATCTTCATTGCATACAGTAGGAAAAAGCATTTCTTCATTGCATATGCTAAGGGAAATCATACTCACCACCCTCGGAATGATGCCTCACCTCCTCACTTCCATCTACCTTTTCTCTTGACCTCCGCGATCTCAGAGGCTCAGGACAATCATTTCGCCAGTGCCCCGTCTTTCCGCAATTGAAACATTTCTCTGGATCATAGGTGCTAGAGGGTTTAAAACCTCCTCTTCCACGTCCACGCCACTGACCTCCTCTCCTCCCGTTTCCTCTTCCTCCATGCTCTACTCCGATATTCATTAGAGCCATGTGGAGTTCTTTATCTTGTGTGTTTTTCTTCTGAAGCTCTTTCTTGCCTGTTTGTCTTTCGGCGTGTACAGCATGACGGACGATCTCGCTTATTCTCGCACGATCTGGCTCGATGCACGATTTTTCCACTTCTCGTCTCAGCTCTTCTCTGAGATTCGCAGAAAAGTGGATCTGAGATGTCCTATGAACGGACCAATGTCCGGTCCGTCTGAATCAGGTTGAAGTCCAGAATGTTCTTTAAATACTTCCTCCACAGGCCATTTACCCTGTAACTTTCTTAGGTCAGATGGTTTCAGTTTGACTTTCAACAGTCTCTCTAATTCTTTCATTGAGGGTGAGAATTCTTTGCAAAATGTCAAAAGTTCTTTATACGTCGGTGCTGGTTGCGCTCTTTCCTGCTTTTGACACACCACGGGCTGTGGCATGTGTGGCACTGGTGCTGGTGGAGACACTGGTGGGGGCACTGGAGCTGCCTCAATCGGGTTCAGATGTCGGTGAGGAGGGACACAATCATCCTCCGGTTGGTGTTTGTAACAAGTCATAGATGGGGGTAAAGAAGACAGAGGGGTTAAATCATTATATTCAAGCAAAACAGGGTACAATGGAGTTTTCGGTGGTGGCAGTTCTTCCAATGCCTTTTCTTTAAAAACATAGTCACGTCTATTTGCTTCCCTCTCCCATAACTCTTAACATTTACACGCTTCATCATATTTTTCCCTTTCTTTTTTGGACATTTTAAATATGTCTTTTTTCCCCATATGTTCTCTTATTTTCTCTAATTTTGTGGTACTAAATGTACCGTTTTCTGGAAAGTTAGCTTTTTCTATTAAATAGGGTACACCTTGTAAACTTCCCGTTCCCCAATTTTTCCTCATTTCTCTGTATGTTGGTTTATCCATATCATTTCTTAGTAGTCCCCCAGACTGTTTAGAATCTCTCTCGATTCTGAGTAGTCTCCCCTCTTTAACCAGACTGTTTTAAGCAGTCCCCCAGACTGTTTAGAATCTCTCGATTCTGAGTAGTCTCCCCTCTTTAACCAGACTGTTCAGAAATCTATCTGACTCACCACTTTTCCTTTTTGTGCCTTGCACTGAGTTCTTTTGGGATCACGTCAGCTTGGGGTCCGGAGTAGAGTTCTCTCGTCCCTGTATGGGGTTAGAGCTGGATTTGCTATGTCCAGGATGATCAGTCAACTCTAGTCCGTTCTCCGTCAGTCTTGTGATCCCATACTTCGTCGCCAAATTGTTGTGGAATGTTCTTATTCCTTAATCAAGGTGAGTCAATTTTGACAAACGCAATATACAGAGACATCAAGTACTTTGCAAAGTATTTTATTGTCGTTTAATCTGCATCATGAGCAATGAGCATGGTGCAGAGCAAAGGCGCTCTTTCCTCCTGCACCCAGAGTATATATATGATTAAAAACGTGACACCCCCTCCCTTTGCCCCCTAACAAGAATCCCGAGCTGGTTTACGGGAAGTTACGTTATTCCAAACAGAACATCTTGGCCTCTGCTCGAGGGCAAAGGCAGAGTGGTATGACGTGTTTAGAGAAAAACATGATAACATTAGAAAAGAAAACATAGATAAACACTTCGTAAACATATAGACAGACACATCAAGAAGCTAGACTAGAAAATTTCCATTACAATGACTAAATGTAAATTTTATGAAATGTGTAATGTCATGTGTAATGTGTAATGTGTAGTGTGTGGCCTTGAAATTTTAGCATGTCTACGTAATCATGAATAAATGCTTCTTGAGACACACAGTGTTGCTTCTTTGCATGCATCAAATGAATTGTTTCTGGCTATATGCATCCATGCATTAGTTTGAGAGGGGTGGAAATGGGACACTTGGGTGAAACAAAACTGCCCCAAAAGTACCCCCCCCACTTTAAATACAGTTTTTTCTAAGTCAATTTGGTACATTTCTCTGATCCGATTTGAAATTCTCAAAACTTCTTGTTCAATCCTTACATCCTTGTGTCACGTGTGCACATCAAACAAGCATTTTCTCATTTCTTTGAACAAGTTGCAAATGCTTTGGTACATCCATGCAAATGATTATGACAAAATTCTGTGCAGATTCCTACATTATCAATTGCTTATGTCATGTTGATCAAAATGCATTATAATGGGTCTCTGTAGAATAGTATAATCCCCACAACATTTAAGCACTAGTTTTACAATATACAGTAAGTATACTTTAAGTAAACGGTGGCATTTTATTTTACTCAATTTAGTGTTTTGCATTGCTATATTCTTTCCACATAGGACTGCAAGACAACTTCACTGTGTTGCAGACGGCCCCTTTTCACACCTAAACAGTCTCTACAGGGATCTCATCCCTGAACAAGAGAGGGGGCAGATTGGAGATGACCTGCCAAAGTACGTGTTAGTTTCCATCGCTCCAACATCATCAGGCAATGGTTTGCGGCCCACAACAGGATGCTGGTGGAGTTCCTCTCACCCTACTCAACCCCGTTGAGGAATTTTTCTCAGCATGAAGATTAAAAGTATATGATGGCCAGCCGCATACACAGATGACCCTTCTGGCTGCCATGGATGTAACGTGTGATGACATCACAGCTGATGCCTGCAGAGGCTGGATTAGACACTCTGAAAGATGATTTTCACGCTGTATCGCAAGAGAAGATATTTGTTGTGATGTGGATGAGAATCCGTTGCCCAAAAGACAGGAACGTCAGGAGGTGTAGGAAGACTGCACTGTAATTCCACTGCACTGCATGTACAGTTTTCCCTAAGGAGATTGTCTTATGTTCAGATTTCTACATTTGTTTGTGCTATGCAGTGCTGTCTTTTCCTGTCTGCATCACAATGACACTGTCTGTCAATAAATTATTGTAAAAACAGTAAAAGCGTTAACGTGACTCATGTGCCGTCTCTTGCAATCAAACAATCAAAACCAGAAATGCACTTACTGTTTTGCAAATGACAAGGATGATTCGAGAAATGCTCCACTCATCACTCTCAGTTCACTCCGCTGCACACGTCTGATCACTTCTTTGTCACCCCCGAACTCACCGCTCCAGACAACGCAGATGTCTTACCGCTGGTCACTTTCCGGCGCTACCTACGGTCCCTCCCTCCTGCTTTTCCTCTGCTGTCTTGTCTGCACTCCCCCCCTCTGAGGAGCTCTCTCTTTTGAATACCAACAGTGCCACAGACACTCTGTGTTCCACGCTTACATCCTGCTTGGACAACATATGCCCTCTTACATCTGGACCAGCCCGTGCATCCCTGTCTGCCCCCTGGTTATCGGATGTACCACGTGAGCATCGCACCAGCCTCCGGTCAGCTGAGAG
This sequence comes from Barbatula barbatula, assembly GCF_947034865.1. Lineage (NCBI taxonomy): Eukaryota > Metazoa > Chordata > Actinopteri > Cypriniformes > Nemacheilidae > Barbatula > Barbatula barbatula. Next base: position 14,079,274 of record NC_136785.1, read on the forward strand.
CAAATGGCACAAGTCAAAAGACCATACTGACCTCTCTCTCTCTACTTTCTCCGTTGACGTCACCTCTGCAAAAACTGATTATAACCACTCGAAGATCAGCAACTCGCCTGACTCTCGCACACTCTTAAAAACCTTCTCTGCTCTCCTCTGTCCGCCTGCTCCCACACCTTCATCGGAGTTAACGGCTGATGATTTTGCATCGTTCTTCGTAAAGAAAACTACCGCCATCAACAGCCAATTTTCTACGCCACCATCACCCGCCTTTTCTCCTATGTCTGAAGATGATGTTTCCAAGGTCATTGGTTCCAACCACCCTACCACCTGCCCACTGGATCCCATCCCCACCCATCTCCTCCATGCCATCTCTCCAGCAGTTGTGCCTGGTCTGACCCGCATCATCAACTCTTTGCTCACCACTGGGACATTTCCCACTGCTTTCAAAGAGGCCTGCATCACACCGCTACTGAAGAAACTCACTCTCAACCTTACACTGCTAGAACACTACAGGCCGGTGTAGTGTGTGACAATGCATATCTTCCGTCAAAATGTAGATGACTGATTTTAACCTCTTATTATTTTCTGTCTTCTTAAAAAATTATTTTTTTACTTACCTCACTATTCTTAGCTTTGTATACTGTGCTAGGCTTTAATGGACTGGATTTAATTAACTTATGCATTTTGTTGCCTATATTGTTATAATTGCTTCCAATGTTTCCTCGTCTGTAAGTCGCTTTGGATAAAAACGTCTGCTAAATGACTAAATGTAAATTTTATGAAATGTGTAATGTCATGTGTAATGTGTAATGTGTAGTGTGTGGCCTTGAAATTTTAGCATGTCTACGTAATCATGAATAAATGCTTCTTGAGACACACAGTGTTGCTTCTTTGCATGCATCAAATGAATTGTTTCTGGCTATATGCATCCATGCATTAGTTTGAGAGGGGTGGAAATGGGACACTTGGGTGAAACAAAACTGCCCCAAAAGTACCCCCCCCACTTTAAATACAGTTTTTTCTAAGTCAATTTGGTACATTTCTCTGATCCGATTTGAAATTCTCAAAACTTCTTGTTCAATCCTTACATCCTTGTGTCACGTGTGCACATCAAACAAGCATTTTCTCATTTCTTTGAACAAGTTGCAAATGCTTTGGTACATCCATGCAAATGATTATGACAAAATTCTGTGCAGATTCCTACATTATCAATTGCTTATGTCATGTTGATCAAAATGCATTATAATGGGTCTCTGTAGAATAGTATAATCCCCACGACATTTAAGCACTAGTTTTACAATATACAGTAAGTATACTTTAAGTAAACAGTGGCATTTTATTTTACTCAATTAAGTGTTTTGCATTGCTATATTCTTTCCACATAGGACTGCAAGACAACTTCACTGTGTTGCAGACGGCCCCTTTTCACACCTAAACAGTCTTTTGACACTCTTTACAGGGATCTCATCCCTGAACAAGACAGGGGGCAGATTGGAGATGACCTGCCAAAGTACGTGTTAGTTTGGGACAATGTCAGTTTCCATCGCTCCAACATCATCAGGCAATGGTTTGCGGCCCACAACAGGATGCTGGTGGAGTTCCTCTCACCCTACTCAACCACGTTGAGGAATTTTTCTCAGCATGAAGATTAAAAGTATATGATGGCCAGCCGCATACACAGATGACCCTTCTGGCTGCCATGGATGTAACGTGTGATGACATCACAGCTGATGCCTGCAGAGGCTGGATTAGACACTCTGAAAGATGATTTTCACGCTGTATCGCAAGAGAAGATATTTGTTGTGATGTGGATGAGAATCCGTTGCCCAAAGACAGGAACGTCAGGAGGTGTAGGAAGACTGCACTGTAATTCCACTGCACTGCATGTACAGTTTTCCCTAAGGAGATTGTCTTATGTTCAGATTTCTACATTTGTTTGTGCTATGCAGTGCTGTCTTTTCCTGTCTGCATCACAATGACACTGTCTGTCAATAAATTATTGTACAAACAGTAAAAGCGTTAACGTGAATCATGTGCCGTCTCTTGCAATCAAACAATCAAAACCAGAAATGCACTTAGTGTTTTGCAAATGACAAGGATGATTCGAGAAATGCTCCACTCATCACTCTCAGGTCACTCCGCTGCACACGTCTGATCACTTCTTTGCCACCCCCGACCTCACCGCTCCAGACAACGCAGATGTCTTACCGCTGGTCACTTTCCGGCGCTACCTACGGTCCCTCCCTCCTGCTTTTCCTCTGCTGTCTTGTCTGCACTCCCCCCCTCTGAGGAGCTCTCTCTTTTGAATACCAACAGTGCCACAGACACTCTGTGTTCCACGCTTACATCCTGCTTGGACAACATATGCCCTCTTACATCTGGACCAGCCCGTGCATCCCTGTCTGCCCCCTGGTTATCGGATGTACCACGTGAGCATCGCACCAGCCTCCGGTCAGCTGAGAGAAAATGACACAAGTCAAAAGACCATACTGACCTCTCTCTCTCTACTTTCTCCGTTGACGTCACCTCTGCAAAAACTGATTATAACCACTCGAAGATCAGCAACTCTCCTGACTCTCGCACACTCTTAAAAACCTTCTCTGCTCTCCTCTGTCCGCCTGCTCCCACACCTTCATCGGAGTTAACGGCTGATGATTTTGCATCGTTCTTCGTAAAGAAAACTACCGCCATCAACAGCCAATTTTCTACACCACCATCACCCGCCTTTTCTCCTATGTCTGAAGATGATGTTTCCAAGGTCATTGGTTCCAACCACCCTACCACCTGCCCACTGGATCCCATCCCCACCCATCTCCTCCATGCCATCTCTCCAGCAGTTGTGCCTGGTCTGACCCGCATCATCAACTCTTTGCTCACCACTGGGACATTTCCCACTGCTTTCAAAGAGGCCTGCATCACACCGCTACTGAAGAAACTCACTCTCAACCTTACACTGCTAGAACACTACAGGCCGGTGTAGTGTGTGAAAATGCATATCTTCCGTCAAAATGTAGATGACTGATTTTAACCTCTTATTATTTTCTGTCTTCTTAAAAAATTATTTTTTTACTTACCTCACTATTCTTAGCTTTGTATACTGTGCTAGGCTTTAATGGACTGGATTTAATTAACTTATGCATTTTGTTGCCTATATTGTTATAATTGCTTCCAATGTTTCCTCGTCTGTAAGTCGTTTTGGATAAAAACGTCTGCTAAATGACTAAATGTAAATTTTATGAAATGTGTAATGTCATGTGTAATGTGTAATGTGTAGCGTGTGGCCTTGAAATTTTAGCATGTCTACGTAATCATGAATAAATGCTTCTTGAGACACACAGTGTTGCTTCTTTGCATGCATCAAATGAATTGTTTCTGGCTATATGCATCAATGCATTAGTTTGAGAGGGGTGGAAATGGGACACTTGGGTGAAACAAAACTGCCCCAAAAGTACCCCCCCCACTTTAAATACAGTTTTTTCTAAGTCAATTTGGTACATTTCTCTGATCCGATTTGAAATTCTCAAAACTTCTTGTTCAATCCTTACATCCTTGTGTCACGTGTGCACATCAAACAAGCATTTTCTCATTTCTTTGAACAAGTTGCAAATGCTTTGGTACATCCATGCAAATGATTATGACAAAATTCTGTGCAGATTCCTACATTATCAATTGCTTATGTCATGTTGATCAAAATGCATTATAATGGGTCTCTGTAGAATAGTATAATCCCCACGACATTTAAGCACTAGTTTTACAATATACAGTAAGTATACTTTAAGTAAACGGTGGCATTTTATTTTACTCAATTTAGTGTTTTGCATAGCTATATTCTTTCCACATAGGACTGCAAGACAACTTCACTGTGTTGCAGACGGCCCCCTTTCACACCTAAACAGTCTTTTGACACTCTCTACAGGGATCTCATCCCTGAACAAGAGAGGGGGCAGATTGGAGATGACCTGCCAAAGTACGTGTTAGTTTGGGACAATGTCAGTTTCCATCGCCCCAACATCATCAGGCAATGGTTTGCGGCCCACAACAGGATGCTGGTGGAGTTCCTCTCACCCTACTCAACCCCGTTGAGGAATTTTTCTCAGCATGAAGATTAAAAGTATATGATGGCCAGCCGCATACACAGATGACCCTTCTGGCTGCCATGGATGTAACGTGTGATGACATCAGAGCTGATGCCTGCAGAGGCTGGATTAGACACTCTGAAAGATGATTTTCACCCTGTATCGCAAGAGAAGATATTTGTTGTGATGTGGATGAGAATCCGTTGCCCAAAAGACAGGAACGTCAGGAGGTGTAGGAAGACTGCACTGTAATTCCACTGCACTGCATGTACAGTTTTCCCTAAGGAGATTGTCTTATGTTCAGATTTCTACATTTGTTTGTGCTATGCAGTGCTGTCTTTTCCTGTCTGCATCACAATGACACTGTCTGTCAATAAATTATTGTACAAACAGTAAAAGCGTTAACGTGAATCATGTGCCGTCTCTTGCAATCAAACAATCAAAACCAGAAATGCACTTACTGTTTTGCAAATGACAAGGATGATTCGAGAAATGCTCCACTCATCACTCTCAGGTCACTCCGCTGCACACGTCTGATCACTTCTTTGTCACCCCCGACCTCACCGCTCCAGACAACACAGATGTCTTACCGCTGGTCACTTTCCGGCGCTACCTACGGTCCCTCCCTCCTGCTTTTCCTCTGCTGTCTTGTCTGCACTCCCCCCCTCTGAGGAGCTCTCTCTTTTAAATACCAATAGTGCCACAGACACTCTGTGTTCCACGCTTACATCCTGCTTGGACAACATATGCCCTCTTACATCTGGACCAGCCCGTGCATCCCTGTCTGCCCCCTGGTTATCAGATGTACCACGTGAGCATCGCACCAGCCTCCGGTCAGCTGAGAGAAAATGACACAAGTCAAAAGACCATACTGACCTCTCTCTCTCTACTTTCTCCGTTGACGTCACCTTTGCAAAAACTGATTATAACCACTCGAAGATCAGCAACTCTCCTGACTCTCGCACACTCTTAAAAACCTTCTCTGCTCTCCTCTGTCCGCCTGCTCCCACACCTTCATCGCAGTTAACGGCTGATGATTTTGCATCGTTCTTCGTAAAGAAAACTACCGCCATCAACAGCCAATTTTCTACACCACCATCACCCGCCTTTTCTACTATGTCTGAAGATGATGTTTCCAAGGTCATTGGTTCCAACCACCCTACCACCTGCCCACTGGATCCCATCCCCACCCATCTCCTCCATGCCATCTCTCCAGCAGTTGTGCCTGGTCTGACCCGCATCATCAACTCTTTGCTCACCACTGGGACATTTCCCACTGCTTTCAAAAAGGCCTGCATCACACCGCTACTGAAGAAACTCACTCTCAACCTTATACCGCTAGAACACTACAGGCCGGTGTAGTGTGTGAAAATGCATATCTTCCGTCAAAATGTAGATGACTGATTTTAACCTCTTATTATTTTCTGTCTCCTTAAAAAATTATTTTTTTACTTACCTCACTATTCTTAGCTTTGTATACTGTGCTAGGCTTTAATGGACTGGATTTAATTAACTTATGCATTTTGTTGCCTATATTGTTATAATTGCTTCCAATGTTTCCTCGTCTGTAAGTCGCTTTGGATAAAAACGTCTGCTAAATGACTAAATGTAAATTTTATGAAATGTGTAATGTCATGTGTAATGTGTAATGTGTAGTGTGTGGCCTTGAAATTTTAGCATGTCTACGTAATCATGAATAAATGCTTCTTGAGACACACAGTGTTGCTTCTTTGCATGCATCAAATGAATTGTTTCTGGCTATATGCATCCATGCATTAGTTTGAGAGGGGTGGAAATGGGACACTTGGGTGAAACAAAACTGCCCCAAAAGTACTCCCCCCACTTTAAATACAGTTTTTTCTAAGTCAATTTGGTACATTTCTCAGATCCGATTTGAAATTCTCAAAACTTGTTGTTCCATCCTTACATCCTTGTGTCACGTGTGCACATCAAACAAGCATTTTCTCATTTCTATGAACAAGGTGCAAATGCTTTGGTACATCCATGCAAATGATTATGACAAAATTCTGTGCAGATTCCTACATTATCAATTGCTTATGTCATGTTGATCAAAATGCATTATAATGGGTCTCTGTAGAATAGTATAATCCCCACGACATTTAAGCACTAGTTTTACAATATACAGTAAGTATACTTTAAGTAAACAGTGGCATTTTATTTTACTCAATTTAGTGTTTTGCATTGCTATATTCTTTCCACATAGGACTGCAAGACAACTTCACTGTGTTGCAGACGGCCCCTTTTCACACCTAAACAGTCTTTTGACACTCTTTACAGGGATCTCATCCCTGAACAAGAGAGGGGGCAGATTGGAGATGACCTGCCAAAGTACGTGTTAGTTTGGGACAATGTCAGTTTCCATCGCTCCAACATCATCAGGCAATGGTTTGCGGCCCACAACAGGATGCTGGTGGAGTTCCTCTCACCCTACTCAACCCCGCTGAGGAATTTTTCTCAGCATGAAGATTAAAAGTATATGATGGCCAGCCGCATACACAGATGACCCTTCTGGCTGCCATGGATGTAACGTGTGATGACATCACAGCTGATGCCTGCAGAGGCTGGATTAGACACTCTGAAAGATGATTTTCACGCTGTATCGCAAGAGAAGATATTTGTTGTGATGTGGATGAGAATCCGTTGCCCAAAAGACAGGAACGTCAGGAGGTGTAGGAAGACTGCACTGTAATTCCACTGCACTGCATGTACAGTTTTCCCTAAGGAGATTGTCTTATGTTCAGATTTCTACATTTGTTTGTGCTATGCAGTGCTGTCTTTTCCTGTCTGCATCACAATGACACTGTCTGTCAATAAATTATTGTACAAACAGTAAAAGCGTTAACGTGAATCATGTGCCGTCTCTTGCAATCAAACAATCAAAACCAGAAATGCACTTACTGTTTTGCAAATGACAAGGATGATTCGAGAAATGCTCCACTCATCACTCTCAGGTCACTCCGCTGCACACGTCTGATCACTTCTTTGTCACCCCCGACCTCACCGCTCCAGACAACGCAGATGTCTTACCGCTGGTCACTTTCCGGCGCTACCTACGGTCCCTCCCTCCTGCTTTTCCTCTGCTGTCTTGTCTGCACTCCCCCCCTCTGAGGAGCTCTCTCTTTTGAATACCAACAGTGCCACAGACACTCTGTGTTCCACGCTTACATCCTGCTTGGACAACATATGCCCTCTTACATCTTGACCAGCCCGTGCATCCCTGTCTGCCCCCTGGTTATCGGATGTACCACGTGAGCATCGCACCAGCCTCCAGTCAGCTGAGAGAAAATGGCACAAGTCAAAAGACCATACTGACCTCTCTCTCTCTACTTTCTCCGTTGACGTCACCTCTGCAAAAACTGATTATAACCACTCGAAGGTCAGCAACTCTCCTGACTCTCGCACACTCTTAAAAACCTTCTCTGCTCTCCTCTGTCCGCCTGCTCCCACACCTTCATCGGAGTTAACGGCTGATGATTTTGCATCGTTCTTCGTAAAGAAAACTACCGCCATCAACAGCCAATTTTCTACGCCACCATCACCCGCCTTTTCTCCTATGTCTGAAGATGATGTTTCCAAGGTCATTGGTTCCAACCACACTACCACCTGCCCACTGGATCCCATCACCACCCATCTCCTCCATGCCATCTCTCCAGCAGTTGTGCCTGGTCTGACCCGCATCATCAACTCTTTGCTCACCACTGGGACATTTCCCACTGCTTTCAAAGAGGCCTGCATCACACCGCTACTGAAGAAACTCACTCTCAACCTTACACTGCTAGAACACTACAGGCCGGTGTAGTGTGTGAAAATGCATATCTTCCGTCAAAATGTAGATGACTGATTTTAACCTCTTATTATTTTCTGTCTTCTTAAAAAATTATTTTTTTACTTACCTCACTATTTTTAGCTTTGTATACTGTGCTAGGCTTTAATGGACTGGATTTAATTAACTTATGCATTTTGTTGCCTATATTGTTATAATTGCTTCCAATGTTTCCTCGTCTGTAAGTCGCTTTGGATAAAAATGTCTGCTAAATTACTAAATGTAAATTTTATGAAATGTGTAATGTCATGTGTAATGTGTAGTGTGTGGCCTTGAAATTTTAGCATGTCTACGTAATCATGAATAAATGCTTCTTGAGACACACAGTGTTGCTTCTTTGCATGCATCAAATTAATTGTTTCTGGCTATATGCATCCATGCATTAGTTTGAGAGGGGTGGAAATGGGACACTTGGGTGAAACAAAACTGCCCCAAAAGTACCCCCCCCACTTTAAATACAGTTTTTTCTAAGTCAATTTGGTACATTTCTCTGATCCGATTTGAAATTCTCAAAACTTCTTGTTCAATCCTTACATCCTTGTGTCACGTGTGCACATCAAACAAGCATTTTCTCATTTCTTTGAACAAGTTGCAAATGCTTTGGTACATCCATGCAAATGATTATGACAAAATTCTGTGCAGATTCCTACATTATCAATTGCTTATGTCATGTTGATCAAAATACATTATAATGGGTCTCTGTAGAATAGTATAATCCCCACGACATTTAAGCACTAGTTTTACAATATACAGTAAGTATACTTTAAGTAAACAGTGGCATTTTATTTTACTCAATTTAGTGTTTTGCATTGCTATATTCTTTCCACATAGGACTGCAAGACAACTTCACTGTGTTGCAGACGGCCCCTTTTCACACCTAAACAGTCTTTTGACACTCTCTACAGGGATCTCATCCCTGAACAAGAGAGGGGGCAGATTGGAGATGACCTGCCAAAGTACGTGTTAGTTTGGGACAATGTCAGTTTCCATCGCTCCAACATCATCAGGCAATGGTTTGCGGCCCACAACAGGATGCTGGTGGAGTTCCTCTCACCCTACTCAACCCCGTTGAGGAATTTTTCTCAGCATGAAGATTAAAAGTATATGATGGCCAGCCGCATACACAGATGACCCTTCTGGCTGCCATGGATGTAACGTGTGATGACATCACAGCTGATGCCTGCAGAGGCTGGATTAGACACTCTGAAAGATGATTTTCACGCTGTATCGCAAGAGAAGATATTTGTTGTGATGTGGATGAGAATCCGTTGCCCAAAAGACAGGAACGTCAGGAGGTGTAGGAAGACTGCACTGTAATTCCACTGCACTGCATGTACAGTTTTCCCTAAGGAGATTGTCTTATGTTCAGATTTCTACATTTGTTTGTGCTATGCAGTGCTGTCTTTTCCTGTCTGCATCACAATGACACTGTCTGTCAATAAATTATTGTACAAACAGTAAAAGCGTTAACGTGAATCATGTGCCGTCTCTTGCAATCAAACAATCAAAACCAGAAATGCACTTACTGTTTTGCAAATGACAAGGATGATTCGAGAAATGCTCCACTCATCACTCTCAGGTCACTCCGCTGCACACGTCTGATCACTTCTTTGTCACCCCCGACCTCACCGCTCCAGACAACGCAGATGTCTTACCGCTGGTCACTTTCCGGCGCTACCTACGGTCCCTCCCTCCTGCTTTTCCTCTGCTGTCTTGTCTGCACTCCCCCCCTCTGAGGAGCTCTCTCTTTTGAATACCAACAGTGCCACAGACACTCTGTGTTCCACGCTTACATCCTGCTTGGACATGTTGAACATTAGAGCAATGTTCTGCGCGTTCAAAATTGGAGAGAGGCCTGTCAAAGTAAAATCTTGAAGTTTATTGATCAGAAGATTAAAAAAATAAAAATACATCAGCTGTGTACAGCAGCTGATGGGTGGGTTGCCTTAGACACAGTCTTAAGAAGAACTGATGTCTTTACAATGGCCCGACCGACCCAGAAAAACAATTTCACAGCATATTTATAATATTTTGGTGTGCCTCTTCTTCAGCTGGGGTCCAATCAATTTCTCTCCTCTTTGTCTTATCTCAGCCAATCAGCTCACTGCCTTGTTTTTCAAATCACCTTCCATCTGTAAGACATTACATGATACCCTCACACATTCCAACACGCTCTGTGCGTAACCTGACCTTAACACACACACATACCCATTTCCTATGGAAAAAGCCCCTCAAAAGCATCCCCAACTATTGGCTCACACACTTGGTTATATTTTGTAAAGGCACGTTTAAACCACAATAAAAAACACAATAAAAATCCTTCAGTCCCCCTCTTGACCATTAAAAATGGTCACAAATCATCACAAACATCATTATCATCCTTATCTAGGAATTGGTCTGCCAGACAATAGAGTCATGGTATATTTTTCTAGGTGTGAGATCTTTCGGGCTCCCACCACCAGTATATTCTATTACCTCATCCCATGACGGACACCATTCACCCCTATGGGTTCAGGATCAATGTCAGATTGAGTCTGCTGAGAGAAATGTTTAATCAAAACAGTCAGTTTGTCAAAATATACACAATCTGAAAATGGTACACAGGTGTCCGGATTCACCGACTGCACATTTTCCATACATATGGGACTCATTTTTCCCAAATCGTTCTTTCCCTTTTTATTCACTTTTATCATTCAGCAAGGCTTTAATACTTGCCGTTGTTTTAAAAGCGCCCTTTCTTATTCAGCAAGGCTTTGATACTTGCCGTTGTTTTAAAGGGATTTAACAACTTATTCACTTTTATCATACAGCAAGGCTTCGATACTTGCCGTTGTTTTAAAAGCGCCCTTTCTCATACAGCAAGGCTTTGATACTTGCCGTTGTTTTAAAGGGATTTAACAACTTACTCACTTTTATCATACGGCAAGGCTTTGATACTTGCCGGCAAGGCTTTGATACTTGCCGTTGTTTTAAAAGCGCCCTTTCTCACGCCGCAAGGCTTTGATACTTGCCGGTGGTTTAAAGGGATTTAATAACTTATTCACTTTTATCATCCAGCAAGGCTTCGATACTTGCCGTTGTTTTAAAAGCGCCCTTTCTCACGCCGCAAGGCTTTGATACTTGCCGGTGTTTCAAAGGGATTTAACAATTTAATAAAAATAAAAATATCCTTTTATTCTGATCAACAAATATCAATGATTTAAAAAAAAAATTTAATCAAGGGTACAGATATACTTCAAACCCAACACATAAATTTGGAATATCCAATCTGCAGAAGTTTGATTTAAACAGGTCTCTGCTCACCTTATTTTATTCTGTCGACAGCGTGTTGAAGTCAAAAGTTGTCTCGTCCCAGTTTTCGGTCACTCTCCGAGTTTTACAATTCTCTTTAAATTCCTCTTTCTCCAATCACGTCGGAAGTCACCATCTGTTGAACATTAGAGCAATGTTCTGCGCGTTCAAAATTGGAGAGAGGCCTGTCAAAGTAAAATCTTGAAGTTTATTGATCAGAAGATTAAAAAAATAAAAATACATCAGCTGTGTACAGCAGCTGATGGGTGGGTTGCCTTAGACACAGTCTTAAGAAGAACTGATGTCTTTACAATGGCCTGACCGACCCAGAAAAACAATTTCACAGCATATTTATAATATTTTGGTGTGCCTCTTCTTCAGCTGGGGTCCAATCAGCTTCTCTCCTCTTTGTCTTGTCTCAGCCAATCAGCTCACTGCCTTGTTTTTCAAATCACCTTCCATCTGTAAGACATTACATGATACCCTCACACATTCCAACACGCTCTGTGCGTAACCTGACCTTAACACACACACATACCCATTTCCTATGGAAAAAGCCCCTCAAAAGCATCCCCAACTATTGGCTCACACACTTGGTTATATTTTGTAAAGGCACGTTTAAACCACAATAAAAAACACAATAAAAATCCTTCAGACAACATATGCCCTCTTACATCTGGACCAGCCCGTGCATCCCTGTCTGCCCCCTGGTTATCGGATGTACCACGTGAGCATCGCACCAGCCTCCGGTCAGCTGAGAGAAAATGGCACAAGTCAAAAGACCATACTGACCTCTCTCTCTCTACTTTCTCCGTTGACGTCACCTCTGCAAAAACTGATTATAACCACTCGAACATCAGCAACTCTCCTGACTCTCGCACACTCTTAAAAACCTTCTCTGCTCTCCTCTGTCCGCCTGCTCCCACACCTTCATCGGAGTTAACGGCTGATGATTTTGCATCGTTCTTCGTAAAGAAAACTACCGCCATCAACAGCCAATTTTCTACGCCACCATCACCCGCCTTTTCTCCTATGTCTGAAGATGATGTTTCCAAGGTCATTGGTTCCAACCACCCTACCACCTGCCCACTGGATCCCATCCCCACCCATCTCCTCCATGCCATCTCTCCAGCAGTTGTGCCTGGTCTGACCCGCATCATGAACTCTTTGCTCACCACTGGGACATTTCCCATTGCTTTCAAAGAGGCCTGCATCACACCGCTACTGAAGAAACTCACTCTCAACCATACACTGCTAGAACACTACAGGCCGGTGTAGTGTTTGAAAATGCATATCTTCCGTCAAAATGTAGATGACTGATTTTAACCTCTTATTATTTTCTGTCTTCTTAAAAAATTATTTTTTTACTTACCTCACTATTCTTAGCTTTGTATACTGTGCTAGGCTTTAATGGACTGGATTTAATTAACTTATGCATTTTGTTGCCAATATTGTTATAATTGCTTCCAATGTTTCCTCGTCTGTAAGTCGCTTTGGATAAAAACGTCTGCTAAATGACTAAATGTAAATTTTATGAAATGTGTAATGTCATGTGTAATGTGTAGTGTGTGGCCTTGAAATTTTTAGCATGTCTACGTAATCATGAATAAATGCTTCTTGAGACACACAGTGTTGCTTCTTTGCATGCATCAAATGAATTGTTTCTGGCTATATGCATCCATGCATTAGTTTGAGAGGGGTGGAAATGGGACACTTGGGTGAAACAAAACTGCCCCAAAAGTACCCCCCCCACTTTAAATACGGTTTTTTCTAAGTCAATTTGGTACATTTCTCAGATCCGATTTGAAATTCTCAAAACTTCTTGTTCAACACTTACATCCTTGTGTCACGTGTGCACATCAAACAAGCATTTTCTCATTTCTTTGAACAAGTTGCAAATGCTTTGGTACATCCATGCAAATGATTATAACAAAATTCTGTGCAGATTCCTACATTATCAATTGCTTATGTCATGTTGATCAAAATGCATTATAATGGGTCTCTGTAGAATAGTATAATCCCCACGACATTTAAGCACTAGTTTTACAATATACAGTAAGTATACTTTAAGTAAACAGTGGCATTTTATTTTACTCAATTTAGTGTTTTGCATTGCTATATTCTTTCCACATAGGACTGCAAGACAACTTCACTGTGTTGCAGACGGCCCCTTTTCACACCTAAACAGTCTTTTGACACTCTCTACAGGGATCTCATCCCTGAACAAGAGAGGGGGCAGATTGGAGATGACCTGCCAAAGTACGTGTTAGTTTGGGACAATGTCAGTTTCCATCGCTCCAACATCATCAGGCAATGGTTTGCGGCCCACAACAGGATGCTGGTGGAGTTCCTCTCACCCTACTCAACCACGTTGAGGAATTTTTCTCAGCATGAAGATTAAAAGTATATGATCGCCAGCCGCATACACAGATGACCCTTCTGGCTGCCATGGATTTAACGTGTGATGACATCACAGCTGATGCCTGCAGAGGCTGGATTAGACACTCTGAAAGATGATTTTCACGCTGTTTCGCAAGAGAAGATATTTGTTGTGATATGGATGAGAATCCGTTGCCCAAAAGACAGGAACGTCAGCAGGTGTAGGAAGACTGCACTGTAATTCCACTGCACTGCATGTACAGTTTTCCCTAAGGAGATTGTCTTATGTTCAGATTTCTACATTTGTTTGTGCTATGCAGTGCTGTCTTTTCCTGTCTGCATCACAATGACACTGTCTGTCAATAAATTATTGTACAAACAGTAAAAGCGTTAACGTGAATCATGTGCCGTCTCTTGCAATCAAACAATCAAAACCAGAAATGCACTTACTGTTTTGCAAATGACAAGGATGATTCGAGAAATGCTCCACTCATCACTCTCAGGTCACTCCGCTGCACACGTCTGATCACTTCTTTGTCACCCCCGACCTCACCGCTCCAGACAACGCAGATGTCTTACCGCTGGTCACTTTCCGGCGCTACCTACGGTCCCTCCCTCCTGCTTTTCCTCTGCTGTCTTGTCTGCACTCCCCCCCTCTGAGGAGCTCTCTCTTTTGAATACCAACAGTGCCACAGACACTCTGTGTTCCACGCTTACATCCTGCTGGGACAACATATGCCCTCTTACATCTGGACCAGCCCGTGCATCCCTGTCTGCCCCTTGGTTATCGGATGTACCACGTGAGCATCGCACCAGCCTCCGGTCAGCTGAGAGAAAATGGCACAAGTCAAAAGACCATACTGACCTCTCTCTCTCTACTTTCTCCGTTGACGTCACCTCTGCAAAAACTGATTATAACCACTCGAAGATCAGCAACTCTCCTGACTCTCGCACACTCTTAAAAACCTTCTCTGCTCTCCTCTGTCCGCCTGCTCCCACACCTTCATCGGAGTTAACGGCTGATGATTTTGCATCGTTCTTCGTAAAGAAAACTACCGCCATCAACAGCCAATTTTCTACGCCACCATCACCCGCCTTTTCTCCTATGTCTGAAGATGATGTTTCCAAGGTCATTGGTTTCAACCACCCTACCACCTGCCCACTGGATCCCATCCCCACCCATCTCCTCCATGCCATCTCTCCAGCAGTTGTGCATGGTCTGACCCGCATCATCAACTCTTTGCTCACCACTGGGACATTTCCCACTGCTTTCAAAGAGGGCTGCATCACACCGCTACTGAAGAAACTCACTCTCAACCTTACACTGCTAGAACACTACAGGCCGGTGTAGTGTGTGAAAATGCATATCTTCCGTCAAAATGTAGATGACTGATTTTAACCTCTTATTATTTTCTGTCTTCTTAAAAAAGTATTTTTTTACTTACCTCACTATTCTTAGCTTTGTATACTGTGCTAGGCTTTAATGGACTGGATTTAATTAACTTATGCATTTTGTTGCCTATATTGTTATAATTGCTTCCAATGTTTCCTCGTCTGTAAGTCGCTTTGGATAAAAACGTCTGCTAAATGACTAAATGTAAATTTTATGAAATGTGTAATGTGTAATGTGTAGTGTGTGGTCTTGAAATTTTAGCATGTCTACGTAATCATGAATAAATGCTTCTTGAGACACACAGTGTTGCTTCTTTGCATGCATCAAATGAATTGTTTCTGGCTATATGCATCCAAGCATTAGTTTGAGAGGGGTGGAAATGGGACACTTGGGTGAAACAAAACTGCCCCAAAAGTACCCCCCCCCCACTTTAAATACAGTTTTTTCTAAGTCAATTTGGTACATTTCTCTGATCCGATTTGAAATTCTCAAAACTTCTTGTTCAATCCTTACATCCTTGTGTCACGTGTGCACATCAAACAAGCATTTTCTCATTTCTTTGAACAAGTTGCAAATGCTTTGGTACATCCATGCAAATGATTATGACAAAATTCTGTGCAGATTCCTACATTATCAATTGCTTATGTCATGTTGATCAAAATGCATTATAATGGGTCTCTGTAGAATAGTATAATCCCCACGACATTTAAGCACTAGTTTTACAATATACAGTAAGTATACTTTAAGTAAACAGTGGCATTTTATTTTACTCAATTTAGTGTTTTGCATTGCTATATTCTTTCCACATAGGACTGCAAGACAACTTCACTGTGTTGCAGACGGCCCCTTTTCACACCTAAACAGTCTTTTGACACTCTCTACAGGGATCTCATCCCTGAACAAGAGAGGGGGCAGATTGGAGATGACCTGCCAAAGTACGTGTTAGTTTGGGACAATGTCAGTTTCCATCGCTCCAACATCATCAGGCAATGGTTTGCGGCCCACAACAGGATGCTGGTGGAGTTCCTCTCACCCTACTCAACCACGTTGAGGAATTTTTCTCAGCATGAAGATTAAAAGTATATGATGGCCAGCCGCATACACAGATGACCCTTCTGGCTGCCATGGATGTAACGTGTGATGACATCACAGCTGATGCCTGCAGAGGCTGGATTAGACACTCTGAAAGATGATTTTCACGCTGTATCGCAAGAGAAGATATTTGTTGTGATGTGGATGAGAATCCGTTGCCCAAAAGACAGGAACGTCAGGAGGTGTAGGAAGACTGCACTGTAATTCCACTGCACTGCATGTACAGTTTTCCCTAAGGAGATTGTCTTATGTTCAAATTTCTACATTTGTTTGTGCTATGCAGTGCTGTCTTTTCCTGTCTGCATCACAATGACACTGTCTGTCAATAAATTATTGTACAAACAGTAAAAGCGTTAACGTGAATCATGTGCCGTCTCTTGCAATCAAACAATCAAAACCAGAAATGCACTTAGGGTTTTGCAAATGACAAGGATGATTCGAGAAATGCTCCACTCATCACTCTCAGGTCACTCCGCTGCACACGTCTGATCACTTCTTTGTCACCCCCGACCTCACCGCTCCAGACAACGCAGATGTCTTACTGCTGGTCACTTTCCGGCGCTACCTACGGTCCCTCCCTCCTGCTTTTCCTCTGCTGTCTTGTCTGCACTCCCCCCTCTGAGGAGCTCTCTCTTTTGAATACCAACAGTGCCACAGACACTCTGTGTTCCACGCTTACATCCTGCTTGGACAACATATGCCCTCTTACATCTGGACCAGCCCGTGCATCCCTGTCTGCCCCCTGGTTATCGGATGTACCACGTGAGCATCGCACCAGCCTCCGGTCAGCTGAGAGAAAATGACACAAGTCAAAAGACCATACTGACCTCTCTCTCTCTACTTTCTCCGTTGACGTCACCTCTGCAAAAACTGTTTATAACCACTCGAAGATCAGCAACTCTCCTGACTCTCGCACACTCTTAAAAACCTTCTCTGCTCTCCTCTGTCCGCCTGCTCCCACACCTTCATCGGAGTTAACGGCTGATGATTTTGCATCGTTCTTCGTAAAGAAAACTACCGCCATCAACAGCCAATTTTCTACACCACCATCACCCGCCTTTTCTCCTATGTCTGAAGATGATGTTTCCAAGGTCATTGGTTCCAACCACCCTCCCACCTGCCCACTGGATCCCATCCCCACCCATCTCCTCCATGCCATCTCTCCAGCAGTTGTGCCTGGTCTGACCCGCATCATCAACTCTTTGCTCACCACTGGGACATTTCCCACTGCTTTCAAAGAGGCCTGCATCACACCGCTACTGAAGAAACTCACTCTCAACCTTACACTGCTAGAACACTACAGGCCGGTGTAGTGTGTGAAAATGCATATCTTCCGTCAAAATGTAGATGACTGATTTTAACCTCTTATTATTTTCTGTCTTCTTAAAAAATTATTTTTTTACTTACCTCACTATTCTTAGCTTTGTATACTGTGCTAGGCTTTAATGGACTGGATTTAATTAACTTATGCATTTTTTTGCCTATATTGTTATAATTGCTTCCAATGTTTCCTCGTCTGTAAGTCGCTTTGGATAAAAACGTCTGCTAAATGACTAAATGTAAATTTTATGAAATGTGTAATGTCATGTGTAATGTGTAATGTGTAGTGTGTGGCCTTGAAATTTTAGCATGTCTACGTAATCATGAATAAATGCTTCTTGAGACACACAGTGTTGCTTCTTTGCATGCATCAAATGAATTGTTTCTGGCTATATGCATCCATGCATTAGTTTGAGAGGGGTGGAAATGGGACACTTGGGTGAAACAAAACTGCCCCAAAAGTACCCCCCCCACTTTAAATACAGTTTTTTCTAAGTCAATTTGGTACATTTCTCAGATCCGATTTGAAATTCTCAAAACTTCTTGTTCAATCCTTACATCCTTTAGTCACGTGTGCACATCAAACAAGCATTTTCTCATTTCTTTGAACAAGTTGCAAATGCTTTGGTACATCCATGCAAATGATTATGACAAAATTCTGTGCAGATTCCTACATTATCAATTGCTTATGTCATGTTGATCAAAATGCATTATAATGGGTCTCTGTAGAATAGTATAATCCCCACGACATTTAAGCACTAGTTTTACAATATACAGTAAGTATACTTTAAGTAAACGGTGGCATTTTATTTTACTCAATTTAGTGTTTTGCATTGCTATATTCTTTCCACATAGGACTGCAAGACAACTTCACTGTGTTGCAGACGGCCCCTTTTCACACCTAAACAGTCTTTTGACACTCTCTACAGGGATCTCATCCCTGAACAAGAGAGGGGGCAGATTGGAGATGACCTGCCAAAGTACGTGTTAGTTTGGGACAATGTCAGTTTCCATCGCTCCAACATCATCAGGCAATGGTTTGCGGCCCACAACAGGATGCTGGTGGAGTTCCTCTCACCCTACTCAACCCCGTTGAGGAATTTTTCTCAGCATGAAGATTAAAAGTATATGATGGCCAGCTGCATACACAGATGACCCTTCTGGCTGCCATGGATGTAACGTGTGATGACATCTCAGCTGATGCCTGCAGAGGCTGAATTAGACACTCTGAAAGATGATTTTCACGCTGTATCGCAAGAGAAGATATTTGTTGTGATGTGGATGAGAATCCGTTGCCCAAAAGACAGGAACGTCAGGAGGTGTAGGAAGACTGCACTGTAATTCCACTGCACTGCATGTACAGTTTTCCCTAAGGAGATTGTCTTATGTTCAGATTTCTACATTTGTTTGTGCTATGCATTGCTGTCTTTTCCTGTCTGCATCACAATGACACTGTCTGTCAATAAATTATTGTACAAACAGTAAAAGCGTTAAAGTGAATCATGTGCCGTCTCTTGCAATCAAACCATCAAAACCAGAAATGCACTTACTGTTTTGCAAATGACAAGGATGATTCGAGAAATGCTCCACTCATCACTCTCAGGTCACTCCGCTGCACACGTCTGATCACTTCTTTGTCACCCCCGACCTCACCGCTCCAGACAACGCAGATGTCTTACCGCTGGTCACTTTCCGGCGCTACCTACGGTCCCTCCCTCCTGCTTTTCCTCTGCTGTCTTGTCTGCACTCCCCCCCTCTGAGGAGCTCTCACTTTTGAATACCAACAGTGCCACAGACACTCTGTGTTCCACGCTTACATCCTGCTTGGACAACATATGCCCTCTTGCATCTGGACCAGCCCGTGCATCCCTGTCTGCCCCCTGGTTATCGGATGTACCACGTGAGCATCGCACCAGCCTCCGGTCAGCTGAGAGCAAATGGCACAAGTCAAAAGACCATACTGACCTCTCTCTCTCTACTTTCTCCGTTGACGTCACCTCTGCAAAAACTGATTATAACCACTCGAAGATCAGCAACTCTCCTGACTCTCGCACACTCTTAAAAACCTTCTCTGCTCTCCTCTGTCCGCCTGCTCCCACACCTTCATCGGAGTTAACGGCTGATGATTTTGCATCGTTCTTCGTAAAGAAAACTACCGCCATCAACAGCCAATTTTCTACGCCACCATCACCCGCCTTTTCTCCTATGTCTGAAGATGATGTTTCCAAGGTCATTGGTTCCAACCACCCTACCACCTGCCCACTGGATCCCATCCCCACCCATCTCCTCCATGCCATCTCTCCAGCAGTTGTGCCTGGTCTGACCCGCATCATCAACTCTTTGCTCACCACTGGGACATTTCCCACTGCTTTCAAAGAGGCCTGTATCACACCGCTACTGAAGAAACTCACTCTCAACCTTACACTGCTAGAACACTACAGGCCGGTGTAGTGTGTGAAAATGCATATCTTCCGTCAAAATGTAGATGACTGATTTGAACCTCTTACTATTTTCTGTCTTCTTAAAAAATAATTTTTTTACTTACCTCACTATTCTTAGCTTTGTATACTGTGCTAGGCTTTAATGGACTGGATTTAATTAACTTATGCATTTTGTTGCCTATATTGTTATAAGTGCTTCCAATGTTTCCTCGTCTGTAAGTCGTTTTGGATAAAAACATCTGCTAAATGACTAAATGTAAATTTTATGAAATGTGTAATGTCATGTGTAATGTGTAATGTGTAGTGTGTGGCCTTGAAATTTTAGCATGTCTACGTAATCATGAATAAATGCTTCTTGAGACACACAGTGTTGCTTCTTTGCATGCATCAAATGAATTGTTTCTGGCTATATGCATCCATGCATTAGTTTGAGAGGGGTGGAAATTAAACACTTGGGTGAAACAAAACTGCCCCAAAAGTACCCCCCCCCACTTTAAATACAGTTTTTTCTAAGTCAATTTGGTACATTTCTCTGATCCGATTTGAAATTCTCAAAACTTCTTGTTCAATCCTTACATCCTTGTGTCACGTGTGCACATCAAACAAGCATTTTCTCATTTCTTTGAACAAGTTGCAAATGCTTTGGTACATCCATGCAAATGATTATGACAAAATTCTGTGCAGATTCCTACATTATCAATTGCTTATGTCATGTTGATCAAAATGCATTATAATGGGTCTCTGTAGAATAGTATAATCCCCACGACATTTAAGCACTAGTTTTACAATATACAGTAAGTATACTTTAAGTAAACAGTGGCATTTCATTTTACTCAATTTAGTGTTTTGCATTGCTATATTCTTTCCACATAGGACTGCAAGACAACTTCACTGTGTTGCAGACGGCCCCTTTTCACACCTAAACAGTCTCTACAGGGATCTCATCCCTGAACAAGAGAGGGGGCAGATTGGAGATGACCTGCCAAAGTACGTGTTAGTTTGGGACAATGTCAGTTTCCATCGCTCCAACATCATCAGGCAATGGTTTGCGGCCCACAACATGATGCTGGTGGAGTTCCTCTCACCCTACTCAACCACGTTGAGGAATTTTTCTCAGCCTGAAGATTAAAAGTATATGATCGCCAGCCGCATACACAGATGACCCTTCTGGCTGCCATGGATGTAACGTGTGATGACATCACAGCTGATGCCTGCAGAGGCTGGATTAGACACTCTGAAAGATGATTTTCACGCTGTATCGCAAGAGAAGATATTTGTTGTGATGTGGATGAGAATCCGTTGCCCAAAAGACAGGAACGTCAGGAGGTGTAGGAAGACTGCACTGTAATTCCACTGCACTGCATGTACAGTTTTCCCTAAGGAGATTGTCTTATGTTCACATTTCTACATTTGTTTGTGCTATGCAGTGCTGTCTTTTCCTGTTTGCATCACAATGACACTGTCTGTCAATAAATTATTGTACAAACAGTAAAAGCGTTAACGTGAATCATGTGCCGTCTCTTGCAATCAAACAATCAAAACCAGAAATGCACTTACTGTTTTGCAAATGACAAGGATGATTCGAGAAATGCTCCACTCATCACTCTCAGGTCACTCCGCTGCACACGTCTGATCACTTCTTTGTCACCCCGACCTCACCGCTCCAGACAACGCAGATGTCTTACCGCTGGTCACTTTCCGGCGCTACCTACGGTCCCTCCCTCCTGCTTTTCCTCTGCTGTCTTGTCTGCACTCCCCCCCTCTGAGGAGCTCTCTCTTTTGAATACCAACAGTGCCACAGACACTCTGTGTTCCACGCTTACATCCTGCTTGGACAACATATGCCCTCTTACATCTGGACCAGCCCGTGCATCCCTGTCTGCCCCCTGGTTATCGGATGTACCACGTGAGCATCGCACCAGCCTCCGGTCAGCTGAGAGAAAATGACACAAGTCAAAAGACCATACTGACCTCTCTCTCTCTACTTTCTCCCTTGACGTCACCTCTGCAAAAACTGATTATAACCACTCGAAGATCAGCAACTCTCCTGACTCTCGCACACTCTTAAAAACCTTCTCTGCTCTCCTCTGTCCGCCTGCTCCCACACCTTCATCGGAGTTAACGGCTGATGATTTTGAATCGTTCTTCGTAAAGAAAACTACCGCCATCAACAGCCAATTTTCTACACCACCATCACCCGCCTTTTCTCCTATGTCTGAAGATGATGTTTCCAAGGTCATTGGTTCCAACCACCCTACCACCTGCCCACTGGATCCCATCCCCACCCATCTCCTACATGCCATCTCTCCAGCAGTTGTGCCTGGTCTGACCCGCATCATCAACTCTTTGCTCACCACTGGGACATTTCCCACTGCTTTCAAAGAGGCCTGCATCACACCGCTACTGAAGAAACTCACTCTCAACCTTACACTGCTAGAACACTACAGGCCGGTGTAGTGTGCGAAAATGCATATCTTCCGTCAAAATGTAGATGACTGATTTTAACCTCTTATTAATTTCTGTCTTATTAAATTTTTTTTTTACTTACCTCACTATTCTTAGCTTTGTATACTGTGCTAGGCTTTAATGGACTGGATTTAATTAACTTATGCATTTTGTTGCCTATATTGTTATAATTGCTTCCAATGCTTCCTCGTCTGTAAGTCGCTTTGGATAAAAACGTCTGCTAAATGACTAAATGTAAATTTTATGAAATGTGTAATGTCATGTGTAATGTGTAGTGTGTGGCCTTGAAATTTTAGCATGTCTACGTAATCATGAATAAATGCTTCTTGAGACACACAGTGTTGCTTCTTTGCATGCATCAAATGAATTGTTTCTGGCTATATCCATCCATGCATTAGTTTGAGACGGGTGGAAATGGGACACTTGGGTGAAACAAAACTGCCCCAAAAGTACCCCCCCCCACACTTTAAATACAGTTTTTTCTAAGTCAATTTGGTACATTTCTCAGATCTGATTTGAAATTCTCAAAACTTCTTGTTCAATCCTTACATCCTTGTGTCACGTGTGCACATCAAACAAGCATTTTCTCATTTCTTTGAACAAGTTGCAAATGCTTTGGTACATCCATGCAAATGATTATGACAAAATTCTGTGCAGATTCCTACATTATCAATTGCTTATGTCATGTTGATCAAAATGCATTATAATGGGTCTCTGTAGAATAGTATAATCCCCACGACATTTAAGCACTAGTTTTACAATATACAGTAAGTATACTTTAAGTAAACAGTGGCATTTTATTTTACTCAATTTAGTGTTTTGCATTGCTATATTCTTTCCACATAGGACTGCAAGACAACTTCACTGTGTTGCAGACGGCCCTTTTCACACCTAAACAGTCTTTTGACACTCTCTACAGGGATCTCATCCCTGAACAAGAGAGGGGGCAGATTGGAGATGACCTGCCAAAGTACGTGTTAGTTTGGGACAATGTCAGTTTCCATCGCTCCAACATCATCAGGCAATGGTTTGCGGCCCACAACAGGATGCTGGTGGAGTTCCTCTCACCCTACTCAACCACGTTGAGGAATTTTTCTAAGCATGAAGATTAAAAGTATACGATGGCCAGCCGCATACACAGATGACCCTTCTGGCTGCCATGGATGTAACGTGTGATGACATCACAGCTGATGCCTGCAGAGGCTGGATTAGACACTCTGAAAGATGATTTTCACGCTGTATCGCAAGAGAAGATATTTGTTGTGATGTGGATGAGAATCCGTTGCCCAAAAGACAGGAACGTCAGGAGGTGTAGGAAGACTGCACTGTAATTCCACTGCACTGCATGTACAATTTTCCCTAAGGAGATTGTCTTATGTTCAGATTTCTACATTTGTTTGTGCTATGCAGTGCTGTCTTTTCCTGTCTGGATCACAATGACACTGTCTGTCAATAAATTATGGTAAAAACAGTAAAAGCGTTAACGTGACTCATGTGCCGTCTCTTGCAATCAAACAATCAAAACCAGAAATGCATTTACTGTTTTGCAAATGACAAGGATGATTCGAGAAATGCTCCACTCATCACTCTCAGTTCACTCCGCTGCACACGTCTGATCACTTCTTTGTCACCCCCGACCTCACCGCTCCAGACAACGCAGATGTCTTACCGCTGGTCACTTTCCGGCGCTACCTACGGTCCCTCCCTCCTGCTTTTCCTCTGCTGTCTTGTCTGCACTCCCCCCCTCTGAGGAGCTCTCTCTTTTGAATACCAACAGTGCCACAGACACTCTGTGTTCCACGCTTACATCCTGCTTGGACAACATATGCCCTCTTACATCTGGACCAGCCCGTGCATCCCTGTCTGCCCCCTGGTTATCGGATGTACCACGTGAGCATCGCACCAGCCTCCGGTCAGCTGAGAGAAAATGACACAAGTCAAAAGACCATACTGACCTCTCTCTCTCTACTTTCTCCGTTGACGTCACCTCTGCAAAAACTGATTATAACCACTCGAAGATCAGCAACTCTCCTGACTCTCGCACACTCTTAAAAACCTTCTCTGCTCTCCTCTGTCCGCCTGCTCCCACACCTTCATCGCAGTTAATGGCTGATGATTTTGCATCGTTCTTCGTAAAGAAAACTACCGGCATAAACAGCCAATTTTCTACACCACCATCACCCGCCTTTTCTCCTATGTCTGAAGATGATGTTTCCAAGGTCATTGGTTCCAACCACCCTACCACCTGCCCACTGGATCCCATCCCCACCCATCTCCTCCATGCCATCTCTCCAGCAGTTGTGCCTGGTCTGACCCGCATCATCAACTCTTTGCTCACCACTGGGACATTTCCCACTGCTTTCAAAGAGGCCTGCATCACACCGCTACTGAAGAAACTCACTCTCAACCTTATACTGCTAGAACACTACAGGCCGGTGTAGTGTGTGAAAATGCATATCTTCCGTCAAAATGTAGATGACTGATTTTAACCTCTTATTATTTTCTGTCTTCTTAAAAAATTATTTTTTTACTTACCTCACTATTCTTAGCTTTGCATACTGTGCTAGGCTTTAATGGACTGGATTTAATTAACTTATGCATTTTGTTGCCTATATTGTTATAATTGCTTCGAATGTTTCCTCGTCTGTAAGTCGCTTTGGATAAAAACGTCTGCTAAATGACTAAATGTAAATTTTATGAAATGTGTAATGTCATGTGTAATGTGTAATGTGTAGTGTGTGGCCTTGAAATTTTAGCATGTCTACGTAATCATGAATAAATGCTTCTTGAGACACACAGTGTTGCTTCTTTGCATGCATCAAATGAATTGTTTCTGGCTATATGCATCCATGCATTAGTTTGAGAGGGGTGGAAATGGGACACTTGGGTGAAACAAAACTGCCCCAAAAGTACCCCCCCCCACTTTAAATACAGTTTTTTCTAAGTCAATTTGGTACATTTCTCTGATCCGATTTGAAATTCTCAAAACTTCTTGTTCAATCCTTACATCCTTGTGTCACGTGTGCACATCAAACAAGCATTTTCTCATTTCTTTGAACAAGTTGCAAATGCTTTGGTACATCCATGCAAATGATTATGACAAAATTCTGTGCAGATTCCTACATTATCAATTGCTTATGTCATGTTGATCAAAATGCATTATAATGGGTCTCTGTAGAATAGTATAATCCGCACGACATTTAAGCACTAGTTTTACAATATACAGTAAGTATACTTTAAGTAAACAGTGGCATTTTATTTTACTCAATTTAGTGTTTTGCATTGCTATATTCTTTCCACATAGGACTGCAAGACAACTTCACTGTGTTGCAGACGGCCCCTTTTCACACCTAAACAGTCTTTTGACACTCTCTACAGGGATCTCATCCCTGAACAAGAGAGGGGGCAGATTGGAGATGACCTGCCAAAGTACGTGTTAGTTTGGGCCAATGTCAGTTTCCATCGCTCCAACATCATCAGGCAATGGTTTGCGGCCCACAACAGGATGCTGGTGGAGTTCCTCTCACCCTACTCAACCACGTTGAGGAATTTTTCTCAGCATGAAGATTAAAAGTATATGATCGCCAGCCGCATACACAGATGACCCTTCTGGCTGCCATGGATGTAACGTGTGATGACATCACAGCTGATGCCTGCAGAGGCTGGATTAGACACTCTGAAAGATGATTTTCACGCTGTATCGCAAGAGAAGATATTTGTTGTGATGTGGATGAGAATCCGTTGCCCAAAGACAGGAACGTCAGGAGGTGTAGGAAGACTGCACTGTAATTCCACTGCACTGCATGTACAGTTTTCCCTAAGGAGATTGTCTTATGTTCAGATTTCTACATTTGTTTGTGCTATGCAGTGCTGTCTTTTCCTGTCTGCATCACAATGACACTGTCTGTCAATAAATTATTGTACAAACAGTAAAAGCGTTAACGTGAATCATGTGCCGTCTCTTGCAATCAAACAATCAAAACCAGAAATGCACTTACTGTTTTGCAAATGACAAGGATGATTCGAGAAATGCTCCACTCATCACTCTCAGGTCACTCCGCTGCACACGTCTGATCACTTCTTTGTCACCCCCGACCTCACCGCTCCAGACAACGCAGATGTCTTACCGCTGGTCACTTTCCGGCGCTACCTACGGTCCCTCCCTCCTGCTTTTCCTCTGCTGTCTGGTCTGCACTCCCCCCCTCTGAGGAGCTCTCTCTTTTGAAAACCAACAGTGCCACAGACACTCTGTGTTCCACGCTTACATCCTGCTTGGACAACATATGCCCTCTTACATCTGGACCAGCCCGTGCATCCCTGTCTGCCCCCTGGTTATCGGATGTACCACGTGAGCATCGCACCAGCCTCCGGTCAGCTGAGAGAAAATGACACAAGTCAAAAGACCATACTGACCTCTCTCTCTCTACTTTCTCCGTTGACGTCACCTCTGCAAAAACTGATTATAACCACTCGAAGATCAGCAACTCTCCTGACTCTCGCACACTCTTAAAAACCTTCTCTGCTCTCCTCTGTCCGCCTGCTCCCACACCTTCATCGGAGTTAACGGCTGATGATTTTGCATCGTTCTTCGTAAAGAAAACTACCGCCATCAACAGCCAATTTTCTACACCACCATCACCCGCCTTTTCTCCTATGTCTGAAGATGATGTTTCCAAAGTCATTGGTTCCAACCACCCTACCACCTGCCCACTGGATCCCATCCCCACCCATCTCCTCCATGCCATCTCTCCAGCAGTTGTGCCTGGTCTGACCCGCATCATCAACTCTTTGCTCACCACTGGGACATTTCCCACTGCTTTCAAAGAGGCCTGCATCACACCGCTACTGAAGAAACTCACTCTCAACCTTACACTGCTAGAACACTACAGGCCGGTGTAGTGTGTGAAAATGCATATCTTCCGTCAAAATGTAGATGACTGATTTTAACCTCTTATTATTTTCTGTCTTCTTAAAAAAATATTTTTTTTACTTACCTCACTATTCTTAGCTTTGTATACTGTGCTAGGCTTTAATGGACTGGATTTAATTAACTTATGCCTTTTGTTGCCTATATTGTTATAATTGCTTCCAATGTTTCCTCGTCTGTAAGTCGCTTTGGATAAAAACGTCTGCTAAATGACTAAATGTAAATTTTATGAAATGTGTAATGTCATGTGTAATGTGTAATGTGTAGTGTGTGGCCTTGAAATTTTAGCATGTCTACGTAATCATGAATAAATGCTTCTTGAGACACACAGTGTTGCTTCTTTGCATGCATCGAATGAATTGTTTCTGGCTATATGCATCCATGCATTAGTTTTAGAGGGGTGGAAATGGGACACTTGGGTGAAACAAAACTGCCCCAAAAGAACCCCCCCCACTTTAAATACAGTTTTTTCTAAGTCAATTTGGTACATTTCTCAGATCCGATTTGAAATTCTCAAAACTTCTTGTTCAATCCTTACATCCTTGTGTCACGTGTGCACATCAAACAAGCATTTTCTCATTTCTTTGAACAAGTTGCAAATGCTTTGGTACATCCATGCAAATGATTATGACAAAATTCTGTGCAGATTCCTACATTATCAATTGCTTATGTCATGTTGATCAAAATGCATTATAATGGGTCTCTGTAGAATAGTATAATCCCCACGACATTTAAGCACTAGTTTTACAATATACAGTAAGTATACTTCAAGTAAACAGTGGCATTTTATTTTACTCAATTTAGTGTTTTGCATTGCTATATTCTTTCCACATAGGACTGCAAGACAACTTCACTGTGTTGCAGACGGCCCCTTTTCACACCTAAACAGTCTTTTGACACTCTCTACAGGGATCTCATCCCTGAACAAGAGAGGGGGCAGATTGGAGATGACCTGCCAAAGTACGTGTTAGTTTGGGACAATGTCAGTTTCCATCGCTCCAACATCATCAGGCAATGGTTTGCGGCCCACAACATGATGCTGGTGGAGTTCTCTCACCCTACTCAACCACGTTGAGGAATTTTTCTCAGCCTGAAGATTAAAAGTATATGATCGCCAGCCGCATACACAGATGACCCTTCTGGCTGCCATGGATGTAACGTGTGATGACATCACAGCTGATGCCTGCAGAGGCTGGATTAGACACTCTGAAAGATGATTTTCACGCTGTATCGCAAGAGAAGATATTTGTTGTGATGTGGATGAGAATCCGTTGCCCAAAAGACAGGAACGTCAGGAGGTGTAGGAAGACTGCACTGTAATTCCACTGCACTGCATGTACAGTTTTCCCTAAGGAGATTGTCTTATGTTCACATTTCTACATTTGTTTGTGCTATGCAGTGCTGTCTTTTCCTGTTTGCATCACAATGACACTGTCTGTCAATAAATTATTGTACAAACAGTAAAAGCGTTAACGTGAATCATGTGCCGTCTCTTGCAATCAAACAATCAAAACCAGAAATGCACTTACTGTTTTGCAAATGACAAGGATGATTCGAGAAATGCTCCACTCATCACTCTCAGGTCACTCCGCTGCACACGTCTGATCACTTCTTTGTCACCCCCGACCTCACCGCTCCAGACAACGCAGATGTCTTACCGCTGGTCACTTTCCGGCGCTACCTACGGTCCCTCCCTCCTGCTTTTCCTCTGCTGTCTTGTCTGCACTCCCCCCCTCTGAGGAGCTCTCTCTTTTGAATACCAACAGTGCCACAGACACTCTGTGTTCCACGCTTACATCCTGCTTGGACAACATATGCCCTCTTACATCTGGACCAGCCCGTGCATCCCTGTCTGCCCCCTGGTTATCGGATGTACCACGTGAGCTTCGCACCAGCCTCCGGTCAGCTGAGAGAAAATGACACAAGTCAAAAGACCATACTGACCTCTCTCTCTCTACTTTCTCCGTTGACGTCACCTCTGCAAAAACTGATTATAACCACTCGAAGATCAGCAACTCTCCTGACTCTCGCACACTCTTAAAAACCTTCTCTGCTCTCCTCTGTTGCTTGCTCCCACACCTTCATCGGAGTTAACGGCTGATGATTTTGCATCGTTCTTCGTAAAGAAAACTACCGCCATCAACAGCCAATTTTCTACGCCACCATCACCCGCCTTTTCTCCTATGTCTGAAGATGATGTTTCCAAGGTCATTGGTTCCAACCACCCTACCACCTGCCCACTGGATCCCATCCCCACCCATCTCCTCCATGCCATCTCTCCAGCAGTTGTGCCTGGTCTGACCCGCATCATCAACTCTTTGCTCACCACTGGGACATTTCCCACTGCTTTCAAAGAGGCCTGCATCACACCGCTACTGAAGAAACTCACTCTCAACCTTACACTGCTAGAACACTACAGGCCGGTGTAGTGTGTGAAAATGCATATCTTCCGTCAAAATGTAGATGACTGATTTGAACCTCTTATTATTTTCTGTCTTCTTAAAAAATTATTTTTTTACTTACCTCACTATTCTTAGCTTTGTATACTGTGCTAGGCTTTAATGGACTGGATTTAATTAACTTATGCATTTTGTTGCCTATATTGTTATAATTGCTTCCAATGTTTCCCCGTCTGTAAGTCGCTTTGGATAAAAACGGCTGCTAAATGACTAAATGTAAATTTTATGAAATGTGTAATGTCATCTGTAATGTGTAATGTGTAGTGTGTGGCCTTGAAATTTTAGCATGTCTACGTAATCATGAATAAATGCTTCTTGAGACACACAGTGTTGCTTCTTTGCATGCATCAAATGAATTGTTTCTGGCTATATGCATCCATGCATTAGTTTGAGAGGGGTGGAAATGGGACACTTGGGTGAAACAAAACTGCCCCAAAAGTACCCCCCCCACTTTAAATACAGTTTTTTCTAAGTCAATTTGGTACATTTCTCTGATCCGATTTGAAATTCTCAAAACTTCTTGTTCGATCCTTACATCCTTGTGTCACGTGTGCACATCAAACAAGCATTTTCTCATTTCTTTGAACAAGTTGCAAATGCTTTGGTACATCCATGCAAATGATTATGACAAAATTCTGTGCAGATTCCTACATTATCAATTGCTTATGTCATGTTGATCAAAGTGCATTATAATGGGTCTCAGTAGAATAGTATAATCCCCACGACATTTAAGCACTAGTTTTACAATATACAGTAAGTATACTTTAAGTAAACAGTGGCATTTTATTTTACTCAATTTAGTGTTTTGCATTGCTATATTCTTTCCACATAGGACTGCAAGACAACTTCACTCTGTTGCAGACGGCCCCTTTTCACACCTAAACAGTCTTTTGACACTCTCTACAGGGATCTCATCCCTGAACAAGAGAGGGGGCAGATTGGAGATGACCTGCCAAAGTACGTGTTAGTTTGGGACAATGTCAGTTTCCATCGCTCCAACATCATCAGGCAATGGTTTGCGGCCCACAACAGGATGCTGGTGGAGTTCCTCTCACCCTACTCAACCCCGTTGAGGAATTTTTCTCAGCATGAAGATTAAAAGTATATGATGGCCAGCCGCATACACAGATGACCCTTCTGGCTGCCATGGATGTAACGTGTGATGACATCACAGCTGATGCCTGCAGAGGCTGGATTAGACACTCTGAAAGATGATTTTCACGCTGTATCGCAAGAGAAGATATTTGTTGTGATGTGGATGAGAATCCGTTGCCCAAAAGACAGGAACGTCAGGAGGTGTAGGAAGACTGCACTGTAATTCCACTGCACTGCATGTACAGTTTTCCCTAAGGAGATTGTCTTATGTTCAGATTTCTACATTTGTTTGTGCTATGCAGTGCTGTCTTTTCCTGTCTGCATCACAATGACACTGTCTGTCAATAAATTATTGTAAAAACAGTAAAAGCGTTAACGTGACTCATGTGCCGTCTCTTGCAATCAAACAATCAAAACCAGAAATGCACTTACTGTTTTGCAAATGACAAGGATGATTCGAGAAATGCTCCACTCATCACTCTCAGTTCACTCCGCTGCACACGTCTGATCACTTCTTTGTCACCCCCGAACTCACCGCTCCAGACAACGCAGATGTCTTACCGCTGGTCACTTTCCGGCGCTACCTACGGTCCCTCCCTCCTGCTTTTCCTCTGCTGTCTTGTCTGCACTCCCCCCCTCTGAGGAGCTCTCTCTTTTGAATACCAACAGTGCCACAGACACTCTGTGTTCCACGCTTACATCCTGCTTGGACAACATATGCCCTCTTACATCTGGACCAGCCCGTGCATCCCTGTCTGCCCCCTGGTTATCGGATGTACCACGTGAGCATCGCACCAGCCTCCGGTCAGCTGAGAGAAAATGACACAAGTCAAAAGACCATACTGACCTCTCTCTCTCTACTTTCTCCGTTGACGTCACCTCTGCAAAAACTGATTATAACCACTCGAAGATCAGCAACTCTCCTGACTCTCGCACAATCTTAAAAACCTTCTCTGCTCTCCTCTGTCCGCCTGCTCCCACACCTTCATCGCAGTTAACGGCTGATGATTTTGCATCGTTCTTCGTAAAGAAAACTACCGCCATAAACAGCCAATTTTCTACACCACCATCACCCGCCTTTTCTCCTATGTCTGAAGATGATGTTTCCAAGGTCATTGGTTCCAACCACCCTACCACCTGCCCACTGGATCCCATCCCCACCCATCTCCTCCATGCCATCTCTCCAGCAGTTGTGCCTGGTCTGACCCGCATCATCAACTCTTTGCTCACCACTGGGACATTTCCCACTGCTTTCAAAGAGGCCTGCATCACACCGCTACTGAAGAAACTCACTCTCAACCTTATACTGCTAGAACACTACAGGCCGGTGTAGTGTGTGAAAATGCATATCTTCCGTCAAAATGTAGATGACTGATTTTAACCTCTTATTATTTTCTGTCTTCTTAAAAAATTATTTTTTTACTTACCTCACTATTCTTAGCTTTGTATACTGTGCTAGGCTTTAATGGACTGGATTTAATTAACTTATGCATTTTGTTGCCTATATTGTTATAATTGCTTCCAATGTTTCCTCGTCTGTAAGTCGCTTTGGATAAAAACGTCTGCTAAATGACTAAATGTAAATTTTATGAAATGTGTAATGTCATGTGTAATGTGTAATGTGTAGTGTGTGGTCTTGAAATTTTAGCATGTCTACGTAATCATGAATAAATGCTTCTTGAGACACACAGTGTTGCTTCTTTGCATGCATCAAATGAATTGTTTCTGGCTATATCCATCCATGCATTAGTTTGAGAGGGGTGGAAATGGGACACTTGGGTGAAACAAAACTGCCCCAAAAGTACCCCCCCCACTTTAAATACAGTTTTTTCTAAGTCAATTTGGTACATTTCTCTGATCCGATTTGAAATTCTCAAAACTTCTTGTTCAATCCTTACATCCTTGTGTCACGTGTGCACATCAAACAAGCATTTTCTCATTTCTTTGAACAAGTTGCAAATGCTTTGGTACATCCATGCAAATGATTATGACAAAATTCTGTGCAGATTCCTACATTATCAATTGCTTATGTCATGTTGATCAAAATGCATTATAATGGGTCTCTGTAGAATAGTATAATCCCCACGACATTTAAGCACTAGTTTTACAATATACAGTAAGTATACTTTAAGTAAACGGTGGCATTTTATTTTACTCAATTTAGTGTTTTGCATTGCTATATTCTTTCCACATAGGACTGCAAGACAACTTCACTGTGTTGCAGACGGCCCCTTTTCACACCTAAACAGTCTCTACAGGGATCTCATCCCTGAACAAGAGAGGGGGCAGATTGGAGATGACCTGCCAAAGTACGTGTTAGTTTCCATCGCTCCAACATCATCAGGCAATGGTTTGCGGCCCACAACAGGATGCTGGTGGAGTTCCTCTCACCCTACTCAACCACGTTGAGGAATTTTTCTCAGCATGAAGATTAAAAGTATATGATCGCCAGCCGCATACACAGATGACCCTTCTGGCTGCCATGGATGTAACGTGTGATGACATCACAGCTGATGCCTGCAGAGGCTGGATTAGACACTCTGAAAGATGATTTTCACGCTGTATCGCAAGAGAAGATATTTGTTGTGATGTGGATGAGAATCCGTTGCCCAAAAGACAGGAACGTCAGGAGGTGTAGGAAGACTGCACTGTAATTCCACTGCACTGCATGTACAGTTTTCCCTAAGGAGATTGTCTTATGTTCAGATTTCTACATTTGTTTGTGCTATGCAGTGCTGTCTTTTCCTGTCTGCATCACAATGACACTGTCTGTCAATAAATTATTGTACAAACAGTAAAAGCGTTAACGTGAATCATGTGCCGTCTCTTGCAATCAAACAATCAAAACCAGAAATGCACTGACTGTTTTGCAAATGACAAGGATGATTCGAGAAATGCTCCACTCATCACTCTCAGGTCACTCCGCTGCACACGTCTGATCACTTCTTTGTCACCCCCGACCTCACCGCTCCAGACAACGCAGATGTCTTACCGCTGGTCACTTTCCGGCGCTACCTACGGTCCCTCCCTCCTGCTTTTCCTCTGCTGTCTTGTCTGCACTCCCCCCCTCTGAGGATCTCTCTCTTTTGAATACCAACAGACAAGTTGCATCCCTGCCTAAGTACGTGTTAGTTTGGGACAATGTCAGTTTCCATCGCTCCAACATCATCAGGCAATGGTTTGCGGCCCACAACAGGATGCTGGTGGAGTTCCTCTCACCCTACTCAACCCCGTTTAGGAATTTTTCTCAGCATGAAGATTAAAAGTATATGATCGCAAGCCGCATACACAGATGACCCTTCTGGCTGCCATGGATGTAACGTGTGATGACATCACAGCTGATGCCTGCAGAGGCTGGATTAGACACTCTGAAAGATGATTTTCACGCTGTATCGCAAGAGAAGATATTTGTTGTGATGTGGATGAGAATCCGTTGCCAAAATTACAGGAACGTCAGGAGGTGTAGGAAGACTGCACTGTAATTCCACTGCACTGCATGTACAGTTTTCCCTAAGGAGATTGTCTTATGTTCAGATTTCTACATTTGTTTGTGCTATGCAGTGCTGTCTTTTCCTGTCTGCATCGCAATGACACTCTCTGTCAATAAATTATTGTACAAACAGTAAAAGCGTTAACGTGAATATTGTGCCGTCTCTTGCAATCAAACAATCAAAACCACAAATGCATTTACTGTTTTGCAAATGTCAAGGATGATTCGAGAAATGCTCCACTCATCACTCTCAGGTCACTCCGCTGCACACGTCTGATCACTTCTTTGTCACCCCCGACCTCACCGCTCCAGACAACGCAGATGTCTTACCGCTGGTCACTTTCCGGCGCTACCTACGGTCCCTCCCTCCTGCTTTTCCTCTGCTGTCTTGTCCCCCCCTCTGAGGATCTCTCTCTTTTGAATACCAACAGTGCCACAGACACTCTGTGTTCTACGCTTACATCCTGCTTGGACAACCTATGCCCTCTTACATCTGGACCAGCCCGTGCATCCCTGTCTGCCCCCTCGTTATCGGATGTACCACGTGAGCATCGCACCAGCCTCCGGTCAGCTGAGAGAAAAAGTCAAAAGACCATACTGACCTCTCTCTCTACCAGTCTCTTCTCTCTACTTTCTCCGTTGACGTCACCTCTGCAAAAACTGATTATAACCACTCGAAGATCAGCAACTCTCCTGACTCTCGCACACTCTTTAAAACCTCTCTGCTCTCCTCTGTCCGCCTGCTCCCACACCTTTATCGGAGTTAACGGCTGATGATTTTGCATCATTCTTCGTAAAGAAAACTACCGCCATCAACAGCCAATTTTCTACACCACCATCACCCGCCTTTTCTCCTCTGTCTGAAGATGATGTTTCCAAGGTCATTGGTTCCAACCACCCTACCACCTGCCCACTGGATCCCATCCCCACCCATCTCATCCATGCCATCTCTCCAGCAGTTGTGCCTGGTCTGACCCACATCATCAACTCTTTGCTCACCACTGGGACATTTCCCACTCCGTTCAAAGAGGCCTGAATCACACCGCTACTGAAGAAACCCACTCTCAACCTTACACTGCTAGAACACTACAGGCCAGTGTAGTGTGTGAAAATGCATATCTTCCGTCAAAATGTAGATGACTGATTTTAACCTCTAATTCTTTTCTGTCTTCTTAAAAAAAATTTTTTTACTTACCTCACTATTCTTAGCTTTGTATACTGTGCTAGGCTTTAATGGACTGGATTTAATTAACTTATGCATTTTGTTGCCTATATTGTTATAATTGCTTCCAATGTTTCCTCGTCTGTAAGTCGCTTTGGATAAAAACGTCTGCTAAATGACTAAATGTAAATTTAATGAAATGTGTAATGTCATGTGTAATGTGTAATGTGTAGTGTGTGGCCTTGAAATTTTAGCATGTCTATGTAATCATGAATAAATGCTTCTTGAGACACACAGTGTTGCTTCTTTGCATGCATCAAAGATTTGTTTCTGGCTATATGCATCCATGCATCAGTTTGAGAGGGGTGGAAATGGGACACTTGGGTGTGTAGCGACAATGAGTCTTGGGAAAGATCAACTCAAATGGATTGAATATTCATTGATTTATGAATATAATTTGCTTGTCGTTCATTCTAAATCTCAATTTTCCCGATAAGGAAAAATGTTTAATTTGGTACAAGTAACCTCTATAGAATTGCTTTAAGTTATCTGACTACTTCGTTTGTCCTGCAAACTATAGTTATAGACTTCCCACTTAATTCTCAATAAGGGATTACTGCTTTACGAACGTCTAAGTAGCCTTAATTTTCTGATCAGGACAAATTAATACTTCCTAGGTTCGTACAGTTTATATTACTGAAAGAGTAATATACTAAAGCGTAGGTAATGTTAATATCTTATTTCATTGACTT
The DNA here is from genome assembly GCF_947034865.1 of Barbatula barbatula. Taxonomy (NCBI): domain Eukaryota; kingdom Metazoa; phylum Chordata; class Actinopteri; order Cypriniformes; family Nemacheilidae; genus Barbatula; species Barbatula barbatula. The sequence continues at coordinate 14,115,455 of NC_136785.1, forward strand.
CGAGTATGTGGTGCAAATAACAGATTCAGTTCAAATGTACTTTTTGGGATTTTAATAAACACAACTAAAGGCTATAACACTTCGATTTCACACAAAGTAAATATGCACAGACATATATGTATAGTAGAACGAAACAAATAAGGCACTAAACAAAAACATTCAGGAATAGTAACAAGGAAAGAGAGAGAAAAAGAGAGAGTAACAACGTTTCACTCCGTTCTTTACAAGAGACCTCAAACAGTTTAAATTATCCCGAAAGGGAGCATTTAGGCGACCTTTAAATGCAGTTTGATTGTAAAAGAAGATACTTGCTTTGTTCTGCTTCGTATGTGTGTGTATCGGGGTTCAAATGTTCCGTGGCGTTCAATAGTCCTTTCCGGGGCCCGTGGGGTGTGTGGCTCCAGGCTGCGTAAAGCAAGGTCGCGGTTGCTAAGCGATAATTAGACGGGAGTCCGTTCTTCCTCGCGGCTATACAGAACTTCTAGTCGAACTTAGATGACCAAATAAAGGAAGTTATAAACTAAACGAAAGTTACAGAAAAGCAACGAAAACTTCTTGAAAAAGGGTCTGGTCGTAGAGGTCTCCTGGAGATGTTCTTGGGAGTTGGAGCTGTTTTCTCTTTTGGCGGAATGCCTCGATTGACGTTCGGCATCTATTTTTATAGAAAAGATCGGCTGCCACCTCTCTTTTACGATGGCCCAATCAGATATAAGAGATCGAGGCGGGAAGAATTCTCTTTGTTTTGCGGGGTCCATCCTCTTGGCTAATTTAATGAGGGTAGCGAAAAGATGCATTTACCCTCAGAAAGCTGGTACTTTTGTAATAATGCATCGTGTGGTAATTTCTAAACGAGATTCGATACAGTCGAGTTTTTGTGATTATAGAGGTATCAAACACTATGATTCTGTGCATCAAGAATACGTAGATGCATGATTATCACAGTTACCGGCATACAGGGTTCATTGAACATACAGTTAACGTCATGGCTGTTTTATGTATAGTATTTGAAAACATTGAATCATAAACACATACATTTAATACAGTCTCGAGGTGGTTTTTGTTGTTCATGAAGTCCTTATATGGTCAAAGGAAGATCCTCGTGGATTTCTTGGTGTGTGCGTAAATGCAGTCCGCGTGTGTTTGGGGGACTATGTGTGTGCGCAGTGCGGAGATCTTGTGGCTTGGGCCATTTGGGGGGCAATAAAAGTCACGCGGAGATCGGCTATCTCCTGAGGGCAATAAAACTGACTGGTCAACAGTTCTGCTGCGGACATTGTGGCGTCTTCAGGATAAACTTATGTTGGTATGCTTGTGGAACAACAGGGCCTGTGTTTAGCGTGATCTGACAACACGCCTGCCAGATGTGAAACAAAACTGCCCCAAAAGTACCCCCACGCACTTTAAATACATTTCTCAGATCCGATTTGAAATTCTCAAAACTTCTTGTTCAATCCTTACATCCTTGTGTCACTTGTGCACATCAAACAAGCATTTTCTCATTTCTTTGAACAAGTTGCAAATGCTTTGGTACATCCATGCAAATGATTATGACACAATTCTGTGCAGATTCCTACATTATCAATTGCTTAAGTCATGTTGATCAAAATGCATTATAATGGGTCTCTGTTGAATAGTATAATCCCCCACGACATTTAAGCACTAGTTTTACAATATACAGTAAGTATACTTCAAGTAAAGGACTGCAAGACAACTTCACTGTGTTGCAGACGGCCCCTTTTCACACCTAAACAGTCTTTTGACACTCTCTACAGGGATCTCATCCCTGAACAAGAGAGGGGGCAGATTGGAGATGACCTGCCAAAGTACGTGTTAGTTTGGGACAATGTCAGTTTCCATCGCTCCAACATCATCAGGCAATGGTTTGCGGCCCACAACAGGATGCTGGTGGAGTTCCTCTCACCCTACTCAACCCCGTTGAGGAATTTTTCTCAGCATGAAGATTAAAAGTATATGATGGCCAGCCGCATACACAGATGACCCTTCTGGCTGCCATGGATGTAACGTGTGATGACATCACAGCTGATGCCTGCAGAGGCTGGATTAGACACTCTGAAAGATGATTTTCACGCTGTATCGCAAGAGAAGATATTTGTTGTGATGTGGATGAGAATCCGTTGCCCAAAAGACAGGAACGTCAGGAGGTGTAGGAAGACTGCACTGTAATTCCACTGCTCTGCATGTACAGTTTTCCCTAAGGAGATTGTCTAATGTTCAGATTTCTACATTTGTTTGTGCTATGCAGTGCTGTCTTTTCCTGTCTGCATCACAATGACACTGTCTGTCAATAAATTATTGTACAAACAGTAAAAGCGTTAACGTGAATCATGTGCCGTCTCTTGCAATCAAACAATAAAAACCAGAAATGCACTTACTGTTTTGCAAATGACAAGGATGATTCGAGAAATGCTCCACTCATCACTCTCAGGTCACTCTGCTGCACACGTCTGATCACTTCTTTGTCACCCCCGACCTCACCGCTCCAGACAACGCAGATGTCTTACCGCTGGTCACTTTCCGGCGCTACCTACGGTCCCTCCCTCCTGCTTTTCCTCTGCTGTCTTGTCTGCACTCCCCCCCTCTGAGGAGCTCTCTCTTTTGAATACCAACAGTGCCACAGACACTCTGTGTTCCACGCTTACATCCTGCTTGGACAACATATGCCCTCTTACATCTGGACCAGCCCGTGCATCCCTGTCTGCCCCCTGGTTATCGGATGTACCACGTGAGCATCGCACCAGCCTCCGGTCAGCTGGGAGAAAATGGCACAAGTCAAAAGACCATACTGACCTCTCTCTCTCTACTTTCTCCGTTGACGTCACCTCTGCAAAAACTGATTATAACCACTCGAAGATCAGCAACTCTCCTGACTCTCGCACACTCTTAAAAACCTTCTCTGCTCTCCTCTGTCCGCCTGCTCCCACACCTTCATCGGAGTTAACGGCTGATGATTTTGCATCGTTCTTCGTAAAGAAAACTACCACCATCAACAGCCAATTTTCTACCCCACCATCACCCGCCTTTTCTCCTATGTCTGAAGATGATGTTTCCAAGGTCATTGGTTCCAACCACCCTACCACCTGCCCACTGGATCCCATCCCCACCCATCTCCTCCATGCCATCTCTCCAGCAGTTGTGCCTGGTCTGACCCGCATCATCAACTCTTTGCTCACCACTGGGACATTTCCCACTGCTTTCAAAGAGGCCTGCATCACACCGCTACTGAAGAAAGTCACTCTCAACCTTACACTGCTAGAACACTACAGGCCGGTGTAGTGTGTGAAAATGCATATCTTCCGTCAAAATGTAGATGACTGATTTTAACCTCTTATTAATTTCTGTCTTCTTAAAAAATTATTTTTTTACTTACCTCACTATTCTTAGCTTTGTATACTGTGCTAGGCTTTAATGGACTGGATTTAATTAACTTATGCATTTTGTTGCCTATATTGTTATAATTGCTTCCAATGTTTCCTCGTCTGTAAGTCGCTTTGGATAAAAACGTCTGCTAAATGACTAAATGTAAATTTTATGAAATGTGTAATGTCATGTGTAATGTGTAATGTGTAGTGTGTGGCCTTGAAATTTTAGCATGTCTACGTAATCATGAATAAATGCTTCTTGAGACACACAGTGTTGCTTCTTTGCATGCATCAAATGAATTGTTTCTGGCTATATGCATCCATGCATTAGTTTGAGAGGGGTGGAAATGGGACACTTGGGTGAAACAAAACTGCCCCAAAAGTACCCCCCCCACTTTAAATACAGTTTTTTCTAAGTCAATTTGGTACATTTCTCTGATCCGATTTAAAATTCTCAAAACTTCTTGTTCAATCCTTACATCCTTGTGTCACGTGTGCACATCAAACAAGCATTTTCTCATTTCTTTGAACAAGTTGCAAATGCTTTGGTACATCCATGCAAATGATTATGACAAAATTCTGTGCAGATTCCTACATTATCAATTGCTTATTTCATGTTGATCAAAATGCATTATAATGGGTCTCTGTAGAATAGTATAATCCCCACGACATTTAAGCACTAGTTTTACAATATACAGTAAGTATACTTTAAGTAAACGGTGGCATTTTATTTTACTCAATTTAGTGTTTTGCATTGCTATATTCTTTCCACATAGGACTGCAAGACAACTTCACTGTGTTGCAGACGGCCCCTTTTCACACCTAAACAGTCTTTTGACACTCTCTACAGGGATCTCATCCCTGAACAAGAGAGGGGGCAGATTGGAGATGACCTGCCAAAGTACGTGCTAGTTTGGGACAATGTCAGTTTCCATCGCTCCAACATCATCAGGCAATGGTTTGCGGCCCACAACAGGATGCTGGTGGAGTTCCTCTCACCCTACTCAACCCCGTTGAGGAATTTTTCTCAGCATGAAGATTAAAAGTATATGATGGCCAGCCGCATACACAGATGACCCTTCTGGCTGCCATGGATGTAACGTGTGATGACATCACAGCTGATGCCTGCAGAGGCTGGATTAGACACTCTGAAAGATGATTTTCACGCTGTATCGCAAGAGAAGATATTTGTTGTGATGTGGATGAGAATTCGTTGCCCAAAAGACAGGAACGTCAGGAGGTGTAGGAAGACTGCACTGTAATTCCACTGCACTGCATGTACAGTTTTCCCTAAGGAGATTGTCTTATGTTCAGATTTCTACATTTGTTTGTGCTATGCAGTGCTGTCTTTTCCTGTCTGCATCACAATGACACTGTCTGTCAATAAATTATTGTACAAACAGTAGAAGCGTTAACGTGAATCTTGTGCCGTCTCTTGCAATCAAACAATCGAAACCAGAAATGCACTTACTGTTTTGCAAATGACAAGGATGATTCGAGAAATGCTCCACTCATCACTCTCAGGTCACTCCGCTGCACACGTCTGATCACTTCTTTGTCACCCCCGACCTCACCGCTCCAGACAACGCAGATGTCTTACCGCTGGTCACTTTCCGGCGCTACCTACGGTCCCTCCCTCCTGCTTTTCCTCTGCTGTCTTGTCTGCACTCCCCCCCTCTCAGGAGCTCTCTCTTTTGAATACCAACAGTGCCACAGACACTCTGTGTTCCACGCTTACATCCTGCTTGGACAACATATGCCCTCTTACATCTGGACCAGCCCGTGCATCCCTGTCTGCCCCCTGGTTATGGGATGTACCACGTGAGCATCGCACCAGCCTCCGGTCAGCTGAGAGAAAATGGCACAAGTCAAAAGACCATACTGACCTCTCTCTCTCTACTTTCTCCGTTGACGTCACCTCTGCAAAAACTGATTATAACCACTCGAAGATCAGCAACTCTCCTGACTCTCGCACACTCTTAAAAACCTTCTCTGCTCTCCTCTGTTGCTTGCTCCCACACCTTCATCGGAGTTAACGGCTGATGATTTTGCATCGTTCTTCGTAAAGAAAACTACCGCCATCAACAGCCAATTTTCTACGCCACCATCACCCGCCTTTTCTCCTATGTCTGAAGATGATGTTTCCAAGGTCATTGGTTCCAACCACACTACCACCTGCCCACTGGATCCCATCCCCACCCATCTCCTCCATGCCATCTCTCCAGCAGTTGTGCCTGGTCTGACCCGCATCATCAACTCTTTGCTCACCACTGGGACATTTCCCACTGCTTTCAAAGAGGCCTGCATCACACCGCTACTGAAGAAAGTCACTCTCAACCTTACACTGCTAGAACACTACAGGCCGGTGTAGTGTGTGAAAATGCATATCTTCTGTCAAAATGTAGATGACTGATTTTAACCTCTTATTATTTTCTGTCTTCTTAAAAAATTATTTTTTACTTACCTCACTATTCTTAGCTTTGTATACTGTGGTAGGCTTTAATGGACTGGATTTAATTAACTTATGCATTTTGTTGCCTATATTGTTATAATTGCTTCCAATGTTTCCTCGTCTGTAAGTCGCTTTGGATAAAAACGTCTGCTAAATGACTAAATGTAAATTTTATGAAATGTGTAATGTCATGTGTAATGTGTAGTGTGTGGCCTTGAAATTTTAGCATGTCTACGTAATCATGAATAAATGCTTCTTGAGACACACAGTGTTGCTTCTTTGCATGCATCAAATGAATTGTTTCTGGCTATATGCATCCATGCATTAGTTTGAGAGGGGTGGAAATGGGACACTTGGGTGAAACAAAACTGCCCACAAGTACCCCCCCCACTTTAAATACAGTTTTTTCTAAGTCAATTTGGTACATTTCTCAGATCCGATTTGAAATTCTCAAAACTTCTTGTTCAATCCTTACATCCTTGTGTCACGTGTGCACATCAAACAAGCATTTTCTCATTTCTTTGAACAAGTTGCAAATGCTTTGGTACATCCATGCAAATGATTATGACAAAATTCTGTGCAGATTCCTACATTATCAATTGCTTATGTCATGTTGATCAAAATGCATTATAATGGGTCTCTGTAGAATAGTATAATCCCCACGACATTTAAGCACTAGTTTTACAATATACAGTAAGTATACTTTAAGTAAACAGTGGCATTTTATTTTACTCAATTTAGTGTTTTGCATTGCTATATTCTTTCCACATAGGACTGCATAGATGACTGATTTTAACCTCTTATTAATTTCTGTCTTCTTAAAAAATTATTTTTTTACTTACCTCACTATTTTTAGCTTTGTATACTGTGCTAGGCTTTAATGGACTGGATTTAATTAACTTATGCATTTTGTTGCCTATATTGTTATAATTGCTTCCAATGTTTCCTCGTCTGTAAGTCGCTTTGGATAAAAACGTCTGCTAAATGACTAAATGTAAATTTTATGAAATGTGTAATGTCATGTGTAATGTGTAATGTGTAGTGTGTGGCCTTGAAATTTTAGCATGTCTACGTAATCATGAATAAATGCTTCTTGAGACACACAGTGTTGCTTCTTTGCATGCATCAAATGAATTGTTTCTGGCTATATGCATCCATGCATTAGTTTGAGAGGGGTGGAAATGGGACACTTGGGTGAAACAAAACTGCCCCAAAAGTACCCCCCCCACTTTAAATACAGTTTTTTCTAAGTCAATTTGGTACATTTCTCTGATCCGATTTGAAATTCTCAAAACTTCTTGTTCAATCCTTACATCCTTGTGTCACGTGTGCACATCAAACAAGCATTTTCTCATTTCTTTGAACAAGTTGCAAATGCTTTGGTACATCCATGCAAATGATTATGACAAAATTCTGTGCAGATTCCTACATTATCAATTGCTTATTTCATGTTGATCAAAATGCATTATAATGGGTCTCTGTAGAATAGTATAATCCCCACGACATTTAAGCACTAGTTTTACAATATACAGTAAGTATACTTTAAGTAAACGGTGGCATTTTATTTTACTCAATTTAGTGTTTTGCATTGCTATATTCTTTCCACATAGGACTGCAAGACAACTTCACTGTGTTGCAGACGGCCCCTTTTCACACCTAAACAGTCTTTTGACACTCTCTACAGGGATCTCATCCCTGAACAAGAGAGGGGGCAGATTGGAGATGACCTGCCAAAGTACGTGTTAGTTTGGGACAATGTCAGTTTCCATCGCTCCAACATCATCAGGCAATGGTTTGCGGCCCACAACAGGATGCTGGTGGAGTTCCTCTCACCCTACTCAACCACGTTGAGGAATTTTTCTCAGCATGAAGATTAAAAGTATATGATCGCCAGCCGCATACACAGATGACCCTTCTGGCTGCCATGGATGTAACGTGTGATGACATCACAGCTGATGCCTGCAGAGGCTGGATTAGACACTCTGAAAGATGATTTTCACGCTGTATCGCAAGAGAAGATATTTGTTGTGATGTGGATGAGAATCCGTTGCCCAAAGACAGGAACGTCAGGAGGTGTAGGAAGACTGCACTGTAATTCCACTGCACTGCATGTACAGTTTTCCCTAAGGAGATTGTCTTATGTTCAGATTTCTACATTTGTTTGCGCTATGCAGTGCTGTCTTTTCCTGTCTGCATCACAATGACACTGTCTGTCAATAAATTATTGTACAAACAGTAAAAGCGTTAACGTGAATCATGTGCCGTCTCTTGCAATCAAACAATCAAAACCAGAAATGCACTTACTGTTTTGCAAATGACAAGGATGATTCGAGAAATGCTCCACTCATCACTCTCAGGTCACTCCGCTGCACACGTCTGATCACTTCTTTGTCACCCCCGACCTCACCGCTCCAGACAACGCAGATGTCTTACCGCTGGTCACTTTCCGGCGCTACCTACAGTCCCTCCCTCCTGCTTTTCCTCTGCTGTCTTGTCTGCACTCCCCCCCCTCTGAGGAGCTCTCTCTTTTGAATACCAACAGTGCCACAGACACTCTGTGTTCCACGCTTACATCCTGCTTGGACAACATATGCCCTCTTACATCTGGACCAGCCCGTGCATCCCTGTCTGCCCCCTGGTTATCGGATGTACCACGTGAGCATCGCACCAGCCTCCGGTCAGCTGAGAGAAAATGGCACAAGTCAAAAGACCATACTGACCTCTCTCTCTCTACTTTCTCCGTTGACGTCACCTCTGCAAAAACTGATTATAACCACTCGAAGATCAGCAACTCTCCTGACTCTCGCACACTCTTAAAAACCTTCTCTGCTCTCCTCTGTCCGCCTGCTCCCACACCTTCATCGGAGTTAACGGCTGATGATTTTGCATCGTTCTTCGTAAAGAAAACTACCGCCATCAACAGCCAATTTTCTACGCCACCATCACCCGCCTTTTCTCCTATGTCTGTAGATGATGTTTCCAAGGTCATTGGTTCCAACCACACTACCACCTGCCCACTGGATCCCATCCCCACCCATCTCCTCCATGCCATCTCTCCAGCAGTTGTGCCTGGTCTGACCCTTATCATCAACTCTTTGCTCTCCACTGGGACATTTCCCACTGCTTTCAAAGAGGCCTGCATCACACCGCTACTGAAGAAACTCACTCTCAACCTTACACTGCTAGAACACTACAGGCCGGTGTAGTGTGTGAAAATGCATATCTTCCGTCAAAATGTAGATGACTGATTTTAACCTCTTATTATTTTCTGTCTTCTTAAAAAATTATTTTTTTACTTACCTCACTATTTTTAGCTTTGTATACTGTGCTAGGCTTTAATGGACTGGATTTAATTAACTTATGCATTTTGTTGCCTATATTGTTATAATTGCTTCCAATGTTTCCTCGTCTGTAAGTCGCTTTGGATAAAAATGTCTGCTAAATTACTAAATGTAAATTTTATGAAATGTGTAATGTCATGTGTAAAGTGTAATGTGTAGTGTGTGGCCTTGAAATTTTAGCATGTCTACGTAATCATGAATAAATGCTTCTTGAGACACACAGTGTTGCTTCTTTGCATGCATCAAATGAATTGTTTCTGGCTATATGCATCCATGCATTAGTTTGAGAGGGGTGGAAAACTGCCCCAAAAGTACCCCCCCCCACTTTAAATACAGTTTTTTCTAAGTCAATTTGGTACATTTCTCTGATCCGATTTGAAATTCTCAAAACTTCTTGTTCAATCCTTACATCCTTGTGTCACGTGTGCACATCAAACAAGCATTTTCTCATTTCTTTGAACAAGTTGCAAATGCTTTGGTACATCCATGCAAATGATTATGACAAAATTCTGTGCAGATTCCTACATTATCAATTGCTTATGTCATGTTGATCAAAATGCATTATAATGGGTCTCTGTAGAATAGTATAATCCCCACGACATTTAAGCACTAGTTTTACAATATACAGTAAGTATACTTTAAGTAAACAGTGGCATTTTATTTTACTCAATTTAGTGTTTTGCATTGCTATATTCTTTCCACATAGGACTGCAAGACAACTTCACTGTGTTGCAGACGGCCCCTTTTCACACCTAAACAGTCTTTTGACACTCTCTACAGGGATCTCATCCCTGAACAAGAGAGGGGGCAGATTGGAGATGACCTGCCAAAGTACGTGTTAGTTTGGGACAATGTCAGTTTCCATCGCTCCAACATCATCAGGCAATGGTTTGCGGCCCACAACAGGATGCTGGTGGAGTTCCTCTCACCCTACTCAACCCCATTGAGGAATTTTTCTCAGCATGAAGATTAAAAGTATATGATGGCCAGCCGCATACACAGATGACCCTTCTGGCTGAAATGGATGTAACGTGTGATGACATCTCAGCTGATGCCTGCAGAGGCTGGATTAGACACTCTGAAAGATGATTTTCACGCTGTATCGCAAGAGAAGATATTTGTTGTGATGTGGATGAGAATCCGTTGCCCAAAAGACAGGAACGTCAGGAGGTGTAGGAAGACTGCACTGTAATTCCACTTCACTGCATGTACAGTTTTCCCTAAGGAGATTGTCTTATGTTCAGATTTCTACATTTGTTTGTGCTATGCAGTGCTGTCTTTTCCTGTCTGCATCACAATGACACTGTCTGTCAATAAATTATTGTACAAACAGTAAAAGCGTTAAAGTGAATCATGTGTCGTCTCTTGCAATCAAACAATAAAAACCAGAAATGCACTTACTGTTTTGCAAATGACAAGGATGATTCGAGAAATGCTGCACTCATCACTCTCAGGTCACTCCGCTGCACACGTCTGATCACTTCTTTGTCACCCCCGACCTCACCGCTCCAGACAACGCAGATGTCTTACCGCTGGTCACTTTCCGGCGCTACCTACGGTCCCTCCCTCCTGCTTTTCCTCTGCTGTCTTGTCTGCACTCCCCCCCTCTGAGGAGCTCTCTCTTTTGAATACCAACAGTGCCACAGACACTCTGTGTTCCACGCTTACATCCTGCTTGGACAACATATGCCCTCTTACATCTGGACCAGCCCGTGCATCCCTGTCTGCCCCCTGGTTATCGGATGTACCACGTGAGCATCGCACCAGCCTCCGGTCAGCTGAGAGAAAATGGCACAAGTCAAAAGACCATACTGACCTCTCTCTCTCTACTTTCTCCTTTGACGTCACCTCTGCAAAAACTGATTATAACCACTCGAAGATCAGCAACTCTCCTGACTCTCGCACACTCTTAAAAACCTTCTCTGCTCTCCTCCGTCCGCCTGCTCCCACACCTTCATCGGAGTTAACGGCTGATGATTTTGCATCGTTCTTTGTAAAGAAAACTACCGCCATCAACAGCCAATTTTCTACGCCACCATCACCCGCCTTTTCTCCTATGTCTGAAGATGATGTTTCCAAGGTCATTGGTTCCAACCACCCTACCACCTGCCCACTGGATCCCATCCCCACCCATCTCCTCCATGCCATCTCTCCAGCAGTTGTGCCTGGTCTGACCCGCATCATCAACTCTTTGCTCACCACTGGGACATTTCCCACTGCTTTCAAAGAGGCCTGCATCACACCGCTACTGAAGAAACTCACTCTCAACCTTACACTGCTAGAACACTACAGGCCGGTGTAGTGTGTGAAAATGCATATCTTCCGTCAAAATGTAGAAGACTGATTTGAACCTCTTACTATTTTCTGTCTTCTTAAAAAAAAATTTGTTTACTTACCTCACTATTCTTAGCTTTGTATACTGTGCTAGGCTTTAATGGACTGGATTTAATTAACTTATGCATTTTGTTGCCTATATTGTTATATTTGCTTCCAATGTTTCCTCGTCTGTAAGTCGCTTTGGATAAAAACGTCTGCTAAATGACTAAATGTAAATTTTATGAAATGTGTAATGTCATGTGTAATGTGTAATGTGTAGTGTGTGGCCTTGAAATTTTAGCATGTCTACGTAATCATGAATAAATGCTTCTTGAGACACACAGTGTTGCTTCTTTGCATGCATCAAATGAATTGTTTCTGGCTATATGCATCCATGCATTAGTTTGAGAGGGGTGGAAATGGGACACTTGGGTGAAACAAAACTGCCCCAAAAGTTTGTTGCCTATATTGTTATAATTGCTTCCAATGTTTCCTCGTCTGTAAGTCGCTTTGGATTGAAACGTCTGCTAAATGATGTTGTGGAATGTTCTTATTCCTTAATCAAGGTGAGTCAATTTTGACAAACGCAATATACAGAGACATCAAGTACTTTGCAAAGTATTTTATTGTCGTTTAATCTGCATCATGAGCAATGAGCATGGTGCAGAGCAAAGGCGCTCTTTCCTCCTGCACCCAGAGTATATATATGATTAAAAACGTGACACCCCCTCCCTTTGCCCCCTAACAAGAATCCCGAGCTGGTTTACGGGAAGTTACGTTATTCCAAACAGAACATCTTGGCCTCTGCTCGAGGGCAAAGGCAGAGTGGTATGACGTGTTTAGAGAAAAACATGATAACATTAGAAAAGAAAACATAGATAAACACTTCGTAAACATATAGACAGACACATCAAGAAGCTAGACTAGAAAATTTCCATTACAATGACTAAATGTAAATTTTATGAAATGTGTAATGTCATGTGTAATGTGTAGTGTGTGGCCTTGAAATTTTAGCATGTCTACGTAATCATGAATAAATGCTTGTTGAGACACACAGTGTTGCTTCTTTGCATGCATCAAATGAATTGTTTCTGGCTATATGCATCCATGCATTAGTTTGAGAGGGGTGGAAATGGGACACTTGGGTGAAACAAAACTGCCCCAAAAGTACCCCCCCCACTTTAAATACAGTTTTTTCTAAGTCAATTTGGTACATTTCTCTGATCCGATTTGAAATTCTCAAAACTTCTTGTTCAATCCTTACATCCTTGTGTCACGTGTGCACATCAAACAAGCATTTTCTCATTTCTTTGAACAAGTTGCAAATGCTTTGGTACATCCATGCAAATGATTATGACAAAATTCTGTGCAGATTCCTACATTATCAATTGCTTATGTCATGTTGATCAAAATGCATTATAATGGGTCTCTGTAGAATAGTATAATCCCCACGACATTTAAGCACTAGTTTTACAATATACAGTAAGTATACTTTAAGTAAACGGTGGCATTTTATTTTACTCAATTTAGTGTTTTGCATTGCTATATTCTTTCCACATAGGACTGCAAGACAACTTCACTGTGTTGCAGACGGCCCCTTTTCACACCTAAACAGTCTCTACAGGGATCTCATCCCTGAACAAGAGAGGGGGCAGATTGGAGATGACCTGCCAAAGTACGTGTTAGTTTCCATCGCTCCAACATCATCAGGCAATGGTTTGCGGCCCACAACAGGATGCTGGTGGAGTTCCTCTCACCCTACTCAACCCCGTTGAGGAATTTTTCTCAGCATGAAGATTAAAAGTATATGATGGCCAGCCGCATACACAGATGACCCTTCTGGCTGCCATGGATGTAACGTGTGATGACATCACAGCTGATGCCTGCAGAGGCTGGATTAGACACTCTGAAAGATGATTTTCACGCTGTATCGCAAGAGAAGATATTTGTTGTGATGTGGATGAGAATCCGTTGCCCAAAAGACAGGAACGTCAGGAGGTGTAGGAAGACTGCACTGTAATTCCACTGCACTGCATGTACAGTTTTCCCTAAGGAGATTGTCTTATGTTCAGATTTCTACATTTGTTTGTGCTATGCAGTGCTGTCTTTTCCTGTCTGCATCACAATGACACTGTCTGTCAATAAATTATTGTAAAAACAGTAAAAGCGTTAACGTGACTCATGTGCCGTCTCTTGCAATCAAACAATCAAAACCAGAAATGCACTTACTGTTTTGCAAATGACAAGGATGATTCGAGAAATGCTCCACTCATCACTCTCAGTTCACTCCGCTGCACACGTCTGATCACTTCTTTGTCACCCCCGAACTCACCGCTCCAGACAACGCAGATGTCTTACCGCTGGTCACTTTCCGGCGCTACCTACGGTCCCTCCCTCCTGCTTTTCCTCTGCTGTCTTGTCTGCACTCCCCCCCTCTGAGGAGCTCTCTCTTTTGAATACCAACAGTGCCACAGACACTCTGTGTTCCACGCTTACATCCTGCTTGGACAACATATGCCCTCTTACATCTGGACCAGCCCGTGCATCCCTGTCTGCCCCCTGGTTATCGGATGTACCACGTGAGCATCGCACCAGCCTCCGGTCAGCTGAGAGAAAATGACACAAGTCAAAAGACCATACTGACCTCTCTCTCTCTACTTTCTCCGTTGACGTCACCTCTGCAAAAACTGATTATAACCACTCGAAGATCAGCAACTCTCCTGACTCTCGCACAATCTTAAAAACCTTCTCTGCTCTCCTCTGTCCGCCTGCTCCCACACCTTCATCGCAGTTAACGGCTGATGATTTTGCATCGTTCTTCGTAAAGAAAACTACCGCCATAAACAGCCAATTTTCTACACCACCATCACCCGCCTTTTCTCCTATGTCTGAAGATGATGTTTCCAAGGTCATTGGTTCCAACCACCCTACCACCTGCCCACTGGATCCCATCCCCACCCATCTCCTCCATGCCATCTCTCCAGCAGTTGTGCCTGGTCTGACCCGCATCATCAACTCTTTGCTCACCACTGGGACATTTCCCACTGCTTTCAAAGAGGCCTGCATCACACCGCTACTGAAGAAACTCACTCTCAACCTTATACTGCTAGAACACTACAGGCCGGTGTAGTGTGTGAAAATGCATATCTTCCGTCAAAATGTAGATGACTGATTTTAACCTCTTATTATTTTCTGTCTTCTTAAAAAATTATTTTTTTACTTACCTCACTATTCTTAGCTTTGTATACTGTGCTAGGCTTTAATGGACTGGATTTAATTAACTTATGCATTTTGTTGCCTATATTGTTATAATTGCTTCCAATGTTTCCTCGTCTGTAAGTCGCTTTGGATAAAAACGTCTGCTAAATGACTAAATGTAAATTTTATGAAATGTGTAATGTCATGTGTAATGTGTAATGTGTAGTGTGTGGCCTTGAAATTTTAGCATGTCTACGTAATCATGAATAAATGCTTCTTGAGACACACAGTGTTGCTTCTTTGCATGCATCAAATGAATTGTTTCTGGCTATATCCATCCATGCATTAGTTTGAGAGGGGTGGAAATGGGACACTTGGGTGAAACAAAACTGCCCCAAAAGTACCCCCCCCACTTTAAATACAGTTTTTTCTAAGTCAATTTGGTACATTTCTCTGATCCGATTTGAAATTCTCAAAACTTCTTGTTCAATCCTTACATCCTTGTGTCACGTGTGCACATCAAACAAGCATTTTCTCATTTCTTTGAACAAGTTGCAAATGCTTTGGTACATCCATGCAAATGATTATGACAAAATTCTGTGCAGATTCCTACATTATCAATTGCTTATGTCATGTTGATCAAAATGCATTATAATGGGTCTCTGTAGAATAGTATAATCCCCACGACATTTAAGCACTAGTTTTACAATATACAGTAAGTATACTTTAAGTAAACGGTGGCATTTTATTTTACTCAATTTAGTGTTTTGCATTGCTATATTCTTTCCACATAGGACTGCAAGACAACTTCACTGTGTTGCAGACGGCCCCTTTTCACACCTAAACAGTCTCTACAGGGATCTCATCCCTGAACAAGAGAGGGGGCAGATTGGAGATGACCTGCCAAAGTACGTGTTAGTTTCCATCGCTCCAACATCATCAGGCAATGGTTTGCGGCCCACAACAGGATGCTGGTGGAGTTCCTCTCACCCTACTCAACCACGTTGAGGAATTTTTCTCAGCATGAAGATTAAAAGTATATGATCGCCAGCCGCATACACAGATGACCCTTCTGGCTGCCATGGATGTAACGTGTGATGACATCACAGCTGATGCCTGCAGAGGCTGGATTAGACACTCTGAAAGATGATTTTCACGCTGTATCGCAAGAGAAGATATTTGTTGTGATGTGGATGAGAATCCGTTGCCCAAAAGACAGGAACGTCAGGAGGTGTAGGAAGACTGCACTGTAATTCCACTGCACTGCATGTACAGTTTTCCCTAAGGAGATTGTCTTATGTTCAGATTTCTACATTTGTTTGTGCTATGCAGTGCTGTCTTTTCCTGTCTGCATCACAATGACACTGTCTGTCAATAAATTATTGTACAAACAGTAAAAGCGTTAACGTGAATCATGTGCCGTCTCTTGCAATCAAACAATCAAAACCAGAAATGCACTGACTGTTTTGCAAATGACAAGGATGATTCGAGAAATGCTCCACTCATCACTCTCAGGTCACTCCGCTGCACACGTCTGATCACTTCTTTGTCACCCCCGACCTCACCGCTCCAGACAACGCAGATGTCTTACCGCTGGTCACTTTCCGGCGCTACCTACGGTCCCTCCCTCCTGCTTTTCCTCTGCTGTCTTGTCTGCACTCCCCCCCTCTGAGGATCTCTCTCTTTTGAATACCAACAGACAAGTTGCATCCCTGCCTAAGTACGTGTTAGTTTGGGACAATGTCAGTTTCCATCGCTCCAACATCATCAGGCAATGGTTTGCGGCCCACAACAGGATGCTGGTGGAGTTCCTCTCACCCTACTCAACCCCGTTTAGGAATTTTTCTCAGCATGAAGATTAAAAGTATATGATCGCAAGCCGCATACACAGATGACCCTTCTGGCTGCCATGGATGTAACGTGTGATGACATCACAGCTGATGCCTGCAGAGGCTGGATTAGACACTCTGAAAGATGATTTTCACGCTGTATCGCAAGAGAAGATATTTGTTGTGATGTGGATGAGAATCCGTTGCCCAAAAGACAGGAACGTCAGGAGGTGTAGGAAGACAGCACTGTAATTCCACTGCACTGCATGTACAGTTTTCCCTAAGGAGATTGTCTTATGTTCAGATTTCTACATTTGTTTGTGCTATGCAGTGCTGTCTTTTCCTGTCTGCATCGCAATGACACTGTCTGTCAATAAATTATTGTACAAACAGTAAAAGCGTTAACGTGAATATTGTGCCGTCTCTTGCAATCAAACAATCAAAACCACAAATGCATTTACTGTTTTGCAAATGTCAAGGATGATTCGAGAAATGCTCCACTCATCACTCTCAGGTCACTCCGCTGCACACGTCTGATCACTTCTTTGTCACCCCCGACCTCACCGCTCCAGACAACGCAGATGTCTTACCGCTGGTCACTTTCCGGCGCTACCTACGGTCCCTCCCTCCTGCTTTTCCTCTGCTGTCTTGTCCCCCCCTCTGAGGATCTCTCTCTTTTGAATACCAACAGTGCCACAGACACTCTGTGTTCTACGCTTACATCCTGCTTGGACAACCTATGCCCTCTTACATCTGGACCAGCCCGTGCATCCCTGTCTGCCCCCTCGTTATCGGATGTACCACGTGAGCATCGCACCAGCCTCCGGTCAGCTGAGAGAAAAAGTCAAAAGACCATACTGACCTCTCTCTCTACCAGTCTCTTCTCTCTACTTTCTCCGTTGACGTCACCTCTGCAAAAACTGATTATAACCACTCGAAGATCAGCAACTCTCCTGACTCTCGCACACTCTTTAAAACCTCTCTGCTCTCCTCTGTCCGCCTGCTCCCACACCTTTATCGGAGTTAACGGCTGATGATTTTGCATCATTCTTCGTAAAGAAAACTACCGCCATCAACAGCCAATTTTCTACACCACCATCACCCGCCTTTTCTCCTCTGTCTGAAGATGATGTTTCCAAGGTCATTGGTTCCAACCACCCTACCACCTGCCCACTGGATCCCATCCCCACCCATCTCATCCATGCCATCTCTCCAGCAGTTGTGCCTGGTCTGACCCACATCATCAACTCTTTGCTCACCACTGGGACATTTCCCACTCCGTTCAAAGAGGCCTGAATCACACCGCTACTGAAGAAACCCACTCTCAACCTTACACTGCTAGAACACTACAGGCCAGTGTAGTGTGTGAAAATGCATATCTTCCGTCAAAATGTAGATGACTGATTTTAACCTCTAATTCTTTTCTGTCTTCTTAAAAAAAATTTTTTTACTTACCTCACTATTCTTAGCTTTGTATACTGTGCTAGGCTTTAATGGACTGGATTTAATTAACTTATGCATTTTGTTGCCTATATTGTTATAATTGCTTCCAATGTTTCCTCGTCTGTAAGTCGCTTTGGATAAAAACGTCTGCTAAATGACTAAATGTAAATTTAATGAAATGTGTAATGTCATGTGTAATGTGTAATGTGTAGTGTGTGGCCTTGAAATTTTAGCATGTCTATGTAATCATGAATAAATGCTTCTTGAGACACACAGTGTTGCTTCTTTGCATGCATCAAAGATTTGTTTCTGGCTATATGCATCCATGCATCAGTTTGAGAGGGGTGGAAATGGGACACTTGGGTGTGTAGCGACAATGAGTCTTGGGAAAGATCAACTCAAATGGATTGAATATTCATTGATTTATGAATATAATTTGCTTGTCGTTCATTCTAAATCTCAATTTTCCCGATAAGGAAAAATGTTTAATTTGGTACAAGTAACCTCTATAGAATTGCTTTAAGTTATCTGACTACTTCGTTTGTCCTGCAAACTATAGTTATAGACTTCCCACTTAATTCTCAATAAGGGATTACTGCTTTACGAACGTCTAAGTAGCCTTAATTTTCTGATCAGGACAAATTAATACTTCCTAGGTTCGTACAGTTTATATTACTGAAAGAGTAATATACTAAAGCGTAGGTAATGTTAATATCTTATTTCATTGACTTCGAGTATGTGGTGCAAATAACAGATTCAGTTCAAATGTACTTTTTGGGATTTTAATAAACACAACTAAAGGCTATAACACTTCGATTTCACACAAAGTAAATATGCACAGACATATATGTATAGTAGAACGAAACAAATAAGGCACTAAACAAAAACATTCAGGAATAGTAACAAGGAAAGAGAGAGAAAAAGAGAGAGTAACAACGTTTCACTCCGTTCTTTACAAGAGACCTCAAACAGTTTAAATTATCCCGAAAGGGAGCATTTAGGCGACCTTTAAATGCAGTTTGATTGTAAAAGAAGATACTTGCTTTGTTCTGCTTCGTATGTGTGTGTATCGGGGTTCAAATGTTCCGTGGCGTTCAATAGTCCTTTCCGGGGCCTGTGGGGTGTGTGGCTCCAGGCTGCGTAAAGCAAGGTCGCGGTTGCTAAGCGATAATTAGACGGGAGTCCGTTCTTCCTCGCGGCTATACAGAACTTCTAGTCGAACTTAGATGACCAAATAAAGGAAGTTATAAACTAAACGAAAGTTACAGAAAAGCAACGAAAACTTCTTGAAAAAGGGTCTGGTCGTAGAGGTCTCCTGGAGATGTTCTTGGGAGTTGGAGCTGTTTTCTCTTTTGGCGGAATGCCTCGATTGACGTTCGGCATCTATTTTTATAGATAAGATCGGCTGCCACCTCTCTTTTACGATGGCCCAATCAGATATAAGAGATCGAGGCGGGAAGAATTCTCTTTGTTTTGCGGGGTCCATCCTCTTGGCTAATTTAATGAGGGTAGCGAAAAGATGCATTTACCCTCAGAAAGCTGGTACTTTTGTAATAATGCATCGTGTGGTAATTTCTAAACGAGATTCGATACAGTCGAGTTTTTGTGATTATAGAGGTATCAAACACTATGATTCTGTGCATCAAGAATACGTAGATGCATGATTATCACAGTTACCGGCATACAGGGTTCATTGAACATACAGTTAACGTCATGGCTGTTTTATGTATAGTATTTGAAAACATTGAATCATAAACACATACATTTAATACAGTCTCGAGGTGGTTTTTGTTGTTCATGAAGTCCTTATATGGTCAAAGGAAGATCCTCGTGGATTTCTTGGTGTGTGTGTAAATGCAGTCCGCGTGTGTTTGGGGGACTATGTGTGTGCGCAGTGCGGAGATCTTGTGGCTTGGGCCATTTGGGGGGCAATAAAAGTCACGCGGAGATCGGCTATCTCCTGAGGGCAATAAAACTGACTGGTCAACAGTTCTGCTGCGGACATTGTGGCGTCTTCAGGATAAACTTATGTTGGTATGCTTGTGGAACAACAGGGCCTGTGTTTAGCGTGATCTGACAACACGCCTGCCAGATGTGAAACAAAACTGCCCCAAAAGTACCCCCACGCACTTTAAATACATTTCTCAGATCCGATTTGAAATTCTCAAAACTTCTTGTTCAATCCTTACATCCTTGTGTCACTTGTGCACATCAAACAAGCATTTTCTCATTTCTTTGAACAAGTTGCAAATGCTTTGGTACATCCATGCAAATGATTATGACACAATTCTGTGCAGATTCCTACATTATCAATTGCTTAAGTCATGTTGATCAAAATGCATTATAATGGGTCTCTGTTGAATAGTATAATCCCCCACGACATTTAAGCACTAGTTTTACAATATACAGTAAGTATACTTCAAGTAAAGGACTGCAAGACAACTTCACTGTGTTGCAGACGGCCCCTTTTCACACCTAAACAGTCTTTTGACACTCTCTACAGGGATCTCATCCCTGAACAAGAGAGGGGGCAGATTGGAGATGACCTGCCAAAGTACGTGTTAGTTTGGGACAATGTCAGTTTCCATCGCTCCAACATCATCAGGCAATGGTTTGCGGCCCACAACAGGATGCTGGTGGAGTTCCTCTCACCCTACTCAACCCCGTTGAGGAATTTTTCTCAGCATGAAGATTAAAAGTATATGATGGCCAGCCGCATACACAGATGACCCTTCTGGCTGCCATGGATGTAACGTGTGATGACATCACAGCTGATGCCTGCAGAGGCTGGATTAGACACTCTGAAAGATGATTTTCACGCTGTATCGCAAGAGAAGATATTTGTTGTGATGTGGATGAGAATCCGTTGCCCAAAAGACAGGAACGTCAGGAGGTGTAGGAAGACTGCACTGTAATTCCACTGCTCTGCATGTACAGTTTTCCCTAAGGAGATTGTCTAATGTTCAGATTTCTACATTTGTTTGTGCTATGCAGTGCTGTCTTTTCCTGTCTGCATCACAATGACACTGTCTGTCAATAAATTATTGTACAAACAGTAAAAGCGTTAACGTGAATCATGTGCCGTCTCTTGCAATCAAACAATAAAAACCAGAAATGCACTTACTGTTTTGCAAATGACAAGGATGATTCGAGAAATGCTCCACTCATCACTCTCAGGTCACTCTGCTGCACACGTCTGATCACTTCTTTGTCACCCCCGACCTCACCGCTCCAGACAACGCAGATGTCTTACCGCTGGTCACTTTCCGGCGCTACCTACGGTCCCTCCCTCCTGCTTTTCCTCTGCTGTCTTGTCTGCACTCCCCCCCTCTGAGGAGCTCTCTCTTTTGAATACCAACAGTGCCACAGACACTCTGTGTTCCACGCTTACATCCTGCTTGGACAACATATGCCCTCTTACATCTGGACCAGCCCGTGCATCCCTGTCTGCCCCCTGGTTATCGGATGTACCACGTGAGCATCGCACCAGCCTCCGGTCAGCTGCGAGAAAATGGCACAAGTCAAAAGACCATACTGACCTCTCTCTCTCTACTTTCTCCGTTGACGTCACCTCTGCAAAAACTGATTATAACCACTCGAAGATCAGCAACTCTCCTGACTCTCGCACACTCTTAAAAACCTTCTCTGCTCTCCTCTGTCCGCCTGCTCCCACACCTTCATCGGAGTTAACGGCTGATGATTTTGCATCGTTCTTCGTAAAGAAAACTACCGCCATCAACAGCCAATTTTCTACGCCACCATCACCCGCCTTTTCTCCTATGTCTGAAGATGATGTTTCCAAGGTCATTGGTTCCAACCACCCTACCACCTGCCCACTGGATCCCATCCCCACCCATCTCCTCCATGCCATCTCTCCAGCAGTTGTGCCTGGTCTGACCCGCATCATCAACTCTTTGCTCACCACTGGGACATTTCCCACTGCTTTCAAAGAGGCCTGCATCACACCGCTACTGAAGAAAGTCACTCTCAACCTTACACTGCTAGAACACTACAGGCCGGTGTAGTGTGTGAAAATGCATATCTTCCGTCAAAATGTAGATGACTGATTTTAACCTCTTATTAATTTCTGTCTTCTTAAAAAATTATTTTTTTACTTACCTCACTATTCTTAGCTTTGTATACTGTGCTAGGCTTTAATGGACTGGATTTAATTAACTTATGCATTTTGTTGCCTATATTGTTATAATTGCTTCCAATGTTTCCTCGTCTGTAAGTCGCTTTGGATAAAAACGTCTGCTAAATGACTAAATGTAAATTTTATGAAATGTGTAATGTCATGTGTAATGTGTAATGTGTAGTGTGTGGCCTTGAAATTTTAGCATGTCTACGTAATCATGAATAAATGCTTCTTGAGACACACAGTGTTGCTTCTTTGCATGCATCAAATGAATTGTTTCTGGCTATATGCATCCATGCATTAGTTTGAGAGGGGTGGAAATGGGACACTTGGGTGAAACAAAACTGCCCCAAAAGTACCCCCCCCACTTTAAATACAGTTTTTTCTAAGTCAATTTGGTACATTTCTCTGATCCGATTTGAAATTCTCAAAACTTCTTGTTCAATCCTTACATCCTTGTGTCACGTGTGCACATCAAACAAGCATTTTCTCATTTCTTTGAACAAGTTGCAAATGCTTTGGTACATCCATGCAAATGATTATGACAAAATTCTGTGCAGATTCCTACATTATCAATTGCTTATTTCATGTTGATCAAAATGCATTATAATGGGTCTCTGTAGAATAGTATAATCCCCACGACATTTAAGCACTAGTTTTACAATATACAGTAAGTATACTTTAAGTAAACGGTGGCATTTTATTTTACTCAATTTAGTGTTTTGCATTGCTATATTCTTTCCACATAGGACTGCAAGACAACTTCACTGTGTTGCAGACGGCCCCTTTTCACACCTAAACAGTCTTTTGACACTCTCTACAGGGATCTCATCCCTGAACAAGAGAGGGGGCAGATTGGAGATGACCTGCCAAAGTACGTGCTAGTTTGGGACAATGTCAGTTTCCATCGCTCCAACATCATCAGGCAATGGTTTGCGGCCCACAACAGGATGCTGGTGGAGTTCCTCTCACCCTACTCAACCCCGTTGAGGAATGTTTCTCAGCATGAAGATTAAAAGTATATGATGGCCAGCCGCATACACAGATGACCCTTCTGGCTGCCATGGATGTAACGTGTGATGACATCACAGCTGATGCCTGCAGAGGCTGGATTAGACACTCTGAAAGATGATTTTCACGCTGTATCGCAAGAGAAGATATTTGTTGTGATGTGGATGAGAATTCGTTGCCCAAAAGACAGGAACGTCAGGAGGTGTAGGAAGACTGCACTGTAATTCCACTGCACTGCATGTACAGTTTTCCCTAAGGAGATTGTCTTATGTTCAGATTTCTACATTTGTTTGTGCTATGCAGTGCTGTCTTTTCCTGTCTGCATCACAATGACACTGTCTGTCAATAAATTATTGTACAAACAGTAGAAGCGTTAACGTGAATCTTGTGCCGTCTCTTGCAATCAAACAATCAAAACCAGAAATGCACTTACTGTTTTGCAAATGACAAGGATGATTCGAGAAATGCTCCACTCATCACTCTCAGGTCACTCCGCTGCACACGTCTGATCACTTCTTTGTCACCCCCGACCTCACCGCTCCAGACAACGCAGATGTCTTACCGCTGGTCACTTTCCGGCGCTACCTACGGTCCCTCCCTCCTGCTTTTCCTCTGCTGTCTTGTCTGCACTCCCCCCCTCTCAGGAGCTCTCTCTTTTGAATACCAACAGTGCCACAGACACTCTGTGTTCCACGCTTACATCCTGCTTGGACAACATATGCCCTCTTACATCTGGACCAGCCCGTGCATCCCTGTCTGCCCCCTGGTTATGGGATGTACCACGTGAGCATCGCACCAGCCTCCGGTCAGCTGAGAGAAAATGGCACAAGTCAAAAGACCATACTGACCTCTCTCTCTCTACTTTCTCCGTTGACGTCACCTCTGCAAAAACTGATTATAACCACTCGAAGATCAGCAACTCTCCTGACTCTCGCACACTCTTAAAAACCTTCTCTGCTCTCCTCTGTTGCTTGCTCCCACACCTTCATCGGAGTTAACGGCTGATGATTTTGCATCGTTCTTCGTAAAGAAAACTACCGCCATCAACAGCCAATTTTCTACGCCACCATCACCCGCCTTTTCTCCTATGTCTGAAGATGATGTTTCCAAGGTCATTGGTTCCAACCACCCTACCACCTGCCCACTGGATCCCATCCCCACCCATCTCCTCCATGCCATCTCTCCAGCAGTTGTGCCTGGTCTGACCCGCATCATCAACTCTTTGCTCACCACTGGGACATTTCCCACTGCTTTCAAAGAGGCCTGCATCACACCGCTACTGAAGAAACTCACTATCAACCTTACACTGCTAGAACACTACAGGCCGGTTTAGTGTGTGAAAATGCATATCTTCTGTCAAAATGTAGATGACTGATTTTAACCTCTTATTATTTTCTGTCTTCTTAAAAAATTATTTTTTACTTACCTCACTATTCTTAGCTTTGTATACTGTGGTAGGCTTTAATGGACTGGATTTAATTAACTTATGCATTTTGTTGCCTATATTGTTATAATTGCTTCCAATGTTTCCTCGTCTGTAAGTCGCTTTGGATAAAAACGTCTGCTAAATGACTAAATGTAAATTTTATGAAATGTGTAATGTCATGTGTAATGTGTAGTGTGTGGCCTTGAAATTTTAGCATGTCTACGTAATCATGAATAAATGCTTCTTGAGACACACAGTGTTGCTTCTTTGCATGCATCAAATGAATTGTTTCTGGCTATATGCATCCATGCATTAGTTTGAGAGGGGTGGAAATGGGACACTTGGGTGAAACAAAACTGCCCCAAAAGTACCCCCCCCACTTTAAATAAAGTTTTTTCTAAGTCAATTTGGTACATTTCTCAGATCCGATTTGAAATTCTCAAAACTTCTTGTTCAATCCTTACATCCTTGTGTCACGTGTGCACATCAAACAAGCATTTTCTCATTTCTTTGAACAAGTTGCAAATGCTTTGGTACATCCATGCAAATGATTATGACAAAATTCTGTGCAGATTCCTACATTATCAATTGCTTATGTCATGTTGATCAAAATGCATTATAATGGGTCTCTGTAGAATAGTATAATCCCCACGACATTTAAGCACTAGTTTTACAATATACAGTAAGTATACTTTAAGTAAACAGTGGCATTTTATTTTACTCAATTTAGTGTTTTGCATTGCTATATTCTTTCCACATAGGACTGCAAGACAACTTCACTGTGTTGCAGACGGCCCCTTTTCACACCTAAACAGTCTCTACAGGGATCTCATCCCTGAACAAGAGAGGGGGCAGATTGGAGATGACCTGCCAAAGTACGTGTTAGTTTGGGACAATGTCAGTTTCCATCGCTCCAACATCATCAGGCAATGGTTTGCGGCCCACAACAGGATGCTGGTGGAGTTCCTCTCACCCTACTCAACCACGTTGAGGAATTTTTCTCACCATGAAGATTAAAAGTATATGATCGCCAGCCGCATACACAGATGACCCTTCTGGCTGCCATGGATGTAACGTGTGATGACATCACAGCTGATGCCTGCAGAGGCTGGATTAGACACTCTGAAAGATGATTTTCACGCTGTATCGCAAGAGAAGATATTTGTTGTGATGTGGATGAGAATCCGTTGCCCAAAGACAGGAACGTCAGGAGGTGTAGGAAGACTGCACTGTAATTCCACTGCACTGCATGTACAGTTTTCCCTAAGGAGATTGTCTTATGTTCAGATTTCTACATTTGTTTGCGCTATGCAGTGCTGTCTTTTCCTGTCTGCATCACAATGACACTGTCTGTCAATAAATTATTGTACAAACAGTAAAAGCGTTAACGTGAATCATGTGCCGTCTCTTGCAATCAAACAATCAAAACCAGAAATGCACTTACTGTTTTGCAAATGACAAGGATGATTCGAGAAATGCTCCACTCATCACTCTCAGGTCACTCCGCTGCACACGTCTGATCACTTCTTTGTCACCCCCGACCTCACCGCTCCAGACAACGCAGATGTCTTACCGCTGGTCACTTTCCGGCGCTACCTACAGTCCCTCCCTCCTGCTTTTCCTCTGCTGTCTTGTCTGCACTCCCCCCCCTCTGAGGAGCTCTCTCTTTTGAATACCAACAGTGCCACAGACACTCTGTGTTCCACGCTTACATCCTGCTTGGACAACATATGCCCTCTTACATCTGGACCAGCCCGTGCATCCCTGTCTGCCCCCTGGTTATCGGATGTACCACGTGAGCATCGCACCAGCCTCCGGTCAGCTGAGAGAAAATGGCACAAGTCAAAAGACCATACTGACCTCTCTCTCTCTACTTTCTCCGTTGACGTCACCTCTGCAAAAACTGATTATAACCACTCGAAGATCAGCAACTCTCCTGACTCTCGCACACTCTTAAAAACCTTCTCTGCTCTCCTCTGTCCGCCTGCTCCCACACCTTCATCGGAGTTAACGGCTGATGATTTTGCATCGTTCTTCGTAAAGAAAACTACCGCCATCAACAGCCAATTTTCTACGCCACCATCACCCGCCTTTTCTCCTATGTCTGTAGATGATGTTTCCAAGGTCATTGGTTCCAACCACACTACCACCTGCCCACTGGATCCCATCCCCACCCATCTCCTCCATGCCATCTCTCCAGCAGTTGTGCCTGGTCTGACCCTTATCATCAACTCTTTGCTCTCCACTGGGACATTTCCCACTGCTTTCAAAGAGGCCTGCATCACACTGCTACTGAAGAAACTCACTCTCAACCTTACACTGCTAGAACACTACAGGCCGGTGTAGTGTGTGAAAATGCATATCTTCCGTCAAAATGTAGATGACTGATTTTAACCTCTTATTATTTTCTGTCTTCTTAAAAAATTATTTTTTTACTTACCTCACTATTTTTAGCTTTGTATACTGTGCTAGGCTTTAATGGACTGGATTTAATTAACTTATGCATTTTGTTGCCTATATTGTTATAATTGCTTCCAATGTTTCCTCGTCTGTAAGTCGCTTTGGATAAAAATGTCTGCTAAATTACTAAATGTAAATTTTATGAAATGTGTAATGTCATGTGTAAAGTGTAATGTGTAGTGTGTGGCCTTGAAATTTTAGCATGTCTACGTAATCATGAATAAATGCTTCTTGAGACACACAGTGTTGCTTCTTTGCATGCATCAAATGAATTGTTTCTGGCTATATGCATCCATGCATTAGTTTGAGAGGGGTGGAAAACTGCCCCAAAAGTACCCCCCCCCACTTTAAATACAGTTTTTTCTAAGTCAATTTGGTACATTTCTCTGATCCGATTTGAAATTCTCAAAACTTCTTGTTCAATCCTTACATCCTTGTGTCACGTGTGCACATCAAACAAGCATTTTCTCATTTCTTTGAACAAGTTGCAAATGCTTTGGTACATCCATACAAATGATTATGACAAAATTCTGTGCAGATTCCTACATTATCAATTGCTTATGTCATGTTGATCAAAATGCATTATAATGGGTCTCTGTAGAATAGTATAATCCCCACGACATTTAAGCACTAGTTTTACAATATACAGTAAGTATACTTTAAGTAAACAGTGGCATTTTATTTTACTCAATTTAGTGTTTTGCATTGCTATATTCTTTCCACATAGGACTGCAAGTGGTGAACATTAAAACAATGTTCTGCGCGTTCAAAAATTGGAGAGAGGCCAGTTCAGAAAACGTTGAAATTTATTGATCAGAAGTCTCAAACAAACAGCTGTTTCGGTGGATTCTCAGACACACACAGTCTTAACAAAGAACCGACCCCCAGAAAACAGCTTTACAGCTATTTATGTATTTTTCGTCGAGTCTGTTCTCCATGGTAGGGTCCAATCAGATCGTCTCCCCTTTGTCTGGTCTCCAGCCAATCAGCTCACTGCCTTGGTTTTCAAATCAACATCTGTAACAAATTATAGAGGCCCAACATGCTCTGTGCGTAACCTGATCTTAACACAAACACATAGTAATTTCCTATGGAAAAACCCCACACTATCAGCGATTAATTCTCGGTCACACACAACTCACACACTTGGTTATATTTTCAACATATTGGTTATATTTGGTTAACAATAATAAAATCCTAAAGAATATGAAATGTAAAGGCACGTTTAAACCACAATAAGATCCTTCAGTGTACACATTTCTTCCCTAACAACAAAATGCTTCTTGGTACACACACACACAAGCAGAACATCCTACCCCCACTCACTGACCACATTCCGATCTCTGGCAACTTCTAGCAACTGCAGAACTCTCAGCTTCAAGCAGGAAAATACATCTGATTTAAACAACATCAATCATCCATTTTTATATTGATCCATATACGGATCTAAATTCCCACAATCCCTCTCTTGACCATTAAAAATGGTCATAAAACATCACAATCATCATTCTCATCCTCATCTAGGAAATGATCGCCAGACAATAGAGGCATGGTATATTTCGGAGGGGTTAGGTCTGTCCTTTCTATTGATGACAAAATCAGCCGGTTACACAGTGATCTGATACAGGGAATGCAACAGCATCCACATGAGACCAGAATACCTGCAAATACAGCTATTGATAACACAATCGACATTAAAACGGATTTCCATTTGCCTTGTCTAGCCAATCTCCAATAGGATTATTCACTCCTGAATGTTCCTTCATTTCGATAGACAAAGTTTTCAAACCTTCCAATGCCCTAGTGACTGATCCGTCTGGTGCTGTATTATTAGGAATGTAAGTACAGCAAAGATCACCAAACATAACACATACTCCTCCCTTTTCTGCCAACAACATGTCCAGAGCCATACGGTTCTGTATAGCCATAAGTGAAGTTGGTGCTAGCTGTTCTGCTAAACCATCTACTGCATCCCTTGTCATATTCGCTAACCTCATCACATTATAATGTACATAATTAATCCTATCTACATTCTTGTTTGGGGTGACTGGAAAAAGAGCAGCTATTATGGGTATATTCTCAAAACCTGCTGCCACTTGGTTCGCTAGCTTATATTCATCTGGAACACCTCTGGGAATCCCGATCGCGTCAATGTATGTCGGACTATTTAATGATAAATCTACACTTGAACCTATTGCTCTCTGTTTAATGATATGTCTCCTACGTCTTCTTGTCAATGTTGCTGAATTTATGGTTTCCGTTCTGACTGCTCTGTCACCTATCAGAGTTATTGGGGCTCCCAGTCTTACCAAAGCACACACTCCCTTTGCCTTCTCAGGTATCCTAGTAAACAATCTTCGATCTCCACAATAATAATACAAACCTGCTCTAGCCCACGTACCTATTTCAGTCCCATTATCTACTATGATCTGATCACACCACTCCTTATTTATCTCCCCCAGGTTGCTGGTTGGTGATAGACGTTTAATATCAAAACAGGTATAATTTGCTTTCTTTGGTGTAAATGGACCTGCCCGTGAAAGGTTGGTTATTGGTGGGAATATTGCTGCCAATGTGGTACAATTTTTTGGACTGGCCAGCCGTGTCAATGCCAGCATACACTCATAACCCCACGTATCGTTTTGGTACAACGGGGCTGGTTCGATATATAAATGGGGTCTTGCATTAGCACATCCAACACAATCGTCTAAGCTCTGTTCTCTGGCTGTGGTAATTATCCATTCCAGCCACAAATTATTTTCCCCATATCCTGTGGCTCTTTCTATCATATCTTCTGGTTTTAACATGGTGTAATCTATTTCTACCACTCCATTCTTTTGTCCTACCGATAATGGCTCAGCTACTGTCCCATTTCTTTCCTCCTCAGGTGAACTGTCCACAACAAATTTTATTACTGCTTTTTTATCTGTTCCTGGGCTGTGCACCCCCATTATAAGGAAAAACTCCCCTGTATAATTGGCTGATCCCGTTCTAGTGGATATTGAAAGGGTGAGTGGATTTTGACTTGCACTATAATCTCTTTGCATTTTAAAATCAAATTTTGCCGAGGTACGGGTCCAAAGGCTAGGTTCTTTCGGAGTCCAAGCACCGGTATATGCTATCACGTTGTTCCATGACGGACACCATTCACCCCTATGGGTTCGCCTAGACTGGTATGCCTTACAAACACTGTCCGTATTCCAGTCCATACATACATATACCTCGTACCCCCTCCATGAGCTATTTTTTCCCCCACAGTTTATGACAGCGCATAGGTCGAAAGTAAATGAGGTGGTCTTACCCCAAACATAGTTAATTACGAGTTGTTCACATGGTAACCTCGTATCGGCTATGGCTCTTTTGTAACTCGGTTTCGATATGGTGTTGTTGCTTTCCTGACCCTCAGTTATGCTAAAAATTATTCCTACTATAACCCCTGTTCCCTATCAAAAGCTACACTTGATGCTGCGTTTCAAACGCTATGGGAGAACGTCTTTGTTCGACCGGTTGTGAAGCACGTGTGTCAAACACGCCAAAAATTCTTTTGGCTTTAAATAACCTCGGCAGGTAATTTGGTTAATTACACCATCACCTGCAGGTTATAAATACGCGTGGCGCGAACGCGTCTTCAGGTTCTTTTGTCTTCAAGGACCGCATTGTATGCATGTGTGCGTGTGAAAGCGAAAGCAAGGCGAAAGCAAAGCAAAAGCAAAGCAAAGCAAAAGCAAAGTGAAAGCGAAAGCAATATTAGTTTGTACTTATAAGCCCCAAAGGGTTTCTTTAAGTTACGAATTAAAATAAAATAAAGGATCATGTCTACTCCAGAACGGAGATGTGTGCCTCCGTGTCAGAGACAGCTGGACGGACTGGATAGACATGAATTCTGTTTTGAGTGTTTGGGGGTTGATCATGCCACCATGGGACTGGAGGGACTGTGCGAACTCTGTGATGTGTTCGACATCCAGGTTCTCCGTGCTCGGCGCTCATTCTTTAAGAGCGATCGAGCCGTCTCTCCCCCGAGCTGGGGTTCGCGGTTCAATGTAGCCGAGGCACGGGAGACGGAAGCCGTTTCTCCCATGCACTCGCCGAGCCGCGACGTCCTCGCGTCCGCTTCCGAAGCGTGCCTCGGCACTTCTTCGGATCGGGCTGAGGACGAGGCATCTCTTGTTTCTGCGGGCTTGGAGAGCGCCGCCTCGGGGCGCTCCTCTCGTGACGCAAAAGCGTTAGATGAGCTGCTCGGGGCGGTGACAAATGCAGTCGACCGTCTAAAGCTCGACTGGCCGCAGGAACAAGAGATCCCCAGACACTCAAAATTAGACGACAGATATCTGTCGGGTGGCCAAGGGGAGGAGCCCAAAAGTCGGGCTCTCCCATTTTTTGAGGATCTCCACGCCGAGATTTCTCGGTCATGGCAGAGACCTCATTCCTCCCGTGTTTTCGTGCCGTCAACGTCGATTTATTCGACTATTGTCGGCGCGAAATCACGAGGGTACACGATGGTGCCCCGTGTGGAAGAGACACTGGCAAGTTATCTCTCCCCTGGGACATCATCATCCCTGAAAAAGCCTTCTCTCCCTACCAAGCCTTGCAGGGTTACATCTGCGCTGGTGGGGAAGGCTTTTCAGGCAGCCGGTCAGGCTGGTGCTGCCCTGCACACCATGGCGGTTCTGCAGGCATATCAGGCTGACCTGCTGCATGACGTGAGCACGGACGGGGTGATCGATGAAACGGCGTTCTCAGAACTACGCCGGGCCACAGATTTGTCTCTCCGTGCGACCAAGCAGACGGCCCGTGCCATCGGCCATTCAATGGCTGCGTTGGTAACCACGGAGAGACACCTGTGGTTGAACCTCACGGGCATCAGGGACCGGGACCGTGCGTTCCTCCTTGATGCCCCGATCTCGCCTTCTGGACTGTTTGGTGATGCGGTTAATACCGTAGTCACCAGGTTCAGGGAGGCGAGAAAACACGAGGAGGCTTTCGTGAGGTATCTCCCCCGTCGTGCTCAAGCGTCTGGAGTGTCGGCCACCCACTCTGGACCAGTTCCCCAGTCCCGGCCAGGCACACAGTCTCGGGTGGGTCCGGTCTACCTGAGACGTGAGGTCGTCAGGCAGAGTGTGGCGAATCGCGCCCCCCCTCAAAGAGGCAGGGGAGCGGCCCACCGTGCCCCTCAGGCCACCTCGGGGAGGCCGGACTTGAGGCAGTCCATCTCCTCTAAAAAGAAGAGACCCTGAGATGAGTGTGCCCGGGACTGTGGGGGTGTGCCCCCCCAGGGAGGGGTGCTTAAAATTCCAAGAGAAATTAGAGGCTCCTCTTCGGCACCCTCACAGGGCCGCTGTGCAATCTCCGCCGCCACCGGCGTTTCGGGGATTGGCGGTCTCAAAAATGCTAAATGTTCGGTCGTCTCCTGCCATGATTCAGGACGCCGAACGTCTGGCATCCCCCCAACTAGAGGAAGTGTCAACACTTATACCCCTTTCAGAGAAGCTGGCAGCGTGGAAACTACTGCCAGGTATCTCTCCATGGGTAGAAAGAACTATTGCCAAAGGCTACAGAATTCAATTTGCATATCGTCCTCCGCGTTTCAACGGAGTGGTCTCCACTTCCGTCCAACCGGAGCGAGCACATCTGTTGACACAAGAGTTACAAACTCTGCTGGACAAAGGGGCCATAGAACGTGTTCCCCTATCAGACAGAATGTCAGGCTATTACAGCCGGTATTTTCTAGTTCCCAAGAAGGATGGGGGGTTGCGTCCAATTCTAGATCTTCGCGGAATGAACCGCTACCTAAAGACACACAAGTTCAAAATGTTGACAATCAAGATGATTGTGTCTCAAATTCAGTGTCACGACTGGTTCGTGACGATCGATCTCAAAGACGCATACTTTCACATAGAGATCTTGCCACAACACAGGAAATTCCTGAGGTTCGCTTTCGGGGGCGAAGCTTACCAGTATCGGGTTCTTCCATTCGGCCTAGCCTTGTCACCCCGCACATACACAAAGTGCATGGATGCAGCTCTGGCTCCTCTGCGACTCCAGGGCATCCGCATTTTGAATTACATAGACGACTGGCTGATTTTAGCTCAGTCTCGGGAGATAGCGCTTCGACATCGGGATGTCGTCCTAGTTCATCTCGAGACTCTCGGGTTAAGACTCAACGTCAAGAAGAGCGTTCTTTCCCCTACACAGAATACAACGTATCTGGGGGTTATATGGGACTCGATCGCAATGCAGGCACAACTGTCACCTGCACGTGTCGAATCCATTCAGAACACCCTGAGGAGCATCAGGTTAGGCCAGAGAGTGACAAATCATCACTTTCAAAGAGTTCTAGGTCTCATGGCGGCGGCTTCCACAGTAATACCTCTGGGCCTCCTGCACATGAGACCGTTTCAGTTGTGGCTCAGAGCCAGGGGGTTTCATCCAAGGGCCAACCCCCAGAGGCAAATAAGGGTGACGCGCCAGGGGCTTCGCACCCTTTCTATGTGGTTCAGACCTCGGTTTCTGACTCTAGGTCCCACTCTCGGTCCGTGTTGTCGTCGCAGGATGTTAACGACAGACGCTTCCCTCACGGGTTGGGGTGCGGTTTTAGATGGCCGTCCAGCCCAAGGGATCTGGAGAGGTCATCTTCTCGATTGGCACATAAATTGCCTAGAAATGATGGCTGTATTTCTGGCCCTGAAATACTTCCTCCGGCAGTTACGAGGCTACCATGTCCTAGTGCGGGTGGACAACACTTCAGTAGTCTCGTACATAAATCACCAGGGTGGGCTGCGGTCGCGCCACCTGAACAAATTGGCCCAGCAGATCCTGCCCTGGGCAGAGGGCAAATTCCTGTCCCTCAGAGCGATTCACATCCCGGGGCATATGAATGTGGGAGCAGACTTTCTGTCCAGACAAGCTGTGACGAACGGGGAATGGAAACTCCACCCCGAGATAGTGAGACAAATCTGGGAAAGATTTTACGAAGCAGAGGTGGACCTCTTTGCTACACAGGAGACAGCACAATGTCCCCTCTTCTTCTCTCTGAGTCATCCAGCTCCCCTGGGTCTGGACGCGATGGCCCACACGTGGCCCAGACTGCGTCTTTACGCATATCCTCCGATAGCTCTGCTCCCGGGAGTCCTAGCGAAGGTCCGTCAACAGGGGTGTCGCCTCTTATTGATAGCTCCCCGTTGGCCAACCAGAATTTGGTTTTCGGACCTAATATCCCTCCTCGACGACACGCCATGGGCGATCCCAGTCAGGAGAGATCTTTTGTCTCAGGCACAAGGGACGGTGTTTCATCCCCATCCCGAGCTGTGGAACCTCCATGTCTGGCCCCTGAAGGGCACCAGCTGAGAGGTTCAGGGCTTCCGCCTGATGTAATAGAGACTATTTTAAGTGCTAGGGCTCCCTCCACTAGAAGGAGCTACGCCCTTAGATGGAGCGTTTTTGAAAGATGGTGCATGGTACACCATGCAGACCCAATTCACTGCCAGATTGTTTCAGTGCTGGAGTTTCTGCAAGAGAAACTGTCCTCAGGGACAAAACCCGGTACTCTCAGGGTTTATGTGGCCGCTATTTCAGCTTGCCATGCCCTGATTGATGGGGTTTCTGTGGGAAAACACCCTTTAGTCGCCCGCTTTATTCGTGGAGCGAGGCGGCTAATGCCTCCTTCTAGACGGACTGTTCCATCATGGGACTTAGCAATAGTGCTCGAGGGTCTGGTTAGCGCCCCTTTTGAACCTATGGAGTCAGCACCTATTAGGCTTCTGACCTTTAAGATGGTTTTTCTAATGGCAATCACCTCTCTTAAGAGAATTGGAGATTTGCAGGCGCTCTCGACCTCACCGTCCTGCTTAATATTTGCCCCTGGGATGGTCAAAGCTATTCTGCATCCTCACCCGAGTTATCTGCCTAAAGTTCCGTTCTCCACCGTGCATCCGGTTGTTCTTGAGGCCTTCTGTCCTCCGCCGTTCACGACGTCGGAGCAGGAACGATTACACTTACTGTGTCCAGTACGTGCTCTTCAGAATTATATCCACCGCACTAGCCAGTGGCGTAAATCGGAGCAGCTTTTCATATGTTATGGGAGCCGCAACAAAGGGGCGGCTGCCACCAGGCAAACAATGTCACATTGGGTAAGGGATGCTATTGCTCTGGCCTATGAGGCGCGAGGCCAAACTTCACCTCTGGGTATCAGAGCCCATTCAACAAGGGGGGTTTCATCTTCTATGGCCTTAGCAAGAGGTGTCCCCTTGCAGCAAGTGTGTGATGCGGCGGGCTGGTCCTCTCCGCACACATTTGTCAGATTTTATAGTCTGGATGTCCACGCTACTCCAGGCTCACAAGTCCTGGAGTCTACATCCCAGAGTCACGTCTGATGCCTTCTCTTGGCTTGTGCACACATACCACACCTTGGGGGGTCCAGACACTTCCAGTGCGGCGGCGTTGGTATTCTCGTTCCCATAGCGTTTGAAACGCAGCATCAAGTGTAGCTTTTGATAGGGAACGTCTCGGGTTACTTGCTGTAACCCTGTTCCCTGAAAAAGCGGGAACGAGATGCTGCGCCTCAATGCCGCACTGTAGGCGTGCCGGACGTCCTTTCAGACAAAATTGGAACCTGAAGACGCGTTCGCGCCACGCGTATTTATAACCTGCAGGTGATGGTGTAATTAACCAAATTACCTGCCGAGGTTATTTAAAGCCAAAAGAATTTTTGGCGTGTTTGACACACGTGCTTCACAACCGGTCGAACAAAGACGTTCTCCCATAGCGTTTGAAACGCAGCATCTCGTTCCCGCTTTTTCAGGGAACAGGGTTACAGCAAGTAACCCGAGACGAAATTATTAATAGGATCCCTGACAGCTTACAGTTTTCCCACAGCTTCATCTCGTTACCCTCTCTTGGACTTTAAAGGAACAATAAACACACTCTTGGAAATGTAAATGGTTAAACACACAGTACACTTAATGGGAATATGAAATTCAGAAAAAATATATGGTTAAAATCCCACAAAATAGAAATGTAAGGAATAAATGGTTATACGTTAATGAATATGACAATATAAAATCACAATAGCAATATAAAAATATAGAAAATATGGAAAATACTGAATATGAAATATGAAAACTGTGAATATAAGAATATGAAAAATGGTAAATATGGAAAATATGGAAAATGTGAATATTAAAATTGAAGGATCACAATAACAACAATATATATTGATTATAAAGAATTAGAAAGAAAATTAATATATAAAGATTATGATAAAGGTAAATACGAAAATGTTGATAACCCTTGATTATAATGAGTATATAGTCTACACACCAGTTTCTTATTTGTTTTAAGCTCTGGGTGAAATCATCATAAGTTGGATAGTCCGTGCACCTTGCTTTTGTGACTAAATGGAAGATAGTTCTACTGTCTTCCTCATGAGTCATTGCACAATCACCTGTTCTTTTATTTTGTCGTCTCACGTTCTCCACTCCGTACCTGTTTTTAAATGTCACTGCTTGAAAAAATGTCACCTTTTTTGCACTG
The DNA here is from genome assembly GCF_947034865.1 of Barbatula barbatula. NCBI lineage: Eukaryota > Metazoa > Chordata > Actinopteri > Cypriniformes > Nemacheilidae > Barbatula > Barbatula barbatula. The sequence goes on from NC_136785.1 coordinate 14,151,977, forward strand.
GATTTTAATTTTTAATGCCCCTGTTGTTGATGCTTGTATGTCACTTTCTGCTCCACTTTCTGCTCCAGAGATACCCTCCTGTATGTCACTTTCTGCAGAGATACCCTCCCCCTCATGGACCACAGCAGTCTCCGACAGTGACCTGTTTGGTGGATCACAGTTAACACAAGAAGACAAGTGATACCAGGTGTCACCCTTGCCAGATAGACGGACACAATGTGATGTCCTCGCCGTCACTTTCAGAGGCTCCGTCCAGCGTGGCTCATTCCACTTCCTTCGAAACTTCTTCAGGCGAACCCACTGCGAACCGGGCTCGACAGGTTCTCCAGCAATGTCAGAGGGAGTCTGCTGAGAGAAATGTTGAATCATAGCAGTCAGTTTGTCAAAGTATACACAATGTGAAAGTGGTACACAGGTGTCCGGCTTCAGCGGCGTCGACGGTCCTGGAAAAGATCTACCTGTAAGCAATTCAAAAGGTGTAAAGCCAGTGACTCTGTTAACAGAGGAACGTACAGACATTAGAGCCAACGGAAGAGCTGATAGCCATGATAATTTGGTCTGTGCACAGATTTTAGCCAATTTAAGTTTCAGTGTTAGGTTCATCCGTTCGACCTTACCTTGCGATTCGGGATGATAGACGGCCCCAAACGCATGCGTTAGACCCAGCGATTTCTCAACGATTTTTAAATGCTCATTTTTGAAGTGTGAGCCGTTATCTGACCGGATATGCCGGGGGAAACCGTAATGCGGAATGTACAAATTAATGAGACACTTAATGACTGCAGTGCTGTCTTCTTTCCCACAAGGAAAAGCCTCAGGCCAACCTGTGAATTGGTCAACTATCACCAACAAATACCGTTTCCCTTGCACCCTCTCTACCATGTCTGTAAAGTCAATCACGATTTCCTCTCCTGGGCCTCGCAATGGCAAAAATGTGCCCTTTAACTGTTTTAAAGTTGGTTTGATGTTATGTTTTTGACAAATGTCGCATGAAAGTACAAAGTTAGACACCATAGCCGTCAAAAAAGGATGCCACCAATATTGCAATGTTTTCATCATCTGTTTTGAACTCACGTGCGACATAGTGTGTGCTTGGTTCATGATAGAGCGTGACAGGCTCATGGGCAATGCTGGTCTGCCATCTGGGGCCTGCCACAGACCATCTGGTGCACACAGGGCCCCATACTCTGTCCACGTTGACAGTTCTTCTGGTGTGCATTTGCCATGTTCGGCCACAAGTGTTTCTCTGCTGAAAGATGGTAACAGTGTCACATATGAACAGTCAGTCTGTACCATCATGGTCACCTGATAGCCTGCAGCTGTTTTGGCAGCCAAGTCAGCAGCCTCATTTCCCCGTGCTACAGCACTGTCTGTTTTACAGTGGCCCTGACATTTCATGACAGCAACAGCTGCTGGAATTTTCAATGCGTCCAACAGTGCACGTGCCTCCGCATCATGTGCTATAGGCTTACCAGACGTAGTGACGAACCCACTCCTTTGCCAAACTGCGAGTTCGACATGGACAGCACCCACGACATAAGCTGAGTCACTATAAATGTTGACTTTGCCAGACCCTGCAAGTTTAAGTGCTTGTGTGACCGCAATTAGTTCTGCTCTCTGTGCCGACTGTTTGCCTTCTATTTTCTCTGCTTCCCTAGTAGTGTAACCTAAGTCTGTTTGCTGCACAACAGAATAAGCTGAGACCAAAGAGCCATCATGAGCTCTAAAACAGCACCCGTCCGTGAAAAGTGTAATCACGTCCGAGGCTTCAGGGATAGGGGTTGCAGTTAAGTCCTGGCGAACACGAGATGCCAGGTCAGTGATTGGTGCACAGTCATGTGGTTCCCCTTTGGTGAACAAATCTGCCATGTTAATGCCGTCGTGTTTATATGTTATGTTTGGCGCCGTTAGGCATTTGGACAGTTTTCTCTGCCTCAACGGTGAAAATGTAAATGATGCAGAATTGACAAACGACATGACAGAGTGCGTGGTCAGGACCGTTAACTGATGACCCATCACAATGTGTGATGTCTTTTCAATGATCTTTGCTAATCCTGCAGTAAACCTGGCACAAACCGGCTGGCGTTGTTCAATGGTGTCCATTAGGACACTGACATACATGAGCACACGTCTAGCACTAGACTGCTTCTGAAAAAGTACTCCATGTGCGCTATTCCCTGTTTCAGAAACGTCTAGGAAAAATGCCTTGCTGTAATCAGGGCTATGCAGATATGCTGCATGTGACAGCTCCCCTTTCAATTTAATGAACGCGGTTTCTGCTTCAGGGGTCCATGTTAACTTCACCTGCACATTTCTCATGCCTTGTTCCTTGACCATGTCTCGTAATGGCTTGGTGACCGCTACATACATAGGGATATAATTTCTGCTGAAACCTGTCAATCCCAGAAAGGAAAGCATGTCCTTCACATTGTGTGGCTTTGGGTGTGACAAAATGCCATCACGTTGGCGATCAGACAATGTTGTGCCTTGGCCTGTGATTAAACGGCCCATGAAAGTAACAGATGGCCTGCTGACCTGCAGTTTTTCTTTACTAACCTTGAACCCAGATGCATACAGCTGTCTCAGAATGTCGCTTTTAAGCAATCTTCGTTGGTTGTGGCTGCTAGCAAAAGATCATCAACATACATTATTAGAACGCAATCTACAGGCAACACACAATTTATCAGCTGATTTTTTAGGACCTGATTGAATATCCCTGGCGATAAAATAAAGCCCTGTGGAAGTCATTTATAAGAATATTGACATTTTCGGTAAGTGAAAGTCAGGCACGATTTACATTCTTCCGAGATTGGTATACAGAAAAAAGCGTTGGCCAAATCAATGCATGTGAACCATTGGTGAGCTGGGGTCAAATTTGAGATGGCAGTATATGGGTTTGGTACGGCCATTGTTGGTGTTGTCACCAGGCTGTTTACCCGACGTAGATCATGGACTAATCTATATTTGTTTGTGCCTGGTTTTTTTACAGGAAAAATCGGGGTGTTCCATGGCGATCGCCATGGAATAATGACACCTTTCTCCACTAAACCTTGAACAGTGGGCGCAATGCCTTCCTCTGCCTCCCTTTTGTTAGGATATTGTGGGACTCAAACTGGTTCTGTCGATTTTAACTGAAATTTGACTGGCTCAATGTTACAGAGGCCAACGTCCGTTGGACCTTGTGACCAGAGGTCGTCCGGCTGGCCGTTAATTAACTGCTCAGCTCCGGGACCGTCTGTCAGTTCGCGACCATGGCTTCTTGTAATTTCGCGGTGAGTCAATTGGCCCCTATCGGCCGTTTTTTGTGGTACCCAATATGAATCTGTCATACGCGAATACAAAACCCCTACAATGCCAGAGGGCTCCCAATCGGTCACCAAGCGCAACCTTTTTGTCATAGCTCCTAACTCTCGAGCTTCATGGCCTGGATGCAGTGCCATAGAAATGTGAGGTTCAGCTGTGTCTGCCATTTCATACCATATCTGTTGTTCTGGTGTCAGTGTAACTGGAACTACTACACCCTCTTGTCCTACATATAGACCCTCCCCTGTGAGTATCCACATTTGGCCCTCAATTTCATGGAACATTTCCTGGTATGTGACACTGTCATTCCGGTCATAAAATAGTGTACAATGCAGGGGGTCGATGGGAGGCAAATAGACAGCTAAGTCTTTGATCCAGGGCCACTGACTCTTATACAGTGCTCTGGCTCCTGATTGTGAATTATCTAGTTCCACCCAATATATGTCTGCCATCTCTTGCAAGGGTCCTCCCAGCAAAACCTGCTGGTGGCCCTCTCTACTGTGTGCCTGTGAACAGTCGACTTTAGTGCCGTCCGGGAACGTGACTGTGACACCTTCTGGTGAGCATAAAATATTTGCACCAAATTTAATCAACAGATCTCTGCCCAATAGGGGAACAGGTGCTTTTGTGGAATATAGAAATGAGTGTGACAGGGACTGATTTGCCACTTTCGTGGTAAGAGGAACAGTAAGATACCAGTGTTCGAGCCCTCCAGAGAATCCCATAACTCCAACAGTCTTATCACTTAGATCTTTGTCAGTGATTGTGCCCCTCGTTACTGTGGAGTATGTTGCTCCGGTATCTACCAAAGCTGTTAGTGGCCTGTTGTTGACCACTAAAATCATGTAAGGCTCAGCCAAACCTCGCATGATGGTTCTCTGTTGGCCCCTTCAACAATCCGCATCTACCCCCTGGCCCCAAGTCGGGTTCAAGGGCGCCTGAATCGAGTGGGGAGGTGGGCATTGTTGCTCCGGGTATTTTGGAGTTTGTGGTCCTCTGCCACGACCACTGGGCCCACCTCTATGAGGATCCCATCCCCCCGCAGGTGGTCCCATATACTGGCTGTCCCCTGTCATGGGACAATGTCTCCTCCAATGATCAGTCCCCCCACACTGATGACATGCATCCCTGTAGCGCACCCCTCACCCACTCGGCTTCCCCCTAGCCCATCCGCTATTGCCCCGTGGCCTATACCCTCCCCATCGTTTTATTAATTGGAAATTAGGGACATGTCCTCCCTGAGCATAGCCAAAAGTGTCAGGTGTGACTATGGGAAAAGGTGGGGTCTTCACCCCGGGCTGCCCGTCAAAGCCGCTGCTCACAGGACGTTGTGACATTTGTTTTGATTTTTTGGTATCTGACTTAGCCATTTCTAATTGTAGTTTTAACAATTGTTGCTTAGTCTTTTCTAATTCCTCCTGTTCTTTATCCTGCTTATCGACTGATCTGTCAATATGGAACACTAGATGTCTTTCCCACATTTCTTTGCTGGCAACTGGAGTGTCAGGATTACATTCCATTGCCTGCTTGACACCATTGGGGGCCCCTGTCATTACGGCAGTTCTAAATATATTACGCGTAATTGGATTATTTAGACTATTTTCTTCTACCATCTGCTCCCATTCAGCTGCGCATCTAAAATAGTAACTCGCTCCAGTCTCACCAGGCTTAATGCGGAACTTAATGTTTTGGTATACGGTTGGGGGTGTTGGAAATTTTTCTCTAAGGGCCCTGGCGATCGCTGTACTGACAGTGGTATACTGTGCGTCATTGGGTTCGTCTTCAATGTTTGCATCCTTCTCAAACTCTGCCATCTGCGAAACAGTAAAAACTTGGCCTAAAAGGCATCTTATGTCTCCTACCGCCAAGGTGGTGCCGTGGCACAATACCATCAACTTTATAAGCCATCTGCCTCCACCAGATGTAATGGGGGGTAATTTTGCCAGCACAGCTGTCATGTCACTATGGCTCCAGGGCTGGTACTTTGGTACCCCTCGGTTGCCCTGTAACAGAGGCATGTTAGTTGCCCCTCCTGACATTAGTTGGGCGTTTGGCACATTAACATTCCTTTCATCATACTCACTACCTGGGCGACACATACTGTCCCATTGTCTCTCTCGAGGGGGAGTGAATTGACAGGCTGGAGTGGATTGACAGGCTCTGGTACGACTCCTAGTACCCTGTGACACTGGGGTAGACATCATAGTCCCTTTAATAACTACGTCCCTACATACCTGCAGTGGCCCTCCATCCTCACTGTTATTACATGCTTCCTGTCCCTTCATGTCTCTGCCTTCCTCCTCATTGTGCACTACTTGTGCTCTTTGGTTTGTTATGCTATCCGTTCTTTGTAAGGTTTCCTGTCTATTTACCATTAGTTCTAATTGTGCTGTCAACACGTTTAGTTGATCCTTTAAAACATCTAGATCTGGCATGTCTACCTCCACCATCGAATCTTTCACATTCACTTGCACTTGCTGTGAAGCTGGTATGTAGGGCGGGGGCAACAGCTTATTCAAATCAGGATATAAGGGGGCGGTCTCAGTATGACGCGAGATACTGGCTCCTGCACTTCCTGACTCTCTCACCATTTCTTTCTCTGACTCCTCCGATTGCACATGTCCTGTGCCCCCCCTAGGGGAACTCAAAGCAATTGCAGTCAGAGCAATGCGTGTCCAAAGGCGTAAATCTTCTCTCAATCTCTCTTCCTCCTTTTTATGCTTAGTTTTATCTAACCACTTCACATCTTTTCCTCCTTCTACATGTTTGTTTAAACTTGCATGCGCTTTTTCCTCCATTTCCCTGATTTTTGGAGTGATCTTAATCAACACTTTCTCAGATTCCTTCCACACATTATCCATACAAATTTGATTCCATTTGTCTTGCCAAATCTTTCTATCCCTTTTATAATGTTTCGGTTCTGATTGAGCCTTTAACATATCAACAATTTTTTCCCACTGCATAATTACAGGGGAATTCCCATAAATCACACATTTCTTCTCAAATTCAGACATTTTACACAACAATGGTACAGTATACAATACACAATATGCACAATTTAATCGGCTTTTAGTGTACCTCTATAAATATGGCTCGTGACGCGGCCTTTCACCGGTCTTGTTAACGTAAATACACCGTGACGGGCCTTTCAACGCGTCTTGTTAATGTAAATAAAACTCGTGACGCGGCCTTTCACCGGTCTTGTTAACGTAAATAAAAGTCGTGACGGGCCTTTCACCGCGTCTTGTTAACATAAATAAACCTCGTGACGGGCCTTTCACCGCGTCTTGTTAACATAAATAAACCTCGTGACGGGCCTTTCACCGCGTCTTGTTAACGTAAATAAAATCGTGACACGGCCTTTTATTCTGATCAACAAATATCAATGATCTTTAATTTCTACTCAAATGGTACGGATATACTTCAAATTCAACACATAAATTTGGAATATCCAATCTGCAGAAGTTCGTTTAAACAGGTCTCTGCTTACCTTATTTAATTCTGTCGACAGCGTGTTGAAGTCAAAAGTTGTCTCGTCCCAATTTTCGGACACTCTCCGAGTTTTACAATTCTCTTTTGGTGGCTCTGTGTCCAATCACGTCGGGGTCACCATCTGGTGAACATTAAAACAATGTTCTGCGCGTTCAAAAATTGGAGAGAGGCCAGTTCAGAAAACGTTGAAATTTATTGATCAGAAGTCTCAAACAAACAGCTGTTTCTGTGGATTCTCAGACACACACAGTCTTAACAAAGAACCGACCCCCAGAAAACAGCTTTACAGCTATTTATGTATTTTTCGTCGAGTCTGTTCTCTATGGTAGGGTCCAATCAGATCGTCTCCCCTTTGTCTGGTCTCCAGCCAATCAGCTCACTGCCTTGGTTTTCAAATCACCATCTGTAACAAATTATAGGGGGCCCAACATGCTCTGTGCGTAACCTGATCTTAACACAAACACATAGTAATTTCCTATGGAAAAACCCCACACTATCAGCGATTAATTCTCGGTCACACACAACTCACACACTTGGTTATATTTTCAACATATTGGTTATATTTGGTTAACAATAATAAAATCCTAAAGAATATTAAATGTAAAGGCACGTTTAAACCACAATAAGATCCTTCAGTGTACACATTTCTTCCCTAACAACAAAATGCTTCTTGGTACACACACACCCAAGCAGAACATCCTACCCCCACTCACTGACCACATTCCGATCTCTGGCAACTTCTAGCAACTGCAGAACTCTCAGCTTCAAGCAGGAAAATACATCTGATTTAAACAACATCAATCATCCATTTTTATATTGATCCATATATGGATCTAAATTCCCACACAAGACAACTTCACTGTGTTGCAGACGGCCCCTTTTCACACCTAAACAGTCTTTTGACACTCTCTACAGGGATCTCATCCCTGAACAAGAGAGGGGGCAGATTGGAGATGACCTGCCAAAGTACGTGTTAGTTTGGGACAATGTCAGTTTCCATCGCTCCAACATCATCAGGCAATGGTTTGCGGCCCACAACAGGATGCTGGTGGAGTTCCTCTCACTTTACTCAACCACGTTGAGGAATTTTTCTCAGCATGAAGATTAAAAGTATATGATCGCCAGCCGCATACACAGATGACCCTTCTGGCTGCCATGGATGTAACGTGTGATGACATCACAGCTGATGCCTGCAGAGGCTGGATTAGACACTCTGAAAGATGATTTTCACGCTGTATCGCAAGAGAAGATATTTGTTGTGATGTGGATGAGAATCCGTTGCCCAAAAGACAGGAACGTCAGGAGGTGTAGGAAGACTGCACTGTAATTCCACTGCACTGCATGTACAGTTTTCCCTAAGGAGATTGTCTTATGTTCAGATTTCTACATTTGTTTGTGCTATGCAGTGCTGTCTTTTCCTGTCTGCATCACAATGACACTGTCTGTCAATAAATTATTGTACAAACAGTAAAAGCGTTAACGTGAATCATGTGCCGTCTCTTGCAATCAAACAATCAAAACCAGAAATTCACTTACTGTTTTGCAAATGACAAGGATGATTCGAGAAATGCTCCACTCATCACTCTCAGGTCACTCCGCTGCACACGTCTGATCACTTCTTTGTCACCCCCGACCTCACCGCTCCAGACAACGCAGATGTCTTACCGCTGGTCACTTTCCGGCGCTACCTACGGTCCCTCCCTCCTGCTTTTCCTCTGCTGTCTTGTCTGCACTCCCCCCCTCTGAGGAGCTCTCTCTTTTGAATACCAACAGTGCCACAGACACTCTGTGTTCCACGCTTACATCCTGCTTGGACAACATATGCCCTCTTACATCTGGACCAGCCCGTGCATCCCTGTCTGCCCCCTGGTTATCAGATGTACCACGTGAGCATCGCACCAGCCTCCGGTCAGCTGAGAGAAAATGGCACAAGTCAAAAGACCATACTGACCTCTCTCTCTCTACTTTCTCCGTTGACGTCACCTCTGCAAAGACTGATTATAACCACTCGAAGATCAGCAACTCTCCTGACTCTCGCACACTCTTAAAAACCTTTTCTGCTCTCCTCTGTCCGCCTGCTCCCACACCTTCATCGGAGTTAACGGCTGATGATTTTGCATCATTCTTCGTAAAGAAAACTACCGCCATCAACAGCCAATTTTCTACGCCACCATCACCCGCCTTTTCTCCTGTGTCTGAAGATGATGTTTCCAAGGTCATTGGTTCCAACCACCCTACCACCTGCCCACTGGATCCCAACCCCACCCATCTCCTCCATGCCATCTATCCAGCAGTTGTGCCTGGTCTGACCCGCATCATCAACTCTTTGCTCACCACTGGGACATTTCCCACTGCTTTCAAAGAGGCCTGCATCACACCGCTACTGAAGAAACTCACTCTCAACCTTACACTGCTAGAACACTACAGGCCGGTGTAGTGTGTGAAAATGCATATCTTCCGTCAAAATGTAGATGACTGATTTTAACCTCTTATTATTTTCTGTCTTCTTAAAAAATTATTTTTTTACTTACCTCACTATTCTTAGCTTTGTATACTGTGCTAGGCTTTAATGGACTGGATTTAATTAACTTATGCATTTTGTTGCCTATATTGTTATAATTGCTTCCAATGTTTCCTCGTCTGTAAGTCGCTTTGGATAAAAACGTCTGCTAAATGACTAAATGTAAATTTTATGAAATGTGTAATGTGTAATGTGTAGTGTGTGGCCTTGAAATTTTAGCATGTCTACGTAATCATGAATAAATGCTTCTTGAGACACACAGTGTTGCTTCTTTGCATGCATCAAATGAATTGTTTCTGGCTATATGCATCCATGCATTAGTTTGAGAGGGGTGGAAATGGGACACTTGGGTGAAACAAAACTGCCCCAAAAGTACCCCCCCCCACTTTAAATACAGTTTTTTCTAAGTCAATTTGGTACATTTCTCTGATCCGATTTGAAATTCTCAAAACTTCTTGTTCAATCCTTACATCCTTGTGTCACGTGTGCACATCAAACAAGCATTTTCTCATTTCTTTGAACAAGTTGCAAATGCTTTGGTACATCCATGCAAATTATTATGACAAAATTCTGTGCAGATTCCTACATTATCAATTGCTTATGTCATGTTGATCAAAATGCATTATAATGGGTCTCTGTAGAATAGTATAATCCCCACGACATTTAAGCACTAGTTTTACAATATACAGTAAGTATACTTTAAGTAAACAGTGGCATTTTATTTTACTCAATTTAGTGTTTTGCATTGCTATATTCTTTCCACATAGGACTGCAAGACAACTTCACTGTGTTGCAGACGGCCCCTTTTCACACCTAAACAGTCTTTTGACACTCTCTACAGGGATCTCATCCCTGAACAAGAGAGGGGGCAGATTGGAGATGACCTGCCAAAGTACGTGTTAGTTTGGGACAATGTCAGTTTCCATCGCTCCAACATCATCAGGCAATGGTTTGCGGCCCACAACAGGATGCTGGTGGAGTTCCTCTCACCCTACTCAACCCCGTTGAGGAATTTTTCTCAGCATGAAGATTAAAAGTATATGATGGCCAGCCGCATACACAGATGACCCTTCTGGCTGCCATGGATGTAACGTGTGATGACATCACAGCTGATGCCTGCAGAGGCTGGATTAGACACTCTGAAAGATGATTTTCACGCTGTATCGCAAGAGAAGATATTTGTTGTGATGTGGATGAGAATCCGTTGCCCAAAAGACAGGAACGTCAGGAGGTGTAGGAAGACTGCACTGTAATTCCACTGCACTGCATGTACAGTTTTCCCTAAGGAGATTGTCTTATGTTCAGATTTCTACATTTGTTTGTGCTATGCAGTGCTGTCTTTTCCTGTCTGCATCACAATGACACTGTCTGTCAATAAATTATTGTACAAACAGTAGAAGCGTTAACGTGAATCTTGTGCCGTCTCTTGCAATCAAACAATCAAAACCAGAAATGCACTTAATGTTTTGCAAATGACAAGGATGATTCGAGAAATGCTCCACTCATCACTCTCAGGTCACTCCGCTGCACACGTCTGATCACTTTTTTGTCATCCCCGACCTCACCGCTCCAGACAACGCAGATGTCTTACCGCTGGTCACTTTCCGGCGCTACCTAAGGTCCCTCGCTCCTGCTTTTCCTCTGCTGTCTTGTCTGCACTCCCCCCCTCTGAGGAGCTCTCTCTTTTGAATACCAACAGTGCCACAGACACTCTGTGTTCCACGCTTACATCCTGCTTGGACAACATATGCCCTCTTACATCTGGACCAGCCCGTGCATCCCTGTCTGCCCCCTGGTTATTGGATGTACCACGTGAGCATCGCACCAGCCTCCGGTCAGCTGAGAGAAAATGGCACAAGTCAAAAGACCATACTGACCTCTCTCTCTCTACTTTCTCCGTTGACGTCACCTCTGCAAAAACTGATTATAACCACTCGAAGATCAGCAACTCTCCTGACTCTCGCACACTCTTAAAAACCTTCTCTGCTCTCCTCTGTCCGCCTGCTCCCACATCTTCATCGGAGTTAACGGCTGATGATTTTGCATCGTTCTTCGTAAAGAAAACTACCGCCATCAACAGCCAATTTTCTACGCCACCATCACCCGCCTTTTCTCCTATGTCTGAAGATGATGTTTCCAAGGTCATTGGTTCCAACCACCCTACCACCTGCCCACTGGATCCCATCCCCACCCATCTCCTCCATGCCATCTCTCCAGCAGTTGTGCCTGGTCTGACCCGCATCATCAACTCTTTGCTCACCACAGGGACATTTCCCACTGCTTTCAAAGAGGCCTGCATCACACCGCTACTGAAGAAACTCACTATCAACCTTACACTGCTAGAACACTACAGGCCGGTGTAGTGTGTGAAATGCATATCTTCTGTCAAAATGTAGATGACTGATTTTAACCTCTTATTATTTTCTGTCTTCTTAAAAAAATATTTTTTTACTTACCTCACTATTCTTAGCGTTGTATACTGTGCTAGGCTTTAATGGACTGGATTTAATTAACTTATGCATTTTGTTGCCTATATTGTTATAATTGCTTCCAATGTTTCCTCGTCTGTAAGTCGCTTTGGATAAAAACGTCTGCTAAGTGACTAAATGTAAATTTTATGAAATGTGTAATGTCATGTGTAATGTGTAGTGTGTGGCCTTGAAATTTAGCATGTCTACGTAATCATGAATAAATGCTTCTTGAGACACACAGTGTTGCTTCTTTGCATGCATCAAATGAATTGTTTCTGGCTATATGCATCCATGCGTTAGTTTGAGAGGGGTGGAAATGGGACACTTGGGTGAAACAAAACTGCCCCAAAAGTACCCCCCCCCACTTTAAATACAGTTTTTTCTAAGTCAATTTGGTACATTTCTCTGATCCGATTTGAAATTCTCAAAACATCTTGTTCAATCCTTACATCCTTGTGTCACGTGTGCACATCAAACAAGCATTATCTCATTTCTTTGAACAAGTTGCAAATGCTTTGGTACATCCATGCAAATGATTATGACAAAATTCTGTGCAGATTCCTACATTATCAATTGCTTATGTCATGTTGATCAAAATGCATTATAATGGGTCTCTGTAAAATAGTATAATCCCCACGACATTTAAGCACTAGTTTTACAATATGCAGTAAGTATACTTTAAGTAAACAGTGGCATTTTATTTTACTCAATTTAGTGTTTTGCATTGCTATATTCTTTCCACATAGGACTGCAAGACAACTTCACTGTGTTGCAGACGGCCCCTTTTCACACCTAAACAGTCTTTTGACACTCTCTACAGGGATCTCATCCCTGAACAAGAGAGGGGGCAGATTGGAGATGACCTGCCAAAGTACGTGTTAGTTTGGGACAATGTCAGTTTCCATCGCTCCAACATCATCAGGCAATGGTTTGCGGCCCACAACAGGATGCTGGTGGAGTTCCTCTCACCCTACTCAACCACGTTGAGGAATTTTTCTCAGCATGAAGATTAAAAGTATATGATCGCCAGCCGCATACACAGATGACCCTTCTGGCTGCCATGGATGTAACGTGTGATGACATCACAGCTGATGCCTGCAGAGGCTGGATTAGACACTCTGAAAGATGATTTTCACGCTGTATCGCAAGAGAAGATATTTGTTGTGATGTGGATGAGAATCCGTTGCCCAAAAGACAGGAATGTCAGGAGGTGTAGGAAGACTGCACTGTAATTCCACTGCACTGCATGTACAGTTTTCCCTAAGGAGATTGTCTTATGTTCAGATTTCTACATTTGTTTGTGCTATGCAGTGCTGTCTTTTCCTGTCTGCTTCACAATGACACTGTCTGTCAATAAATTATTGTACAAACAGTAAAAGCGTTAACGTGAATCATGTGCCGTCTCTTGCAATCAAACAATCAAAACCAGAAATGCACTTACTGTTTTGCAAATGACAAGGATGATTCGAGAAATGCTCCACTCATCACTCTCAGGTCACTCCGCTGCACACGTCTGATCACTTCTTTGTCACCCCCGACCTCACCGCTCCAGACAACGCAGATGTCTTACCGCTGGTCACTTTCCGGCGCTACCTACGGTCCCTCCCTCCTGCTTTTCCTCTGCTGTCTTGTCTACATCCTGCTTGGACAACATATGTCCTCTTACATTTGGACCAGCCCGTGCATCCCTGTCTGCCCCCTGGTTATCGGATGTACCACTTGAGCATCGCACCAGCCTCCGGTCAGCTGAGAGAAAATGGCACAAGTCAAAAGACCATACTGACCTCTCTCGCTCTACTTTCTCCGTTGACGTCACCTCTGCAAAAACTGATTATAACCACTCGAAGATCAGCAACTCTCCTGACTCTCGCACACTCTTAAAAACCTTCTCTGCTCTCCTCTGTCCGCCTGCTCCCACACCTTCATCGGAGTTAACGGCTGATGATTTTGCATCGTTCTTCGTAAAGAAAACTACCGCCATCAACAGCCAATTTTCTACGCCACCATCACCCGCCTTTTCTCCTATGTCTGAAGATGATGTTTCCAAGGTCATTGGTTCCAACCACACTACCACCTGCCCACTGGATCCCATCCCCACCCATCTCCTCCATGCCATCTCTCCAGCAGTTGTGCCTGGTCTGACACGCATCATCAACTCTTTGCTCACCACTGGGACATTTCCCACTGCTTTCAAAGAGGCCTGCATCACACCGCTACTGAAGAAACTCACTCTCAACCTTACAATGCTAGAACACTACAGGCCGGTGTAGTGTGTGAAAATGCATATCTTCCGTCAAAATGTAGATGACTGATTTTAACCTCTTATTATTTTCTGTCTTCTTAAAAAATTATTTTTTTACTTACCTCACTATTTTTAGCTTTGTATACTGTGCTAGGCTTTAATGGACTGGATTTAATTAACTTATGCATTTTGTTGCCTATATTGTTATAATTGCTTCCAATGTTTCCTCGTCTGTAAGTCGCTTTGGATAAAAATGTCTGCTAAATTACTAAATGTAAATTTTATGAAATGTGTAATGTCATGTGTAATGTGTAATGTGTAGTGTGTGGCCTTAAAATTTTAGCATGTCTACGTAATCATGAATAAATGCTTCTTGAGACACACAGTGTTGCTTCTTTGCATGCATCAAACGAATTGTTTCTGGCTATATGCATCCATGCATTAGTTTGAGAGGGGTGGAAATGGGACACTTGGGTGAAACAAAACTGCCCCAAAAGTACCCCCCCCACTTTAAATACAGTTTTTTCTAAGTCAATTTGGTACATTTCTCTGATCCGATTTGAAATTCTCAAAACTTCTTGTTCAATCCTTACATCATTGTGTCACGTGTGCACATCAAACAAGCATTTTCTCATTTCTTTGAACAAGTTGCAAATGCTTTGGTACATCCATGCAAATGATTATGACAAAATTCTGTGCAGATTCCTACATTATCAATTGCTTATGTCATGTTGATCAAAATGCATTATAATGGGTCTCTGTAGAATAGTATAATCCCCACGACATTTAAGCACTAGTTTTACAATATACAGTAAGTATACTTTAAGTAAACAGTGGCATTTTATTTTACTCAATTTAGTGTTTTGCATTGCTATATTCTTTCCACATAGGACTGCAAGACAACTTCACTGTGTTGCAGACGGCCCCTTTTCACACCTAAACAGTCTCTACAGGGATCTCATCCCTGAACAAGAGAGGGGGCAGATTGGAGATGACCTGCCAAAGTACGTGTTAGTTTGGGACAATGTCAGTTTCCATCGCTCCAACATCATCAGGCAATGGTTTGCGGCCCACAACAGGATGCTGGTGGAGTTCCTCTCACCCTACTCAACCACGTTGAGGAATTTTTCTCAGCATGAAGATTAAAAGTATATGATCGCCAGCCGCATACACAGATGACCCTTCTGGCTGCCATGGATGTAACGTGTGATGACATCACAGCTGATGCCTGCAGAGGCTGGATTAGACACTCTGAAAGATGATTTTCACGCTGTATCGCAAGAGAAGATATTTGTTGTGATGTGGATGAGAATCCGTTGCCCAAAGACAGGAACGTCAGGAGGTGTAGGAAGACTGCACTGTAATTCCACTGCACTGCATGTACAGTTTTCCCTAAGGAGATTGTCTTATGTTCAGATTTCTACATTTGTTTGCGCTATGCAGTGCTGTCTTTTCCTGTCTGCATCACAATGACACTGTCTGTCAATAAATTATTGTACAAACAGTAAAAGCGTTAACGTGAATCATGTGCCGTCTCTTGCAATCAAACAATCAAAACCAGAAATGCACTTACTGTTTTGCAAATGACAAGGATGATTCGAGAAATGCTCCACTCATCACTCTCAGGTCACTCCGCTGCACACGTCTGATCACTTCTTTGTCAACCCCCAACCTCACCGCTCCAGACAACGCAGATGTCTTACCGCTGGTCACTTTCCGGCGCTACCTACAGTCCCTCCCTCCTGCTTTTCCTCTGCTGTCTTGTCTGCACTCCCCCCCCTCTGAGGAGCTCTCTCTTTTGAATACCAACAGTGCCACAGACACTCTGTGTTCCACGCTTACATCCTGCTTGGACAACATATGCCCTCTTACATCTGGACCAGCCCGTGCATCCCTGTCTGCCCCCTGGTTATCGGATGTACCACGTGAGCATCGCACCAGCCTCCGGTCAGCTGAGAGAAAATGGCACAAGTCAAAAGACCATACTGACCTCTCTCTCTCTACTTTCTCCGTTGACGTCACCTCTGCAAAAACTGATTATAACCACTCGAAGATCAGCAACTCTCCTGACTCTCGCACACTCTTAAAAACCTTCTCTGCTCTCCTCTGTCCGCCTGCTCCCACACCTTCATCGGAGTTAACGGCTGATGATTTTGCATCGTTCTTCGTAAAGAAAACTACCGCCATCAACAGACAATTTTCTACGCCACCATCACCCGCCTTTTCTCCTATGTCTGTAGATGATGTTTCCAAGGTCATTGGTTCCAACCACACTACCACCTGCCCACTGGATCCCATCCCCACCCATCTCCTCCATGCCATCTCTCCAGCAGTTGTGCCTGGTCTGACCCGCATCATCAACTCTTTGCTCTCCACTGGGACATTTCCCACTGCTTTCAAAGAGGCCTGCATCACACCGCTACTGAAGAAACTCACTCTCAACCTTACACTGCTAGAACACTACAGGCCGGTGTAGTGTGTGAAAATGCATATCTTCCGTCAAAATGTAGATGACTGATTTTAACCTCTTATTATTTTTTTACTTACCTCACTATTTTTAGCTTTGTATACTGTGCTAGGCTTTAATGGACTGGATTTAATTAACTTATGCATTTTGTTGCCTATATTGTTATAATTGCTTCCAATGTTTCCTCGTCTGTAAGTCGCTTTGGATAAAAATGTCTGCTAAATTACTAAATGTAAATTTTATGAAATGTGTAATGTCATGTGTAATGTGTAATGTGTAGTGTGTGGCCTTGAAATTTTAGCATGTCTACGTAATCATGAATAAATGTTTCTTGAGACACACAGTGTTGCTTCTTTGCATGCATCAAATGAATTGTTTCTGGCTATATGCATCCATGCATTAGTTTGAGAGGGGTGGAAATGGGACACTTTGGTGAAACAAAACTGCCCCAAAAGTACCCCCCCCCCACTTTAAATACAGTTTTTTCTAAGTCAATTTGGTACATTTCTCTGATCCGATTTGAAATTCTCAAAACTTCTTGTTCAATCCTTTTATCCTTGTGTCACGTGTGCACATCAAACAAGCATTTTCTCATTTCTTTGAACAAGTTGCAAATGCTTTGGTACATCCATACAAATGATTATGACAAAATTCTGTGCAGATTCCTACATTATCAATTGCTTATGTCATGTTGATCAAAATGCATTATAATGGGTCTCTGTAGAATAGTATAATCCCCACGACATTTAAGCACTAGTTTTACAATATACAGTAAGTATACTTTAAGTAAACAGTGGCATTTTATTTTACTCAATTTAGTGTTTTGCATTGCTATATTCTTTCCACATAGGACTGCAAGTGGTGAACATTAAAACAATGTTCTGCGCGTTCAAAAATTGGAGAGAGGCCAGTTCAGAAAACGTTGAAATTTATTGATCAGAAGTCTCAAACAAACAGCTGTTTCGGTGGATTCTCAGACACACACAGTCTTAACAAAGAACCGACCCCCAGAAAACAGCTTTACAGCTATTTATGTATTTTTCGTCGAGTCTGTTCTCCATGGTAGGGTCCAATCAGATCGTCTCCCCTTTGTCTGGTCTCCAGCCAATCAGCTCACTGCCTTGGTTTTCAAATCACCATCTGTAACAAATTATAGAGGCCCAACATGCTCTGTGCGTAACCTGATCTTAACACAAACACATAGTAATTTCCTATGGAAAAACCCCACACTATCAGCGATTAATTCTCGGTCACACACAACTCACACACTTGGTTATATTTTCAACATATTGGTTATATTTGGTTAACAATAATAAAATCCTAAAGAATATTAAATGTAAAGGCACGTTTAAACCACAATAAGATCCTTCAGTGTACACATTTCTTCCCTAACAACAAAATGCTTCTTGGTACACACACACACAAGCAGAACATCCTACCCCCACTCACTGACCACATTCCGATCTCTGGCAACTTCTAGCAACTGCAGAACTCTCAGCTTCAAGCAGGAAAATACATCTGATTTAAACAACATCAATCATCCATTTTTATATTGATCCATATACGGATCTAAATTCCCACAATCCCTCTCTTGACCATTAAAAATGGTCATAAAACATCACAATCATCATTCTCATCCTCATCTAGGAAATGATCGCCAGACAATAGAGGCATGGTATATTTCGGAGGGGTCTGTCCTTTCTATTGATGATAAAATCAGCCGGTTACACAGTGATCTGATACAGGGAATGCAACAGCATCCACATGAGACCAGAATACCTGCAAATACAGCTATTGATAACACAATCGACATTAAAACGGATTTCCATTTGCCTAGTGCCTTGTCTAGCCAATCTCCAATAGGATTATTCACTCCTGAATGTTCCTTCATTTCGATAGACAAAGTTTTCAAACCTTCCAATGCCCTAGTGACTGATCCGTCTGGTGCTGTATTATTAGGAATGTAAGTACAGCAAAGATCACCAAACATAACACATACTCCTCCCTTTTCTGCCAACAACATGTCCAGAGCCATACGGTTCTGTATAGCCATAAGTGAAGTTGGTGCTAGCTGTTCTGCTAAACCATCTACTGCATCCCTTGTCATATTCGCTAACCTCATCACATTATAATGTACATAATTAATCCTATCTACATTCTTGTTTGGGGTGACTGGAAAAAGAGCAGCTATTATGGGTATATTCTCAAAACCTGCTGCCACTTGGTTCGCTAGCTTATATTCATCTGGAACACCTCTGGGAATCCCGATCGCGTCAATGTATGTCGGACTATTTAATGATAAATCTACACTTGAACCTATTGCTCTCTGTTTAATGATATCTCTCCTACGTCTTCTTGTCAATGTTGCTGAATTTATGGTTTCCGTTCTGACTGCTCTGTCACCTATCAGAGTTATTGGGGCTCCCAGTCTTACCAAAGCACACACTCCCTTTGCCTTCTCAGGTATCCTAGTAAACAATCTTCGAACTCCACAATAATAATACAAACCTGCTCTAGCCCACGTACCTATTTCAGTCCCATTATCTACTATGATCTGATCACACCACTCCTTATTTATCTCCCCCAGGTTGCTGGTTGGTGATAGACGTTTAATATCAAAACAGGTATAATTTGCTTTCTTTGGTGTAAATGGACCTGCCCGTGAAAGGTTGGTTATTGGTGGGAATATTGCTGCCAATGTGGTACAATTTTTTGGACTGGCCATCCGTGTCAATGCCAGCATACACTCATAACCCCACGTATCGTTTTGGTACAACGGGGCTGGTTCGATATATAAATGGGGTCTTGCATTAGCACATCCAACACAATCGTCTAAGCTCTGTTCTCTGGCTGTGGTAATTATCCATTCCAGCCACAAATTATTTTCCCCATATCCTGTGGCTCTTTCTATCATATCTTCTGGTTTTAACATGGTGTAATCTATTTCTACCACCCCATTCTTTTGTCCTACCGATAATGGCTCAGCTACTGTCCCATTTCTTTCCTCCTCAGGTGAACTGTCCACAACAAATTTTATTACTGCTTTTTTATCTGTTCCTGGGCTGTGCACCCCCATTATAAGGAAAAACTCCCCTGTATAATTGGCTGATCCCGTTCTAGTGGATATTGAAAGGGTGAGTGGATTTTGACTTGCACTATAATCTCTTTGCATTTTAAAATCAAATTTTGCCGAGGTACGGGTCCAAAGGCTAGGTTCTTTCGGAGTCCAAGCACCGGTATATGCTATCACGTTGTTCCATGACGGACACCATTCACCCCTATGGGTTCGCCTAGACTGGTATGCCTTACAAACACTGTCCGTATTCCAGTCCACACATACATATACCTCGTACCCCCTCCATGAGCTATTTTTTCCCCCACAATTTATGACAGCGCATAGGTCGAAAGTAAATGAGGTGGTCTTACCCCAAACATAGTTAATTACGAGTTGTTCACATGGTAACCTCGTATCGGCTATGGCTCTTTTGTAACTCGGTTTCGATATGGTGTTGTTGCTTTCCTGACCCTCAGTTATGCTAAAAATTATTCCTACTATAACCCCTGAAATTATTAATAGGATCCCTGACAGCTTACAGTTTTCCCACAGCTTCATCTCGTTACCCTCTCTTGGACTTTAAAGGAACAATAAACACACTCTTGGAAATGTAAATGGTTAAACACACAGTACACTTAATGGGAATATGAAATTCAGAAAAAATATATGGTTAAAATCCCACAAAATAGAAATGTAAGGAATAAATGGTTATACGTTAATGAATATGACAATATAAAATCACAATAGCAATATAAAAATATAGAAAATATGGAAAATACTGAATATGAAATATGAAAACTGTGAATATAAGAATATGAAAAATGGTAAATATGGAAAATATGGAAAATGTGAATATTAAAATTGAAGGATCACAATAACAACAATATATATTGATTATAAAGAATTAGAAAGAAAATTAATATATAAAGATTATGATAAAGGTAAATACGAAAATGTTGATAACCCTTGATTATAATGAGTATATAGTCTACACACCAGTTTCTTATTTGTTTTAAGCTCTGGGTGAAATCATCATAAGTTGGATAGTCCGTGCACCTTGCTTTTGTGACTAAATGGAAGATAGTTCTACTGTCTTCCTCATGAGTCTGTAATGGAAATTTTCTAGTCTAGCTTCTTGATGTGTCTATCTATATGTTTATGAAGTTTCTATCTATGTTTTCTTCTCTATGTTATCATGTTTTTCTCTATACGCGTCATACCACTCTGCCTTTGCCCTCGAGCAGAGGCCAAGATGTTCTGTTTGGAATAACGGGCATCATTTCTCGGAAACCAGCTCGGGATTCTGGCTAGGGGGCAAAGGGAGGGGGTTTTCACGTTTTAATATATAAACTCTGGGTGCAGAAGGAAAGAGCGCCTTTGCTCTGCACCATGCTCATTGCTTATGATGCAGATTAAACGACAATAAAATACTTTGCAAAGTACCTGATGTCTCTGTATATTGCGTTTGTCATAATTGACTCACCTTGATTAAGGAATAAGAAAATTCCACAACAAGTCATTGCACAATCACCTGTTCTTTTATTTTGTCGTCTCACGTTCTCCACTCCGTACCTGTTTTTAAATGTCACTGCTTGAAAAAATGTCACCTTTTTTGCACTGGATTTTAATTTTTAATGCCCCTGTTGTTGATGCTTGTATGTCACTTTCTGCTCCACTTTCTGCTCCAGAGATTCCCTCCTGTATGTCACTTTCTGCAGAGATACCCTCCCCCTCATGGACCTGAGCCCTCAGGTCCACAGCAGTCTCCAACAGTGACCTGTTTGGTGGATCACAGTTAACACAAGAAGACAAGTGATACCAGGTGTCACCCTTGCCAGATAGACGGACACAATGTGATGTCCTCGCCGTCACTTTCAGAGGCTCCGTCCAGCGTGGCTCATTCCACTTCCTTCGAAACTTCTTCAGGCGAACCCACTGCGAACCGGGCTCGACAGGTTCTCCAGCAATGTCAGAGGGAGTCTGCTGAGAGAAATGTTGAATCATAGCAGTCAGTTTGTCAAAGTATACACAATGTGAAAGTGGTACACAGGTGTCCGGCTTCAGCGGCGTCGACGGTCCTGGAAAAGATCTACCTGTAAGCAATTCAAAAGGTGTAAAGCCAGTGACTCTGTTAACAGAGGAACGTACAGACATTAGAGCCAACGGAAGAGCTGATAGCCATGATAATTTGGTCTGTGCACAGATTTTAGCCAATTTAAGTTTCAGTGTTAGGTTCATCCGTTCGACCTTACCTTGCGATTCGGGATGATAGACGGCCCCAAACGCATGCGTTAGACCCAGCGATTTCTCAACGATTTTTAAATGCTCATTTTTGAAGTGTGAGCCGTTATCTGACCGGATATGCCGGGGGAAACCGTAATGCGGAATGTACAAATTAATGAGACACTTAATGACTGCAGTGCTGTCTTCTTTCCCACAAGGAAAAGCCTCAGGCCAACCTGTGAATTGGTCAACTATCACCAACAAATACCGTTTCCCTTGCACCCTCTCTACCATGTCTGTAAAGTCAATCACGATTTCCTCTCCTGGGCCTCGCAATGGCAAAAATGTGCCCTTTAACTGTTTTAAAGTTGGTTTGATGTTATGTTTTTGACAAATGTCGCATGAAAGTACAAAGTTAGACACCATAGCCGTCAAAAAAGGATGCCACCAATATTGCAATGTTTTCATCATCTGTTTTGAACTCACGTGCGACATAGTGTGTGCTTGGTTCATGATAGAGCGTGACAGGCTCATGGGCAATGCTGGTCTGCCATCTGGGGCCTGCCACAGACCATCTGGTGCACACAGGGCCCCATACTCTGTCCACGTTGACAGTTCTTCTGGTGTGCATTTGCCATGTTCGGCCACAAGTGTTTCTCTGCTGAAAGATGGTAACAGTGTCACATATGAACAGTCAGTCTGTACCATCATGGTCACCTGATAGCCTGCAGCTGTTTTGGCAGCCAAGTCAGCAGCCTCATTTCCCCGTGCTACAGCACTGTCTGTTTTACAGTGGCCCTGACATTTCATGACAGCAACAGCTGCTGGAATTTTCAATGCGTCCAACAGTGCACGTGCCTCCGCATCATGTGCTATAGGCTTACCAGACGTAGTGACGAACCCACTCCTTTGCCAAACTGCGAGTTCGACATGGACAGCACCCACGACATAAGCTGAGTCACTATAAATGTTGACTTTGCCAGACCCTGCAAGTTTAAGTGCTTGTGTGACCGCAATTAGTTCTGCTCTCTGTGCCGACTGTTTGCCTTCTATTTTCTCTGCTTCCCTAGTAGTGTAACCTAAGTCTGTTTGCTGCACAACAGAATAAGCTGAGACCAAAGAGCCATCATGAGCTCTAAAACAGCACCCGTCCGTGAAAAGTGTAATCACGTCCGAGGCTTCAGGGATAGGGGTTGCAGTTAAGTCCTGGCGAACACGAGATGCCAGGTCAGTGATTGGTGCACAGTCATGTGGTTCCCCTTTGGTGAACAAATCTGCCATGTTAATGCCGTCGTGTTTATATGTTATGTTTGGCGCCGTTAGGCATTTGGACAGTTTTCTCTGCCTCAACGGTGAAAATGTAAATGATGCAGAATTGACAAACGACATGACAGAGTGCGTGGTCAGGACCGTTAACTGATGACCCATCACAATGTGTGATGTCTTTTCAATGATCTTTGCTAATCCTGCAGTAAACCTGGCACAAACCGGCTGGCGTTGTTCAATGGTGTCCATTAGGACACTGACATACATGAGCACACGTCTAGCACTAGACTGCTTCTGAAAAAGTACTCCATGTGCGCTATTCCCTGTTTCAGAAACGTCTAGGAAAAATGCCTTGCTGTAATCAGGGCTATGCAGATATGCTGCATGTGACAGCTCCCCTTTCAATTTAATGAACGCGGTTTCTGCTTCAGGGGTCCATGTTAACTTCGCCTGCACATTTCTCATGCCTTGTTCCTTGACCATGTCTCGTAATGGCTTGGTGACCGCTACATACATAGGGATATAATTTCTGCTGAAACCTGTCAATCCCAGAAAGGAAAGCATGTCCTTCACATTGTGTGGCTTTGGGTGTGACAAAATGCCATCACGTTGGCGATCAGACAATGTTGTGCCTTGGCCTGTGATTAAACGGCCCATGAAAGTAACAGATGGCCAGCTGACCTGCAGTTTTTCTTTACTAACCTTGAACCCAGATGCATACAGCTGTCTCAGAATGACGCCTGTCGCTTTTAAGCAATCTTCGTTGGTTGTGGCTGCTAGCAAAAGATCATCAACATACATTATTAGAACGCAATCTACAGGCAACACACAATTTATCAGCTGATTTTTTAGGACCTGATTGAATATCCCTGGCGATAAAATAAAGCCCTGTGGAAGTCTGTTATAAGAATATTGACATTTTCGGTAAGTGAAAGTCAGGCACGATTTACATTCTTCCGAGATTGGTATACAGAAAAAAGCGTTGGCCAAATCAATGCATGTGAACCATTGGTGAGCTGGGGTCAAATTTGAGATGGCAGTATATGGGTTTGGTACGGCCATTGTTGGTGTTGTCACCAGGCTGTTTACCCGACGTAGATCATGGACTAATCTATATTTGTTTGTGCCTGGTTTTTTTACAGGAAAAATCGGGGTGTTCCATGGCGATCGCCATGGAATAATGACACCTTTCTCCACTAAACCTTGAACAGTGGGCGCAATGCCTTCCTCTGCCTCCCTTTTGTTAGGATATTGTGGGACCCAAACTGGTTCTGTCGATTTTAACTGAAATTTGACTGGCTCAATGTTACAGAGGCCAACGTCCGTTGGACCTTGTGACCAGAGGTCGTCCGGCTGGCCGTTAATTAACTGCTCAGCTCCGGGACCGTCTGTCAGTTCGCGACCATGGCTTCTTGTAATTTCGAGGTGAGTCAATTGGCCCCTATCGGCCGTTTTTTGTGGTACCCAATATGAATCTGTCATACGCGAATACAAAACCCCTACAATGCCAGAGGGCTCCCAATCGGTCACCAAGCGCAACCTTTTTGTCATAGCTCCTAACTCTCGAGCTTCATGGCCTGGATGCAGTGCCATAGAAATGTGAGGTTCAGCTGTGTCTGCCATTTCATACCATATCTGTTGTTCTGGTGTCAGTGTAACTGGAACTACTACACCCTCTTGTCCTACATATAGACCCTCCCCTGTGAGTGTCCACATTTGGCCCTCAATTTCATGGAACATTTCCTGGTATGTGACACTGTCATTCCGGTCATAAAATAGTGTACAATGCAGGGGGTCGATGGGAGGCAAATAGACAGCTAAGTCTTTGATCCAGGGCCACTGACTCTTATACAGTGCTCTGGCTCCTGATTGTGAATTATCTAGTTCCACCCAATATATGTCTGCCATCTCTTGCAAGGGTCCTCCCAGCAAAACCTGCTGGTGGCCCTCTCTACTGTGTGCCTGTGAACAGTCGACTTTAGTGCCGTCCGGGAACGTGACTGTGACACCTTCTGGTGAGCATAAAATATTTGCACCCAATTTAATCAACAGATCTCTGCCCAATAGGGGAACAGGTGCTTTTGTGGAATATAGAAATGAGTGTGACAGGGACTGATTTGCCACTTTCGTGGTAAGAGGAACAGTAAGATACCAGTGTTCGAGCCCTCCAGAGAATCCCATAACTCCAACAGTCTTATCACTTAGATCTTTGTCAGTGATTGTGCCCCTCGTTACTGTGGAGTATGTTGCTCCGGTATCTACCAAAGCTGTTAGTGGCCTGTTGTTGACCACTAAAATCATGTAAGGCTCAGCCAAACCTCGCATGATTGTTCTCTGTTGGCCCCTTCAACAATCCGCATCTACCCCCTGGCCCCAAGTCGGGTTCAAGGGCGCCTGAATCGAGTGGGGAGGTGGGCATTGTTGCTCCGGGTATTTTGGAGTTTGTGGTCCTCTGCCACGACCACTGGGCCCACCTCTATGAGGATCCCATCCCCCCGCAGGTGGTCCCATATACTGGCTGTCCCCTGTCATGGGACAATGTCTCCTCCAATGATCAGTCCCCCCACACTGATGACATGCATCCCTGTAGCGCACCCCTCCCCCACTCGGCTTCCCCCTAGCCCATCCGCTATTGCCCCGTGGCCTATACCCTCCCCATGGTTTTATTAATTGGAAATTAGGGACATGTCCTCCCTGAGCATAGCCAAAAGTGTCAGGTGTGACTATGGGAAAAGGTGGGGTCTTCACCCCGGGCTGCCCGTCAAAGCCGCTGCTCACAGGACGTTGTGACATTTGTTTTGATTTTTTGGTATCTGACTTAGCCATTTCTAATTGTAGTTTTAACAATTGTTGCTTAGTCTTTTCTAATTCCTCCTGTTCTTTATCCTGCTTATCGACTGATCTGTCAATATGGAACACTAGATGTCTTTCCCACATTTCGTTGCTGGCAAGTGGAGTGTCAGGATTACATTAACTTAATGTTTTGGTATACGGTTGGGGGTGTTGGAAATTTTTCTCTAAGGGCCCTGGCGATCGCTGTACTGACAGTGGTATACTGTGCGTCATTGGGTTCGTCTTCAATGTTTGCATCCTTCTCAAACTCTGCCATCTGCGAAACAGTAAAAACTTGGCCTAAAAGGCATCTTATGTCTCCTACCGCCAAGGTGGTGCCGTGGCACAATGCCATCAACTTTATAAGCCATCTGCCTCCACCAGATGTAATGGGGGGTAATTTTGCCAGCACAGCTGTCATGTCACTATGGCTCCAGGGCTGGTACTTTGGTACCCCTCGGTTGCCCTGTAACAGAGGCATGTTAGTTGCCCCTCCTGACATTAGTTGGGCGTTTGGCACATTAACATTCCTTTCATCATACTCACTACCTGGGCGACACATACTGTCCCATTGTCTCTCTCGAGGGGGAGTGAATTGACAGGCTGGAGTGGATTGACAGGCTCTGGTACGACTCCTAGTACCCTGTGACACTGGGGTAGACATCATAGTCCCTTTAATAACTACGTCCCTACATACCTGCAGTGGCCCTCCATCCTCACTGTTATTACATGCTTCCTGTCCCTTCATGTCTCTGCCTTCCTCCTCATTGTGCACTACTTGTGCTCTTTGGTTTGTTATGCTATCCGTTCTTTGTAAGGTTTCCTGTCTATTTACCATTAGTTCTAATTGTGCTGTCAACACGTTTATTTGATCCTTTAAAACATCTAGATCTGGCATGTCTACCTCCACCATCGAATCTTTCACATTCACTTGCACTTGCTGTGAAGCTGGTATGTAGGGCGGGGGCAACAGCTTATTCAAATCAGGATATAAGGGGGCGGTCTCAGTATGACGCGAGATACTGGCTCCTGCACTTCCTGACTCTCTCACCATTTCTTTCTCTGACTCCTCCGATTGCACATGTCCTGTGCCCCCCCTAGGGGAACTCAAAGCAATTGCAGTCGGAGCAATGCGTGTCCAAAGGCGTAATTCTTCTCTCAATCTCTCTTCCTCCTTTTTATGCTTAGTTTTATCTAACCACTTCACATCTTTTCCTCCTTCTACATGTTTGTTTAAACTTGCATGCGCTTTTTCCTCCATTTCCCTGATTTTTGGAGTGATCTTAATCAACACTTTCTCAGATTCCTTCCACACATTATCCATACAAATTTGATTCCATTTGTCTTGCCAAATCTTTCTATCCCTTTTATAATGTTTCGGTTCTGATTGAGCCTTTAACATATCAACAATTTTTTCCCACTGCATAATTACAGGGGAATTCCCATAAATCACACATTTCTTCTCAAATTCAGACATTTTACACAACAATGGTACAGTATACAATACACAATATGCACAATTTAATCGGCTTTTAGTGTACCTCTATAAATATGGCTCGTGACGCGGCCTTTCACCGGTCTTGTTAACGTAAATACACCGTGACGGGCCTTTCAACGCGTCTTGTTAATGTAAATAAAACTCGTGACGCGGCCTTTCACCGGTCTTGTTAACGTAAATAAAAGTCGTGACGGGCCTTTCACCGCGTCTTGTTAACATAAATAAACCTCGTGACGGGCCTTTCACCGCGTCTTGTTAACGTAAATAAACCTCGTGACGGGCCTTTCACCGCGTCTTGTTAACGTAAATAAAATCGTGACACGGCCTTTTATTCTGATCAACAAATATCAATGATCTTTAATTTCTACTCAAATGGTACGGATATACTTCAAATTCAACACATAAATTTGGAATATCCAATCTGCAGAAGTTCGTTTAAACAGGTCTCTGCTTACCTTATTTAATTCTGTCGACAGCGTGTTGAAGTCAAAAGTTGTCTCGTCCCAATTTTCGGACACTCTCCGAGTTTTACAATTCTCTTTTGGTGGCTCTGTGTCCAATCACGTCGGGGTCACCATCTGGTGAACATTAAAACAATGTTCTGCGCGTTCAAAAATTGGAGAGAGGCCAGTTCAGAAAACGTTGAAATTTATTGATCAGAAGTCTCAAACAAACAGCTGTTTCTGTGGATTCTCAGACACACACAGTCTTAACAAAGAACCGACCCCCAGAAAACAGCTTTACAGCTATTTATGTATTTTTCGTCGAGTCTGTTCTCCATGGTAGGGTCCAATCAGATCGTCTCCCCTTTGTCTGGTCTCCAGCCAATCAGCTCACTGCCTTGGTTTTCAAATCACCATCTGTAACAAATTATAGAGGCCCAACATGCTCTGTGCGTAACCTGATCTTAACACAAACACATAGTAATTTCCTATGGAAAAACCCCACACTATCAGCGATTAATTCTCGGTCACACACAACTCACACACTTGGTTATATTTTCAACATATTGGTTATATTTGGTTAACAATAATAAAATCCTAAAGAATATTAAATGTAAAGGCACGTTTAAAACACAATAAGATCCTTCAGTGTACACATTTCTTCCCTAACAACAAAATGCTTCTTGGTACACACACACACAAGCAGAACATCCTACCCCCACTCACTGACCACATTCCGATCTCTGGCAACTTCTAGCAACTGCAGAACTCTCAGCTTCAAGCAGGAAAATACATCTGATTTAAACAACATCAATCATCCATTTTTATATTGATCCGTATACGGATCTAAATTCCCACACAAGACAACTTCACTTTGTTGCAGACGGCCCCTTTTCACACCTAAACAGTCTTTTGACACTCTTTACAGGGATCTCATCCCTGAACAAGAGAGGGGGCAGATTGGAGATGACCTGCCAAAGTACGTGTTAGTTTGGGACAATGTCAGTTTCCATCGCTCCAACATCATCAGGCAATGGTTTGCGGCCCACAACAGGATGCTGGTGGAGTTCCTCTCACCCTACTCAACCACGTTGAGGAATTTTTCTCAGCATGAAGATTAAAAGTATATGATGGCCAGCCGCATACACAGATGACCCTTCTGGCTGCCATGGATGTAACGTGTGATGACATCACAGCTGATGCCTGCAGAGGCTGGATTAGACACTCTGAAAGATGATTTTCACGCTGTATCGCAAGAGAAGATATTTGTTGTGATGTGGATGAGAATCCGTTGCCCAAAGACAGGAACGTCAGGAGGTGTAGGAAGACTGCACTGTAATTCCACTGCACTGCATGTACAGTTTTCCCTAAGGAGATTGTCTTATGTTCAGATTTCTACATTTGTTTGTGCTATGCAGTGCTGTCTTTTCCTGTCTGCATCACAATGACACTGTCTGTCAATAAATTATTGTACAAACAGTAAAAGCGTTAACGTGAATCATGTGCCGTCTCTTGCAATCAAACAATCAAAACCAGAAATGCACTTAGTGTTTTGCAAATGACAAGGATGATTCGAGAAATGCTCCACTCATCACTCTCAGGTCACTCCGCTGCACACGTCTGATCACTTCTTTGTCACCCCCGACCTCACCGCTCCAGACAACGCAGATGTCTTACCGCTGGTCACTTTCCGGCGCTACCTACGGTCCCTCCCTCCTGCTTTTCCTCTGCTGTCTTGTCTGCACTCCCCCCCTCTGAGGAGCTCTCTCTTTTGAATACCAACAGTGCCACAGACACTCTGTGTTCCACGCTTACATCCTGCTTGGACAACATATGCCCTCTTACATCTGGACCAGCCCGTGCATCCCTGTCTGCCCCCTGGTTATCGGATGTACCACGTGAGCATCGCACCAGCCTCCGGTCAGCTGAGAGAAAATGACACAAGTCAAAAGACCATACTGACCTCTCTCTCTCTACTTTCTCCGTTGACGTCACCTCTGCAAAAACTGATTATAACCACTCGAAGATCAGCAACTCTCCTGACTCTCGCACACTCTTAAAAACCTTCTCTGCTCTCCTCTGTCCGCCTGCTCCCACACCTTCATCGGAGTTAACGGCTGATGATTTTGCATCGTTCTTCGTAAAGAAAACTACCGCCATCAACAGCCAATTTTCTACACCACCATCACCCGCCTTTTCTCCTATGTCTGAAGATGATGTTTCCAAGGTCATTGGTTCCAACCACCCTACCACCTGCCCACTGGATCCCATCCCCACCCATCTCCTCCATGCCATCTCTCCAGCAGTTGTGCCTGGTCTGACCCGCATCATCAACTCTTTGCTCACCACTGGGACATTTCCCACTGCTTTCAAAGAGGCCTGCATCACACCGCTACTGAAGAAACTCACTCTCAACCTTACACTGCTAGAACACTACAGGCCGGTGTAGTGTGTGAAAATGCATATCTTCCGTCAAAATGTAGATGACTGATTTTAACCTCTTATTATTTTCTGTCTTCTTAAAAAATTATTTTTTTACTTACCTCACTATTCTTAGCTTTGTATACTGTGCTAGGCTTTAATGGACTGGATTTAATTAACTTATGCATTTTGTTGCCTATATTGTTATAATTGCTTCCAATGTTTCCTCGTCTGTAAGTCGTTTTGGATAAAAACGTCTGCTAAATGACTAAATGTAAATTTTATGAAATGTGTAATGTCATGTGTAATGTGTAATGTGTAGTGTGTGGCCTTGAAATTTTAGCATGTCTACGTAATCATGAATAAATGCTTCTTGAGACACACAGTGTTGCTTCTTTGCATGCATCAAATGAATTGTTTCTGGCTATATGCATCCATGCATTAGTTTGAGAGGGGTGGAAATGGGACACTTGGGTGAAACAAAACTGCCCCAAAAGTACCCCCCCCACTTTAAATACAGTTTTTTCTAAGTCAATTTGGTACATTTCTCTGATCCGATTTGAAATTTTCAAAACTTCTTGTTCAATCCTTACATCCTTGTGTCACGTGTGCACATCAAACAAGCATTTTCTCATTTCTTTGAACAAGTTGCAAATGCTTTGGTACATCCATGCAAATGATTATGACACAATTCTGTGCAGATTCCTAAATTATCACTTGCTTATGTCATGTTGATCAAAATGCATTATAATGGGTCTCTGTTGAATAGTATAATCCCCACGACATTTAAGCACTAGTTTTACAATATACAGTAAGTATACTTCAAGTAAACAGTGGCATTTTATTTTACTCAATTTACTGTTTTGCTTTACTATATTCTTTCCACATAGGACTGCAAGACAACTTCACTGAGTTGCAGACGGCCCCTTTTCACACCTAAACAGTCTTTTGACACTCTCTTCAGGGATCTCATCCCTGAACAAGAGAGGGGGCAGATTGGAGATGACCTGCTAAAGTACATGTTAGTTTGGGACAATGTCAGTTTTGATGAACATTAAAACAATGTTCTGCGCGTTCAAAAATTGAAGAGAGGCCAGTTCAGAAAACGTTGAAATTTATTGATCAGAAGTCTCAAACAAACAGCTGTTGGGGTGGATCCTCAGACTCAGAACAGTCTTAACAAAGAATCGACCACCAGAAAACACATACAGAAGCTTATATATTTCTCGTCGGATCTCTTCTCCATGGCGGTGTCCAATCCGCTTTTCCTTCTTTGTCCTGTCTCAGCCAACCAGCTCACTGCCTTGTTTTTCAAACCCGAAATCTGTAACAAATTATAGAGGCCCAACATGCTCTGTGCGTAACCTGATCTTAACACAAACACATAGTAATTTCCTATGGAAAAACCCCACACTATCAGCGATTAATTCTCGGTCACACACAACTCACACACTTGGTTATATTTTCAACATATTGGTTATATTTGGTTAACAATAATAAAATCCTAAAGAATATTAAATGTAAAGGCACGTTTAAACCACAATAAGATCCTTCAGTGTACACATTTCTTCCCTAACAACAAAATGCTTCTTGGTACACACACACACAAGCAGAACATCCTACCCCCACTCACTGACCACATTCCGATCTCTGGCAACTTCTAGCAACTGCAGAACTCTCAGCTTCAAGCAGGAAAATACATCTGATTTAAACAACATCAATCATCCATTTTTATATTGATCCATATACGGATCTAAATTCCCACAATCCCTCTCTTGACCATTAAAAATGGTCATAAAACATCACAATCATCATTCTCATCCTCATCTAGGAAATGATCGCCAGACAATAGAGGCATGGTATATTTCGGAGGGGTTAGGTCTGTCCTTTCTATTGACGACAAAATCAGCCGGTTACACAGTGATCTGATACAGGGAATGCAACAGCATCCACATGAGACCAGAATACCTGCAAATACAGCTATTGATAACACAATCGACATTAAAACGGATTTCCATTTGCCTAGTGCCTTGTCTAGCCAATCTCCAATAGGATTATTCACTCCTGAATGTTCCTTCATTTCGATAGACAAAGTTTTCAAACCTTCCAATGCCCTAGTGACTGATCCGTCTGGTGCTGTATTATTAGGAATGTAAGTACAGCAAAGATCAACAAACATAACACATACTCCTCCCTTTTCTGCCAACAACATGTCCAGAGCCATACGGTTCTGTATAGCCATAAGTGAAGTTGGTGCTAGCTGTTCTGCTAAACCATCTACTGCATCCCTTGTCATATTCGCTAACCTCATCACATTATAATGTACATAATAATCCTATCTACATTCTTGTTTGGGGTGACTGGAAAAAGAGCAGCTATTATGGGTATATTCTCAAAACCTGCTGCCACTTGGTTCGCTAGCTTATATTCATCTGGAACACCTCTGGGAATCCCGATCGCGTCAATGTATGTCGGACTATTTAATGATAAATCTACACTTGCTCCTATTGCTCTCTTTGTAATGATGTGTCTCCTACGCCTTCTTGTCAATGTTGCTGAATTCACGGTTTCCGTTCTGACTGCTCTATCTCCTATCAGGGTTATTGGGGCTCCCAGTCTCACCATGGCACACACTCCCTTTGCCTTCTCAGGTATCCTAGTAAACAATCTTCGATCTCCACAACAATAATACAAACCTGCTCTAGCCCACGTACCTATTTCAGTCCCATTATCTACTATGATCTGATCACACCACTCCTTATTTATCTCCCCCAGGTTGCTGGTTGGTGATAGACGTTTAATATCAAAACAGGTATAATTTGCTTTCTTTGGTGTAAATGGACCTGCCCGTGAAAGGTTGGTTATTGGTGGGAATATTGCTGCCAATGTGGTACAATTTTTTGGACTGGCCATCCGTGTCAATGCCAGCATACACTCATAACCCCACGTATCGTTTTGGTACAACGGGGCTGGTTCAATATATAAATGGGGTCTTGCATTAGCACATCCAACACAATCGTCTAAGCTCTGTTCTCTGGCTGTGGTAATTATCCATTCCAGCCACAAATTATTTTCCCCATATCCTGTGGCTATTTCTATCATATCTTCTGGTTTTAACATGGTGTAATCTATTTCTACCACCCCATTCTTTTGTCCTACCGATAATGGCTCAGCTACTGTCCCATTTCTTTCCTCCTCAGGTGAACTGTCCACAACAAATTTTATTACTGCTTTTTTATCTGTTCCTGGGCTGTGCACCCCCATTATAAGGAAAAACTCCCCTGTATAATTGGCTAATCCCGTTCTAGTGGATATTGAAAGGGTGAGTGGATTTTGATTTGCACTATAATCTCTTTGCATTTTAAAATCAAATTTTGCCGAGGTACGGGTCCAAAGGCTAGGTTCTTTCAGAGTCCAAGCACCGGTATATGCTATTACTTTATTCCACGATGGACACCATTCACCCCTATAGGTTTGCCTAGACTGGTACGCCTTACAAACACTGTCCATATTCCCGTCCGTACATACATATACCTCGTACCCCCTCCATGAGCTATTTTTTCCCCCACACTTTATGACAGCGCATAGGTCGAACGTAAATGATGTGGTCTTACCCCAAACATAGTTAATTACGAGTTGTTCACAATGTAACCTCGTATTGGCTATGGCTCTTTTGTAACTCGGTTTCGCTATGTTGTTGTTGCTTTCCTGACCCTCAGTTATGCTAAAAATTATTCCTACTATAATCCCTGAAATTATTAATAGGATCCCTGATAGCTTACAGTTTTCCCACAGCTTCATCTCGTTACCCTCTCTTGGACTTTAAAGGAACAATAAACACACTCTTGGAAATGTAAATGGTTAAACACACAGTACACTTAATGGGAATATGAAATTCAGAAAAAATATATGGTTAAAATCCCACAAAATAGAAATGTAAGGAATAAATGGTTATACGTTAATGAATATGACAATATAAAATCACAATAGCAATATAAAAATATAGAAAATATGGAAAATACTGAATATGAAATATGAAAACTGTGAATATAAGAATATGAAAAATGGTAAATATGGAAAATATGGAAAATGTGAATATTAAAATTGAAGGATCACAATAACAACAATATATATTGATTATAAAGAATTAGAAAGAAAATTAATATATAAAGATTATGATAAAGGTAAATACGAAAATGTTGATAACCCTTGATTATAATGAGTATATAGTCTACACACCAGTTTCTTATTTGTTTTAAGCTCTGGGTGAAATCATCATAAGTTGGATAGTCCGTGCACCTTGCTTTTGTGACTAAATGGAAGATAGTTCTACTGTCTTCCTCATGAGTCACTGCACAATCACCTGTTCTTTTATTTTGTCGTCTCACGTTCTCCACTCCGTACCTGTTTTTAAATGTCACTGCTTGAAAAAATGTCACCTTTTTTGCACTGGATTTTAATTTTTAATGCCCCTGTTGTTGATGCTTGTGTGTGACTTTCTGGTCCACTTCCTGCTCCAGAGATACCCTCCTGTATGTCACTTTCTGCAGAAATACCCTCCCCCTCATGGACCTGAGCCCTCAGGTCCACAGCAGTCTCCGACAGTGACCTGTTTGGTGGATCACAGTTAACACAAGAAGACAAGTGATACCAGGTGTCACCCTTGAGAGATAGACGGACACAATGTGATGTCCTCGCCGTCACTTTCAGAGGCTCCGTCCAGCGTGGCTCATTCCGCTTCCTTCGAAACTTCTTCAGGCGCACCCACTGTGAACCGGGCTCGACAGGTTCTCCAGCAATGTCAGAGGGAGTCTGCCGAGAGAAATGTTGAATCATAGCAGTCAGTTTGTCAAAATATACACAATGTGAAAGTGGTAAACAGGTGTCCGGCTTCAGCGGCGTCGAAGGTCCTGGAAAAGATCTACCTGTAAGCAATTCAAAATGAGTTAAACCTGTTATTCTATTTACAGATTAGCTGATAAACATTAGTGCGAAAGTGAGAGCCGATAGCCAATTAAGTTTTGTCTGTGCACAGATTTTAGCCAATTTTAGTTTTAAATTCATCTGCTTTCGCTGCCAGATCTTCAGCATCGTTACCTTTCATCTTAGAGTGGCCAGTGTATTTAATTACTGCCACGTCCCTAGGGATCATCAGAGCCTAAAAGTCTCTGTCCGCATGCGCATGCTTAATTGGTCGACCAGACGATGTGATAAAGCCACATCGTCCCCTTAAGGGCATTTCAATATTTACAGCTGTGATAACATAATCAGAGTCAGAATAGATGTTCACATGGTGTTCACCAGCATGTCACAAGGCTTTGATCACTGTTACCATTTCTGCCCTCTGTGCTGACTGCTTCCCATCTAACCTTGCTGCATCCCTCGTAATCATCTCTTGTCCTTCCTGCTCTACCACTACATAAGCCACTTTCAAACTACCATCTTCTGCTCTCAAGCAACAACCGTCTGTAAATATTTAAATGAGTGCTGTGACAATTTTTAATTTGGGCAGTTCAAGTTAGCTGCATGTGCCAAATGGGACTCAAGGTCTATAAACGTGCGTTCCTTTTTTTTTAAATGTTCAATTTAACACTACCCTAAAATTTTTCATGCCATGTGGCTTGATGAGGTGTCGCAATGGGGCTGTAAAAGCTACATATTTTGGATTTAATGTCTACTGTACCCTGTCAGGCCCAAAAATGGCAACATTTCTTTCACCGTGGTTGGTTTTTTGGATAACTCAGAATACCCTGCCTTTGTGTTACAGTAAGCATCGAGCCCTGTGAGGTGATCATGTGACCTGGAAATATAACAT
This sequence comes from Barbatula barbatula, assembly GCF_947034865.1. Taxonomy (NCBI): domain Eukaryota; kingdom Metazoa; phylum Chordata; class Actinopteri; order Cypriniformes; family Nemacheilidae; genus Barbatula; species Barbatula barbatula. The sequence continues at coordinate 14,188,026 of NC_136785.1, forward strand.
TAGGTCTGCATATCTGCAGCTTATAAAAATCCTTTGGTTAGTCTGTTGTAATAATATTGACACCCCCGGTATGTGAATGCCACACAGGGTTTACATTCTTCAATGGTTATACAGGAAAAAGTGCTTGTCAAATCAATACATGTGAACCATTTGTTAAGTGGAGTGACCATTCATTATATAGTTTGGTGCTACATTATGGTCCAATACTACCCAATATATGTCTACGTCCCTCTCTTCCCCACATGAGGTGTGTTACCTGAAAGGTAACAATTTGCTTTGGTTCCATCTGGTAATGTGACTACCCCTTCTGCTGAACACAATATACTAACTCAAATATAATTTAATCAGTAAATGTTTCACTAATAAAGGGACTTGGGCGTTACAGGAATACAGGAATTAATGCAACAGACACTGACCTGTAACTTTCACTTGTAATGTTTTTTTTTTTTTTTTTTTTTTTTTGTAGTCAAAGGCCATCTTTAATCACACCTTTCTCTGTGTGCCCTTTCAACATTGCTCCGCCCCATTCCCCGGGCCCTATGTTAGGGTGCACAGGCGCCTGTAGGTAGGAGAATGACGAGAGATGTTGCCCCGGGTTATTTGGGGTGTGTGGTCCCCTGCCACGACCACTGGACCTACCTCTTTGGGGACCCCATCCCCCCTCAGGTAGTCCGTTTTGCTGACCTTGACCTTGTGCCAGTTGTGGGCAATCTCTTGCCCAGTGTCCATATCTGCCACACGCATAACACTGATCCCTGCTCCGCCCGACTCCCTGTCTTCCCCGTTTGGCTCTTCAATTACCCCTTTGCCTATTGTTTTGTCCCCATGATTGGTTAAGGTTTGTGTATGGTTATAGTGCTTATGGGTACCCCTCATGGGGATGAGCACCATAGGGTGGGCCTGTATGTGGGGGTGGCTGCTGGGACATTTGTTTCACCTTCTGTCTTGCCAGGATAACAAAGTCTGTAATAACAAAAATAGATTTTGACATTCACTTTTTCCAATACAAAATTATCAGAGCAATTTGATTCTGATGTTTTCCTTGGGGTCAATTTTATTCCACCTAAAGAATTTCAGGGAAATCACCCAAAAAAAATAATAATAATAATAATAATTGACAATTAAACTGAGAACTTTGAGTTGCATAACCTATAACACATGATGAATGAGCAAACTATAATAAAATATAATACAATTAATCTTTGCAGAAGTCAAAGTGTTTGTGTAAGAAAACTCTTTCTTTGTATGGTTTCCTGTTTATTTATCATTAGTTCTAATTGTGCTGTCAACACGTTTATTTGATCCTTTAAAACATCTAAATCTGGCATGTCTGCCTCCACCATCGAATCTTTCACATTCACTTGCACTTGTTGTGATGCTGGTATGTAGGGCGGGGGCAACAGCTTATTCAAATCAGGATATAAGGGGGCGGTCTCAGTATGACGCGAGATACTGGCTCCTGCACTTCCTGACTCTCTCACCATTTCTTTCTCTAACTCCTCCGACTTCAGATGTTCTGTGCTCCTCTTAGAGGAACTTAAAGCAACAGCAGTCAGAGCAATGCGTGTCCAAAGACGTAATTCTTCTCTCAATCTCTCTTCTCACACACACAGACACACACACACATATATCCCTCCCCTACACTGTCTCAAACACAGCCACGCACTCATTCTGTTATGCGCAATCTTCACATAATGCTATCCAGCATCCCTTTAGCTCTTTCTGCCGCTGTTTAAACTTATATGCTTTTTTTCCTCCATTTCCCTGATTTTTGGCGTTATTTTAATCAAGACTTTCTCAGATTCCTTCCACACATTTTCCATACAAATTTGACTCCATTTTACACAACAATGGTACAGTATACAATAGACAATTAGTACACAATTTATTACCTTTTTCTATACTTTTAAAAGTTATATTCAGTACAAAATATACTATTAATATACACAGTTTAATCAGCTTTTAGCGTGTCTGAGGCCTGGTTACCTCAAAGCGTTTTAAAGGCTTTTTTATAGCTTTTAGCGTGTCTGAGGCCTGGTTACCTCAAAGCGTTTTAAAGGCTTTTTTATAGCTTTTAGCGTGTCTGAGGCCTGGTTACCTCAAAGCGTTTTAAAGGCTTTTTTATAGCTTTTAGCGTGTCTGAGGCCTGGTTACCTCAAAGCGTTTTAAAGGCTTTTTTATAGCTTTTAGCGTGTCTGAGGCCTGGTTACCTCAAAGCATTTTAAAGGCTTTTTTATAGCTTTTAGCGTGTCTGAGGCCTGGTTACCTCAAAGCGTTTTAAAGGATTTTTTTATTGCTTTTAGCGTGTCTGAGGCCTGGTTACCTCAAAGCGTTTTAAAGGCTTTTTTTATAGCTTTTAGCGTGTCTGAGGCCTGGTTACCTCAAAGCGTTTTAAAGGCTATACCAACAATAGTTTCTGATCAACAAATATCAATGATTTTTAATTTTTAGTCAATGGAACGGATATACTTCAAACTCAACACATAAATTTGGAATATCCAATCTGCAGAAGTTCGTTTAAACAGGTCTCTGCTCACCTTATTTAATTCTGTCGACAGCGTGTTGAAGTCAAAAGTTGTCTCGTCCCAATTTTCGGTCACTCTCCGAGTTTTACAATTCTCTTTTGGTGGCTCTGTCGCAAAACGCGTTCGGGGTCACCATCTGATGAACATTAAAACAATGTTCTGCGCGTTCATTGAAGAGAGGCCAGTTCAGAAAACGTTGAAATTTATTGATCAGAAGTCTCAAACAAACAGCTGTTGGGGTGGATCCTCAGACTCAGAACAGTCTTAACAAAGAATCGACCACCAGAAAACACATACAGAAGCTTATATATTTCTCGTCGGATCTCTTCTCCATGGCGGGGTCCAATCCGCTTTTCCTTCTTTGTCCTGTCTCAGCCAACCAGCTCACTGCCTTGTTTTTCAAACCCGAAATCTGTAACAAATTATAGAGGCCCAACATGCTCTGTGCGTAACCTGATCTTAACACAAACACATAGTAATTTCCTATGGAAAAACCCCACACTATCAGCGATTAATTCACGGTCACACACAACTCACACACTTGGTTATATTTTCAATATATTGGTTATATTTGGTTAACAAAAATAAAATCCTAAAGAATATTAAACGTAAAAGGCACGTTTAAACCACAATAAGATCCTTCAGTGTACACATTTCTTCCCTAACAACAAAATGCTTCTTGGTACACACACACACAAGCAGAACATCCTACCCCCACTCACTGACCACATTCCGATCTCTGGCAACTTCTAGCAACTGCAGAACTCTCAGCTTCAAGCAGGAAAATACATCTGATTTAAACAACATCAATCATCCATTTTTATATTGATCCATATACGGATCTAAATTCCCACAGTTTCCATCGCTCCGACATCGTCAGGCAATGGTTTGCGGCCCACAACAGGATGCTGGTGGAGTTCCTCTCACCCTACTCAACCCCGTTGAGGAATTTTTCTCAACGGGGATTAAAAGTATATGATCGCCAGCCGCATACACAGATGACCCTTCTGGCTGCCATGGATGTAACGTGTGATGACATCATAGCTGATGCCTGCAGAGGCTGGATTAGACACTCTGAAAGATGATTTTCACGCTGTATCGCAAGAGAAGATATTTGTTGTGATGTGGATGAGAATCCGTTGCCCAAAAGACAGGAACGTCAGGAGGTGTAGGAAGACTGCACTGTAATTCCACTGCACTGCATGTACAGTTTTCCCTAAGGAGATTGTCTTATGTTCAGATTTCTACATTTGTTTGTGCTATGCAGTGCTGTCTTTTCCTGTCTGCATCACAATGACACTGTCTGTCAATAAATTATTGTACAAACAGTAAAAGCGTTAACGTGAATCATGTGCCGTCTCTTGCAATCAAACAATCAAAACCAGAAATGCACTTACTGTTTTGCAAATGACAAGGATGATTCGAGAAATGCTCCACTCATCACTCTCAGGTCACTCCGCTGCACACGTCTGATCACTTCTTTGTCACCCCCGACCTCACCGCTCCAGACAACGCAGATGTCTTACCGCTGGTCACTTTCCGGCGCTACCTACGGTCCCTCCCTCCTGCTTTTCCTCTGCTGTCTTGTCTGCACTCCCCCCCTCTGAGGAGCTCTCACTTTTGAATACCAACAGTGCCACAGACACTCTGTGTTCCACGCTTACATCCTGCTTGGACAACATATGCCCTCTTACATCTGGACCAGCCCGTGCATCCCTGTCTGCCCCCTGGTTATCGGATGTACCACGTGAGCATCGCACCAGCCTCCGGTCAGCTGAGAGAAAATGGCACAAGTCAAAAGACCATACTGACCTCTCTCTCTCTACCAGTCTCTTCTCTCTACTTTCTCCGTTGACGTCACCTCTGCAAAAACTGATTATAACCACTCGAAGATCAGCAACTCTCCTGACTCTCGCACACTCTTAAAAACCTTCTCTGCTCTCCTCTGTCGGCCTGCTCCCACACCTTCATCGGAGTTAACGGCTGATGATTTTACATCGTTCTTCGTAAAGAAAACTACCGCCATCAACAGCCAATTTTCTACACCACCATCACCCGCCTTTTCTCCTATGTCTGAAGATGATGTTTCCAAGGTCATTGGTTCCAACCACCCTACCACCTGCCCACTGGATCCCATCCCCACCCATCTCCTCCATGCCATCTCTCCAGTAGTTGTGCCTGGTCTGACCCGCATCATCAACTCTTTGCTCACCACTGGGACATTTCCCACTGCTTTCAAAGAGGCCTGCATCATACCGCTACTGAAGAAACTCACTCTCAACCTTATACTGCTAGAACACTACAGGCCGGTGTAGTGTGTGAAAATGCATATCTTCCGTCAAAATGTAGATGACTGATTTTAACCTCTTATTATTTTCTGTCTTCTTAAAAAAATATTTTTTTACTTACCTCACTATTCTTAGCTTTGTATACTGTGCTAGGCTTTAATGGACTGGATTTAATTAACTTATGCCTTTTGTTGCCTATATTGTTATAATTGCTTCCAATGTTTCCTCGTCTGTAAGTCGCTTTGGATAAAAACGTCTGCTAAATGACTAAATGTACATTTTATGAAATGTGTAATGTCATGTGTAATGTGTAATGTGTAGTGTGTGGCCTTGAAATTTTAGCATGTCTACGTAATCATGAATAAATGCTTCTTGAGACACACAGTGTTGCTTCTTTGCATGCATCAAATGAATTGTTTCTGGCTATATGCATTCATTTATTAGTTTGAGAGGGGTGGAAATGGGACACTTGGGTGAAACAAAACTGCCCCAAAAGTACCCCCCCCCACTTTAAATACAGTTTTTTCTAAGTCAATTTGGTACATTTCTCAGATCCGATTTGAAATTCTCAAAACTTCTTGTTCAATCCTTACATCCTTGTGTCACTTGTGCACATCAAACAAGCATTTTCTCATTTCTTTGAACAAGTTGCAAATGCTTTGGTACATCCATGCAAATGATTATGACACAATTTTGTGCAGATTCCAACATTATCAATTGCTTACGTCATGTTGATCAAAATGCATTATAATGGGTCTCTGTTGAATAGTATAATCCCCCACGACATTTAAGCACTAGTTTTACAATATACAGTAAGTATACTTCAAGTAAACAGTGGCATTTTATTTTACTCAATTTAGTGTTTTGCATTACTATATTCTTTCCACATAGGACTGCAAGACAACTTCACCTGGTTGCAGACGGCCCCTTTTCACACCTAAACAGTCTTTTGACACTCTCTACAGGGATCTCATCCCTGAACAAGAGAGGGGGCAGATTGGAGATGACCTGCCAAAGTACGTGTTAGTTTGGGACAATGTCAGTTTCCATCGCTCCAACATCATCAGGCAATGGTTTGCGGCCCACAACATGATGCTGGTGGAGTTCCTCTCACCCTACTCAACCACGTTGAGGAATTTTTCTCAGCATGAAGATTAAAAGTATATGATGGCCAGCCGCATACACAGATGACCCTTCTGGCTGCCATGGATGTAACGTGTGATGACATCTCAGCTGATGCCTGCAGAGGCTGGATTAGACACTCTGAAAGATGATTTTCACGCTGTATCGCAAGAGAAGATATTTGTTGTGATGTGGATGAGAATCCGTTGCCCAAAAGACAGGAACGTCAGGAGGTGTAGGAAGACTGCACTGTAATTCCACTGCACTGCATGTACAGTTTTCCCTAAGGAGATTGTCTTATGTTCAGATTTCTACATTTGTTTGTGCTATGCAGTGCTGTCTTTTCCTGTCTGCATCACAATGACACTGTCTGTCAATAAATTATTGTACAAACAGTAAAAGCGTTAACGTGAATCATGTGCCGTCTCTTGCAATCAAACAATCAAAACCAGAAATGCACTTACTGTTTTGCAAATGACAAGGATGATTCGAGAAATGCTCCACTCATCACTCTCAGGTAACTCCGCTGCACACGTCTGATCACTTCTTTGTCACCCCCGACCTCACCGCTCCAGACAACGCAGATGTCTTACCGCTGGTCACTTTCCGGCGCTACCTACGGTCCCTCCCTCCTGCTTTTCCTCTGCTGTCTTGTCTGCACTCCCCCCCTCTGAGGAGCTCTCACTTTTGAATACCAACAGTGCCACAGACACTCTGTGTTCCACGCTTACATCCTGCTTGGACAACATATGCCCTCTTACATCTGGACCAGCCCGTGCATCCCTGTCTGCCCCCTGGTTATCGGATGTACCACGTGAGCATCGCACCAGCCTCCGGTCAGCTGAGAGAAAATGGCACAAGTCAAAAGACCATACTGACCTCTCTCTCTCTACTTTCTCCGTTGACGTCACCTCTGCAAAAACTGATTATAACCACTCGAAGATCAGCAACTCTCCTGACTCTCGCACACTCTTAAAAACCTTCTCTGCTCTCCTCTGTCCGCCTGCTCCCACACCTTCATCGGAGTTAACGGCTGATGATTTTGCATCGTTCTTCGTAAAGAAAACTACCGCCATCAACAGCCAATTTTCTACGCCACCATCACCCGCCTTTTCTCCTATGTCTGAAGATGATGTTTCCAAGGTCATTGGTTCCAACCACCCTACCACCTGCCCACTGGATCCCATCCCCACCCATCTCCCCCTTGCCATCTCTCCAGCAGTTGTGCCTGGTCTGACCCGCATCATCAACTCTTTGCTCACCACTGGGACATTTCCCACTGCTTTCAAAGAGGCCTGCATCACACCGCTACTGAAGAAACTCACTCTCAACCTTACACTGCTAGAACACTACAGGCCGGTGTAGTGTGTGAAAATTCAAATCTTCCGTCAAAATGTAGATGACTGATTTGAACCTCTTACTATTTTCTGTCTTCTTAAAAAATTTCTTTTTTACTTACCTCACTATTCTAAGCTTTGTATACTGTGCTAGGCTTTAATGGACTGGATTTAATTAACTTATGCATTTTGTTGCCTATATTGTTATAAGTGCTTCCAATGTTTCCTCGTCTGTAAGTCGTTTTGGATAAAAACATCTGCTAAATGACTAAATGTAAATTTTATGAAATGTGTAATGTCATGTGTAATGTGTAATGTGTAATGTGTAGTGTGTGGCCTTGAAATTTTAGCATGTCTACGTAATCATGAATAAATGCTTCTTGAGACACACAGTGTTGCTTCTTTGCATGCATCAAATGAATTGTTTCTGGCTATATGCATCCATGCATTAGTTTGAGAGGGGTGGAAATGGGACACTTGGGTGAAACAAAACTGCCCCAAAAGTACCCCCCCCCACTTTAAATACAGTTTTTTCTAAGTCAATTTGGTACATTTCTCTGATCCGATTTGAAATTCTCAAAACTTCTTGTTCAATCCTTACATCCTTGTGTCACGTGTGCACATCAAACAAGCATTTTCTCATTTCTTTGAACAAGTTGCAAATGCTTTGGTACATCCATGCAAATGATTATGACAAAATTCTGTGCAGATTCCTACATTATCAATTGCTTATGTCATGTTGATCAAAATGCATTATAATGGGTCTCTGTAGAATAGTATAATCCCCACGACATTTAAGCACTAGTTTTACAATATACAGTAAGTATACTTTAAGTAAACGGTGGCATTTTATTTTACTCAATTTAGTGTTTTGCATTGCTATATTCTTTCCACATAGGACTGCAAGACAACTTCACTGTGTTGCAGACGGCCCCTTTTCACACCTAAACAGTCTTTTGACACTCTACAGGGATCTCATCCCTGAACAAGAGAGGGGGCAGATTGGAGATGACCTGCCAAAGTACGTGTTAGTTTGGGACAATGTCAGTTTCCATCGCTCCAACATCATCAGGCAATGGTTTGCGGCCCACAACAGGATGCTGGTGGAGTTCCTCTCACCCAACTCAACCCCGTTGAGGAATTTTTCTCAGCATGAAGATTAAAAGTATATGATGGCCAGCCGCATACACAGATGACCCTTCTGGCTGCCATGGATGTAACGTGTGATGACATCTCAGCTGATGCCTGCAGAGGCTGGATTAGACACTCTGAAAGATGATTTTCACGCTGTATCGCAAGAGAAGATATTTGTTGTGATGTGGATGAGAATCCGTTGCCCAAAAGACAGGAACGTCAGGAGGTGTAGGAAGACTGCACTGTAATTCCACTGCACTGCATGTACAGTTTTCCCTAAGGAGATTGTCTTATGTTCAGATTTCTACATTTGTTTGTGCTATGCAGTGCTGTCTTTTCCTGTCTGCATCACAATGACACTGTCTGTCAATAAATTATTGTACAAACAGTAAAAGCGTTAACGTGAATCATGTGCCGTCTCTTGCAATCAAACAATCAAAACCAGAAATGCACTTACTGTTTTGCAAATGACAAGGATGATTCGAGAAATGCTCCACTCATCACTCTCAGGTCACTCCGCTGCACACGTCTGATCACTTCTTTGTCACCCCCGACCTCACCGCTCCAGACAACGCAGATGTCTTACCGCTGGTCACTTTCCGGCGCTACCTACGGTCCCTCCCTCCTGCTTTTCCTCTGCTGTCTTGTCTGCACTCCCCCCCTCTGAGGAGCTCTCACTTTTGAATACCAACAGTGCCACAGACACTCTGTGTTCCACGCTTACATCCTGCTTGGACAACATATGCCCTCTTGCATCTGGACCAGCCCGTGCATCCCTGTCTGCCCCCTGGTTATCGGATGTACCACGTGAGCATCGCACCAGCCTCCGGTCAGCTGAGAGCAAATGGCACAAGTCAAAAGACCATACTGACCTCTCTCTCTCTACTTTCTCCGTTGACGTCACCTCTGCAAAAACTGATTATAACCACTCGAAGATCAGCAACTCTCCTGACTCTCGCACACTCTTAAAAACCTTCTCTGCTCTCCTCTGTCCGCCTGCTCCCACACCTTCATCGGAGTTAACGGCTGATGATTTTGCATCGTTCTTCGTAAAGAAAACTACCGCCATCAACAGACAATTTTCTACGCCACCATTACCCGCCTTTTCTCCTATGTCTGAAGATGATGTTTCCAAGGTCATTGGTTCCAACCACCCTACCACCTGCCCACTGGATCCCATCCCCACCCATCTCCTCCATGCCATCTCTCCAGCAGTTGTGCCTGGTCTGACCCGCATCATCAACTCTTTGCTCACCACTGGGACATTTCCCACTGCTTTCAAAGAGGCCTGTATCACACCGCTACTGAAGAAACTCACTCTCAACCTTACACTGCTAGAACACTACAGGCCGGTGTAGTGTGTGAAAATGCATATCTTCCGTCAAAATGTAGATGACTGATTTGAACCTCTTACTATTTTCTGTCTTCTTAAAAAATTATTTTTTACTTACCTCACTATTCTTAGCTTTGTATACTGTGCTAGGCTTTAATGGACTGGATTTAATTAACTTATGCATTTTGTTGCCTATATTGTTATAAGTGCTTCCAATGTTTCCTCGTCTGTAAGTCGTTTTGGATAAAAACATCTGCTAAATGACTAAATGTAAATTTTATGAAATGTGTAATGTCATGTGTAATGTGTAATGTGTAGTGTGTGGCCTTGAAATTTTAGCATGTCTACGTAATCATGAATAAATGCTTCTTGAGACACACAGTGTTGCTTCTTTGCATGCATCAAATGAATTGTTTCTGGCTATATGCATCCATGCATTAGTTTGAGAGGGGTGGAAATGAAACACTTGGGTGAAACAAAACTGCCCCAAAAGTACCCCCCCCCCCACTTTAAATACAGTTTTTTCTAAGTCAATTTGGTACATTTCTCTGATCCGATTTGAAATTCTCAAAACTTCTTGTTCAATCCTTACATCCTTGTGTCACGTGTGCACATCAAACAAGCATTTTCTCATTTCTTTGAACAAGTTGCAAATGCTTTGGTACATCCATGCAAATGATTATGACAAAATTCTGTGCAGATTCCTACATTATCAATTGCTTATGTCATGTTGATCAAAATGCATTATAATGGGTCTCTGTAGAATAGTATAATCCCCACGACATTTAAGCACTAGTTTTACAATATACAGTAAGTATACTTTAAGTAAACAGTGGCATTTTATTTTACTCAATTTAGTGTTTTGCATTGCTATATTCTTTCCACATAGGACTGCAAGACAACTTCACTGTGTTGCAGACGGCCCCTTTTCACACCTAAACAGTCTTTTGACACTCTCTACAGGGATCTCATCCCTGAACAAGAGAGGGGGCAGATTGGAGATGACCTGCCAAAGTACGTGTTAGTTTGGGACAATGTCAGTTTCCATCGCTCCAACATCATCAGGCAATGGTTTGCGGCCCACAACAGGATGCTGGTGGAGTTCCTCTCACCCTACTCAACCCCGTTGAGGAATTTTTCTCAGCATGAAGATTAAAAGTATATGATGGCCAGCCGCATACACAGATGACCCTTCTGGCTGCCATGGATGTAACGTGTGATGACATCTCAGCTGATGCCTGCAGAGGCTGGATTAGACACTCTGAAAGATGATTTTCACGCTGTATCGCAAGAGAAGATATTTGTTGTGATGTGGATGAGAATCCGTTGCCCAAAAGACAGGAACGTCAGGAGGTGTAGGAAGACTGCACTGTAATTCCACTGCACTGCATGTACAGTTTTCCCTAAGGAGATTGTCTTATGTTCAGATTTCTACATTTGTTTGTGCTATGCAGTGCTGTCTTTTCCTGTCTGCATCACAATGACACTGTCTGTCAATAAATTATTGTACAAACAGTAAAAGCGTTAACGTGAATCATGTGCCGTCTCTTGCAATCAAACAATCAAAACCAGAAATGCACTTACTGTTTTGCAAATGACAAGGATGATTCGAGAAATGCTCCACTCATCACTCTCAGGTCACTCCGCTGCACACGTCTGATCACTTCTTTGTCACCCCCGACCTCACCGCTCCAGACAACGCAGATGTCTTACCGCTGGTCACTTTCCGGCGCTACCTACGGTCCCTCCCTCCTGCTTTTCCTCTGCTGTCTTGTCTGCACTCCCCCCCTCTGAGGAGCTCTCACTTTTGAATACCAACAGTGCCACAGACACTCTGTGTTCCACGCTTACATCCTGCTTGGACAACATATGCCCTCTTGCATCTGGACCAGCCCGTGCATCCCTGTCTGCCCCCTGGTTATCGGATGTACCACGTGAGCATCGCACCAGCCTCCGGTCAGCTGAGAGCAAATGGCACAAGTCAAAAGACCATACTGACCTCTCTCTCTCTACTTTCTCCGTTGACGTCACCTCTGCAAAAACTGATTATAACCACTCGAAGATCAGCAACTCTCCTGACTCTCGCACACTCTTAAAAACCTTCTCTGCTCTCCTCTGTCCGCCTGCTCCCACACCTTCATCGCAGTTAACGGCTGATGATTTTGCATCGTTCTTCGTAAAGAAAACTACCGCAATCAACAGACAATTTTCTACGCCACCATCACCCGCCTTTTCTCCTATGTCTGAAGATGATGTTTCCAAGGTCATTGGTTCCAACCACCCTACCACCTGCCCACTGGATCCCATCCCCACCCATCTCCTCCATGCCATCTCTCCAGCAGTTGTGCCTGGTCTGACCCGCATCATCAACTCTTTGCTCACCACTGGGACATTTCCCACTGCTTTCAAAGAGGCCTGTATCACACCGCTACTGAAGAAACTCACTCTCAACCTTACACTGCTAGAACACTACAGGCCGGTGTAGTGTGTGAAAATGCATATCTTCCGTCAAAATGTAGATGACTGATTTGAACCTCTTACTATTTTCTGTCTTCTTAAAAAATTATTTTTTTACTTACCTCACTATTCTTAGCTTTGTATACTGTGCTAGGCTTTAATGGACTGGATTTAATTAACTTATGCATTTTGTTGCCTATATTGTTATAAGTGCTTCCAATGTTTCCTCGTCTGTAAGTCGTTTTGGATAAAAACATCTGCTAAATGACTAAATGTAAATTTTATGAAATGTGTAATGTCATGTGTAATGTGTAATGTGTAGTGTGTGGCCTTGAAATTTTAGCATGTCTACGTAATCATGAATAAATGCTTCTTGAGACACACAGTGTTGCTTCTTTGCATGCATCAAATGAATTGTTTCTGGCTATATGCATCCATGCATTAGTTTGAGAGGGGTGGAAATGGGACACTTGGGTGAAACAAAACTGCCCCAAAAGTACCCCCCCCACTTTAAATACAGTTTTTTCTAAGTCAATTTGGTACATTTCTCTGATCCGATTTGAAATTCTCAAAACTTCTTGTTCAATCCTTACATCCTTGTGTCACGTGTGCACATCAAACAAGCATTTTCTCATTTCTTTGAACAAGTTGCAAATGCTTTGGTACATCCATGCAAATGATTATGACAAAATTCTGTGCAGATTCCTACATTATCAATTGCTTATGTCATGTTGATCAAAATGCATTATAATGGGTCTCTGTAGAATAGTATAATCCCCACGACATTTAAGCACTAGTTTTACAATATACAGTAAGTATACTTTAAGTAAACAGTGGCATTTTATTTTACTCAATTTAGTGTTTTGCATTGCTATATTCTTTCCACATAGGACTGCAAGACAACTTCACTGTGTTGCAGACGGCCCCTTTTCACACCTAAACAGTCTTTTGACACTCTCTACAGGGATCTCATCCCTGAAAAAGAGAGGGGGCAGATTGGAGATGACCTGCCAAAGTACGTGTTAGTTTGGGACAATGTCAGTTTCCATCGCTCCAACATCATCAGGCAATGGTTTGCGGCCCACAACAGGATGCTGGTGGAGTTCCTCTCACCCTACTCAACCCCGTTGAGGAATTTTTCTCAGCATGAAGATTAAAAGTATATGATGGCCAGCCGCATACACAGATGACCCTTCTGGCTGCCATGGATGTAACGTGTGATGACATCACAGCTGATGCCTGCAGAGGCTGGATTAGACACTCTGAAAGATGATTTTCACGCTGTATCGCTAGAGAAGATATTTGTTGTGATGTGGATGAGAATCCGTTGCCCAAAAGACAGGAACGTCAGGAGGTGTAGGAAGACTGCACTGTAATTCCACTGCACTGCATGTACAGTTTTCCCTAAGGAGATTGTCTTATGTTCAGATTTCTACATTTGTTTGTGCTATGCAGTGCTGTCTTTTCCTGTCTGCATCACAATGACACTGTCTGTCAATAAATTATTGTACAAACAGTAAAAGCGTTAACGTGAATCATGTGCCGTCTCTTGCAATCAAACAATCAAAACCAGAAATGCACTTACTGTTTTGCAAATGACAAGGATGATTCGAGAAATGCTCCACTCATCACTCTCAGGTCACTCCGCTGCACACGTCTGATCACTTCTTTGTCACCCCCGACCTCACCGCTCCAGACAACGCAGATGTCTTACCGCTGGTCACTTTCCGGCGCTACCTACGGTCCCTCCCTCCTGCTTTTCCTCTGCTGTCTTGTCTGCACTCCCCCCCTCTGAGGAGCTCTCTCTTTTGAATACCAACAGTGCCACAGACACTCTGTGTTCCACGCTTACATCCTGCTTGGACAACATATGCCCTCTTACATCTGGACCAGCCCGTGCATCCCTGTCTGCCCCCTGGTTATCGGATGTACCACGTGAGCATCGCACCAGCCTCCGGTCAGCTGAGAGAAAATGGCACAAGTCAAAAGACCATACTGACCTCTCTCTCTCTACTTTCTCCGTTGACGTCACCTCTGCAAAAACTGATTATAACCACTCGAAGATCAGCAACTCTCCTGACTCTCGCACACTCTTAAAAACCTTCTCTGCTCTCCTCTGTCCGCTTTGTCCCACACCTTCATCGGAGTTAACGGCTGATGATTTTGCATCGTTCTTCGTAAAGAAAACTACCGCCATCAACAGCCAATTTTCTACGCCACCATCACCCGCCTTTTCTCCTATGTCTGAAGATGATGTTTCCAAGGTCATTGGTTCCAACCACCCTACCACCTGCCCACTGGATCCCATCCCCACCCATCTCCTCCATGCCATCTCTCCAGCAGTTGTGCCTGGTCTGACCCGCATCATCAACTCTTTGCTCACCACTGGGACATTTCCCACTGCTTTCAAAGAGGCCTGCATCACACCGCTACTGAAGAAACTCACTCTCAACCTTACACTGCTAGAACACTACAGGCCGGTGTAGTGTGTGAAAATGCATATCTTCCGTCAAAATGTAGATGACTGATTTGAACCTCTTACTATTTTCTGTCTTCTTAAAAAATTATTTTTTTACTTACCTCACTATTCTTAGCTTTGTATACTGTGCTAGGCTTTAATGGACTGGATTTAATTAACTTATGCATTTTGTTGCCTATATTGTTATAATTGCTTCCAATGTTTCCTCGTCTGTAAGTCGTTTTGGATAAAAACGTCTGCTAAATGACTAAATGTATATTTTATGAAATGTGTAATGTCATGTGTAATGTGTAATGTGTAGTGTGTGGCCTTGAAATTTTAGCATGTCTACGTAATCATGAATAAATGCTTCTTGAGACACACAGTGTTGCTTCTTTGCATGCATCAAATGAATTGTTTCTGGCTATATGCATCCATGCATTAGTTTGAGAGGGGTGGAAATGGGACACTTGGGTGAAACAAAACTGCCCCAAAAGTACCCCCCCCACTTTAAATACAGTTTTTTCTAAGTCAATTTGGTACATTTCTCAGATCCGATTTGAAATTCTCAAAACTTCTTGTTCAATCCTTACATCCTTGTGTCACGTGTGCACATCAAACAAGCATTTTCTCATTTCTTTGAACAAGTTGCAAATGCTTTGGTACATCCATGCAAATGATTATGACAAAATTCTGTGCAGATTCCTACATTATCAATTTCTTATGTCATGTTGATCAAAATGCATTATAATGGGTCTCTGTAGAATAGTGTAATCCCCACGACATTTAAGCACTAGTTTTACAATATACAGTAAGTATACTTTAAGTAAACAGTGGCATTTTATTTTACTCAATTTAGTGTTTTGCATTGCTATATTCTTTCCACATAGGACTGCAAGACAACTTCACTGTGTTGCAGACGGCCTCTTTTCACACCTAAACAGTCTCTACAGGGATCTCATCCCTGAACAAGAGAGGGGGCAGATTGGAGATGACCTGCCAAAGTACGTGTTAGTTTGGGACAATGTCAGTTTCCATCGCTCCAACATCATCAGGCAATGGTTTGCGGCCCACAACAGGATGCTGGTGGAGTTCCTCTCACCCTACTCAACCATGTTGAGGAATTTTTCTCAGCATGAAGATTAAAAGTATATGATCGCCAGCCGCATACACAGATGACCCTTCTGGCTGCCATGGATGTAACGTGTGATGACATCACAGCTGATGCCTGCAGAGGCTGGATTAGACACTCTGAAAGATGATTTTCACGCTGTATCGCAAGAGAAGACATTTGTTGTGATGTGGATGAGAATCCGTTGCCCAAAGACAGGAACGTCAGGAGCTGTAGGAAGACTGCACTGTAATTCCACTACACTGCATGTACAGTTTTCCCTAAGGAGATTGTCTTATGTTCAGATTTCTACATTTGTTTGTGCTATGCAGTGCTGTCTTTTCCTGTCTGCATCACAATGACACTGTCTGTCAATAAATTATTGTACAAACAGTAAAAGCGTTAACGTGAATCATGTGCCGTCTCTTGCAATCAAACAATCAAAACCAGAAATGCACTTAGTGTTTTGCAAATGACAAGGATGATTCGAGAAATGCTCCACTCATCACTCTCAGGTCACTCCGCTGCACACGTCTGATCACTTCTTTGTCACCCCCGACCTCACCGCTCCAGACAACGCAGATGTCTTACCGCTGGTCACTTTCCGGCGCTTCCTACGGTCCCTCCCTCCTGCTTTTCCTCTGCTGTCTTGTCTGCACTCCCCCCCTCTGAGGAGCTCTCTCTTTTGAATACCAACAGTGCCACAGACACTCTGTGTTCCACGCTTACATCCTGCTTGGACAACATATGCCCTCTTACATCTGGACCAGCCCGTG
Organism: Barbatula barbatula; assembly: GCF_947034865.1. Taxonomy (NCBI): domain Eukaryota; kingdom Metazoa; phylum Chordata; class Actinopteri; order Cypriniformes; family Nemacheilidae; genus Barbatula; species Barbatula barbatula. The sequence goes on from NC_136785.1 coordinate 14,204,567, forward strand.
CATCCCTGTCTGCCCCCTGGTTATCGGATGTACCACGTGAGCATCGCACCAGCCTCCGGTCAGCTGAGAGAAAATGGCACAAGTCAAAAGACCATACTGACCTCTCTCTCTCTACTTTCTCCGTTGACGTCACCTCTGCAAAAACTGATTATAACCACTCGAAGATCAGCAACTCTCCTGACTCTCGCACACTCTTAAAAACCTTCTCTGCTCTCCTCTGTCCGCCTGCTCCCACACCTTCATCGGAGTTAACGGCTGATGATTTTGCATCGTTCTTCGTAAAGAAAACTACCGCCATCAACAGCCAATTTTCTACACCACCATCACCCGCCTTTTCTCCTACGTCTGAAGATGATGTTTCCAAGGTCATTGGTTCCAACCACCCTACCACCTGCCCACTGGATCCCATCTCCTCCATGCCATCTCTCCAGCAGTTGTGCCTGGTCTGACCCGCATCATCAACTCTTTGCTCACCACTGGGACATTTCCCACTGCTTTCAAAGAGGCCTGCATCACACCGCTACTGAAGAAACTCACTCTCAACCTTACACTGCTAGAACACTACAGGCCGGTGTAGTGTGTGAAAATGCATATCTTCTGTCATAATGTAGATGACTGATTTCAACCTCTTATTATTTTCTGTCTTCTTAAAAAATTATTTTTTTACTTACCTCACTATTCTTAGCTTTGTATACTGTGCTAGGCTTTAATGGACTGGATTTAATTAACTTATGCATTTTGTTGCCTATATTGTTATAATTGCTTCCAATGTTTCCTCGTCTATAAGTCGCTTTGGATAAAAACGTCTGCTAAATGACTAAATTTAAATTTTATGAAATGTGTAATGTCATGTGTAATGTGTAATGTGTAGTGTGTGGCCTTGAAATTTTAGCATGTCTACGTAATCATGAATAAATGCTTCTTGAGACACACAGTGTTGCTTCTTTGCATGCATCAAATGAATTGTTTCTGGCTATATGCATCCATGCATTAGTTTGAGAGGGGTGGAAATGGGACACTTGGGTGAAACAAAACTGCCCCAAAAGTACCCCCCCCACTTTAAATACAGTTTTTTCTAAGTCAATTTGGTACATTTCTCTGATCCGATTTGAAATTCTCAAAACTTCTTGTTCAATCCTTACATCCTTGTGTCACGTGTGCACATCAAACAAGCATTTTCTCATTTCTTTGAACAAGTTGCAAATGCTTTGGTACATCCATGCAAATGATTATGACAAAATTCTGTGCAGATTCCTACATTATCAATTGCTTATGTCATGTTGATCAAAATGCATTATAATGGGTCTCTGTAGAATAGTATAATCCCCACGACATTTAAGCACTAGTTTTACAATATACAGTAAGTATACTTTAAGTAAACAGTGGCATTTTATTTTACTCAATTTAGTGTTTTGCATTGCTATATTCTTTCCACATAGGACTGCAAGACAACTTCACTGTGTTGCAGACGGCCCCTTTTCACACCTAAACAGTCTTTTGACACTCTCTACAGGGATCTCATCCCTGAAAAAGAGAGGGGGCAGATTGGAGATGACCTGCCAAAGTACGTGTTAGTTTGGGACAATGTCAGTTTCCATCGCTCCAACATCATCAGGCAATGGTTTGCGGCCCACAACAGGATGCTGGTGGAGTTCCTCTCACCCTACTCAACCCCGTTGAGGAATTTTTCTCAGCATGAAGATTAAAAGTATATGATGGCCAGCCGCATACACAGATGACCCTTCTGGCTGCCATGGATGTAACGTGTGATGACATCACAGCTGATGCCTGCAGAGGCTGGATTAGACACTCTGAAAGATGATTTTCACGCTGTATCGCTAGAGAAGATATTTGTTGTGATGTGGATGAGAATCCGTTGCCCAAAAGACAGGAACGTCAGGAGGTGTAGGAAGACTGCACTGTAATTCCACTGCACTGCATGTACAGTTTTCCCTAAGGAGATTGTCTTATGTTCAGATTTCTACATTTGTTTGTGCTATGCAGTGCTGTCTTTTCCTGTCTGCATCACAATGACACTGTCTGTCAATAAATTATTGTACAAACAGTAAAAGCGTTAACGTGAATCATGTGCCGTCTCTTGCAATCAAACAATCAAAACCAGAAATGCACTTAGTGTTTTGCAAATGACAAGGATGATTCGAGAAATGCTCCACTCATCACTCTCAGGTCACTCCGCTGCACACGTCTGATCACTTCTTTGTCACCCCCGACCTCACCGCTCCAGACAACGCAGATGTCTTACCGCTGGTCACTTTCCGGCGCTACCTACGGTCCCTCCCTCCTGCTTTTCCTCTGCTGTCTTGTCTGCACTCCCCCCCTCTGAGGAGCTCTCTCTTTTGAATACCAACAGTGCCACAGACACTCTGTGTTCCACGCTTACATCCTGCTTGGACAACATATGCCCTCTTACATCTGGACCAGCCCGTGCATCCCTGTCTGCCCCCTGGTTATCGGATGTACCACGTGAGCATCGCACCAGCCTCCGGTCAGCTGAGAGAAAATGGCACAAGTCAAAAGACCATACTGACCTCTCTCTCTCTACTTTCTCCGTTGACGTCACCTCTGCAAAAACTGATTATAACCACTCGAAGATCAGCAACTCTCCTGACTCTCGCACACTCTTAAAAACCTTCTCTGCTCTCCTCTGTCCGCTTTGTCCCACACCTTCATCGGAGTTAACGGCTGATGATTTTGCATCGTTCTTCGTAAAGAAAACTACCGCCATCAACAGCCAATTTTCTACGCCACCATCACCCGCCTTTTCTCCTATGTCTGAAGATGATGTTTCCAAGGTCATTGGTTCCAACCACCCTACCACCTGCCCACTGGATCCCATCCCCACCCATCTCCTCCATGCCATCTCTCCAGCAGTTGTGCCTGGTCTGACCCGCATCATCAACTCTTTGCTCACCATTGGGACATTTCCCACTGCTTTCAAAGAGGCCTGCATCACACCGCTACTGAAGAAACTCACTCTCAACCTTATACTGCTAGAACACTACAGGCCGGTGTAGTGTGTGAAAATGCATATCTTCCGTCAAAATGTAGATGACTGATTTTAACCTCTTATTATTTTCTGTCTTCTTAAAAAATAATTTTTTTACTTACCTCACTATTCTTAGCTTTGTATACTGTGCTAGGCTTTAATGGACTGGATTTAATTAACATATGCATTTTGTTGCCTATATTGTTATAATTGCTTCCAATGTTTCCTCGTCTGTAAGTCGCTTTGGATAAAAACGTCTGCTAAATGACTAAATGTAAATTTTATGAAATGTGTAATGTCATGTGTAATGTGTAATGTGTAGTGTGTTGCCTTGAAATTTTAGCATGTCTACGTAATCATGAATAAATGCTTCTTGAGACACACAGTGTTGCTTCTTTGCATGCATCAAATTAATTGTTTCTGGCTATATGCATCCATGCATTAGTTTGAGAGGGGTAGAAATGGGACACTTGGGTGAAACAAAACTGCCCCAAAAGTACCCCCCCCCCCACTTTAAATACAGTTTTTTCTAAGTCAATTTGGTACATTTCTCAGATCCGATTTGAAATTCTCAAAACTTCTTGTTCAATCCTTACATCCTTGTGTCACGTGTGCACATCAAACAAGCATTTTCTCATTTCTTTGAACAAGTTGCAAATGCTTTGGTACATCCATGCAAATGATTATGACAAAATTCTGTGCAGATTCCTACATTATCAATTTCTTATGTCATGTTGATCAAAATGCATTATAATGGGTCTCTGTAGAATAGTGTAATCCCCACGACATTTAAGCACTAGTTTTACAATATACAGTAAGTATACTTTAAGTAAACAGTGGCATTTTATTTTACTCAATTTAGTGTTTTGCATTGCTATATTCTTTCCACATAGGACTGCAAGACAACTTCACTGTGTTGCAGACGGCCTCTTTTCACACCTAAACAGTCTCTACAGGGATCTCATCCCTGAACAAGAGAGGGGGCAGATTGGAGATGACCTGCCAAAGTACGTGTTAGTTTGGGACAATGTCAGTTTCCATCGCTCCAACATCATCAGGCAATGGTTTGCGGCCCACAACAGGATGCTGGTGGAGTTCCTCTCACCCTACTCAACCACGTTGAGGAATTTTTCTCAGCATGAAGATTAAAAGTATATGATCGCCAGCCGCATACACAGATGACCCTTCTGGCTGCCATGGATGTAACGTGTGATGACATCACAGCTGATGCCTGCAGAGGCTGGATTAGACACTCTGAAAGATGATTTTCACGCTGTATCGCAAGAGAAGACATTTGTTGTGATGTGGATGAGAATCCGTTGCCCAAAGACAGGAACGTCAGGAGCTGTAGGAAGACTGCACTGTAATTCCACTACACTGCATGTACAGTTTTCCCTAAGGAGATTGTCTTATGTTCAGATTTCTACATTTGTTTGTGCTATGCAGTGCTGTCTTTTCCTGTCTGCATCACAATGACACTGTCTGTCAATAAATTATTGTACAAACAGTAAAAGCGTTAACGTGAATCATGTGCCGTCTCTTGCAATCAAACAATCAAAACCAGAAATGCACTTAGTGTTTTGCAAATGACAAGGATGATTCGAGAAATGCTCCACTCATCACTCTCAGGTCACTCCGCTGCACACGTCTGATCACTTCTTTGTCACCCCCGACCTCACCGCTCCAGACAACGCAGATGTCTTACCGCTGGTCACTTTCCGGCGCTTCCTACGGTCCCTCCCTCCTGCTTTTCCTCTGCTGTCTTGTCTGCACTCCCCCCCTCTGAGGAGCTCTCTCTTTTGAATACCAACAGTGCCACAGACACTCTGTGTTCCACGCTTACATCCTGCTTGGACAACATATGCCCTCTTACATCTGGACCAGCCCGTGCATCCCTGTCTGCCCCCTGGTTATCGGATGTACCACGTGAGCATCGCACCAGCCTCCGGTCAGCTGAGAGAAAATGGCACAAGTCAAAAGACCATACTGACCTCTCTCTCTCTACTTTCTCCGTTGACGTCACCTCTGCAAAAACTGATTATAACCACTCGAAGATCAGCAACTCTCCTGACTCTCGCACACTCTTAAAAACCTTCTCTGCTCTCCTCTGTCCGCCTGCTCCCACACCTTCATCGGAGTTAACGGCTGATGATTTTGCATCGTTCTTCGTAAAGAAAACTACCGCCATCAACAGCCAATTTTCTACACCACCATCACCCGCCTTTTCTCCTACGTCTGAAGATGATGTTTCCAAGGTCATTGGTTCCAACCACCCTACCACCTGCCCACTGGATCCCATCTCCTCCATGCCATCTCTCCAGCAGTTGTGCCTGGTCTGACCCGCATCATCAACTCTTTGCTCACCACTGGGACATTTCCCACTGCTTTCAAAGAGGCCTGCATCACACCGCTACTGAAGAAACTCACTCTCAACCTTACACTGCTAGAACACTACAGGCCGGTGTAGTGTGTGAAAATGCATATCTTCTGTCATAATGTAGATGACTGATTTCAACCTCTTATTATTTTCTGTCTTCTTAAAAAATTATTTTTTTACTTACCTCACTATTCTTAGCTTTGTATACTGTGCTAGGCTTTAATGGACTGGATTTAATTAACTTATGCATTTTGTTGCCTATATTGTTATAATTGCTTCCAATGTTTCCTCGTCTATAAGTCGCTTTGGATAAAAACGTCTGCTAAATGACTAAATTTAAATTTTATGAAATGTGTAATGTCATGTGTAATGTGTAATGTGTAGTGTGTGGCCTTGAAATTTTAGCATGTCTACGTAATCATGAATAAATGCTTCTTGAGACACACAGTGTTGCTTCTTTGCATGCATCAAATGAATTGTTTTTGGCTATATGCATCCATGCATTAGTTTGAGAGGGGTGGAAATGGGACACTTGGGTGAAACAAAACTGCCCCAAAAGTACCCCCCCCACTTTAAATACAGTTTTTTCTAAGTCAATTTGGTACATTTCTCTGATCCGATTTGAAATTCTCAAAACTTCTTGTTCAATCCTTACATCCTTGTGTCACGTGTGCACATCAAACAAGCATTTTCTCATTTCTTTGAACAAGTTGCAAATGCTTTGGTACATCCATGCAAATGATTATGACAAAATTCTGTGCAGATTCCTACATTATCAATTGCTTATGTCATGTTGATCAAAATGCATTATAATGGGTCTCTGTAGAATAGTATAATCCCCACGACATTTAAGCACTAGTTTTACAATATACAGTAAGTATACTTTAAGTAAACAGTGGCATTTTATTTTACTCAATTTAGTGTTTTGCATTGCTATATTCTTTCCACATAGGACTGCAAGACAACTTCACTGTGTTGCAGACGGCCCCTTTTCACACCTAAACAGTCTTTTGACACTCTCTACAGGGATCTCATCCCTGAAAAAGAGAGGGGGCAGATTGGAGATGACCTGCCAAAGTACGTGTTAGTTTGGGACAATGTCAGTTTCCATCGCTCCAACATCATCAGGCAATGGTTTGCGGCCCACAACAGGATGCTGGTGGAGTTCCTCTCACCCTACTCAACCCCGTTGAGGAATTTTTCTCAGCATGAAGATTAAAAGTATATGATGGCCAGCCGCATACACAGATGACCCTTCTGGCTGCCATGGATGTAACGTGTGATGACATCACAGCTGATGCCTGCAGAGGCTGGATTAGACACTCTGAAAGATGATTTTCACGCTGTATCGCTAGAGAAGATATTTGTTGTGATGTGGATGAGAATCCGTTGCCCAAAAGACAGGAACGTCAGGAGGTGTAGGAAGACTGCACTGTAATTCCACTGCACTGCATGTACAGTTTTCCCTAAGGAGATTGTCTTATGTTCAGATTTCTACATTTGTTTGTGCTATGCAGTGCTGTCTTTTCCTGTCTGCATCACAATGACACTGTCTGTCAATAAATTATTGTACAAACAGTAAAAGCGTTAACGTGAATCATGTGCCGTCTCTTGCAATCAAACAATCAAAACCAGAAATGCACTTAGTGTTTTGCAAATGACAAGGATGATTCGAGAAATGCTCCACTCATCACTCTCAGGTCACTCCGCTGCACACGTCTGATCACTTCTTTGTCACCCCCGACCTCACCGCTCCAGACAACGCAGATGTCTTACCGCTGGTCACTTTCCGGCGCTACCTACGGTCCCTCCCTCCTGCTTTTCCTCTGCTGTCTTGTCTGCACTCCCCCCCTCTGAGGAGCTCTCTCTTTTGAATACCAACAGTGCCACAGACACTCTGTGTTCCACGCTTACATCCTGCTTGGACAACATATGCCCTCTTACATCTGGACCAGCCCGTGCATCCCTGTCTGCCCCCTGGTTATCGGATGTACCACGTGAGCATCGCACCAGCCTCCGGTCAGCTGAGAGAAAATGGCACAAGTCAAAAGACCATACTGACCTCTCTCTCTCTACTTTCTCCGTTGACGTCACCTCTGCAAAAACTGATTATAACCACTCGAAGATCAGCAACTCTCCTGACTCTCGCACACTCTTAAAAACCTTCTCTGCTCTCCTCTGTCCGCTTTGTCCCACACCTTCATCGGAGTTAACGGCTGATGATTTTGCATCGTTCTTCGTAAAGAAAACTACCGCCATCAACAGCCAATTTTCTACGCCACCATCACCCGCCTTTTCTCCTATGTCTGAAGATGATGTTTCCAAGGTCATTGGTTCCAACCACCCTACCACCTGCCCACTGGATCCCATCCCCACCCATCTCCTCCATGCCATCTCTCCAGCAGTTGTGCCTGGTCTGACCCGCATCATCAACTCTTTGCTGCCCCAAAAGTACCCCCCCCCACTTTAAATAAAGTTTTTTCTAAGTCAATTTGGTACATTTCTCTGATCCGATTTGAAATTCTCAAAACTTCTTGTTCAATCCTTACATCCTTGTGTCACGTGTGCACATCAAACAAGCATTTTCTCATTTCTTTGAAAAAGTTGCAAATGCTTTGGTACATCCATGCAAATGATTATGACAAAATTCTGTGCAGATTCCTACATTATCAATTGCTTATGTCATGTTGATCAAAATGCATTATAATGGGTCTCTGTAGAATAGTATAATCCCCACGACATTTAAGCACTAGTTTTACAATATACAGTAAGTATACTTTAAGTAAACAGTGGCATTTTATTTTACTCAATTTAGTGTTTTGCATTGCTATATTCTTTCCACATAGGACTGCAAGACAACTTCACTGTGTTGCAGACGGCCCCTTTTCACACCTAAACAGTCTTTTGACACTCTCTACAGGGATCTCATCCCTGAACAAGAGAGGGGGCTGATTGGAGATGACCTGCCAAAGTACGTGTTAGTTTTGGACAATGTCAGTTTCCATCGCTCCAACATCATCAGGCAATGGTTTGCGGCCCACAACAGGATGCTGGTGGAGTTCCTCTCACCCTACTCAACCCCATTGAGGAATTTTTCTCAGCATGAAGATTAAAAGTATACGATGGCCAGCCGCATACACAGATGACCCTTCTGGCTGCCATGGATGTAACGTGTGATGACATCACAGCTGATGCCTGCAGAGGCTGGATTAGACACTCTGAAAGATGATTTTCACGCTGTATCGCAAGAGAAGATATTTGTTGTGATGTGGATGAGAATCCGTTGCCCAAAGACAGGAACGTCAGGAGGTGTAGGAAGACTGCACTGTAATTCCACTGCACTGCATGTACAGTTTTCCCTAAGGAGATTGTCTTATGTTCAGATTTCTACATTTGTTTGTGCTATGCAGTGCTGTCTTTTCCTGTCTGCATCACAATGACACTGTCTGTCAATAAATTATTGTACAAACAGTAAAAGCGTTAACGTGAATCATGTGCCGTCTCTTGCAATCAAACAATCAAAACCAGAAATGCACTTACTGTTTTGCAAATGACAAGGATGATTCGAGAAATGCTCCACTCATCACTCTCAGGTCACTCCGCTGCACACGTCTGATCACTTCTTTGTCACCCCCGACCTCACCGCTCCAGACAACGCAGATGTCTTACCGCTGGTCACTTTCCGGCGCTACCTACGGTCCCTCCCTCCTGCTTTTCCTCTGCTGTCTTGTCTGCACTCCCCCCCTCTGAGGAGCTCTCTCTTTTGAATACCAACAGTGCCACAGACACTCTGTGTTCCACGCTTACATCCTGCTTGGACAACATATGCCCTCTTACATCTGGACCAGCCCGTGCATCCCTGTCTGCCCCCTGGTTATCGGATGTACCACGTGAGCATCGCACCAGCCTCCGGTCAGCTGAGAGAAAATGACACAAGTCAAAAGACCATACTGACCTCTCTCTCTCTACTTTCTCCGTTGCCGTCACCTCTGCAAAAACTGATTATAACCACTCGAAGATCAGCAACTCTCCTGACTCTCGCACACTCTTAAAAACCTTCTCTGCTCTCCTCTGTCCGCCTGCTCCCACACCTTCATCGGAGTTAACGGCTGATGATTTTGCATCGTTCTTCGTAAAGAAAACTACCGCCATCAACAGCCAATTTTCTACACCACCATCACCCGCCTTTTCTCCTATGTCTGAAGATGATGTTTCCAAGGTCATTGGTTCCAACCACCCTACCACCTGCCCACTGGATCCCATCCCCACCCATCTCCTCCATGCCATCTCTCCAGCAGTTGTGCCTGGTCTGACCCGCATCATCAACTCTTTGCTCACCATTGGGACATTTCCCACTGCTTTCAAAGAGGCCTGCATCACACCGCTACTGAAGAAACTCACTCTCAACCTTATACTGCTAGAACACTACAGGCCGGTGTAGTGTGTGAAAATGCATATCTTCCGTCAAAATGTAGATGACTGATTTTAACCTCTTATTATTTTCTGTCTTCTTAAAAAATAATTTTTTTACTTACCTCACTATTCTTAGCTTTGTATACTGTGCTAGGCTTTAATGGACTGGATTTAATTAACATATGCATTTTGTTGCCTATATTGTTATAATTGCTTCCAATGTTTCCTCGTCTGTAAGTCGCTTTGGATAAAAACGTCTGCTAAATGACTAAATGTAAATTTTATGAAATGTGTAATGTCATGTGTAATGTGTAATGTGTAGTGTGTTGCCTTGAAATTTTAGCATGTCTACATAATCATGAATAAATGCTTCTTGAGACACACAGTGTTGCTTCTTTGCATGCATCAAATTAATTGTTTCTGGCTATATGCATCCATGCATTAGTTTGAGAGGGGTAGAAATGGGACACTTGGGTGAAACAAAACTGCCCCAAAAGTACCCCCCCCCCCACTTTAAATACAGTTTTTTCTAAGTCAATTTGGTACATTTCTCAGATCCGATTTGAAATTCTCAAAACTTCTTGTTCAATCCTTACATCCTTGTGTCACGTGTGCACATCAAACAAGCATTTTCTCATTTCTTTGAACAAGTTGCAAATGCTTTGGTACATCCATGCAAATGATTATGACAAAATTCTGTGCAGATTCCTACATTATCAATTGCTTATGTCATGTTGATCAAAATGCATTATAATGGGTCTCTGTAGAATAGTATAATCCCCACGACATTTAAGCACTAGTTTTACAATATACAGTAAGTATACTTTAAGTAAACAGTGGCATTTTATTTTACTCAATTTAGTGTTTTGCAATGCTATATTCTTTCCACATAGGACTGCAAGACAACTTCACTGTGTTGCAGACGGCCCCTTTTCACACCTAAACAGTCTTTTGACACTCTCTACAGGGATCTCATCCCTGAACAAGAGAGGGGGCAGATTGGAGATGACCTGCCAAAGTACGTGTTAGTTTGGGACAATGTCAGTTTCCATCGCTCCAACATCATCAGGCAATGGTTTGCGGCCCACAACAGGATGCTGGTGGAGTTCCTCTCACTTTACTCAACCACGTTGAGGAATTTTTCTCAGCATGAAGATTAAAAGTATATGATCGCCAGCCGCATACACAGATGACCCTTCTGGTTGCCATGGATGTAACGTGTGATGACATCACAGCTGATGCCTGCAGAGGCTGGATTAGACACTCTGAAAGATGATTTTCACGCTGTATTGCAAGAGAAGATATTTGTTGTGATGTGGATGAGAATCCATTGCCCAAAGACAGGAACGTCAGGAGGTGTAGGAAGACTGCACTGTAATTCCACTGCACTGCATGTACAGTTTTCCCTAAGGAGATTGTCTTATGTTCAGATTTCTACATTTGTTTGTGCTATGCAGTGCTGTCTTTTCCTGTCTGCATCACAATGACACTGTCTGTCAATAAATTATTGTACAAACAGTAAAAGCGTTAACGTGAATCATGTGCCGTCTCTTGCAATCAAACAATCAAAACCAGAAATGCACTTACTGTTTTGCAAATGACAAGGATGATTCGAGAAATGCTCCACTCATCACTCTTAGGTCACTCCGCTGCACACGTCTGATCACTTCTTTGTCACCCCCGACCTCACCGCTCCAGACAACGCAGATGTCTTACCGCTGGTCACTTTCCGGCGCTACCTACGGTCCCTCCCTCCTGCTTTTCCTCTGCTGTCTTGTCTGCACTCCCCCCCTCTGAGGAGCTCTCTCTTTTGAATACCAACAGTGCCACAGACACTCTGTGTTCCACGCTTACATCCTGCTTGGACAACATATGCCCTCTTACATCTGGACCAGCCCGTGCATCCCTGTCTGCCCCCTGGTTATCGGATGTACCACGTGAGCATCGCACCAGCCTCCGGTCAGCTGAGAGAAAATGACACAAGTCAAAAGACTATACTGACCTCTCTCTCTCTACTTTCTCCGTTGACGTCACCTCTGCAAAAACTGATTATAACCACTCGAAGATCAGCAACTCTCCTGACTCTCGCACACTCTTAAAAACCTTCTCTGCTCTCCTCTGTCCGCCTGCTCCCACACCTTCATCGCCGTTAACGGCTGATGATTTTGCATCGTTCTTCGTAAAGAAAACTACCGCCATCAACAGCCAATTTTCTACACCACCATCACCCGCCTTTTCTCCTATGTCTGAAGAAGATGTTTCCAAGGTCATTGGTTCCAACCACCCTACCACCTGCCCACTGGATCCCATCCCCACTCATCTCCTCCATGCCATCTCTCCAGCAGTTGTGCCTGGTCTGACCCGCATCATCAACTCTTTGCTCACCACTGGGACATTTCCCACTGCTTTCAAAGAGGCCTGCATCACACCGCTACTGAAGAAACTCACTCTCAACCTTATACTGCTAGAACACTACAGGCCGGTGTAGTGTGTGAAAATGCATATTTTCCGTCAAAATGTAGATGACGGATTTTAACCTCTTATTATTTTCTGTCTTCTTAAAAAATTATTTTTTTACTTACCTCACTATTCTTAGCTTTGTATACTGTGCTAGGCTTTAATGGACTGGATTTAATTAACTTATGCATTTTGTTGCCTATATTGTTATAATTGCTTCCAATGTTTCCTCGTCTGTAAGTCGCTTTGGATAAAAACGTCTGCTAAATGACTAAATGTAAATTTTATGAAATGTGTAATGTCATGTGTAATGTGTAATGTGTAGTGTGTGGCCTTGAAATTTTAGCATGTCTACGTAATCATGAATAAATGCTTCTTGAGACACACAGTGTTGCTTCTTTGCATGCATCAAATGAATTGTTTCTGGCTATATGCATCCATGCATTAGTTTGAGAGGGGTGGAAATGGGACACTTGGGTGAAACAAAACTGCCCCAAAAGTACCCCCCCCACTTTAAATACAGTTTTTTCTAAGTCAATTTGGTACATTTCTCAGATCCGATTTGAAATTCTCAAAACTTCTTGTTCAATCCTTACATCCTTGTGTCACGTGTGCACATCAAACAAGCATTTTCTCATTTCTTTGAACAAGTTGCAAATGCTTTGGTACATCCATGCAAATGATTATGACAAAATTCTGTGCAGATTCCTACATTATCAATTGCTTATGTCATGTTGATCAAAATGCATTATAATGGGTCTCTGTAGAATAGTATAATCCCCACGACATTTAAGCACTAGTTTTACAATATACAGTAAGTATACTTTAAGTAAACAGTGGCATTTTATTTTACTCAATTTAGTGTTTTGCATTGCTATATTCTTTCCACATAGGACTGCAAGACAACTTCACTGTGTTGCAGACGGCCTCTTTTCACACCTAAACAGTCTCTACAGGGATCTCATCCCTGAACAGGAGAGGGGGCAGATTGGAGATGACCTGCCAAAGTACGTGTTAGTTTGGGACAATGTCAGTTTCCATCGCTCCAACATCATCAGGCAATGGTTTGCGGCCCACAACAGGATGCTGGTGGAGTTCCTCTCACCCTACTCAACCACGTTGAGGAATTTTTCTCAGCATGAAGATTAAAAGTATATGATCGCCAGCCGCATACACAGATGACCCTTCTGGCTGCCATGGATGTAACGTGTGATGACATCACAGCTGATGCCTGCAGAGGCTGGATTAGACACTCTGAAAGATGATTTTCACGCTGTATCGCAAGAGAAGATATTTGTTGTGATGTGGATGAGAATCCGTTGCCCAAAGACAGGAACGTCAGGAGCTGTAGGAAGACTGCACTGTAATTCCACTGCACTGCATGTACAGTTTTCCCTAAGGAGATTGTCTTATGTTCAGATTTCTACATTTGTTTGTGTTATGCAGTGCTGTCTTTTCCTGTCTGCATCACAATGACACTGTCTGTCAATAAATTATTGTACAAACAGTAAAAGCGTTAACGTGAATCATGTGCCGTCTCTTGCAATCAAACAATCAAAACCAGAAATGCACTTAGTGTTTTGCAAATGACAAGGATGATTCGAGAAATGCTCCACTCATCACTCTCAGGTCACTCCGCTGCACACGTCTGATCACTTCTTTGTCACCCCCGACCTCACCGCTCCAGACAACGCAGATGTCTTACCGCTGGTCACTTTCCGGCGCTACCTACGGTCCCTCCCTCCTGCTTTTCCTCTGCTGTCTTGTCTGCACTCCCCCCCTCTGAGGAGCTCTCTCTTTTGAATACCAACAGTGCCACAGACACTCTGTGTTCCACGCTTACATCCTGCTTGGACAACATATGCCCTCTTACATCTGGACCAGCCCGTGCATCCCTGTCTGCCCCCTGGTTATCGGATGTACCACGTGAGCATCGCACCAGCTTCCGGTCAGCTGAGAGAAAATGACACAAGTCAAAAGACCATACTGACCTCTCTCTCTCTACTTTCTCCATTGACGTCACCTCTGCAAAAACTGATTATAACCACTCGAAGATCAGCAACTCTCCTGACTCTCGCACACTCTTAAAAACCTTCTCTGCTCTCCTCTGTCCGCCTGCTCCCACACCTTCATCGGAGTTAACGGCTGATGATTTTGCATCGTTCTTCGTAAAGAAAACTACCGCCATCAACAGCCAATTTTCTACGCCACCATCACCCGCCTTTTCTCCTATGTCTGTAGATGATGTTTCCAAGGTCATTGGTTCCAACCACACTACCACCTGCCCACTGGATCCCATCCCCACCCATCTCCTCCATGCCATCTCTCCAGCAGTTGTGCCTGGTCTGACCCTTATCATCAACTCTTTGCTCTCCACTGGGACATTTCCCACTGCTTTCAAAGAGGCCTGCATCACACCGCTACTGAAGAAACTCACTCTCAACCTTACACTGCTAGAACACTACAGGCCAGTGTAGTGTGTGAAAATGCATATCTTCCGTCAAAATGTAGATGACTGATTTTAACCTCTTATTATTTTCTGTCTTCTTAAAAAATTATTTTTTTACTTACCTCACTATTTTTAGCTTTGTATACTGTGCTAGGCTTTAATGGACTGGATTTAATTAACTTATGCATTTTGTTGCCTATATTGTTATAACTGCTTCCAATGTTTCCTCGTCTGTAAGTCGCTTTGGATAAAAATGTCTGCTAAATTACTAAATGTAAATTTTATGAAATGTGTAATGTCATGTGTAAAGTGTAATGTGTAGTGTGTGGCCTTGAAATTTTAGCATGTCTACGTAATCATGAATAAATGCTTCTTGAGACACACAGTGTTGCTTCTTTGCATGCATCAAATGAATTGTTTCTGGCTATATGCATCCATGCATTAGTTTGAGAGGGGTGGAAAACTGCCCCAAAAGTACCCCCCCCCCACTTTAAATACAGTTTTTTCTAAGTCAATTTGGTACATTTCTCTGATCCGATTTGAAATTCTCAAAACTTCTTGTTCAATCCTTACATCCTTGTGTCACGTGTGCACATCAAACAAGCATTTTCTCATTTCTTTGAACAAGTTGCAAATGCTTTGGTACATCCATACAAATGATTATGACAAAATTCTGTGCAGATTCCTACATTATCAATTGCTTATGTCATGTTGATCAAAATGCATTATAATGGGTCTCTGTAGAATAGTATAATCCCCACGACATTTAAGCACTAGTTTTACAATATACAGTAAGTATACTTTAAGTAAACAGTGGCATTTTATTTTACTCAATTTAGTGTTTTGCATTGCTATATTCTTTCCACATAGGACTGCAAGTGGTGAACATTAAAACAATGTTCTGCGCGTTCAAAAATTGGAGAGAGGCCAGTTCAGAAAACGTTGAAATTTATTGATCAGAAGTCTCAAACAAACAGCTGTTTCGGTGGATTCTCAGACACACACAGTCTTAACAAAGAACCGACCCCCAGAAAACAGCTTTACAGCTATTTATGTATTTTTCGTCGAGTCTGTTCTCCATGGTAGGGTCCAATCAGATCGTCTCCCCTTTGTCTGGTCTCCAGCCAATCAGCTCACTGCCTTGGTTTTCAAATCAACATCTGTAACAAATTATAGAGGCCCAACATGCTCTGTGCGTAACCTGATCTTAACACAAACACATAGTAATTTCCTATGGAAAAACCCCACACTATCAGCGATTAATTCTCGGTCACACACAACTCACACACTTGGTTATATTTTCAACATATTGGTTATATTTGGTTAACAATAATAAAATCCTAAAGAATATGAAATGTAAAGGCACGTTTAAACCACAATAAGATCCTTCAGTGTACACATTTCTTCCCTAACAACAAAATGCTTCTTGGTACACACACACACAAGCAGAACATCCTACCCCCACTCACTGACCACATTCCGATCTCTGGCAACTTCTAGCAACTGCAGAACTCTCAGCTTCAAGCAGGAAAATACATCTGATTTAAACAACATCAATCATCCATTTTTATATTGATCCATATACGGATCTAAATTCCCACAATCCCTCTCTTGACCATTAAAAATGGTCATAAAACATCACAATCATCATTCTCATCCTCATCTAGGAAATGATCGCCAGACAATAGAGGCATGGTATATTTCGGAGGGGTTAGGTCTGTCCTTTCTATTGATGACAAAATCAGCCGGTTACACAGTGATCTGATACAGGGAATGCAACAGCATCCACATGAGACCAGAATACCTGCAAATACAGCTATTGATAACACAATCGACATTAAAACGGATTTCCATTTGCCTAGTGCCTTGTCTAGCCAATCTCCAATAGGATTATTCACTCCTGAATGTTCCTTCATTTCGATAGACAAAGTTTTCAAACCTTCCAATGCCCTAGTGACTGATCCGTCTGGTGCTGTATTATTAGGAATGTAAGTACAGCAAAGATCACCAAACATAACACATACTCCTCCCTTTTCTGCCAATAACATGTCCAGAGCCATACGGTTCTGTATAGCCATAAGTGAAGTTGGTGCTAGCTG
Source organism: Barbatula barbatula (assembly GCF_947034865.1). NCBI lineage: Eukaryota > Metazoa > Chordata > Actinopteri > Cypriniformes > Nemacheilidae > Barbatula > Barbatula barbatula. Next base: position 14,221,369 of record NC_136785.1, read on the forward strand.
TTCTGCTAAACCATCTACTGCATCCCTTGTCATATTCGCTAACCTCATCACATTATAATGTACATAATTAATCCTATCTACATTCTTGTTTGGGGTGACTGGAAAAAGAGCAGCTATTATGGGTATATTCTCAAAACCTGCTGCCACTTGGTTCGCTAGCTTATATTCATCTGGAACACCTCTGGGAATCCCGATCGCGTCAATGTATGTCGGACTATTTAATGATAAATCTACACTTGAACCTATTGCTCTCTGTTTAATGATATGTCTCCTACGTCTTCTTGTCAATGTTGCTGAATTTATGGTTTCCGTTCTGACTGCTCTGTCACCTATCAGAGTTATTGGGGCTCCCAGTCTTACCAAAGCACACACTCCCTTTGCCTTCTCAGGTATCCTAGTAAACAATCTTCGATCTCCACAATAATAATACAAACCTGCTCTAGCCCACGTACCTATTTCAGTCCCATTATCTACTATGATCTGATCACACCACTCCTTATTTATCTCCCCCAGGTTGCTGGTTGGTGATAGACGTTTAATATCAAAACAGGTATAATTTGCTTTCTTTGGTGTAAATGGACCTGCCCGTGAAAGGTTGGTTATTGGTGGGAATATTGCTGCCAATGTGGTACAATTTTTTGGACTGGCCATCCGTGTCAATGCCAGCATACACTCATAACCCCACGTATCGTTTTGGTACAACGGGGCTGGTTCGATATATAAATGGGGTCTTGCATTAGCACATCCAACACAATCGTCTAAGCTCTGTTCTCTGGCTGTGGTAATTATCCATTCCAGCCACAAATTATTTTCCCCATATCCTGTGGCTCTTTCTATCATATCTTCTGGTTTTAACATGGTGTAATCTATTTCTACCACTCCATTCTTTTGTCCTACCGATAATGGCTCAGCTACTGTCCCATTTCTTTCCTCCTCAGGTGAACTGTCCACAACAAATTTTATTACTGCTTTTTTATCTGTTCCTGGGCTGTGCACCCCCATTATAAGGAAAAACTCCCCTGTATAATTGGCTGATCCCGTTCTAGTGGATATTGAAAGGGTGAGTGGATTTTGACTTGCACTATAATCTCTTTGCATTTTAAAATCAAATTTTGCCGAGGTACGGGTCCAAAGGCTAGGTTCTTTCGGAGTCCAAGCACCGGTATATGCTATCACGTTGTTCCATGACGGACACCATTCACCCCTATGGGTTCGCCTAGACTGGTATGCCTTACAAACACTGTCCGTATTCCAGTCCATACATACATATACCTCGTACCCCCTCCATGAGCTATTTTTTCCCCCACAATTTATGACAGCGCATAGGTCGAAAGTAAATGAGGTGGCCTTACCCCAAACATAGTTAATTACGAGTTGTTCACATGGTAACCTCGTATCGGCTATGGCTCTTTTGTAACTCGGTTTCGATATGGTGTTGTTGCTTTCCTGACCCTCAGTTATGCTAAACATTATTCCTACTATAACCCCTGAAATTATTAATAGGATCCCTGACAGCTTACAGTTTTCCCACAGCTTCATCTCGTTACCCTCTCTTGGACTTTAAAGGAACAATAAACACACTCTTGGAAATGTAAATGGTTAAACACACAGTACACTTAATGGGAATATGAAATTCAGAAAAAATATATGGTTAAAATCCCACAAAATAGAAATGTAAGGAATAAATGGTTATACGTTAATGAATATGACAATATAAAATCACAATAGCAATATAAAAATATAGAAAATATGGAAAATACTGAATATGAAATATGAAAACTGTGAATATAAGAATATGAAAAATGGTAAATATGGAAAATATGGAAAATGTGAATATTAAAATTGAAGGATCACAATAACAACAATATATATTGATTATAAAGAATTAGAAAGAAAATTAATATATAAAGATTATGATAAAGGTAAATACGAAAATGTTGATAACCCTTGATTATAATGAGTATATAGTCTACACACCAGTTTCTTATTTGTTTTAAGCTCTGGGTGAAATCATCATAAGTTGGATAGTCCGTGCACCTTGCTTTTGTGACTAAATGGAAGATAGTTCTACTGTCTTCCTCATGAGTCATTGCACAATCACCTGTTCTTTTATTTTGTCGTCTCACGTTCTCCACTCCGTACCTGTTTTTAAATGTCACTGCTTGAAAAAATGTCACCTTTTTTGCACTGGATTTAAATTTTTAATGCCCCTGTTGTTGATGCTTGTATGTCACTTTCTGCTCCACTTTCTGCTCCAGAGATACCCTCCTGTATGTCACTTTCTGCAGAGATACCCTCCCCCTCATGGACCTGAGCCCTCAGGTCCACAGCAGTCTCCGACAGTGACCTGTTTGGTGGATCACAGTTAACACAAGAAGACAAGTGATACCAGGTGTCACCCTTGCCAGATAGACGGACACAATGTGATGTCCTCGCCGTCACTTTCAGAGGCTCCGTCCAGCGTGGCTCATTCCACTTCCTTCGAAACTTCTTCAGGCGAACCCACTGCGAACCGGGCTCGACAGGTTCTCCAGCAATGTCAGAGGGAGTCTGCTGAGAGAAATGTTGAATCATAAAAGTCAGTTTGTCAAAGTATACACAATGTGAAAGTGGTACACAGGTGTCCGGCTTCAGCGGCGTCGACGGTCCTGGAAAAGATCTACCTGTAAGCAATTCAAAAGGTGTAAAGCCAGTGACTCTGTTAACAGAGGAACGTACAGACATTAGAGCCAACGGAAGAGCTGATAGCCATGATAATTTGGTCTGTGCACAGATTTTAGCCAATTTAAGTTTCAGTGTTAGGTTCATCCGTTCGACCTTACCTTGCGATTCGGGATGATAGACGGCCCCAAACGCATGCGTTAGACCCAGCGATTTCTCAACGATTTTTAAATGCTCATTTTTGAAGTGTGAGCCGTTATCTGACCGGATATGCCGGGGGAAACCGTAATGCGGAATGTACAAATTAATGAGACACTTAATGACTGCAGTGCTGTCTTCTTTCCCACAAGGAAAAGCCTCAGGCCAACCTGTGAATTGGTCAACTATCACCAACAAATACCGTTTCCCTTGCACCCTCTCTACCATGTCTGTAAAGTCAATCACGATTTCCTCTCCTGGGCCTCGCAATGGCAAAAATGTGCCCTTTAACTGTTTTAAAGTTGGTTTGATGCTATGTTTTTGACAAATGTCGCATGAAAGTACAAAGTTAGACACCATAGCCGTCAAAAAAGGATGCCACCAATATTGCAATGTTTTCATCATCTGTTTTGAACTCACGTGCGACATAGTGTGTGCTTGGTTCATGATAGAGCGTGACAGGCTCATGGGCAATGCTGGTCTGCCATCTGGGGCCTGCCACAGACCATCTGGTGCACACAGGGCCCCATACTCTGTCCACGTTGACAGTTCTTCTGGTGTGCATTTGCCATGTTCGGCCACAAGTGTTTCTCTGCTGAAAGATGGTAACAGTGTCACATATGAACAGTCAGTCTGTACCATCATGGTCACCTGATAGCCTGCAGCTGTTTTGGCAGCCAAGTCAGCAGCCTCATTTCCCCGTGCTACAGCACTGTCTGTTTTACAGTGGCCCTGACATTTCATGACAGCAACAGCTGCTGGAATTTTCAATGCGTCCAACAGTGCACGTGCCTCCGCATCATGTGCTATAGGCTTACCAGACGTAGTGACGAACCCACTCCTTTGCCAAACTGCGAGTTCGACATGGACAGCACCCACGACATAAGCTGAGTCACTATAAATGTTGACTTTGCCAGACCCTGCAAGTTTAAGTGCTTGTGTGACCGCAATTAGTTCTGCTCTCTGTGCCGACTGTTTGCCTTCTATTTTCTCTGCTTCCCTAGTAGTGTAACCTAAGTCTGTTTGCTGCACAACAGAATAAGCTGAGACCAAAGAGCCATCATGAGCTCTAAAACAGCACCCGTCCGTGAAAAGTGTAATCACGTCCGAGGCTTCAGGGATAGGGGTTGCAGTTAAGTCCTGGCGAACACGAGATGCCAGGTCAGTGATTGGTGCACAGTCATGTGGTTCCCCTTTGGTGAACAAATCTGCCATGTTAATGCCGTCGTGTTTATATGTTATGTTTGGCGCCGTTAGGCATTTGGACAGTTTTCTCTGCCTCAACGGTGAAAATGTAAATGATGCAGAATTGACAAACGACATGACAGAGTGCGTGGTCAGGACCGTTAACTGATGACCCATCACAATGTGTGATGTCTTTTCAATGATCTTTGCTAATCCTGCAGTAAACCTGGCACAAACCGGCTGGCGTTGTTCAATGGTGTCCATTAGGACACTGACATACATGAGCACACGTCTAGCACTAGACTGCTTCTGAAAAAGTACTCCATGTGCGCTATTCCCTGTTTCAGAAACGTCTAGGAAAAATGCCTTGCTGTAATCAGGGCTATGCAGATATGCTGCATGTGACAGCTCCCCTTTCAATTTAATGAACGCGGTTTCTGCTTCAGGGGTCCATGTTAACTTCGCCTGCACATTTCTCATGCCTTGTTCCTTGACCATGTCTCGTAATGGCTTGGTGACCGCTACATACATAGGGATATAATTTCTGCTGAAACCTGTCAATCCCAGAAAGGAAAGCATGTCCTTCACATTGTGTGGCTTTGGGTGTGACAAAATGCCATCACGTTGGCGATCAGACAATGTTGTGCCTTGGCCTGTGATTAAACGGCCCATGAAAGTAACAGATGGCCTGCTGACCTGCAGTTTTTCTTTACTAACCTTGAACCCAGATGCATACAGCTGTCTCAGAATGTCGCTTTTAAGCAATCTTCGTTGGTTGTGGCTGCTAGCAAAAGATCATCAACATACATTATTAGAACGCAATCTACAGGCAACACACAATTTATCAGCTGATTTTTTAGGACCTGATTGAATATCCCTGGCGATAAAATAAAGCCCTGTGGAAGTCATTTATAAGAATATTGACATTTTCGGTAAGTGAAAGTCAGGCACGATTTACATTCTTCCGAGATTGGTATACAGAAAAAAGCTTTGGCCAAATCAATGCATGTGAACCATTGGTGAGCTGGGGTCAAATTTGAGATGGCAGTATATGGGTTTGGTACGGCCATTGTTGGTGTTGTCACCAGGCTGTTTACCCGACGTAGATCATGGACTAATCTATATTTGTTTGTGCCTGGTTTTTTTACAGGAAAAATCGGGGTGTTCCATGGCGATCGCCATGGAATAATGACACCTTTCTCCACTAAACCTTGAACAGTGGGCGCAATGCCTTCCTCTGCCTCCCTTTTGTTAGGATATTGTGGGACTCAAACTGGTTCTGTCGATTTTAACTGAAATTTGACTGGCTCAATGTTACAGAGGCCAACGTCCGTTGGACCTTGTGACCAGAGTTCGTCCGGCTGGCCGTTAATTAACTGCTCAGCTCCGGGACCGTCTGTCAGTTCGCGACCATGGCTTCTTGTAATTTCGAGGTGAGTCAATTGGCCCCTATCGGCCGTTTTTTGTGGTACCCAATATGAATCTGTCATACGCGAATACAAAACCCCTACAATGCCAGAGGGCTCCCAATCGGTCACCAAGCGCAACCTTTTTGTCATAGCTCCTAACTCTCGAGCTTCATGGCCTGGATGCAGTGCCATAGAAATGTGAGGTTCAGCTGTGTCTGCCATTTCATACCATATCTGTTGTTCTGGTGTCAGTGTAACTGGAACTACTACACCCTCTTGTCCTACATATAGACCCTCCCCTGTGAGTATCCACATTTGGCCCTCAATTTCATGGAACATTTCCTGGTATGTGACACTGTCATTCCGGTCATAAAATAGTGTACAATGCAGGGGGTCGATGGGAGGCAAATAGACAGCTAAGTCTTTGATCCAGGGCCACTGACTCTTATACAGTGCTCTGGCTCCTGATTGTGAATTATCTAGTTCCACCCAATATATGTCTGCCATCTCTTGCAAGGGTCCTCCCAGCAAAACCTGCTGGTGGCCCTCTCTACTGTGTGCCTGTGAACAGTCGACTTTAGTGCCGTCCGGGAACGTGACTGTGACACCTTCTGGTGAGCATAAAATATTTGCACCAAATTTAATCAACAGATCTCTGCCCAATAGGGGAACAGGTGCTTTTGTGGAATATAGAAATGAGTGTGACAGGGACTGATTTGCCACTTTCGTGGTAAGAGGAACAGTAAGATACCAGTGTTCGAGCCCTCCAGAGAATCCCATAACTCCAACAGTCTTATCACTTAGATCTTTGTCAGTGATTGTGCCCCTCGTTACTGTGGAGTATGTTGCTCCGGTATCTACCAAAGCTGTTAGTGGCCTGTTGTTGACCACTAAAATCATGTAAGGCTCAGCCAAACCTCGCATGATGGTTCTCTGTTGGCCCCTTCAACAATCCGCATCTACCCCCTGGCCCCAAGTCGGGTTCAAGGGCGCCTGAATCGAGTGGGGAGGTGGGCATTGTTGCTCCGGGTATTTTGGAGTTTGTGGTCCTCTGCCACGACCACTGGGCCCACCTCTATGAGGATCCCATCCCCCCGCAGGTGGTCCCATATACTGGCTGTCCCCTGTCATGGGACAATGTCTCCTCCAATGATCAGTCCCCCCACACTGATGACATGCATCCCTGTAGCGCACCCCTCACCCACTCGGCTTCCCCCTAGCCCATCCGCTATTGCCCCGTGGCCTATACCCTCCCCATCGTTTTATTAATTGGAAATTAGGGACATGTCCTCCCTGAGCATAGCCAAAAGTGTCAGGTGTGACTATGGGAAAAGGTGGGGTCTTCACCCCGGGCTGCCCGTCAAAGCCGCTGCTCACAGGACGTTGTGACATTTGTTTTGATTTTTTGGTATCTGACTTAGCCATTTCTAATTGTAGTTTTAACAATTGTTGCTTAGTCTTTTCTAATTCCTCCTGTTCTTTATCCTGCTTATCGACTGATCTGTCAATATGGAACACTAGATGTCTTTCCCACATTTCGTTGCTGGCAACTGGAGTGTCAGGATTACATTCCATTGCCTGCTTGACACCATTGGGGGCCCCTGTCATTACGGCAGTTCTAAATATATTACGCGTAATTGGATTATTTAGACTATTTTCTTCTACCATCTGCTCCCATTCAGCTGCGCATCTAAAATAGTAACTCGCTCCAGTCTCACCAGGCTTAATGCGGAACTTAATGTTTTGGTATACGGTTGGGGGTGTTGGAAATTTTTCTCTAAGGGCCCTGGCGATCGCTGTACTGACAGTGGTATACTGTGCGTCATTGGGTTCGTCTTCAATGTTTGCATCCTTCTCAAACTCTGCCATCTGCGAAACAGTAAAAACTTGGCCTAAAAGGCATCTTATGTCTCCTACCGCCAAGGTGGTGCCGTGGCACAATGCCATCAACTTTATAAGCCATCTGCCTCCACCAGATGTAATGGGGGGTAATTTTGCCAGCACAGCTGTCATGTCACTATGGCTCCAGGGCTGGTACTTTGGTACCCCTCGGTTGCCCTGTAACAGAGGCATGTTAGTTGCCCCTCCTGACATTAGTTGGGCGTTTGGCACTTTAACATTCCTTTCATCATACTCACTACCTGGGCGACACATACTGTCCCATTGTCTCTCTAGAGGGGGAGTGAATTGACAGGCTGGAGTGGATTGACAGGCTCTGGTACGACTCCTAGTACCCTGTGACACTGGGGTAGACATCATAGTCCCTTTAATAACTACGTCCCTACATACCTGCAGTGGCCCTCCATCCTCACTGTTATTACATGCTTCCTGTCCCTTCATGTCTCTGCCTTCCTCCTCATTGTGCACTACTTGTGCTCTTTGGTTTGTTATGCTATCCGTTCTTTGTAAGGTTTCCTGTCTATTTACCATTAGTTCTAATTGTGCTGTCAACACGTTGATTTGATCCTTTAAAACATCTAGATCTGGCATGTCTACCTCCACCATCGAATCTTTCACATTCACTTGCACTTGCTGTGAAGCTGGTATGTAGGGCGGGGGCAACAGCTTATTCAAATCAGGATATAAGGGGGCGATCTCAGTATGACGCGAGATACTGGCTCCTGCACTTCCTGACTCTCTCACCATTTCTTTCTCTGACTCCTCCGATTGCACATGTCCTGTGCCCCCCCTAGGGGAACTCAAAGCAATTGCAGTCAGAGCAATGCGTGTCCAAAGGCGTAATTCTTCTCTCAATCTCTCTTCCTCCTTTTTATGCTTAGTTTTATCTAACCACTTCACATCTTTTCCTCCTTCTACATGTTTGTTTAAACTTGCATGCGCTTTTTCCTCCATTTTCCTGATTTTTGGAGTGATCTTAATCAACACTTTCTCAGATTCCTTCCACACATTATCCATACAAATTTGATTCCATTTGTCTTGCCAAATCTTTCTATCCCTTTTATAATGTTTCGGTTCTGATTGAGCCTTTAACATATCAACAATTTTTTCCCACTGCATAATTACAGGGGAATTCCCATAAATCACACATTTCTTCTCAAATTCAGACATTTTACACAACAATGGTACAGTATACAATACACAATATGCACAATTTAATCGGCTTTTAGTGTACCTCTATAAATATGGCTCGTGACGCGGCCTTTCACCGGTCTTGTTAACGTAAATACACCGTGACGGGCCTTTCAACGCGTCTTGTTCATGTAAATAAAACTCGTGACGCGGCCTTTCACCGGTCTTGTTAACGTAAATAAAAGTCGTGACGGGCCTTTCAACGCGTCTTGTTAACATAAATAAACCTCGTGACGGGCCTTTCACCGCGTCTTGTTAACGTAAATAAACCTCGTGACGGGCCTTTCACCGCGTCTTGTTAACGTAAATAAAATCGTGACACGGCCTTTTATTCTGATCAACAAATATCAATGATCTTTAATTTCTACTCAAATGGTACGGATATACTTCAAATTCAACACATAAATTTGGAATATCCAATCTGCAGAAGTTCGTTTAAACAGGTCTCTGCTTACCTTATTTAATTCTGTCGACAGCGTGTTGAAGTCAAAAGTTGTCTCGTCCCAATTTTCGGACACTCTCCGAGTTTTACAATTCTCTTTTGGTGGCTCTGTGTCCAATCACGTCGGGGTCACCATCTGGTGAACATTAAAACAATGTTCTGCGCGTTCAAAAATTGGAGAGAGGCCAGTTCAGAAAACGTTGAAATTTATTGATCAGAAGTCTCAAACAAACAGCTGTTTCTGTGGATTCTCAGACACACACAGTCTTAACAAAGAACCGACCCCCAGAAAACAGCTTTACAGCTATTTATGTATTTTTCGTCGAGTCTGTTCTCCATGGTAGGGTCCAATCAGATCGTCTCCCCTTTGTCTGGTCTCCAGCCAATCAGCTCACTGCCTTGGTTTTCAAATCACCATCTGTAACAAATTATAGGGGGCCCAACATGCTCTGTGCGTAACCTGATCTTAACACAAACACATAGTAATTTCCTATGGAAAAACCCCACACTATCAGCGATTAATTCTCGGTCACACACAACTCACACACTTGGTTATATTTTCAACATATTGGTTATATTTGGTTAACAATAATAAAATCCTAAAGAATATTAAATGTAAAGGCACGTTTAAACCACAATAAGATCCTTCAGTGTACACATTTCTTCCCTAACAACAAAATGCTTCTTGGTACACACACACCCAAGCAGAACATCCTACCCCCACTCACTGACCACATTCCGATCTCTGGCAACTTCTAGCAACTGCAGAACTCTCAGCTTCAAGCAGGAAAATACATCTGATTTAAACAACATCAATCATCCATTTTTATATTGATCCATATACGGATCTAAATTCCCACACAAGACAACTTCACTGTGTTGCAGACGGCCCCTTTTCACACCTAAACAGTCATTTGACACTCTCTACAGGGATCTCATCCCTGAAAAAGAGAGGGGGCAGATTGGAGATGACCTGCCAAAGTACGTGTTAGTTTGGGACAATGTCAGTTTCCATCGCTCCAACATCATCAGGCAATGGTTTGCGGCCCACAACAGGATGCTGGTGGAGTTCCTCTCACCCTACTCAACCCCGTTGAGGAATTTTTCTCAGCATGAAGATTAAAAGTATATGATGGCCAGCCGCATACACAGATGACCCTTCTGGCTGCCATGGATGTAACGTGTGATGACATCACAGCTGATGGCTGCAGAGGCTGGATTAGACACTCTGAAAGATGATTTTCAGGCTCTATCGCAAGAGAAGATATTTGTTGTGATGTGGATGAGAATCCGTTGCCCAAAAGACAGGAACGTCAGGAGGTGTAGGAAGACTGCACTGTAATTCCACTGCACTGCATGTACAGTTTTCCCTAAGGAGATTGTCTTATGTTCAGATTTCTACATTTGTTTGTGCTATGCAGTGCTGTCTTTTCCTGTCTGCATCACAATGACACTGTCTGTCAATAAATTATTGTACAAACAGTAAAAGCGTTAACGTGAATCATGTGCCGTCTCTTGCAATCAAACAATCAAAACCAGAAATGCACTTACTGTTTTGCAAATGACAAGGATGATTCGAGAAATGCTCCACTCATCACTCTCAGGTCACTCCGCTGCACACGTCTGATCACTTCTTTGTCACCCCGGACCTCACCGCTCCAGACAACGCAGATGTCTTACCGCTGGTCACTTTCCGGCGCTACCTACGGTCCCTCCCTCCTGCTTTTCCTCTGCTGTCTTGTCTGCACTCCCCCCCTCTGAGGAGCTCTCTCTTTTGAATACCAACAGTGCCACAGACACTCTGTGTTCCACGCTTACATCCTGCTTGGACAACATATGCCCTCTTACATCTGGACCAGCCCGTGCATCCCTGTCTGCCCCCTGGTTATCGGATGTACCACGTGAGCATCGCACCAGCCTCCGGTCAGCTGAGAGGAAATGACACAAGTCAAAAGACCATACTGACCTCTCTCTCTCTACTTTCTCTGTTGACGTCACCTCTGCAAAAACTGATTATAACCACTCGAAGATCAGCAACTCTCCTGACTCTCGCACACTCTTAAAAACCTTCTCTGCTCTGCTCTGTCCGCCTGCTCCCACACCTTCATCGCAGTTAACGGCTGATGATTTTGCATCGTTCTTCGTAAAGAAAACTACCGCCATAAACAGCCAATTTTCTACACCACCATCACCCGCCTTTTCTCCTATGTCTGAAGATGATGTTTCCGAGGTCATTGGTTCCAACCACCCTACCACCTGCCCACTGGATCCCATCCCCACTCATCTCCTCCATGCCATCTCTCCAGCAGTTGTGCCTGGTCTGACCCGCATCATCAACTCTTTGCTCACCACTGGGACATTTCCCACTGCTTTCAAAGAGGCCTGCATCACACCGCTACTGAAGAAACTCACTCTCAACCTTATACTGCTAGAACACTACAGGCCGGTGTAGTGTGTGAAAATGCATATCTTCCGTCAAAATGTAGATGACTGATTTTAACCTCTTATTATTTTCTGTCTTCTTAAAAAAATATTTTTTTACTTACCTCACTATTCTTAGCTTTGTATACTGTGCTAGGCTTTAATGGACTGGATTTAATTAACTTATGCATTTTGTTGCCTATATTGTTATAATTGCTTCCAATGTTTCCTCGTCTGTAAGTCGCTTTGGATAAAAACGTCTGCTAAATGACTAAATGTAAATTTTATGAAATGTGTAATGTCATGTGTAATGTGTAGTGTGTGGCCTTGAAATTTTAGCATGTCTACGTAATCATGAATAAATGCTTCTTGAGACACTCAGTGTTGCTTCTTTGCATGCATCAAATGAATTGTTTCTGGCTATATGCATCCATGCATTAGTTTGAGAGGGGTGGAAATGGGACACTTGGGTGAAACAAAACTGCCCCAAAAGTACCCCCCCCCCCACTTTAAATACAGTTTTTTCTAAGTCAATTTGGTACATTTCTCTGATCCGATTTGAAATTCTCAAAACTTCTTGTTCAATCCTTACATCCTTGTGTCACGTGTGCACATCAAACAAGCATTTTCTCATTTCTTTGAACAAGTTGCAAATGCTTTGGTACATCCATGCAAATGATTATGACAAAATTCTGTGCAGATTCCTACATTATCAATTGCTTATGTCATGTTGATCAAAATACATTATAATGGGTCTCTGTAGAATAGTATAATCCCCACGACATTTAAGCACTAGTTTTACAATATACAGTAAGTATACTATAAGTAAACAGTGGCATTTTATTTTACTCAATTTAGTGTTTTGCATTGCTATATTCTTTCCACATAGGACTGCAAGACAACTTCACTGTGTTGCAGACGGCCCCTTTTCACACCTAAACAGTCTTTTGACACTCTCTACAGGGATCTCATCCCTGAACAAGAGAGGGGGCAGATTGGAGATGACCTGCCAAAGTACGTGTTAGTTTGGGACAATGTCAGTTTCCATCGCTCCAACATCATCAGGCAATGGTTTGCGGCCCACAACAGGATGCTGGTGGAGTTCCTCTCACCCTACTCAACCCCGTTGAGGAATTTTTCTCAGCATGAAGATTAAAAGTATATGATGGCCAGCCGCATACACAGATGACCCTTCTGGCTGCCATGGATGTAACGTGTGATGACATCACAGCTGATGGCTGCAGAGGCTGGATTAGACACTCTGAAAGATGATTTTCAGGCTCTATCGCAAGAGAAGATATTTGTTGTGATGTGGATGAGAATCCGTTGCCCAAAAGACAGGAACGTCAGGAGGTGTAGGAAGACTGCACTGTAATTCCACTGCACTGCATGTACAGTTTTCCCTAAGGAGATTGTCTTATGTTCAGATTTCTACATTTGTTTGTGCTATGCAGTGCTGTCTTTTCCTGTCTGCATCACAATGACACTGTCTGTCAATAAATTATTGTACAAACAGTAAAAGCGTTAACGTGAATCATGTGCCGTCTCTTGCAATCAAACAATCAAAACCAGAAATGCACTTACTGTTTTGCAAATGACAAGGATGATTCGAGAAATGCTCCACTCATCACTCTCAGGTCACTCCGCTGCACACGTCTGATCACTTCTTTGTCACCCCCGACCTCACCGCTCCAGACAACGCAGATGTCTTACCGCTGGTCACTTTCCGGCGCTACCTACGGTCCCTCCCTCCTGCTTTTCCTCTGCTGTCTTGTCTGCACTCCCCCCCTCTGAGGAGCTCTCTCTTTTGAATACCAACAGTGCCACAGACACTCTGTGTTCCACGCTTACATCCTGCTTGGACAACATATGCCCTCTTACATCTGGACCAGCCCGTGCATCCCTGTCTGCCCCCTGGTTATCGGATGTACCACGTGAGCATCGCACCAGCCTCCGGTCAGCTGAGAGGAAATGACACAAGTCAAAAGACCATACTGACCTCTCTCTCTCTACTTTCTCTGTTGACGTCACCTCTGCAAAAACTGATTATAACCACTCGAAGATCAGCAACTCTCCTGACTCTCGCACACTCTTAAAAACCTTCTCTGCTCTCCTCTGTCCGCCTGCTCCCACACCTTCATCGCAGTTAACGGCTGATGATTTTGCATCGTTCTTCGTAAAGAAAACTACAGCCATAAACAGCCAATTTTCTACACCACCATCACCCGCCTTTTCTCCTATGTCTGAAGATGATGTTTCCGAGGTCATTGGTTCCAACCACCCTACCACCTGCCCACTGGATCCCATCCCCACTCATCTCCTCCATGCCATCTCTCCAGCAGTTGTGCCTGGTCTGACCCGCATCATCAACTCTTTGCTCACCACTGGGACATTTCCCACTGCTTTCAAAGAGGCCTGCATCACACCGCTACTGAAGAAACTCACTCTCAACCTTATACTGCTAGAACACTACAGGCCGGTGTAGTGTGTGAAAATGCATATCTTCCGTCAAAATGTAGATGACTGATTTTAACCTCTTATTATTTTCTGTCTTCTTAAAAAAATATTTTTTTACTTACCTCACTATTCTTAGCTTTGTTTACTGTGCTAGGCTTTAATGGACTGGATTTAATTAACTTATGCATTTTGTTGCCTATATTGTTATAATTGCTTCCAATGTTTCCTCGTCTGTAAGTCGCTTTGGATAAAAACGTCTGCTAAATGACTAAATGTAAATTTTATGAAATGTGTAATGTCATGTGTAATGTGTAGTGTGTGGCCTTGAAATTTTAGCATGTCTACGTAATCATGAATAAATGCTTCTTGAGACACTCAGTGTTGCTTCTTTGCATGCATCAAATGAATTGTTTCTGGCTATATGCATCCATGCATTAGTTTGAGAGGGGTGGAAATGGGACACTTGGGTGAAACAAAACTGCCCCAAAAGTACCCCCCCCCCACTTTAAATACAGTTTTTTCTAAGTCAATTTGGTACATTTCTCTGATCCGATTTGAAATTCTCAAAACTTCTTGTTCAATCCTTACATCCTTGTGTCACGTGTGCACATCAAACAAGCATTTTCTCATTTCTTTGAACAAGTTGCAAATGCTTTGGTACATCCATGCAAATGATTATGACAAAATTCTGTGCAGATTCCTACATTATCAATTGCTTATGTCATGTTGATCAAAATACATTATAATGGGTCTTTGTAGAATAGTATAATCCCCACGACATTTAAGCACTAGTTTTACAATATACAGTAAGTATACTATAAGTAAACAGTGGCATTTTATTTTACTCAATTTAGTGTTTTGCATTGCTATATTCTTTCCACATAGGACTGCAAGACAACTTCACTGTGTTGCAGACGGCCCCTTTTCACACCTAAACAGTCTTTTGACACTCTCTACAGGGATCTCATCCCTGAACAAGAGAGGGGGCAGATTGGAGATGACCTGCCAAAGTACGTGTTAGTTTGGGACAATGTCAGTTTCCATCGCTCCAACATCATCAGGCAATGGTTTGCGGCCCACAACAGGATGCTGGTGGAGTTCCTCTCACCCTACTCAACCCCGTTGAGGAATTTTTCTCAGCATGAAGATTAAAAGTATATGATGGCCAGCCGCATACACAGATGACCCTTCTGGCTGCCATGGATGTAACGTGTGATGACATCACAGCTGATGCCTGCAGAGGCTGGATTAGACACTCTGAAAGATGATTTTCACGCTGTATCGCAAGAGAAGATATTTGTTGTGATGTGGATGAGAATCCGTTGCCCAAAAGACAGGAACGTCAGGAGGTGTAGGAAGACTGCACTGTAATTCCACTGCACTGCATGTACAGTTTTCCCTAAGGAGATTGTCTTATGTTCAGATTTCTACATTTGTTTGTGCTATGCAGTGCTGTCTTTTCCTGTCTGCATCACAATGACACTGTCTGTCAATAAATTATTGACCCGCATCATCAACTCTTTGCTCACCACTGGGACATTTCCCACTGCTTTCAAAGAGGCCTGCATCACACCGCTACTGAAGAAACTCACTCTCAACCTTACACTGCTAGAACACTACAGGCCGGTGTAGTGTGTGAAAATGCATATCTTCCGTCAAAATGTAGATGACGGATTTTAACCTCTTATTATTTTCTGTCTTCTTAAAAAAAATTTTTTTTTCTTACCTCACTATTCTTAGCTTTGTATACTGTGCTAGGCTTTAATGGACTGGATTGAATTAACTTATGCATTTTGTTGCCTATATTGTTATAATTGCTTCCAATGTTTCCTCGTCTGTAAGTCGCTTTGGATAAAAACGTCTGCTAAATGACTAAATGTAAATTTTATGAAATGTGTAATGTCATGTGTAATGTGTAATGTGTAGTGTGTGGCCTTGAAATTTTAGCATGTCTACGTAATCATGAACAAATGCTTCTTGAGACACACAGTGTTGCTTCTTTGCATGCATCAAATGAATTGTTTCTGGCTATATGCATCCATGCATTAGTTTGAGAGGGGTGGAAATGGGACACTTGGGTGAAACAAAACTGCCCCAAAAGTACCCCCCCCCCACTTTAAATACAGTTTTTTCTAAGTCAATTTGGTACATTTCTCTGATCCGATTTGAAATTCTCAAAACTTCTTGTTCAATCCTTACATCCTTGTGTCACGTGTGCACATCAAACAAGCATTTTCTCATTTCTTTGAACAAGTTGCAAATGCTTTGGTACATCCATGCAAATGATTATGACAAAATTCTGTGCAGATTCCTACATTATCAATTGCTTATGTCATGTTGATCAAAATGCATTGTAATGGGTCTCTGTAGAATAGTATAACCCCCACGACATTTAAGCACTAGTTTTACAATATACAGTAAGTATACTTTAAGTAAACGGTGGCATTTTATTTTACTCAATTTAGTGTTTTGCATTGCTATATTCTTTCCACATAGGACTGCAAGACAACTTCACTGTGTTGCAGACGGCCCCTTTTCACACCTAAACAGTCTTTTGACACTCTTTACAGGGATCTCATCCCTGAACAAGAGAGGGGGCAGATTGGAGATGACCTGCCAAAGTACGTGTTAGTTTGGGACAATGTCAGTTTCCATCGCTCCAACATCATCAGGCAATGGTTTGCGGCCCACAACAGGATGCTGGTGGAGTTCCTCTCACCCTACTCAACCACGTTGAGGAATTTTTCTCAGCATGAAGATTAAAAGTATATGATGGCCAGCCGCATACACAGATGACCCTTCTGACTGCCATGGATGTAACGTGTGATGACATCAGAGCTGATGCCTGCAGAGGCTGGATTAGACACTCTGAAAGATGATTTTCACCCTGTATCGCAAGAGAAGATATTTGTTGTGATGTGGATGAGAATCCGTTGCCCAAAAGACAGGAACGTCAGGAGGTGTAGGAAGACTGCACTGTAATTCCACTGCACTGCATGTACAGTTTTCCCTAAGGAGATTGTCTTATGTTCAGATTTCTACATTTGTTTGTGCTATGCAGTGCTGTCTTTTCCTGTCTGCATCACAATGACACTGTCTGTCAATAAATTATTGTACAAACAGTAAAAG
Organism: Barbatula barbatula; assembly: GCF_947034865.1. Lineage (NCBI taxonomy): Eukaryota > Metazoa > Chordata > Actinopteri > Cypriniformes > Nemacheilidae > Barbatula > Barbatula barbatula. The sequence continues at coordinate 14,238,361 of NC_136785.1, forward strand.
CGTTAACGTGAATCATGTGCCGTCTCTTGCAATCAAACAATCAAAACCAGAAATGCACTTAGTGTTTTGCAAATGACAAGGATGATTCGAGAAATGCTCCACTCATCACTCTCAGGTCACTCCGCTGCACACGTCTGATCACTTCTTTGTCACCCCCGACCTCACCGCTCCAGACAACGCAGATGTCTTACCGCTGGTCACTTTCCGGCGCTACCTACGGTCCCTCCCTCCTGCTTTTCCTCTGCTGTCTTGTCTGCACTCCCCTCCTCTGAGGAGCTCTCTCTTTTGAATACCAACAGTGCCACAGACACTCTGTGTTCCACGCTTACATCCTGCTTGGACAACATATGCCCTCTTACATCTGGACCAGCCCGTGCATCCCTGTCTGCCCCCTGGTTATCGGATGTACCACGTGAGCATCGCACCAGCCTCCGGTCAGCTGAGAGAAAATGACACAAGTCAAAAGACCATACTGACCTCTCTCTCTCTACTTTCTCCGTTGACGTCACCTCTGCAAAAACTGATTATAACCACTCGAAGATCAGCAACTCTCCTGACTCTCGCACACTCTTAAAAACCTTCTCTGCTCTTCTCTGTCCGCCTGCTCCCACACCTTCATCGGAGTTAACGGCTGATGATTTTGCATCGTTCTTCGTAAAGAAAACTACCGCCATCAACAGCCAATTTTCTACACCACCATCACCCGCCTTTTCTCCTATGTCTGAAGATGATGTTTCCAAGGTCATTGGTTCCAACCACCCTACCACCTGCCCACTGGATCCCATCCCCACCCATCTCCTCCATGCCATCTCTCCAGCAGTTGTGCCTGGTCTGACCCGCATCATCAACTCTTTGCTCACCACTGGGACATTTCCCACTGCTTTCAAAGAGGCCTGCATCACACCGCTACTGAAGAAACTCACTCTCAACCTTACACTGCTAGAACACTACAGGCCGGTGTAGTGTGTGAAAATGCATATCTTCCGTCAAAATGTAGATGACGGATTTTAACCTCTTATTATTTTCTGTCTTCTTAAAAAAAAATTTTTTTTCTTACCTCACTATTCTTAGCTTTGTATACTGTGCTAGGCTTTAATGGACTGGATTGAATTAACTTATGCATTTTGTTGCCTATATTGTTATAATTGCTTCCAATGTTTCCTCGTCTGTAAGTCGCTTTGGATAAAAACGTCTGCTAAATGACTAAATGTAAATTTTATGAAATGTGTAATGTCATGTGTAATGTGTAATGTGTAGTGTGTGGCCTTGAAATTTTAGCATGTCTACGTAATCATGAACAAATGCTTCTTGAGACACACAGTGTTGCTTCTTTGCATGCATCAAATGAATTGTTTCTGGCTATATGCATCCATGCATTAGTTTGAGAGGGGTGGAAATGGGACACTTGGGTGAAACAAAACTGCCCCAAAAGTACCCCCCCCACTTTAAATACAGTTTTTTCTAAGTCAATTTGGTACATTTCTCTGATCCGATTTGAAATTCTCAAAACTTCTTGTTCAATCCTTACATCCTTGTGTCACGTGTGCACATCAAACAAGCATTTTCTCATTTCTTTGAACAAGTTGCAAATGCTTTGGTACATCCATGCAAATGATTATGACAAAATTCTGTGCAGATTCCTACATTATCAATTGCTTATGTCATGTTGATCAAAATGCATTATAATGGGTCTCTGTAGAATAGTATAATCCCCACGACATTTAAGCACTAGTTTTACAATATACAGTAAGTATACTTTAAGTAAACGGTGGCATTTTATTTTACTCAATTTAGTGTTTTGCATAGCTATATTCTTTCCACATAGGACTGCAAGACAACTTCACTGTGTTGCAGACGGCCCCCTTTCACACCTAAACAGTCTTTTGACACTCTCTACAGGGATCTCATCCCTGAACAAGAGAGGTGGCAGATTGGAGATGACCTGCCAAAGTACGTGTTAGTTTGGGACAATGTCAGTTTCCATCGCCCCAACATCATCAGGCAATGGTTTGCGGCCCACAACAGGATGCTGGTGGAGTTCCTCTCACCCTACTCAACCCCGTTGAGGAATTTTTCTCAGCATGAAGATTAAAAGTATATGATGGCCAGCCGCATACACAGATGACCCTTCTGGCTGCCATGGATGTAACGTGTGATGACATCAGAGCTGATGCCTGCAGAGGCTGGATTAGACACTCTGAAAGATGATTTTCACCCTGTATCGCAAGAGAAGATATTTGTTGTGATGTGGATGAGAATCCGTTGCCCAAAAGACAGGAACGTCAGGAGGTGTAGGAAGACTGCACTGTAATTCCACTGCACTGCATGTACAGTTTTCCCTAAGGAGATTGTCTTATGTTCAGATTTCTACATTTGTTTGTGCTATGCAGTGCTGTCTTTTCCTGTCTGCATCACAATGACACTGTCTGTCAATAAATTATTGTACAAACAGTAAAAGCGTTAACGTGAATCATGTGCCGTCTCTTGCAATCAAACAATCAAAACCAGAAATGCACTTACTGTTTTGCATATGACAAGGATGATTCGAGAAATGCTCCACTCATCACTCTCAGGTCACTCCGCTGCACACGTCTGATCACTTCTTTGTCACCCCCGACCTCACCGCTCCAGACAACGCAGATGTCTTACCGCTGGTCACTTTCCGGCGCTACCTACGGTCCCTCCCTCCTGCTTTTCCTCTGCTGTCTTGTCTGCACTCCCCCCCTCTGAGGAGCTCTCTCTTTTGAATACCAACAGTGCCACAGACACTCTGTGTTCCACGCTTACATCCTGCTTGGACAACATATGCCCTCTTACATCTGGACCAGCCCGTGCATCCCTGTCTGCCCCCTGGTTATCGGATGTACCACGTGAGCATCGCACCAGCCTCCGGTCAGCTGAGAGAAAATGACACAAGTCAAAAGACCATACTGACCTCTCTCTCTCTACTTTCTTCGTTGACGTCACCTTTGCAAAAACTGATTATAACCACTCGAAGATCAGCAACTCTCCTGACTCTCGCACACTCTTAAAAACCTTCTCTGCTCTCCTCTGTCCGCCTGCTCCCACACCTTCATCGCAGTTAACGGCTGATGATTTTGCATCGTTCTTCGTAAAGAAAACTACGGCCATCAACAGCCAATTTTCTACACCACCATCACCCGCCTTTTCTCCTATGTCTGAAGATGATGTTTCCAAGGTCATTGGTTCCAACCACCCTACCACCTGCCCACTGGATCCCATCCCCACCCATCTCCTCCATGCCATCTCTCCAGCAGTTGTGCCTGGTCTGACCCGCATCATCAACTCTTTGCTCACCACTGGGACATTTCCCACTGCTTTCAAAGAGGCCTGCATCACACCGCTACTGAAGAAACTCACTCTCAACCTTACACTGCTAGAACACTACAGGCCGGTGTAGTGTGTGAAAATGCATATCTTCCGTCAAAATGTAGATGACTGATTTTAACCTCTTATTATTTTCTGTCTTCTTAAAAAATTATTTTTTTACTTACCTCACTATTCTTAGCTTTGTATACTGTGCTAGGCTTTAATGGACTGGATTTAATTAACTTATGCATTTTGTTGCCTATATTGTTATAATTGCTTCCAATGTTTCCTCGTCTGTAAGTCGCTTTGGATAAAAACGTCTGCTAAATGACTAAATTTAAATTTTATGACATGTGTAATGTCATGTGTAATGTGTAATGTGTAGTGTGTGGCCTTGAAATTTTAGCATGTCTACGTAATCATGAATAAATGTTTCTTGAGACACACAGTGTTGCTTCTTTGCATGCATCAAATGAATTGTTTCTGGCTATATGCATCCATGCATTAGTTTGAGAGGGGTGGAAATGGGACACTTGGGTGAAACAAAACTGCCCCAAAAGTACCCCCCCCCCACTTTAAATACAGTTTTTTCTTAGTCAATTTGGTACATTTCTCTGATCCGATTTGAAATTCTCAAAACTTCTTGTTCAATCCTTACATCCTTGTGTCACGTGTGCACATCAAACAAGCATTTTCTCATTTCTTTGAACAAGTTGCAAATGCTTTGGTACATCCATGCAAATGATTATGACAAAATTCTGTGCAGATTCCTACATTATCAATTGCTTATGTCATGTTGATCAAAATGCATTATAATGGGTCTCTGTAGAATAGTATAATCCCCACGACATTTAAGCACTAGTTTTACAATATACAGTAAGTATACTTTAAGTAAACGGTGGCATTTTATTTTACTCAATTTAGTGTTTTGCATAGCTATATTCTTTCCACATAGGACTGCAAGACAACTTCACTGTGTTGCAGACGGCCCCCTTTCACACCTAAACAGTCTTTTGACACTCTCTACAGGGATCTCATCCCTGAACAAGAGAGGTGGCAGATTGGAGATGACCTGCCAAAGTACGTGTTAGTTTGGGACAATGTCAGTTTCCATCGCCCCAACATCATCAGGCAATGGTTTGCGGCCCACAACAGGATGCTGGTGGAGTTCCTCTCACCCTACTCAACCCCGTTGAGGAATTTTTCTCAGCATGAAGATTAAAAGTATATGATGGCCAGCCGCATACACAGATGACCCTTCTGGCTGCCATGGATGTAACGTGTGATGACATCAGAGCTGATGCCTGCAGAGGCTGGATTAGACACTCTGAAAGATGATTTTCACCCTGTATCGCAAGAGAAGATATTTGTTGTGATGTGGATGAGAATCCGTTGCCCAAAAGACAGGAACGTCAGGAGGTGTAGGAAGACTGCACTGTAATTCCACTGCACTGCATGTACAGTTTTCCCTAAGGAGATTGTCTTATGTTCAGATTTCTACATTTGTTTGTGCTATGCAGTGCTGTCTTTTCCTGTCTGCATCACAATGACACTGTCTGTCAATAAATTATTGTACAAACAGTAAAAGCGTTAACGTGAATCATGTGCCGTCTCTTGCAATCAAACAATCAAAACCAGAAATGCACTTACTGTTTTGCATATGACAAGGATGATTCGAGAAATGCTCCACTCATCACTCTCAGGTCACTCCGCTGCACACGTCTGATCACTTCTTTGTCACCCCCGACCTCACCGCTCCAGACAACGCAGATGTCTTACCGCTGGTCACTTTCCGGCGCTACCTACGGTCCCTCCCTCCTGCTTTTCCTCTGCTGTCTTGTCTGCACTCCCCCCCTCTGAGGAGCTCTCTCTTTTGAATACCAACAGTGCCACAGACACTCTGTGTTCCACGCTTACATCCTGCTTGGACAACATATGCCCTCTTACATCTGGACCAGCCCGTGCATCCCTGTCTGCCCCCTGGTTATCGGATGTACCACGTGAGCATCGCACCAGCCTCCGGTCAGCTGAGAGAAAATGACACAAGTCAAAAGACCATACTGACCTCTCTCTCTCTACTTTCTTCGTTGACGTCACCTTTGCAAAAACTGATTATAACCACTCGAAGATCAGCAACTCTCCTGACTCTCGCACACTCTTAAAAACCTTCTCTGCTCTCCTCTGTCCGCCTGCTCCCACACCTTCATCGCAGTTAACGGCTGATGATTTTGCATCGTTCTTCGTAAAGAAAACTACGGCCATCAACAGCCAATTTTCTACACCACCATCACCCGCCTTTTCTCCTATGTCTGAAGATGATGTTTCCAAGGTCATTGGTTCCAACCACCCTACCACCTGCCCACTGGATCCCATCCCCACCCATCTCCTCCATGCCATCTCTCCAGCAGTTGTGCCTGGTCTGACCCGCATCATCAACTCTTTGCTCACCACTGGGACATTTCCCACTGCTTTCAAAGAGGCCTGCATCACACCGCTACTGAAGAAACTCACTCTCAACCTTACACTGCTAGAACACTACAGGCCGGTGTAGTGTGTGAAAATGCATATCTTCCGTCAAAATGTAGATGACTGATTTTAACCTCTTATTATTTTCTGTCTTCTTAAAAAATTATTTTTTTACTTACCTCACTATTCTTAGCTTTGTATACTGTGCTAGGCTTTAATGGACTGGATTTAATTAACTTATGCATTTTGTTGCCTATATTGTTATAATTGCTTCCAATGTTTCCTCGTCTGTAAGTCGCTTTGGATAAAAACGTCTGCTAAATGACTAAATTTAAATTTTATGAAATGTGTAATGTCATGTGTAATGTGTAATGTGTAGTGTGTGGCCTTGAAATTTTAGCATGTCTACGTAATTGTGGTGAGGAAGGCGGGACGAGAGCCGTGACGCGGGGCCGGTGGCGTGAGTGATAAGTGGAAGCAGCTGTGCGCGCACCGGTCCCGCATCTTATCACGGAGGAGATTGGGAGCTTAAATGGATGTTCGGCAGGACTGTTGACGAGAGAGGACCGGGCCCGGACATATGTTTAGTGTGTGTATGTTTTATGGCCGGCAGTCTACCGTGAGGTGGCTGTCGGTCAGTTACGTTATTGTTTATTTAATTAAAGTTTTATTGTTGAATGTTCGCCGGTTCCCGCCTCCTTCCTTCCCATCTTACGAACTTTATTACATTGGTGCCGAAACCCGGGAGGAAGGAGGGACATGCTGTCAAAGAGCCCTCGCTGCCGAGGGTGATCGCGGTGCTGAGGAGTTCGGGCAGCGCGGACGAGGAAAGTCCGCGAGTGGCTGCCCGAGGCGGTGGTGCTGGATCGAGAAGTCGGATGGGACGAGGACCTCGCTGCCGTGCTCCTGGGTCGAGGTGGGGTGGCTGCCGTCCAGGAGGGAGCCAAGGCCCGTTCGCCGTGGGCCGAGCCTGCTGCCAGCCGCCATGATGGGGAGGAGCAGGGAACGGATGACCAGCTGCCCTCAGCTGGAGGGCCATCGCCGGCCGCCAGGGGGCGGAGGAGGATCGAGCCGTCCACCGAGCGTCCAGTACCATCGCATGGCACCGCGAGGAAGAGTTTCTCGGCTGGCTGAGGACCGAGCGACAGCTTGTCAGGGAACCGGACAATTTTTTTTTCTTTTCCTCTCTCCCCTCTCTCGTCCCTGTCGCTCCGGGGGCTCCCGTCTCCGTTCTTTCGTCTCGCCGGTGCATACCCCCAGGCGCTGCGGACTCCGAGACTGGCTCCCCGGGGGGGGGAGTAGGTACAGTCTCGGGGGTGCCCCCCGGCCTGTAAGGGGTGATGGGGGTATGTGGTGAGGAAGGCGGGACGAGAGCCGTGACGCGGGGCCGGTGGCGTGAGTGATAAGTGGAAGCAGCTGTGCGCGCACCGGTCCCGCATCTTATCACGGAGGAGATTGGGAGCTTAAATGGATGTTCGGCAGGACTGTTGACGAGAGAGGACCGGGCCCGGACATATGTTTAGTGTGTGTATGTTTTATGGCCGGCAGTCTACCGTGAGGTGGCTGTCGGTCAGTTACGTTATTGTTTATTTAATTAAAGTTTTATTGTTGAATGTTCGCCGGTTCCCGCCTCCTTCCTTCCCATCTTACGAACTTTATTACAGTAATCATGAATAAATGTTTCTTGAGACACACAGTATTGCTTCTTTGCATGCATCAAATGAATTGTTTCTGGCTATATGCATCCATGCATTAGTTTGAGAGGGGTGGAAATGGGACACTTGGGTGAAACAAAACTGCCCCAAAAGTACCCCCCCCCCACTTTAAATACAGTTTTTTCTTAGTCAATTTGGTACATTTCTCTGATCCGATTTGAAATTCTCAAAACTTCTTGTTCAATCCTTACATCCTTGTGTCACGTGTGCACATCAAACAAGCATTTTCTCATTTCTTTGAACAAGTTGCAAATGCTTTGGTACATCCATGCAAATGATTATGACAAAATTCTGTGCAGATTCCTACATTATCAATTGCTTATGTCATGTTGATCAAAATGCATTATAATGGGTCTCTGTAGAATAGTATAATCCCCACGACATTTAAGCACTAGTTTTACAATATACAGTAAGTATACTTTAAGTAAACGGTGGCATTTTATTTTACTCAATTTAGTGTTTTGCATTGCTATATTCTTTCCACATAGGACTGCAAGACAACTTCACTGTGTTGCAGACGGCCCCTTTTCACACCTAAACAGTCTTTTGACACTCTCTACAGGGATCTCATCCCTGAACAAGAGAGGGGGCAGATTGGAGATGACCTGCCAAAGTACGTGTTGGTTTGGGACAATGTCCGTTTCCATCGCTCCAACATCATCAGGCAATGGTTTGCGGCCCACAACAGGATGCTGGTGGAGTTCCTCTCACCCTACTCAACCCCGTTGAGGAATTTTTCTCAACATGAAGATTAAAAGTATATGATGGCCAGCCGCATACACAGATGACCCTTCTGGCTGCCATGGATGTAACGTGTGATGACATCACAGCTGATGGCTGCAGAGGCTGGATTAGACACTCTGAAAGATGATTTTCAGGCTCTATCGCAAGAGAAGATATTTGTTGTGATGTGGATGAGAATCCGTTGCCCAAAAGACAGGAACGTCAGGAGGTGTAGGAAGACTGCACTGTAATTCCACTGCACTGCATGTACAGTTTTCCCTAAGGAGATTGTCTTATGTTCAGATTTCTACATTTGTTTGTGCTATGCAGTGCTGTCTTTTCCTGTCTGCATCACAATGACACTGTCTGTCAATAAATTATTGTACAAACAGTAAAAGCGTTAACGTGAATCATGTGCCGTCTCTTGCAATCAAACAATCAAAACCAGAAATGCACTTACTGTTTTGCAAATGACAAGGATGATTCGAGAAATGCTCCACTCATCACTCTCAGGTCACTCCGCTGCACACGTCTGATCACTTCTTTGTCACCCCGGACCTCACCGCTCCAGACAACGCAGATGTCTTACCGCTGGTCACTTTCCGGCGCTACCTACGGTCCCTCCCTCCTGCTTTTCCTCTGCTGTCTTGTCTGCACTCCCCCCCTCTGAGGAGCTCTCTCTTTTGAATACCAACAGTGCCACAGACACTCTGTGTTCCACGCTTACATCCTGCTTGGACAACATATGCCCTCTTACATCTGGACCAGCCCGTGCATCCCTGTCTGCCCCCTGGTTATCGGAGGTACCACGTGAGCATCGCACCAGCCTCCGGTCAGCTGAGAGAAAATGGCACAAGTCAAAAGACCATACTGACCTCTCTCTCTCTACTTTCTCCGTTGACGTCACCTCTGCAAAAACTGATTATAACCACTCGAACATCAGCAACTCTCCTGACTCTCGCACACTCTTAAAAACCTTCTCTGCTCTCCTCTGTCCGCCTGCTCCCACACCTTCATCGGAGTTAACGGCTGATGATTTTGCATCGTTCTTCGTAAAGAAAACTACCGCCATCAACAGCCAATTTTCTACGCCACCATCACCCGCCTTTTCTCCTATGTCTGAAGATGATGTTTCCAAGGTCATTGGTTCCAACCACCCTACCACCTGCCCACTGGATCCCATCCCCACCCATCTCCTCCATGCCATCTCTCCAGCAGTTGTGCCTGGTCTGACCCGCATCATCAACTCTTTGCTCACCACTGGGACATTTCCCACTGCTTTCAAAGAGGCCTGCATCACATCGCTACTGAAGAAACTCACTCTCAACCTTACACTGCTAGAACACTACAGGCCGGTGTAGTGTGTGAAAATGCATATCTTCCATCAAAATGTAGATGACTGATTTGAACCTCTTACTATTTTCTGTCTTCTTAAAAAATTTCTTTTTTACTTACCTCACTATTCTAAGCTTTGTATACTGTGCTAGGCTTTAATGGACTGGATTTAATTAACTTATGCATTTTGTTGCCTATATTGTTATAATTGCTTCCAATGTTTCCTCGTCTGTAAGTCGCTTTGGATAAAAACGTCTGCTAAATGACTAAATGTAAATTTTATGAAATGTGTAATGTCATGTGTAATGTGTAATGTGTAGTGTGTGGCCTTGAAATTTTAGCATGTCTACGTAATCATGAATAAATGCTTCTTGAGACACACAGTGTTGCTTCTTTGCATGCATCAAATGAATTGTTTCTGGCTATATGCATCCATGCATTAGTTTGAGAGGGGTGGAAATGGGACACTTGGGTGAAACAAAACTGCCCCAAAAGTACCCCCCCCACTTTAAATACAGTTTTTTCTAAGTAATTTGGTACATTTCTCTGATCCGATTTGAAATTCTCAAAACTTCTTGTTCAATCCTTACATCCTTGTGTCACGTGTGCACATCAAACAAGCATTTTCTCATTTCTTTGAACAAGTTGCAAATGCTTTGGTACATCCATGCAAATGATTATGACAAAATTCTGTGCAGATTCCTACATTATCAATTGCTTATGTCATGTTGATCAAAATGCATTATAATGGGTCTCTGTAGAATAGTATAATCCCCACGACATTTAAGCACTAGTTTTACAATATACAGTAAGTATACTTTAAGTAAACAGTGGCATTTTATTTTACTCAATTTAGTGTTTTGCATTGCTATATTCTTTCCACATAGGACTGCAAGACAACTTCACTGTGTTGCAGACGGCCCCTTTTCACACCTAAACAGTCTTTTGACACTCTCTACAGGGATCTCATCCCTGAACAAGAGAGGGGGCAGATTGGAGATGACCTGCCAAAGTACGTGTTAGTTTGGGACAATGTCCGTTTCCATCGCTCCAACATCATCAGGCAATGGTTTGCGGCCCACAACAGGATGCTGGTGGAGTTCCTCTCACCCTACTCAACCACGTTGAGGAATTTTTCTCAGCATGAAGATTAAAAGTATATGATCGCCAGCCGCATACACAGATGACCCTTCTGGCTGCCATGGATGTAACGTGTGATGACATCACAGCTGATGCCTGCAGAGGCTGGATTAGACACTCTGAAAGATGATTTTCACGCTGTATCGCAAGAGAAGATATTTGTTGTGATGTGGATGAGAATCCGTTGCCCAAAAGACAGGAACGTCAGGAGGTGTAGGAAGACTGCACTGTAATTCCACTGCACTGCATGTACAGTTTTCCCTAAGGAGATTGTCTTATGTTCAGATTTCTACATTTGTTTGTGCTATGCAGTGCTGTCTTTTCCTGTCTGCATCACAATGACACTGTCTGTCAATAAATTATTGTACAAACAGTAAAAGCGTTAACGTGAATCATCTGCCGTCTCTTGCAATCAAACAATCAAAACCAGAAATGCACTTACTGTTTTGCAAATGACAAGGATGATTCGAGAAATGCTGCACTCATCACTCTCAGGTCACTCCGCTGCACACGTCTGATCACTTCTTTGTCACCCCCGACCTCACCGCTCCAGACAACGCAGATGTCTTACCGCTGGTCACTTTCCGGCGCTACCTACGGTCCCTCCCTCCTGCTTTTCCTCTGCTGTCTTGTCTGCACTCCCCCCCTCTGAGGAGCTCTCTCTTTTGAATACCAACAGTGCCACAGACACTCTGTGTTCCACGCTTACATCCTGCTTGGACAACATATGCCCTCTTACATCTGGACCAGCCCGTGCATCCCTGTCTGCCCCCTGGTTATCGGATGTACCACGTGAGCATCGCACCAGCCTCCGGTCAGCTGAGAGAAAATGGCACAAGTCAAAAGACCATACTGACCTCTCTCTCTCTACTTTCTCCGTTGACGTCACCTCTGCAAAAACTGATTATAACCACTCGAAGATCAGCAACTCTCCTGACTCTCGCACACTCTTAAAAACCTTCTCTGCTCTCCTCTGTCCGCCTGCTCCCACACCTTCATCGGAGTTAACGGCTGATGATTTTGCATCGTTCTTCGTAAAGAAAACTACCGCCATCAACAGCCAATTTTCTACGCCACCATCACCCGCCTTTTCTCCTATGTCTGAAGATGATGTTTCCAAGGTCATTGGTTCCAACCACCCTACCACCTGCCCAATGGATCCCATCCCCACCCGTCTCCTCCATGCCATCTCTCCAGCAGTTGTGCCTGGTCTGACCCGCATCATCAACTCTTTGCTCACCACTGGGACATTTCCCACTGCTTTCAAAGAGGCCTGCATCACACCGCTACTGAAGAAACTCACTCTCAACCTTACACTGCTAGAACACTACAGGCCGGTGTAGTGTGTGAAAATGCATATCTTCCGTCAAAATGTAGATGACTGATTTTAACCTCTTATTATTTTCTGTCTTCTTAAAAAATTATTTTTTGCCTTACCTCACTATTCTTAGCTTTGTATACTGTGCTAGGCTTTAATGGACTGGATTTAATTAACTTATGCATTTTGTTGCCTATATTGTTATAATTGCTTCCAATGTTTCCTCGTCTGTAAGTCGCTTTGGATAAAAACGTCTGCTAAATGACTAAATTTAAATTTTATGAAATGTGTAATGTCATGTGTAATGTGTAATGTGTAGTGTGTGGCCTTGAAATTTTAGCATGTCTACGTAATCATGAATAAATGCTTCTTGAGACACACAGTGTTGCTTCTTTGCATGCATCAAATGAATTGTTTCTGGCTATATGCATCCATGCATTAGTTTGAGAGGGGTGGAAATGGGACACTTGGGTGAAACAAAACTGCCCCAAAAGTACCCCCCCCACTTTAAATACAGTTTTTTCTAAGTCAATTTGGTACATTTCTCTGATCCGATTTGAAATTCTCAAAACTTCTTGTTCAATCCTTACATCCTTGTGTCACGTGTGCATATCAAACAAGCATTTTCTCATTTCTTTGACGAAGTTGCAAATGCTTTGGTACATCCATGCAAATGATTATGACAAAATTCTGTGCAGATTCCTACATTATCAATTGCTTATGTCATGTTGATCAAAATGCATTATAATGGGTCTCTGTAGAATAGTATAATCCCCACGACATTTAAGCACTAGTTTTACAATATAGAGTAAGTATACTTTAAGTAAACGGTGGCATTTTATTTTACTCAATTTAGTGTTTTGCATTGCTATATTCTTTCCACATAGGACTGCAAGACAACTTCACTGTGTTGCAGACGGCCCCTTTTCACACCTAAACAGTCTTTTGACACTCTCTACAGGGATCTCATCCCTGAACAAGAGAGGGGGCAGATTGGAGATGACCTGCCAAAGTACGTGTTAGTTTGGGACAATGTCAGTTTCCATCGCTCCAACATCATCAGGCAATGGTTTGCGGCCCACAACAGGATGCTGGTGGAGTTCCTCTCACCCTACTCAACCACGTTGAGGAATTTTTCTCAGCATGAAGATTAAAAGTATATGATCGCCAGCCGCATACACAGATGACCCTTCTGGCTGCCATGGATGTAACGTGTGATGACATCACAGCTGATGCCTGCAGAGGTTGGATTAGACACTCTGAAAGATGATTTTCACGCTGTATCGCAAGAGAAGATATTTGTTGTGATATGGATGAGAATCCGTTGTCCAAAAGACAGGAACGTCAGGAGGTGTAGGAAGACTGCACTGTAATTCCAATGCACTGCATGTACAGTTTTCCCTAAGGAGATTGTCTTATGTTTAGATTTCTACATTTGTTTGTGCTATGCAGTGCTGTCTTTTCCTGTCTGCATCACAATGACACTGTCTGTCAATAAATTATTGTACAAACAGTAGAAGCGTTAACGTGAATCTTGTGCCGTCTCTTGCAATCAAACAATCAAAACCAGAAATGCACTTACTGTTTTGCAAATGACAAGGATGATTCGAGAAATGCTCCACTCATCACTCTCAGGTCACTCCGCTGCACACGTCTGATCAATTCTTTGTCACCCCCGACCTCACCGCTCCAGACAACGCAGATGTCTTACCGCTGGTCACTTTCGGCGCTACCTACGGTCCCTCCCTCCTGCTTTTCCTCTGCTGTCTTGTCTGCACTCCCCCCCTCTGAGGAGCTCTCTCTTTTGAATACCAACAGTGCCACAGACACTCTGTGTTCCACGCTTACATCCTGCTTGGACAACATATGCCCTCTTACATCTGGACCAGCCCGTGCATCCCTGTCTGCCCACTTGTTATTGGATGTACCACGTGAGCATCGCACCAGCCTCCGGTCAGCTGAGAGAAAATGGCACAAGTCAAAAGACCATACTGACCTCTCTCTCTCTACTTTCTCCGTTGACGTCACCTCTGCAAAAACTGATTATAACCACTCGAAGATCAGCAACTCTCCTGACTCTCGCACACTCTTAAAAACCTTCTCTGCTCTCCTCTGTCCGCCTGCTCCACAGCTTCATCGGAGTTAACGGCTGATGATTTTGCATCGTTCTTCGTAAAGAAAACTACCGCCATCAACAGCCAATTTTCTACGCCACCATCACCCGCCTTTTCTCCTATGTCTGAAGATGATGTTTCCAAGGTCATTGGTTCCAACCACCCTACCACCTGCCCACTGGATCCCATCCCCACCCATCTCCTCCATGCCATCTCTCCAGCAGTTGTGCCTGGTCTGACCCGCATCATCAACTCTTTGCTCACCACTGGGACATTTCCCACTGCTTTCAAAGAGGCCTGCATCACACCGCTACTGAAGAAACTCACTCTCAACCTTACACTGCTAGAACACTACAGGCCGGTGTAGTGTGTGAAAATGCATATCTTCCGTCAAAATGTAGATGACTGATTTTAACCTCTTATTATTTTCTGTCTTCTTAAAAAATTATTTTTTTACTTACCTCACTATTCTTAGCTTTGTATACTGTGCTAGGCTTTAATGGACTGGATTTAATTAACTTATGCATTTTGTTGCCTATATTGTTATAATTGCTTCCAATGTTTCCTCGTCTGTAAGTCGCTTTGGATAAAAACGTCTGCTAAATGACTAAATGTAAATTTTATGAAATCTGTGATGTCATGGTGTAATGTGTAATGTGTAGTGTGTGGCCTTGAAATTTTAGTATGTCTACGTAATCATGAATAAATGCTTCTTGAGACACACAGTGTTGCTTCTTTGCATGCATCAAATAATTGTTTCTGGCTATATGCATCCATGCATTAGTTTGAGAGGGGTGGAAATGGGACACTTGGGTGAAACAAAACTGCCCCAAAAGTACCCCCCCCCCCACTTAAATACAGTTTTTTCTAAGTCAATTTGGTACATTTCTCTGATCCGATTTGAAATTCTCAAAACTTCTTGTTCAATCCTTACATCCTTGTGTCACGTGTGCACATCAAACAAGCATTTTCTCATTTCTTTGAACAAGTTGCAAATGCTTTGGTACATCCATGCAAATGATTATGACAAAATTCTGTGCAGATTCCTACATTATCAATTGCTTATGTCATGTTGATCAAAATACATTATAATGGGTCTCTGTAGAATAGTATAATCCCCACGACATTTAAGCACTAGTTTTACAATATACAGTAAGTATACTATAAGTAAACAGTGGCATTTTATTTTACTCAATTTAGTGTTTTGCATTGCTATATTCTTTCCACATAGGACTGCAAGACAACTTCACTGTGTTGCAGACGGCCCCTTTTCACACCTAAACAGTCTTTTGACACTCTCTACAGGGATCTCATCCCTGAACAAGAGAGGGGGCAGATTGGAGATGACCTGCCAAAGTACGTGTTAGTTTGGGACAATGTCAGTTTCCATCGCTCCAACATCATCAGGCAATGGTTTGCGGCCCACAACAGGATGCTGGTGGAGTTCCTCTCACCCTACTCAACCCCGTTGAGGAATTTTTCTCAGCATGAAGATTAAAAGTATATGATGGCCAGCCGCATACACAGATGACCCTTCTGGCTGCCATGGATGTAACGTGTGATGACATCACAGCTGATGGCTGCAGAGGCTGGATTAGACACTCTGAAAGTGATTTTCAGGCTCTATCGCAAGAGAAGATATTTGTTGTGATGTGGATGAGAATCCGTTGCCCAAAAGACAGGAACGTCAGGAGGTGTAGGAAGACTGCACTGTAATTCCACTGCACTGCATGTACAGTTTTCCCTAAGGAGATTGTCTTATGTTCAGATTTCTACATTTGTTTGTGCTATGCAGTGCTGTCTTTTCCTGTCTGCATCACAATGACACTGTCTGTCAATAAATTATTGTACAAACAGTAAAGCGTTAACGTGAATCATGTGCCGTCTCTTGCAATCAAACAATCAAAACCAGAAATGCACTTACTGTTTTGCAAATGACAAGGATGATTCGAGAAATGCTCCACTCATCACTCTCAGGTCACTCCGCTGCACACGTCTGATCACTTCTTTGTCACCCCCGACCTCACCGCTCCAGACAACGCAGATGTCTTACCGC
Source organism: Barbatula barbatula (assembly GCF_947034865.1). Classification (NCBI taxonomy): domain Eukaryota; kingdom Metazoa; phylum Chordata; class Actinopteri; order Cypriniformes; family Nemacheilidae; genus Barbatula; species Barbatula barbatula. The sequence goes on from NC_136785.1 coordinate 14,254,558, forward strand.
TGGTCACTTTCCGGCGCTACCTACGGTCCCTCCCTCCTGCTTTTCCTCTGCTGTCTTGTCTGCACTCCCCCCCTCTGAGGAGCTCTCTCTTTTGAATACCAACAGTGCCACAGACACTCTGTGTTCCACGCTTACATCCTGCTTGGACAACATATGCCCTCTTACATCTGGACCAGCCCGTGCATCCCTGTCTGCCCCCTGGTTATCGGATGTACCACGTGAGCATCGCACCAGCCTCCGGTCAGCTGAGAGGAAATGACACAAGTCAAAAGACCATACTGACCTCTCTCTCTCTACTTTCTCTGTTGACGTCACCTCTGCAAAAACTGATTATAACCACTCGAAGATCAGCAACTCTCCTGACTCTCGCACACTCTTAAAAACCTTCTCTGCTCTCCTCTGTCCGCCTGCTCCCACACCTTCATCGCAGTTAACGGCTGATGATTTTGCATCGTTCTTCGTAAAGAAAACTACAGCCATAAACAGCCAATTTTCTACACCACCATCACCCGCCTTTTCTCCTATGTCTGAAGATGATGTTTCCGAGGTCATTGGTTCCAACCACCCTACCACCTGCCCACTGGATCCCATCCCCACTCATCTCCTCCATGCCATCTCTCCAGCAGTTGTGCCTGGTCTGACCCGCATCATCAACTCTTTGCTCACCACTGGGACATTTCCCACTGCTTTCAAAGAGGCCTGCATCACACCGCTACTGAAGAAACTCAATCTCAACCTTATACTGCTAGAACACTACAGGCCGGTGTAGTGTGTGAAAATGCATATCTTCCGTCAAAATGTAGATGACTGATTTTAACCTCTTATTATTTTCTGTCTTCTTAAAAAAATATTTTTTTACTTACCTCACTATTCTTAGCTTTGTTTACTGTGCTAGGCTTTAATGGACTGGATTTAATTAACTTATGCATTTTGTTGCCTATATTGTTATAATTGCTTCCAATGTTTCCTCGTCTGTAAGTCGCTTTGGATAAAAACGTCTGCTAAATGACTAAATGTAAATTTTATGAAATGTGTAATGTCATGTGTAATGTGTAGTGTGTGGCCTTGAAATTTTAGCATGTCTACGTAATCATGAATAAATGCTTCTTGAGACACTCAGTGTTGCTTCTTTGCATGCATCAAATGAATTGTTTCTGGCTATATGCATCCATGCATTAGTTTGAGAGGGGTGGAAATGGGACACTTGGGTGAAACAAAACTGCCCCAAAAGTACCCCCCCCCCACTTTAAATACAGTTTTTTCTAAGTCAATTTGGTACATTTCTCTGATCCGATTTGAAATTCTCAAAACTTCTTGTTCAATCCTTACATCCTTGTGTCACGTGTGCACATCAAACAAGCATTTTCTCATTTCTTTGAACAAGTTGCAAATGCTTTGGTACATCCATGCAAATGATTATGACAAAATTCTGTGCAGATTCCTACATTATCAATTGCTTATGTCATGTTGATCAAAATACATTATAATGGGTCTTTGTTGAATAGTATAATCCCCACGACATTTAAGCACTAGTTTTACAATATACAGTAAGTATACTATAAGTAAACAGTGGCATTTTATTTTACTCAATTTAGTGTTTTGCATTGCTATATTCTTTCCACATAGGACTGCAAGACAACTTCACTGTGTTGCAGACGGCCCCTTTTCACACCTAAACAGTCTTTTGACACTCTCTACAGGGATCTCATCCCTGAACAAGAGAGGGGGCAGATTGGAGATGACCTGCCAAAGTACGTGTTAGTTTGGGACAATGTCAGTTTCCATCGCTCCAACATCATCAGGCAATGGTTTGCGGCCCACAACAGGATGCTGGTGGAGTTCCTCTCACCCTACTCAACCCCGTTGAGGAATTTTTCTCAGCATGAAGATTAAAAGTATATGATGGCCAGCCGCATACACAGATGACCCTTCTGGCTGCCATGGATGTAACGTGTGATGACATCACAGCTGATGCCTGCAGAGGCTGGATTAGACACTCTGAAAGATGATTTTCACGCTGTATCGCAAGAGAAGATATTTGTTGTGATGTGGATGAGAATCCGTTGCCCAAAAGACAGGAACGTCAGGAGGTGTAGGAAGACTGCACTGTAATTCCACTGCACTGCATGTACAGTTTTCCCTAAGGAGATTGTCTTATGTTCAGATTTCTACATTTGTTTGTGCTATGCAGTGCTGTCTTTTCCTGTCTGCATCACAATGACACTGTCTGTCAATAAATTATTGTACAAACAGTAAAAGCGTTAACGTGAATCATGTGCCGTCTCTTGCAATCAAACAATCAAAACCAGAAATGCACTTACTGTTTTGCAAATGACAAGGATGATTCGAGAAATGCTCCACTCATCACTCTCAGGTCACTCCGCTGCACACGTCTGATCACTTCTTTGTCACCCCCGACCTCACCGCTCCAGACAACGCAGATGTCTTACCGCTGGTCACTTTCCGGCGCTACCTACGGTCCCTCCCTCCTGCTTTTCCTCTGCTGTCTTGTCTGCACTCCCCCCCTCTGAGGAGCTCTCTCTTTTGAATACCAACAGTGCCACAGACACTCTGTGTTCCACGCTTACATCCTGCTTGGACAACATATGCCCTCTTACATCTGGACCAGCCCGTGCATCCCTGTCTGCCCCCTGGTTATCGGATGTACCACGTGAGCATCGCACCAGCCTCCGGTCAGCTGAGAGAAAATGGCACAAGTCAAAAGACCATACTGACCTCTCTCTCTCTACTTTCTCCGTTGACGTCACCTCTGCAAAAACTGATTATAACCACTCGAAGATCAGCGACTCTCCTGACTCTCGCACACTCTTAAAAACCTTCTCTGCTCTCCTCTGTCCGCCTGCTCCCACACCTTCATCGGAGTTAACGGCTGATGATTTTGCATCGTTCTTCGTAAAGAAAACTACCGCCATCAACAGACAATTTTCTACGCCACCATCACCCGCCTTTTCTCCTATGTCTGAAGATGATGTTTCCAAGGTCATTGGTTCCAACCACCCTACCACCTGCCCACTGGATCCCATCCCCACCCATCTCCTCCATGCCATCTCTCCAGCAGTTGTGCCTGGTCTGACCCGCATCATCAACTCTTTGCTCACCACTGGGACATTTCCCACTGCATTCAAAGAGGCCTGCATCACACCGCTACTGAAGAAACTCACTCTCAACCTTACACTGCTAGAACACTACAGGCCGGTGTAGTGTGTGAAAATGCATATCTTCCGTCAAAATGTAGATGATTGATTTGAACCTCTTACTATTTTCTGTCTTCTTAAAAAATTATTTTTTTACTTACCTCACTATTCTTAGCTTTGTATACTGTGCTAGGCTTTAATGGACTGGATTTAATTAACTTATGCATTTTGTTGCCTATATTGTTATAATTGCTTCCAATGTTTCCTCGTCTGTAAGTCGTTTTGGATAAAAACGTCTGCTAAATGACTAAATGTAAATTTTATGAAATGTGTAATATCATGTGTAATGTGTAATGTGTAGTGTGTGGCCTTGAAATTTTAGCATGTCTACATAATCATGAATAAATGCTTCTTGAGACACACAGTGTTGCTTCTTTGCATGCATCAAATGAATTGTTTCTGGCTATATGCATCCATGCATTAGTTTGAGAGGGGTGGAAATGGGACACTTGGGTGAAACAAAACTGCCCCAAAAGTACCCCCCCCACTTTAAATACAGTTTTTTCTAAGTCAATTTGGTACATTTCTCTGATCCGATTTGAAATTCTCAAAACTTCTTGTTCAATCCTTACATCCTTGTGTCACGTGTGCACATCAAACAAGCATTTTCTCATTTCTTTGAACAAGTTGCAAATGCTTTGGTACATCCATGCAAATGATTATGACAAAATTCTGTGCAGATTCCTACATTATCAATTGCTTATGTCATGTTGATCAAAATGCATTATAATGGGTCTCTGTAGAATAGTATAATCCCCACGACATTTAAGCACTAGTTTTACAATATACAGTAAGTATACTTTAAGTAAACAGTGGCATTTTATTTTACTCAATTTAGTGTTTTGCATTGCTATATTCTTTCCACATAGGACTGCAAGACAACTTCACTGTGTTGCAGACGGCCCCTTTTCACACCTAAACAGTCATTTGACACTCTCTACAGGGATCTCATCCCTGAACAAGAGAGGGGGCAGATTGGAGATGACCTGCCAAAGTACGTGTTAGTTTGGGACAATGTCAGTTTCCATCGCTCCAACATCATCAGGCAATGGTTTGCGGCCCACAACAGGATGCTGGTGGAGTTCCTCTCACCCTACTCAACCACGTTGAGGAATTTTTCTCAGCATGAAGATTAAAAGTATATGATCGCCAGCCGCATACACAGATGACCCTTCTGGCTGCCATGGATGTAACGTGTGATGACATCACAGCTGATGCCTGCAGAGGCTGGATTAGACACTCTGAAAGATGATTTTCACGCTGTATCGCAAGAGAAGATATTTGTTGTGATGTGGATGAGAATCCGTTGCCCAAAAGACAGGAACGTCAGGAGGTGTAGGAAGACTGCACTGTAATTCCACTGCACTGCATGTACAGTTTTCCCTAAGGAGATTGTCTTATGTTCAGATTTCTACATTTGTTTGTGCTATGCAGTGCTGTCTTTTCCTGTCTGCATCACAATGACACTGTCTGTCAATAAATTATTGTACAAACAGTAAAAGCGTTAACGTGAATCATGTGCCGTCTCTTGCAATCAAACAATCAAAACCAGAAATGCACTTACTGTTTTGCAAATGACAAGGATGATTCGAGAAATGCTCCACTCATCACTCTCAGGTCACTCCGCTGCACACGTCTGATCACTTCTTTGTCACCCCCGACCTCACCGCTCCAGACAACGCAGATGTCTTACCGCTGGTCACTTTCCGGCGCTACCTACGGTCCCTCCCTCCTGCTTTTCCTCTGCTGTCTTGTCTGCACTCCCCCCCTCTGAGGAGCTCTCTCTTTTGAATACCAACAGTGCCACAGACACTCTGTGTTCCACGCTTACATCCTGCTTGGACAACATATGCCCTCTTACATCTGGACCAGCCCGTGCATCCCTGTCTGCCCCCTGGTTATCGGATGTACCACGTGAGCATCGCACCAGCCTCCGGTCAGCTGAGAGAAAATGGCACAAGTCAAAAGACCATACTGACCTCTCTCTCTCTACTTTCTCCGTTGACGTCACCTCTGCAAAAACTGATTATAACCACTCGAAGATCAGCGACTCTCCTGACTCTCGCACACTCTTAAAAACCTTCTCTGCTCTCCTCTGTCCGCCTGCTCCCACACCTTCATCGGAGTTAACGGCTGATGATTTTGCATCGTTCTTCGTAAAGAAAACTACCGCCATCAACAGACAATTTTCTACGCCACCATCACCCGCCTTTTCTCCTATGTCTGAAGATGATGTTTCCAAGGTCATTGGTTCCAACCACCCTACCACCTGCCCACTGGATCCCATCCCCACCCATCTCCTCCATGCCATCTCTCCAGCAGTTGTGCCTGGTCTGACCCGCATCATCAACTCTTTGCTCACCACTGGGACATTTCCCACTGCATTCAAAGAGGCCTGCATCACACCGCTACTGAAGAAACTCACTCTCAACCTTACACTGCTAGAACACTACAGGCCGGTGTAGTGTGTGAAAATGCATATCTTCCGTCAAAATGTAGATGATTGATTTGAACCTCTTACTATTTTCTGTCTTCTTAAAAAATTATTTTTTTACTTACCTCACTATTCTTAGCTTTGTATACTGTGCTAGGCTTTAATGGACTGGATTTAATTAACTTATGCATTTTGTTGCCTATATTGTTATAATTGCTTCCAATGTTTCCTCGTCTGTAAGTCGTTTTGGATAAAAACGTCTGCTAAATGACTAAATGTAAATTTTATGAAATGTGTAATATCATGTGTAATGTGTAATGTGTAGTGTGTGGCCTTGAAATTTTAGCATGTCTACATAATCATGAATAAATGCTTCTTGAGACACACAGTGTTGCTTCTTTGCATGCATCAAATGAATTGTTTCTGGCTATATGCATCCATGCATTAGTTTGAGAGGGGTGGAAATGGGACACTTGGGTGAAACAAAACTGCCCCAAAAGTACCCCCCCCACTTTAAATACAGTTTTTTCTAAGTCAATTTGGTACATTTCTCTGATCCGATTTGAAATTCTCAAAACTTCTTGTTCAATCCTTACATCCTTGTGTCACGTGTGCACATCAAACAAGCATTTTCTCATTTCTTTGAACAAGTTGCAAATGCTTTGGTACATCCATGCAAATGATTATGACAAAATTCTGTGCAGATTCCTACATTATCAATTGCTTATGTCATGTTGATCAAAATGCATTATAATGGGTCTCTGTAGAATAGTATAATCCCCACGACATTTAAGCACTAGTTTTACAATATACAGTAAGTATACTTTAAGTAAACAGTGGCATTTTATTTTACTCAATTTAGTGTTTTGCATTGCTATATTCTTTCCACATAGGACTGCAAGACAACTTCACTGTGTTGCAGACGGCCCCTTTTCACACCTAAACAGTCATTTGACACTCTCTACAGGGATCTCATCCCTGAACAAGAGAGGGGGCAGATTGGAGATGACCTGCCAAAGTACGTGTTAGTTTGGGACAATGTCAGTTTCCATCGCTCCAACATCATCAGGCAATGGTTTGCGGCCCACAACAGGATGCTGGTGGAGTTCCTCTCACCCTACTCAACCACGTTGAGGAATTTTTCTCAGCATGAAGATTAAAAGTATATGATCGCCAGCCGCATACACAGATGACCCTTCTGGCTGCCATGGATGTAACGTGTGATGACATCACAGCTGATGCCTGCAGAGGCTGGATTAGACACTCTGAAAGATGATTTTCACGCTGTATCGCAAGAGAAGATATTTGTTGTGATGTGGATGAGAATCCGTTGCCCAAAAGACAGGAACGTCAGGAGGTGTAGGAAGACTGCACTGTAATTCCACTGCACTGCATGTACAGTTTTCCCTAAGGAGATTGTCTTATGTTCAGATTTCTACATTTGTTTGTGCTATGCAGTGCTGTCTTTTCCTGTCTGCATCACAATGACACTGTCTGTCAATAAATTATTGTACAAACAGTAAAAGCGTTAACGTGAATCATGTGCCGTCTCTTGCAATCAAACAATCAAAATCAGAAATGCACTTACTGTTTTGCAAATGACAAGGATGATTCGAGAAATGCTCCACTCATCACTCTCAGGTCACTCCGCTGCACACGTCTGATCACTTCTTTGTCACCCCCGACCTCACCGCTCCAGACAACGCAGATGTCTTACCGCTGGTCACTTTCCGGCGCTACCTACGGTCCCTCCCTCCTGCTTTTCCTCTGCTGTCTTGTCTGCACTCCCCCCCTCTGAGGAGCTCTCTCTTTTGAATACCAACAGTGCCACAGACACTCTGTGTTCCACGCTTACATCCTGCTTGGACAACATATGCCCTCTTACATCTTGACCAGCCCGTGCATCCCTGTCTGCCCCCTGGTTATCGGATGTACCACGTGAGCATCGCACCAGCCTCCGGTCAGCTGAGAGGAAATGACACAAGTCAAAAGACCATACTGACCTCTCTCTCTCTACTTTCTCTGTTGACGTCACCTCTGCAAAAACTGATTATAACCACTAGAAGATCAGCAACTATCCTGACTCTCGCACATTCTTAAAAACCTTCTCTGCTCTCCTCTGTCCGCCTGCTCCCACACCTTCATCGCAGTTAACGGCTGATGATTTTGCATCGTTCTTCGTAAAGAAAACTACCGCCATAAACAGCCAATTTTCTACACCACCATCACCCGCCTTTTCTCCTATGTCTGAAGATGATGTTTCCAAGGTCATTGGTTCCAACCACCCTACCACCTGCCCACTGGATCCCATCCCCACTCATCTCCTCCATGCCATCTCTCCAGCAGTTGTGCCTGGTCTGACCCGCATCATCAACTCTTTGCTCACCACTGGGACATTTCCCACTGCTTTCAAAGAGGCCTGCATCACACCGCTACTGAAGAAACTCGCTCTCAACCTTATACTGCTAGAACACTACAGGCCGGTGTAGTGTGTGAAAATGCATATCTTCCGTCAAAATGTAGATGACTGATTTTAACCTCTTATTATTTTCTGTCTTCTTAAAAAAATATTTTTTTACTTACCTCACTATTCTTAGCTTTGTATACTGTGCTAGGCTTTAATGGACTGGATTTAATTAACTTATGCATTTTGTTGCCTATATTGTTATAATTGCTTCCAATGTTTCCTCGTCTGTAAGTCGCTTTGGATAAAAACGTCTGCTAAATGACTACATGTAAATTTTATGAAATGTGTAATGTCATGTGTAATGTGTAGTGTGTGGCCTTGAAATTTTAGCATGTCTACGTAATCATGAATAAATGCTTCTTGAGACACTCAGTGTTGCTTCTTTGCATGCATCAAATGAATTGTTTCTGGCTATATGCATCCATGCATTAGTTTGAGAGGGGTGGAAATGGGACACTTGGGTGAAACAAAACTGCCCCAAAAGTACCCCCCCCCCACTTTAAATACAGTTTTTTCTAAGTCAATTTGGTACATTTCTCTGATCCGATTTGAAATTCTCAAAACTTCTTGTTCAATCCTTACATCCTTGTGTCATGTGTGCACATCAAACAAGCATTTTCTCATTTCTTTGAACAAGTTGCAAATGCTTTGGTACATCCATGCAAATGATTATGACAAAATTCTGTGCAGATTCCTACATTATCAATTGCTTATGTCATGTTGATCAAAATGCATTATAATGGGTCTCTGTAGAATAGTATAATCCCCACGACATTTAAGCACTAGTTTTACAATATACAGTAAGTATACTTTAAGTAAACAGTGGCATTTTATTTTACTCAATTTAGTGTTTTGCATTGCTATATTCTTTCCACATAGGACTGCAAGACAACTTCACTGTGTTGCAGACGGCCCCTTTTCACACCTAAACAGTCTTTTGACACTCTCTACAGGGATCTCATCCCTGAACAAGAGAGGGGGCAGATTGGAGATGACCTGCCAAAGTACGTGTTAGTTTGGGACAATGTCAGTTTCCATCGCTCCAACATCATCAGGCAATGGTTTGCGGCCCACAACAGGATGCTGGTGGAGTTCCTCTCACCCTACTCAACCACGTTGAGGAATTTTTGTCAGCATGAAGATTAAAAGTATATGATCGCCAGCCGCATACACAGATGACCCTTCTGGCTGCCATGGATGTAACGTGTGATGACATCACAGCTGATGCCTGCAGAGGCTGGATTAGACACTCTGAAAGATGATTTTCATGCTGTATCGCAAGAGAAGATATTTGTTGTGATGTGGATGAGAATCCGTTGCCCAAAAGACAGGAACGTCAGGAGGTGTAGGAAGACTGCACTGTAAGTCCACTGCACTGCATGTACAGTTTTCCCTAAGGAGATTGTCTTATGTTCAGATTTCTACATTTGTTTGTGCTATGCAGTGCTGTCTTTTCCTGTCTGCATCACAATGACACTGTCTGTCAATAAATTATTGTACAAACAGTAAAAGCGTTAACGTGAATCATGTGCCGTCTCTTGCAATCAAACAATCAAAATCAGAAATGCACTTACTGTTTTGCAAATGACAAGGATGATTCGAGAAATGCTCCACTCATCACTCTCAGGTCACTCCGCTGCACACGTCTGATCACTTCTTTGTCACCCCCGACCTCACCGCTCCAGACAACGCAGATGTCTTACCGCTGGTCACTTTCCGGCGCTACCTACGGTCCCTCCCTCCTGCTTTTCCTCTGCTGTCTTGTCTGCACTCCCCCCCTCTGAGGAGCTCTCTCTTTTGAATACCAACAGTGCCACAGACACTCTGTGTTCCACGCTTACATCCTGCTTGGACAACATATGCCCTCTTACATCTGGACCAGCCCGTGCATCCCTGTCTGCCCCCTGGTTATCGGATGTACCACGTGAGCATCGCACCAGCCTCCGGTCAGCTGAGAGGAAATGACACAAGTCAAAAGACCATACTGACCTCTCTCTCTCTACTTTCTCTGTTGACGTCACCTCTGCAAAAACTGATTATAACCACTCGAAGATCAGCAACTCTCCTGACTCTCGCACACTCTTAAAAACCTTCTCTGCTCTCCTCTGTCCGCCTGCTCCCACACCTTCATCGCAGTTAACGGCTGATGATTTTGCATCGTTCTTCGTAAAGAAAACTACCGCCATAAACAGCCAATTTTCTACACCACCATCACCCGCCTTTTCTCCTATGTCTGAAGATGATGTTTCCAAGGTCATTGGTTCCAACCACCCTACCACCTGCCCACTGGATCCCATCCCCACTCATCTCCTCCATGCCATCTCTCCAGCAGTTGTGCCTGGTCTGACCCGCATCATCAACTCTTTGCTCACCACTGGGACATTTCCCACTGCTTTCAAAGAGGCCTGCATCACACCGCTACTGAAGAAACTCACTCTCAACCTTATACTGCTAGAACACTACAGGCCGGTGTAGTGTGTGAAAATGCATATCTTCCGTCAAAATGTAGATGACTGATTTTAACCTCTTATTATTTTCTGTCTTCTTAAAAAAATATTTTTTTACTTACCTCACTATTCTTAGCTTTGTATACTGTGCTAGGCTTTAATGGACTGGATTTAATTAACTTATGCATTTTGTTGCCTATATTGTTATAATTGCTTCCAATGTTTCCTCGTCTGTAAGTCGCTTTGGATAAAAACGTCTGCTAAATGACTAAATGTAAATTTTATGAAATGTGTAATGTCAAGTGTAATGTGTAGTGTGTGGCCTTGAAATTTTAGCATGTCTACGTAATCATGAATAAATGCTTCTTGAGACACACAGTGTTGCTTCTTTGCATGCATCAAATGAATTGTTTCTGGCTATATGCATCCATGCATTAGTTTGAGAGGGGTGGAAATGGAACACTTGGGTGAAACAAAACTGCCCCAAAAGTACCCCCCCACTTTAAATACAGTTTTTTCTAAGTAAATTTGGTACATTTCTCTGATCCGATTTGAAATTCTCAAAACTTCTTGTTCAATCCTTACATCCTTGTGTCACGTGTGCACATCAAACAAGCATTTTCTCATTTCTTTGAACAAGTTGCAAATGCTTTGGTACATCCATGCAAATGATTATGACAAAATTCTGTGCAGATTCCTACATTATCAATTGCTTATGTCATGTTGATCAAAATGCATTATAATGGGTCTCTGTAGAATAGTATAATCCCCACGACATTTAAGCACTAGTTTTACAATATACAGTAAGTATACTTTAAGTAAACAGTGGCATTTTATTTTACTCAATTTAGTGTTTTGCATTGCTATATTCTTTCCACATAGGACTGCAAGACAACTTCACTGTGTTGCAGACGGCCCCTTTTCACACCTAAACAGTCTTTTGACACTCTCTACAGGGATCTCATCCCTGAACAAGAGAGGGGGCAGATTGGAGATGACCTGCCAAAGTACGTGTTAGTTTGGGACAATGTCAGTTTCCATCGCTCCAACATCATCAGGCAATGGTTTGCGGCCCACAACAGGATGCTGGTGGAGTTCCTCTCACCCTACTCAACCACGTTGAGGAATTTTTCTCAGCATGAAGATTAAAAGTATATGATCGCCAGCCGCATACACAGATGACCCTTCTGGCTGCCATGGATTTAACGTGTGATGACATCACAGCTGATGCCTGCAGAGGCTGGATTAGACACTCTGAAAGATGATTTTCACGCTGTATCGCAAGAGAAGATATTTGTTGTGATGTGGATGAGAATCCGTTGCCCAAAAGACAGGAACGTCAGGAGGTGTAGGAAGACTGCACTGTAATTCCACTGCACTGCATGTACAGTTTTCCCTAAGGAGATTGTCTTATGTTCAGATTTCTACATTTGTTTGTGCTATGCAGTGCTGTCTTTTCCTGTCTGCATCACAATGACACTGTCTGTCAATAAATTATTGTACAAACAGTAAAAGCGTTAACGTGAATCATGTGCCGTCTCTTGCAATCAAACAATCAAAACCAGAAATGCACTTACTGTTTTGCAAATGACAAGGATGATTCGAGAAATGCTCCACTCATCACTCTCAGGTCACTCCGCTGCACACGTCTGATCACTTCTTTGTCACCCCCGACCTCACCGCTCCAGACAACGCAGATGTCTTACCGCTGGTCACTTTCCGGCGCTACCTACGGTCCCTCCCTCCTGCTTTTCCTCTGCTGTCTTGTCTGCACTCCCCCCCTCTGAGGAGCTCTCTCTTTTGAATACCAACAGTGCCACAGACACTCTGTGTTCCACGCTTACATCCTGCTTGGACAACATATGCCCTCTTACATCTGGACCAGTCCGTGCATCCCTGTCTGCCCCCTGGTTATCGGATGTACCACGTGAGCATCGCACCAGCCTCCGGTCAGCTGAGAGGAAATGACACAAGTCAAAAGACCATACTGACCTCTCTCTCTCTACTTTCTCTGTTGACGTCACCTCTGCAAAAACTGATTATAACCACTCGAAGATCAGCAACTCTCCTGACTCTCGCACACTCTTAAAAACCTTCTCTGCTCTCCTCTGTCCGCCTGCTCCCACACCTTCATCGCAGTTAACGGCTGATGATTTTGCATCGTTCTTCGTAAAGAAAACTACCGCCATAAACAGCCAATTTTCTACACCACCATCACCCGCCTTTTCTCCTATGTCTGAAGATGATATTTCCAAGGTCATTGGTTCCAACCACCCTACCACCTGCCCACTGGATCCCATCCCCACTCATCTCCTCCATGCCATCTCTCCAGCAGTTGTGCCTGGTCTGACCCGCATCATCAACTCTTTGCTCACCACTGGGACATTTCCCACTGCTTTCAAAGAGGCCTGCATCACACCGCTACTGAAGAAACTCACTCTCAACCTTATACTGCTACAACACTACAGGCCGGTGTAGTGTGTGAAAATGCATATCTTCCGTCAAAATGTAGATGACTGATTTTATCCTCTTATTATTTTCTGTCTTCTTAAAAAAATATTTTTTACTTACCTCACTATTCTTAGCTTTGTATACTGTGCTAGGCTTTAATGGACTGGATTTAATTAACTTATGCATTTTGTTGCCTATATTGTTATAATTGCTTCCAATGTTTCCTCGTCTGTAAGTCGCTTTGGATAAAAACGTCTGCTAAATGACTAAATGTAAATTTTATGAAATGTGTAATGTCATGTGTAATGTGTAGTGTGTGGCCTTGAAATTTTAGCATGTCTACGTAATCATGAATAAATGCTTCTTGAGACACACAGTGTTGCTTCTTTGCATGCATCAAATGAATTGTTTTTGGCTATATGCATCCATGCATTAGTTTGAGAGGGGTGGAAATGGGACACTTGGGTGAAACAAAACTACCCCAAAAGTACCCCCCCCCCACTTTAAATACAGTTTTTTCTAAGTCAATTTGGTACATTTCTCTGATCCGATTTGAAATTCTCAAAACTTCTTGTTCAATCCTTACATCCTTGTGTCACGTGTGAACGTCAAACAAGCATTTTCTCATTTCTTTGAACAAGTTGCAAATGCTTTGGTACATCCATGCAAATGATTATGACAAAATTCTGTGCAGATTCCTACATTATCAATTGCTTATGTCATGTTGATCAAAATGCATTATAATGGGTCTCTGTAGAATAGTATAATCCCCACGACATTTAAGCACTAGTTTTACAATATACAGTAAGTATACTTTAAGTAAACAGTGGCATTTTATTTTACTCAATTTAGTGTTTTGCATTGCTATATTCTTTCCACATAGGACTGCAAGACAACTTCACTGTGTTGCAGACGGCCCCTTTTCACACCTAAACATTCTTTTGACACTCTCTACAGGGATCTCATCCCTGAACAAGAGAGGGGGCAGATTGGAGATGACCTGCCAAAGTACGTGTTAGTTTGGGACAATGTCAGTTTCCATCGCTCCAACATCATCAGGCAATGGTTTGCGGCCCACAACAGGATGCTGGTGGAGTTCCTCTCACCCTACTCAACCACGTTGAGGAATTTTTCTCAGCATGAAGATTAAAAGTATATGATCGCCAGCCGCATACACAGATGACCCTTCTGGCTGCCATGGATTTAACGTGTGATGACATCACAGCTGATGCCTGCAGAGGCTGGATTAGACACTCTGAAAGATGATTTTCACGCTGTATCGCAAGAGAAGATATTTGTTGTGATGTGGATGAGAATCCGTTGCCCAAAAGACAGGAACGTCAGGAGGTGTAGGAAGACTGCACTGTAATTCCACTGCACTGCATGTACAGTTTTCCCTAAGGAGATTGTCTTATGTTCAGATTTCTACATTTGTTTGTGCTATGCAGTGCTGTCTTTTCCTGTCTGCATCACAATGACACTGTCTGTCAATAAATTATTGTACAAACAGTAAAAGCGTTAACGTGAATCATGTGCCGTCTCTTGCAATCAAACAATCAAAACCAGAAATGCACTTACTGTTTTGCAAATGACAAGGATGATTCGAGAAATGCTCCACTCATCACTCTCAGGTCACTCCGCTGCACACGTCTGATCACTTCTTTGTCACCCCCGACCTCACCGCTCCAGACAACGCAGATGTCTTACCGCTGGTCACTTTCCGGCGCTACCTACGGTCCCTCCCTCCTGCTTTTCCTCTGCTGTCTTGTCTGCACTCCCCCCCTCTGAGGAGCTCTCTCTTTTGAATACCAACAGTGCCACAGACACTCTGTGTTCCACGCTTACATCCTGCTTGGACAACATATGCCCTCTTACATCTGGACCAGCCCGTGCATCCCTGTCTGCCCCCTGGTTATCGGATGTACCACGTGAGCATCGCACCAGCCTCCGGTCAGCTGAGAGGAAATGACACAAGTCAAAAGACCATACTGACCTCTCTCTCTCTACTTTCTCTGTTGACGTCACCTCTGCAAAAACTGATTATAACCACTCGAAGATCAGCAACTCTCCTGACTCTGGCACACTCTTAAAAACCTTCTCTGCTCTCCTCTGTCCGCCTGCTCCCACACCTTCATCGGAGTTAACGGCTGATGATTTTGCATCGTTCTTCATAAAGAAAACTACCGCCATCAACAGCCAATTTTCTACGCCACCATCACCCGCCTTTTCTCCTATGTCTGAAGATGATGTTTCCAAGGTCATTGGTTCCAACCAGCCTACCACCTGCCCAATGGATCCCATCCCCACCCATCTCCTCCATGCCATCTCTCCAGCAGTTGTGCCTGGTCTGACCCGCATCATCAACTCTTTGCTCACCACTGGGACATTTCCCACTGCTTTCAAAGAGGCCTGCATCACACCGCTACTGAAGAAACTCACTCTCAACCTTACACTGCTAGAACACTACAGGCCGGTGTAGTGTGTGAAAATGCATATCTTCCGTCAAAATGTAGATGACTGATTTTAACCTCTTATTATTTTCTGTCTTCTTAAAAAAATATTTTTTACTTACCTCACTATTCTTAGCTTTGTATACTGTGCTAGGCTTTAATGGACTGGATTTAATTAACTTATGCATTTTGTTGCCTATATTGTTATAATTGCTTCCAATGTTTCCTCGTCTGTAAGTCGCTTTGGATAAAAACGTCTGCTAAATGACTAAATGTAAATTTTATGAAATGTGTAATGTCATGTGTAATGTGTAATGTGTAGTGTGTGGCCTTGAAATTTTAGCATGTCTACGTAATCATGAATAAATGCTTCTTGAGACACACAGTGTTGCTTCTTTGCATGCATCAAATGAATTGTTTCTGGCTATATGCATCCATGCATTAGTTTGAGAGGGGTGGAAATGGGACACTTGGGTGAAACAAAACTGCCCCAAAAGTACCCCCCCACTTTAAATACAGTTTTTTCTAAGTCAATTTGGTACATTTCTCTGATCCGATTTGAAATTCTCAAAATTTCTTGTTCAATCCTTACATCGTTGTGTCACATGTGCACATCAAACAAGCATTTTCTCATTTCTTTGAACAAGTTGCAAATGCTTTGGTACATCCATGCAAATGATTATGACAAAATTCTGTGCAGATTCCTACATTATCAATTGCTTATGTCATGTTGATCAAAATGCATTATAATGGGTCTCTGTAGAATAGTATAATCCCCACGACATTTAAGCACTAGTTTTACAATATACAGTAAGTATACTTTAAGTAAACGGTGGCATTTTATTTTACTCAATTTAGTGTTTTGCATTGCTAAATTCTTAACACATAGGACTGCAAGACAACTTCACTGTGTTGCAGACGGCCCCTTTTCACACCTAAACAGTCTTTTGACACTCTCTACAGGGATCTCATCCCTGAACAAGAGAGGGGGCAGATTGGAGATGACCTGCCAAAGTACGTGTTAGTTTGGGACAATGTCAGTTTCCATCGCTCCAACATCATCAGGCAATGGTTTGCGGCCCACAACAGGATGCTGGTGGAGTTCCTCTCACCCTACTCAACCACGTTGAGGAATTTTTCTCAGCATGAAGATTAAAAGTATATGATCGCCAGCCGCATACACAGATGACCCTTCTGGCTGCCATGGATGTAACGTGTGATGACATCACAGCTGATGCCTGCAGAGGCAGGATTAGACACTCTGAAAGATGATTTTCACGCTGTATCGCAAGAGAAGATATTTGTTGTGATGTGGATGAGAATCCGTTGCCCAAAGACAGGAACGTCAGGAGGTGTAGGAAGACTGCACTGTAATTCCACTGCACTGCATGTACAGTTTTCCCTAAGGAGATTGTCTTATGTTTAGATTTCTACATTTGTTTGTGCTATGCAGTGCTGTCTTTTCCTGTCTGCATCACAATGACACTGTCTGTCAATAAATTATTGTACAAACAGTAAAAGCGTTAACGTGAATCATGTGCCGTCTCTTGCAATCAAACAATCAAAACCAGAAATGCACTTACTGTTTTGCAAATGACAAGGATGATTCGAGAAATGCTCCACTCATCACTCTCAGGTCACTCCGCTGCACACGTCTGTTCACTTCTTTGTCACCCCCGACCTCACCGCTCCAGACAACGCAGATGTCTTACCACTGGTCACTTTCCGGCGCTACCTACGATCCCTCCCTCCTGCTTTTCCTCTGCTGTCTTGTCTGCACTCCCCCCCTCTGAGGAGCTCTCTCTTTTGAATACCAACAGTGCCACAGACACTCTGTGTTCCATGCTTACATCCTGCTTGGACAACATATGCTCTCTTACATCTGGACCAGCCTGTGCATCCCTGTCTGCCCCCTGGCTATCGGATGTACCACGTGAGCATCGCACCAGCCTCCGGTCAGCTGAGAGCAAATGGCACAAGTCAAAAGACCATACTGACCTCTCTCTCTCTACTTTCTCCGTTGACGTCACCTCTGCGAAAACTGATTATAACCACTCGAAGATCAGCAACTCTCCTGACTCTCGCACACTCTTAAAAACCTTCTCTGCTCTCCTCTGTCCGCCTGCTCCCACACCTTCATCGGAGTTAACGGCTGATGATTTTGCATCGTTCTTCGTAAAGAAAACTACCGCCATCAACAGCCAATTTTCTACGCCACCATCACCCGCCTTTTCTCCTATGTCTGAAGATGATGTTTCCAAGGTCATTGGTTCCAACCACCCTACCACCTGCCCACTGGATCCCATCCCCACCCATCTCCTCCATGCCATCTCTCCAGCAGTTGTGCCTGGTCTGACCCGCATCATCAACTCTTTGCTCACCACTGGGACATTTCCCACTGCTTTCAAAGAGGCCTGCGTCACACCGCTACTGAAGAAACTCACTCTCAACCTTATACTGCTAGAACACTACAGGCCGGTGTAGTGTGTGAAAATGCATATCTTCCGTCAAAATGTATATGACTGATTTTAACCTCTTATTATTTTCTGTCTTCTTAAAAAATTATTTTTTTACTTACCTCACTATTCTTAGCTTTGTATACTGTGCTAGGCTTTAATGGACTGGATTTAATTAACTTATGCATTTTGTTGCCTATATTGTTATAATTGCTTCCAATGTTTCCTCGTCTGTAAGTCGCTTTGGATAAAAACGTCTGCTAAATGACTAAATGTAAATTTTATGAAATGTGTAATGTCATGTGTAATGTGTAGTGTGTGGCCTTGAAATTTTAGCATTTCTACGTAATCATGAATAAATGCTTCTTGAGACACACAGTGTTGCTTCTTTGCATGCATCAAATGAATTGTTTCTGGCTATATGCATCCATGCATTAGTTTGAGAGGGGTGGAAATGGGACACTTGGGTGAAACAAAACTGCCCCAAAAGTACCCCCCCCCACTTTAAATACAGTTTTTTCTAAGTCAATTTGGTACATTTCTCTGATCCGATTTGAAATTCTCAAAACTTCTTGTTCAATCCTTACATCCTTGTGTCACGTGTGCACATCAAACAAGCATTTTCTCATTTCTTTGAACAAGTTGCAAATGCTTTGGTACATCCATGCAAATGATTATGACAAAATTCTGTGCAGATTCCTACATTATCAATTGCTTTTGTCATGTTGATCAAAATGCATTTTAATGGGTCTCTGTAGAATAGTATAATCCCCACGACATTTAAGCACTAGTTTTACAATATACAGTAAGTATACTTTAAGTAAACGGTGGCATTTTATTTTACTCAATTTAGTGTTTTGCATTGCTATATTCTTTCCACATAGGACTGCAAGACAACTTCACTGTGTTGCAGACGGCCCCTTTTCACACCTAAACAGTCTTTTGACACTCTCTACAGGGATCTCATCCCTGAACAAGAGAGGGGGCAGATTGGAGATGACCTGCCAAAGTACGTGTTAGTTTGGGACAATGTCAGTTTCCATCGCTCCAACATCATCAGGCAAGGGTTTGCAGCCCACAACAGGATGCTGGTGGAGTTCCTCTCACCCTACTCAACCCCGTTGAGGAATTTTTCTCAGCATGAAGATTAAAAGTATATGATGGCCAGCCGCATACACAGATGACCCTTCTGGCTGCCATGGATGTAACGTGTGATGACATCACAGCTGATGCCTGCAGAGGCTGGATTAGACACTCTGAAAGATGATTTTCACGCTGTATCGCAAGAGAAGATATTTGTTGTGATGTGGATGAGAATCCGTTGCCCAAAAGACAGGAACGTCAGAAGGTGTAGGAAGACTGCACTGTAATTCCACTGCACTGCATGTACAGTTTTCCCTAAGGAGATTGTCTTATGTTCAGATTTCTACATTTGTTTGTGCTATGCAGTGCTGTCTTTTCCTGTCTGCATCACAATGACACTGTCTGTCAATAAATTATTGTAAAAACAGTAAAAGCGTTAACGTGACTCATGTGCCGTCTCTTGCAATCAAACAATCAAAACCAGAAATGCACTTACTGTTTTGCAAATGACAAGGATGATTCGAGAAATGCTCCACTCATCACTCTCAGTTCACTCCGCTGCACACGTCTGATCACTTCTTTGTCACCCCCGAACTCACCGCTCCAGACAACGCAGATGTCTTACCGCTGGTCACTTTCCGGCGCTACCTACGGTCCCTCCCTCCTGCTTTTCCTCTGCTGTCTTGTCTGCACTCCCCCCCTCTGAGGAGCTCTCTCTTTTGAATACCAACAGTGCCACAGACACTCTGTGTTCCACGCTTACATCCTGCTTGGACAACATATGCCCTCTTACATCTGGACCAGCCCGTGCATCCCAGTCTGCCCCCTGGTTATCGGATGTACCACGTGAGCATCGCACCAGCCTCCGTTCAGCTGAGAGAAAATGGCACAAGTCAAAAGACCATACTGACCTCTCTCTCTCTACCAGTCTCTTCTCTCTACTTTCTCCGTTGACGTCACCTCTGCAAAAACTGATTATAACCACTCGAAGATCAGCAACTCTCCTGACTCTCGCACACTCTTAAAAACCTTCTCTGCTCTCCTCTGTCCGCCTGCTCCCACACCTTCATCGGAGTTAACGGCTGATGATTTTGCATCGTTCTTCGTAAAGAAAACTACCGCCATCAACAGCCAATTTTCTACGCCACCATCACCCGCCTTTTCTCCTATGTCTGAAGATGATGTTTCCAAGGTCATTGGTTCCAACCACCCTACCACCTGCCCACTGGATCCCATCCCCACCCATCTCCTCCATGCCATCTCTCCAGCAGTTGTGCATGGTCTGACCCGCATCATCAACTCTTTGCTCACCACTGGGACATTTCCCACTGCTTTCAAAGAGGCCTGCATCACACCGCTACTGAAGAAACTCACTCTCAACCTTACACTGCTAGAACACTACAGGCCGGTGTAGTGTGTGAAAATGCATATCTTCCGTCAAAATGTAGATGACGGATTTTAACCTCTTATTATTTTCTTAGCATTTTCTCATTTCTTTGAACAAGTTGCAAATGCTTTGGTACATCCATGCAAATGATTATGACAAAATTCTGTGCAGATTCCTACATTATCAATTGCTTATGTCATGTTGATCAAAATGCATTATAATGGGTCTCTGTAGAATAGTATAATCCCCACGACATTTAAGCACTAGTTTTACAATATAGAGTAAGTATACTTTAAGTAAACGGTGGCATTTTATTTTACTCAATTTAGTGTTTTGCATTGCTATATTCTTTCCACATAGGACTGCAAGACAACTTCACTGTGTTGCAGACGGCCCCTTTTCACACCTAAACAGTCTTTTGACACTCTCTACAGGGATCTCATCCCTGAACAAGAGAGGGGGCAGATTGGAGATGACCTGCCAAAGTACGTGTTAGTTTGGGACAATGTCAGTTTCCATCGCTCCAACATCATCAGGCAATGGTTTGCGGCCCACAACAGGATGCTGGTGGAGTTCCTCTCACCCTACTCAACCACGTTGAGGAATTTTTCTCAGCATGAAGATTAAAAGTATATGATCGCCAGCCGCATACACAGATGACCCTTCTGGCTGCCATGGATGTAACGTGTGATGACATCTCAGCTGATGCCTGCAGAGGTTGGATTAGACACTCTGAAAGATGATTTTCACGCTGTATCGCAAGAGAAGATATTTGTTGTGATATGGATGAGAATCCGTTGTCCAAAAGACAGGAACGTCAGGAGGTGTAGGAAGACTGCACTGTAATTCCAATGCACTGCATGTACAGTTTTCCCTAAGGAGATTTTCTTATGTTTAGATTTCTACATTTGTTTGTGCTATGCAGTGCTGTCTTTTCCTGTCTGCATCACAATGACACTGTCTGTCAATAAATTATTGTACAAACAGTAGAAGCGTTAACGTGAATCTTGTGCCGTCTCTTGCAATCAAACAATCAAAACCAGAAATGCACTTACTGTTTTGCAAATGACAAGGATGATTCGAGAAATGCTCCACTCATCACTCTCAGGTCACTCCGCTGCACACGTCTGATCACTTCTTTGTCACCCCCGACCTCACCGCTCCAGACAACGCAGATTTCTTACCGCTGGTCACTTTCCGGCGCTACCTACGGTCCCTCCCTCCTGCTTTTCCTCTGCTGTCTTGTCTGCACTCCCCCCCTCTGAGGAGCTCTCTCTTTTGAATACCAACAGTGCCACAGACACTCTGTGTTCCACGCTTACATCCTGCTTGGACAACATATGCCCTCTTACATCTGGACCAGCCCGTGCATCCCTGTCTGCCCCCTTGTTATTGGATGTACCACGTGAGCATCGCACCAGCCTCCGGTCAGCTGAGAGAAAATGGCACAAGTCAAAAGACCATACTGACCTCTCTCTCTCTACTTTCTCCGTTGACGTCACCTCTGCAAAAACTGATTATAACCACTCGAAGATCAGCAACTCTCCTGACTCTCGCACACTCTTAAAAACCTTCTCTGCCCTCCTCTGTCCGCCTGCTCCCACACCTTCATCGGAGTTAACGGCTGATGATTTTGCATCGTTCTTCGTAAAGAAAACTACCGCCATCAACAGCCAATTTTCTACGCCACCATCACCCGCCTTTTCTCCTATGTCTGAAGATGATGTTTCCAAGGTCATTGGTTCCAACCACCCTACCACCTGCCCACTGGATCCCATCCCCACCCATCTCCTCCATGCCATCTCTCCAGCAGTTGTGCCTGGTCTGACCCGCATCATCAACTCTTTGCTCACCACTGGGACATTTCCCACTGCTTTCAAAGAGGCCTGCATCACACCGCTACTGAAGAAACTCACTCTCAACCTTACACTGCTAGAACACTACAGGCCGGTGTAGTGTGTGAAAATGCATATCTTCCGTCAAAATGTAGATGACTGATTTTAACCTCTTATTATTTTCTGTCTTCTTAAAAAATTATTTTTTTACTTACCTCACTATTCTTAGCTTTGTATACTGTGCTAGGCTTTAATGGACTGGATTTAATTAACTTATGCATTTTGTTGCCTATATTGTTATAATTGCTTCCAATGTTTCCTCGTCTGTAAGTCGCTTTGGATAAAAACGTCTGCTAAATGACTAAATTTAAATTTTATGAAATGTGTAATGTCATGTGTAATGTGTAATGTGTAGTGTGTGGCCTTGAAATTTTAGCATGTCTACGTAATCATGAATAAATGTTTCTTGAGACACACAGTGTTGCTTCTTTGCATGCATCAAATGAATTGTTTCTGGCTATATGCATCCATGCATTAGTTTGAGAGGGGTGGAAATGGGACACTTGGGTGAAACAAAACTGCCCCAAAAGTACCCCCCCCCACTTTAAATACAGTTTTTTCTTAGTCAATTTGGTACATTTCTCTGATCCGATTTGAAATTCTCAAAACTTCTTGTTCAATCCTTACATCCTTGTGTCACGTGTGCACATCAAACAAGCATTTTCTCATTTCTTTGAACAAGTTGCAAATGCTTTGGTACATCCATGCAAATGATTATGACAAAATTCTGTGCAGATTCCTACATTATCAATTGCTTATGTCATGTTGATCAAAATGCATTATAATGGGTCTCTGTAGAATAGTATAATCCCCACGACATTTAAGCACTAGTTTTACAATATACAGTAAGTATACTTTAAGTAAATTCAATTCAATTCAATTCAATTTTATTTATATAGCGCCTTTCACAATTTGCATTGTTCCAAAGCAGCTTTACAGGGGAAAAACGAAAAACCCAAGAAAGGGTAAAACACACTACATGGTGTTTTATATAATAAATCCAACTATTCTAGTAAATAATATCTAATGTCAGCATCTCCTGGTGGTTTATTTAGCATATTTGCATTAAGTGAATGCTTGTCTGTAAAGATGCGTCTTTAATCTAGATTTAAATTGGGCGAGTGTGTCTGATCCTCGAATAATATCAGGGAGGCTGTTCCAGAGTTTAGGTGCTACGTATGAGAAAGCTCGACCCCCTTTGGTGGATTTAGTTATTCTAGGTATTATCAAAAGTCCTGCGTTTTGAGATCTTAGAGAGCGTGATGGGTTGTAGTATGATAGAAGCTCTGTTAGGTAGGTAGGGGCTAAACCCTTTAAGGCTTTATAAGTGATTAAAAGAACTTTAAAGTCAATACGATACTTAATGGGTAGCCAGTGAAGGGTTGATAAAATTGGGGTTATGTGATCATATTTTCTGGTCCTGGTTAGAACTCTGGCAGCTGCGTTCTGAACTAACTGTAGTTTGTTTATTGATGATGCAGGACAACCACTAAGTAGCGCATTACAGTAGTCAAGTCTTGAGGTCATAAATGCATGAATAAGCTTCTCTGCGTCAGCAACACACAGAATATTTCGTAACTTGGCAACATTTCTTAGGTGGAAAAAGGCTGTTTTTGTGACATTTGAGATGTGATTTCGAAATGAAAGGTTGCTGTCTAATATAACGCCTAGATCTTTTACTGTATTTGTTGGAGTAACAGTACATCCTTCAACTTGCAGTTTATAATCAGAAATATTTGGTTTGCGTGTCTTAGGTCCGATAAGTAATATTTCTGTTTTATTAGAATTTAAAAGAAGGAAATTATAGGTCATCCAATGTTTTATATCTTCAATGCACTCTGCCAATTTGGGTAGCTGGGAGGAATCATCTGGTCTTGATGAGATATATAGCTGAGTATCATCTGCATAGCAATGGAAGCTAATTCCATGTTTTTTAATAATGTTTCCAAGGGGAAGCATGTATATGGAGAACAGCACGGGTCCCAGAACCGATCCCTGAGGTAATCCATAATTTACTTGCGTTAGATTGGATGATTCCCCATTTAAATGGACAAATTGATGTCTGTCTGACAAGTAAGATCTAAACCATTGTAGTGCCTGTCCCTCAATACCGGTATAATTGTGTAAGCGATCTAGAAGTATGTTATGGTCTACGGTATCGAACGCAGCACTAAGGTCAAGCAGGACCAAGAGTGAGATGTTACCTTTATCTGATGCTATAAGCAGGTCGTTTGTAATTTTAACGAGCGCAGTTTCAGTGCTATGATGAGATCTAAAGCCTGACTGAAATTTTCGTGCATGTCGTTATTTTGTAGGAAAGAGCACAACTGAGTGCACACTACTTTTTCTAGAATTTTAGACAGGTATGGGAGATTTGAAATCGGTCTATAGTTTCCTAGTTCATTTGGATCTAAGTTTGGTTTCTTGATTAGAGGCTTAATGACGGCCATTTTAAAGGGACCTGGGACATGGCCTAGATTAATTGACGAGTTAATAATGTTATAAATGGGCTCAATTGCAACAGGTAGTAACTCTTTTAATAATTTAGTTGGTATGGGGTCTAGTAAGCAAGTTGTAGGTTTAGAAGTTGTGATAAGTTGAATTAAATCTTCCTGTTTTATAGGTGAAAAACGCTGGAGCCTTTCTTTTGGAGCGATGGTTGGTGCTAATTCATAGGACAGATTTGGAGGTTGAGTTTTTACAATTTTGTCGCGAATGTTTTTGATTTTCTCTGTAAAAAATTTCATGAATTCATTGCTACCAAGGTGCGGCGGAATAACAAGGTCAGGTGGTGTCTGTTTATTTGTTAATTTAGCGACTGTGCTAAATAGAAACCTTGGATTGTTTTTGTTGGTTTCTATGAGGTTACGAAGGTGCTCAGCCTTTGCTGCTTTTAGTGCCTTTTTATAACAATTTGCACTCTCTTTCCATGCCATTTTAAAGACTTCTAATTGCGATTTTATCCATTTGCGCTCTAGTTTGCGTGTTTCTCTTTTAAGGGCGCGAGTGGTGCTATTGTACCAGGGTGCAATATTTTTCTCATTAATCTTTTTTGACTTCATAGGTGCAACAGCTTCTAATGTATTAGAGAAAATAGTGCCCAATTTCCTGGTCATGACGTCGAGCGATTCGTTATTTATTGGTCTGGTTATTAAAGGAGTCAGATCTGGCAAGCTCTTTGCGAAGCTATCTTTAGTAGCAGAGGTGATTGTTCTACCCTGTCGATAACGTGTTAAAGGGCTGATTCCAGACGTGCGCAAAGTACCCGTTATAAGATAGTGATCGGTGACATCGTCGCTTTGAGGCATAATATCTATATTGGTTAGATCGGCTCCGTGAGATATAATCAGGTCTAGTGTATGATAAAATCGATGAGTTGGTCCTTTAATGTGTTGTATTACCCCAAAAGATTGTAGTAGTTCTGTAAACGCCACAGCTAATGCATCGTTAGCGCTATCTACGTGGATATTAAAATCTCCGACAATTAGTATTTTATCAACGTTAACCAATAGGTCCGATAGGAAGTCCGCAAACTCTTTCAGAAAATCAGTATAGGGACCAGGGGGTCTATACACCGTAGCCAATGTAAAAGAAAGCAATGGTTTTTTACTTTTGTTAGGAATAATTATGTTCAACGCAAGCACTTCAAATGATTTAAATTTATGCTCTGTTCTCTGAGATACAGTAAGAAAGTTTCTAAAGATTGTAGCGACGCCGCCACCCCGACCAACTGGACGTGGCTCATGCATATAACAGTAGCTTGGTGGGGTACACTCATTTAGGCCGAAATAATCATTTGGTTTAAGCCAGGTCTCGGTAAGACAGAGTATATCAAAACTGTTGTCCGTGATCATTTCATTTACAATAACTGCCTTTGAATTTAGTGATCTAATATTAAGTAGGCCGAACTTTATAAATTGGTTTTGGTTGTTTATTACATTGTCTTCAGGTTTAATCACGATCAGATTTTTTCTCTGACTTTTGCCAAAATGTTTACTTTGTAGTATTATTCGGGGGACACATATAGTCTCTATATATTTGGAAACAGTAACATTTATAGCAGTTGAGGCGCACATACTATGGTTAAAGTTTTGACTTACCTGAGGGAGACTTACCTGAGGGGGACATAGTCAACCGGTGCGCAGCGCCTGCGAGATGTTGTCGGACAGGAGAGTAAACAGTAAACAGTGGCATTTTATTTTACTCAATTTAGTGTTTTGCATTGCTATATTCTTTCCACATAGGACTGCAAGACAACTTCACTGTGTTGCAGACGGCCCCTTTTCACACCTAAACAGTCTTTTGACACTCTCTACAGGGATCTCATCCCTGAACAAGAGAGGGGGCAGATTGGAGATGACCTGCCAAAGTACGTGTTGGTTTGGGACAATGTCCGTTTCCATCGCTCCAACATCATCAGGCAATGGTTTGCGGCCCACAACAGGATGCTGGTGGAGTTCCTCTCACCCTACTCAACCACGTTGAGGAATTTTTCTCAGCATGAAGATTAAAAGTATATGATCGCCAGCCGCATACACAGATGACCCTTCTGGCTGCCATGGATGTAACGTGTGATGACATCACAGCTGATGCCTGCAGAGGCTGGATTAGACACTCTGAAAGATGATTTTCACGCTGTATCGCAAGAGAAGATATTTGTTGTGATGTGGATGAGAATCCGTTGCCCAAAAGACAGGAACGTCAGGAGGTGTAGGAAGACTGCACTGTAATTGCACTGCACTGCATGTACAGTTTTCCCTAAGGAGATTGTCTTATGTTCAGATTTCTACATTTGTTTGTGCTATGCAGTGCTGTCTTTTCCTGTCTGCATCACAATGACACTGTCTGTCAATAAATTATTGTACAAACAGTAAAAGCGTTAACGTGAATCATGTGCTGTCTCTTGCAATCAAACAATCAAAACCAGAAATGCACTTACTGTTTTGCAAATGACAAGGATGATTCGAGAAATGCTCCACTCATCACTCTCAGGTCACTCCGCTGCACACGTCTGATCACTTCTTTGTCACCCCCGACCTCACCGCTCCAGACAACGCAGATGTCTTACCACTGGTCACTTTCCGGCGCTACCTACGGTCCCTCCCTCCTGCTTTTCCTCTGCTGTCTTGTCTGCACTCCCCCCTCTGAGGAGCTCTCTCTTTTGAATACCAACAGTGCCACAGACACTCTGTGTTCCACGCTTACATCCTGCTTGGACAACATATGCCCTCTTACATCTGGACCAGCCCGTGCATCCCTGTCTGCCCCCTGGTTATCGGATGTACCACGTGAGCATCGCACCAGCCTCCGGTCAGCTGAGAGAAAATGGCACAAGTCAAAAGACCATACTGACCTCTCTCTCTCTACTTTCTCCGTTGACGTCACCTCTGCAAAAACTGATTATAACCACTCGAAGATCAGCAACTCTCCTGACTCTCGCACACTCTTAAAAACCTTCTCTGCTCTCCTCTGTCCGCCTGCTCCCACACCTTCATCGGAGTTAACGGCTGATGATTTTGCATCGTTCTTCGTAAAGAAAACTACCGCCATCAACAGACAATTTTCTACGCCACCATCACCCGCCTTTTCTCCTATGTCTGAAGATGATGTTTCCAAGGTCATTGGTTCCAACCACCCTACCACCTGCCCACTGGATCCCATCCCCACCCATCTCCTCCATGCCATCTCTCCAGCAGTTGTGCCTGGTCTGACCTGCATCATCAACTCTTTGCTCACCACTGGGACATTTCCCACTGCTTTCAAAGAGGCCTGCATCACACCGCTACTGAAGAAACTCACTCTCAACCTTACACTGCTAGAACACTACAGGCCGGTGTAGTGTGTGAAAATGCATATCTTCCGTCAAAATGTAGATGACTGATTTTAACCTCTTATTATTTTCTGTCTTCTTAAAAAAATATTTTTTTACTTACCTCACTATTTTTAGCTTTGTATACTGTGCTAGGCTTTAATGGACTGGATTTAATTAACTTATGCATTTTGTTGCCTATATTGTTATAATTGCTTCCAATGTTTCCTCGTCTGTAAGTCGCTTTGGATAAAAATGTCTGCTAAATTACTAAATGTAAATTTTATGAAATGTGTAATGTCATGTGTAATGTGTAATGTGTAGTGTGTGGCCTTGAAATTTTAGCATGTCTACGTAATCATGAATAAATGCTTCTTGAGACACA
This sequence comes from Barbatula barbatula, assembly GCF_947034865.1. Lineage (NCBI taxonomy): Eukaryota > Metazoa > Chordata > Actinopteri > Cypriniformes > Nemacheilidae > Barbatula > Barbatula barbatula. Next base: position 14,283,037 of record NC_136785.1, read on the forward strand.
CAGTGTTGCTTCTTTGCATGCATCAAAGGAATTGTTTCTGGCTATATGCATCCATGCATTAGTTTGAGAGGGGTGGAAATGGGACACTTGGGTGAAACAAAACTGCCCCAAAAGTACCCCCCCCACTTTAAATACAGTTTTTTCTAAATCAATGTGGTACATTTCTCTGATCCGATTTGAAATTCTCAAAACTTCTTGTTCAATCCTTACATCCTTGTGTCACGTGTGCACATCAAACAAGCATTTTCTCATTTCTTTGAACAAGTTGCAAATGCTTTGGTACATCCATACAAATGATTATGACAAAATTCTGTGCAGATTCCTACATTATCAATTGCTTATGTCATGTTGATCAAAATGCATTATAATGGGTCTCTGTAGAATAGTATAATCCCCACGACATTTAAGCACTAGTTTTACAATATACAGTAAGTATACTTTAAGTAAACGGTGGCATTTTATTTTACTCAATTTAGTGTTTTGCATTGCTATATTCTTTCCACATAGGACTGCAAGACAACTTCACTGTGTTGCAGACGGCCCCTTTTCACACCTAAACAGTCTTTTGACACTCTCTACAGGGATCTCATCCCTGAACAAGAGAGGGGGCAGATTGGAGATGACCTGCCAAAGTACGTGTTAGTTTGGGACAATGTCAGTTTCCATCGCTCCAACATCATCAGGCAATGGTTTGCGGCCCACAACAGGATGCTGGTGGAGTTCCTCTCACCCTACTCAACCCCGTTGAGGAATTTTTCTCAGCATGAAGATTAAAAGTATATGATGGCCAGCCGCATACACAGATGACCCTTCTGGCTGCCATGGATGTAACGTGTGATGACATCACAGCTGATGCCTGCAGAGGCTGGATTAGAAACTCTGAAAGATGATTTTCACGCTGTATCGCAAGAGAAGATATTTGTTGTGATGTGGATGAGAATCCGTTGCCCAAAAGACAGGAACGTCAGGAGGTGTAGGAAGACTGCACTGTAATTCCACTGCACTGCATGTACAGTTTTCCCTAAGGAGATTGTCTTATGTTCAGATTTCTACATTTGTTTGTGCTATGCAGTGCTGTCTTTTCCTGTCTGCATCACAATGACACTGTCTGTCAATAAATTATTGTACAAACAGTAAAAGCGTTAACGTGAATCATGTGCCGTCTCTTGCAATCAAACAATCAAAACCAGAAATGCACTTACTGTTTTGCAAATGACAAGGATGATTCGAGAAATGCTCCACTCATCACTCTCAGGTCACTCCGCTGCACACGTCTGATCACTTCTTTGTCACCCCCGACCTCACCGCTCCAGACAACGCAGATGTCTTACCGCTGGTCACTTTCCGGCGCCCCCTAGGTCCCTCCCTCCTGCTTTTCCTCTGCTGTCTTGTCTGCACTCCCCCCCTCTGAGGAGCTCTCTCTTTTGAATACCAACAGTGCCACAGACACTCTGTGTTCCACGCTTACATCCTGCTTGGACAACATATGCCCTCTTACATCTGGACCAGCCCGTGCATCCCTGTCTGCCCCCTGGTTATCGGATGTACCACGTGAGCATCGCACCAGCCTCCGGTCAGCTGAGAGAAAATGGCACAAGTCAAAAGACCATACTGACCTCTCTCTCTCTACTTTCTCCGTTGACGTCACCTCTGCAAAAACTGATTATAACCACTCGAAGATCAGCAACTCTCCTGACTCTCGCACACTCTTAAAAACCTTCTCTGCTCTCCTCTGTCCGCCTGCTCCCACACCTTCATCGGAGTTAACGGCTGATGATTTTGCATCGTTCTTCGTAAAGAAAACTACCGCCATCAACAGCCAATTTTCTAAGCCACCATCACCCGCCTTTTCTCCTATGTCTGTAGATGATGTTTCCAAGGTCATTGGTTCCAACCCCACTACCACCTGCCCACTGGATCCCATCCCCACCCATCTCCTCCATGCCATCTCTCCAGCAGTTGTGCCTGGTCTGACCCGCATCATCAACTCTTTGCTCTCCACTGGGACATTTCCCACTGCTTTCAAAGAGGCCTGCATCACACCGCTACTGAAGAAACTCACTCTCAACCTTACACTGCTAGAACACTACAGGCCGGTGTAGTGTGTGAAAATGCATATCTTCCGTCAAAATGTAGATGACTGATTTTAACCTCTTATTATTTTCTGTCTTCTTAAAAAATTATTTTTTTACTTACCTCACTATTTTTAGCTTTGTATACTGTGCTAGGCTTTAATGGACTGGATTTAATTAACTTATGCATTTTGTTGCCTATATTGTTATAATTGCTTCCAATGTTTCCTCGTCTGTAAGTCGCTTTGGATAAAAATGTCTGCTAAATTACTAAATGTAAATTTTATGAAATGTGTAATGTCATGTGTAATGTGTAATGTGTAGTGTGTGGCCTTGAAATTTTAGCATGTCTACGTAATCATGAATAAATGCTTCTTGAGACACACAGTGTTGCTTCTTTGCATGCATCAAATGAATTGTTTCTGGCTATATGCATCCATGCATTAGTTTGAGAGGGGTGGAAATGGGACACTTGGGTGAAACAAAACTGCCCCAAAAGTACCCCCCCCCACTTTAAATACAGTTTTTTCTAAGTCAATTTGGTACATTTCTCTGATCCGATTTGAAATTCTCAAAACTTCTTGTTCAATCCTTACATCCTTGTGTCACGTGTGCACATCAAACAAGCATTTTCTCATTTCTTTGAACAAGTTGCAAATGCTTTGGTACATCCATACAAATGATTATGACAAAATTCTGTGCAGATTCCTACATTATCAATTGCTTATGTCATGTTGATCAAAATGCATTATAATGGGTCTCTGTAGAATAGTATAATCCCCACGACATTTAAGCACTAGTTTTACAATATACAGTAAGTATACTTTAAGTAAACAGTGGCATTTTATTTTACTCAATTTAGTGTTTTGCATTGCTATATTCTTTCCACATAGGACTGCAAGTGGTGAACATTAAAACAATGTTCTGCGCGTTCAAAAATTGGAGAGAGGCCAGTTCAGAAAACGTTGAAATTTATTGATCAGAAGTCTCAAACAAACAGCTGTTTCGGTGGATTCTCAGACACACACAGTCTTAACAAAGAACCGACCCCCAGAAAACAGCTTTACAGCTATTTATGTATTTTTCGTCGAGTCTGTTCTCCATGGTAGGGTCCAATCAGATCGTCTCCCCTTTGTCTGGTCTCCAGCCAATCAGCTCACTGCCTTGGTTTTCAAATCACCATCTGTAACAAATTATAGAGGCCCAACATGCTCTGTGCGTAACCTGATCTTAACACAAACACATAGTAATTTCCTATGGAAAAACCCCACACTATCAGCGATTAATTCTCGGTCACACACAACTCACACACTTGGTTATATCTTCAACATATTGGTTATATTTGGTTAACAATAATAAAATCCTAAAGAATATTAAATGTAAAGGCACGTTTAAACCACAATAAGATCCTTCAGTGTACACATTTCTTCCCTAACAACAAAATGCTTCTTGGTACACACACACACAAGCAGAACATCCTACCCCCACTCACTGACCACATTCCGATCTCTGGCAACTTCTAGCAACTGCAGAACTCTCAGCTTCAAGCAGGAAAATACATCTGATTTAAACAACATCAATCATCCATTTTTATATTGATCCATATACGGATCTAAATTCCCACACAAGACAACTTCACTGTGTTGCAGACGGCCCCTTTTCACACCTAAACAGTCTTTTGACACTCTCTACAGGGATCTCATCCCTGAACAAGAGAGGGGGCAGATTGGAGATGACCTGCCAAAGTACGTGTTAGTTTGGGACAATGTCAGTTTCCATCGCTCCAACATCATCAGGCAATGGTTTGCGGCCCACAACAGGATGCTGGTGGAGTTCCTCTCACCCTACTCAACCACGTTGAGGAATTTTTCTCAGCATGAAGATTAAAAGTATATGATGGCCAGCCGCATACACAGATGACCCTTCTGGCTGCCATGGATGTAACGTGTGATGACATCACAGCTGATGCCTGCAGAGGCTGGATTAGACACTCTGAAAGATGATTTTCACGCTGTATTGCAAAAGAAGATATTTGTTGTGATGTGGATGAGAATCCGTTGCCCAAAGACAGGAACGTCAGGAGGTGTAGTAAGACTGCACTGTAATTCCACTGCACTGCATGTACAGTTTTCCCTAAGGAGATTGTCTTATGTTCAGATTTCTACATTTGTTTGTGCTATGCAGTGCTGTCTTTTCCTGTCTGCATCACAATGACACTGTCTGTCAATAAATTATTGTACAAACAGTAAAAGCGTTAACGTGAATCATGTGCCGTCTCTTGCAATCAAACAATCAAAACCAGAAATGCACTTACTGTTTTGCAAATGACAAGGATGATTCGAGAAATGCTCCACTCATCACTCTCAGGTCACTCCGCTGCACACGTCTGATCACTTCTTTGTCACCCCCGACCTCACCGCTCCAGACAACGCAGATGTCTTACCGCTGGTCACTTTCCGGCGCTACCTACGGTCCCTCCCTCCTGCTTTTCCTCTGCTGTCTTGTCTGCATTCCCCCCCTCTGAGGAGCTCTCTCTTTTGAATACCAACAGTGCCACAGACACTCTGTGTTCCACGCTTACATCCTGCTTGGACAACATATGCCCTCTTACATCTGGACCAGCCCGTGCATCCCTGTCTGCCCCCTGGTTATCGGATGTACCACGTGAGCATCGCACCAGCCTCCGGTCAGCTGAGAGAAAATGACACAAGTCAAAAGACCATACTGACCTCTCTCTCTCTACTTTCTCCGTTGACGTCACCTCTGCAAAAACTGATTATAACCACTCGAAGATCAGCAACTCTCCTGACTCTCGCACACTCTTAAAAACCTTCTCTGCTCTCCTCTGTCCGCCTGCTCCCACACCTTCATCGGAGTTAACGGCTGATGATTTTGCATCGTTCTTCGTAAAGAAAACTACCGCCATCAACAGCCAATTTTCTACACCACCATCACCCGCCTTTTCTCCTATGTCTGAAGATGATGTTTCCAAGGTCATTGGTTCCAACCACCCTACCACCTGCCCACTGGATCCCATCCCCACCCATCTCCTCCATGCCATCTCTCCAGCAGTTGTGCCTGGTCTTACCCGCATCATCAACTCTTTGCTCACCACTGGGACATTTCCCACTGCTTTCAAAGAGGCCTGCATCACACCGCTACTGAAGAAACTCACTCTCAACCTTACACTGCTAGAACACTACAGGCCGGTGTAGTGTGTGAAAATGCATATCTTCCGTCAAAATGTAGATGACGGATTTTAACCTCTTATTATTTTCTGTCTTCTTAAAAAAAATTTTTTTTTCTTACCTCACTATTCTTAGCTTTGTATACTGTGCTAGGCTTTAATGGACTGGATTGAATTAACTTATGCATTTTGTTGCCTATATTGTTATAATTGCTTCCAATGTTTCCTCGTCTGTAAGTCGCTTTGGATAAAAACGTCTGCTAAATGACTAAATGTAAATTTTATGAAATGTGTAATGTCATGTGTAATGTGTAATGTGTAGTGTGTGGCCTTGAAATTTTAGCATGTCTACGTAATCATGAACAAATGCTTCTTGAGACACACAGTGTTGCTTCTTTGCATGCATCAAATGAATTGTTTCTGGCTATATGCATCCATGCATTAGTTTGAGAGGGGTGGAAATGGGACACTTGGGTGAAACAAAACTGCCCCAAAAGTACCCCCCCACTTTAAATACAGTTTTTTCTAAGTCAATTTTGTACATTTCTCTGATCCGATTTGAAATTCTCAAAACTTCTTGTTCAATCCTTACATCCTTGTGTCACGTGTGCACATCAAACAAGCATTTTCTCATTTCTTTGAACAAGTTGCAAATGCTTTGGTACATCCATGCAAATGATTATGACAAAATTCTGTGCAGATTCCTACATTATCAATTGCTTATGTCATGTTGATCAAAATGCATTGTAATGGGTCTCTGTAGAATAGTATAACCCCCACGACATTTAAGCACTAGTTTTACAATATACAGTAAGTATACTTTAAGTAAACGGTGGCATTTTATTTTACTCAATTTAGTGTTTTGCATTGCTATATTCTTTCCACATAGGACTGCAAGACAACTTCACTGTGTTGCAGACGGCCCCTTTTCACACCTAAACAGTCTTTTGACACTCTTTACAGGGATCTCATCCCTGAACAAGAGAGGGGGCAGATTGGAGATGACCTGCCAAAGTACGTGTTAGTTTGGGACAATGTCAGTTTCCATCGCTCCAACATCATCAGGCAATGGTTTGCGGCCCACAACAGGATGCTGGTGGAGTTCCTCTCACCCTACTCAACCACGTTAAGGAATTTTTCTCAGCATGAAGATTAAAAGTATATGATGGCCAGCCGCATACACAGATGACCCTTCTGGCTGCCATGGATGTAACGTGTGATGACATCACAGCTGATGCCTGCAGAGGCTGGATTAGACACTCTGAAAGATGATTTTCACGCTGTATCGCAAGAGAAGATATTTGTTGTGATGTGGATGAGAATCCGTTGCCCAAAAGACAGGAACGTCAGGAGGTGTAGGAAGACTGCACTGTAATTCCACTGCACTGCATGTACAGTTTTCCCTAAGGAGATTGTCTTATGTTCAGATTTCTACATTTGTTTGTGCTATGCAGTGCTGTCTTTTCCTGTCTGCATCACAATGACACTGTCTGTCAATAAATTATTGTACAAACAGTAAAAGCGTTAACGTGAATCATGTGCCGTCTCTTGCAATCAAACAATCAAAACCAGAAATGCACTTACTGTTTTGCAAATGACAAGGATGATTCGAGAAATGCTCCACTCATCACTCTCAGGTCACTCCGCTGCACACGTCTGATCACTTCTTTGTCACCCCCGACCTCACCGCTCCAGACAACGCAGATGTCTTACCGCTGGTCACTTTCCGGCGCTACCTACGGTCCCTCCCTCCTGCTTTTCCTCTGCTGTCTTGTCTGCACTCCCCCCCTCTGAGGAGCTCTCTCTTTTGAATACCAACAGTGCCACAGACACTCTGTGTTCCACGCTTACATCCTGCTTGGACAACATATGCCCTCTTACATCTGGACCAGCCCGTGCATCCCTGTCTGCCCCCTGGTTATCGGATGTACCACGTGAGCATCGCACCAGCCTCCGGTCAGCTGAGAGAAAATGGCACAAGTCAAAAGACCATACTGACCTCTCTCTCTCTACTTTCTCCGTTGACGTCACCTCTGCAAAAACTGATTATAACCACTCGAAGATCAGCCACTCTCCTGACTCTCGCACACTCTTAAAAACCTTCTCTGCTCTCCTCTGTCCGCCTGCTCCCACACCTTCATCGGAGTTAACGGCTGATGATTTTGCATCGTTCTTCGTAAAGAAAACTACCGCCATCAACAGCCAATTTTCTACGCCACCATCACCCGCCTTTTCTCCTATGTCTGAAGATGATGTTTCCAAGGTCATTGGTTTCAACCACCCTACCACCTGCCCACTGGATCCCATCCCCACCCATCTCCTCCATGCCATCTCTCCAGCAGTTGTGCATGGTCTGACCCGCATCATCAACTCTTTGCTCACCACTGGGACATTTCCCACTGCTTTCAAAGAGGCCTGCATCACACCGCTACTGAAGAAACTCACTCTCAACCTTACACTGCTAGAACACTACAGGCCGGTGTAGTGTGTGAAAATGCATATCTTCCGTCAAAATGTAGATGACTGATTTTAACCTCTTATTATTTTCTGTCTTCTTAAAAAAGTATTTTTTTACTTACCTCACTATTCTTAGCTTTGTATACTGTGCTAGGCTTTAATGGACTGGATTTAATTAACTTATGCATTTTGTTGCCTATATTGTTATAATTGCTTCCAATGTTTCCTCGTCTGTAAGTCGCTTTGGATAAAAACGTCTGCTAAATGACTAAATGTAAATTTTATGAAATGTGTAATGTGTAATGTGTAGTGTGTGGTCTTGAAATTTTAGAATGTCTAAGTAATCATGAATAAATGCTTCTTGAGACACACAGTGTTGCTTCTTTGCATGCATCAAATGAATTGTTTCTGGCTATATGCATCCATGCATTAGTTTGAGAGGGGTGGAAATGGGACACTTGGGTGAAACAAAACTGCCCCAAAAGTACCCCCCCCCACTTTAAATACAGTTTTTTCTAAGTCAATTTGGTACATTTCTCTGATCCGATTTGAAATTCTCAAAACTTCTTGTTCAATCCTTACATCCTTGTGTCACGTGTGCACATCAAACAAGCATTTTCTCATTTCTTTGAACAAGTTGCAAATGCTTTGGTACATCCATGCAAATGATTATGACAAAATTCTGTGCAGATTCCTACATTATCAATTGCTTATGTCATGTTGATCAAAATGCATTATAATGGGTCTCTGTAGAATAGTATAATCCCCACGACATTTAAGCACTAGTTTTACAATATACAGTAAGTATACTTTAAGTAAACAGTGGCATTTTATTTTCCTCAATTTAGTGTTTTGCATTGCTATATTCTTTCCACATAGGACTGCAAGACAACTTCACTGTGTTGCAGACGGCCCCTTTTCACACCTAAACAGTCTTTTGACACTCTCTACAGGGATCTCATCCCTGAACAAGAGAGGGGGCAGATTGGAGATGACCTGCCAAAGTACGTGTTAGTTTGGGACAATGTCAGTTTCCATCGCTCCAACATCATCAGGCAATGGTTTGCGGCCCACAACAGGATGCTGGTGGAGTTCCTCTCACCCTACTCAACCCCGTTGAGGAATTTTTCTCAGCATGAAGATTAAAAGTATATGATGGCCAGCCGCATACACAGATGACCCTTCTGGCTGCCATGGATGTAACGTGTGATGACATCTCAGCTGATGCCTGCAGAGGCTGGATTAGACACTCTGAAAGATGATTTTCACGCTGTATCGCAAGAGAAGATATTTGTTGTGATGTGGATGAGAATCCGTTGCCCAAAAGACAGGAACGTCAGGAGGTGTAGGAAGACTGCACTGTAATTCCACTGCACTGCATGTACAGTTTTCCCTAAGGAGATTGTCTTATGTTCAGATTTCTACATTTGTTTGTGCTATGCAGTGCTGTCTTTTCCTGTCTGCATCACAATGACACTGTCTGTCAATAAATTATTGTACAAACAGTAAAAGCGTTAACGTGAATCATGTGCCGTCTCTTGCAATCAAACAATCAAAACCAGAAATGCACTTACTGTTTTGCAAATGACAAGGTTGATTTCGAGAAATGCTCCACTCATCACTCTCAGGTCACTCCGCTGCACACGTCTGATCACTTCTTTGTCACCCCCGACCTCACCGCTCCAGACAACGCAGATGTCTTACCGCTGGTCACTTTCCGGCGCTACCTACGGTCCCTCCCTCCTGCTTTTCCTCTGCTGTCTTGTCTGCACTCCCCCCCTCTGAGGAGCTCTCTCTTTTGAATACCAACAGTGCCACAGACACTCTGTGTTCCACGCTTACATCCTGCTTGGACAACATATGCCCTCTTACATCTGGACCAGCCCGTGCATCCCTGTCTGCCCCCTGGTTATCGGATGTACCACGTGAGCATCGCACCAGCCTCCGGTCAGCTGAGAGAAAATGGCACAAGTCAAAAGACCATACTGACCTCTCTCTCTCTACTTTCTCCGTTGACGTCACCTCTGCAAAAACTGATTATAACCACTCGAACATCAGCAACTCTCCTGACTCTCGCACACTCTTAAAAACCTTCTCTGCTCTCCTCTGTCCGCCTGCTCCCACACCTTCATCGGAGTTAACGGCTGATGATTTTGCATCGTTCTTCTTAAAGAAAACTACCGCCATTAACAGCCAATTTTCTACGCCACCATCACCCGCCTTTTCTCCTATGTCTGAAGATGATGTTTCCAAGGTCATTGGTTCCAACCACCCTACCACCTGCCCACTGGATCCCATCCCCACCCATCTCCTCCATGCCATCTCTCCAGCAGTTGTGCCTGGTCTGACCCGCATCATCAACTCTTTGCTCACCACTGGGACATTTCCCACTGCTTTCAAAGAGGCCTGCATCACACCGCTACTGAAGAAACTCACTCTCAACCTTACACTGCTAGAACACTACAGGCCGGTGTAGTGTGTGAAAATGCATATCTTCCGTCAAAATGTAGATGACTGATTTGAACCTCTTACTATTTTCTGTCTTCTTAAAAAAATTCTTTTTTACTTACCTCACTATTCTAAGCTTTGTATACTGTGCTAGGCTTTAATGGACTGGATTTAATTAACTTATGCATTTTGTTGCCTATATTGTTATAATTGCTTCCAATGTTTCCTCGTCTGTAAGTCGCTTTGGATAAAAACGTCTGCTAAATGACTAAATGTAAATTTTATGAAATGTGTAATGTCATGTGTAATGTGTAATGTGTAGTGTGTGGCCTTGAAATTTTAGCATGTATACGTAATCATGAATAAATGCTTCTTGAGACACACAGTGTTGCTTCTTTGCATGCATCAAATGAATTGTTTCTGGCTATATGCATCCAAGCATTAGTTTGAGAGGGGTGGAAATGGGACACTTGGGTGAAACAAAACTGCCCCAAAAGTACCCCCCCCCCACTTTAAATACAGTTTTTTCTAAGTCAATTTGGTACATTTCTCTGATCCGATTTGAAATTCTCAAAACTTCTTGTTCAATCCTTACATCCTTGTGTCACGTGTGCACATCAAACAAGCATTTTCTCATTTCTTTGAACAAGTTGTAAATGCTTTGGTACATCCATGCAAATGATTATGACAAAATTCTGTGCAGATTCCAACATTATCAATTGCTTATGTCATGTTGATCAAAATGCATTATAATGGGTCTCTGTAGAATAGTATAATCCCCACGACATTTAAGCACTAGTTTTACAATATACAGTAAGTATACTTTAAGTAAACAGTGGCATTTTATTTTACTCAATTTAGTGTTTTGCATTGCTATATTCTTTCCACATAGGACTGCAAGACAACTTCACTGTGTTGCGTTGCAGACGGCCCCTTTTCACACCTAAACAGTCTTTTGACACTCTCTACAGGGATCTCATCCCTGAACAAGAGAGGGGGCAGATTGGAGATGACCTGCCAAAGTACGTGTTAGTTTTGGACAATGTCAGTTTCCATCGCTCCAACATCATCAGGCAATGGTTTGCGGCCCACAACAGGATGCTGGTGGAGTTCCTCTCACCCTACTCAACCCCGTTGAGGAATTTTTCTCAGCATGAAGATTAAAAGTATATGATGGCCAGCCGCATACACAGATGACCCTTCTGGCTGCCATGGATGTAACGTGTGATGACATCACAGCTGATGCCTGCAGAGGCTGGATTAGACACTCTGAAAGATGATTTTCACGCTGTATCGCAAGAGAAGATATTTGTTGTGATGTGGATGAGAATCTGTTGCCCAAAAGACAGGAACGTCAGGAGGTGTAGGAAGACTGCACTGTAATTCCACTGCACTGCATGTACAGTTTTCCCTAAGGAGATTGTCTTATGTTCAGATTTCTACATTTGTTTGTGCTATGCCGTGCTGTCTTTTCCTGTCTGCATCACAATGACACTGTCTGTCAATAAATTATTGTACAAACAGTAAAAGCGTTAACGTGAATCATGTGCCGTCTCTTGCAATCAAACAATCAAAACCAGAAATGCACTTACTGTTTTGCAAATGACAAGGATGATTCGAGAAATGCTCCACTCATCACTCTCAGGTCACTCCGCTGCACACGTCTGATCACTTCTTTGTCACCCCCGACCTCACCGCTCCAGACAACGCAGATGTCTTACCGCTGGTCACTTTCCGGCGCTACCTACGGTCCATCCCTCCTGCTTTTCCTCTGCTGTCTTGTCTGCACTCCCCCCCTCTGAGGAGCTCTCTCTTTTGAATACCAACAGTGCCACAGACACTCTGTGTTCCACGCTTACATCCTGCTTGGACAACATATGCCCTCTTACATCTGGACCAGCCCGTGCATCCCTGTCTGCCCCCTGGTTATCGGATGTACCACGTGAGCATCGCACCAGCCTCCGGTCAGCTGAGAGAAAATGGCACAAGTCAAAAGACCATACTGACCTCTCTCTCTTTACTTTCTCCGTTGACGTCACCTCTGCAAAAACTGATTATAACCACTCGAACATCAGCAACTCTCCTGACTCTCGCACACTCTTAAAAACCTTCTCTGCTCTCCTCTGTCCGCCTGCTCCCACACCTTCATCGGAGTTAACGGCTGATGATTTTGCATCGTTCTTCGTAAAGAAAACTACCGCCATCAACAGCCAATTTTCTACGCCACCATCACCCGCCTTTTCTCCTATGTCTGAAGATGATGTTTCCAAGGTCATTGGTTCCAACCACCCTACCACCTGCCCACTGGATCCCATCCCCACCCATCTCCTCCATGCCATCTCTCCAGCAGTTGTGCCTGGTCTGACCCGCATCATCAACTGTTTGCTCACCACTGGGACATTTCCCACTGCTTTCAAAGAGGCCTGCATCACACCGCTACTGAAGAAACTCACTCTCAACCTTACACTGCTAGAACACTACAGGCCGGTGTAGTTTGTGAAAATGCATATCTTCCGTCAAAATGTAGATGACTGATTTGAACCTCTTATTATTTTCTGTCTTCTTAAAAAAATATTTTTTTACTTACCTCACTATTCTTAGCTTTGTATACTGTGCTAGGCTTTAATGGACTGGATTTAATTAACTTATGCATTTTGTTGCCTATATTGTTATAATTGCTTCCAAAGTTTCCTCGTCTGTAAGTCGCTTTGGATAAAAACGTCTGCTAAATGACTAAATGTAAATTTTATGAAATGTGTAATGTCATGTGTAATGTGTAATGTGTAGTGTGTGGCCTTGAAATTTTAGCATGTCTACGTAATCATGAATAAATGCTTCTTGAGACACACAGTGTTGCTTCTTTGCATGCATCAAATGAATTGTTTCTGGCTATATGCATCCATGCATTAGTTTGAGAGGGGTGGAAATGGGACACTTGGGTGAAACAAAACTGCCCCAAAAGTACCCCCCCCCCACTTTAAATACAGTTTTTTCTAAGTCAATTTGGTACATTTCTCTGATCCGATTTGAAATTCTCAAAACTTCTTGTTCAATCCTTACATCCTTGTGTCACGTGTGCACATCAAACAAGCATTTTCTAATTTCTTTGAACAAGTTGCAAATGCTTTGGTACATCCATGCAAATGATTATGACAAAAGTCTGTGCAGATTCCTACATTATCAATTGCTTATGTCATGTTGATCAAAATGCATTATAATGGGTCTCTGTAGAATAGTATAATCCCCACGACATTTAAGCACTAGTTTTACAATATACAGTAAGTATACTTTAAGTAAACGGTGGCATTTCATTTTACTCAATTTAGTGTTTTGCATTGCTATATTCTTTCCACATAGGACTGCAAGACAACTTCACTGTGTTGCAGACGGCCCCTTTTCACACCTAAACAGTCTTTTGACACTCTCTACAGGGATCTCATCCCTGAACAAGAGAGGGGGCAGATTGGAGATGACCTGCCAAAGTACGTGTTAGTTTGGGACAATGTCAGTTTCCATCGCTCCAACATCATCAGGCAATGGTTTGCGGCCCACAACGGGATGCTGGTGGAGTTCCTCTCACCCTACTCAACCCCGTTGAGGAATTTTTCTCAGCATGAAGATTAAAAGTATATGATGGCCAGCCGCATACACAGATGACTCTTCTGGCTGCCATGGATGTAACGTGTGATGACATCACAGCTGATGCCTGCAGAGGCTGGATTAGACACTCTGAAAGATGATTTTCACGCTGTATCGCAAGAGAAGATATTTGTTGTGATGTGGATGAGAATCCGTTGCCCAAAAGACAGGAACGTCAGGAGGTGTAGGAAGACTGCACTGTAATTCCACTGCACTGCATGTACAGTTTTCCCTAAGGAGATTGTCTAATGTTCAGATTTCTACATTTGTTTGTGCTATGCAGTGCTGTCTTTTCCTGTCTGCATCACAATGACACTGTCTGTCAATAAATTATTTTACAAACAGTAAAAGCGTTAACGTGAATCATGTGCCGTCTCTTGCAATCAAACAATCAAAACCAGAAATGCACTTACTGTTTTGCAAATGACAAGGATGATTCGAGAAATGCTCCACTCATCACTCTCAGGTCACTCCTCTGCACACGTCTGATCACTTCTTTGTCACCCCCGACCTCACCGCTCCAGACAACGCAGATGTCTTACCGCTGGTCACTTTCCGGCGCTACCTACGGTCCCTCCCTCCTGCTTTTCCTCTGCTGTCTTGTCTGCACTCCCCCCCTCTGAGGAGCTCTCTCTTTTGAATACCAACAGTGCCACAGACACTCTGTGTTCCACGCTTACATCCTGCTTGGACAACATATGCCCTCTTACATCAGGACCAGCCCGTGCATCCCTGTCTGCCCCCTGGTTATCGGATGTACCACGTGAGCATCGCACCAGCCTCCGGTCAGCTGAGAGAAAATGGCACAAGTCAAAAGACCATACTGACCTCTCTCTCTCTACTTTCTCCGTTGACGTCACCTCTGCAAAAACTGATAATAACCACTCGAAGATCAGCAACTCTCCTGACTCTCGCACACTCTTAAAAACCTTCTCTGCTCTCCTCTGTCCGCCTGCTCCCACACCTTCATCGGAGTTAACGGCTGATGATTTTGCATCGTTCTTCGTAAAGAAAACTACCGCCATCAACAGCCAATTTTCTACGCCACCATCACCCGCCTTTTCTCCTATGTCTGAAGATGATGTTTCCAAGGTCATTGGTTCCAACCACCCTACCACCTGCCCACTGGATCCCATCCCCACCCATCTCCTCCATGCCATCTCTCCAGCAGTTGTGCCTGGTCTGACCCGCATCATCAACTCTTTGCTCACCACTGGGACATTTCCCACTGCTTTCAAAGAGGCCTGCATCACACCGCTACTGAAGAAACTCACTCTCAACCTTACACTGCTAGAACACTACAGGCCGGTGTAGTGTGTGAAAATGCATATCTTCCGTCAAAATGTAGATGACTGATTTTAACCTCTTATTATTTTCTGTCTTCTTAAAAAATTATTTTTTTACTTACCTCACTATTCTTAGCTTTGTATACTGTGCTAGGCTTTAATGGACTGGATTTAATTAACTTATGCATTTTGTTGCCTATATTGTTATAATTGCTTCCAATGTTTCCTCGTCTGTAAGTCGCTTTGGATAAAAACGTCTGCTAAATGAATAAATGTAAATTTTATGAAATGTGTAATGTCATGTGTAATGTGTAATGTGTAGTGTGTGGCCTTGAAATTTTAGCATGTCTACGTAATCATGAATAAATGCTTCTTGAGACACACAGTGTTGCTTCTTTGCATGCATCAAATGAATTGTTTCTGGCTATATGCATCCATGCATTAGTTTGAGAGGGGTGGAAATGGGACACTTGGGTGAAACAAAACTGCCCCAAAAGTACCCCCCCCACTTTAAATACAGTTTTTTCTAAGTCAATTTGGTACATTTCTCAGATCCGATTTGAAATTCTCAAAACTTCTTGTTCAATCCTTACATCCTTTAGTCACGTGTGCACATCAAACAAGCATTTTCTCATTTCTTTGAACAAGTTGCAAATGCTTTGGTACATCCATGCAAATGATTATGACAAAATTCTGTGCAGATTCCTACATTATCAATTGCTTATGTCATGTTGATCAAAATGCATTATAATGGGTCTCTGTAGAATAGTATAATCCCCACGACATTTAAGCACTAGTTTTACAATATACAGTAAGTATACTTTAAGTAAACGGTGGCATTTTATTTTACTCAATTTAGTGTTTTGCATTGCTATATTCTTTCCACATAGGACTGCAAGACAACTTCACTGTGTTGCAGACGGCCCCTTTTCACACCTAAACAGTCTTTTGACACTCTCTACAGGGATCTCATCCCTGAACAAGAGAGGGGGCAGATTGGAGATGACCTGCCAAAGTACGTGTTTGTTTGGGACAATGTCAGTTTCCATCGCTCCAACATCATCAGGCAATGGTTTGCGGCCCACAACAGGATGCTGGTGGAGTTCCTCTCACCCTACTCAACCACGTTGAGGAATTTTTCTCAGCACGAAGATTAAAAGTATATGATCGCCAGCCGCATACACAGATGATCTTTTGGCTGCCATGGATGTAACGTGTGATGACATCACAGCTGATGCCTGCAGAGGCTGGATTAGACACTCTGAAAGATGATTTTCACGCTGTATCGCAAGAGAAGATATTTGTTGTGATGTGGATGAGAATCCGTTGCCCAAAAGACAGGAACGTCAGGAGGTGTAGGAAGACTGCACTGTAATTCCACTGCACTGCATGTACAGTTTTCCCTAAGGAGATTGTCTTATGTTCAGATTTCTACATTTGTTTGTGCTATGCAGTGCTGTCTTTTCCTGTCTGCATCACAATGACACTGTCTGTCAATAAATTATTGTACAAACAGTAAAAGCGTTAACGTGAATCATGTGCCGTCTCTTGCAATCAAACAATCAAAACCAGAAATGCACTTACTGTTTTGCAAATGACAAGGATGATTCGAGAAATGCTCCACTCATCACTCTCAGGTCACTCCGCTGCACACGTCTGATCACTTCTTTGTCACCCCCGACCTCACCGCTCCAGACAACGCAGATGTCTTACCGCTGGTCACTTTCCGGCGCTGACTACGGTCCCTCCCTCCTGCTTTTCCTCTGCTGTCTTGTCTGCACTCCCCCCCTCTGAGGAGCTCTCTCTTTTGAATACCAACAGTGCCACAGACACTCTGTGTTCCACGCTTACATCCTGCTTGGACAACATATGCCCTCTTACATCTGGACCAGCCCGTGCATCCCTGTCTGCCCCCTGGTTATCGGATGTACCACGTGAGCATCGCACCAGCCTCCCGTCAGCTGAGAGAAAATGGCACAAGTCAAAAGACCATACTGACCTCTCTCTCTCTACCAGTCTCTTCTCTCTACTTTCTCCGTTGACGTCACCTCTGCAAAAACTGATTATAACCACTCGAAGATCAGCAACTCTCCTGACTCTCGCACACTCTTAAAAACCTTCTCTGCTCTCCTCTGTCCGCCTGCTCCCACACCTTCATCCCAGTTAACGGCTGATGATTTTGCATCGTTCTTCGTAAAGAAAACTACCGCCATAAACAGCCAATTTTCTACACCACCATCACCCGCCTTTTCTCCTATGTCTGAAGATGATGTTTCCAAGGTCATTAATTCCAACCACCATACCACCTGCCCACTGGATCCCATCCCCACCCATCTCCTCCATGCCATCTCTCCAGCAGTTGTGCCTGGTCTGACCCGCATCATCAACTCTTTGCTCACCACTGGGACATTTCCCACTGCTTTCAAAGAGGCCTGCATCACACCGCTTCTGAAGAAACTCACTCTCAACCTTATACTGCTAGAACACTACAGGCCGGTGTAGTGTGTGAAAATGCATATCTTCCGTCAAAATGTAGATGACTGATTTTAACCTCTTATTATTTTCTGTCTTCTTAAAAAATTATTTTTTTACTTACCTCACTATTCTTAGCTTTGTATACTGTGCTAGGCTTGAATGGACTGGATTTAATTAACTTATGCATTTTGTTGCCTATATTGTTATAATTGCTTCCAATGTTTCCTCGTCTGTAAGTCGCTTTGGATAAAAACGTCTTCTAAATGACTAAATGTAAATTTTATGAAATGTGTAATGTCATGTGTAATGTGTAATGTGTAGTGTGTGGCCTTGAAATTTTAGCATGTCTACGTAATCATGAATAAATGCTTCTTGAGACACACAGTGTTGCTTCTTTGCATGCATCAAATGAATTGTTTCTGGCTATATGCATCCATGCATTAGTTTGAGAGGGGTGGAAATGGGACACTTGGGTGAAACAAAACTGCCCCAAAAGTACCCCCCCCCACTTTAAATACAGTTTTTTCTAAGTCAATTTGGTACATTTCTCAGATCCGATTTGAAATTCTCAAAACTTCTTGTTCAATCCTTACATCCTTGTGTCACGTGTGCACATCAAACAAGCATTTTCTCATTTCTTTGAACAAGTTGCAAATGCTTTGGTACATCCATGCAAATGATTATGACAAAATTCTGTGCAGATTCCTACATTATCAATTGCTTATGTCATGTTGATCAAAATGCA
Source organism: Barbatula barbatula (assembly GCF_947034865.1). Lineage (NCBI taxonomy): Eukaryota > Metazoa > Chordata > Actinopteri > Cypriniformes > Nemacheilidae > Barbatula > Barbatula barbatula. The sequence continues at coordinate 14,301,346 of NC_136785.1, forward strand.
TTATAATGGGTCTCTGTAGAATAGTATAATCCCCACGACATTTAAGCACTAGTTTTACAATATACAGTAAGTATACTTTAAGTAAACAGTGGCATTTTATTTTCCTCAATTTAGTGTTTTGCATTGCTATATTCTTTCCACATAGGACTGCAAGACAACTTCACTGTGTTGCAGACGGCCCCTTTTCACACCTAAACAGTCTTTTGACACTCTCTACAGGGATCTCATCACTGAACAAGAGAGGAGGCAGATTGGAGATGACCTGCCAAAGTACGTGTTAGTTTGGGACAATGTCAGTTTCCATCGCTCCAACATCATCAGGCAATGGTTTGCGGCCCACAACAGGATGCTGGTGGAGTTCCTCTCACCCTACTCAACCACGTTGAGGAATTTTTCTCAGCATGAAGATTAAAAGTATATGATCGCCAGCCGCATACACAGATGACCCTTCTGGCTGCCATGGATGTAACGTGTGATGACATCACAGCTGATGCCTGCAGAGGCTGGATTAGACACTCTGAAAGATGATTTTCACGCTGTATCGCAAGAGAAGATATTTGTTGTGATGTGGATGAGAATCCGTTGCCCAAAGACAGGAACGTCAGGAGGTGTAGAAAGACTGCACTGTAATTCCACTGCACTGCATGTACAGTTTTCCCTAAGGAGATTGTCTTATGTTCAGATTTCTACATTTGTTTGTGCTATGCAGTGCTGTCTTTTCCTGTCTGCATCACAATGACACTGTCTGTCAATAAATTATTGTACAAACAGTAAAAGCGTTAACGTGAATCATGTGCCGTCTCTTGCAATCAAACAATCAAAACCAGAAATGCACTTAGGGTTTTGCAAATGACAAGGATGATTCGAGAAATGCTCCACTCATCACTCTCAGGTCACTCCGCTGCACACGTCTGATCACTTCTTTGTCACCCCCGACCTCACCGCTCCAGACAACGCAGATGTCTTACCGCTGGTCACTTTCCGGCGCTACCTACGGTCCCTCCCTCCTGCTTTTCCTCTGCTGTCTTGTCTGCACTCCCCCCCTCTGAGGAGCTCTCTCTTTTGAATACCAACAGTGCCACAGACACTCTGTGTTCCACGCTTACATCCTGCTTGGACAACATATGCCCTCTTACATCTGGACCAGCCGGTGCATCCCTGTCTGCCCCCTGGTTATGGGATGTACCACGTGAGCATCGCACCAGCCTCCGGTCAGCTGAGAGAAAATGGCACAAGTCAAAAGACCATACTGACCTCTCTCTCTCTACTTTCTCCGTTGACGTCACCTCTGCAAAAACTGATTATAACCACTCGAAGATCAGCAACTCTCCTGACTCTCGCACACTCTTAAAAACCTTCTCTGCTCTCCTCTGTTGCTTGCTCCCACACCTTCATCGGAGTTAACGGCTGATGATTTTGCATCGTTCTTCGTAAAGAAAACTACCGCCATCAACAGCCAATTTTCTACGCCACCATCACCCGCCTTTTCTCCTATGTCTGAAGATGATGTTTCCAAGGTCATTGGTTCCAACCACCCTACCACCTGCCCACTGGATCCCATCCCCACCCATCTCTTCCATGCCATCTCTCCAGCAGTTGTGCCTGGTCTGACCCGCATCATCAACTCTTTGCTCACCACTGGGACATTTCCCACTGCTTTCAAAGAGGCCTGCATCACACCGCTACTGAAGAAACTCACTCTCAACCTTACACTGCTAGAACACTACAGGCCGGTGTAGTGTGTGAAAATGCATATCTTCCATCAAAATGTAGATGACTGATTTGAACCTCTTACTATTTTCTGTCTTCTTAAAAAATTTCTTTTTTACTTACCTCACTATTCTAAGCTTTGTATACTGTGCTAGGCTTTAATGGACTGGATTTAATTAACTTATGCATTTTGTTGCCTATATTGTTATAATTGCTTCCAATGTTTCCTCGTCTGTAAGTCGCTTTGGATAAAAACGTCTGCTAAATGACTAAATGTAAATTTTATGAAATGTGTAATGTCATGTGTAATGTGTAATGTGTAGTGTGTGGCCTTGAAATTTTAGCATGTCTACGTAATCATGAATAAATGCTTCTTGAGACACACAGTGTTGCTTCTTTGCATGCATCAAATGAATTGTTTCTGGCTATATGCATCCATGCATTAGTTTGAGAGGGGTGGAAATGGGACACTTGGGTGAAACAAAACTGCCCCAAAAGTACCCCCCCCACTTTAAATACAGTTTTTTCTAAGTCAATTTGGTACATTTCTCTGATCCGATTTGAAATTCTCAAAACTTCTTGTTCAATCCTTACATCCTTGTGTCACGTGTGCACATCAAACAAGCATTTTCTCATTTCTTTGAACAAGTTGCAAATGCTTTGGTACATCCATGCAAATGATTATGACAAAATTCTGTGCAGATTCCTACATTATCAATTGCTTATGTCATGTTGATCAAAATGCATTATAATGGGTCTCTGTAGAATAGTATAATCCCCACGATATTTAAGCACTAGTTTTACAATATACAGTAAGTATACTTTAAGTAAACAGTGGCATTTTATTTTACTCAATTTAGTGTTTTGCATTGCTATATTCTTTCCACATAGGACTGCAAGACAACTTCACTGTGTTGCAGACGGCCCCTTTTCACACCTAAACAGTCTTTTGACACTCTCTACAGGGATCTCATCCCTGAACAAGAGAGGGGGTAGATTGGAGATGACCTGCCAAAGTACGTGTTAGTTTTGGACAATGTCAGTTTCCATCGCTCCAACATCATCAGGCAATGGTTTGCGGCCCACAACAGGATGCTGGTGGAGTTCCTCTCACCCTACTCAACCCCGTTGAGGAATTTTTCTCAGCATGAAGATTAAAAGTATATGATGGCCAGCCGCATACACAGATGACCCTTCTGGCTGCCATGGATGTAACGTGTGATGACATCACAGCTGATGCCTGCAGAGGCTGGATTAGACACTCTGAAAGATGATTTTCACGCTGTATCGCAAGAGAAGATATTTGTTGTGATGTGGATGAGAATCTGTTGCCCAAAAGACAGGAACGTCAGGAGGTGTAGGAAGACTGCACTGTAATTCCACTGCACTGCATGTACAGTTTTCCCTAAGGAGATTGTCTTATGTTCAGATTTCTACATTTGTTTGTGCTATGCAGTGCTGTCTTTTCCTGTCTGCATCACAATGACACTGTCTGTCAATAAATTATTGTACAAACAGTAAAAGCGTTAACGTGAATCATGTGCCGTCTCTTGCAATCAAACAATCAAAACCAGAAATGCACTTACTGTTTTGCAAATGACAAGGACGATTCGAGAAATGCTCCACTCATCACACTCAGGTCACTCCGCTGCACACGTCTGATCACTTCTTTGTCACCCCCGACCTCACCGCTCCAGACAACGCAGATGTCTTACCGCTGGTCACTTTCCGGCGCTACCTACAGTCCCTCCCTCCTGCTTTTCCTCTGCTGTCTTGTCTGCACTCCCCCCATCTGAGGAGCTCTCTCTTTTGAATACCAACAGTGCCACAGACACTCTGTGTTCCACGCTTACATCCTGCTTGGACAACATATGCCCTCTTACATCTGGACCAGCCCGTGCATCCCTGTCTGCCCCCTGGTTATCGGATGTACCACGTGAGCATCGCACCAGCCTCCGGTCAGCTGAGAGAAAATGGCACAAGTCAAAAGACCATACTGACCTCTCTCTCTCTACTTTCTCCGTTGACGTCACCTCTGCAAAAACTGATTATAACCACTCGAAGATCAGCAACTCTCCTGACTCTCGCACACTCTTAAAAACCTTCTCTGCTCTCCTCTGTCCGCCTGCTCCCACACCTTCATCGGAGTTAACGGCTGATGATTTTGCATCGTTCTTCGTAAAGAAAACTACCGCCATCAACAGCCAATTTTCTACGCCACCATCACCCGCCTTTTCTCCTATGTCTGAAGATGATGTTTCCAAGGTCATTGGTTCCAACCACCCTACCACCTGCCCACTGGATCCCATCCCCACCCATCTCCTCCATGCCATCTCTCCAGCAGTTGTGCCTGGTCTGACCCGCATCATCAACTCTTTGCTCACCACTGGGACATTTCCCACTGCTTTCAAAGAGGCCTGCATCACACCGCTACTGAAGAAACTCACTCTCAACCTTACACTGCTAGAACACTACAGGCCGGTGTAGTGTGTGAAAATGCATATCTTCCGTCAAAATGTAGATGACTGATTTGAACCTCTTACTATTTTCTGTCTTCTTAAAAAATTATTTTTTTACTTACCTCACTATTCTTAGCTTTGTATACTGTGCTAGGCTTTAATGGACTGGATTTAATTAACTTATGCATTTTGTTGCCTATATTGTTATAATTGCTTCCAATGTTTCCTCGTCTGTAAGTCGCTTTGGATAAAAACGTCTGCTAAATGACTAAATGTAAATTTTATGAAATGTGTAATGTCATGTGTAATGTGTAATGTGTAGTGTGTGGCCTTGAAATTTTAGCATGTCTACGTAATCATGAATAAATGCTTCTTGAGACACACAGTGTTGCTTCTTTGCATGCATCAAATGAATTGTTTCTGGCTATATGCATCCATGCATTAGTTTGAGAGGGGTGGAAATGGGACACTTGGGTGAAACAAAACTGCCCCAAAAGTACCCCCCCCACTTTAAATACAGTTTTTTCTAAGTCAATTTGGTACATTTCTCTGATCCGATTTGAAATTCTCAAAACTTCTTGTTCGATCCTTACATCCTTGTGTCACGTGTGCACATCAAACAAGCATTTTCTCATTTCTTTGAACAACTTGCAAATGCTTTGGTACATCCATGCAAATGATTATGACAAAATTCTGTGCAGATTCCTACATTATCAATTGCTTATGTCATGTTGATCAAAATGCATTATAATGGGTCTCTGTAGAATAGTATAATCCCCACGACATTTAAGCACTAGTTTTACAATATACAGTAAGTATACTTTAAGTAAACAGTGGCATTTTATTTTACTCAATTTAGTGTTTTGCATTGCTATATTCTTTCCACATAGGACTGCAAGACAACTTCACTGTGTTGCAGACGGCCCCTTTTCACACCTAAACAGTCTTTTGACACTCTCTACAGGGATCTCATCCCTGAACAAGAGAGGGGGTAGATTGGAGATGACCTGCCAAAGTACGTGTTAGTTTTGGACAATGTCAGTTTCCATCGCTCCAACATCATCAGGCAATGGTTTGCGGCCCACAACAGGATGCTGGTGGAGTTCCTCTCACCCTACTCAACCCCGTTGAGGAATTTTTCTCAGCATGAAGATTTAAAGTATATGATGGCCAGCCGCATACACAGATGACCCTTCTGGCTGCCATGGATGTAACGTGTGATGACATCACAGCTGATGCCTGCAGAGGCTGGATTAGACACTCTGAAAGATGATTTTCACGCTGTATCGCAAGAGAAGATATTTGTTGTGATGTGGATGAGAATCTGTTGCCCAAAAGACAGGAACGTCAGGAGGTGTAGGAAGACTGCACTGTAATTCCACTGCACTGCATGTACAGTTTTCCCTAAGGAGATTGTCTTATGTTCAGATTTCTACATTTGTTTGTGCTATGCAGTGCTGTCTTTTCCTGTCTGCATCACAATGACACTGTCTGTCAATAAATTATTGTACAAACAGTAAAAGCGTTAACGTGAATCATGTGCCGTCTCTTGCAATCAAACAATCAAAACCAGAAATGCACTTACAGTTTTGCAAATGACAAGGACGATTCGAGAAATGCTCCACTCATCACACTCAGGTCACTCCGCTGCACACGTCTGATCACTTCTTTGTCACCCCCGACCTCACCGCTCCAGACAACGCAGATGTCTTACCGCTGGTCACTTTCCGGCGCTACCTACAGTCCCTCCCTCCTGCTTTTCCTCTGCTGTCTTGTCTGCACTCCCCCCCTCTGAGGAGCTCTCTCTTTTGAATACCAACAGTGCCACAGACACTCTGTGTTCCACGCTTACATCCTGCTTGGACAACATATGCCCTCTTACATCTGGACCAGCCTGTGCATCCCTGTCTGCCCCCTGGTTATCGGATGTACCACGTGAGCATCGCACCAGCCTCCGGTCAGCTGAGAGAAAATGGCACAAGTCAAAAGACCATACTGACCTCTCTCTCTCTACTTTCTCCGTTGACGTCACCTCTGCAAAAACTGATTATAACCACTCGAAGATCAGCAACTCTCCTGACTCTCGCACACTCTTAAAAACCTTCTCTGCTCTCCTCTGTCCGCCTGCTCCCACACCTTCATCGGAGTTAACGGCTGATGATTTTGCATCGTTCTTCGTAAAGAAAACTACCGCCATCAACAGCCAATTTTCTACGCCACCATCACCCGCCTTTTCTCCTATGTCTGAAGATGATGTTTCCAAGGTCATTGGTTCCAACCACCCTACCACCTGCCCACTGGATCCCATCCCCACCCATCTCCTCCATGCCATCTCTCCAGCAGTTGTGCCTGGTCTGACCCGCATCATCAACTCTTTGCTCACCACTGGGACATTTCCCACTGCTTTCAAAGAGGCCTGCATCACACCGCTACTGAAGAAACTCACTCTCAACCTTACACTGCTAGAACACTACAGGCCGGTGTAGTGTGTGAAAATGCATATCTTCCGTCAAAATGTAGATGACTGATTTGAACCTCTTACTATTTTCTGTCTTCTTAAAAAATTATTTTTTTACTTACCTCACTATTCTTAGCTTTGTATACTGTGCTAGGCTTTAATGGACTGGATTTAATTAACTTATGCATTTTGTTGCCTATATTGTTATAATTGCTTCCAATGTTTCCTCGTCTGTAAGTCGCTTTGGATAAAAACGTCTGCTAAATGACTAAATGTAAATTTTATGAAATGTGTAATGTCATGTGTAATGTGTAATGTGTAGTGTGTGGCCTCCAAATTTTAGCATGTCTACGTAATCATGAATAAATGCTTCTTGAGACACACAGTGTTGCTTCTTTGCATGCATCAAATGAATTGTTTCTGGCTATATGCATCCATGCATTAGTTTGAGAGGGGTGGAAATGGGACACTTGGGTGAAACAAAACTGCCCCAAAAGTACCCCCCCCCACTTTAAATACAGTTTTTTCTAAGTCAATTTGGTACATTTCTCTGATCCGATTTGAAATTCTCAAAACTTCTTGTTCAATCCTTACATCCTTGTGTCACGTGTGCACATCAAACAAGCATTTTCTCATTTCTTTGAACAAGTTGCAAATGCTTTGGTACATCCATGCAAATGATTATGACAAAATTCTGTGCAGATTCCTACATTATCAATTGCTTATGTCATGTTGATCAAAATGCATTATAATGGGTCTCTGTAGAATAGTATAATCCCCACGACATTTAAGCACTAGTTTTACAATATACAGTAAGTATACTTTAAGTAAACAGTGGCATTTTATTTTACTCAATTTAGTGTTTTGCATTGCTATATTCTTTCCACATAGGACTGCAAGACAACTTCACTGTGTTGCAGACGGCCCCTTTTCACACCTAAACAGTCTTTTGACACTCTCTACAGGGATCTCATCCCTGAACAAGAGAGGGGGCAGATTGGAGATGACCTGCCAAAGTACGTGTTAGTTTGGGACAATGTCAGTTTCCATCGCTCCAACATCATCAGGCAATGGTTTGCGGCCCACAACAGGATGCTGGTGGAGTTCCTCTCACCCTACTCAACCACGTTGAGGAATTTTTCTCAGCATGAAGATTAAAAGTATATGATCGCCAGCCGCATACACAGATGACCCTTCTGGCTGCCATGGATGTAACGTGTGATGACATCACAGCTGATGCCTGCAGAGGCTGGATTAGACACTCTGAAAGATGATTTTCACGCTGTATCGCAAGAGAAGATATTTGTTGTGATGTGGATGAGAATCCGTTGCCCAAAAGACAGGAACGTCAGGAGGTGTAGGAAGACTGCACTGTAATTCCACTGCACTGCATGTACAGTTTTCCCTAAGGAGATTGTCTTATGTTCAGATTTCTACATTTGTTTGTGCTATGCAGTGCTGTCTTTTCCTGTCTGCATCACAATGACACTGTCTGTCAATAAATTATTGTACAAACAGTAAAAGCGTTAACGTGAATCATGTGCCGTCTCTTGCAATCAAACAATCAAAACCAGAAATGCACTTACTGTTTTGCAAATGACAAGGATGATTCGAGAAATGCTCCACTCATCACTCTCAGGTCACTCCGCTGCACACGTCTGATCACTTCTTTGTCACCCCCCACCTCACCGCTCCAGACAACGCAGATGTCTTACCACTGGTCACTTTCCGGCGCTACCTACGGTCCCTCCCTCCTGCTTTTCCTCTGCTGTCTTGTCTGCACTCCCCCCTCTGAGGAGCTCTCTCTTTTGAATACCAACAGTGCCACAGACACTCTGTGTTCCACGCTTACAACCTGCTTGGACAACATATGCCCTCTTACATCTGGACCAGCCCGTGCATCCCTGTCTGCCCCCTGGTTATCGGATGTACCACGTGAGCATCGCACCAGCCTCCGGTCAGCTGAGAGAAAATGGCACAAGTCAAAAGACCATACTGACCTCTCTCTCTCTACTTTCTCCGTTGACGTCACCTCTGCAAAAACTGATTATAACCACTCGAAGATCAGCAACTCTCCTGACTCTCGCACACTCTTAAAAACCTTCTCTGCTCTCCTCTGTCCGCCTGCTCCCACACCTTCATCGGAGTTAACGGCTGATGATTTTGCATCGTTCTTCGTAAAGAAAACTACCGCCATCAACAGCCAATTTTCTACGCCACCATCACCCGCCTTTTCTCCTATGTCTGAAGATGATGTTTCCAAGGTCATTGGTTCCAACCACCCTACCACCTGCCCACTGGATCCCATCCCCACCCATCTCCTCCATGCCATCTCTCCAGCAGTTGTGCCTGGTCTGACCCGCATCATCAACTCTTTGCTCACCACTGGGACATTTCCCACTGCTTTCAAAGAGGCCTGCATCACACCGCTACTGAAGAAACTCACTCTCAACCTTACACTGCTAGAACACTACAGGCCGGTGTAGTGTGTGAAAATGCATATCTTCCGTCAAAATGTAGATGACTGATTTTAACCTCTTATTATTTTCTGTCTTCTTAAAAAATATTTTTTTTACTTACCTCACTATTCTTAGCTTTGTATACTGTGCTAGGCTTTAATGGACTGGATTTAATTAACTTATGCATTTTGTTGCCTATATTGTTATAATTGCTTCCAATGTTTCCTCGTCTGTAAGTCGCTTTGGATAAAAACGTCTGCTAAATGACTAAATGTAAATTTTATGAAATGTGTAATGTCATGTGTAATGTGTAATGTGTAGTGTGTGGCCTTAAAATTTTAGCATGTCTACGTAATCATGAATAAATGCTTCTTGAGACACACAGTGTTGCTTCTTTGCATGCATCAAATGAATTGTTTCTGGCTATATGCATCCATGCATTAGTTTGAGAGGGGTGGAAATGGGACACTTGGGTGAAACAAAACTGCCCCAAAAGTACCCCCCCCCCACTTTAAATACAGTTTTTTCTAAGTCAATTTGGTACATTTCTCAGATCCGATTTGAAATTCTCAAAACTTCTTGTTCAAGCCTTACATCCTTGTGTCACGTGTGCACATCAAACAAGCATTTTCTCATTTCTTTGAACAAGTTGCAAATGCTTTGGTACATCCATGCAAATGATTATGACAAAATTCTGTGCAGATTCCTACATTATCAATTGCTTATGTCATGTTGATCAAAATGCATTATAATGGGTCTCTGTAGAATAGTATAATCCCCACGACATTTAAGCACTAGTTTTACAATATACAGTAAGTATACTTTAAGTAAACAGTGGCATTTTATTTTACTCAATTTAGTGATTTGCATTGCTATATTCTTTCCACATAGGACTGCAAGACAACTTCACTGTGTTGCAGACGGCCCCTTTTCACACCTAAACAGTCTTTTGACACTCTCTACAGGGATCTCATCCCTGAACAAGAGAGGGGGCAGATTGGAGATGACCTGCCAAAGTACGTGTTAGTTTGGGACAATGTCAGTTTCCATCGCTCCAACATCATCAGGCAATGGTTTGCGGCCCACAACAGGATGCTGGTGGAGTTCCTCTCACCCTACTCAACCCCGTTGAGGAATTTTTCTCAGCATGAAGATTAAAAGTATATGATGGCCAGCCGCATACACAGATGACCCTTCTGGCTGCCATGGATGTAACGTGTGATGACATCACAGCTGATGCCTGCAGAGGCTGGATTAGACACTCTGAAAGATGATTTTCACGCTGTATCGCAAGAGAAGATATTTGTTGTGATGTGGATGAGAATCCGTTGCCCAAAAGACAGGAACGTCAGAAGGTGTAGGAAGACTGCACTGTAATTCCACTGCACTGCATGTACAGTTTTCCCTAAGGAGATTGTCTTATGTTCAGATTTCTACATTTGTTTGTGCTATGCAGTGCTGTCTTTTCCTGTCTGCATCACAATGACACTGTCTGTCAATAAATTATTGTAAAAACAGTAAAAGCGTTAACGTGACTCATGTGCCGTCTCTTGCAATCAAACAATCAAAACCAGAAATGCACTTAATGACAAGGATGATTCGAGAAATGCTCCACTCATCACTCTCAGGTCAGTCCGCTGCACACGTCTGATCACTTCTTTGTCACCCCCGGCCTCACCGCTCCAGACAACGCAGATGTCTTACCGCTGGTCACTTTCCGGCGCTACCTACGGTCCCTCCCTCCTGCTTTTCCTCTGCTGTCTTGTCTGCACTCCCCCCTCTGAGGAGCTCTATCTTTTGAATACCAACAGTGCCACAGACACTCTGTGTTCCACGCTTACATTCTGCTTGGACAACATATGCCCTCTTACATCTGGACCAGCCCGTGCATCCCTGTCTGCCCCCTGGTTATCGGATGTACCACGTGAGCATCGCACCAGCCTCCGGTCAGCTGAGAGAAAATGACACAAGTCAAAAGACCATACTGACCTCTCTCTCTCTACTTTCTCCGTTGACGTCACCTCTGCAAAAACTGATTATAACCACTCGAAGATCAGCAACTCTCCTGACTCTCGCACACTCTTAAAAACCTTCACTGCTCTCCTCTGTCCGCCTGCTCCCACACCTTCATCGCAGTTAACGGCTGATGATTTTGCATCGTTCTTCGTAAAGAAAACTACCGCCATCAACAGCCAATTTTCTACACCACCATCACCCGCCTTTTCTCCTATGTTTGAAGATGATGTTTCCAAGGTCATTGGTTCCAACCACCCTACCACCTGCCCACTGGATCCCATCCCCACCCATCTCCTACATGCCATCTCTCCAGCAGTTGTGCCTGGTCTGACCCGCATCATCAACTCTTTGCTCACCACTGGGACATTTCCCACTGCTTTCAAAGAGGCCTGCATCACACCGCTACTGAAGAAACTCACTCTCAACCTTACACTGCCAGAACACTACAGGCCGGTGTAGTGTGTGAAAATGCATATCTTCCGTCAAAATGTAGATGACTGATTTTAACCTCTTATTATTTTCTGTCTTCTTAAAAAATATTTTTTTTACTTACCTCACTATTCTTAGCTTTGTATACTGTGCTAGGCTTTAATGGACTGGATTTAATTAACTTATGCATTTTGTTGCCTATATTGTTATAATTGCTTCCAATGTTTCCTCGTCTGTAAGTCGCTTTGGATAAAAACGTCTGCTAAATGACTAAATGTAAATTTTATGAAATGTGTAATGTCATGTGTAATGTGTAATGTGTAGTGTGTGGCCTTGAAATTTTAGCATGTCTACGTAATCATGAATAAATGCTTCTTGAGACACACAGTGTTGCTTCTTTGCATGCATCAAATGAATTGTTTCTGGCTATATGCATCCATGCATTAGTTTGAGAGGGGTGGAAATGGGACACTTGGGTGAAACAAAACTGCCCCAAAAGTACCCCCCCCACTTTAAATACAGTTTTTTCTAAGTCAATTTGGTACATTTCTCTGATCCGATTTGAAATTCTCAAAACTTCTTGTTCAATCCTTACATCCTTGTGTCACGTGTGCACATCAAACAAGCATTTTCTCATTTCTTTGAACAAGTTGCAAATGCTTTGGTACATCCATGCAAATGATTATGACAAAATTCTGTGCAGATTCCTACATTATCAATTGCTTATGTCATGTTGATCAAAATGCATTATAATGGCTCTCTGTAGAATAGTATAATCCCCACGACATTTAAGCACTAGTTTTACAATATACAGTAAGTATACTTTAAGTAAACGGTGGCATTTTATTTTACTCAATTTAGTGTTTTGCATAGCTATATTCTTTCCATATAGGACTGCAAGACAACTTCACTGTGTTGCAGACGGCCCCTATTCACACCTAAACAGTCTTTTGACACTCTCTACAGGGATCTCATCCCTGAACAATAGAGGGGGCAGATTGGAGATGACCTGCCAAAGTACGTGTTAGTTTGGGACAATGTCAGTTTCCATCGCTCCAACATCATCAGGCAATGGTTTGCGGCCCACAACAGGATGCTGGTGGAGTTCCTCTCACCCTACTCAACCACTTTCAGGAATTTTTCTCAGCATGAAGATTAAAAGTATATGATCGCCAGCCGCATACACAGATGACCCTTCTGGCTGCCATGGATGTAACGTGTGATGACATCACAGCTGATGCCTGCAGAGGCTGGATTAGACAATCTGAAAGATGATTTTCACGCTGTATCACAAGAGAAGATATTTGTTGTGATGTGGATGAGAATCCGTTGCCCAAAGACAGGAACGTCAGGAGGTGTAGGAAGACTGCACTGTAATTCCACTGCACTGCATGTACAGTTTTCCCTAAGGAGATTGTCTTATGTTCAGATTTCTACATTTGTTTGTGCTATGCAGTGCTGTCTTTTCCTGTCTGCATCACAATGACACTGTCTGTCAATAAATTATTGTACAAACAGTAAAAGCGTTAACGTGAATCATGTGCCGTCTCTTGCAATCAAACAATCAAAACCAGAAATGCACTTACTGTTTTGCAAATGACAAGGATGATTCGAGAAATGCTCCACTCATCACTCTCAGGTCACTCCGCTGCACACGTCTGATCACTTCTTTGTCACCCCCGACCTCACCGCTCCAGACAACGCAGATGTCTTACCGCTGGTCACTTTCCGGCGCTACCTACGGTCCCTCCCTCCTGCTTTTCCTCTGCTGTCTTGTCTGCACTCCCCCCCTCTGAGGAGCTCTCTCTTTTGAATACCAACAGTGCCACAGACACGCTGTGTTCCACGCTTACATCCTGCTTGGACAACATATGCCCTCTTACATCTGGACCAGCCCGTGCATCCCTGTCTGCCCCCTGGTTATCGGATGTACCACGTGAGCATCGCACCAGCCTCCGGTCAGCTGAGAGAAAATGACACAAGTCAAAAGACCATACTGACCTCTCTCTCTACTTTCTCCGTTGACGTCACCTCTGCAAAAACTGATTATAACCACTCGAAGATCAGCAACTCTCCTGACTCTCGCACACTCTTAAAAACCTTCTCTGCTCTCCTCTGTCCGCCTGCTCCCACACCTTCATCGCAGTTAACGGCTGATGATTTTGCATCGTTCTTCGTAAAGAAAACTACCGCCATCAACAGCCAATTTTCTACACCACCATCACCCGCCTTTTCTCCTATGTCTGAAGATGATGTTTCCAAGGTCATTGGTTCCAACCACCCTACCACCTGCCCACTGGATCCCATCCCCACCCATCTCCTCCATGCCATCTCTCCAGCAGTTGTGCCTGGTCTGACCCGCATCATCAACTCTTTGCTCACCACTGGGACATTTCCCACTGCTTTCAAAGAGGCCTGCATCACACCGCTACTGAAGAAACTCACTCTCAACCTTATACTGCTAGAACACTACAGGCCGGTGTAGTGTGTGAAAATGCATATCTTCCGTCAAAATGTAGATGACTGATTTTAACCTCTTATTATTTTCTGTCTTCTTAAAAAAATATTTTTTTACTTACCTCACTATTCTTAGCTTTGTATACTGTGCTAGGCTTTAATGGACTGGATTTAATTAACTTATGCATTTTGTTGCCTATATTGTTATAATTGCTTCCAATGTTTCCTCGTCTGTAAGTCGCTTTGGATAAAAACGTCTGCTAAATGACTAAATGTAAATTTTATGAAATGTGTAATGTCATGTGTAATGTGTAGTGTGTGGCCTTGAAATTTTAGCATGTCTACGTAATCATGAATAAATGCTTCTTGAGACACACAGTGTTGCTTCTTTGCATGCATCAAATGAATTGTTTCTGGCTATATGCATCCATGCATTAGTTTGAGAGGGGTGGAAATGGGACACTTGGGTGAAACAAAACTGCCCCAAAAGTACCCCCCCCACTTTAAATACAGTTTTTTCTAAGTCAATTTGGTACATTTCTCTGATCCGATTTGAAATTCTCAAAACTTCTTGTTCAATCCTTACATCCTTGTGTCACGTGTGCACATCAAACAAGCATTTTCTCATTTCTTTGAACAAGTTGCAAATGCTTTGGTACATCCATGCAAATGATTATGACAAAAGTCTGTGCAGATTCCTACATTATCAATTGCTTATGTCATGTTGATCAAAATGCATTATAATGGGTCTCTGTAGAATAGTATAATCCCCACGACATTTAAGCACTAGTTTTACAATTACAGTAAGTATACTTGAAGTAAACGGTGGCATTTTATTTTACTCAATTTAGTGTTTTGCATTGCTATATTCTTTCCACATAGGACTGCAAGACAACTTCACTGTGTTGCAGACGGCCCCTTTTCACACCTAAACAGTCTTTTGACACTCTCTACAGGGATCTCATCCCTGAACAAGAGAGGGGGCAGATTGGAGATGACCTGCCAAAGTACGTGTTAGTTTGGGACAATGTCAGTTTCCATCGCTCCAACATCATCAGGCAATGGTTTGCGGCCCACAACAGGATGCCGGTGGAGTTCCTCTCACCCTACTCAACCCCGTTGAGGAATTTTTCTCAGCATGAAGATTAAAAGTATATGATGGCCAGCCGCATACACAGATGACCCTTCTGGCTGCCATGGATGTAACGTGTGATGACATCACAGCTGATGCCTGCAGAGGCTGGATTAGAAACTCTGAAAGATGATTTTCTTGCTGTATCGCAAGAGAAGATATTTGTTGGGATGTGGATGAGAATCCGTTGCCCAAAAGACAGGAACGTCAGAAGGTGTAGGAAGACTGCACTGTAATTCCACTGCACTGCATGTACAGTTTTCCCTAAGGAGATTGTCTTATGTTCAGATTTCTACATTTGTTTGTGCTATGCAGTGCTGTCTTTTCCTGTCTGCATCACAATGACACTGTCTGTCAATAAATTATTGTACAAACGGTAAAAGCGTTAACGTGAATCATGTGCCGTCTCTTGCAATCAAACAATCAAAACCAGAAATGCACTTACTATTTTGCAAATGACAAGGATGATTCGAGAAATGCTCCACTCATCACTCTCAGGTCACTCCGCTGCACACGTCTGATCACTTCTTTGTCACCCCCGACCTCACCGCTCCAGACAACGCAGATGTCTTACCGCTGGTCACTTTCCGGCGCTACCTACGGTCCCTCCCTCCTGCTTTTCCTCTGCTGTCTTGTCTGCACTCCCCCCCTCTGAAGAGCTCTCTTTTTTGAATACCAACAGTGCCACAGACACTCTGTGTTCCACGCTTACATCCTGCTTGGACAACATATGCCCTCTTACATCTGGACCAGCCCGTGCATCCCTGTCTGCCCCCTGGTTATCGGATGTACCACGTGAGCATCGCACCAGCCTCCGGTCAGCTGAGAGAAAATGGCACAAGTCAAAAGACCATACTGACCTCTCTCTCTCTACTTTCTCCGTTGACGTCACCTCTGCAAAAACTGATTATAACCACTCGAAGATCAGCAACTCTCCTGACTCTCGCACACTCTTAAAAACCTTCTCTGCTCTCCTCTGTCCGCCTGCTCCCACACCTTCATCGGAGTTAACGGCTGATGATTTTGCATCGTTCTTCGTAAAGAAAACTACCGCCATCAACAGCCAATTTTCTACGCCACCATCACCCGCCTTTTCTCCTATGTCTGAAGATGATGTTTCCAAGGTCATTGGTTCCAACCACACTACCACCTGCCCACTGGATCCCATCCCCACCCATCTCCTCCATGCCATCTCTCCAGCAGTTGTGCCTGGTCTGACCCGCATCATCAACTCTTTTCTCACCACTGGGACATTTCCCACTGCTTTCAAAGAGGCCTGCATCACACCGCTACTGAAGAAACTCACTCTCAACCTTACACTGCTAGAACACTACAGGCCGGTGTAGTGTGTGAAAATGCATATCTTCCGTGAAAATGTAGATGACTGATTTTAACCTCTTATTATTTTCTGTCTTCTTAAAAAATTATTTTTTTACTTACCTCACTATTCTTAGCTTTGTATACTGTGCTAGGCTTTAATGGACTGGATTTAATTAACTTATGCATTTTGTTGCCTATATTGTTATAATTGCTTCCAATGTTTCCTCGTCTGTAAGTCGCTTTGGATAAAAACGTCTGCTAAATGACTAAATGTAAATTTTATGAAATGTGTAATGTCATGTGTAATGTGTAATGTGTAATGTGTAGTGTGTGGCCTTGAAATTTTAGCATGTCTACGTAATCATGAATAAATGCTTCTTCAGACACACAGTGTTGCTTCTTTGCATGCACCAAATGAATTGTTTCTGGCTATATGCATCCATGCATTAGTTTGAGAGGGGTGGAAATGGGACACTTGGGTGAAACAAAACTGCCCCAAAAGTACCCCCCCACTTTAAATAGAGTTTTTTCTAAGTCAATTTGGTACATTTCTCTGATCCGATTTGAAATTCTCAAAACTTCTTGTTCAATCCTTACATCCTTGTGTCACGTGTGCACATCAAACAAGCATTTTCTCATTTCTTTGAACAAGTTGCAAATGCTTTGGTACATCCATGCAAATGATTACGACAAAATTCTGTGCAGATTCCTACATTATCAATTGCTTATGTCATTTTGATCAAAATGCATTATAATGGGTCTCTGTAGAATAGTATAATCCCCACGACATTTAAGCACTAGTTTTACAATATACAGTAAGTATACTTTAAGTAAACGGTGGCATTTTATTTTACTCAATTTAGTGTTTTGCATTGCTATATTCTTTCCACATAGGACTGCAAGACAACTTCACTGTGTTGCAGACGGCCCCTTTTCACACCTAAACAGTCTTTTGACACTCTCTACAGGGATCTCATCCCTGAACAAGAGAGGGGGCAGATTGGAGATGACCTGCCAAAGTACGTGTTAGTTTGGGACAATGTCAGTTTCCATCGCTCCAACATCATCAGGCAATGGTTTGCGGCCCACAACAGGATGCCGGTGGAGTTCCTCTCACCCTACTCAACCACGTTGAGGAATTTTTCTCAGCATGAAGATTAAAAGTATATGATGGCCAGCCGCATACACAGATGACCCTTCTGGCTGCCATGGATGTAACGTGTGATGACATCACAGCTGATGCCTGCAGAGGCTGGATTAGAAACTCTGAAAGATGATTTTCTTGCTGTATCGCAAGAGAAGATATTTGTTGGGATGTGGATGAGAATCCGTTGCCCAAAAGACAGGAACGTCAGAAGGTGTAGGAAGACTGCACTGTAATTCCACTGCACTGCATGTACAGTTTTCCCTAAGGAGATTGTCTTATGTTCAGATTTCTACATTTGTTTGTGCTATGCAGTGCTGTCTTTTCCTGTCTGCATCACAATGACACTGTCTGTCAATAAATTATTGTACAAACGGTAAAAGCGTTAACGTGAATCATGTGCCGTCTCTTGCAATCAAACAATCAAAACCAGAAATGCACTTACTATTTTGCAAATGACAAGGATGATTCGAGAAATGCTCCACTCATCACTCTCAGGTCACTCCGCTGCACACGTCTGATCACTTCTTTGTCACCCCCGACCTCACCGCTCCAGACAACGCAGATGTCTTACCGCTGGTCACTTTCCGGCGCTACCTACGGTCCCTCCCTCCTGCTTTTCCTCTGCTGTCTTGTCTGCACTCCCCCCCTCTGAAGAGCTCTCTTTTTTGAATACCAACAGTGCCACAGACACTCTGTGTTCCACGCTTACATCCTGCTTGGACAACATATGCCCTCTTACATCTGGACCAGCCCGTGCATCCCTGTCTGCCCCCTGGTTATCGGATGTACCACGTGAGCATCGCACCAGCCTCCGGTCAGCTGAGAGAAAATGGCACAAGTCAAAAGACCATACTGACCTCTCTCTCTCTACTTTCTCCGTTGACGTCACCTCTGCAAAAACTGATTATAACCACTCGAAGATCAGCAACTCTCCTGACTCTCGCACACTCTTAAAAACCTTCTCTGCTCTCCTCTGTCCGCCTGCTCCCACACCTTCATCGGAGTTAACGGCTGATGATTTTGCATCGTTCTTCGTAAAGAAAACTACCGCCATCAACAGCCAATTTTCTACGCCACCATCACCCGCCTTTTCTCCTATGTCTGAAGATGATGTTTCCAAGGTCATTGGTTCCAACCACACTACCACCTGCCCACTGGATCCCATCCCCACCCATCTCCTCCATGCCATCTCTCCAGCAGTTGTGCCTGGTCTGACCCGCATCATCAACTCTTTTCTCACCACTGGGACATTTCCCACTGCTTTCAAAGAGGCCTGCATCACACCGCTACTGAAGAAACTCACTCTCAACCTTACACTGCTAGAACACTACAGGCCGGTGTAGTGTGTGAAAATGCATATCTTCCGTGAAAATGTAGATGACTGATTTTAACCTCTTATTATTTTCTGTCTTCTTAAAAAATTATTTTTTTACTTACCTCACTATTCTTAGCTTTGTATACTGTGCTAGGCTTTAATGGACTGGATTTAATTAACTTATGCATTTTGTTGCCTATATTGTTATAATTGCTTCCAATGTTTCCTCGTCTGTAAGTCGCTTTGGATAAAAACGTCTGCTAAATGACTAAATGTAAATTTTATGAAATGTGTAATGTCATGTGTAATGTGTAATGTGTAATGTGTAGTGTGTGGCCTTGAAATTTTAGCATGTCTACGTAATCATGAATAAATGCTTCTTCAGACACACAGTGTTGCTTCTTTGCATGCACCAAATGAATTGTTTCTGGCTATATGCATCCATGCATTAGTTTGAGAGGGGTGGAAATGGGACACTTGGGTGAAACAAAACTGCCCCAAAAGTACCCCCCCACTTTAAATAGAGTTTTTTCTAAGTCAATTTGGTACATTTCTCTGATCCGATTTGAAATTCTCAAAACTTCTTGTTCAATCCTTACATCCTTGTGTCACGTGTGCACATCAAACAAGCATTTTCTCATTTCTTTGAACAAGTTGCAAATGCTTTGGTACATCCATGCAAATGATTACGACAAAATTCTGTGCAGATTCCTACATTATCAATTGCTTATGTCATTTTGATCAAAATGCATTATAATGGGTCTCTGTAGAATAGTATAATCCCCACGACATTTAAGCACTAGTTTTACAATATACAGTAAGTATACTTTAAGTAAACGGTGGCATTTTATTTTACTCAATTTAGTGTTTTGCATTGCTATATTCTTTCCACATAGGACTGCAAGACAACTTCACTGTGTTGCAGACGGCCCCTTTTCACACCTAAACAGTCTTTTGACACTCTCTACAGGGATCTCATCCCTGAACAAGAGAGGGGGCAGATTGGAGATGACCTGCCAAAGTACGTGTTAGTTTGGGACAATGTCAGTTTCCATCGCTCCAACATCATCAGGCAATGGTTTGCGGCCCACAACAGGATGCCGGTGGAGTTCCTCTCACCCTACTCAACCACGTTGAGGAATTTTTCTCAGCATGAAGATTAAAAGTATATGATGGCCAGCCGCATACACAGATGACCCTTCTGGCTGCCATGGATGTAACGTGTGATGACATCACAGCTGATGCCTGCAGAGGCTGGATTAGAAACTCTGAAAGATGATTTTCTTGCTGTATCGCAAGAGAAGATATTTGTTGGGATGTGGATGAGAATCCGTTGCCCAAAAGACAGGAACGTCAGAAGGTGTAGGAAGACTGCACTGTAATTCCACTGCACTGCATGTACAGTTTTCCCTAAGGAGATTGTCTTATGTTCAGATTTCTACATTTGTTTGTGCTATGCAGTGCTGTCTTTTCCTGTCTGCATCACAATGACACTGTCTGTCAATAAATTATTGTACAAACGGTAAAAGCGTTAACGTGAATCATGTGCCGTCTCTTGCAATCAAACAATCAAAACCAGAAATGCACTTACTATTTTGCAAATGACAAGGATGATTCGAGAAATGCTCCACTCATCACTCTCAGGTCACTCCGCTGCACACGTCTGATCACTTCTTTGTCACCCCCGACCTCACCGCTCCAGACAACGCAGATGTCTTACCGCTGGTCACTTTCCGGCGCTACCTACGGTCCCTCCCTCCTGCTTTTCCTCTGCTGTCTTGTCTGCACTCCCCCCCTCTGAAGAGCTCTCTTTTTTGAATACCAACAGTGCCACAGACACTCTGTGTTCCACGCTTACATCCTGCTTGGACAACATATGCCCTCTTACATCTGGACCAGCCCGTGCATCCCTGTCTGCCCCCTGGTTATCGGATGTACCACGTGAGCATCGCACCAGCCTCCGGTCAGCTGAGAGAAAATGGCACAAGTCAAAAGACCATACTGACCTCTCTCTCTCTACTTTCTCCGTTGACGTCACCTCTGCAAAAACTGATTATAACCACTCGAAGATCAGCAACTCTCCTGACTCTCGCACACTCTTAAAAACCTTCTCTGCTCTCCTCTGTCCGCCTGCTCCCACACCTTCATCGGAGTTAACGGCTGATGATTTTGCATCGTTCTTCGTAAAGAAAACTACCGCCATCAACAGCCAATTTTCTACGCCACCATCACCCGCCTTTTCTCCTATGTCTGAAGATGATGTTTCCAAGGTCATTGGTTCCAACCACACTACCACCTGCCCACTGGATCCCATCCCCACCCATCTCCTCCATGCCATCTCTCCAGCAGTTGTGCCTGGTCTGACCCGCATCATCAACTCTTTTCTCACCACTGGGACATTTCCCACTGCTTTCAAAGAGGCCTGCATCACACCGCTACTGAAGAAACTCACTCTCAACCTTACACTGCTAGAACACTACAGGCCGGTGTAGTGTGTGAAAATGCATATCTTCCGTGAAAATGTAGATGACTGATTTTAACCTCTTATTATTTTCTGTCTTCTTAAAAAATTATTTTTTTACTTACCTCACTATTCTTAGCTTTGTATACTGTGCTAGGCTTTAATGGACTGGATTTAATTAACTTATGCATTTTGTTGCCTATATTGTTATAATTGCTTCCAATGTTTCCTCGTCTGTAAGTCGCTTTGGATAAAAACGTCTGCTAAATGACTAAATGTAAATTTTATGAAATGTGTAATGTCATGTGTAATGTGTAATGTGTAGTGTGTGGCCTTGAAATTTTAGCATGTCTACGTAATCGTGAATAAATGCTTCTTCAGACACACAGTGTTGCTTCTTTGCATGCACCAAATGAATTGTTTCTGGCTATATGCATCCATGCATTAGTTTGAGAGGGGTGGAAATGGGACACTTGGGTGAAACAAAACTGCCCCAAAAGTACCCCCCCACTTTAAATAGAGTTTTTTCTAAGTCAATTTGGTACATTTCTCTGATCCGATTTGAAATTCTCAAAACTTCTTGTTCAATCCTTACATCCTTGTGTCACGTGTGCACATCAAACAAGCATTTTCTCATTTCTTTGAACAAGTTTCAAATGCTTTGGTACATCCATGCAAATGATTACGACAAAATTCTGTGCAGATTCCTACATTATCAATTGCTTATGTCATTTTGATCAAAATGCATTATAATGGGTCTCTGTAGAATAGTATAATCCCCACGACATTTAAGCACTAGTTTTACAATATACAGTAAGTATACTTTAAGTAAACGGTGGCATTTTATTTTACTCAATTTAGTGTTTTGCATTGCTATATTCTTTCCACATAGGACTGCAAGACAACTTCACTGTGTTGCAGACGGCCCCTTTTCACACCTAAACAGTCTTTTGACACTCTCTACAGGGATCTCATCCCTGAACAAGAGAGGGGGCAGATTGGAGATGACCTGCCAAAGTACGTGTTAGTTTGGGACAATGTCAGTTTCCATCGCTCCAACATCATCAGGCAATGGTTTGCGGCCCACAACAGGATGCCGGTGGAGTTCCTCTCACCCTACTCAACCCCGTTGAGGAATTTTTCTCAGCATGAAGATTAAAAGTATATGATCGCCAGCCGCATACACAGATGACCCTTCTGGCTGCCATGGATGTAACGTGTGATGACATCACAGCTGATGCCTGCAGAGGCTGGATTAGAAACTCTGAAAGATGATTTTCTTGCTGTATCGCAAGAGAAGATATTTGTTGGGATGTGGATGAGAATCCGTTGCCCAAAAGACAGGAACGTCAGAAGGTGTAGGAAGACTGCACTGTAATTCCACTGCACTGCATGTACAGTTTTCCCTAAGGAGATTGTCTTATGTTCAGATTTCTACATTTGTTTGTGCTATGCAGTGCTGTCTTTTCCTGTCTGCATCACAATGACACTGTCTGTCAATAAATTATTGTACAAACGGTAAAAGCGTTAACGTGAATCATGTGCCGTCTCTTGCAATCAAACAATCAAAACCAGAAATGCACTTACTATTTTGCAAATGACAAGGATGATTCGAGAAATGCTCCACTCATCACTCTCAGGTCACTCCGCTGCACATGTCTGATCACTTCTTTGTCACCCCCGACCTCACCGCTCCAGACAACGCAGATGTCTTACCGCTGGTCACTTTCCGGCGCTACCTACGGTCCCTCCCTCCTGCTTTTCCTCTGCTGTCTTGTCTGCACTCCCCCCCTCTGAAGAGCTCTCTTTTTTGAATACCAACAGTGCCACAGACACTCTGTGTTCCACGCTTACATCCTGCTTGGACAACATATGCCCTCTTACATCTGGACCAGCCCGTGCATCCCTGTCTGCCCCCTGGTTATCGGATGTACCACGTGAGCATCGCACCAGCCTCCGGTCAGCTGAGAGAAAATGGCACAAGTCAAAAGACCATACTGACCTCTCTCTCTCTACTTTCTCCGTTGACGTCACCTCTGCAAAAACTGATTATAACCACTCGAAGATCAGCAACTCTCCTGACTCTCGCACACTCTTAAAAACCTTCTCTGCTCTCCTCTGTCCGCCTGCTCCCACACCTTCATCGGAGTTAACGGCTGATGATTTTGCATCGTTCTTCGTAAAGAAAACTACCGCCATCAACAGCCAATTTTCTACGCCACCATCACCCGCCTTTTCTCCTATGTCTGAAGATGATGTTTCCAAGGTCATTGGTTCCAACCACACTACCACCTGCCCACTGGATCCCATCCCCACCCATCTCCTCCATGCCATCTCTCCAGCAGTTGTGCCTGGTCTGACCCGCATCATCAACTCTTTTCTCACCACTGGGACATTTCCCACTGCTTTCAAAGAGGCCTGCATCACACCGCTACTGAAGAAACTCACTCTCAACCTTACACTGCTAGAACACTACAGGCCGGTGTAGTGTGTGAAAATGCATATCTTCCGTGAAAATGTAGATGACTGATTTTAACCTCTTATTATTTTCTGTCTTCTTAAAAAATTATTTTTTTACTTACCTCACTATTCTTAGCTTTGTATACTGTGCTAGGCTTTAATGGACTGGATTTAATTAACTTATGCATTTTGTTGCCTATATTGTTATAATTGCTTCCAATGTTTCCTCGTCTGTAAGTCGCTTTGGATAAAAACGTCTGCTAAATGACTAAATGTAAATTTTATGAAATGTGTAATGTCATGTGTAATGTGTAATGTGTAGTGTGTGGCCTTGAAATTTTAGCATGTCTACGTAATCATGAATAAATGCTTCTTCAGACACACAGTGTTGCTTCTTTGCATGCATCAAATGAATTGTTTCTGGCTATATGCATCCATGCATTAGTTTGAGAGGGGTGGAAATGGGACACTTGGGTGAAACAAAACTGCCCCAAAAGTACCCCCCCACTTTAAATAGAGTTTTTTCTAAGTCAATTTGGTACATTTCTCTGATCCGATTTGAAATTCTCAAAACTTCTTGTTCAATCCTTACATCCTTGTGTCACGTGTGCACATCAAACAAGCATTTTCTCTTTTCTTTGAACAAGTTGCAAATGCTTTGGTACATCCATGCAAATGATTACGACAAAATTCTGTGCAGATTCCTACATTATCAATTGCTTATGTCATTTTGATCAAAATGCATTATAATGGGTCTCTGTAGAATAGTATAATCCCCACGACATTTAAGCACTAGTTTTACAATATACAGTAAGTATACTTTAAGTAAACGGTGGCATTTTATTTTACTCAATTTAGTGTTTTGCATTGCTATATTCTTTCCACATAGGACTGCAAGACAACTTCACTGTGTTGCAGACGGCCCCTTTTCACACCTAAACAGTCTTTTGACACTCTCTACAGGGATCTCATCCCTGAACAAGAGAGGGGGCAGATTGGAGATGACCTGCCAAAGTACGTGTTAGTTTGGGACAATGTCAGTTTCCATCGCTCCAACATCATCAGGCAATGGTTTGCGGCCCACAACAGGATGCTGGTGGAGTTCCTCTCACCCTACTCAACAACGTTGAGGAATTTTTCTCAGCATGAAGATTAAAAGTATATGATGGCCAGCCGCATACACAGATGACCCTTCTGGCTGCCATGGATGTAACGTGTGATGACATCACAGCTGATGCCTGCAGAGGCTGGATTAGACACTCTGAAAGATGATTTTCACGCTGTCTCGCAAGAGAAGATATTTGTTGTGATGTGGATGAGAATCCGTTGCCCAAAAGACAGGAACGTCAGGAGGTGTAGGAAGACTGCACTGTAATTCCACTGCACTGCATGTACAGTTTTCCCTAAGGAGATTGTCTTATGTTCAGATTTCTACATTTGTTTGTGCTATGCAGTGCTGTCTTTTCCTGTCTGCATCACAATGACACTGTCTGTCAATAAATTATTGTACAAACAGTAGAAGCGATCACGTGAATCATGTGCCGTCTCTTGCAATCAAACAATCAAAACCAGAAATGCACTTACTGTTTTGCAAATGACAAGGATGATTCGAGAAATGCTCCACTCATCACTCTCAGGTCACTCCGCTGCACACGTCTGATCACTTCTTTGTCACCCCCGACCTCACCGCTCCAGACAACGCAGATGTCTTACCGCTGGTCACTTTCCGGCGCTACCTACGGTCCCTCCCTCCTGCTTTTCCTCTGCTGTCTTGTCTGCACTCCCCCCCTCTGAGGAGCTCTCTCTTTTGAATACCAACAGTGCCACAGACACTCTGTGTTCCACGCTTACATCCTGCTTGGACAACATATGCCCTCTTACATCTGGACCAGCCCGTGCATCCCTGTCTGCCCCCTGGTTATCGGATGTACCACGTGAGCATCGCACCAGCCTCCGGTCAGCTGAGAGAAAATGGCACAAGTCAAAAGACCATACTGACCTCTCTCTCTCTACTTTCTCCGTTGACGTCACCTCTGCAAAATCTGATTATAACCACTCGAAGATCAGCAACTCTCCTGACTCTCGCACACTCTCAAAAACCTTCTCTGCTCTCCTCTGTCCGCCTGCTCCCACACCTTCATCGGAGTTAACGGCTGATGATTTTGCATCGTTCTTCGTAAAGAAAACTACCGCCATCAACAGACAATTTTCTACGCCACCATCACCCGCCTTTTCTCCTATGTCTGAAGATGATGTTTCCAAGGTCATTGGTTCCAACCACCCTACCACCTGCCCACTGGATCCCATCCCCAACCATCTCCTCCATGCCATCTCTCCAGCAGTTGTGCCTGGTCTGACCCGCATCATCAACTCTTTGCTCACCACTGGGACATTTCCCACTGCTTTCAAAGAGGCCTGTATCACACCGCTACTGAAGAAACTCACTCTCTACCTTACACTGCTAGAACACTACAGGCCGGTGTAGTGTGTGAAAATGCATATCTTCCGTCAAAATGTAGATGACTGATTTGAACCTCTTACTATTTTCTGTCTTCTTAAAAAATTATTTTTTTACTTACCTCACTATTCTTAGCTTTGTATACTGTGCTAGGCTTTAATGGACTGGATTTAATTAACTTATGCATTTTGTTGCCTATATTGTTATAATTGCTTCCAATGTTTCCTCGTCTGTAAGTCGTTTTGGATAAAAACGTCTGCTAAATGACTAAATGTAAATTTTATGAAATGTGTAATGTCATGTGTAATGTGTAATGTGTAGTGTGTGGCCTTGAAATTTTAGCATGTCTACGTAATCATGAATAAATGCTTCTTGAGACACACAGTGTTGCTTCTTTGCATGCATCAAATGAATTGTTTCTGGCTATATGCATCCATGCATTAGTTTGAGAGGGGTGGAAATGGGACACTTGGGTGAAACAAAACTGCCCCAAAAGTACCCCCCCCCACTTTAAATACAGTTTTTTCTAAGTCAATTTGGTACATTTCTCTGATCCGATTTGAAATTCTCAAAACTTCTTGTTCAATCCTTACATCCTTGTGTCACGTGTGCACATCAAACAAGCATTTTCTCATTTCTTTGAACAAGTTGCAAATGCTTTGGTACATCCATGCAAATGATTATGACAAAATTCTGTGCAGATTCCTACATTATCAATTGCTTATGTCATGTTGATCAAAATGCATTATAATGGGTCTCTGTAGAATAGTATAATCCCCACGACATTTAAGCACTAGTTTTACAATATACAGTAAGTATACTTTAAGTAAACAGTGGCATTTTATTTTACTCAATTTAGTGTTTTGCATTGCTATATTCTTTCCACATAGGACTGCAAGACAACTTCACTGTGTTGCAGACGGCCCCTTTTCACACCTAAACAGTCTTTTGACACTCTCTACAGGGATCTCATCTCTGAACAAGAGAGGGGGCAGATTGGAGATGACCTGCCAAAGTACGTGTTAGTTTGGGACAATGTCAGTTTCCATCGCTCCAACATCATCAGACAATGGTTTGCGGCCCACAACAGGATGCTGGTGGAGTTCCTCTCACCCTACTCAACCCCGTTGAGGAATTTTTCTCAGCATGAAGATTAAAAGTATACGATGGCCAGCCGCATACACAGATGACCCTTCTGGCTGCCATGGATGTAACGTGTGATGACATCACAGCTGATGCCTGCAGAGGCTGGATTAGACACTCTGAAAGATGATTTTCACGCTGTATTGCAAGAGAAGATATTTGTTGTGATGTGGATGAGAATCCGTTGCCCAAAGACAGGAACGTCAGGAGGTGTAGGAAGACTGCACTGTAATTCCACTGCACTGCATGTACAGTTTTCCCTAAGGAGATTGTCTTATGTTCAGATTTCTAAATTTGTTTGTGCTATGCAGTGCTGTCTTTTCCTGTCTGCATCACAATGACACTGTCTGTCAATAAATTATTGTACAAACAGTAAAAGCGTTAACGTGAATCATGTGCCGTCTCTTGCAATCAAACAATCAAAACCAGAAATGCACTTACTGTTTTGCAAATGACAAGGATGATTCGAGAAATGCTCCACTCATCACTCTCAGGTCACTCCGCTGCACACGTCTGATCACTTCTTTGTCACCCCCGACCTCACCGCTCCAGACAACGCAGATGTCTTACCGCTGGTCACTTTCCGGCGCTACCTACGGTCCCTCCCTCCTGCTTTTCCTCTGCTGTCTTGTCTGCACTCCCCCCCTCTGAGGAGCTCTCTCTTTTGAATACCAACAGTGCCACAGACACTCTGTGTTCCACGCTTACAACTTGCTTGGACAACATATGCCCTCTTACATCTGGACCAGCCCGTGCATCCCTGTCTGCCCCCTGGTTATCGGATGTACCACGTGAGCATCGCACCAGCCTCCGGTCAGCTGAGAGAAAATGACACAAGTCAAAAGACCATACTGACCTCTCTCTCTCTACTTTCTCCGTTGACGTCACCTCTGCAAAAACTGATTATAACCACTCGAAGATCAGCAACTCTCCTGACTCTCGCACACTCTTAAAAACCTTCTCTGCTCTCCTCTGTCCGCCTGCTCCCACACCTTCATCGGAGTAAACGGCTGATGATTTTGCATCGTTCTTCGTAAAGAAAACTACCGCCATCAACAGCCAATTTTCTACACCACCATCACCCGCCTTTTCTCCTATGTCTGAAGATGTTGTTTCCAAGGTCATTGGTTCCAACCACCCTACCACCTGCCCACTGGATCCCATCCCCACCCATCTCCTCCATGCCTTCTCTCCAGCAGTTGTGCCTGGTCTGACCCGCATCATCAACTCTTTGCTCACCACTGGGACATTTCCCACTGCTTTCAAAGAGCCCTGCATCACACCGCTACTGAAGAAACTCACTCTCAACCTTATACTGCTAGAACACTACAGGCCGGTGTAGTGTGTGAAAATGCATATCTTCCGTCAAAATGTAGATGACTGATTTTAACCTCTTATTATTTTCTGTCTTCTTAAAAAATTATTTTTTTACTTACCTCACTATTCTTAGCTTTGTATACTGTGCTAGGCTTTAATGGACTGGATTTAATTAACTTATGCATTTTGTTGCCTATATTGTTATAATTGCTTCCAATGTTTCCTCGTCTGTAAGTCGCTTTGGATAAAAACGTCTGCTAAATGACTAAATGTAAATTTTATGAAATGTGTAATGTCATGTGTAATGTGTAATGTGTAGTGTGTGGCCTTGAAATTTTAGCATGTCTACGTAATCATGAATAAATGCTTCTTGAGACACACAGTGTTGCTTCTTTGCATGCATCAAATGAATTGTTTCTGGCTATATGCATCCATGCATTAGTTTGAGAGGGGTGGAAATGGGACACTTGGGTGAAACAAAACTGCCCCAAAAGTACCCCCCCCCCCACTTTAAATACAGTTTTTTCTAAGTCAATTTGGTACATTTCTCAGATCCGATTTGAAATTCTCAAAACTTCTTGTTCAATCCTTACATCCTTGTGTCACGTGTGCACATCAAACAAGCATTTTCTCATTTCTTTGAACAAGTTGCAAATGCTTTGGTACATCCATGCAAATGATTATGACAAAATTCTGTGCAGATTCCTACATTATCAACTGCTTATGTCATGTTGATCAAAATGCATTATAATGGGTCTCTGTAGAATAGTATAATTCCCACGACATTTAAGCACTAGTTTTACAATATACAGTAAGTATACTTTAAGTAAACAGTGGCATTTTATTTTACTCAATTTAGTGTTTTGCATAGCTATATTCTTTCCACATAGGACTGCAAGACAACTTCACTGTGTTGCAGACGGCCTCTTTTCACACCTAAACAGTCTTTTGACACTCTCTACAGGGATCTCATCCCTGAACAAGAGAGGGGGCAGATTGGAGATGACCTGCCAAAGTACGTGTTAGTTTGGGACAATGTCAGTTTCCATCGCTCCAACATCATCAGGCAATGGTTTGCGGCCCACAACAGGATGCTGGTGGAGTTCCTCTCACCCTACTCAACCACGTTGAGGAATTTTTCTCAGCATGAAGATTAAAAGTATATGATCGCCAGCCGCATACACAGATGACCCTTCTGGCTGCCATGGATGTAACGTGTGATGACATCACAGCTGATGCCTGCAGAGGCTGGATTAGACACTCTGAAAGATGATTTTCACGCTGTATCGCAAGAGAAGATATTTGTTGTGATGTGGATGAGAATCCGTTGCCCAAAGACAGGAACGTCAGGAGGTGTAGGAAGACTGCACTGTAATTCCACTGCACTGCATGTACAGTTTTCCCTAAGGAGATTGTCTTATGTTCAGATTTCTACATTTGTTTGTGCTATGCAGTGCTGTCTTTTCTTGTCTGCATTACAATGACATTCTGTCAATAAATTATTGTACAAACAGTAAAAGCGTTAACGTGAATCATGTGCCGTCTCTTGCAATCAAACAATCAAAACCAGAAATGCACTTACTGTTTTGCAAATGACAAGGATGATTCGGGAAATGCTCCACTCATCACTCTCAGGTCACTCCGCTGCACACGTCTGATCACTTCTTTGTCACCCCCGACCTCACCGCTCCAGACAACGCAGATGTCTTACCGCTGGTCACTTTCCGGCGCTACCTACGGTCCCTCCCTCCTGCTTTTCCTATGCTGTCTTGTCTGCACTCCCCCCCTCTGAGGAGCTCTCTCTTTTGAATACCAACAGTGCCACAGACACTCTGTGTTCCACGCTTACATCCTGCTTGGACAACATATGCCCTCTTACATCTGGACCAGCCCGTGCATCCCTGTCTGCCCCCTGGTTATCGGATGTACCACGTGAGCATCGCACCAGCCTCCGGTCAGCTGAGAGAAAATGACACAAGTCAAAAGACCATACTGACCTCTCTCTCTCTACTTTCTCCGTTGACGTCACCTCTGCAAAAACTGATTATAACCACTCGAAGATCAGCAACTCTCCTGACTCTCGCACACTCTTAAAAACCTTCTCTGCTCTCCTCTGTCCGCCTGCTCCCACACCTTCATCGGAGTTAACGGCTGATGATTTTGCATCGTTCTTCATAAAGAAAACTACCGCCATCAACAGCCAATTTTCTACGCCACCATCACCCGCCTTTTCTCCTATGTCTGAAGATGATGTTTCCAAGGTCATTGGTTCCAACCACCCTACCACCTGCCCAATGGATCCCATCCCCACCCATCTCCTCCATGCCATCTCTCCAGCAGTTGTGCCTGGTCTGACCCGCATCATCAACTCTTTGCTCACCACTGGGACATATCCCACTGCTTTCAAAGAGGCCTGCATCACACCGCTACTGAAGAAACTCACTCTCAACCTTACACTGCTAGAACACTACAGGCCGGTGTAGTGTGTGAAAATGCATATCTTCCGTCAAAATGTAGATGACTGATTTTAACCTCTTATTATTTTCTGTCTTCTTAAAAAAATATTTTTTTACTTACCTCACTATTCTTAGCTTTGTATACTGTGCTAGGCTTTAATGGACTGGATTTAATTAACTTATGCATTTTGTTGCCTATATTGTTATAATTGCTTCCAATGTTTCCTCGTCTGTAAGTCGCTTTGGATAAAAACGTCTGCTAAATGACTAAATGTAAATTTTATGAAATGTGTAATGTCATGTGTAATGTGTAATGTGTAGTGTGTGGCCTTGAAATTTTAGCATGTCTACGTAATCATGAATAAATGCTTCTTGAGACACACAGTGTTGCTTCTTTGCATGCATCAAATTAATTGTTTCTGGCTATATGCATCCATGCATTAGTTTGAGAGGGGTGGAAATGGGACACTTGGGTGAAACAAAACTGCCCCAAAAGTACCCCCCCCCACTTTAAATACAGTTTTTTCTAAGTCAATTTGGTACATTTCTCTGATCCGATTTGAAATTCTCAAAACTTCTTGTTCAATCCTTACATCCTTGTGTCACGTGTGCACATCAAACAAGCATTTTCTCATTTCTTTGAATAAGTTGGAAATGCTTTGGTACATCCATGCAAATGATTATGACAAAATTCTGTGCAGATTCCTACATTATCAATTGCTTATGTCATGTTGATCAAAATGCATTATAATGGGTCTCTGTAGAATAGTATAATCCCCACGACATTTGAGCACTAGTTTTACAATATACAGTAAGTATACTTTAAGTAAACAGTGGCATTTTATTTTACTCAATTTAGTGTTTTGCATTGCTATATTCTTTCCACATAGGACTGCAAGACAACTTCACTGTGTTGCAGACGGCCCCTTTTTCACACCTAAACAGTCTTTTGACACTCTCTACAGGGATCTCATCCCTGAACAAGAGAAGGGGCAAATTGGAGATGACCTGCCAAAGTACGTGTTAGTTTGGGACAATGTCAGTTTCCATCGCTCCAACATCATCAGGCAATGGTTTGCGGCCCACAACAGGATGCTGGTGGAGTTCCTCTCACCCTACTCAACCACGTTGAGGAATTTTTCTCAGCATGAAGATTAAAAGTATATGATCGCCAGCCGCATACACAGATGACCCTTCTGGCTGCCATGGATGTAACGTGTGATGACATCACAGCTGATGCCTGCAGAGGCTGGATTAGACACTCTGAAAGATGATTTTCACGCTGTATCGCAAGAGAAGATATTTGTTGTGATGTGGATGAGAATCCGTTGCCCAAAGACAGGAACGTCAGGAGGTGTTGGAAGACTGCACTGTAATTCCACTGCACTGCATGTACAGTTTTCCCTAAGGAGATTGTCTTATGTTCAGATTTCTACATTTGTTTGTGCTATGCAGTGCTGTCTTTTCCTGTCTGCATCACAATGACACTGTCTGTCAATAAATTATTGTACAAACAGTAAAAGCGTTAACGTGAATCATGTGCCGTCTCTTGCAATCAAACAATCAAAACCAGAAATGCACTTACTGTTTTGCAAATGACAAGGATGATTCGAGAAATGCTCCACTCATCACTCTCAGGTCACTCCGCTGCACACGTCTGATCACTTCTTTGTCACCCCCGACCTCACCGCTCCAGACAACGCAGATGTCTTACCACTGGTCACTTTCCGGCGCTACCTACGGTCCCTCCCTCCTGCTTTTCCTCTGCTGTCTTGTCTGCACTCCCCCCTCTGAGGAGCTCTCTCTTTTGAATACCAACAGTGCCACAGACACTCTGCTTGGACTCTTACATCCTGCTTGGACAACATATGCCCTCTTACATCTGGACCAGCCCGTGCATCCCTGTCTGCCCCCTGGTTATCGGATGTACCACGTGAGCATCGCACCAGCCTCCGGTCAGCTGAGAGAAAATGGCACAAGTCAAAAGACCATACTGACCTCTCTCTCTCTACTTTCTCCGTTGACGTCACCTCTGCAAAAACTGATTATAACCACTCGAAGATCAGCAACTCTCCTGACTCTCGCACACTCTTAAAAACCTTCTCTGCTCTCCTCTGTTCGCCTGCTCCCACACCTTCATCGGAGTTAACGGCTGATGATTTTGCATCGTTCTTCGTAAAGAAAACTACCGCCATCAACAGACAATTTTCTACGCCACCATCACCCGCCTTTTCTCCTATGTCTGAAGATGATGTTTCCAAGGTCATTGGTTCCAACCACCCTACCACCTGCCCACTGGATCCCATCCCCACCCATCTCCTCCATGCCATCTCTCCAGCAGTTGTGCCTGGTCTGACCCGCATCATCAACTCTTTGCTCACCACTGGGACATTTCCCACTGCTTTCAAAGAGGCCTGCATCACACCGCTACTGAAGAAACTCACTCTCAACCTTATACTGCTAGAACACTACAGGCCGGTGTAGTGTGTGAAAATGCATATCTTCCGTCAAAATGTAGATGACTGATTTTAACCTCTTATTATTTTCTGTCTTCTTAAAAAATTATTTTTTTACTTACCTCACTATTCTTAGCTTTGTATACTGTGCTAGGCTTTAATGGACTGGATTTAATTAACTTATGCATTTTGTTGCCTATAATGTTATAATTGCTTCCAATGTTTCCTCGTCTGTAAGTCGCTTTGGATAAAAACGTCTGCTAAATGACTAAATGTAAATTTTATGAAATGTGTAATGTCATGTGTAATGTGTAGTGTGTGGCCTTGAAATTTTAGCATGTCTACGTAATCATGAATAAATGCTTCTTGAGACACACAGTGTTGCTTCTTTGCATGCATCAAATGAATTGTTTCTGGCTATATGCATCCATGCATTAGTTTGAGTGGGGTGGAAATGGGACACTTGGGTGAAACAAAACTGCCCCAAAAGTACCCCCCCCCCACTTTAAATACAGTTTTTTCTAAGTCAATTTGGTACATTTCTCTGATCCGATTTGAAATTCTCAAAACTTCTTGTTCAATCCTTACATCCTTGTGTCACGTGTGCACATCAAACAAGCATTTTCTCATTTCTTTGAACAAGTTGCAAATGCTTTGGTACATCCATGCAAATGATTATGACAAAAGTCTGTGCAGATTTCTACATTATCAATTGCTTATGTCATGTTGATCAAAATGCATTATAATGGGTCTCTGTAGAATAGTATAATCCCCACGACATTTAAGCACTAGTTTTACAATATACAGTAAGTATACTTGAAGTAAACGGTGGCATTTTATTTTACTCAATTTAGTGTTTTGCATTGCTATATTCTTTCCACATAGGACTGCAAGACAACTTCACTGTGTTGCAGACGGCCCCTTTTCACACCTAAACAGTCTTTTATCACTCTCTACAGGGATCTCATCCCTGAACAAGAGAGGGGGCAGATTGGAGATGACCTGCCAAAGTACGTGTTAGTTTGGGACAATGTCAGTTTCCATCGCTCCAACATCATCAGGCAATGGTTTGCGGCCCACAACAGGATGCTGGTGGAGTTCCTCTCACCCTACTCAACCACGTTGAGGAATTTTTCTCAGCATGAAGATTAAAAGTATATGATCGCCAGCCGCATACACAGATGACCCTTCTGGCTGCCATGGATGTAACGTGTGATGACATCACAGCTGATGCCTGCAGAGGCTGGATTAGACACTCTGAAAGATGATTTTCACGCTGTATCGCAAGAGAAGATATTTGTTGTGATGTGGATGAGAATCCGTTGCCCAAAAGACAGGAACGTCAGGAGGTGTAGGAAGACTGCACTGTAATTCCACTGCACTGCATGTACAATTTTCCCTAAGGAGATTGTCTTATGTTCAGATTTCTACATTTGTTTGTGCTATGCAGTGCTGTCTTTTCCTGTCTGGATCACAATGACACTGTCTGTCAATAAATTATGGTAAAAACAGTAAAAGCGTTAACGTGAATCATGTGCCGTCTCTTGCAATCAAACAATCAAAACCAGAAATGCATTTACTGTTTTGCAAATGACAAGGATGATTCGAGAAATGCTCCACTCATCACTCTCAGTTCACTCCGCTTCACACGTCTGATCACTTCTTTGTCACCCCCGACCTCACCGCTCCAGACAACGCAGATGTCTTACCGCTGGTCACTTTCCGGCGCTACCTACGGTCCCTCCCTCCTGCTTTTCCTCTGCTGTCTTGTCTGCACTCCCCCCCTCTGAGGAGCTCTCTCTTTTGAATACCAACAGTGCCACAGACACTCTGTGTTCCACGCTTACATCCTGCTTGGACAACATATGCCTTCTTACATCTGGACCAGCCCGTGCATCCCTGTCTGCCCCCTGGTTATCGGATGTACCACGTGAGCATCGCACCAGCCTCCGGTCAGCTGAGAGAAAATTACACAAGTCAAAAGACCATACTGACCTCTCTCTCTCTACTTTCTCCGTTGACGTCACCTCTGCAAAAACTGATTATAACCACTCGAAGATCAGCAACTCTCCTGACTCTCGCACACTCTTAAAAACCTTCTCTGCTCTCCTCTGTCCGCCTGCTCCCACACCTTCATCGCAGTTAATGGCTGATGATTTTGCATCGTTCTTCGTAAAGAAAACTACCGCCATAAACAGCCAATTTTCTACACCACCATCACCCGCCTTTTCTCCTATGTCTGAAGATGATGTTTCCAAGGTCATTGGTTCCAACCACCCTACCACCTGCCCACTGGATCCCATCCCCACCCATCTCCTCCATGCCATCTCTCCAGCAGTTGTGCCTGGTCTGACCCGCATCATCAACTCTTTGCTCACCACTGGGACATTTCCCACTGCTTTCAAAGAGGCCTGCATCACACCGCTACTGAAGAAACTCACTCTAAACCTTATACTGCTAGAACACTACAGGCCGGTGTAGTGTGTGAAAATGCATATCTTCCGTCAAAATGTAGATGACTGATTATTTTCTGTCTTCTTAAAAATTTTTTTTTTTACTTACCTCACTATTCTTAGCTTTGTATACTGTGCTAGGCTTTAATGGACTGGATTTAATTAACTTATGCATTTTGTTGCCTATATTGTTATAATTGCTTCCAATGTTTCCTCGTCTGTAAGTCGCTTTGGATAAAAACGTCTGCTAAATGACTAAATGTAAATTTTATGAAATGTGTAATGTCATGTGTAATGTGTAATGTGTAGTGTGTGGCCTTGAAATTTTAGTATGTCTACGTAATCATGAATAAATGCTTCTTGAGACACACAGTGTTGCTTCTTTGCATGCATCAAATGAATTGTTTCTGGCTATATGCATCCATGCATTAGTTTGAGAGGGGTGGAAATGGGACACTTGGGTGAAACAAAACTGCCCCAAAAGTACCCCCCCCCCCCCCACTTTAAATACAGTTTTTTCTAAGTCAATTTGGTACATTTCTCTGATCCGATTTGAAATTCTCAAAACTTCTTGTTCAATCCTTACATCCTTGTGTCACGTGTGCACATCAAACAAGCATTTTCTCATTTCTTTGAACAAGTTGCAAATGCTTTGGTACATCCATGCAAATGATTATGACAAAATTCTGTGCAGATTCCTACATTATCAATTGCTTATGTCATGTTGATCAAAATGCATTATAATGGGTCTCTGTAGAATAGTATAATCCCCACGACATTTAAGCACTAGTTTTACAATATACAGTAAGTATACTTTAAGTAAACGGTGGCATTTTATTTTACTCAATTTAGTGTTTTGCATTGCTATATTCTTTCCACATAGGACTGCAAGACAACTTCACTGTGTTGCAGACGGCCCCTTTTCACGCCTAAACAGTCTTTTGACACTCTTTACAGGGATCTCATCCCTGAACAAGAGAGGGGGCAGATTGGAGATGACCTGCCAAAGTACGTGTTAGTTTGGGACAATGTCAGTTTCCATCGCTCCAACATCATCAGGCAATGGTTTGCGGCCCACAACATGATGCTGGTGGAGTTCCTCTCACCCTACTCAACCACGTTGAGGAATTTTTCTCAGCCTGAAGATTAAAAGTATATGATCGCCAGCCGCATACACAGATGACCCTTCTGGCTGCCATGGATGTAACGTGTGATGACATCACAGCTGATGCCTGCAGAGGCTGGATTAGACACTCTGAAAGATGATTTTCACGCTGTATCGCAAGAGAAGATATTTGTTGTGATGTGGATGAGAATCCGTTGCCCAAAAGACAGGAACGTCAGGAGGTGTAGGAAGACTGCACTGTAATTCCACTGCACTGCATGTACAGTTTTCCCTAAGGAGATTGTCTTATGTTCAGATTTCTACATTTGTTTGTGCTATGCAGTGCTGTCTTTTCCTGTCTGCATCACAATGACACTGTCTGTCAATAAATTATTGTACAAACAGTAAAAGCGTTAACGTGAATCATGTGCCGTCTCTTGCAATCAAACAATCAAAACCAGAAATGCACTTACTGTTTTGCAAATGACAAGGATGATTCGAGAAATGCTCCACTCATCACTCTCAGGTCACTCCGCTGCACACGTCTGATCACTTCTTTGTCACCCCCGACCTCACCGCTCCAGACAACGCAGATGTCTTACCGCTGGTCACTTTCCGGCGCTACCTACGGTCCCTCCCTCCTGCTTTTCCTCTGCTGTCTTGTCTGCACTCCCCCCCTCTGAGGAGCTCTCACTTTTGAATATTAACAGTGCCACAGACACTCTGTGTTCCACGCTTACATCCTGCTTGGACAACATATGCCCTCTTGCATCTGGACCAGCCCGTGCATCCCTGTCTGCCCCCTGGTTATCGGATGTACCACGTGAGCATCACACCAGCCTCCGGTCAGCTGAGAGCAAATGGCACAAGTCAAAAGACCATACTGACCTCTCTCTCTCTACTTTCTCCGTTGACGTCACCTCTGCAAAAACTGATTATAACCACTCGAAGATCAGCAACTCTCCTGACTCTCGCACACTCTTAAAAACCTTCTCTGCTCTTCTCTGTCCGCCCGCTCCCACACCTTCATCGGAGTTAACGGCTGATGATTTTGCATCGTTCTTCGTAAAGAAAACTACCGCCATCAACAGCCAATTGTCTACGCCACCATCACCCGCCTTTTCTCCTATGTCTGAAGATGATGTTTCCAAGGTCATTGGTTCCAACCACCCTACCACCTGCCCACTGGATCCCATCCCCACCCATCTCCTCCATGCCATCTCTCCAGCAGTTGTGCCTGGTCTGACCCGCATCATCAACTCTTTGCTCACCACTGGGACATTTCCCACTGCTTTCAAAGAGGCCTGCATCACACCGCTACTGAAGAAACTCACTCTCAACCTTACACTGCTAGAACACTACAGGCCGGTGTAGTGTGTGAAAATGCATATCTTCCGTCAAAATGTAGATGACTGATTTTAACCTCTTATTATTTTCTGTCTTCTTAAAAAATTATTTTTTTACTTACCTCACTATTTTTAGCTTTGTATACTGTGCTAGGCTTTAATGGACTGGATTTAATTAACTTATGCATTTTGTTGCCTATATTGTTATAATTGCTTCCAATGTTTCCTCGTCTGTAAGTCCCTTTGGATAAAAATGTCTGCTAAATTACTAAATGTAAATTTTATGAAATGTGTAATGTCATGTGTAATGTGTAATGTGTAGTGTGTGGCCTTGAAATTTTAGCATGTCTACGTAATCATGAATAAATGCTTCTTGAGACACACAGTGTTGCTTCTTTGCATGCATCAAATGAATTGTTTCTGGCTATATGCATTCATGCATTAGTTTGAGAGGGGTGGAAATGGGACACTTGGGTGAAACAAAACTGCCCCAAAAGTACCCCCCCCACTTTAAATACAGTTTTTTCTAAGTCAATTTGGTACATTTCTCTGATCCGATTTGAAATTCTCAAAACTTCTTGTTCAATCCTTACATCCTTGTGTCACGTGTGCACATCAAACAAGCATTTTCTCATTTCTTTGAACAAGTTGCAAATGCTTTGGTACATCCATACAAATGATTATGACAAAATTCTGTGCAGATTCCTACATTATCAATTGCTTATGTCATGTTGATCAAAATGCATTATAATGGGTCTCTGTAGAATAGTATAATCCCCACGACATTTAAGCACTAGTTTTACAATATACAGTAAGTATACTTTAAGTAAACAGTGGCATTTTATTTTACTCAATTTAGTGTTTTGCATTGCTATATTCTTTCCACATAGGACTGCAAGTGGTGAACATTAAAACAATGTTCTGCGCGTTCAAAAATTGGAGAGAGGCCAGTTCAGAAAACGTTGAAATTTATTGATCAGAAGTCTCAAA
Source organism: Barbatula barbatula (assembly GCF_947034865.1). Lineage (NCBI taxonomy): Eukaryota > Metazoa > Chordata > Actinopteri > Cypriniformes > Nemacheilidae > Barbatula > Barbatula barbatula. The sequence goes on from NC_136785.1 coordinate 14,340,893, forward strand.
CAAACAGCTGTTTCGGTGGATTCTCAGACACACACAGTCTTAACAAAGAACCGACCCCCAGAAAACAGCTTTACAGCTATTTATGTATTTTTCGTCGAGTCTGTTCTCCATGGTAGGGTCCAATCAGATCGTCTCCCCTTTGTCTGGTCTCCAGCCAATCAGCTCACTGCCTTGGTTTTCAAATCACCATCTGTAACAAATTATAGAGGCCCAACATGCTCTGTGCGTAACCTGATCTTAACACAAACACATAGTAATTTCCTATGGAAAAAACCCACACTATCAGCGATTAATTCTCGGTCACACACAACTCACACACTTGGTTATATTTTCAACATATTGGTTATATTTGGTTAACAATAATAAAATCCTAAAGAATATTAAATGTAAAGGCACGTTTAAACCACAATAAGATCCTTCAGTGTACACATTTCTTCCCTAACAACAAAATGCTTCTTGGTACACACACACACAAGCAGAACATCCTACCCCCACTCACTGACCACATTCCGATCTCTGGCAACTTCTAGCAACTGCAGAACTCTCAGCTTCAAGCAGGAAAATACATATGATTTAAACAACATCAATCATCCATTTTTATATTGATCCATATACGGATCTAAATTCCCACAATCCCTCTCTTGACCATTAAAAATGGTCATAAAACATCACAATCATCATTCTCATCCTCATCTAGGAAATGATCGCCAGACAATAGAGGCATGGTATATTTCGGAGGGGTTAGGTCTGTCCTTTCTATTGACGACAAAATCAGCCGGTTACACAGTGATCTGATACAGGGAATGCAACAGCATCCACATGAGACCAGAATACCTGCAAATACAGCTATTGATAACACAATCGACATTAAAACGGATTTCCATTTGCCTAGTGCCTTGTCTAGCCAATCTCCAATAGGATTATTCACTCCTGAATGTTCCTTCATTTCGATAGACAAAGTTTTCAAACCTTCCAATGCCCTAGTGACTGATCCGTCTGGTGCTGTATTATTAGGAATGTAAGTACAGCAAAGATCACCAAACATAACACATACTCCTCCCTTTTCTGCCAACAACATGTCCAGAGCCATACGGTTCTGTATAGCCATAAGTGAAGTTGGTGCTAGCTGTTCTGCTAAACCATCTACTGCATCCCTTGTCATATTCGCTAACCTCATCACATTATAATGTACATAATTAATCCTATCTACATTCTTGTTTGGGGTGACTGGAAAAAGAGCAGCTATTATGGGTATATTCTCAAAACCTGCTGCCACTTGGTTCGCTAGCTTATATTCATCTGGAACACCTCTGGGAATCCCGATCGCGTCAATGTATGTCGGACTATTTAATGATAAATCTACACTTGAACCTATTGCTCTCTGTTTAATGATATGTCTCCTACGTCTTCTTGTCAATGTTGCTGAATTTATGGTTTCCGTTCTGACTGCTCTGTCACCTATCAGAGTTATTGGGGCTCCCAGTCTTACCAAAGCACACACTCCCTTTGCCTTCTCAGGTATCCTAGTAAACAATCTTCGATCTCCACAATAATAATACAAACCTGCTCTAGCCCACGTACCTATTTCAGTCCCATTATCTACTATGATCTGATCACACCACTCCTTATTTATCTCCCCCAGGTTGCTGGTTGGTGATAGACGTTTAATATCAAAACAGGTATAATTTGCTTTCTTTGGTGTAAATGGACCTGCCCGTGAAAGGTTGGTTATTGGTGGGAATATTGCTGCCAATGTGGTACAATTTTTTGGACTGGCCATCCGTGTCAATGCCAGCATACACTCATAACCCCACGTATCGTTTTGGTACAAAGGGGCTGGTTCGATATATAAATGGGGTCTTGCATTAGCACATCCAACACAATCGTCTAAGCTCTGTTCTCTGGCTGTGGTAATTATCCATTCCAGCCACAAATTATTTTCCCCATATCCTGTGGCTCTTTCTATCATATCTTCTGGTTTTAACATGGTGTAATCTATTTCTACCACTCCATTCTTTTGTCCTACCGATAATGGCTCAGCTACTGTCCCATTTCTTTCCTCCTCAGGTGAACTGTCCACAACAAATTTTATTACTGCTTTTTTATCTGTTCCTGGGCTGTGCACCCCCATTATAAGGAAAAACTCCCCTGTATAATTGGCTGATCCCGTTCTAGTGGATATTGAAAGGGTGAGTGGATTTTGACTTGCACTATAATCTCTTTGCATTTTAAAATCAAATTTTGCCGAGGTACGGGTCCAAAGGCTAGGTTCTTTCGGAGTCCAAGCACCGGTATATGCTATCACGTTGTTCCATGACGGACACCATTCACCCCTATGGGTTCGCCTAGACTGGTATGCCTTACAAACACTGTCCGTATTCCAGTCCATACATACATATACCTCGTACCCCCTCCATGAGCTATTTTTTCCCCCACAATTTATGACAGCGCATAGGTCGAAAGTAAATGAGGTGGTCTTACCCCAAACATAGTTAATTACGAGTTGTTCACATGGTAACCTCGTATCGGCTATGGCTCTTTTGTAACTCGGTTTCGATATGGTGTTGTTGCTTTCCTGACCCTCAGTTATGCTAAAAATTATTCCTACTATAACCCCTGAAATTATTAATAGGATCCCTGACAGCTTACAGTTTTCCCACAGCTTCATCTCGTTACCCTCTCTTGGACTTTAAAGGAACAATAAACACACTCTTGGAAATGTAAATGGTTAAACACACAGTACACTTAATGGGAATATGAAATTCAGAAAAAATATATGGTTAAAATCCCACAAAATAGAAATGTAAGGAATAAATGGTTATACGTTAATGAATATGACAATATAAAATCACAATAGCAATATAAAAATATAGAAAATATGGAAAATACTGAATATGAAATATGAAAACTGTGAATATAAGAATATGAAAAATGGTAAATATGGAAAATATGGAAAATGTGAATATTAAAATTGAAGGATCACAATAACAACAATATATATTGATTATAAAGAATTAGAAAGAAAATTAATATATAAAGATTATGATAAAGGTAAATACGAAAATGTTGATAACCCTTGATTATAATGAGTATATAGTCTACACACCAGTTTCTTATTTGTTTTAAGCTCTGGGTGAAATCATCATAAGTTGGATAGTCCGTGCACCTTGCTTTTGTGACTAAATGGAAGATAGTTCTACTGTCTTCCTCATGAGTCATTGCACAATCACCTGTTCTTTTATTTTGTCGTCTCACGTTCTCCACTCCGTACCTGTTTTTAAATGTCACTGCTTGAAAAAATGTCACCTTTTTTGCACTGGATTTTAATTTTTAATGCCCCTGTTGTTGATGCTTGTATGTCACTTTCTGCTCCACTTTCTGCTCCAGAGATACCCTCCTGTATGTCACTTTCTGCAGAGATACCCTCCCCCTCATGGACCTGAGCCCTCAGGTCCACAGCAGTCTCCGACAGTGACCTGTTTGGTGGATCACAGTTAACACAAGAAGACAAGTGATACCAGGTGTCACCCTTGCCAGATAGACGGACACAATGTGATGTCCTCGCCGTCACTTTCAGAGGCTCCGTCCAGCGTGGCTCATTCCACTTCCTTCGAAACTTCTTCAGGCGAACCCACTGCGAACCGGGCTCGACAGGTTCTCCAGCAATGTCAGAGGGAGTCTGCTGAGAGAAATGTTGAATCATAGCAGTCAGTTTGTCAAAGTATACACAATGTGACAGTGGTACACAGGTGTCCGGCTTCAGCGGCGTCGACGGTCCTGGAAAAGATCTACCTGTAAGCAATTCAAAAGGTGTAAAGCCAGTGACTCTGTTAACAGAGGAACGTACAGACATTAGAGCCAACGGAAGAGCTGATAGCCATGATAATTTGGTCTGTGCACAGATTTTAGCCAATTTAAGTTTCAGTGCTAGGTTCATCCGTTCGACCTTACCTTGCGATTCGGGATGATAGACGGCCCCAAACGCATGCGTTAGACCCAGCGATTTCTCAACGATTTTTAAATGCTCATTTTTGAAGTGTGAGCCGTTATCTGACCGGATATGCCGGGGGAAACCGTAATGCGGAATGTACAAATTAATGAGACACTTAATGACTGCAGTGCTGTCTTCTTTCCCACAAGGAAAAGCCTCAGGCCAACCTGTGAATTGGTCAACTATCACCAACAAATACCGTTTCCCTTGCACCCTCTCTACCATGTCTGTAAAGTCAATCACGATTTCCTCTCCTGGGCCTCGCAATGGCAAAAATGTGCCCTTTAACTGTTTTAAAGTTGGTTTGATGTTATGTTTTTGACAAATGTCGCATGAAAGTACAAAGTTAGACACCATAGCCGTCAAAAAAGGATGCCACCAATATTGCAATGTTTTCATCATCTGTTTTGAACTCACGTGCGACATAGTGTGTGCTTGGTTCATGATAGAGCGTGACAGGCTCATGGGCAATGCTGGTCTGCCATCTGGGGCCTGCCACAGACCATCTGGTGCACACAGGGCCCCATACTCTGTCCACGTTGACAGTTCTTCTGGTGTGCATTTGCCATGTTCGGCCACAAGTGTTTCTCTGCTGAAAGATGGTAACAGTGTCACATATGAACAGTCAGTCTGTACCATCATGGTCACCTGATAGCCTGCAGCTGTTTTGGCAGCCAAGTCAGCAGCCTCATTTCCCCGTGCTACAGCACTGTCTGTTTTACAGTGGCCCTGACATTTCATGACAGCAACAGCTGCTGGAATTTTCAATGCGTCCAACAGTGCACGTGCCTCCGCATCATGTGCTATAGGCTTACCAGACGTAGTGACGAACCCACTCCTTTGCCAAACTGCGAGTTCGACATGGACAGCACCCACGACATAAGCTGAGTCACTATAAATGTTGACTTTGCCAGACCCTGCAAGTTTAAGTGCTTGTGTGACCGCAATTAGTTCTGCTCTCTGTGCCGACTGTTTGCCTTCTATTTTCTCTGCTTCCCTAGTAGTGTAACCTAAGTCTGTTTGCTGCACAACAGAATAAGCTGAGACCAAAGAGCCATCATGAGCTCTAAAACAGCACCCGTCCGTGAAAAGTGTAATCACGTCCGAGGCTTCAGGGATAGGGGTTGCAGTTAAGTCCTGGCGAACACGAGATGCCAGGTCAGTGATTGGTGCACAGTCATGTGGTTCCCCTTTGGTGAACAAATCTGCCATGTTAATGCCGTCGTGTTTATATGTTATGTTTGGCGCCGTTAGGCATTTGGACAGTTTTCTCTGCCTCAACGGTGAAAATGTAAATGATGCAGAATTGACAAACGACATGACAGAGTGCGTGGTCAGGACCGTTAACTGATGACCCATCACAATGTGTGATGTCTTTTCAATGATCTTTGCTAATCCTGCAGTAAACCTGGCACAAACCGGCTGGCGTTGTTCAATGGTGTCCATTAGGACACTGACATACATGAGCACACGTCTAGCACTAGACTGCTTCTGAAAAAGTACTCCATGTGCGCTATTCCCTGTTTCAGAAACGTCTAGGAAAAATGCCTTGCTGTAATCAGGGCTATGCAGATATGCTGCATGTGACAGCTCCCCTTTCAATTTAATGAACGCGGTTTCTGCTTCAGGGGTCCATGTTAACTTCGCCTGCACATTTCTCATGCCTTGTTCCTTGACCATGTCTCGTAATGGCTTGGTGACCGCTACATACATAGGGATATAATTTCTGCTGAAACCTGTCAATCCCAGAAAGGAAAGCATGTCCTTCACATTGTGTGGCTTTGGGTGTGACAAAATGCCATCACGTTGGCGATCAGACAATGTTGTGCCTTGGCCTGTGATTAAACGGCCCATGAAAGTAACAGATGGCCTGCTGACCTGCAGTTTTTCTTTACTAACCTTGAACCCAGATGCATACAGCTGTCTCAGAATGACGCCTGTCGCTTTTAAGCAATCTTCGTTGGTTGTGGCTGCTAGCAAAAGATCATCAACATACATTATTAGAACGCAATCTACAGGCAACACACAATTTATCAGCTGATTTTTTAGGACCTGATTGAATATCCCTGGCGATAAAATAAAGCCCTGTGGAAGTCTGTTATAAGAATATTGACATTTTCGGTAAGTGAAAGTCAGGCACGATTTACATTCTTCCGAGATTGGTATACAGAAAAAAGCGTTGGCCAAATCAATGCATGTGAACCATTGGTGAGCTGGGGTCAAATTTGAGATGGCAGTATATGGGTTTGGTACGGCCATTGTTGGTGTTGTCACCAGGCTGTTTACCCGACGTAGATCATGGACTAATCTATATTTGTTTGTGCCTGGTTTTTTTACAGGAAAAATCGGGGTGTTCCATGGCGATCGCCATGGAATAATGACACCTTTCTCCACTAAACCTTGAACAGTGGGCGCAATGCCTTCCTCTGCCTCCCTTTTGTTAGGATATTGTGGGACCCAAACTGGTTCTGTCGATTTTAACTGAAATTTGACTGGCTCAATGTTACAGAGGCCAACGTCCGTTGGACCTTGTGACCAGAGGTCGTCCGGCTGGCCGTTAATTAACTGCTCAGCTCCGGGACCGTCTGTCAGTTCGCGACCATGGCTTCTTGTAATTTCGAGGTGAGTCAATTGGCCCCTATCGGCCGTTTTTTGTGGTACCCAATATGAATCTGTCATACGCGAATACAAAACCCCTACAATGCCAGAGGGCTCCCAATCGGTCACCAAGCGCAACCTTTTTGTCATAGCTCCTAACTCTCGAGCTTCATGGCCTGGATGCAGTGCCATAGAAATGTGAGGTTCAGCTGTGTCTGCCATTTCATACCATATCTGTTGTTCTGGTGTCAGTGTAACTGGAACTACTACACCCTCTTGTCCTACATATAGACCCTCCCCTGTGAGTGTCCACATTTGGCCCTCAATTTCATGGAACATTTCCTGGTATGTGACACTGTCATTCCGGTCATAAAATAGTGTACAATGCAGGGGGTCGATGGGAGGCAAATAGACAGCTAAGTCTTTGATCCAGGGCCACTGACTCTTATACAGTGCTCTGGCTCCTGATTGTGAATTATCTAGTTCCACCCAATATATGTCTGCCATCTCTTGCAAGGGTCCTCCCAGCAAAACCTGCTGGTGGCCCTCTCTACTGTGTGCCTGTGAACAGTCGACTTTAGTGCCGTCCGGGAACGTGACTGTGACACCTTCTGGTGAGCATAAAATATTTGCACCCAATTTAATCAACAGATCTCTGCCCAATAGGGGAACAGGTGCTTTTGTGGAATATAGAAATGAGTGTGACAGGGACTGATTTGCCACTTTCGTGGTAAGAGGAACAGTAAGATACCAGTGTTCGAGCCCTCCAGAGAATCCCATAACTCCAACAGTCTTATCACTTAGATCTTTGTCAGTGATTGTGCCCCTCGTTACTGTGGAGTATGTTGCTCCGGTATCTACCAAAGCTGTTAGTGGCCTGTTGTTGACCACTAAAATCATGTAAGGCTCAGCCAAACCTCGCATGATTGTTCTCTGTTGGCCCCTTCAACAATCCGCATCTACCCCCTGGCCCCAAGTCGGGTTCAAGGGCGCCTGAATCGAGTGGGGAGGTGGGCATTGTTGCTCCGGGTATTTTGGAGTTTGTGGTCCTCTGCCACGACCACTGGGCCCACCTCTATGAGGATCCCATCCCCCCGCAGGTGGTCCCATATACTGGCTGTCCCCTGTCATGGGACAATGTCTCCTCCAATGATCAGTCCCCCCACACTGATGACATGCATCCCTGTAGCGCACCCCTCCCCCACTCGGCTTCCCCCTAGCCCATCCGCTATTGCCCCGTGGCCTATACCCTCCCCATGGTTTTATTAATTGGAAATTAGGGACATGTCCTCCCTGAGCATAGCCAAAAGTGTCAGGTGTGACTATGGGAAAAGGTGGGGTCTTCACCCCGGGCTGCCCGTCAAAGCCGCTGCTCACAGGACGTTGTGACATTTGTTTTGATTTTTTGGTATCTGACTTAGCCATTTCTAATTGTAGTTTTAACAATTGTTGCTTAGTCTTTTCTAATTCCTCCTGTTCTTTATCCTGCTTATCGACTGATCTGTCAATATGGAACACTAGATGTCTTTCCCACATTTCGTTGCTGGCAAGTGGAGTGTCAGGATTACATTAACTTAATGTTTTGGTATACGGTTGGGGGTGTTGGAAATTTTTCTCTAAGGGCCCTGGCGATCGCTGTACTGACAGTGGTATACTGTGCGTCATTGGGTTCGTCTTCAATGTTTGCATCCTTCTCAAACTCTGCCATCTGCGAAACAGTAAAAACTTGGCCTAAAAGGCATCTTATGTCTCCTACCGCCAAGGTGGTGCCGTGGCACAATGCCATCAACTTTATAAGCCATCTGCCTCCACCAGATGTAATGGGGGGTAATTTTGCCAGCACAGCTGTCATGTCACTATGGCTCCAGGGCTGGTACTTTGGTACCCCTCGGTTGCCCTGTAACAGAGGCATGTTAGTTGCCCCTCCTGACATTAGTTGGGCGTTTGGCACATTAACATTCCTTTCATCATACTCACTACCTGGGCGACACATACTGTCCCATTGTCTCTCTCGAGGGGGAGTGAATTGACAGGCTGGAGTGGATTGACAGGCTCTGGTACGACTCCTAGTACCCTGTGACACTGGGGTAGACATCATAGTCCCTTTAATAACTACGTCCCTACATACCTGCAGTGGCCCTCCATCCTCACTGTTATTACATGCTTCCTGTCCCTTCATGTCTCTGCCTTCCTCCTCATTGTGCACTACTTGTGCTCTTTGGTTTGTTATGCTATCCGTTCTTTGTAAGGTTTCCTGTCTATTTACCATTAGTTCTAATTGTGCTGTCAACACGTTTATTTGATCCTTTAAAACATCTAGATCTGGCATGTCTACCTCCACCATCGAATCTTTCACATTCACTTGCACTTGCTGTGAAGCTGGTATGTAGGGCGGGGGCAACAGCTTATTCAAATCAGGATATAAGGGGGCGGTCTCAGTATGACGCGAGATACTGGCTCCTGCACTTCCTGACTCTCTCACCATTTCTTTCTCTGACTCCTCCGATTGCACATGTCCTGTGCCCCCCCTAGGGGAACTCAAAGCAATTGCAGTCGGAGCAATGCGTGTCCAAAGGCGTAATTCTTCTCTCAATCTCTCTTCCTCCTTTTTATGCTTAGTTTTATCTAACCACTTCACATCTTTTCCTCCTTCTACATGTTTGTTTAAACTTGCATGCGCTTTTTCCTCAATTTCCCTGATTTTTGGAGTGATCTTAATCAACACTTTCTCAGATTCCTTCCACACATTATCCATACAAATTTGATTCCATTTGTCTTGCCAAATCTTTCTATCCCTTTTATAATGTTTCGGTTCTGATTGAGCCTTTAACATATCAACAATTTTTTCCCACTGCATAATTACAGGGGAATTCCCATAAATCACACATTTCTTCTCAAATTCAGACATTTTACACAACAATGGTACAGTATACAATACACAATATGCACAATTTAATCGGCTTTTAGTGTACCTCTATAAATATGGCTCGTGACGCGGCCTTTCACCGGTCTTGTTAACGTAAATACACCGTGACGGGCCTTTCAACGCGTCTTGTTAATGTAAATAAAACTCGTGACGCGGCCTTTCACCGGTCTTGTTAACGTAAATAAAAGTCGTGACGGGCCTTTCACCGCGTCTTGTTAACATAAATAAACCTCGTGACGGGCCTTTCACCGCGTCTTGTTAACGTAAATAAACCTCGTGACGGGCCTTTCACCGCGTCTTGTTAACGTAAATAAAATCGTGACACGGCCTTTTATTCTGATCAACAAATATCAATGATCTTTAATTTCTACTCAAATGGTACGGATATACTTCAAATTCAACACATAAATTTGGAATATCCAATCTGCAGAAGTTCGTTTAAACAGGTCTCTGCTTACCTTATTTAATTCTGTCGACAGCGTGTTGAAGTCAAAAGTTGTCTCGTCCCAATTTTCGGACACTCTCCGAGTTTTACAATTCTCTTTTGGTGGCTCTGTGTCCAATCACGTCGGGGTCACCATCTGGTGAACATTAAAACAATGTTCTGCGCGTTCAAAAATTGGAGAGAGGCCAGTTCAGAAAACGTTGAAATTTATTGATCAGAAGTCTCAAACAAACAGCTGTTTCTGTGGATTCTCAGACACACACAGTCTTAACAAAGAACCGACCCCCAGAAAACAGCTTTACAGCTATTTATGTATTTTTCGTCGAGTCTGTTCTCCATGGTAGGGTCCAATCAGATCGTCTCCCCTTTGTCTGGTCTCCAGCCAATCAGCTCACTGCCTTGGTTTTCAAATCACCATCTGTAACAAATTATAGAGGCCCAACATGCTCTGTGCGTAACCTGATCTTAACACAAACACATAGTAATTTCCTATGGAAAAACCCCACACTATCAGCGATTAATTCTCGGTCACACACAACTCACACACTTGGTTATATTTTCAACATATTGGTTATATTTGGTTAACAATAATAAAATCCTAAAGAATATTAAATGTAAAGGCACGTTTAAACCACAATAAGATCCTTCAGTGTACACATTTCTTCCCTAACAACAAAATGCTTCTTGGTACACACACACACAAGCAGAACATCCTACCCCCACTCACTGACCACATTCCGATCTCTGGCAACTTCTAGCAACTGCAGAACTCTCAGCTTCAAGCAGGAAAAAACATCTGATTTAAACAACATCAATCATCCATTTTTATATTGATCCATATACGGATCTAAATTCCCACACAAGACAACTTCACTGTGTTGCAGACGGCCCCTTTTCACACCTAAACAGTCTTTTGACACTCTCTACAGGGATCTCATCCCTGAACAAGAGAGGGGGCAGATTGGAGATGACCTGCCAAAGTACGTGTTAGTTTGGGACAATGTCAGTTTCCATCGCTCCAACATCATCAGGCAATGGTTTGCGGCCCACAACAGGATGCTGGTGGAGTTCCTCTCACCCTACTCAACCACGTTGAGGAATTTTTCTCAGCATGAAGATTAAAAGTATATGATCGCCAGCCGCATACACAGATGACCCTTCTGGCTGCCATGGATGTAACGTGTGATGACATCACAGCTGATGCCTGCAGAGGCTGGATTAGACACTCTGAAAGATGATTTTCACGCTGTATTGCAAGAGAAGATATTTGTTGTGATGTGGATGAGAATCCGTTGCCCAAAGACAGGAACGTCAGGAGGTGTAGGAAGACTGCACTGTAATTCCACTGCACTGCATGTACAGTTTTCCCTAAGGAGATTGTCTTATGTTCAGATTTCTACATTTGTTTGTGCTATGCAGTGCTGTCTTTTCCTGTCTGCATCACAATGACACTGTCTGTCAATAAATTATTGTACAAACAGTAAAAAAGTTAACGTGAATCATGTGCCGTCTCTTGCAATCAAACAATCAAAACCAGAAATGCTCTTACTGTTTTGCAAATGACAAGGATGATTCGAGAAATGCTCCACTCATCACTCTCAGGTCACTCCGCTGCACACGTCTGATCACTTCTTTGTCACCCCCGACCTCACCGCTCCAGACAACGCAGATGTCTTACCGCTGGTCACTTTCCGGCGCTACCTACGGTCCCTCCCTCCTGCTTTTCCTCTGCTGTCTTGTCTGCACTCCCCCCCTCTGAGGAGCTCTCTCTTTTGAATACCAACAGTGCCACAGACACTCTGTGTTCCACGCTTACATCCTGCTTGGACAACATATGCCCTCTTACATCTGGACCAGCCCGTGCATCCCTGTCTGCCCCCTGGTTATCGGATGTACCACGTGAGCATCGCACCAGCCTCCGGTCAGCTGAGAGAAAATGACACAAGTCAAAAGACCATACTGACCTCTCTCTCTCTACTTTCTCCGTTGACGTCACCTCTGCAAAAACTGATTATAACCACTCGAAGATCAGCAACTCTCCTGACTCTCGCACACTCTTAAAAACCTTCTCTGCTCTCCTCTGTCCGCCTGCTCCCACACCTTCATCTGAGTTAACGGCTGATGATTTTGCATCGTTCTTCGTAAAGAAAACTACCGCCATCAACAGCCAATTTTCTACACCACCATCACCCGCCTTTTCTCCTATGTCTGAAGATGATGTTTCCAAGGTCATTGGTTCCAACCACCCTACCACCTGCCCACTGGATCCCATCCCCACCCATCTCCTCCATGCCATCTCTCCAGCAGTTGTGCCTGGTCTGACCCGCATCATCAACTCTTTGCTCACCACTGGGACATTTCCCACTGCTTTCAAAGAGGCCTGCATCACACCGCTACTGAAGAAACTCACTCTCAACCTTACACTGCTAGAACACTACAGGCCGGTGTAGTGTGTGAAAATGCATATCTTCAGTCAAAATGTAGATGACGGATTTTAACCTCTTATTATTTTCTGTCTTCTTAAAAAAAAATTTTTTTCTTACCTCACTATTCTTAGCTTTGTATACTGTGCTAGGCTTTAATGGACTGGATTGAATTAACTTATGCATTTTGTTGCCTATATTGTTATAATTGCTTCCAATGTTTCCTCGTCTGTAAGTCGCTTTGGATAAAAACGTCTGCTAAATGACTAAATGTAAATTTTATGAAATGTGTAATGTCATGTGTAATGTGTAATGTGTAGTGTGTGGCCTTGAAATTTTAGCATGTCTACGTAATCATGAACAAATGCTTCTTGAGACACACAGTGTTGCTTCTTTGCATGCATCAAATGAATTGTTTCTGGCTATATGCATCCATGCATTAGTTTGAGAGGGGTGGAAATGGGACACTTGGGTGAAACAAAACTGCCCCAAAAGTACCCCCCCCCACTTTAAATACAGTTTTTTCTAAGTCAATTTGGTACATTTCTCTGATCCGATTTGAAATTCTCAAAACTTCTTGTTCAATCCTTACATCCTTGTGTCACGTGTGCACATCAAACAAGCATTTTCTCATTTCTTTGAACAAGTTGCAAATGCTTTGGTACATCCATGCAAATGATTATGACAAAATTCTGTGCAGATTCCTACATTATCAATTGCTTATGTCATGTTGATCAAAATGCATTGTAATGGGTCTCTGTAGAATAGTATAACCCCCACGACATTTAAGCACTAGTTTTACAATATACAGTAAGTATACTTTAAGTAAACGGTGGCATTTTATTTTACTCAATTTAGTGTTTTGCATTGCTATATTCTTTCCACATAGGACTGCAAGACAACTTCACTGTGTTGCAGACGGCCCCTTTTCACACCTAAACAGTCTTTTGACACTCTTTACAGGGATCTCATCCCTGAACAAGAGAGGGGGCAGATTGGAGATGACCTGCCAAAGTACGTGTTAGTTTGGGACAATGTCAGTTTCCATCGCTCCAACATCATCAGGCAATGGTTTGCGGCCCACAACAGGATGCTGGTGGAGTTCCTCTCACCCTACTCAACCACGTTGAGGAATTTTTCTCAGCATGAAGATTAAAAGTATATGATGGCCAGCCGCATACACAGATGACCCTTCTGGCTGCCATGGATGTAACGTGTGATGACATCACAGCTGATGCCTGCAGAGGCTGGATTAGACACTCTGAAAGATGATTTTCACGCTGTATCGCAAGAGAAGATATTTGTTGTGATGTGGATGAGAATCCGTTGCCCAAAGTCAGGAACGTCAGGAGGTGTAGGAAGACTGCACTGTAATTCCACTGCACTGCATGTACAGTTTTCCCTAAGGAGATTGTCTTATGTTCAGATTTCTACATTTGTTTGTGCTATGCAGTGCTGTCTTTTCCTGTCTGCATCACAATGACACTGTCTGTCAATAAATTATTGTACAAACAGTAAAAGCGTTAACGTGAATCATCTGCCGTCTCTTGCAATCAAACAATCAAAACCAGAAATGCACTTACTGTTTTGCAAATGACAAGGATGATTCGAGAAATGCTGCACTCATCACTCTCAGGTCACTCCGCTGCACACGTCTGATCACTTCTTTGTCACCCCCGACCTCACCGCTCCAGACAACGCAGATGTCTTACCGCTGGTCACTTTCCGGCGCTACCTACGGTCCCTCCCTCCTGCTTTTCCTCTGCTGTCTTGTCTGCACTCCCCCCCTCTGAGGAGCTCTCTCTTTTGAATACCAACAGTGCCACAGACACTCTGTGTTCCACGCTTACATCCTGCTTGGACAACATATGCCCTCTTACATCTGGACCAGCCCGTGCATCCCTGTCTGCCCCCTGGTTATCGGATGTACCACGTGAGCATCGCACCAGCCTCCGGTCAGCTGAGAGAAAATGGCACAAGTCAAAAGACCATACTGACCTCTCTCTCTCTACCAGTCTCTTCTCTCTACTTTCTCCGTTGACGTCACCTCTGCAAAAACTGATATAACCACTCGAAGATCAGCAACTCTCCTGACTCTCGCACACTCTTAAAAACCTTCTCTGCTCTCCTCTGTCCGCCTGCTCCCACACCTTCATCGCAGTTAACGGCTGATGATTTTGCATCGTTCTTTTAAAGAAAACTACCGCCATCAACAGCCAATTTTCTACACCACCATCACCCGCCTTTTCTCCTATGTCTGAAGATGATGTTTCCAAGGTCATTGGTTCCAACCACCCTACCACCTGCCCACTGGATCCCATCCCCACCCATCTCCTCCATGCCATCTCTCCAGCAGTTGTGCCTGGTCTGACCCGCATCATCAACTCTTTGCTCACCACTGGGACATTTCCCACTGCTTTCAAAGAGGCCTGCATCACACCGCTACTGAAGAAACTCACTCTCAACCTTATACTGCTAGAACACTACAGGCCGGTGTAGTGTGTGAAAATGCATATCTTCCGTCAAAATGTATATGACTGATTTTAACCTCTTATTATTTTCTGTCTTCTTAAAAAATTATTTTTTTACTTACCTCACTATTCTTAGCTTTGTATACTGTGCTAGGCTTTAATGGACTGGATTTAATTAACTTATGCATTTTGTTGCCTATATTGTTATAATTGCTTCCAATGTTTCCTCGTCTGTAAGTCGCTTTGGATAAAAACGTCTGCTAAATGACTAAATGTAAATTTTATGAAATGTGTAATGTCATGTGTAATGTGTAGTGTGTGGCCTTGAAATTTTAGCATGTCTACGTAATCATGAATAAATGCTTCTTGAGACACACAGTGTTGCTTCTTTGCATGCATCAAATGAATTGTTTCTGGCTATATGCATCCATGCATTAGTTTGAGAGGGGTGGAAATGGGACACTTGGGTGAAACAAAACTGCCCCAAAAGTACCCCCCCCCCACTTTAAATACAGTTTTTTCTAAGTCAATTTGGTACATTTCTCTGATCCGATTTGAAATTCTCAAAACTTCTTGTTCAATCCTTACATCCTTGTGTCACATGTGCACATCAAACAAGCATTTTCTCATTTCTTTGAACAAGTTGCAAATGCTTTGGTACATCCATGCAAATGATTATGACACAATTCTGTGCAGATTCCTACATTATCAATTGCTTATGTCATGTTGATCAAAATGCATTATAATGGGTCTCTGTAGAATAGTATAATCCCCACGACATTTAAGCACTAGTTTTACAATATACAGTAAGTATACTTTAAGTAAACGGTGGCATTTTATTTTACTCAATTTAGTGTTTTGCATTGCTATATTCTTTCCACATAGGACTGCAAGACAACTTCACTGTGTTGCAGACGGCCCCTTTTCACACCTAAACAGTCTTTTGACACTCTCTACAGGGATCTCATCCCTGAACAAGAGAGGGGGCAGATTGGAGATGACCTGCCAAAGTACGTGTTAGTTTGGGACAATGTCAGTTTCCATCGCTCCAACATCATCAGGCAATGGTTTGCGGCCCACAACAGGATGCTGGTGGAGTTCCTCTCACCCTACTCAACCCCGTTGAGGAATTTTTCTCAGCATGAAGATTAAAAGTATATGATGGCCAGCCGCATACACAGATGACCCTTCTGGCTGCCATGGATGTAACGTGTGATGACATCACAGTTGATGCCTGCAGAGGCTGGATTAGACACTCTGAAAGATGATTTTCACGCTGTATCGCAAGAGAAGATATTTGTTGTGATGTGGATGAGAATCCGTTGCCCAAAAGACAGGAACGTCAGAAGGTGTAGGAAGACTGCACTGTAATTCCACTGCACTGCATGTACAGTTTTCCCTAAGGAGATTGTCTTATGTTCAGATTTCTACATTTGTTTGTGCTATGCAGTGCTGTCTTTTCCTGTCTGCATCACAATGACACTGTCTGTCAATAAATTATTGTACAAACAGTAAAAGCGTTAACGTGAATCATGTGCCGTCTCTTGCAATCCTTCATTCATTCATTCATTTTCTACCGCTTTATCCGGGGCCGGGTCGCGGGGGCAGCAGTCTAAGCAGAGATGCCCAGACATCCCTCACCCTAGACACTTCCTCCAGCTCTTTCGGGGGGACACCGAGGCGTTCCCAGGCCAGCCGGGAGACATAGTCCCACCAGCGTGTCCTAGGTCTTCCCCGGGGTCTCCTCCCGGTCGGACGGGCCCAGAGCACCTTCCGGGGAAGGCGTCCAGTAGGCATCCGTAACAGATGCCCAAGCCACCTCAGCTGACCCCTCTCGATGTGGAGGAGCAGCGGCTCTACTCCGAGCTCCTCCCGGGTGACCGAGCTTCTCACCCTATCTCTAAGGGATCGCCCAGCCACCCTGCGGAGGAAGCTCATTTCAGCCGCCTGTATCCGGGATCTTGTCCTTTCGGTCATGACCCAAAGCTCATGACCATAGGTGAGAGTAGGAACGTAGATTGACAGGTAAATTGAGAGCTTCGCCTTTCGGCTCAGCTCTTTCTTCACCACGACGGACCGGTACATCGACCGCATTACTGCAGAAGCTGCACCGATCCGTCTGTCAATCTCCCGTTCCATCCTTCCCTCACTCGTGAACAAGACCCCGAGATACTTAAACTCCTCCACTTGAGGAAGGAACTCTCCACCAACCTGAAGTGGGCAAGCCACCCTTTTCCGACTGAGGACCATGGCCTCGGATTTGGAGGTACTGATTTTCATTCCAGCCGCTTCACACTCTGCTGTAAACCGTCCCAGTGCATGCTGAAGGTCCTGGTTTGAAGGGGCCAACACGACAACATCATCCGCAAATAGCAGAGACGAGATCGTGTGGTCCCCAAACCTGACACCCTCCGGCCCCCGGCTGCGCCTAGAAATTCTGTCCATAAAAATTACGAACAGAACCGGTGACAAAGGGCAGCCCTGCCGGAGTCCGACATGCACTGGGAACAAGTCCGACTCACTGCCGGCAATGCGAACCAAGCTCCTGCTTCGGCCGTACAGGGACCTGACAGCCCTTAGTAAAGGACCACAGACCCCATACTCCCGAAGCACCCTCCACAGGATGCCACGAGGGACACAGTCGAATGCCTTCTCCAAATCCACAAAACACATGTGGATTGGTTGTGCAAACTCCCATGAACCCTCCAGCACCCTGTAGAGGGTGTAGAGCTGGTCCAGCGTTCCACGGCCTGGACGAAAACCACACTGTTCCTCCTGAATCCGAGGTTCTACTATCGGCCGTATTCTCCTCTCCAGTACCCTGGCATAGACTTTCCCGGGAAGGCTGAGAAGTGTGATCCCCCTGTAGTTGGAACACACCCTCCGGTCCCCCTTCTTAAAAAGAGGGACCACCACCCCGGTCTGCCATCCCAAAGGCACTGTCCCCGACCGCCACGCGATGCTGCAGAGGCTTGTCAGCCAAGACAGCCCCACAACATCCAGAGACTTGAGGTACTCAGGGCGAATCTCATCCACCCCCGGTGCCTTGCCACTGAGGAGTTTCTTGACTACCTCAGTGACTTCGGCTTGGGTGATGGACGAGTCCTCCTCTGAGCCCTCAACCTCTGCTTCCTCAATGGAGGACGTGACGGTGGGATTGAGGAGATCCTCGAAGTACTCCTTCCACCGTCCGACGACATCCCCAGTTGAGGTCAACAGCCTCCCACCTCCACTGTAAACAGCGTTGGTAGGGCACTGTTTCCCTCTCCTGAGGCGCCGGACGGTTTGCCAGAATCTCTTCGAGGCCAGTCGATAGTCCTTCTCCATGGCCTCACCAAACTCCTCCCAGGCCCGAGTTTTTGCCTCCACAACCACCCGGGCAGCAGTCCGCTTGGCCTGCCGGTACCTGTCAGCTGCCTCAGGAGTCCCACAAGCCAACCAGGCCCGATAAGACTCCTTCTTCAGCTTGACGGTCTCCCTTACTTCCGGTGTCCACCACCGGGTTCGGGGATTCCCGCCTCGACAGGCACCGGAGACCTTACGGCCACAGCTCCGAGTGGCCGCTTCGACAATGGAGGCGGAGAACATGGTCCACTCGGACTCAATGTCTCCAGCCTCCCTCGGGATCTGGTTGAAGCTCTGTCGGAGGTGGGAGTTAAAGATCTCTCTGACAGGAGACTCGGCCAGGCGTTCCCAGCAGACCCTTACAGTACGTTTGGGTCTGCCGAGTCTGTCCAGCTTCCTCTCCTGCCATCGGATCCAACTCACCACCAGGTGGTGATCAGTTGACAGCTCCGCCCCTCTCTTAACCCGAGTGTCCAAAACATATGGTCGCAGGTCAGATGAAACGACCACAAAGTCGATCATTGACCTGCGGCCTAGGGTGTCCTGGTGCCACGTGCACTGATGGACACCCTTATGCTTGAACATGGTGTTCGTTATAGACAAACTGTGGCTAGCACAGAAGTCCAATAACTGAACACCGCTCGGGTTCAGATCAGGGGGGCCGTTCCTCCCAATCACGCCCCTCCAGGTGTCACTGTCGTTGCCGACATGGGCGTTGAAGTCCCCCAGTAGGACGACGGAGTCCCCAGTCGGAGTACTTTCCAGCACCCCTCCCAGAGACTCCAAGAAGGTCGGGTACTCTGCACTGCCGTTCGGCCCGTAGGCACAAACAACAGTGAGAGACCTAACCCCGACCCGTAGGCGCAGGGAAACGACCCTCTCGTTCACCGGGGTAAACTCCAACACATGGCGGGAGAGCTGGGGGGCTATAAGCAGACCCACACCAGCCCGCCGCCTCTCCCCATGGGCAACTCCAGAGTGATGAAGTGTCCATCCTCTCTCGAGGAGTGTGGTTCCAGAGCCCAAGCCATGCGTAGAGGTGATCCCGACTATCTCTAGTCGGAACCTATCAACCTCACGCACCATCTCAGGCTCCTTCCCCGCCAGCGAGGTGACGTTCCACGTCCCTAGAGCTAGCTTCCGTGTCCAGGGATCGGGCTGTCGAGGCACTCTCCTCCGACTGCCGCCCGATCCACTACGCACCGACCCCCTATGGTCCCTCCCGCACGTGGTGAGCCCACGGGAAGGCGGCCCCACGTCGCTCCTTCGGGCTGAGCCCGGCCGGACCCCGTGGGGAAAGGCCCGGCCACCAGACGCTCGCATACGAGCACCGACCCCGGGCCTGGCTCCAGGGTGGTGCCCCGGTTGCGCCATACCGGGCGACGTCACGGTCCTTGTAATTTTAAACATCATAAAGGGTTTTTGAACCCTCTCTTGCAATCAAACAATCAAAACCAGAAATGCACTTACTGTTTTGCAAATGACAAGGATGATTCGAGAAATGCTCCAATCATCACTCTCAGGTCACTCCGCTGCACACGTCTGATCACTTCTTTGTCACCCCCGACCTCACCGCTCCAGACAACGCAGATGTCTTACCGCTGGTCACTTTCCGGCGCTACCTACGGTCCCTCCCTCCTGCTTTTCCTCTGCTGTCTTGTCTGCACTCCCCCCCTCTGAGGAGCTCTCTCTTTTGAATACCAACAGTGCCACAGACACTCTGTGTTCCACGCTTACATCCTGCTTGGACAACTTATGCCCTCTTACATCTGGACCAGCCCGTGCATCCCTGTCTGCCCCCTGGTTATCGGATGTACCACGTGAGCATCGCACCAGCCTCCGGTCAGCTGAGAGAAAATGGCACAAGTCAAAAGACCATACTGACCTCTCTCTCTCTACTTTCTCCGTTGACGTCACCTCTGCAAAAACTGATTATAACCACTCGAAGATCAGCAACTCTCCTGACTCTCGAACACTCTTAAAAACCTTCTCTGCTCTCCTCTGTCCGCCTGCTCCCACACCTTCATCGGAGTTAACGGCTGATGATTTTGCATCGTTCTTCGTAAAGAAAACTACCGCCATCAACAGCCAATTTTCTACGCCACCATCACCCGCCTTTTCTCCTATGTCTGAAAATGATGTTTCCAAGGTCATTGGTTCCAACCACCCTACCACCTGCCCACTGGATCCCATCCCCACCCATCTCCTCCATGCCATCTCTCCAGCAGTTGTGCCTGGTCTGACCCGCATCATCAACTCTTTGCTCACCACTGGGACATTTCCCACTGCTTTCAAAGAGGCCTGCATCACACCGCTACTGAAGAAACTCACTCTCAACCTTACACTGCTAGAACACTACAGGCCGGTGTAGTGTGTGAAAATGCATATCTTCCGTCAAAATGTAGATGACTGATTTGAACCTCTTACTATTTTCTGTCTTCTTAAAAAATTTCTTTTTTACTTACCTCACTATTCTAAGCTTTGTATACTGTGCTAGGCTTTAATGGACTGGATTTAATTAACTTATGCATTTTGTTGCCTATATTGTTATAATTGCTTCCAATGTTTCCTCGTCTGTAAGTCGCTTTGGATAAAAACGTCTGCTAAATGACTAAATGTAAATTTTATGAAATGTGTAATGTGTAATGTGTAGTGTGTGGTCTTGAAATTTTAGCATGTCTACGTAATCATGAATAAATGCTTCTTGAGACACACAGTGTTGCTTCTTTGCATGCATCAAATGAATTGTTTCTGGCTATATGCATCCATGCATTAGTTTGAGAGGGGTGGAAATGGGACACTTGGGTGAAACAAAACTGCCCCAAAAGTACCCCCCCCACTTTAAATACAGTTTTTTCTAAGTCAATTTGGTACATTTCTCTGATCCGATTTGAAATTCTCAAAACTTCTTGTTCAATCCTTACATCCTTGTGTCACGTGTGCACATCAAACAAGCATTTTCTCATTTCTTTGAACAAGTTGCAAATGCTTTGGTACATCCATGCAAATGATTATGACAAAATTCTGTGCAGATTCCTACATTATCAATTGCTTATGTCAGGTTGATCAAAATGCATTATAATGGGTCTCTGTAGAATAGTATAATCCCCACGACATTTAAGCACTAGTTTTACAATATACAGTAAGTATACTTTAAGTAAACAGTGGCATTTTATTTTACTCAATTTAGTGTTTTGCATTGCTATATTCTTTCCACATAGGACTGCAAGACAACTTCACTGTGTTGCAGACGGCCCCTTTTCACACCTAAACAGTCTTTTGACACTCTCTACAGGGATCTCATCCCTGAACAAGAGAGGGGCAGATTGGAGATGACCTGCCAAAGTACGTGTTAGTTTGGGACAATGTCAGTTTCCATCGCTCCAACATCATCAGGCAATGGTTTGCGGCCCACAACAGGATGCTGGTGGAGTTCCTCTCACCCTACTCAACCCCGTTGAGGAATTTTTCTCAGCATGAAGATTAAAAGTATATGATGGCCAGCCGCATACACAGATGACCCTTCTGGCTGCCATGGATGTAACGTGTGATGACATCTCAGCTGATGCCTGCAGAGGCTGGATTAGACACTCTGAAAGATGATTTTCACGCTGTATCGCAAGAGAAGATATTTGTTGTGATGTGGATGAGAATCTGTTGCCCAAAAGACAGGAACGTCAGGAGGTGTAGGAAGACTGCACTGTAATTCCACTGCACTGCATGTACAGTTTTCCCTAAGGAGATTGTCTTATGTTCAGATTTCTACATTTGTTTGTGCTATGCAGTGCTGTCTTTTCCTGTCTGCATCACAATGACACTGTCTGTCAATAAATTATTGTACAAACAGTAAAAGCGTTAACGTGAATCATGTGCCGTCTCTTGCAATCAAACAATCAAAACCAGAAATGCACTTACTGTTTTGCAAATGACAAGGATGATTCGAGAAATGCTCCACTCATCAATCTCAGGTCACTCCGCTGCACACGTCTGATCACTTCTTTGTCACCCCCGACCTCACCGCTCCAGACAACGCAGATGTCTTACCGCTGGTCACTTTCCGGCGCTACCTACGGTCCCTCCCTCCTGCTTTTCCTCTGCTGTCTTGTCTGCACTCCCCCCCTCTGAGGAGCTCTCTCTTTTGAATACCAACAGTGCCACAGACACTCTGTGTTCCACGTTTACATCCTGCTTGGACAACATATGCCCTCTTACATCTGGACCAGCCCGTGCATCCCTGTCTGCCCCCTGGTTATCGGATGTACCACGTGAGCATCGCACCAACCTCCGGTCAGCTGAGAGAAAATGGCACAAGTCAAAAGACCATACTGACCTCTCTCTCTCTACTTTCTCCGTTGACGTCAACTCTGCAAAAACTGATTATAACCACTCGAACATCAGCAACTCTCCTGACTCTCGCACACTCTTAAAAACCTTCTCTGCTCTCCTCTGTCCGCCTGCTCCCACACCTTCATCGGAGTTAACGGCTGATGATTTTGCATCGTTCTTCGTAAAGAAAACTACCGCCATCAACAGCCAATTTTCTACGCCACCATCACCCGCCTTTTCTCCTATGTCTGAAGATGATGTTTCCAAGGTCATTGGTTTCAACCACCCTACCACCTGCCCACTGGATCCAATCCCCACCCATCTCCTCCATGCCATCTCTCCAGCACTTGTGCATGGTCTGACCCGCATCATCAACTCTTTGCTCACCACTGGGACATTTCCCACTGCTTTCAAAGAGCCCTGCATCACACCGCTACTGAAGAAACTCACTCTCAACCTTACACTGCTAGAACACTACAGGCCGGTGTAGTGTGTGAAAATGCATATCTTCCGTCAAAATGTAGATGACTGATTTTAACCTCTTATTATTTTCTGTCTTCTTAAAAAATATTTTTTTTACTTACCTCACTATTCTTAGCTTTGTATACTGTGCTAGGCTTTAATGGACTGGATTTAATTAACTTATGCATTTTGTTGCCTATATTGTTATAATTGCTTCCAATGTTTCCTCGTCTGTAAGTCGCTTTGGATAAAAACGTCTGCTAAATGACTAAATGTAAATTTTATAAAATGTGTAATGTGTAATGTGTAGTGTGTGGTCTTGAAATTTTAGCATGTCTACGTAATCATGAATAAATGCTTCTTGAGACACACAGTGTTGCTTCTTTGCATGCATCAAATGAATTGTTTCTGGCTATATGCATCCATGCATTAGTTTGAGAGGGGTGGAAATGGGACACTTGGGTGAAACAAAACTGCCCCAAAAGTACCCCCCCCACTTTAAATACAGTTTTTTCTAAGTCAACTTGGTACATTTCTCTGATCCGATTTGAAATTCTCAAAACTTCTTGTTCAATCCTTACATCCTTGTGTCACGTGTGCACATCAAACAAGCATTTTCTCATTTCTTTGAACAAGTTGCAAATGCTTTGGTACATCCATGCAAATGATTATGACAAAATTCTGTGCAGATTCCTACATTATCAATTGCTTATGTCATGTTGATCAAAATGCATTATAATGGGTCTCTGTAGAATAGTATAATCCCCACGACATTTAAGCACTAGTTTTACAATATACAGTAAGTATACTTTAAGTAAACAGTGGCATTTTATTTTACTCAATTTAGTGTTTTGCATTGCTATATTCTTTCCACATAGGACTGCAAGACAACTTCACTGTGTTGCAGACGGCCCCTTTTCACACCTAAACAGTCTTTTGACACTCTCTACAGGGATCTCATCCCTGAACAAGAGAGGGGCAGATTGGAGATGACCTGCCAAAGTACGTGTTAGTTTGGGACAATGTCAGTTTCCATCGCTCCAACATCATCAGGCAATGGTTTGCGGCCCACAACAGGATGCTGGTGGAGTTCCTCTCACCCTACTCAACCCCGTTGAGGAATTTTTCTCAGCATGAAGATTAAAAGTATATGATGGCCAGCCGCATACACAGATGACCCTTCTGGCTGCCATGGATGTAACGTGTGATGACATCTCAGCTGATGCCTGCAGAGGCTGGATTAGACACTCTGAAAGATGATTTTCACGCTGTATCGCAAGAGAAGATATTTGTTGTGATGTGGATGAGAATCTGTTGCCCAAAAGACAGGAACGTCAGGAGGTGTAGGAAGACTGCACTGTAATTCCACTGCACTGCATGTACAGTTTTCCCTAAGGAGATTGTCTTATGTTCAGATTTCTACATTTGTTTGTGCTATGCAGTGCTGTCTTTTCCTGTCTGCATCACAATGACACTGTCTGTCAATAAATTATTGTACAAACAGTAAAAGCGTTAACGTGAATCATGTGCCGTCTCTTGGAATCAAACAATCAAAACCAGAAATGCACTTACTGTTTTGCAAATGACAAGGATGATTCGAGAAATGCTCCACTCATCAATCTCAGGTCACTCCGCTGCACACGTCTGATCACTTCTTTGTCACCCCCGACCTCACCGCTCCAGACAACGCAGATGTCTTACCGCTGGTCACTTTCCGGCGCTACCTACGGTCCCTCCCTCCTGCTTTTCCTCTGCTGTCTTGTCTGCACTCCCCCCCTCTGAGGAGCTCTCTCTTTTGAATACCAACAGTGCCACAGACACTCTGTGTTCCACGTTTACATCCTGCTTGGACAACATATGCCCTCTTACATCTGGACCAGCCCGTGCATCCCTGTCTGCCCCCTGGTTATCGGATGTACCACGTGAGCATCGCACCAGCCTCCGGTCAGCTGAGAGAAAATGGCACAAGTCAAAAGACCATACTGACCTCTCTCTCTCTACTTTCTCCGTTGACGTCACCTCTGCAAAAACTGATTATAACCACTCGAACATCAGCAACTCTCCTGACTCTCGCACACTCTTAAAAACCTTCTCTGCTCTCCTCTGTCCGCCTGCTCCCACACCTTCATCGGAGTTAACGGCTGATGATTTTGCATCGTTCTTCGTAAAGAAAACTACCGCCATCAACAGCCAATTTTCTACGCCACCATCACCCGCCTTTTCTCCTATGTCTGAAGATGATGTTTCCAAGGTCATTGGTTCCAACCACCCTACCACCTGCCCACTGGATCCCATCCCCACCCATCTCCTCCATGCCATCTCTCCAGCAGTTGTGCCTGGTCTGACCCGCATCATCAACTCTTTGCTCACCACTGGGACATTTCCCACTGCTTTCAAAGAGGCCTGCATCACACCGCTACTGAAGATACTCACTCTCAACCTTACACTGCTAGAACACTACAGGCCGGTGTAGTGTGTGAAAATGCATATCTTCCGTCAAAATGTAGATGACTGATTTGAACCTCTTACTATTTTCTGTCTTCTTAAAAAATTTCTTTTTTACTTACCTCACTATTCTAAGCTTTGTATACTGTGCTAGGCTTTAATGGACTGGATTTAATTAACTTATGCATTTTGTTGCCTATATTGTTATAATTGCTTCCAATGTTTCCTCGTCTGTAAGTCGCTTTGGATAAAAACGTCTGCTAAAAGACTAAATGTAAATTTTATGAAATGTGTAATGTCATGTGTAATGTGTAATGTGTAGTGTGTGGCCTTGAAATTTTAGCATGTCTACGTAATCATGAATAAATGCTTCTTGAGACACACAGTGTTGCTTCTTTGCATGCATCAAATGAATTGTTTCTGGCTATATGCATCCAAGCATTAGTTTGAGAGGGGTGGAAATGGGACACTTGGGTGAAACAAAACTGCCCCAAAAGTACCCCCCCCCACTTTAAATACAGTTTTTTCTAAGTCAATTTTGTACATTTCTCTGATCCGATTTGAAATTCTCAAAACTTCTTGTTCAATCCTTACATCCTTGTGTCACGTGTGCACATCAAACAAGCATTTTCTCATTTCTTTGAACAAGTTGCAAATGCTTTGGTACATCCATGCAAATGATTATGACAAAATTCTGTGCAGATTCCTACATTATCAATTGCTTATGTCATGTTGATCAAAATGCATTATAATGGGTCTCTGTAGAATAGTATAATCCCCACGACATTTAAGCACTAGTTTTACAATATACAGTAAGTATACTTTAAGTAAACAGTGGCATTTTATTTTACTCAATTTAGTGTTTTGCATTGCTATATTCTTTCCACATAGGACTGCAAGACAACTTCACTGTGTTGCAGACGGCCCCTTTTCACACCTAAACAGTCTTTTGACACTCTCTACAGGGATCTCATCCCTGAACAAGAGAGGGGCAGATTGGAGATGACCTGCCAAAGTACGTGTTAGTTTGGGACAATGTCAGTTTCCATCGCTCCAACATCATCAGGCAATGGTTTGCGGCCCACAACAGGATGCTGGTGGAGTTCCTCTCACCCTACTCAACCCCGTTGAGGAATTTTTCTCAGCATGAAGATTAAAAGTATATGATGGCCAGCCGCATACACAGATGACCCTTCTGGCTGCCATGGATGTAACGTGTGATGACATCTCAGCTGATGCCTGCAGAGGCTGGATTAGACACTCTGAAAGATGATTTTCACGCTGTATCGCAAGAGAAGATATTTGTTGTGATGTGGATGAGAATCCGTTGCCCAAAAGACAGGAATGTCAGGAGGTGTAGGAAGACTGCACTGTAATTCCACTGCACTGCATGTACAGTTTTCCCTAAGGAGATTGTCTTATGTTCAGATTTCTACATTTGTTTGTGCTATGCAGTGCTGTCTTTTCCTGTCTGCATCACAATGACACTGTCTGTCAATAAATTATTGTACAAACAGTAAAAGCGTTAACGTGAATCATGTGCCGTCTCTTGCAATCAAACAATCAAAACCAGAAATGCACTTACTGTTTTGCAAATGACAAGGATGATTCGAGAAATGCTCCACTCATCACTCTCAGGTCACTCCGCTGCACACGTCTGATCACTTCTTTGTCACCCCCGACCTCACCGCTCCAGACAACGCAGATGTCTTACCACTGGTCACTTTCCGGCGCTACCTACGGTCCCTCCCTCCTGCTTTTCCTCTGCTGTCTTGTCTGCACTCCCCCCCTCTGAGGAGCTCTCTCTTTTGAATACCAACAGTGCCACAGACACTCTGTGTTCCACGCTTACATCCTGCTTGGACAACATATGCCCTCTTACATCTGGACCAGCCCGTGCATCCCTGTCTGCCCCCTGGTTATGGGATGTACCACGTGAGCATCGCACCAGCCTCCGGTCAGCTGAGAGAAAATGGCACAAATCAAAAGACCATACTGACCTCTCTCTCTCAACCAGTCTCTTCTCTCTACTTTCTCCGTTGACGTCACCTCTGCAAAAACTGATTATAACCACTCGAAGATCAGCAACTCTCCTGACTCTCGCACACTCTTAAAAACCTTCTCTGCTCTCCTCTGTCCGCCTGCTCCCACACCTTCATCGGAGTTAACGGCTGATGATTTTGCATCGTTCTTCGTAAAGAAAACTACCGCCATCAACAGCCAATTTTCTACGCCACCATCACCCGCCTTTTCTCCTATGTCTGAAGATGATGTTTCCAAGGTCATTGGTTCCAACCACCCTACCACCTGCCCACTGGATCCCATCCCCACCCATCTCCTCCATGCCATCTCTCCAGCAGTTGTGCCTGGTCTGACCCGCATCATCAACTCTTTGCTCACCACTGGGACATTTCCCACTGCTTTCAAAGAGGCCTGCATCACACCGCTACTGAAGATACTCACTCTCAACCTTACACTGCTAGAACACTACAGGCCGGTGTAGTGTGTGAAAATGCATATCTTCCGTCAAAATGTAGATGACTGATTTGAACCTCTTACTATTTTCTGTCTTCTTAAAAAATTTCTTTTTTACTTACCTCACTATTCTAAGCTTTGTATACTGTGCTAGGCTTTAATGGACTGGATTTAATTAACTTATGCATTTTGTTGCCTATATTGTTATAATTGCTTCCAATGTTTCCTCGTCTGTAAGTCGCTTTGGATAAAAACGTCTGCTAAAAGACTAAATGTAAATTTTATGAAATGTGTAATGTCATGTGTAATGTGTAATGTGTAGTGTGTGGCCTTAAAATTTTAGCATGTCTACGTAATCATGAATAAATGCTTCTTGAGACACACAGTGTTGCTTCTTTGCATGCATCAAATGAATTGTTTCTGGCTATATGCATCCAAGCATTAGTTTGAGAGGGGTGGAAATGGGACACTTGGGTGAAACAAAACTGCCCCAAAAGTACCCCCCCCCACTTTAAATACAGTTTTTTCTAAGTCAATTTTGTACATTTCTCTGATCCGATTTGAAATTCTCAAAACTTCTTGTTCAATCCTTACATCCTTGTGTCACGTGTGCACATCAAACAAGCATTTTCTCATTTCTTTGAACAAGTTGCAAATGCTTTGGTACATCCATGCAAATGATTATGACAAAATTCTGTGCAGATTCCTACATTATCAATTGCTTATGTCATGTTGATCAAAATGCATTATAATGGGTCTCTGTAGAATAGTATAATCCCCACGACATTTAAGCACTAGTTTTACAATATACAGTAAGTATACTTTAAGTAAACAGTGGCATTTTATTTTACTCAATTTAGTGTTTTGCATTGCTATATTCTTTCCACATAGGACTGCAAGACAACTTCACTGTGTTGCAGACGGCCCCTTTTCACACCTAAACAGTCTTTTGACACTCTCTACAGGGATCTCATCCCTGAACAAGAGAGGGGGCAGATTGGAGATGACCTGCCAAAGTACGTGTTAGTTTGGGACAATGTCAGTTTCCATCGCTCCAACATCATCAGGCAATGGTTTGCGGCCCACAACAGGATGCTGGTGGAGTTCCTCTCACCCTACTCAACCCCGTTGAGGAATTTTTCTCAGCATGAAGATTAAAAGTATATGATCGCCAGCCGCATACACAGATGACCCTTCTGGCTGCCATGGATGTAACGTGTGATGACATCACAGCTGATGCCTGCAGAGGCTGGATTAGACACTCTGAAAGATGATTTTCAGGCTGTTTCGCAAGAGAATATATTTGTTGTGATGTGGATGAGAATCCGTTGCCCAAAAGACAGGAACGTCAGGAGGTGTAGGAAGACTGCACTGTAATTCCACTGCACTGCATGTACAGTTTTCCCTAAGGAGATTGTCTTATGTTCAGATTTCTACATTTGTTTGTGCTATGCAGTGCTGTCTTTTCCTGTCTGCATCACAATGACACTGTCTGTCAATAAATTATTGTACAAACAGTAAAAGCGTTAACGTGAATCATGTGCCGTCTCTTGCAATCAAACAATCAAAACCAGAAATGCACTTACTGTTTTGCAAATGACAAGGATGATTCGAGAAATGCTCCACTCATCACTCTCAGGTCACTCCGCTGCACACATCTGATCACTTCTTTGTCACCCCCGACCTCACCGCTCCAGACAACGCAGATGTCTTACCGCTGGTCACTTTCCGGCGCTACCTACGGTCCCTCCCTCCTGCTTTTCCTCTGCTGTCTTGTCTGCACTCCCCCCCTCTGAGGAGCTCTCTCTTTTGAATACCAACAGTGCCACAGACACTCTGTGTTCCACGCTTACATCCTGCTTGGACAACATATGCCCTCTTACATCTGGACCAGCCCGTGCATCCCTGTCTGCCCCCTGGTTATGGGATGTACCACGTGAGCATCGCACCAGCCTCCGGTCAGCTGAGAGAAAATGGCACAAGTCAAAAGACCATACTGACCTCTCTCTCTCTACTTTCTCCGTTGACGTCACCTCTGCAAAAACTGATTATAACCACTCGAAGATCAGCAACTCTCCTGACTCTCGCACACTCTTAAAAACCTTCTCTGCTCTCCTCTGTTGCTTGCTCCCACACCTTCATCGGAGTTAACGGCTGATGATTTTGCATCGTTCTTCGTAAAGAAAACTACCGCCATCAACAGCCAATTTTCTACGCCACCATCACCCGCCTTTTCTCCTATGTCTGAAGATGATGTTTCCAAGGTCATTGGTTCCAACCACCCTACCACCTGCCCACTGGATCCCATCTCCTCCATGCCATCTCTCCAGCAGTTGTGCCTGGTCTGACCCGCATCATCAACTCTTTGCTCACCACTGGGACATTTCCCACTGCTTTCAAAGAGGCCTGCATCACACCGCTACTGAAGAAACTCACTCTCAACCTTACACTGCTAGAACACTACAGGCCGGTGTAGTGTGTGAAAATGCATATCTTCCGTCAAAATGTAGATGACTGATTTTAACCTCTTATTATTTTCTGTCTTCTTAAAAAATTATTTTTTTACTTACCTCACTATTCTTAGCTTTGTATACTGTGCTAGGCTTTAATGGACTGGATTTAATTAACTTATGCATTTTGTTGCCTATATTGTTATAATTGCTTCCAATGTTTCCTCGTCTGTAAGTCGCTTTGGATAAAAACGTCTGCTAAATGACTAAATTTAAATTTTATGAAATGTGTAATGTCATGTGTAATGTGTAATGTGTAGTGTGTGGCCTTGAAATTTTAGCATGTCTACGTAATCATGAATAAATGCTTCTTGAGACACACAGTGTTGCTTCTTTGCATGCATCAAATGAATTGTTTCTGGCTATTGTGGGGATTTTAATGTGTTTTAGAAGTGCTATTACATTTAATATGCTTCATATGCATTATTACTTTTATTCATTCATATGCTTCCTATGCAGTATTATTCTATATGCATTATTACTTTTAGAAGTGTTTTATTATTCTATTACTTGCGTACAATAACCCTTGGCCTCGGGTGATGTGTTGGAGTTGACCATGAGGGGTTAAGGGCTGATATTGAGCGCACTTGAAAGAGGAAGTGTGGGTGTCGCATGCAAAAGAAAGAGGAAGTGGCAGAGCTGAGGTCTCAGAATATATGCATGAAACTGAAAAACATAAAGATGCACACACACATTACATTGTCTGACCTTTTAAACTATGTTGTTGCTGGGTAGAATTGGGGTGTGTGGGTTGTCATTTGATGTTTTGCAGAAACTCAGAGAATAATGGACTAAGAGCTGATTGGACGAATGCCAGACAACACGTCACTCAAAGGCACGAAGATAGACCGGCGACAAATAATATAAATATATCCAGAATTGTAAAATTGGGCGTTGGTTGAGCCTTTGTTCTGAGGCAACTGACCCAACGGCTGTTGTATTTTTTGAATCTTCTGATCAATAAACTTCAAGATTTACTTTGACTGGCCTCCCTCCAATTTTGAACACGCAAGAACACATTTAGAATGTTCTACACTATATGCATCCATGCATTAGTTTGAGAGGGGTGGAAATGGGACACTTGGGTGAAACAAAACTGCCCCAAAAGTACCCCCCCCACTTTAAATACAGTTTTTTCTAAGTCAATTTGGTACATTTCTCTGATCCGATTTGAAATTCTCAAAACTTCTTGTTCAATCCTTACATCATTGTGTCACGTGTGCACATCAAACAAGCATTTTCTCATTTCTTTGAACAAGTTGCAAATGCTTTGGTACATCCATGCAAATGATTATGACAAAATTCTGTGCAGATTCCTACATTATCAATTGCTTATGTCATGTTGATCAAAATGCATTATAATGGGTCTCTGTAGAATAGTATAATCCCCACGACATTTAAGCACTAGTTTTACAATATACAGTAAGTATACTTTAAGTAAACAGTGGCATTTTATTTTACTCAATTTAGTGTTTTGCATTGCTATATTCTTTCCACATAGGACTGCAAGACAACTTCACTGTGTTGCAGACGGCCCCTTTTCACACCTAAACAGTCTTTTGACACTCTCTACAGGGATCTCATCCCTGAACAAGAGAGGGGGCAGATTGGAGATGACCTGCCAAAGTACGTGTTAGTTTGGGACAATGTCAGTTTCCATCGCTCCAACATCATCAGGCAATGGTTTGCGGCCCACAACAGGATGCTGGTGGAGTTCCTCTCACCCTACTCAACCCCGTTGAGGAATTTTTCTCAGCATGAAGATTAAAAGTATATGATGGCCAGCCGCATACACAGATGACCCTTCTGGCTGCCATGGATGTAACGTGTGATGACATCACAGCTGATGCCTGCAGAGGCTGGATTAGACACTCTGAAAGATGATTTTCACGCTGTATCGCAAGAGAAGATATTTGTTGTGATGTGGATGAGAATCCGTTGCCCAAAAGACAGGAACGTCAGGAGGTGTAGGAAGACTGCACTGTAATTCCACTGCACTGCATGTACAGTTTTCCCTAAGGAGATTGTCTTATGTTCAGATTTCTACATTTGTTTGTGCTATGCAGTGCTGTCTTTTCCTGTCTGCATCACAATGACACTGTCTGTCAATAAATTATTGTACAAACAGTAAAAGCGTTAACGTGAATCATGTGCCGTCTCTTGCAATCAAACAATCAAAACCAGAAATGCACTTACTGTTTTGCAAATGACAAGGATGATTCGAGAAATGCTCCACTCATCACTCTCAGGTCACTCCGCTGCACACGTCTGATCACTTCTTTGTCACCCCCGACCTCACCGCTCCAGACAACGCAGATGTCTTACCGCTGGTCACTTTCCGGCGCTACCTACGGTCCCTCCCTCCTGCTTTTCCTCTGCTGTCTTGTCTGCACTCCCCCCCTCTGAGGAGCTCTCTCTTTTGAATACCAACAGTGCCACAGACACTCTGTGTTCCACGCTTACATCCTGCTTGGACAACATATGCCCTCTTACATCTGGACCAGCCCGTGCATCCCTGTCTGCCCCCTGGTTATCGGATGTACCACGTGAGCATCGCACCAGCCTCCGGTCAGCTGAGAGAAAATGACACAAGTCAAAAGACCATACTGACCTCTCTCTCTCTACTTTCTCCGTTGACGTCACCTCTGCAAAAACTGATTATAACCACTCGAAGATCAGCAACTCTCCTGACTCTCGCACACTCTTAAAAACCTTCTCTGCTCTCCTCTGTCCGCCTGCTCCCACACCTTCATCGCAGTTAACGGCTGATGATTTTGCATCGTTCTTCGTAAAGAAAACTACCGCCATCAACAGCCAATTTTCTACACCACCATCACCCGCCTTTTCTCCTATGTCTGAAGATGATGTTTCCAAGGTCATTGGTTCCAACCACCCTACCACCTGCCCACTGGATCCCATCCCCACCCATCTCCTCCATGCCATCTCTCCAGCAGTTGTGCCTGGTCTGACCCGCATCATCAACTCTTTGCTCACCACTGGGACATTTCCCACTGCTTTCAAAGAGGCCTGCATCACACCGCTACTGAAGAAACTCACTCTCAACCTTATACTGCTAGAACACTACAGGCCGGTGTAGTGTGTGAAAATGCATATCTTCCGTCAAAATGTAGATGACTGATTTTAACCTCTTATTATTTTCTGTCTTCTTAAAAAATTATTTTTTTACTTACCTCACTATTCTTAGCTTTGTATACTGTGCTAGGCTTTAATGGACTGGATTTAATTAACTTATGCATTTTGTTGCCTATATTGTTATAATTGCTTCCAATGTTTCCTCGTCTGTAAGTCGCTTTGGATAAAAACGTCTGCTAAATGACTAAATGTAAATTTTATGAAATGTGTAATGTCATGTGTAATGTGTAATGTGTAGTGTGTGGCCTTGAAATTTTAGCATGTCTACGTAATCATGAATAAATGCTTCTTGAGACACACAGTGTTGCTTCTTTGCATGCATCAAATGAATTGTTTCTGGCTATATGCATCCATGCATTAGTTTGAGAGGGGTGGAAATGGGACACTTGGGTGAAACAAAACTGCTCCAAAAGTACCCCCCACCACTTTAAATACAGTTTTTTCTAAGTCAATTTGGTACATTTCTCTGATCCGATTTGAAATTCTCAAAACTTCTTGTTCAATCCTTACATCCTTGTGTCACGTGTGCACATCAAACAAGCATTTTCTCATTTCTTTGAACAAGTTGCAAATGCTTTGGTACATCCATGCAAATGATTATGACAAAATTCTGTGCAGATTCCTACATTATCAATTGCTTATGTCATGTTGATCAAAATGCATTATAATGGGTCTCTGTAGAATAGTATAATCCCCACGACATTTAAGCACTAGTTTTACAATATACAGTAAGTATACTTTAAGTAAACAGTGGCATTTTATTTTACTCAATTTAGTGTTTTGCATTGCTATATTCTTTCCACATAGGACTGCAAGACAACTTCACTGTGTTGCAGACGGCCCCTTTTCACACCTAAACAGTCTTTTGACACTCTCTACAGGGATCTCATCCCTGAACAAGAGAGGGGGCAGATTGGAGATGACCTGCCAAAGTACGTGTTAGTTTGGGACAATGTCAGTTTCCATCGCTCCAACATCATCAGGCAATGGTTTGCGGCCCACAACAGGATGCTGGTGGAGTTCCTCTCACCCTACTCAACCACGTTGAGGAATTTTTCTCAGCATGAAGATTAAAAGTATATGATCGCCAGCCGCATACACAGATGACCCTTCTGGCTGCCATGGATGTAACGTGTGATGACATCACAGCTGATGCCTGCAGAGGCTGGATTAGACACTCTGAAAGATGATTTTCACGCTGTATCGCAAGAGAAGATATTTGTTGTGATGTGGATGAGAATCCGTTGCCCAAAGACAGGAACGTCAGGAGGTGTAGGAAGACTGCACTGTAATTCCACTGCACTGCATGTACAGTTTTCCCTAAGGAGATTGTCTTATGTTCAGATTTCTACATTTGTTTGTGCTATGCAGTGCTGTCTTTTCCTGTCTGCATCACAATGACACTGTCTGTCAATAAATTATTGTACAAACAGTAAAAGCGTTAACGTGAATCTTGTGCCGTCTCTTGCAATCAAACAATCAAAACCAGAAATGCACTTACTGTTTTGCAAATGACAAGGATGATTCGAGAAATGCTCCACTCATCACTCTCAGGTCACTCCGCTGCACACGTCTGATCACTTCTTTGTCACCCCCGACCTCACCGCTCCAGACAACGCAGATGTCTTACCGCTGGTCGCTTTCCGGCGCTACCTACGGTCCCTCCCTCCTGCTTTTCCTCTGCTGTCTTGTCTGCACTCCCCCCCTCTGAGGAGCTCTCTCTTTTGAATACCAACAGTGCCACAGACACTCTGTGTTCCACGCTTACATCCTGCTTGGACAACATATGCCCTCTTACATCTGGACCAGCCCGTGCATCCCTGTCTTCCCCCTGGTTATGGGATGTACCACGTGAGCATCGCACCAGCCTCCGGTCAGCTGAGAGAAAATGGCACAAGTCAAAAGACCATACTGACCTCTCTCTCTCTACTTTCTCAGTTGACGTCACCTCTGCAAAAACTGATTATAACCACTCGAAGATCAGCAACTCTCCTGACTCTCGCACACTCTTAAAAACCTTCTCTGCTCTCCTCTGTTGCTTGCTCCCACACCTTCATCGGAGTTAACGGCTGATGATTTTGCATCGTTCTTCGTAAAGAAAACTACCGCCATCAACAGCCAATTTTCTACGCCACCATCACCCGCCTTTTCTCCTATGTCTGAAGATGATGTTTCCAAGGTCATTGGTTCCAACCACCCTACCACCTGCCCACTGGATCCCATCCCCACCCATCTCCTCCATGCCATCTTTCCAGCAGTTGTGCCTGGTCTGACCCGCATCATCAACTCTTTGCTCACCACTGGGACATTTCCCACTGCTTTCAAAGAGGCCTGCATCACACCGCTACTGAAGAAACTCACTATCAACCTTACACTGCTAGAACACTACAGGCCGGTGTAGTGTGTGAAAATGCATATCTTCTGTCAAAATGTAGATGACTGATTTTAACCTCTTATTATTTTCTGTCTTCTTAAAAAATTATTTTTTTACTTACCTCACTATTCTTAGCTTTGTATACTGTGCTAGGCTTTAATGGACTGGATTTAATTAACGTATGCATTTTGTTGCCTATATTGTTATAATTGCTTCCAATGTTTCCTCGTCTGTAAGTCGCTTTGGATAAAAACGTCTGCTAAATGACTAAATGTAAATTTTATGAAATGTGTAATGTCATGTGTAATGTGTAGTGTGTGGCCTTGAAATTTTAGCATGTCTACGTAATCATGAATAAATGCTTCTTGAGACACACAGTGTTTGCTTCTTTGCATGCATCAAATGAATTGTTTCTGGCTATATGCATCCATGCATTAGTTTGAGAGGGGTGGAAATGGGACACTTGGGTGAAACAAAACTGCCCCAAAAGTACCCCCCCCCCACTTTAAATACAGTTTTTTCTAAGTCAATTTGGTACATTTCTCTGATCCGATTTGAAATTCTCAAAACTTCTTGTTCAATCCTTACATCCTTGTGTCACGTGTGCACATCAAACAAGCATTTTCTCATTTCTTTGAACAAGTTGCAAATGCTTTGGTACATCCATACAAATGATTATGACAAAATTCTGTGCAGATTCCTACATTATCAATTGCTTATGTCATGTTGATCAAAATGCATTATAATGGGTCTCTGTAGAATAGTATAATCCCCACGACATTTAAGCACTAGTTTTACAATATACAGTAAGTATACTTTAAGTAAACAGTGGCATTTTATTTTACTCAATTTAGTGTTTTGCATTGCTATATTCTTTCCACATAGGACTGCAAGTGGTGAACATTAAATCAATGTTCTGCGCGTTCAAAAATTGGAGAGAGGCCAGTTCAGAAAACGTTGAAATTTATTGATCAGAAGTCTCAAACAAACAGCTGTTTCGGTGGATTCTCAGACACACACAGTCTTAACAAAGAACCGACCCCCAGAAAACCGCTTTACAGCTATTTATGTATTTTTCGTCGAGTCTGTTCTCCATGGTAGGGTCCAATCAGATCGTCTCCCCTTTGTCTGGTCTCCAGCCAATCAGCTCACTGCCTTGGTTTTCAAATCACCATCTGTAACAAATTATAGAGGCCCAACATGCTCTGTGCGTAACCTGATCTTAACACAAACACATAGTAATTTCCTATGGAAAAACCCCACACTATCAGCGATTAATTCTCGGTCACACACAACTCACACACTTGGTTATATTTTCAACATATTGGTTATATTTGGTTAACAATAATAAAATCCTAAAGAATATTAAATGTAAAGGCACGTTTAAACCACAATAAGATCCTTCAGTGTACACATTTCTTCCCTAACAACAAAATGCTTCTTGGTACACACACACACAAGCAGAACATCCTACCCCCACTCACTGACCACATTCCGATCTCTGGCAACTTCTAGAAACTGCAGAACTCTCAGCTTCAAGCAGGAAAATACATCTGATTTAAACAACATCAATCATCCATTTTTATATTGATCCATATACGGATCTAAATTCCCACAATCCCTCTCTTGACCATTAAAAATGGTCATAAAACATCACAATCATCATTCTCATCCTCATCTAGGAAATGATCGCCAGACAATAGAGGCATGGTATATTTCGGAGGGGTCTGTCCTTTCTATTGATGACAAAATCAGCCGGTTACACAGTGATCTGATACAGGGAATGCAACAGCATCCACATGAGACCAGAATACCTGCAAATACAGCTATTGATAACACAATCGACATTAAAACGGATTTCCATTTGCCTAGTGCCTTGTCTAGCCAATCTCCAATAGGATTATTCACTCCTGAATGTTCCTTCATTTCGATAGACAAAGTTTTCAAACCTTCCAATGCCCTAGTGACTGATCCGTCTGGTGCTGTATTATTAGGAATGTAAGTACAGCAAAGATCACCAAACATAACACATACTCCTCCCTTTTCTGCCAACAACATGTCCAGAGCCATACGGTTCTGTATAGCCATAAGTGAAGTTGGTGCTAGCTGTTCTGCTAAACCATCTACTGCATCCCTTGTCATATTCGCTAACCTCATCACATTATAATGTACATAATTAATCCTATCTACATTCTTGTTTGGGGTGACTGGAAAAAGAGCAGCTATTATGGGTATATTCTCAAAACCTGCTGCCACTTGGTTCGCTAGCTTATATTCATCTGGAACACCTCTGGGAATCCCGATCGCGTCAATGTATGTCGGACTATTTAATGATAAATCTACACTTGAACCTATTGCTCTCTGTTTAATGATATGTCTCCTACGTCTTCTTGTCAATGTTGCTGAATTTATGGTTTCCGTTCTGACTGCTCTGTCACCTATCAGAGTTATTGGGGCTCCCAGTATTACCAAAGCACACACTCCCTTTGCCTTCTCAGGTATCCTAGTAAACAATCTTCGAACTCCACAATAATAATACAAACCTGCTCTAGCCCACGTACCTATTTCAGTCCCATTATCTACTATGATCTGATCACACCACTCCTTATTTATCTCCCCCAGGTTGCTGGTTGGTGATAGACGTTTAATATCAAAACAGGTATAATTTGCTTTCTTTGGTGTAAATGGACCTGCCCGTGAAAGGTTGGTTATTGGTGGGAATATTGCTGCCAATGTGGTACAATTTTTTGGACTGGCCATCCGTGTCAATGCCAGCATACACTCATAACCCCACGTATCGTTTTGGTACAACGGGGCTGGTTCGATATATAAATGGGGTCTTGCATTAGCACATCCAACACAATCGTCTAAGCTCTGTTCTCTGGCTGTGGTAATTATCCATTCCAGCCACAAATTATTTTCCCCATATCCTGTGGCTCTTTCTATCATATCTTCTGGTTTTAACATGGTGTAATCTATTTCTACCACCCCATTCTTTTGTCCTACCGATAATGGCTCAGCTACTGTCCCATTTCTTTCCTCCTCAGGTGAACTGTCCACAACAAATTTTATTACTGCTTTTTTATCTGTTCCTGGGCTGTGCACCCCCATTATAAGGAAAAACTCCCCTGTATAATTGGCTGATCCCGTTCTAGTGGATATTGAAAGGGTGAGTGGATTTTGACTTGCACTATAATCTCTTTGCATTTTAAAATCAAATTTTGCCGAGGTACGGGTCCAAAGGCTAGGTTCTTTCGGAGTCCAAGCACCGGTATATGCTATCACGTTGTTCCATGACGGACACCATTCACCCCTATGGGTTCGCCTAGACTGGTATGCCTTACAAACACTGTCCGTATTCCAGTCCATACATACATATACCTCTTACCCCCTCCATGAGCTATTTTTTCCCCCACAATTTATGACAGCGCATAGGTCGAAAGTAAATGAGGTGGTCTTACCCCAAACATAGTTAATTACGAGTTGTTCACATGGTAACCTCGTATCGGCTATGGCTCTTTTGTAACTCGGTTTCGATATGGTGTTGTTGCTTTCCTGACCCTCAGTTATGCTAAAAATTATTCCTACTATAACCCCTGAAATTATTAATAGGATCCCTGACAGCTTACAGTTTTCCCACAGCTTCATCTCGTTACCCTCTCTTGGACTTTAAAGGAACAATAAACACACTCTTGGAAATGTAAATGGTTAAACACACAGTACACTTAATGGGAATATGAAATTCAGAAAAAATATATGGTTAAAATCCCACAAAATAGAAATGTAAGGAATAAATGGTTATACGTTAATGAATATGACAATATAAAATCACAATAGCAATATAAAAATATAGAAAATATGGAAAATACTGAATATGAAATATGAAAACTGTGAATATAAGAATATGAAAAATGGTAAATATGGAAAATATGGAAAATGTGAATATTAAAATTGAAGGATCACAATAAAAACAATATATATTGATTATAAAGAATTAGAAAGAAAATTAATATATAAAGATTATGATAAAGGTAAATACGAAAATGTTGATAACCCTTGATTATAATGAGTATATAGTCTACACACCAGTTTCTTATTTGTTTTAAGCTCTGGGTGAAATCATCATAAGTTGGATAGTCCGTGCACCTTGCTTTTGTGACTAAATGGAAGATAGTTCTACTGTCTTCCTCATGAGTCTGTAATGGAAATTTTCTAGTCTAGCTTCTTGATGTGTCTATCTATATGTTTATGAAGTTTCTATCTATGTTTTCTTCTCTATGTTATCATGTTTTTCTCTATACGCGTCATACCACTCTGCCTTTGCCCTCGAGCAGAGGCCAAGATGTTCTGTTTGGAATAACGGGCATCATTTCTCGGAAACCAGCTCGGGATTCTGGCTAGGGGGCAAAGGGAGGGGGTTTTCACGTTTTAATATATAAACTCTGGGTGCAGAAGGAAAGAGCGCCTTTGCTCTGCACCATGCTCATTGCTTATGATGCAGATTAAACGACAATAAAATACTTTGCAAAGTACCTGATGTCTCTGTATATTGCGTTTGTCAAAATTGACTCACCTTGATTAAGGAATAAGAAAATTCCACAACAATTTGGCGACGAGGTATGGGATCACAAGGCTGACGGAGAACGGACTAGAGTTGACTGATCATCCTGGACATAGCAAATCCAGCTCTAACCCCATACAGGGACGAGAGAACTCTACTCCGGACCCCAAGCTGACGTGATCCCAAAAGAACTCAGTGCAAGGCACAAAAGTGAAAAACGGTGAGTCAAAAAGATTCTAAACAGCCTGATTAAGGGGAGACTACTTAGCGCTAAACAGTCTGATTTAAGAAGGGGGGACTACTCTGAATCGTGTTAGATTCTAAACAGTCTGATTTAAGAAGGGGGGACTACTCTGAATCGTGTTAGATTCTAAACAGCCTGATTAGAGGGGGGACTACTCTGAATCGTGTTAGATTCTAAACAGCCTGATTAGAGGGGGGACTACTCAGAATCGTGAATATGGATAAACCAACATACAGAGAAATGAGGAAAAATTGGGGAACGGGAAGTTTGCAAGATGTACCCTATTTAATAGGAAAAGGTAACTTTCCAGAAAACGGTACATTTAGTACCACAAAATTAGAGAAAATAAGAGAACACATCGGGGAAAAAGACATATTTAAAATGTCTACAAAAGAAAGGGAAAAATATGACGAAGCGTGTAAATGTTTAGAATTATGGGAAAAGGAAGCAAATAGACGTGACTATGTTTTTAAAGAAATGGCATTGGAAGAACTGCCACCACCGAAAACTCCATTGTACCCTGTTTTGCCTGAATATAATGATGTAACCCCTCTGTCTTCTTTACCCCCATATATGACTTGTTACAAACACCAACCGGAGGATGATTGTGTCCCTCCTCACCGACATCTGAACCCGATCGAGGCAGCTCCAGTGCCCCCACCAGTGTCTCCACCAGCACCAGTGCCGTCTCCACCACAGCCCGTGGTGTGTCAAAAGCAAGAAAGAGCGCGTCCAGCACCGACAGACAAAGAACTTTTGACATTTTGCAAAGAATTCTCACCCTCAATGAAAGAATTAGAGAGACTGTTGAAAGTCAAACTGAAACCATCTGACCTAAGAAAGCTACAGGGTAAATGGCCTGTGGAGGATTATAGAAAGGAACATGTCAACTGGTCACATGCAGACAATGCCGAGTACAGGCTAATAACTACGTTTCACAAATCTCTGAACCTGGACAAGATCGCTGCATATGTGCAAAAAGCTGATGAAAGAGTGGAGGAAGTATTAAAAGAACATTCTGGACTTCAACCTGATGCAGACGGACCAGACATTGTTCCGTTCGAAGGACATCTCAGATCCGCTTTTCTGCGGAACCTCAGAGAAGAGCTGAGACGAGAAGTGGAAAAATCATGCATCGAGCCAGACCGCGCGAGAACGAGCGAGATTGTCCGTCATGCTGTACACGCCGAAAGACAAACAGACAAGAAACAGCTTCAGAAGAAAAACACACAAGATAAAGAACTAATGGCTCTAATGAATATCGGAGGAGAACACGGAAGGAAAGGAAGATGGCGAGGGAGAGGAGGTTTTAAACCCTCTGTTGATTATGATCCAGAAAAGTGTTTTAACTGCAAAAGATTGGGGCACTGGCGGAACGACTGTCCGGAGCCTCTGAGACCAATGGGGTCAAAACAAAAGGGAGATTGAAGTGAGGAGGTGAGGCATCATTCCGAGGGTGGTGAGTATGATTTCCCTTAGAATATGCAATGAAGAAATGCTTTTTCCTACTGTATGCAATGAAGATCTGCTTAGCTCACATTCCATGATGAATGAAAACGCTTTCTGAACTTTGCTAAAATGCACAATGCTTGTGTGCAACAAACCGCTTGAATTTTTGATAGATTCAGGGGCAACAAATAGCCTACTGTGATTCACAAGAAGTGTTTAAATTTGCCAGAGTCTAAACTAGCTGTGTTTTCCCTAAATGCTAGTGGCTCTAATGTAGAATAATTTATGTCAAAAGGGTGCAATGTGAGTTGGGGAGTGTCAAATTTCAACACAGGTTTCTCATGTCTGACTGCTGCCCGATTCATTTGCTGGGCAGAGTCATAATGTGTATGATGACAGATTGAGCATGATATCAACACGACCCGAGTGCAGCGCTCGTACAGCTGTACGATGTAGTTTTGAATTACGTAAATATGATGTAGAAAGTTTTGCCTCACAGAGCCTCATGACGTTGATTACAATGGTGTGGGGAGCTGTGGGTGTTTTTCTGACAAATGTGCGCACGCCATAGAATGGGTTAAAAGGGATGACGTGCAATATTCAAATTTGTTGCATGCCCATCGTGAGAATCATGCCTGTCTGTCAGCAACAAGGGGACTTGAAGTGTTTTCACACACTAAAAAAGATTAATGATGAGTATTGACATACCAGAAATTTTGGTAAAGGTGCCCGTACAACTGTTGATAACAGGAAAATATTATGTTTGGTTGTTTAGGAACTGTGAGCCTGCTGTGATAACACCCAAGGGTAATTTTCATCCACGCAAACAGCAATACCCCCTCAAAACAGAAGCCTCAAATCAGAAGCCCTCAATGGCATAAGGCCAATATTTAATGAGTTTAAAAAGATTAAAAATAAAGTCATAGTTGTGCCATGTCCAAATTTACCGGTGCGCAGGCCTTTGTTTCCAGTTTAAAAGATAAGAGAAAAGTACAAAAAGTAAATGTCTCAAGTCCAGCTGGCAAAACAAGTTGTTCGGTTTTTGGGTCACAAAATTACTGACCGCGGCAGACAGCTGTCCGCAAAGCGTGTCTGCAATTATAGACATCGCAAGTCCAAAAGCAAAGAAGCAATTGATATCATTTTTAGGGACCATTTATCTGCTCAGACAGCAGAGCTCATTGCACTCACACGCGCATGCGAATTAGCAAAGAATAAATATGTATACATTCACACAGATAGTAGATATGCATTTGGTGTAAATCATGATTTTGGCACACTGTGTAAACACAGAAACTTTGTAAAAGCTGATGGTAAAAACATTCTTAATCAGACACCGGTTGCTGATATGCTATCTGCCATTCTTCTCCCACCAGCCATTGTTGTGTGTGACTATGCCACACACACTTTTGTATCTGAAACAATTTCTACAGGAAGCCGACAAGCTGACCTTGCAGCAAAGCAAGCAACATCGGAGCCACAGACAGATTTTCTCCAGAAATCACTAACAAAACTCTTTCTCTTGCAGAGATGCAAACATTTTGAAGAACCGGATGAGCGTGCACTCTGGAAGAAGTGCTCATGTAAATACACATACAATGTTCGGGGGGCCCAAATGGCCTCACCTGTTTGCCAAACATTTTTTCCCTGCTTTTGCGATTTTGACGCATGGCCTAGACCACGCGTCAAAAGGGGGGATGTTACAAGGCGCAATGTGTTTTTGTGTTTTTTGCTCTCAAAATATTTTTGCAGGTCAAAAGAGCAGGAGCAAATGGAGCTGACAAATCATTACACAGCTTCCAGGAAGTCGTAGGAAAGACATGCCTCCCACTGCAAAAAGGTGTCCAAGGAGTGGCAACTCCAACCTGTAGGCCATCAAAATGGCATCCACAATGGCTCTTCGCAATGGTCGTGCAAGCGACAGGAGGAGCGACACTGCTGGTGCTCACAAAGGGAATCCACAGTTCGAGAATTATAAATTAGAGATTATAGAATTTTGTTTTTGTGCAACACTATATTCCAAGTTTAATAAAATGGTATGGGGAGGGACAGTGTTACCCTAATTCTGTTAGTTACTGGGGAACAAATATGTATTTGTGTAGAGGTACGTGTACCTAAGTTTATGTTCTGGATAAGGCAACAAAATTTGAAAATGTGGGCCATTATGTCCCCTGGGACGGCCAAATAAAAAGGCAAAAGAAAGTG
Source organism: Barbatula barbatula (assembly GCF_947034865.1). NCBI lineage: Eukaryota > Metazoa > Chordata > Actinopteri > Cypriniformes > Nemacheilidae > Barbatula > Barbatula barbatula. The sequence continues at coordinate 14,385,296 of NC_136785.1, forward strand.
TTTTAAATATGAGGTAACGGGAGGAACTTCCCAATAAGAGTGGGAATAAGCAAGTGATGAAGGTTTAAGCAAGTAATGAAGGTTTAAGCAAGTGATGAAGGTTTAAGCAGGTCAGTATTGGTGTATGAGATTGAGGGGAAAGACACAGGTCAGAAGCTTCAGATATAATTTCAGCCAAGTAATTTTCAGGCCGCAGAGCAGGCAGAAGAAGAGGCACAAGAAGCAGAGCTAGAAGGTAGATACGAGAATGGCAGTATACCAATGCAAAGGCAATAAGGCATGTGCATTGGCACTGATAGAAAAGAAAGAGGTTGGAGTGAATGACAGTTGTTGGTGGTGTATGCAACTGGAGCAGGCATGGAAAGTTAGTCTTCTGAAATTAGAGGACCGGAAGAGGCTAAAGGGTCAATTACCCTGCAAAGTCACAACCCGGTTGACAGTTGCAAACAGCACCAACAAGGCAGAAGAAAAGACAGAGTGCAGAGAACCAGGTGGTAAGAAAAGTACAGAATTGAACAGTTTGGAAGTAGGGGATTAGGATTGCAGGGTAGGTTAGTTTTAGATGTGTTCACCGCAGATAAAAGCAGGTGGTGTTACCAATTCTAGTGGGATTTTAAGAACTGTTTAGATAGAAGAATGAAACCTATAAGAGAAAGGGCGTTGCTCATCTTACATGGTCAAAGTATAAAGATTTTGGTTATCATATATGATAAAAGGGGGGAATGTAATGGAAATTTTCTAGTCTAGCTTCTTGATGTGTCTATCTATATGTTTATGAAGTTTCTATCTATGTTTTCTTCTCTATGTTATCATGTTTTTCTCTATACGCGTCATACCACTCTGCCTTTGCCCTCGAGCAGAGGCCAAGATGTTCTGTTTGGAATAACGGGCATCATTTCTCGGAAACCAGCTCGGGATTCTGGCTAGGGGCAAAGGGAGGGGGTTTTCACGTTTTAATATATAAACTCTGGGTGCAGAAGGAAAGAGCGCCTTTGCTCTGCACCATGCTCATTGCTTATGATGCAGATTAAACGACAATAAAATACTTTGCAAAGTACCTGATGTCTCTGTATATTGCGTTTGTCATAATTGACTCACCTTGATTAAGGAATAAGAAAATTCCACAACAAGTCATTGCACAATCACCTGTTCTTTTATTTTGTCGTCTCACGTTCTCCACTCCGTACCTGTTTTTAAATGTCACTGCTTGAAAAAATGTCACCTTTTTTGCACTGGATTTTAATTTTTAATGCCCCTGTTGTTGATGCTTGTATGTCACTTTCTGCTCCACTTTCTGCTCCAGAGATTCCCTCCTGTATGTCACTTTCTGCAGAGATACCCTCCCCCTCATGGACCTGAGCCCTCAGGTCCACAGCAGTCTCCAACAGTGACCTGTTTGGTGGATCACAGTTAACACAAGAAGACAAGTGATACCAGGTGTCACCCTTGCCAGATAGACGGACACAATGTGATGTCCTCGCCGTCACTTTCAGAGGCTCCGTCCAGCGTGGCTCATTCCACTTCCTTCTAAACTTCTTCAGGCGAACCCACTGCGAACCGGGCTCGACAGGTTCTCCAGCAATGTCAGAGGGAGTCTGCTGAGAGAAATGTTGAATCATAGCAGTCAGTTTGTCAAAGTATACACAATGTGAAAGTGGTACACAGGTGTCCGGCTTCAGCGGCGTCGACGGTCCTGGAAAAGATCTACCTGTAAGCAATTCAAAAGGTGTAAAGCCAGTGACTCTGTTAACAGAGGAACGTACAGACATTAGAGCCAACGGAAGAGCTGATAGCCATGATAATTTGGTCTGTGCACAGATTTTAGCCAATTTAAGTTTCAGTGTTAGGTTCATCCGTTCGACCTTACCTTGCGATTCGGGATGATAGACGGCCCCAAACGCATGCGTTAGACCCAGCGATTTCTCAACGATTTTTAAATGCTCATTTTTGAAGTGTGAGCCGTTATCTGACCGGATATGCCGGGGGAAACCGTAATGCGGAATGTACAAATTAATGAGACACTTAATGACTGCAGTGCTGTCTTCTTTCCCACAAGGAAAAGCCTCAGGCCAACCTGTGAATTGGTCAACTATCACCAACAAATACCGTTTCCCTTGCACCCTCTCTACCATGTCTGTAAAGTCAATCACGATTTCCTCTCCTGGGCCTCGCAATGGCAAAAATGTGCCCTTTAACTGTTTTAAAGTTGGTTTGATGTTATGTTTTTGACAAATGTCGCATGAAAGTACAAAGTTAGACACCATAGCCGTCAAAAAAGGATGCCACCAATATTGCAATGTTTTCATCATCTGTTTTGAACTCACGTGCGACATAGTGTGTGCTTGGTTCATGATAGAGCGTGACAGGCTCATGGGCAATGCTGGTCTGCCATCTGGGGCCTGCCACAGACCATCTGGTGCACACAGGGCCCCATACTCTGTCCACGTTGACAGTTCTTCTGGTGTGCATTTGCCATGTTCGGCCACAAGTGTTTCTCTGCTGAAAGATGGTAACAGTGTCACATATGAACAGTCAGTCTGTACCATCATGGTCACCTGATAGCCTGCAGCTGTTTTGGCAGCCAAGTCAGCAGCCTCATTTCCCCGTGCTACAGCACTGTCTGTTTTACAGTGGCCCTGACATTTCATGACAGCAACAGCTGCTGGAATTTTCAATGCGTCCAACAGTGCACGTGCCTCCGCATCATGTGCTATAGGCTTACCAGACGTAGTGACGAACCCACTCCTTTGCCAAACTGCGAGTTCGACATGGACAGCACCCACGACATAAGCTGAGTCACTATAAATGTTGACTTTGCCAGACCCTGCAAGTTTAAGTGCTTGTGTGACCGCAATTAGTTCTGCTCTCTGTGCCGACTGTTTGCCTTCTATTTTCTCTGCTTCCCTAGTAGTGTAACCTAAGTCTGTTTGCTGCACAACAGAATAAGCTGAGACCAAAGAGCCATCATGAGCTCTAAAACAGCACCCGTCCGTGAAAAGTGTAATCACGTCCGAGGCTTCAGGGATAGGGGTTGCAGTTAAGTCCTGGCGAACACGAGATGCCAGGTCAGTGATTGGTGCACAGTCATGTGGTTCCCCTTTGGTGAACAAATCTGCCATGTTAATGCCGTCGTGTTTATATGTTATGTTTGGCGCCGTTAGGCATTTGGACAGTTTTCTCTGCCTCAACGGTGAAAATGTAAATGATGCAGAATTGACAAACGACATGACAGAGTGCGTGGTCAGGACCGTTAACTGATGACCCATCACAATGTGTGATGTCTTTTCAATGATCTTTGCTAATCCTGCAGTAAACCTGGCACAAACCGGCTGGCGTTGTTCAATGGTGTCCATTAGGACACTGACATACATGAGCACACGTCTAGCACTAGACTGCTTCTGAAAAAGTACTCCATGTGCGCTATTCCCTGTTTCAGAAACGTCTAGGAAAAATGCCTTGCTGTAATCAGGGCTATGCAGATATGCTGCATGTGACAGCTCCCCTTTCAATTTAATGAACGCGGTTTCTGCTTCAGGGGTCCATGTTAACTTCGCCTGCACATTTCTCATGCCTTGTTCCTTGACCATGTCTCGTAATGGCTTGGTGACCGCTACATACATAGGGATATAATTTCTGCTGAAACCTGTCAATCCCAGAAAGGAAAGCATGTCCTTCACATTGTGTGGCTTTGGGTGTGACAAAATGCCATCACGTTGGCGATCAGACAATGTTGTGCCTTGGCCTGTGATTAAACGGCCCATGAAAGTAACAGATGGCCTGCTGACCTGCAGTTTTTCTTTACTAACCTTGAACCCAGATGCATACAGCTGTCTCAGAATGACGCCTGTCGCTTTTAAGCAATCTTCGTTGGTTGTGGCTGCTAGCAAAAGATCATCAACATACATTATTAGAACGCAATCTACAGGCAACACACAATTTATCAGCTGATTTTTTAGGACCTGATTGAATATCCCTGGCGATAAAATAAAGCCCTGTGGAAGTCTGTTATAAGAATATTGACATTTTCTGTAAGTGAAAGTCAGGCACGATTTACATTCTTCCGAGATTGGTATACAGAAAAAAGCGTTGGCCAAATCAATGCATGTGAACCATTGGTGAGCTGGGGTCAAATTTGAGATGGCAGTATATGGGTTTGGTACGGCCATTGTTGGTGTTGTCACCAGGCTGTTTACCCGACGTAGATCATGGACTAATCTATATTTGTTTGTGCCTGGTTTTTTTACAGGAAAAATCGGGGTGTTCCATGGCGATCGCCATGGAATAATGACACCTTTCTCCACTAAACCTTGAACAGTGGGCGCAATGCCTTCCTCTGCCTCCCTTTTGTTAGGATATTGTGGGACCCAAACTGGTTCTGTCGATTTTAACTGAAATTTGACTGGCTCAATGTTACAGAGGCCAACGTCCGTGGGACCTTGTGACCAGAGGTCGTCCGGCTGGCCGTTAATTAACTGCTCAGCTCCGGGACCGTCTGTCAGTTCGCGACCATGGCTTCTTGTAATTTCGAGGTGAGTCAATTGGCCCCTATCGGCCGTTTTTTGTGGTACCCAATATGAATCTGTCATACGCGAATACAAAACCCCTACAATGCCAGAGGGCTCCCAATCGGTCACCAAGCGCAACCTTTTTGTCATAGCTCCTAACTCTCGAGCTTCATGGCCTGGATGCAGTGCCATAGAAATGTGAGGTTCAGCTGTGTCTGCCATTTCATACCATATCTGTTGTTCTGGTGTCAGTGTAACTGGAACTACTACACCCTCTTGTCCTACATATAGACCCTCCCCTGTGAGTGTCCACATTTGGCCCTCAATTTCATGGAACATTTCCTGGTATGTGACACTGTCATTCCGGTCATAAAATAGTGTACAATGCAGGGGGTCGATGGGAGGCAAATAGACAGCTAAGTCTTTGATCCAGGGCCACTGACTCTTATACAGTGCTCTGGCTCCTGATTGTGAATTATCTAGTTCCACCCAATATATGTCTGCCATCTCTTGCAAGGGTCCTCCCAGCAAAACCTGCTGGTGGCCCTCTCTACTGTGTGCCTGTGAACAGTCGACTTTAGTGCCGTCCGGGAACGTGACTGTGACACCTTCTGGTGAGCATAAAATATTTGCACCCAATTTAATCAACAGATCTCTGCCCAATAGGGGAACAGGTGCTTTTGTGGAATATAGAAATGAGTGTGACAGGGACTGATTTGCCACTTTCGTGGTAAGAGGAACAGTAAGATACCAGTGTTCGAGCCCTCCAGAGAATCCCATAACTCCAACAGTCTTATCACTTAGATCTTTGTCAGTGATTGTGCCCCTCGTTACTGTGGAGTATGTTGCTCCGGTATCTACCAAAGCTGTTAGTGGCCTGTTGTTGACCACTAAAATCATGTAAGGCTCAGCCAAACCTCGCATGATTGTTCTCTGTTGGCCCCTTCAACAATCCGCATCTACCCCCTGGCCCCAAGTCGGGTTCAAGGGCGCCTGAATCGAGTGGGGAGGTGGGCATTGTTGCTCCGGGTATTTTGGAGTTTGTGGTCCTCTGCCACGACCACTGGGCCCACCTCTATGAGGATCCCATCCCCCCGCAGGTGGTCCCATATACTGGCTGTCCCCTGTCATGGGACAATGTCTCCTCCAATGATCAGTCCCCCCACACTGATGACATGCATCCCTGTAGCGCACCCCTCCCCCACTCGGCTTCCCCCTAGCCCATCCGCTATTGCCCCGTGGCCTATACCCTCCCCATGGTTTTATTAATTGGAAATTAGGGACATGTCCTCCCTGAGCATAGCCAAAAGTGTCAGGTGTGACTATGGGAAAAGGTGGGGTCTTCACCCCGGGCTGCCCGTCAAAGCCGCTGCTCACAGGACGTTGTGACATTTGTTTTGATTTTTTGGTATCTGACTTAGCCATTTCTAATTGTAGTTTTAACAATTGTTGCTTAGTCTTTTCTAATTCCTCCTGTTCTTTATCCTGCTTATCGACTGATCTGTCAATATGGAACACTAGATGTCTTTCCCACATTTCGTTGCTGGCAACTGGAGTGTCAGGATTACATTCCATTGCCTGCTTGACACCATTGGGGGCCCCTGTCATTACGGCAGTTCTAAATATATTACGCGTAATTGGATTATTTAGACTATTTTCTTCTACCATCTGCTCCCATTCAGCTGCGCATCTAAAATAGTAACTCGCTCCAGTCTCACCAGGCTTAATGCGGAACTTAATGTTTTGGTATACGGTTGGGGGTGTTGGAAATTTTTCTCTAAGGGCCCTGGCGATCGCTGTACTGACAGTGGTATACTGTGCGTCATTGGGTTCGTCTTCAATGTTTGCATCCTTCTCAAACTCTGCCATCTGCGAAACAGTAAAAACTTGGCCTAAAAGGCATCTTATGTCTCCTACCGCCAAGGTGGTGCCGTGGCACAATGCCATCAACTTTATAAGCCATCTGCCTCCACCAGATGTAATGGGGGGTAATTTTGCCAGCACAGCTGTCATGTCACTATGGCTCCAGGGCTGGTACTTTGGTACCCCTCGGTTGCCCTGTAACAGAGGCATGTTAGTTGCCCCTCCTGACATTAGTTGGGCGTTTGGCACATTAACATTCCTTTCATCATACTCACTACCTGGGCGACACATACTGTCCCATTGTCTCTCTCGAGGGGGAGTGAATTGACAGGCTGGAGTGGATTGACAGGCTCTGGTACGACTCCTAGTACCCTGTGACACTGGGGTAGACATCATAGTCCCTTTAATAACTACGTCCCTACATACCTGCAGTGGCCCTCCATCCTCACTGTTATTACATGCTTCCTGTCCCTTCATGTCTCTGCCTTCCTCCTCATTGTGCACTACTTGTGCTCTTTGGTTTGTTATGCTATCCGTTCTTTGTAAGGTTTCCTGTCTATTTACCATTAGTTCTAATTGTGCTGTCAACACGTTGATTTGATCCTTTAAAACATCTAGATCTGGCATGTCTACCTCCACCATCGAATCTTTCACATTCACTTGCACTTGCTGTGAAGCTGGTATGAAGGGCGGGGGCAACAGCTTATTCAAATCAGGATATAAGGGGGCGATCTCAGTATGACGCGAGATACTGGCTCCTGCACTTCCTGACTCTCTCACCATTTCTTTCTCTGACTCCTCCGATTGCACATGTCCTGTGCCCCCCCTAGGGGAACTCAAAGCAATTGCAGTCAGAGCAATGCGTGTCCAAAGGCGTAATTCTTCTCTCAATCTCTCTTCCTCCTTTTTATGCTTAGTTTTATCTAACCACTTCACATCTTTTCCTCCTTCTACATGTTTGTTTAAACTTGCATGCGCTTTTTCCTCCATTTCCCTGATTTTTGGAGTGATCTTAATCAACACTTTCTCAGATTCCTTCCACACATTATCCATACAAATTTGATTCCATTTGTCTTGCCAAATCTTTCTATCCCTTTTATAATGTTTCGGTTCTGATTGAGCCTTTAACATATCAACAATTTTTTCCCACTGCATAATTACAGGGGAATTCCCATAAATCACACATTTCTTCTCAAATTCAGACATTTTACACAACAATGGTACAGTATACAATACACAATATGCACAATTTAATCGGCTTTTAGTGTACCTCTATAAATATGGCTCGTGACGCGGCCTTTCACCGGTCTTGTTAACGTAAATACACCGTGACGGGCCTTTCAACGCGTCTTGTTCATGTAAATAAAACTTGTGACGCGGCCTTTCACCGGTCTTGTTAACGTAAATAAAAGTCGTGACGGGCCTTTCACCGCGTCTTGTTAACATAAATAAACCTCGTGACGGGCCTTTCACCGCGTCTTGTTAACGTAAATAAACCTCGTGACGGGCCTTTCACCGCGTCTTGTTAACGTAAATAAAATCGTGACACGGCCTTTTATTCTGATCAACAAATATCAATGATCTTTAATTTCTACTCAAATGGTACGGATATACTTCAAATTCAACACATAAATTTGGAATATCCAATCTGCAGAAGTTCGTTTAAACAGGTCTCTGCTTACCTTATTTAATTCTGTCGACAGCGTGTTGAAGTCAAAAGTTGTCTCGTCCCAATTTTCGGACACTCTCCGAGTTTTACAATTCTCTTTTGGTGGCTCTGTGTCCAATCACGTCGGGGTCACCATCTGGTGAACATTAAAACAATGTTCTGCGCGTTCAAAAATTGGAGAGAGGCCAGTTCAGAAAACGTTGAAATTTATTGATCAGAAGTCTCAAACAAACAGCTGTTTCTGTGGATTCTCAGACACACACAGTCTTAACAAAGAACCGACCCCCAGAAAACAGCTTTACAGCTATTTATGTATTTTTCGTCGAGTCTGTTCTCCATGGTAGGGTCCAATCAGATCGTCTCCCCTTTGTCTGGTCTCCAGCCAATCAGCTCACTGCCTTGGTTTTCAAATCACCATCTGTAACAAATTATAGAGGCCCAACATGCTCTGTGCGTAACCTGATCTTAACACAAACACATAGTAATTTCCTATGGAAAAACCCCACACTATCAGCGATTAATTCTCGGTCACACACAACTCACACACTTGGTTATATTTTCAACATATTGGTTATATTTGGTTAACAATAATAAAATCCTAAAGAATATTAAATGTAAAGGCACGTTTAAAACACAATAAGATCCTTCAGTGTACACATTTCTTCCCTAACAACAAAATGCTTCTTGGTACACACACACACAAGCAGAACATCCTACCCCCACTCACTGACCACATTCCGATCTCTGGCAACTTCTAGCAACTGCAGAACTCTCAGCTTCAAGCAGGAAAATACATCTGATTTAAACAACATCAATCATCCATTTTTATATTGATCCGTATACGGATCTAAATTCCCACACAAGACAACTTCACTTTGTTGCAGACGGCCCCTTTTCACACCTAAACAGTCTTTTGACACTCTTTACAGGGATCTCATCCCTGAACAAGAGAGGGGGCAGATTGGAGATGACCTGCCAAAGTACGTGTTAGTTTGGGACAATGTCAGTTTCCATCGCTCCAACATCATCAGGCAATGGTTTGCGGCCCACAACAGGATGCTGGTGGAGTTCCTCTCACCCTACTCAACCACGTTGAGGAATTTTTCTCAGCATGAAGATTAAAAGTATATGATGGCCAGCCGCATACACAGATGACCCTTCTGGCTGCCATGGATGTAACGTGTGATGACATCACAGCTGATGCCTGCAGAGGCTGGATTAGACACTCTGAAAGATGATTTTCACGCTGTATCGCAAGAGAAGATATTTGTTGTGATGTGGATGAGAATCCGTTGCCCAAAGACAGGAACGTCAGGAGGTGTAGGAAGACTGCACTGTAATTCCACTGCACTGCATGTACAGTTTTCCCTAAGGAGATTGTCTTATGTTCAGATTTCTACATTTGTTTGTGCTATGCAGTGCTGTCTTTTCCTGTCTGCATCACAATGACACTGTCTGTCAATAAATTATTGTACAAACAGTAAAAGCGTTAACGTGAATCATGTGCCGTCTCTTGCAATCAAACAATCAAAACCAGAAATGCACTTAGTGTTTTGCAAATGACAAGGATGATTCGAGAAATGCTCCACTCATCACTCTCAGGTCACTCCGCTGCACACGTCTGATCACTTCTTTGTCACCCCCGACCTCACCGCTCCAGACAACGCAGATGTCTTACCGCTGGTCACTTTCCGGCGCTACCTACGGTCCCTCCCTCCTGCTTTTCCTCTGCTGTCTTGTCTGCACTCCCCCCCTCTGAGGAGCTCTCTCTTTTGAATACCAACAGTGCCACAGACACTCTGTGTTCCACGCTTACATCCTGCTTGGACAACATATGCCCTCTTACATCTGGACCAGCCCGTGCATCCCTGTCTGCCCCCTGGTTATCGGATGTACCACGTGAGCATCGCACCAGCCTCCGGTCAGCTGAGAGAAAATGACACAAGTCAAAAGACCATACTGACCTCTCTCTCTCTACTTTCTCCGTTGACGTCACCTCTGCAAAAACTGATTATAACCACTCGAAGATCAGCAACTCTCCTGACTCTCGCACACTCTTAAAAACCTTCTCTGCTCTCCTCTGTCCGCCTGCTCCCACACCTTCATCGGAGTTAACGGCTGATGATTTTGCATCGTTCTTCGTAAAGAAAACTACCGCCATCAACAGCCAATTTTCTACACCACCATCACCCGCCTTTTCTCCTATGTCTGAAGATGATGTTTCCAAGGTCATTGGTTCCAATCACCCTACCACCTGCCCACTGGATCCCATCCCCACCCATCTCCTCCATGCCATCTCTCCAGCAGTTGTGCCTGGTCTGACCCGCATCATCAACTCTTTGCTCACCACTGGGACATTTCCCACTGCTTTCAAAGAGGCCTGCATCACACCGCTACTGAAGAAACTCACTCTCAACCTTACACTGCTAGAACACTACAGGCCGGTGTAGTGTGTGAAAATGCATATCTTCCGTCAAAATGTAGATGACTGATTTTAACCTCTTATTATTTTCTGTCTTCTTAAAAAATTATTTTTTTACTTACCTCACTATTCTTAGCTTTGTATACTGTGCTAGGCTTTAATGGACTGGATTTAATTAACTTATGCATTTTGTTGCCTATATTGTTATAATTGCTTCCAATGTTTCCTCGTCTGTAAGTCGTTTTGGATAAAAACGTCTGCTAAATGACTAAATGTAAATTTTATGAAATGTGTAATGTCATGTGTAATGTGTAATGTGTAGTGTGTGGCCTTGAAATTTTAGCATGTCTACGTAATCATGAATAAATGCTTCTTGAGACACACAGTGTTGCTTCTTTGCATGCATCAAATGAATTGTTTCTGGCTATATGCATCCATGCATTAGTTTGAGAGGGGTGGAAATGGGACACTTGGGTGAAACAAAACTGCCCCAAAAGTACCCCCCCACTTTAAATACAGTTTTTTCTAAGTCAATTTGGTACATTTCTCTGATCCGATTTGAAATTCTCAAAACTTCTTGTTCAATCCTTACATCCTTGTGTCACGTGTGCACATCAAACAAGCATTTTCTCATTTCTTTGAACAAGTTGCAAATGCTTTGGTACATCCATGCAAATGATTATGACACAATTCTGTGCAGATTCCTAAATTATCACTTGCTTATGTCATGTTGATCAAAATGCATTATAATGGGTCTCTGTTGAATAGTATAATCCCCACGACATTTAAGCACTAGTTTTACAATATACAGTAAGTATACTTCAAGTAAACAGTGGCATTTTATTTTACTCAATTTACTGTTTTGTTTTACTATATTCTTTCCACATAGGACTGCAAGACAACTTCACTGAGTTGCAGACGGCCCCTTTTCACACCTAAACAGTCTTTTGACACTCTCTACAGGGATCTCATCCCTGAACAAGAGAGGGGGCAGATTGGAGATGACCTGCTAAAGTACATGTTAGTTTGGGACAATGTCAGTTTTGATGAACATTAAAACAATGTTCTGCGCGTTCAAAAATTGAAGAGAGGCCAGTTCAGAAAACGTTGAAATTTATTGATCAGAAGTCTCAAACAAACAGCTGTTGGGGTGGATCCTCAGACTCAGAACAGTCTTAACAAAGAATCGACCACCAGAAAACACATACAGAAGCTTATATATTTCTCGTCGGATCTCTTCTCCATGGCGGTGTCCAATCCGCTTTTCCTTCTTTGTCCTGTCTCAGCCAACCAGCTCACTGCCTTGTTTTTCAAACCCGAAATCTGTAACAAATTATAGAGGCCCAACATGCTCTGTGCGTAACCTGATCTTAACACAAACACATAGTAATTTCCTATGGAAAAACCCCACACTATCAGCGATTAATTCTCGGTCACACACAACTCACACACTTGGTTATATTTTCAACATATTGGTTATATTTGGTTAACAATAATAAAATCCTAAAGAATATTAAATGTAAAGGCACGTTTAAACCACAATAAGATCCTTCAGTGTACACATTTCTTCCCTAACAACAAAATGCTTCTTGGTACACACACACACAAGCAGAACATCCTACCCCCACTCACTGACCACATTCCGATCTCTGGCAACTTCTAGCAACTGCAGAACTCTCAGCTTCAAGCAGGAAAATACATCTGATTTAAACAACATCAATCATCCATTTTTATATTGATCCATATACGGATCTAAATTCCCACAATCCCTCTCTTGACCATTAAAAATGGTCATAAAACATCACAATCATCATTCTCATCCTCATCTAGGAAATGATCGCCAGACAATAGAGGCATGGTATATTTCGGAGGGGTTAGGTCTGTCCTTTCTATTGACGACAAAATCAGCCGGTTACACAGTGATCTGATACAGGGAATGCAACAGCATCCACATGAGACCAGAATACCTGCAAATACAGCTATTGATAACACAATCGACATTAAAACGGATTTCCATTTGCCTAGTGCCTTGTCTAGCCAATCTCCAATAGGATTATTCACTCCTGAATGTTCCTTCATTTCGATAGACAAAGTTTTCAAACCTTCCAATGCCCTAGTGACTGATCCGTCTGGTGCTGTATTATTAGGAATGTAAGTACAGCAAAGATCAACAAACATAACACATACTCCTCCCTTTTCTGCCAACAACATGTCCAGAGCCATACGGTTCTGTATAGCCATAAGTGAAGTTGGTGCTAGCTGTTCTGCTAAACCATCTACTGCATCCCTTGTCATATTCGCTAACCTCATCACATTATAATGTACATAATTAATCCTATCTACATTCTTGTTTGGGGTGACTGGAAAAAGAGCAGCTATTATGGGTATATTCTCAAAACCTGCTGCCACTTGGTTCGCTAGCTTATATTCATCTGGAACACCTCTGGGAATCCCGATCGCGTCAATGTATGTCGGACTATTTAATGATAAATCTACACTTGCTCCTATTGCTCTCTTTGTAATGATGTGTCTCCTACGCCTTCTTGTCAATGTTGCTGTATTCACGGTTTCCGTTCTGACTGCTCTATCTCCTATCAGGGTTATTGGGGCTCCCAGTCTCACCATGGCACACACTCCCTTTGCCTTCTCAGGTATCCTAGTAAACAATCTTCGATCTCCACAACAATAATACAAACCTGCTCTAGCCCACGTACCTATTTCAGTCCCATTATCTACTATGATCTGATCACACCACTCCTTATTTATCTCCCCCAGGTTGCTGGTTGGTGATAGACGTTTAATATCAAAACAGGTATAATTTGCTTTCTTTGGTGTAAATGGACCTGCCCGTGAAAGGTTGGTTATTGGTGGGAATATTGCTGCCAATGTGGTACAATTTTTTGGACTGGCCATCCGTGTCAATGCCAGCATACACTCATAACCCCACGTATCGTTTTGGTACAACGGGGCTGGTTCAATATATAAATGGGGTCTTGCATTAGCACATCCAACACAATCGTCTAAGCTCTGTTCTCTGGCTGTGGTAATTATCCATTCCAGCCACAAATTATTTTCCCCATATCCTGTGGCTATTTCTATCATATCTTCTGGTTTTAACATGGTGTAATCTATTTCTACCACCCCATTCTTTTGTCCTACCGATAATGGCTCAGCTACTGTCCCATTTCTTTCCTCCTCAGGTGAACTGTCCACAACAAATTTTATTACTGCTTTTTTATCTGTTCCTGGGCTGTGCACCCCCATTATAAGGAAAAACTCCCCTGTATAATTGGCTGATCCCGTTCTAGTGGATATTGAAAGGGTGAGTGGATTTTGATTTGCACTATAATCTCTTTGCATTTTAAAATCAAATTTTGCCGAGGTACGGGTCCAAAGGCTAGGTTCTTTCAGAGTCCAAGCACCGGTATATGCTATTACTTTATTCCACGATGGACACCATTCACCCCTATAGGTTTGCCTAGACTGGTACGCCTTACAAACACTGTCCATATTCCCGTCCGTACATACATATACCTCGTACCCCCTCCATGAGCTATTTTTTCCCCCACACTTTATGACAGCGCATAGGTCGAACGTAAATGATGTGGTCTTACCCCAAACATAGTTAATTACGAGTTGTTCACAATGTAACCTCGTATTGGCTATGGCTCTTTTGTAACTCGGTTTCGCTATGTTGTTGTTGCTTTCCTGACCCTCAGTTATGCTAAAAATTATTCCTACTATAATCCCTGAAATTATTAATAGGATCCCTGATAGCTTACAGTTTTCCCACAGCTTCATCTCGTTACCCTCTCTTGGACTTTAAAGGAACAATAAACACACTCTTGGAAATGTAAATGGTTAAACACACAGTACACTTAATGGGAATATGAAATTCAGAAAAAATATATGGTTAAAATCCCACAAAATAGAAATGTAAGGAATAAATGGTTATACGTTAATGAATATGACAATATAAAATCACAATAGCAATATAAAAATATAGAAAATATGGAAAATACTGAATATGAAATATGAAAACTGTGAATATAAGAATATGAAAAATGGTAAATATGGAAAATATGGAAAATGTGAATATTAAAATTGAAGGATCACAATAACAACAATATATATTGATTATAAAGAATTAGAAAGAAAATTAATATATAAAGATTATGATAAAGGTAAATACGAAAATGTTGATAACCCTTGATTATAATGAGTATATAGTCTACACACCAGTTTCTTATTTGTTTTAAGCTCTGGGTGAAATCATCATAAGTTGGATAGTCCGTGCACCTTGCTTTTGTGACTAAATGGAAGATAGTTCTACTGTCTTCCTCATGAGTCACTGCACAATCACCTGTTCTTTTATTTTGTCGTCTCACGTTCTCCACTCCGTACCTGTTTTTAAATGTCACTGCTTGAAAAAATGTCACCTTTTTTGCACTGGATTTTAATTTTTAATGCCCCTGTTGTTGATGCTTGTGTGTCACTTTCTGGTCCACTTCCTGCTCCAGAGATACCCTCCTGTATGTCACTTTCTGCAGAAATACCCTCCCCCTCATGGACCTGAGCCCTCAGGTCCACAGCAGTCTCCGACAGTGACCTGTTTGGTGGATCACAGTTAACACAAGAAGACAAGTGATACCAGGTGTCACCCTTGAGAGATAGACGGACACAATGTGATGTCCTCGCCGTCACTTTCAGAGGCTCCGTCCAGCGTGGCTCATTCCGCTTCCTTCGAAACTTCTTCAGGCGCACCCACTGTGAACCGGGCTCGACAGGTTCTCCAGCAATGTCAGAGGGAGTCTGCCGAGAGAAATGTTGAATCATAGCAGTCAGTTTGTCAAAATATACACAATGTGAAAGTGGTACACAGGTGTCCGGCTTCAGCGGCGTCGAAGGTCCTGGAAAAGATCTACCTGTAAGCAATTCAAAATGAGTTAAACCTGTTATTCTATTTACAGATTAGCTGATAAACATTAGTGCGAAAGTGAGAGCCGATAGCCAATTAAGTTTTGTCTGTGCACAGATTTTAGCCAATTTTAGTTTTAAATTCATCTGCTTTCGCTGCCAGATCTTCAGCATCGTTACGTTTCATCTTAGAGTGGCCAGTGTATTTAATTACTGCCACGTCCCTAGGGATCATCAGAGCCTAAAAGTCTCTGTCCGCATGCGCATGCTTAATTGGTCGACCAGACGATGTGATAAAGCCACATCGTCCCCTTAAGGGCATTTCAATATTTACAGCTGTGATAACATAATCAGAGTCAGAATAGATGTTCACATGGTGTTCACCAGCATGTCACAAGGCTTTGATCACTGTTACCATTTCTGCCCTCTGTGCTGACTGCTTCCCATCTAACCTTGCTGCATCCCTCGTAATCATCTCTTGTCCTTCCTGCTCTACCACTACATAAGCCACTTTCAAACTACCATCTTCTGCTCTCAAGCAACAACCGTCTGTAAATATTTAAATGAGTGCTGTGACAATTTTTAATTTGGGCAGTTCAAGTTAGCTGCATGTGCCAAATGGGACTCAAGGTCTATAAACGTGCGTTCCTTTTTTTTTAAATGTTCAATTTAACACTACCCTAAAATTTTTCATGCCATGTGGCTTGATGAGGTGTCGCAATGGGGCTGTAAAAGCTACATATTTTGGATTTAATGTCTACTGTACCCTGTCAGGCCCAAAAATGGCAACATTTCTTTCACCGTGGTTGGTTTTTTGGATAACTCAGAATACCCTGCCTTTGTGTTACAGTAAGCATCGAGCCCTGTGAGGTGATCATGTGACCTGGAAATATAACATTAGGTCTGCATATCTGCAGCTTATAAAAATCCTTTGGTTAGTCTGTTGTAATAATATTGACACCCCCGGTATGTGAATGCCACACAGGGTTTACATTCTTCAATGGTTATACAGGAAAAAGTGCTTGTCAAATCAATACATGTGAACCATTTGTTAAGTGGAGTGACCATTCATTATATAGTTTGGTGCTACATTATGGTCCAATACTACCCAATATATGTCTACGTCCCTCTCTTCCCCACATGAGGTGTGTTACCTGAAAGGTAACAATTTGCTTTGGTTCCATCTGGTAATGTGACTACCCCTTCTGCTGAACACAATATACTAACTCAAATATAATTTAATCAGTAAATGTTTCACTAATAAAGGGACTTGGGCGTTACAGGAATACAGGAATTAATGCAACAGACACTGACCTGTAACTTTCACTTGTAATGTTTTTTTTTTTTTTTTTTTTTTTTTTGTAGTCAAAGGCCATCTTTAATCACACCTTTCTCTGTGTGCCCTTTCAACATTGCTCCGCCCCATTCCCCGGGCCCTATGTTAGGGTGCACAGGCGCCTGTAGGTAGGAGAATGACGAGAGATGTTGCCCCGGGTTATTTGGGGTGTGTGGTCCCCTGCCACGACCACTGGACCTACCTCTTTGGGGACCCCATCCCCCCTCAGGTAGTCCGTTTTGCTGACCTTGACCTTGTGCCAGTTGTGGGCAATCTCTTGCCCAGTGTCCATATCTGCCACACGCATAACACTGATCCCTGCTCCGCCCGACTCCCTGTCTTCCCCGTTTGGCTCTTCAATTACCCCTTTGCCTATTGTTTTGTCCCCATGATTGGTTAAGGTTTGTGTATGGTTATAGTGCTTATGGGTACCCCTCATGGGGATGAGCACCATAGGGTGGGCCTGTATGTGGGGGTGGCTGCTGGGACATTTGTTTCACCTTCTGTCTTGCCAGGATAACAAAGTCTGTAATAACAAAAATAGATTTTGACATTCACTTTTTCCAATACAAAATTATCAGAGCAATTTGATTCTGATGTTTTCCTTGGGGTCAATTTTATTCCACCTAAAGAATTTCAGGGAAATCACCCAAAAAAAATAATAATAATAATAATAATTGACAATTAAACTGAGAACTTTGAGTTGCATAACCTATAACACATGATGAACGAGCAAACTATAATAAAATATAATACAATTAATCTTTGCAGAAGTCAAAGTGTTTGTGTAAGAAAACTCTTTCTTTGTATGGTTTCCTGTTTATTTATCATTAGTTCTAATTGTGCTGTCAACACGTTTATTTGATCCTTTAAAACATCTAAATCTGGCATGTCTGCCTCCACCATCGAATCTTTCACATTCACTTGCACTTGTTGTGATGCTGGTATGTAGGGCGGGGGCAACAGCTTATTCAAATCAGGATATAAGGGGGCGGTCTCAGTATGACGCGAGATACTGGCTCCTGCACTTCCTGACTCTCTCACCATTTCTTTCTCTAACTCCTCCGACTTCAGATGTTCTGTGCTCCTCTTAGAGGAACTTAAAGCAACAGCAGTCAGAGCAATGCGTGTCCAAAGACGTAATTCTTCTCTCAATCTCTCTTCTCACACACACAGACACACACACACATATATCCCTCCCCTACACTGTCTCAAACACAGCCACGCACTCATTCTGTCATGCGCAATCTTCACATAATGCTATCCAGCATCCCTTTAGCTCTTTCTGCCGCTGTTTAAACTTATATGCTTTTTTTCCTCCATTTCCCTGATTTTTGGCGTTATTTTAATCAAGACTTTCTCAGATTCCTTCCACACATTTTCCATACAAATTTGACTCCATTTTACACAACAATGGTACAGTATACAATAGACAATTAGTACACAATTTATTACCTTTTTCTATACTTTTAAAAGTTATATTCAGTACAAAATATACTATTAATATACACAGTTTAATCAGCTTTTAGCGTGTCTGAGGCCTGGTTACCTCAAAGCGTTTTAAAGGCTTTTTTATAGCTTTTAGCGTGTCTGAGGCCTGGTTACCTCAAAGCGTTTTAAAGGCTTTTTTATAGCTTTTAGCGTGTCTGAGGCCTGGTTACCTCAAAGCGTTTTAAAGGCTTTTTTATAGCTTTTAGCGTGTCTGAGGCCTGGTTACCTCAAAGCGTTTTAAAGGCTTTTTTATAGCTTTTAGCGTGTCTGAGGCCTGGTTACCTCAAAGCATTTTAAAGGCTTTTTTATAGCTTTTAGCGTGTCTGAGGCCTGGTTACCTCAAAGCGTTTTAAAGGCTTTTTTTATTGCTTTTAGCGTGTCTGAGGCCTGGTTACCTCAAAGCGTTTTAAAGGCTTTTTTTATAGCTTTTAGCGTGTCTGAGGCCTGGTTACCTCAAAGCGTTTTAAAGGCTATACCAACAATAGTTTCTGATCAACAAATATCAATGATTTTTAATTTTTAGTCAATGGAACGGATATACTTCAAACTCAACACATAAATTTGGAATATCCAATCTGCAGAAGTTCGTTTAAACAGGTCTCTGCTCACCTTATTTAATTCTGTCGACAGCGTGTTGAAGTCAAAAGTTGTCTCGTCCCAATTTTCGGTCACTCTCCGAGTTTTACAATTCTCTTTTGGTGGCTCTGTCTCCAACCGCGTTCGGGGTCACCATCTGATGAACATTAAAACAATGTTCTGCGCGTTCATTGAAGAGAGGCCAGTTCAGAAAACGTTGAAATTTATTGATCAGAAGTCTCAAACAAACAGCTGTTGGGGTGGATCCTCAGACTCAGAACAGTCTTAACAAAGAATCGACCACCAGAAAACACATACAGAAGCTTATATATTTCTCGTCGGATCTCTTCTCCATGGCGGGGTCCAATCCGCTTTTCCTTCTTTGTCCTGTCTCAGCCAACCAGCTCACTGCCTTGTTTTTCAAACCCGAAATCTGTAACAAATTATAGAGGCCCAACATGCTCTGTGCGTAACCTGATCTTAACACAAACACATAGTAATTTCCTATGGAAAAACCCCACACTATCAGCGATTAATTCACGGTCACACACAACTCACACACTTGGTTATATTTTCAATATATTGGTTATATTTGGTTAACAAAAATAAAATCCTAAAGAATATTAAACGTAAAAGGCACGTTTAAACCACAATAAGATCCTTCAGTGTACACATTTCTTCCCTAACAACAAAATGCTTCTTGGTACACACACACACAAGCAGAACATCCTACCCCCACTCACTGACCACATTCCGATCTCTGGCAACTTCTAGCAACTGCAGAACTCTCAGCTTCAAGCAGGAAAATACATCTGATTTAAACAACATCAATCATCCATTTTTATATTGATCCATATACGGATCTAAATTCCCACAGTTTCCATCGCTCCGACATCGTCAGGCAATGGTTTGCGGCCCACAACAGGATGCTGGTGGAGTTCCTCTCACCCTACTCAACCCCGTTGAGGAATTTTTCTCAACGGGGATTAAAAGTATATGATCGCCAGCCGCATACACAGATGACCCTTCTGGCTGCCATGGATGTAACGTGTGATGACATCATAGCTGATGCCTGCAGAGGCTGGATTAGACACTCTGAAAGATGATTTTCACGCTGTATCGCAAGAGAAGATATTTGTTGTGATGTGGATGAGAATCCGTTGCCCAAAAGACAGGAACGTCAGGAGGTGTAGGAAGACTGCACTGTAATTCCACTGCACTGCATGTACAGTTTTCCCTAAGGAGATTGTCTTATGTTCAGATTTCTACATTTGTTTGTGCTATGCAGTGCTGTCTTTTCCTGTCTGCATCACAATGACACTGTCTGTCAATAAATTATTGTACAAACAGTAAAAGCGTTAACGTGAATCATGTGCCGTCTCTTGCAATCAAACAATCAAAACCAGAAATGCACTTACTGTTTTGCAAATTACAAGGATGATTCGAGAAATGCTCCACTCATCACTCTCAGGTCACTCCGCTGCACACGTCTGATCACTTCTTTGTCACCCCCGACCTCACCGCTCCAGACAACGCAGATGTCTTACCGCTGGTCACTTTCCGGCGCTACCTACGGTCCCTCCCTCCTGCTTTTCCTCTGCTGTCTTGTCTGCACTCCCCCCCTCTGAGGAGCTCTCACTTTTGAATACCAACAGTGCCACAGACACTCTGTGTTCCACGCTTACATCCTGCTTGGACAACATATGCCCTCTTACATCTGGACCAGCCCGTGCATCCCTGTCTGCCCCCTGGTTATCGGATGTACCACGTGAGCATCGCACCAGCCTCCGGTCAGCTGAGAGAAAATGGCACAAGTCAAAAGACCATACTGACCTCTCTCTCTCTACTTTCTACGTTGACGTCACCTCTGCAAAAACTGATTATAACCACTCGAACATCAGCAACTCTCCTGACTCTCGCACACTCTTAAAAACCTTCTCTGCTCTCCTCTGTCCGCCTGCTCCCACACCTTCATCGGAGTTAACGGCTGATGATTTTGCATCGTTCTTCGTAAAGAAAACTACCGCCATCAACAGCCAATTGTCTACGCCACCATCACCCGCCTTTTCTCCTATGTCTGAAGATGATGTTTCCAAGGTCATTGGTTCCAACCACCCTACCACCTGCCCACTGGATCCCAACCCCACCCATCTCCTCCATGCCATCTCTCCAGCAGTTGTGCCTGGTCTGACCCGCATCATCAACTCTTTGCTCACCACTGGGACATTTCCCACTGCTTTCAAAGAGGCCTGCATCACACTGCTACTGAAGAAACTCACTCTCAACCTTACACTGCTAGAACACTACAGGCCGGTGTAAGTGTGTGAAAATGCATATCTTCCGTCAAAATGTAGATGACTGATTTTAACCTCTGATTATTTTCTGTCTTCTTAAAAAAATATTTTTTTACTTACCTCACTTTTCTTAGCTTTGTATACTGTGCTAGGCTTTAATGGACTGGATTTAATTAACTTATGCATTTTGTTGCCTATATTGTTATAATTGCTTCCAATGTTTCCTCGTCTGTAAGTCGCTTTGGATAAAAACGTCTGCTAAATGACTAAATTTAAATTTTATGAAATGTGTAATGTCATGTGTAATGTGTAATGTGTAATGTGTAGTGTGTGGCCTTGAAATTTTAGCATGTCTACGTAATCATGAATAAATGCTTCTTGAGACACACAGTGTTGCTTCTTTGCATGCATCAACTGAATTGTTTCTGGCTATATGCATCCATGCATTAGTTTGAGAGGGGTGGAAATGGGACACTTGGGTGAAACAAAACTGCCCCAAAAGTACCCCCCCCCCACTTTAAATACAGTTTTTTCTAAGTCAATTTGGTACATTTCTCTGATCCGATTTGAAATTCTCAAAACTTCTTGTTCAATCCTTACATCCTTGTGTCACGTGTGCACATCAAACAAGCATTTTCTCATTTCTTTGAACAAGTTGCAAATGCTTTGGTACATCCATGCAAATGATTATGACAAAATTCTGTGCAGATTCCTACATTATCAATTGCTTATGTCATGTTGATCAAAATGCATTATAATGGGTCTCTGTAGAATAGTATAATCCCCACGACATTTAAGCACTAGTTTTACAATATACAGTAAGTATACTTTAAGTAAACAGTGGCATTTTATTTTACTCAATTTAGTGTTTTGCATTGCTATATTCTTTCCACATAGGACTGCAAGACAACTTCACTGTGTTGCAAACGGCCCCTTTTCACACCTAAACAGTCTTTTGACACTCTCTGCAGGGATCTTATCCCTGAAAAAGAGAGGGGGCAGATTGGAGATGACCTGCCAAAGTACGTGTTAGTTTGGGACAACGTCAGTTTCCATCGCTCCAACATCATCAGGCAATGGTTTGCGGCCCACAACAGGATGCTGGTGGAGTTCCTCTCACCCTACTCAACCCCGTTGAGGAATTTTTCTCAGCATGAAGATTAAAAGTATATGATGGCCAGCCGCATACACAGATGACCCTTCTGGCTGCCATGGATGTAACGTGTGATGACATC
Organism: Barbatula barbatula; assembly: GCF_947034865.1. NCBI lineage: Eukaryota > Metazoa > Chordata > Actinopteri > Cypriniformes > Nemacheilidae > Barbatula > Barbatula barbatula. Next base: position 14,407,604 of record NC_136785.1, read on the forward strand.
TAAGCTGATGCCTGCAGAGGCTGGATTAGACACTCTGAAAGATGATTTTCACGCTGTATCGCAAGAGAAGATATTTGTTGTGATGTGGATGAGAATCCGTTGCCCAAAAGACAGGAACGTCAGGAGGTGTAGGAAGACTGCACTGTAATTCCACTGCACTGCATGTACAGTTTTCCCTAAGGAGATTGTCTTATGTTCAGATTTCTACATTTGTTTGTGCTATGCAGTGCTGTCTTTTCCTGTCTGCATCACAATGACACTGTCTGTCAATAAATTATTGTACAAACAGTAAAAGCGTTAACGTGAATCATGTGCCGTCTCTTGCAATCAAACAATCAAAACCAGAAATGCACTTACTGTTTTGCAAATGACAAGGATGATTCGAGTAATGCTCCACTCATCACTCTCAGGTCACTCCGCTGCACACGTCTGATCACTTCTTTGTCACCCCCGACCTCACCGCTCCAGACAACGCAGATGTCTTACCGCTGGTCACTTTCCGGCGCTACCTACAGTCCCTCCCTCCTGCTTTTCCTCTGCTGTCTTGTCTGCACTCCCCCCCTCTGAGGAGCTCTCTCTTTTGAATACCAACAGTGCCACAGACACTCTGTGTTCCACGCTTACATCCTGCTTGGACAACATATGCCCTCTTACATCTGGACCAGCCCGTGCATCCCTGTCTGCCCCCTGGTTATCGGATGTACCACGTGAGCATCGCACCAGCCTCCGGTCAGCTGAGAGAAAATGGCACAAGTCAAAAGACCATACTGACCTCTCTCTCTCTACTTTCTCCGTTGACGTCACCTCTGCAAAAACTGATTATAACCACTCGAAGATCAGCAACTCTCCTGACTCTCGCACACTCTTAAAAACCTTCTCTGCTCTCCTCTGTCCGCCTGCTCCCACACCTTCATCGGAGTTAACGGCTGATGATTTTGCATCGTTCTTCGTAAAGAAAACTACCGCCATCAACAGCCAATTTTCTACGCCACCATCACCCGCCTTTTCTCCTATGTCTGAAGATGATGTTTCCAAGGTCATTGGTTCCAACCACCCTACCACCTGCCCACTGGATCCCATCCCCACCCATCTCCTCCATGCCATCTCTCCAGCAGTTGTGCCTGGTCTGACCCGCATCATCAACTCTTTGCTCACCACTGGGACATTTCCCACTGCTTTCAAAGAGGCCTGCATCACACCGCTACTGAAGAAACTCACTCTCAACCTTACACTGCTAGAACACTACAGGCCGGTGTAGTGTGTGAAAATGCATATCTTCCGTCAAAATGTAGATGACTGATTTTAACCTCTTATTATTTTCTGTCTTCTTAAAAAATTATTTTTTTACTTACCTCACTATTCTTAGCTTTGTATACTGTGCTAGGCTTTAATGGACTGGATTTAATTAACTTATGCATTTTGTTGCCTATATTGTTATAATTGCTTCCAATGTTTCCTCGTCTGTAAGTCGCTTTGGATAAAAACGTCTGCTAAATGACTAAATGTAAATTTTATGAAATGTGTAATGTCATGTGTAATGTGTAATGTGTAGTGTGTGGCCTTGAAATTTTAGCATGTCTACGTAATCATGAATAAATGCTTCTTGAGACACACAGTGTTGCTTCTTTGCATGCATCAAATGAATTGTTTCTGGCTATATGCATCCATGCATTAGTTTGAGAGGGGTGGAAATGGGACACTTGGGTGAAACAAAACTGCCCCAAAAGTACCCCCCCCCACTTTAAATACATTTTTTTCTAAGTCAATTTGGTACATTTCTCTGATCCGATTTGAAATTCTCAAAACTTCTTGTTCAATCCTTACATCCTTGTGTCACGTGTGCACATCAAACAAGCATTTTCTCATTTCTTTGAACAAGTTGCAAATGCTTTGGTACATCCATGCAAATGATTATGACAAAAGTCTGTGCAGATTCCTATATTATCAATTGCTTATGTCATGTTGATCAAAATGCATTATAATGGGTCTCTGTAGAATAGTATAATCCCCACGACATTTAAGCACTAGTTTTACAATATACAGTAAGTATACTTTAAGTAAACGGTGGCATTTTATTTTACTCAATTTAGTGTTTTGCATTGCTATATTCTTTCCACATAGGACTGCAAGACAACTCCACTGTGTTGCAGACGGCCCCTTTTCACACCTAAACAGTCTTTTGACACTCTCTACAGGGATCTCATCCCTGAACAAGAGAGGGGGCAGATTGGAGATGACCTGCCAAAGTACGTGTCAGTTTGGGACAATGTCAGTTTCCATCGCTCCAACATCATCAGGCAATGGTTTGCGGCCCACAACAGGATGCTGGTGGAGTTCCTCTCACCCTACTCAACCCCGTTGAGGAATTTTTCTCAGCATGAAGATTAAAAGTATATGATGGCCAGCCGCATACACAGATGACCCTTCTGGCTGCCATGGATGTAACGTGTGATGACATCTCAGCTGATGCCTGCAGAGGCTGGATTAGACACTCTGAAAGATGATTTTCACGCTGTATCGCAAGAGAAGATATTTGTTGTGATGTGGATGAGAATCCGTTGCCCAAAAGACAGGAACGTCAGGAGGTGTAGGAAGACTGCACTGTAATTTCACTGCACTGCATGTACAGTTTTCCCTAAGGAGATTGTCTAATGTTCAGATTTCTACATTTGTTTGTGCTATGCAGTGCTGTCTTTTCCTGTCTGCATCACAATGACACTGTCTGTCAATAAATTATTGTACAAACAGTAAAAGCGTTAACGTGAATCATGTGCCGTCTCTTGCAATCAAACAATCAAAACCAGAAATGCACTTACTGTTTTGCAAATGACAAGGATGATTCGAGAAATGCTCCACTCATCACTCTCAGGTCACTCCGCTGCACACGTCTGATCACTTCTTTGTCACCCCCGACCTCATCGCTCCAGACAACGCAGATGTCTTACCGCTGGTCACTTTCCGGCGCTACCTACGGTCCTTCCCTCCTGCTTTTCCTCTGCTGTCTTGTCTGCACTCCCCCCCTCTGAGGAGCTCTCTCTTTTGAATACCAACAGTGCCACAGACACTCTGTGTTCCACGCTTACATCCTGCTTCGACAACATATGCCCTCTTACATCTGGACCAGCCCGTGCATCCCTGTCTGCCCCCTGGTTATCGGATGTACCACGTGAGCATCGCACCAGCCTCCGGTCAGCTGAGAGAAAATGGCACAAGTCAAAAGACCATACTGACCTCTCTCTCTCTACTTTCTCCGTTGACGTCACCTCTGCAAAAACTGATTATAACCACTCGAAGATCAGCAACTCTCCTGACTCTCGCACACTCTTAAAAACCTTCTCTGCTCTCCTCTGTCCGCCTGCTCCCACACCTTCATCGGAGTTAACGGCTGATGATTTTGCATCGTTCTTCGTAAAGAAAACTACCGCCATCAACAGCCAATTTTCTACGCCACCATCACCCGCCTTTTCTCCTATGTCTGAAGATGATGTTTCCAAGGTCATTGGTTCCAACCACCCTACCACCTGCCCACTGGATCCCATCCCCACCCATCTCCTCCATGCCATCTCTCCAGCAGTTGTGCCTGGTCTGACCCGCATCATCAACTCTTTGCTCACCACTGGGACATTTCCCACTGCTTTCAAAGAGGCCTGCATCACACCGCTACTGAAGAAACTCACTCTCAACCTTACACTGCTAGAACACTACAGGCCGGTGTAGTGTGTGAAAATGCATATCTTCCGTCAAAATGTAGATGACTGATTTTAACCTCTTATTATTTTCTGTCTTCTTAAAAAATTATTTTTTTACTTACCTCACTATTCTTAGCTTTGTATACTGTGCTAGGCTTTAATGGACTGGATTTAATTAACTTATGCATTTTGTTGCCTATATTGTTATAATTGCTTCCAATGTTTCCTCGTCTGTAAGTCGCTTTGGATAAAAACGTCTGCTAAATGACTAAATGTAAATTTTATGAAATGTGTAATGTCATGTGTAATGTGTAATGTGTAGTGTGTGGCCTTGAAATTTTAGCATGTCTACGTAATCATGAATAAATGCTTCTTGAGACACACAGTGTTGCTTCTTTGCATGCATCAAATGAATTGTTTCTGGCTATATGCATCCATGCATTAGTTTGAGAGGGGTGGAAATGGGACACTTGGGTGAAACAAAACTGCCCCAAAAGTACCCCCCCCCACTTTAAATACATTTTTTTCTAAGTCAATTTGGTACATTTCTCTGATCCGATTTGAAATTCTCAAAACTTCTTGTTCAATCCTTACATCCTTGTGTCACGTGTGCACATCAAACAAGCATTTTCTCATTTCTTTGAACAAGTTGCAAATGCTTTGGTACATCCATGCAAATGATTATGACAAAAGTCTGTGCAGATTCCTATATTATCAATTGCTTATGTCATGTTGATCAAAATGCATTATAATGGGTCTCTGTAGAATAGTATAATCCCCACGACATTTAAGCACTAGTTTTACAATATACAGTAAGTATACTTTAAGTAAACGGTGGCATTTTATTTTACTCAATTTAGTGTTTTGCATTGCTATATTCTTTCCACATAGGACTGCAAGACAACTTCACTGTGTTGCAGACGGCCCCTTTTCACACCTAAACAGTCTTTTGACACTCTACAGGGATCTCATCCCTGAACAAGAGAGGGGGCAGATTGGAGATGACCTGCCAAAGTACGTGTCAGTTTGGGACAATGTCAGTTTCCATCGCTCCAACATCATCAGGCAATGGTTTGCGGCCCACAACAGGATGCTGGTGGAGTTCCTCTCACCCTACTCAACCCCGTTGAGGAATTTTTCTCAGCATGAAGATTAAAAGTATATGATGGCCAGCCGCATACACAGATGACCCTTCTGGCTGCCATGGATGTAACGTGTGATGACATCTCAGCTGATGCCTGCAGAGGCTGGATTAGACACTCTGAAAGATGATTTTCACGCTGTATCGCAAGAGAAGATATTTGTTGTGATGTGGATGAGAATCCGTTGCCCAAAAGACAGGAACGTCAGGAGGTGTAGGAAGACTGCACTGTAATTCCACTGCACTGCATGTACAGTTTTCCCTAAGGAGATTGTCTTATGTTCAGATTTCTACATTTGTTTGTGCTATGCAGTGCTGTCTTTTCCTGTCTGCATCACAATGACACTGTCTGTCAATAAATTATTGTACAAACAGTAAAAGCGTTAACGTGAATCATGTGCCGTCTCTTGCAATCAAACAATCAAAACCAGAAATGCACTTACTGTTTTGCAAATGACAAGGATGATTCGAGAAATGCTCCACTCATCACTCTCAGGTCACTCCGCTGCACACGTCTGATCACTTCTTTGTCACCCCCGACCTCACCGCTCCAGACAACGCAGATGTCTTACCGCTGGTCACTTTCCGGCGCTACCTACGGTCCCTCCCTCCTGCTTTTCCTCTGCTGTCTTGTCTGCACTCCCCCCCTCTGAGGAGCTCTCACTTTTGAATACCAACAGTGCCACAGACACTCTGTGTTCCACGCTTACATCCTGCTTGGACAACATATGCCCTCTTGCATCTGGACCAGCCCGTGCATCCCTGTCTGCCCCCTGGTTATCGGATGTACCACGTGAGCATCGCACCAGCCTCCGGTCAGCTGAGAGCAAATGGCACAAGTCAAAAGACCATACTGACCTCTCTCTCTCTACTTTCTCCGTTGACGTCACCTCTGCAAAAACTGATTATAACCACTCGAAGATCAGCAACTCTCCTGACTCTCGCACACTCTTAAAAACCTTCTCTGCTCTCCTCTGTCCGCCTGCTCCCACACCTTCATCGGAGTTAACGGCTGATGATTTTGCATCGTTCTTCGTAAAGAAAACTACCGCCATCAACAGACAATTTTCTACGCCACCATCACCCGCCTTTTCTCCTATGTCTGAAGATGATGTTTCCAAGGTCATTGGTTCCAACCACCCTACCACCTGCCCACTGGATCCCATCCCCACCCATCTCCTCCATGCCATCTCTCCAGCAGTTGTGCCTGGTCTGACCCGCATCATCAACTCTTTGCTCACCACTGGGACATTTCCCACTGCTTTCAAAGAGGCCTGTATCACACCGCTACTGAAGAAACTCACTCTCAACCTTACACTGCTAGAACACTACAGGCCGGTGTAGTGTGTGAAAATGCATATCTTCCGTCAAAATGTAGATGACTGATTTGAACCTCTTACTATTTTCTGTCTTCTTAAAAAATTATTTTTTTACTTACCTCACTATTCTTAGCTTTGTATACTGTGCTAGGCTTTAATGGACTGGATTTAATTAACTTATGCATTTTGTTGCCTATATTGTTATAAGTGCTTCCAATGTTTCCTCGTCTGTAAGTCGTTTTGGATAAAAACATCTGCTAAATGACTAAATGTAAATTTTATGAAATGTGTAATGTCATGTGTAATGTGTAGTGTGTGGCCTTGAAATTTTAGCATGTCTACGTAATCATGAATAAATGCTTCTTGAGACACACAGTGTTGCTTCTTTGCATGCATCAAATGAATTGTTTCTGGCTATATGCATCCATGCATTAGTTTGAGAGGGGTGGAAATGAAACACTTGGGTGAAACAAAACTGCCCCAAAAGTACCCCCCCCCCCACTTTAAATACAGTTTTTTCTAAGTCAATTTGGTACATTTCTCTGATCCGATTTGAAATTCTCAAAACTTCTTGTTCAATCCTTACATCCTTGTGTCACGTGTGCACATCAAACAAGCATTTTCTCATTTCTTTGAACAAGTTGCAAATGCTTTGGTACATCCATGCAAATGATTATGACAAAATTCTGTGCAGATTCCTACATTATCAATTGCTTATGTCATGTTGATCAAAATGCATTATAATGGGTCTCTGTAGAATAGTATAATCCCCACGACATTTAAGCACTAGTTTTACAATATACAGTAAGTATACTTTAAGTAAACAGTGGCATTTTATTTTACTCAATTTAGTGTTTTGCATTGCTATATTCTTTCCACATAGGACTGCAAGACAACTTCACTGTGTTGCAGACGGCCCCTTTTCACACCTAAACAGTCTTTTGACACTCTCTACAGGGATCTCATCCCTGAACAAGAGAGGGGGCAGATTGGAGATGACCTGCCAAAGTACGTGTTAGTTTGGGACAATGTCAGTTTCCATCGCTCCAACATCATCAGGCAATGGTTTGCGGCCCACAACAGGATGCTGGTGGAGTTCCTCTCACCCTACTCAACCACGTTGAGGAATTTTTCTCAGCATGAAGATTAAAAGTATATGATCGCCAGCCGCATACACAGATGACCCTTCTGGCTGCCATGGATGTAACGTGTGATGACATCACAGCTGATGCCTGCAGAGGCTGGATTAGACACTCTGAAAGATGATTTTCACGCTGTATCGCAAGAGAAGATATTTGTTGTGATGTGGATGAGAATCCGTTGCCCAAAAGACAGGAACGTCAGGAGGTGTAGGAAGACTGCACTGTAATTCCACTGCACTGCATGTACAGTTTTCCCTAAGGAGATTGTCTTATGTTCAGATTTCTACATTTGTTTGTGCTATGCAGTGCTGTCTTTTCCTGTCTGCATCACAATGACACTGTCTGTCAATAAATTATTGTAAAAACAGTAAGAGCGTTAACTTGAATCATGTGCCGTCTCTTGCAATCAAACAATCAAAACCAGAAATGCACTTACTGTTTTGCAAATGACAAGGATGATTCGAGAAATGCTCCACTCATCACTCTCAGGTCACTCCGCTGCACACGTCTGATCACTTCTTTGTCACCCCCGACCTCACCGCTCCAGACAACGCAGATGTCTTACCGCTGGTCACTTTCCGGCGCTACCTACGGTCCCTCCCTCCTGCTTTTCCTCTGCTGTCTTGTCTGCACTCCCCCCTCTGAGGAGCTCTCTCTTTTGAATACCAACAGTGCCACAGACACTCTGTGTTCCACGCTTACATCCTGCTTGGACAACATATGCCCTCTTACATCTGGACCAGCCCGTGCATCCCTGTCTGCCCCCTGGTTATCGGATGTACCACGTGAGCATCGCACCAGCCTCCGGTCAGCTGAGAGAAAATGGCACAAGTCAAAAGACCATACTGACCTCTCTCTCTCTACTTTCTCCGTTGACGTCACCTCTGCAAAAACTGATTATAACCACTCGAAGATCAGCAACTCTCCTGACTCTCGCACACTCTTAAAAACCTTCTCTGCTCTCCTCTGTCCGCCTGCTCCCACACCTTCATCGGAGTTAACGGCTGATGATTTTGCATCGTTCTTCGTAAAGAAAACTACCGCCATCAACAGCCAATTTTCTACGCCACCATCACCCGCCTTTTCTCCTATGTCTGAAGATGATGTTTCCAAGGTCATTGGTTCCAACCACCCTACCACCTGCCCACTGGATCCCATCCCCACCCATCTCCTCCATGCCATCTCTCCAGCAGTTGTGCCTGGTCTGACCCGCATCATCAACTCTTTGCTCACCAGTGGGACATTTCCCACTGCTTTCAAAGAGGCCTGCATCACACCGCTACTGAAGAAACTCACTCTCAACCTTACACTGCTAGAACACTACAGGCCGGTGTAGTGTGTGAAAATGCATATCTTCCGTCAAAATGTAGATGACTGATTTTAACCTCTTATTATTTTCTGTCTTCTCAAAAAAATATTTTTTTACTTACCTCACTATTCTTAGCTTTGTATACTGTGCTAGGCTTTAATGGACTGGATTTAATTAACTTATGCATTTTGTTGCCTATATTGTTATAATTGCTTCCAATGTTTCCTCGTCTGTAAGTCGCTTTGGATAAAAACGTCTGCTAAATGACTAAATGTAAATTTTATGAAATGTGTAATGTCATGTGTAATGTGTAATGTGTAGTGTGTTGCCTTGAAATTTTAGCATGTCTACGTAATCATGAATAAATGCTTCTTGAGACACACAGTGTTGCTTCTTTGCATGCATCAAATGAATTGTTTCTGGCTATATGCATCCATGCATTAGTTTGAGAGGGGTAGAAATGGGACGCTTGGGTGAAACAAAACTGCCCCAAAAGTACCCCCCCCACTTTAAATACAGTTTTTTC